>NC_068914.1:17801599-19051599 GCF_023091745.1 Budorcas taxicolor | reverse complement strand
GGTCAGAATGGAGAGATAACAAACTGAATATGCATTGAACACGGGCTGTGGGTGCTCAAGTGGCGTGTACAAGGATTATCATCTCAGTTAATCCTCACAGTCCTCAAAGTGGGGTAGGGGTTTGTCTTTATGTGACAGCTGTTGAAGCAGATAGGTCAAGTGTTTCTGTCAAGGTCACACAGGTAGGGGTGGTGGAGCTCACAGGAACCTAAGTGGCTATGTACGTAGGGCCCTGCTGTTTTATCATTTTGGCATCTGGTGCAGACCTGGGTGCACTGGACTATCAGTTCAGTTCAGTTCAGTTGCTCAGTCGTGTCCGGCTCTTCGCGACCCCATGAATCGCAGCACGCCAGGCCTCCCTGTCCATCACCAACTCCCGGAGTGCACCCAGACTCATGTCCATCGAGTCAGTGATGCCATCCGGCCATCTCATCCTCTGTCGTCCCCTTCTCCTCCTGCCCCCAATCCCTCCCAGCATCAAGGTCTTTTCCAATGAGTCAACACAGGTAGTATGAATACCTTTCCCTTCTTTTTTTACAGAGAAGTCAAGTTGAACTGGGTGTGATGGCATGGTGGAGTAAAGCCCGCTGAGGTCTAGGCCCCAGACGTCCCCCTTGCTAAGTTGGCTCCCCTTAGGTTGCCTCCTCCATGCAGCCGTTTTGGGTTGACACAGGGCATTGTCATGGCTCTCTCCTATTGCCTTGGCCTGGACAGCACATCTCACCCCACAGAACAATATTCTAACTCTCTGGCATGGTCCTCAAGACATCTGGGACTTAAATCAACCTTACCTTATCTTCTATTCTGGCCTCACAAGGCCAGAGTAATATTACTTCCTAGGAGGCTCTGCACAGTGCCAGGCATCTCTCTCTCTACACTGTTCCTCTGTGCTGAATGACTTTCTTATCTGTCATATGTTGCTTATCATTCAAGGCCCAGCTCAGTGGCCTCCTCTTCCAGGAAGTCTTCCTGGAGTTCCCAACTCTGAATTAGCGTCTCCCTCCTCTGTGCAGCTCAGGGTAGTGGGAAAGGTCTTAGAAACTCTGCTCTGTTGTCAGCCTCTCTGAGCCTCACTTTTCATCTGTAGGTTGGGGATCCAAGGACAGAGGGAGAGGAGAAAGCCTTCATTTTCATGCCCTGCCCTGTGTAAAGGTGGCCGGGGCCAGTGAAGCATGGCCGCCTCAGGGTTAACTCCCTGCCATGCCAGGGGCGGAGGCGAGGAGGACTGAATGTGAAATGAAGTCACTTCCCCGCCTGGGGGTCTGCCGTGTGCCTGGCCTTCCGCAGTAAATCCTGTTTCCTCCTGGGCTTCTGTGTGCCCACCCACTCCTGGCTCCCATGACCCTGAAGGTCATCAGCAGGTGGGGCTCCCCATGGAATGTTTGGCCTGTCATTCATCCGGCAAGGTCACTTCCTGTCTGGAGAAGCCAGCCACTTTTCCTGCCATAGCCTTCCATGTGGGGGTTTCACAGGAATCATGGGTGTGGGGCCCAAGGGAGGCTACCTGAGGTCAAGTTCAATGTCCAGCTGATGCCTTTTATTCTGGGGGCACTGAGACCCAGGGAGGGCAGGGCACTTCCTGAGGTCAGGACTCTGGACCACACTGCAATTGTAGGGCCTCTGTGGGTTTCCCCTGGAGTCGCAGGCCTGCAGGGTAAAGGAAGGAGGTCGCTCGGCCTCCCTGGGCCTCCTTTTCTTCTTCTGTGGAACCTGGGGGAGGCTGCTGTCAGATCTGCCTCCAGAACTGATCTGGTCAGCCCTGGACGTCCTTGACCTCGTTTAGCCCTCACTTCGCTGCAGGGACCCTCAGTTTCATGGAGCTTCAGGAACTGACCTGGGTCTCTGTCGGGAATGGTGCTGAGGGTCTAGCCAGGTCTTTCTGACTCTAAAACCCTGGTTTCTTCCATCTTCCAGGGAAGCTATTTAGTTTTTGCTCAATGACAACTCAGGAACAGCCTCTTCTGACCTTTTTCTGTGGATCATGGTCTTCTTGGGCTGTTGAGTTGACACAGAAGCCTGGTTCCTGGCATCAGTGTGGTGTGTATACTGTGAATGTCCTTTTATCCCCCTCTTTTTTTTTTTTTCTCTGTAAATAGTCTCTGTTCACATAGGAAAATCAGAGAAATAAAAGATATGCAGAAAGATTAGGAAAATCATCCGTGGTCCCACTTCCCAGTGATAACCACAGTTGACCATTCATGTTTGGAGATTTGTTCTTCCAGACATTTTTCGTTGTGTAGCGTGAGTGCGTGTTCTTGTACAGGATCCCTCTCTCCTTTTTAATGGGGCAAAGCTCTAAATTGCTGTTTAGTGTCTTTTCTTCCCCCCCACCAAACTAAACGTACAGTAGATATTTTCCTGTCAGTAAATAAGGGGCTCCTTCTTTCTTTTGAAACTCTTAAGTCGGAGCTTAACAACACATCACGGATGTACAGCTTGATGGTCATATGAATTGAGCACAGCCTTCAGAGCTTTACCAGGTCAAAGAACATAATTCCTCCAGCACCCTGGCCCCGTACCCCATCGCCACCCGCTCCTTCCTGCTTCCAGATGTGACTCCCAGCTCCCTGCACCAGTTTGGCTTGATTTTGAGTTTTAGACAAATGGAATCATACAGTGTTTGCTTAGTCTGGGTTCTTTGGCTCCACAGTCTGTTAGCGACGGTCATCTGAGGTTCCATCTGTTTGAATGATGATGTGATGACGTCTGTGGTATGTTCAACTTCGACCACTGTTGATGTGAGAGACGTTTCCAGTCTTTGACTGATGTAAACAAAGCTGTACCGAACACCTTAGTGGCCATATCTTTGAGTATTTCCTGTGATTTGTTTGAAAAATTGCTGAAGAGTTGTACCTTTTTAAGGTACTTTAGAATTATTGCCAGTTTGTCCTCCAGGGAGCCATGCCAGTTTACACCTTGCCCCGTCCTTAGGAGGGCGCCCATCCCTGGCACCCTTGCAGAGACCAGGTGTTTTCACCCTGCTGAACTGGTGAGGCCATGAAAGGCAACACGTGGCAGCCGCTCCCAGTTTTAAAATTACAGCTTAGGGTGAATATCTTTTCTCACATTTATCAGTCATTTGTATTTCTTCTTTGTTGTGTCTTTGGGCTTTTTGTTTTGTTTTGTATGGTTTACTTTTAAGATATACTTGTTTTCTAATTTTAAAAAAATCCCTCTATATAAAATGATAAATAATAAAAATATGTTGAAAGTATTTTTATCCAATTTGTCAGTTGTCATATAACTTTGTGGTTTTTCTGTGTTAGATGAAACCTGACCATTGAAAAAAAATTATTTTCAATTGGAGGATACTTGCTTTACAGCGTTGTGTGGTTTCTGCTCTACAGCAGTGTAAATCAGCCATAAGTATACATATATATCCCCTTCCCCTGGAGTCTCCCTCCCCACCCCCAGTTCCACCCCTGTCAGTTGTCACAGAGACCAAACTGAGCTCCCTGTGTCTACAGCAGGCTCCCACCTGTTCTCTGTTTGACACTTCGTAAAGCATCTCTCAATTCGTCCCACCCTCTCCTTCCTTTGCTGTGCCCATAAGTCCATTCTCTATGTCTCCGTTGCTATTCCTCCCCTGCAGATAGGTTCATCAGTACCATTTTTCTAGATTCCATAAATATGCATTAACATATATTTGTTTTTCTCTTTCTGACTTACTTCACTCTGTATAACAGGCTCTAGGTTTGTCCATCTCAGTTCAACTGACTCAAATTTGTTGAAAAGCTGGCTATTTTATAATGTAGTCTGCTCTATCAATATTTTACTATATTTATCCCCTAGCATTATGCATAGAAAGTTCTTTTCTGCCCCAAGATTATCTACATATTTACTTAGGTTTTCTTTTTTCGCTTCTCTGGTTGCCTTTGTAGTATCCCATTATATGTTACACATAAATAATTTTTTTTCTGAAATATAACTATAGTGGGATAAGTGGCATTGTTTGGCCAATCTATAAATCTCTTTAATGTCTGGTTGAATAGAAGACAGCTGGATTCTGATATCTGCTCCTGCATTTGGTCTGTCATGATATGCTGATCAGTTGAAGTATAGGGAGAAAATCTAGCTTCACACAGGTAAGTCATTGGAAAGGGCAGGAATATTTTGTTAGCCTGAGGATGTTTTCCTTTGATGCTGCATAAAAGTAATAATTTCTTAAAGGGAATATAGAATCTGAAAACACATTGATGAACTTTTCATATTTTGTTACATTAAAATTCACTGGACTCTCTGGTACTGTGAATGGCTCTTTGACCAGGTGTGGTTTGGTGACATATATCAGTGATTGGGAAAGGTCATTGAGTTTGGATCTTCCAAATGTGGGACAGCTCATTTCATCATATCCCACAATTGCATGTGTTAGCATCATCAGTTATATCATTGCAAAATCTTTATGTTTTAGGAAGCTTTCAGATTCACAGTGACTGATTCAGGTTTTCCAGAATTCTAATTTTTCTTTAAGTGTTCAAACTTATCACTGGCAACAAATGCTGTCAGTTATTTTCCTTGAAGGGACAGGCTCACTTTGTTCGTTCTGGAGAAAATGTCTACCAGATACCCAGTTCTGAATAACATTTTTTTGTCTGTCAGCCATTCTTTTGCATAAAAGGGATGCTCCACGGACAAAGGGGCTGCTTCAGCACAGTGCAGACCAGTTCATGAGGGTTTATCTTGCAGATAGCTGCCGTGTGCTGGTAACCAGCCCACGTTCTTCCCAGGTTATTCGCCACGTTATTGAAAAGACATGTACTTCACTGCTCTATCAAGGACATCTTTAAGTGACGCTGGTGTATTTTGTCATCGCAATTGACGACCAGCCCCGTCTGGGGCCACTGCTGAGCCTCCTGCTGAGCGTCTAGCACTTTCACCCACTGTGGCCTTTGTTCCTCATGGTGAGAAGGGCAATGATGTCTTAGTACCTGAGATCACTTTCACCTTGTGCTTCATTCATTGGAGCAAAAGAGCTCTTCCTGGACAGGGTCTTCCCTGCTCAGGAAAGTGAAGCAGATGTACAGGGAGGTGAGGGAGAAGGGTGGGAGGCCCCCGGTCCTGGCTCTTTCTTCCACTGTCTCTGTGACTGGGCAGGTCTCTGGACCTCAGTTTGCTCCTCTGTAAAATGAGAGGGACAGACTGGAGTCTCAGAGGTGGGTGTGGCTCTAACTTAAGATACATGTTGCTGCTTAAGGGGAATTTAGACCCTGTCCCGTGTCTGCATGTGTGTGTGTGCTGGATGTTGGGGGATGAGACCCAGGGCTGGGGGTGGGCTGGTGTGCGCCCCTGCTCTGGGCCCAGGCTGAATATCTGAAACCCCCCTCTCTCCCCTCCTCCCCAGCTCTCCCCTGGCCCCGCAGTAGGGGAATCCTGGAGCATGGTGACTTCCTCTGTGTTTGTTCTGTGGCTGAGACAGATGTTTCCTGCAGCTGGCCACTCAGCCTCCTGCCCTATTTTTAGCTCCATTGTTACCCGCCCCAGGCATCTGGCTGCCAGCGGTCTGTGAGAGGCTGTGGCCCTGGAAGGGGCACTCTTCCCTGGGTCCAGCTTGTTCTCTGCCTGCTGCAGGTCCCTGGGTTAAGCTTCCCAGTGTCTTTTGGGAAACTGAGGCTGGCTTCAGGAGAAATGGGAGAGTGTTGGGTGGATGGTGTAGTGGAAAGGGCCCAGGCTGCGGAACCAGAGGCCTGGCTCTGTTCTGTCATGTAGTGAACTCTCTGAGCCTCAGTTTTTCCATCTGTTAAATGGCACAAAAGGTTGTGCGTCTGCCTTTCTCATAGGGTTGTTCTGAAGCTGAAATGATAGTAGATGTGCAGTTCGTTTTGACATTCGGAACCTACAACTATTGTGGATTCTACCCTGGGTTGGGGGTTGAACGGGGCGTGGCACAGAGGAGCGTCAGATCCAGAGTGGGAGATGAGGCTTGTACTTACCAAATGCCAGTCCAGTGGGTTCAAGGTCAGGGTCGTTTGGGGTCCAGCCTGTGTGTTGGAAGGTTTGGAGGGGAAGGGGACATTTCCACTGCATGCTAATGGATGGGATGAAGGCGTGAGGGTAGGGATGACATTCCTGGTTGTAGGACCAGGAGGGCAGAGGCATGGAGGCGGGGAAGGGCCAGATGCATCCTGGGAGATTCCAGCAGTCAAGGGCCTTGAGCATCCCTGGTCAGCAGCTCTGGTGTGTTCCTCCCTGGGAGGGGCCCCACAGTGGGTCTGGGGACCAAAAGCTTGGCAACCGTCTTCCTGGGCTAGCGGTCAGCACAGCAGCTCTGCTTCTAGTTGTTTTATACATTGAACTTCTGTGAAAGATTGATTTTGTGCAGAGGGTTGAGCTGCTAAAATCTCATCCTACCAATCTTGACCAGGCCTCCTACTTCCTAGGTGGACATCAAGTGTGACCCACAGAGGGCTCGGTTGAACTTGAGGCTTCTCAGAGAACCTGTGCTGGAGGGGAACATTTCCTGTGGCTTGACCTGCTCCATCCTATGGGGCAGCTGAGAACTTGGCTTTGCCTGGAGTGTCAGGGGTGTGGAGAGTAAATAGGGGATGCTGAGGGTGGGAGCTGGAGGCTTGAAGGCCAGGCACGGGAGTCTAGACTGGAGGCCACAGGGCTGGGACGGATGGGGACCAACTGCAGAATTGGGTCATTGTTCTTCCCAGCTCCTTAAAGTGATGCTTCAGGTCCCTGTGGCATTGCTGGAGGTCAGGGATGGGGTTCAAGTGTAAGTTCCTGCTGGCCCTTTGGAGCCCAGTCCCTGGAAGCAGCCAGGAGAGTGTTGGCAGGGTCAGGGCCCTAGACGTGGTGTCAGGAGACTGTAGGTTCTGCTGGCCTTGAAAAGCCCAAATGGTCAGCTTCTTGGGGCAGCGTCACTGGGCGTGTGAGGGTGTCCAGATTCTTCTAACTCTGCTCTCTCTGGGGCCCTCCCACTACTCCTAATCATAGATGGAGAAGAGTTTCAGCGTCTTTCAGGCACAGAAGGAATGTCTTTCCCAGAGTTGACTGACATCTTCCCGGGGATGTCTGTACTCCCCTCCTGCTCTACAGACCCTGTAGGCAGAGTCCCTCCCAGCCGGATAATACCTTCTTGTTTTCTGCAGAGTTGTCCTCCTCAGAAAGGCCTCGAGAGGGACTTGGAGAGACTCCAGATGGGGAGACTTGTGGTCTCTGTCTTCCTTTTTGGAGGAATGGAGCCCAAGCCTCTATCTATAGGGTGGAACGAATGTTTAGCAGCTTGGAACTTCTAGATTTCTGCAGCTGGCTTGGAGAAGGCTTCTGCATCACATGATCTGTCAGTCAACGGTGGTGTGACATTTGTGCATATCCTCAGCTACCCCATGGGCCCTGGTGGCTGTGGACAGCGTCTTCTGTATTCCGTGAGCCGCTGTGGCCCCAGCGTGGGCTGGACTCACGGGATCCTGGTGGTGTTGACCTGCCGGAGCACGACCAGAGAGAACTTGATGTTCTCCTGAGAAAGGAGGAAGAAGGAAGTTGTGCCTTGCAGCTTGTGGTCATTGAGGGCCGTCCCTAAAAATAACAGAGTGTGCATTAGTCAGGATTAGATTTGGCTGTGAGTGGTAGGAAAAGCCAAATGACAGTGGTTTACACAAGATGGAAGTTTATTTCTGTGTCCTGTCTGAGCCCGGAGCTCTGCGGTCCAGGCCATGATGTGGTGTTTCTGCTACACAGATTCCCGGGGTGTGGCTTCATGTGCTCACAGCTCAAGACGGCTGCAAAATGTCAGCCATCATGTCTGTGTTCCAGGCAGCAGGCTGGAGGAAAGGAGTAAAGGGGGCTTATAGGGAAGGATCCGGAATTTGCCAAGGACACTGCTCCTAATGTTTCATTAGCTAGGATTAGTCACCTGGCCCAAGTAGCTGCGGGGGAGATCAGGAGTTTGGCCCTGGCTGTAGGCAGCCACACACTCCGCTAGCTGCCCTGTCCCTTGTCCGGTTTGTTTAATACAGATGAAGGGAGGGAGGGGGGCTGAAGACAATGTGGGCCTTCCTTTTTTTTGTGGGGGGGGCTATGCATCTTGTGGGATCTTAGTTCCCCAGCCTGGAATTGAACCTGTGCCCCTTGCAGGGAAAGCACAGAATCTTAACCACAGAACCACTGGGGAAGTCCCCACTGTGGGCATTTACTGGAGGTTTTTCCCAGGCTGAGAAGCTGGGCCAGTGGTTCAAAGGTGGCAGAATCTCCACGAGGGAGATTTCTCTGGAGGAGGCCAGTCCTGCCTTGGGACCAGAAAGCCACATGCTCCAGGACAAGAATGTAAGCAGGGGCTGAGCCTAAGAGAGAAAGGCTTTCCAGGGGCTGGAGCCAGCCCGATGGAGTGGTCACAATGAGGGAGGTGGGCCACCTTCTTCTCAGAGGGTTGGTGTGTGCTGAGACAGTGCGGCCCTGTCTGGGCTGCTGGGGCCTGAGGGAAGAGGACTCGCTTGGGAAAGATGGAAGACCCACAGGTGCAGGGACACAAGTGGACTGGATACGGTGCTCATGGGGCTGGCCCAGGACGAGGGCTAAACCGGAGCATGGTCCCCACCTGGCCCACGGCCTGGAGGGTGGTAGGGGCCCCTCCAGGGGCATCCCACAGCACCCTGTTGTTGGGCATATTTGGGTTCTCTGGAGATCTGGAGCTGTATTTGAAATTCCTTGACTTTCAGGTCCTAGCAGCTAATGAGAATGGAAAGAAACAAAACCACAGGGCTCAAGCACTTTGCCTGTGTGGACTGAAGACTTTCTCCTTCCAGATGAGATGCCTTCTCTGAGGCTTCAGTGAGAGGAATGTGTGGGAAGGTAGCTTCTTATAAGGTAGCTAAATATTTAAACGTTTTTTAATTTTAAAAATACTTTAAATACCAGTTTTTTATTTTGAAAAATTTCGAAGCTACTGAAAAGTTGAAAGAAGAGAACACAAGCCCCTCCTCACCCGTTGCTAGTATTTGTTCCCTCTGCTTTCCACTCCCTAAACCATATGAAATTCACAGACGTCAGGATCCTGTACCTGTAAACCCTTCAGCTTGTATCTCCTAAGAATGAGGGCATTCTCCTCGTTTCCACATTTCATTGTGGCATCCAAGGAAGTCAGCTTATTTATCCAACAAAATATAATCTATGTTCAGATTTTCTGACTTCTCCTCAAGATGTCTATTGTAGCCCCCTGCCCCCATCTCCAATCTAAGGTCCCATCACATAGGCAGAGCTTCCTCTCAGGACAGCTGACCCACCATGGGGAGCTCCTGAGGTAGGGGGCTCCCTAAACCTGGAGGCAGACAACAAGGGGTGCTGGAAAGGGCGCTTTTCCTTCCTGAGGGTCCCAGATTCCAGGAGCATGCAGGCCCTACTGGAGCCTCTGGTGACACGTGGCAGGGTCTTTGCTGGCGGCAGGAGCCCCCTCTCTGTTCTCCACCTGTCAGGTGAGCTGAGAGTGACGCTCCTTTGCCCCTCAGAGAGAGTGGGGGCCTGCTGTTCCACCTGCAGCTTCTCCCAGCCCAGGGCTCCACCTGCAGGGTGATCCCCTTACTCTGACCTTGGCCCCTGCTCACTGTAGTTCTTCAGCTGGCTGCCCAGTCACTCTGCCCTGCCTGCCTTTGTCCCACTTCGAGTTCCATCTCTTGGGGCTCCCCATTGTTTGCAGGCCGAAGTCTGGAACTCAAGGCCCGCCTCACAGAGGCAGCCCACTGCTGAACATATGGCATTATTTCCAAACATTCATTCACCTTCTGATTTTAATTTTAAACCTTTTTTTTTCAGTTTAGAAAAAATGGAAACATTTCAGAAAGATATTCAGCTGGTGAAGGTTTCCTGCAATCTCAGATCCCAGATAGCTTCATTTTATTTTATTAAAATATTTATTTCCTTATTTGGCTGCACTGGATCTTAGTTGCAGCAGTGGGATCTTGAGTTGGGGCATGCAGGAACTAGTTTCCTGATTAGGGATTGAATCTGGGCCCCTTGCATTGGGAGTGCGGAGTCTTAGTCACTGAATCAGGGAAGCCTCTTTTAATTTTTTTGAATTGACCTCATCCTAGTTTTAAAGAGGCTAAGGAGCAGAGATTGTGTGAAGGGATGGATCTGGGTGACCTGCCAAAGACATGAGGTGATGGGCCACGCAGCAGGAACCAGATTTCTGCCTCTGCTAAGCCATATAGCCTGGGGAAATTCACATAGCTGGCCCTGCTGAGCGGTTTTCTTTTGGGAAAGTGGGAGCCATAAACCCTGTTCACCTGCCTTGAGGGTTGTTGTCAGGAGCAAAGACAGAGAAACAACAGAGACACCCCTCCAGGCTGTAGAAATAGAATGATTATCATGGGAACATGAACGACCATAGGCAGAGGGCACGCGGGTGGCAGACACCGAGCTGAGGGTGCACTGGGGGACTACGGGTGGGTGAGGTGTTGGCTACACTGGGTGGGGAGCTGTGACCTTTGTCCAGCTTTGAAACTGTTGCAAAAACATTCCCAAAGTAATAATGTTTGTTGTAGGAGATTTCGAAGTGGTGAATAAGCAAAGATAAATAACCATATTCACTCCCCCAGCTCAGAAATAAATACTATAATGTTTAGACATCTTTCCACCTTGTGTGCCTGCTTGTTGAGGACCATCCTTGGTCCCATCAACAAGGAGCTGGCCAGGGTGAGAGGGTGAAGTGATGGAGCTGATCTGTTCCCTCAGCAAGTGTGTGTCTGATTCTTCCCTGGAGCCAGGCAGCGGGACCCAGGACATAGGATACCCGCTGCTGGGAACAGCATGCAGTGGAAGAGAATGGAGAGTCCCATTTTGTGATGCTCAGAATGGGCAGTGGGAGCTGAGAGATGGGGGTGGGTGTGTAGTCAGGGAGAGCTTCCTGGAGGAGCTGGCAGATAGGATGTGGAAGGGTGGGGAGGAGGGCAGTCCTGGTAAGAGAGTCCAGGGTGGGAGCATCTTTCACCACACCCTCTTGTGTGGTCCTTGATGTCAGGTGCTCTTCTGTGGTCCTGAAAGATGCCCCCAAGTTGTCACGTGTTCATCTCAGAAACGTTTCCTGAGCATTTGCTGGGACCCTTGCATGGTTTGGTGCTGGGGCCAAGCCGTGGGCACTTTAGGCACCAACCAGCTCTTGGGAAGTTGGGGAGGCTGCTGCTGTAGACATAATCCCATCGGTGAGGCAACTGAAAAGTAAAAGGGGGTCATGAGCAGAAGTGCTGAGAAGATGGAGTGTGGACAGCCAGTATTGCCAGGACCTCAGAGAGGCTTCTGAGGCTGGACATTTGAGCCACAACCAGGGGAAGGGGCAGCCGCGTGAACAAGCTCGAGGGTGTTCCAGGCAGAGGAGTGGTGGGTGCTCATGAGGAGGAGAGGGCCTGTGGTGTTGGAAGGAGGAGGTGGACATGACCTGTGGCTGGAGCATCAGAGCGAGGGGAGGGGGCGGGGGCCTGTCTGCCAGGGTGAGGGCTTTGCATGTCACAGCATGATGGACGGAAATGACATGACCTCCACCTGAGTGCCCTCTGCCTGTGGTCGTCCGTGTTCCCATGGTAATCATTCCTTTCCTGCAGCCTACTGGGGCCTTTCTGTGTCTCTGTGGCTTTTCTATCTGTGCTACTGATAACAGCCCTTAAGGGAGGCGAGACAGGGTTTATGACTCCCACTCTACAGAAGAGGAAGCAGCTAAATAGGGCGGACGACGTGATTTAGGGCTTTAAAGATCCTTTTGGCTGCTTTTTGGAGGATGGGTGGCGGGGGGACAGAGAGAAGGAGGAAGCCTTCTTTCCTGGAGGCTGCTATTGGTGTACTAGTCAGGGGCCAGTGACCAGCGGTGGCAGAGCAGTTGGACTGACTAAGGATGTGGCTGGGTTTTCAGAGCAAAGAGAGGACTTGCCCAAGGCTCCAGAGAAGAGCTAGACTCTCTTGGTTCTTTTCTCTCTCTTTTTTTTAAATAATTTTTTTATTTAAAAAATTTAAAAAAATTTATTGGTTGTGCTGGGTCTAGCTCGCTGCACGTGGGCTTTCTCTAGTGGCACCGAGTGAGGGCTGCTCTGTAGCTGTGGTGTGCAGGCTGCTCATTGCAGAGGCTTCCCTTATTGCGGAGCACAGGCTCTAGGTGTGTGGGCTTCAGAAGTTGCAGCTCCCGGGCTCGAGAATAATGGCTTAGTGATTGTGGTGCACAGGCTTAGCTGCCCACAGCTTGTGGACTATTCCTGGACCAGGGATCAAACCCATGTCTTCTGTGTTGGCAGGCAGATTCTTTACCGCTAAGCCACCAGGGAATCCCCTCTCTTGGTTTTTGACTAAGACCAGAAGCAGATTGAAACTTTCCTAGGTGGCTTACCAAAACAGAGTGAAATGGGGAGACTTACAGTTGTGTGTTTCTACAGCAGGGCAGCTGCTGTGGCCCAGCCCTGCTCGGCCCTCTTGTTTGCCCAGCATGAGAGCCAGGGGATTATCGAGCCCACTTATTCCTCCAGACTTTCCTTTGATAGGCAGTGTCTAGATGTGGCCCTGGTCCTGGCTGGGGAGGATTAGATCTGGTACCAGTCTGTGGTTACAGGGAGGGGATATGGAGAAGGTGGGGAGAGAGTACAGGAAGCCTGGGATCTGGGGTGATGTGAAGGGCAGCTAGTGAGCTGTGCCCCTGCTGTGTGTTGAGCTGGGTAGGTATCACCTTAAACACATTCACTTACTTCATCCCCAGATGATCCAGTTAGGGAGCTGAGTTATAGTTGGGGTTATAGAGTTTATAGTTGGGGAAACTGAGTCCCAGAGAAGTTAAGCCACGTGCCACGTGACTAGCACGCAGTAGGGATGGGAATTTCGGCCCCAGAGTCCGCCTTTCACATTAAGTTTTCTGTCTGTGTCTGTGCTTAGTCGCTCAGTTGTGTCTGACTCTTTGCGACCCCAAGGACCGTAGCCCGCCAGGCTCCTCTGTCCATGGGATTCTCCAGGCAAGAATACTGGACTGGGGTGCCATGCCCTCCTCCAGGGGATCTTCCTAACCCAGGGATCAAACCCAGGTCTCCCACCTTGCAAGCAGATTCTTTACCATCTGAGCCATCACACTGAGTTGAAATCACTGTTTCTCCAACTAGGCGTGAGGATATTGGGGAGTTCTCACTTTTCTGTTGAAGGGATTTGCTAGCACTGCCTTCCTGGGGTTTTCTCATGCCCCACACAGAAGGTTATAAGTTCATACCTGCCACAGTCACTGGGCTCAACTCTGAGGAATCTGAGCTGACCGAGGGGGACCTTCAGGGACCATGGAGGACTTGAGACTCAGCAGCACCGTCCAACAGGAATATGGGTTTCCCCGCTATCCGAAAGTAGAGTGTTCTATGGAAGTTTTGTTAGCTGAAATGGCGTTAAGCGGAGACAGAACTACCTTAGGACACCTCTTGCTGATGGACGCACAAAATGAATGGATGTAAAGCACAGATGCTCGCCCTGTGGTTCGGAGCTCCGGGGCTTGATGCTGAGATGCAGAGAGTGGCTCTGGGAAGGATTTTGGCGGGGCCACTCTTCCCACATAGGGTGCACGGCCTCGGTTGTGTCTCCTGCAAGACAAATGCTCAATGCTATTTTATCTTCCACTTTTTTCTTTTTTTGTAAAAGCAAAATCCTCTTTGGATTTCTTTTGGTTAGTGAAAACAGTTGTTAATGTAGGTCTTTTGGAAGAGCAAAGTGGCATAAAGCGAACTTTCAAAAAGATGGGGGATACCTGTAGAAAGTGAGCCACATGTTTTTTCAATTAATGGTTTATAATGTTGTGATAGTTTCATCATATTTGTCATTTTTTAAAAATTGATTAAGTTTTTGACTGTGCTATGCAGCATATGGGGTTCTTAGTTCCCTGACCAGGGATCAAACCCATGCCCCGTTCAGTGAAAGCACGGAGTTATAACCATTGGACTACCAGGGAAATCCCACATGTCATTTTAAATAGCCACATAAAAAAGTAAAACTGAATAGATGAACTTAATTTTAGTAACATATGTTCAGTTCAGTCGCTCAGTCGTGTCCGACTCTCTGCGACCCCATGGACTGCAGCACACCAGGCTTCCCTGTCCTTTACCTTCTCCTGGAGCTTGCTCAAACTCACGTCCATTGAATTGGTTATACCATCCAACCATCTCATCCTCTGTCGTCCCCTTCTCCTCCTGCCCCCAATCCCTCCCAGCATCAGGGTCTTTTCCAATGAGTCAACTCTTTGCATGACGTGGCCGAGTATTGGAGTTTCAGCTTCAGTATCAGTCCTTCCAATGAACACCCAGAACTGATCTCCTTTAGAGTGGACTGGTTGGATCTCCTTGCAGTCCAAGGGACTCTCAAGAGTCTTCTCCAACACCACACTTCAAAAGCATCAATTCTTCAGCGCTCAGCTTTCTTCACAGTCCAACTCTCACATCCATACATGACCACTGGAAAAACCATAGCCTTGACTAGATGGACCTTTGTTGGCAAAGTAATGTCTGTGCTTTTGAATATGCTGTCTAGGTTGGTCATAACTTTCCTTCCAAGGAGTAAGCGTCTTTTAATTTCATGGCTGCAGTCACCATCTGCAGTGATTTTGGAGGCCAAAAAAATAAAGTCTGACACTGTTTCCACTGTTTCCTCATCTATTTCCCATGAAGTGATGGGACCGGATGCCATGATCTTCGTTTTCTGAATGTTGAGCTTGAAGCCAACTTTTTCACTCTCTTCTTTCACTTTCATCAAGAGGCTGTTTAGTTCCTCTTCACTTTCTGCCATAAGGGTGGTGTCATCTGCATATCTGAGGTTATTGATATTTCTCCCGGCAATCTTGATTCCAGCTTGTGCTCCTTCCAGCCCAGAGTTTCTCATGATGTACTCTGCATAGAAGTTAAAGAAGCAGGGTGACAATATACAGCCTTGACGTACTCTTTTTCCTATTTGGAACCAGTCTGTTGTTCCATGTCCAGTTCTAACTGTTGCTTCCTGACCTGGATACAGATTTCTCAAGAGGCGGGTCAGGTTGTCTGGTATTCCCATCTCTTTCAGAATTTTCCACAGTTTATTGTGATACACACAGTCAAAGGCTTTGACACAGTCAATAAAGTAGAAATAGATGTTTTTCTGGAATTCTCTTGCTTTTTCGATGATCCAGCGGATGTTGGCAATTTGATCTCTGGTTCCTCTGCCTTTTCTAAAACCAGCTTGAACATCTGGAAGTTCTTGGTTCACGTATTGCTGAAGCCTGGCTTGGAGAATTTTGAGCATTACTTTACTAGTGTGTGAGATGAGTGTAATTGTGTGGTAGTTTGAGCATTCTTTGGCATTGCCTTTCTTTGGAATTGGAATGAAAACTGACCTTTTCCAGTCCTGTGGCCACTGCTGAGTTTTCCAAATTTGCTGGCATATTGAGTGCAGCACTTTCACAGCATCATCTTTCAGTAACATATGTTATTTAACCCCAATAATATCAAAAGACTGTAATTTTGACATATAATTAACTGAACTAAACATATAATCAACAATACTAAATTGTTAATGAGATGCTTCACTTTTTTGGTTCTAAGTCTTTGAACCCAGTGTTTATTTTACACTTGCCGTGCATCCCAGTTGGCAGTTACTGTATTGCACAGTGCAGCTCCAGAGTCTGATTGATGGGTGTTAGTCTGACATGCATGCTAGCAGCTGATTTTTATGGAGTACTCACTGACCAGGCCCTGTTCTGCAGGCTTGTCTAATTACACGGTGGACCCTTGAACCCCACAGGTTTGAACTGCGTGGGTTCACTTATGTGTGAGTTTTTTTCATAGATACCTGCTGTGCAGTCTGTGGTTGGTTGGATCCATATACTTGGTACATACCTTAGATTGCACGGAGGGTCAACGTCTCTAACCTTCGTGTTGTTCAGGGATCAACTCTATTGTTTACCCTTCATGGCAACCCCGCAGTGGAGGTACTACCACTGTCCCCATTTCACAGACATGGCAACTAAGGTCCAGAGAGGTAGCTTTGAGGTTTCACAGTGGGTGAGTTCTGGAGTTAAGGAGGAAGAGGTGATGGGAAGGAGCAAGCTCCTCTTGTTTTTAACAGATTTATTTAGGTAAACTTCATACAACAGAATTCACCCATGTTAAGTGTACAGTTCAGCATTGCCTAATGTGTGTAGTTATGTAACCAGCCCATTCAATATATGGAGCAATTCCATCTCCCAAAGGTGCCCTCAAACCCCTGTGTATTGGACTCCCCTGTCCCTGACAACCATCCATCAGCTTTCTGCCCATAGGGTTTTACCTTTGCTTGATGTCATACAAATGGGACTATATAGTTTGAAGTCTCTGAGGCTTGGTGTTTCTCTTAGTATGATGTTTTCAAGGTTCATCCCATGTCATGTGTATCAGTTACTTTTTCCTTTTTTAAAATTGCTGCATAGTATTCCGTTGTGGGCTTCCCTGGTGGCTCAGGGGTAAAGAATCTGCCTTCCAATGCAGGAGACGTGGGTTCAGCCCATGGGTTGAGAAGATCCCCTGGAGAAGGAAATGGTACCCCACTCCAGTATTCTTGACTGGGAAATCCTGTGGACAGAGGAGCCCGGTGGGCTACAGTCTATGGGGTTGCAAGAGTGTCACACACAACTTAGCGACTAAACAGCAATTTCATTCTATAAAAGTGCACGTTTTTTTCATCTGTTCACCGGTTGATGGACTTGTGGGTTGATTTCTGTTGGGGCTATGATGAATAATGCTGACGTGGTTTCATTTCTCTTGGATAGTTAGCTACCTGAGAGTGGAAGTGCTGAGTTACGTGTGTGTTTCAATTTGTAAGAAACTACAACGCTGTCTTCCAAAGTGGCTATGCGACGTCACACGTAAGCACCGTGTCTCCAGCTCTTCCCCAGCTTTACTAACACTCGATATTGTTGGTCTTTTCAAGTTTGTCATTCTAGTGCATTTTGCTAATGATGTAAGATGCTGAACAACTTATATATGCTCACTTGGCATCCGTATGTGCCTTCAAATCGTTTGCCATTTTAAATTGGATATTCTGTTAACTTAATACTGAGTTGTAAGAGTTGGCACCTCTTTTGTGTTGCTGCTGTTGTTCATTCGCTGAGTCATGTCTGACTCTTTGCGACTCCATGGACTGCAGCCTGTCAGGCTTCCCTGTCCTTCACTGTCCCCTGGACTTTGCTCAAACATCCAGTCATCTCATTCTCTGTCATCCCCTTCTTCTCCGGCTTTTAATCTTTCCCAGCATCGGGGTCTTTTCCAATGAGTTGGCTCTTCCTATTGGGTTGGGAATAAATGAGATATGTTAGGTGCTTTGCTGTCAGAGGTCCACCCATTGGTCCTCCTGGCATGCCCCTGGGTCAGTACTCAAGATCTCTGGCTATCTCAGGTACCTGTTAAGCCCCTCCCCTTTCTGTTCACCCCAGGTAGGCATGGGAATCACATACTCACCAACAGCCCCTGACTTGGCCAGCGGTATAGTGTCCGCCCAGCACAATCTCCCTGCGCTCACAACACAGGCTCCCCTTTGCCTCAGGCTGGAGTCAGCACGCCCAGCCAGGGGACTTGGGATGGGGGCTAGGGTCCTTGGGTCCCCCTTCTTTCCTTGTGACCTCTTCCCGTGTGACTTGCAGCTCACCACCCTTCCTCTCTGGACCTCAGTTACCTCATCTGTAGAAAGGGAAGGTTGGACTAGCCGACTCCAGGGATACAGCTACTCTGAATCTGCTCTTGTGCTTTGGTGATGGCCATTTGTGGAGGTTCCTGTGGTCACAGCATTCCTTAAGGCAGGACTTGGGATTTTGCAAGAGAGTCTGGTGGGCAGGAAAGGCAAAGAAAGGAATGGGGCAGGGTGATGGCTGGCTCAGGAGCAGATGTCCAGCTTCCTGCTTCAGTTGCAAGAGCCAGACCCTGATTTGGAATAGCCACCATTCATCTTTTCCAAGCTCACAGGGTTTGACAAGCTGGAGATCATGGTTTCTGTGTCATGTCCAGGACAAAGGATAGAGGGGAGGTGGTGGTTTGAAATAGAGATGGAGAACCTGAGACCAGAGTGGTCCTGGGTCTGATCATTATGTGATGGTATGAAGGGAGGGATGAGAGCAAGCCACGTTTCCAGATGCCTGCAGAGCCACTGTGTGATGCGAAAATGTCTCTGAGCTCAATGGTGACTGTGTCCTGGGCTCCGACAGGGGCAGCCTTCACTCCTGATTGAAGGAAATGCTTGCTTTTAGTCAGAAGTTAGGAAAATTAGGCATAAATGTTTGCAAACCATCCGGGCTTATAGGTCCTCCTAATCATACTGTCTAGTCTCATCCTAGTCTACCCCTGATTCTCCGTCTAGCAGAGGATTGAGCAGTAGGGACCTCCCCCACATCTGCCCTTGCTGGCCCCTGGCCCTGACTGTGGATAGCAGTGGTATCACCACTAGGACTGCCAATCTTAGGAGCCAGACCCATGTGGAAGTGGCCTTTAGACTATCTCATCCTTCACTGTCACTTTGTGATGGGGACACTGAGGCCCAGAGGGGAAATGTAAGTTGCTGAAGGCCCCAGAGCATGGGGCCTGCAGGATGAAGGGCCCTGGACTGGTGAGGCTCACTCTAGACCGAGTTGAAAGAGATTTTGGGGGGGAGTTGCAGAGTGAGAAACCTGGGAAGCTTGGGGTTTCCCCCTCCTGTAGATATTTCGGAGACAGGTCAGCTTTCAGAGGCTGCGGTCCTTCCCCGACTTCTGCAGCCTACAGCTGTGCACATCTGTGCTGTCTCTGGGCTGTCCTTTCAGGGACCGGCTGGGGCCTGTCATCGCCTCTGAAGCCTGTGAGAGACTAGAGCTGGAGCTGTGGGGGCGGCGAGGTAGAGGTGTCAGGCCCAGCCGCACCCCGTGGGAGCAGGGCTCAGCTTTGGCCTGGCAGCTGAAGCCAGCTGTTGCCTCCTGCAGGTCTTTCCCATGGCCCGTCCGTCACTCCCTCCTTTGGGACAGCCACCAAGCCCATTCTTAGAGGTGGCTGTTCCTGCCCTCACCCCCACCCACCTTGCCCGATGCCTTCTTGGCCCAGGCTGCTGAGGGGGGTCTGGGGAACGTTGAGGAGCCATGGAGAGAAGGTTCTGGCTCTGCTGACAGTCAGCAGGAGATCCACTGTGGAGCCCTTCACCTTCTCTGAGAGCCTGAGTTTCTGTTTGGAAATAAAGGCTTTGTCCTTGCACCTTCTACCAAGAAAAAGAAGAAAAGAGAGAAAAATGAGAGAGAGAGATTGGCCCGGGTGTGGAGAGCTGTGACAAGGCTCTTATAAACACAAGGTGTGCGTGTTAGCAAACCTGTCACACGCCTGCTGGGAGTTGTCAAGGATGACAAGGCTGGACTGGAGAGAGAGGGGACCCCTTCCAGACTGGGGAAGGAGAGGCAGTGGTTGGGGTGCTGAGGGGGGACAGAATGAACAGTTATTCTGTCTGGGTGACTCTGGGAAGGGGGAGCCTGAGGGCACCGCCCTGGAAGGCTTGGGGAGCACTGCCTTGGGACCAGGAACTCTGACCCCTGGGGAAATGAGGGTATGGTGAGCTCAGCCTTCAGAGTGACCTGCTTCCCGGGCTCTGTGCTGACTCCTGACCCACCATCCACTTCCTGAAGTGCTGCTGCTGCTTATGAGAGGGCAGGGCTGGGAGTGTGTGGATGGTGGGGAGCAGCTCATGCCCAGATTAGGGCAGCTTAGGGAGGGGAGCAGAGGGGAGTCATCAGGTTCTAAAGACTGTTGTCCCTGTGCTTTCAGAATGGAGGGCTTCCCTAGTGGCTCAGATGGTAAAGAATTTGCCTGTCAATGCGGAAGACCCAGGCTCAATCTCTAGGTCGAGAAGATCCCCTAGAGAAGGGAATGGCTACCCACTCCAGTATTCTTGCCTGGAGAATCCCATGGACAGAGGAGCCTGGCAGGCTACAGTCCATGGGGTTGCAAAGAGTTGGACTCAACTGAGCGACTAACGCTCTCAGGGTGCAGGTGGGAGTGGGAACCAGCAGGCAGAGAACTCCCTCCCCTTCCTGATCCTGGGCCATCAGTGCCGTGGGGACCAGCTGCCACTGGGGTCTGAGAAAGTTCTGTGAGCCTGTCTCCCATGTCTGTCGCCCTCTTCTCGAGTCTGTGTGGAATTCCCAGCCCCTTCCCTTCCCAGCAGCCCTGGTTCTCAGACCCCTGAGCCAGTCTTCCCCACACCCTCTGCCAGCTGTTAGTGGCTCTCCTGGCCTGCTTCTGCAGCCATTCTTATGTTTTAAGTAGGTTTTACTACCCAGTGTTCAGAAAATGCAGATAAGGAAAAAGGAGAAAGTAAAAACTGTCTGTAATCTCATCACCAGGTGATGACTTAGGTTACCGTCTTGGTATGCGCCCTCCCAGACTTTTCTCCTGATTTGTGCTCACGTATCAAAATGGATTATATCCTGGGCTTGCTTTGCAGCCTGTTCCTCTTCCCTTCTGGTTGCCTAGCTTTCTTTCCACATCAGTCAATATATTTTTAAGGCTGTTTAACATTCCACCTTAGAGATGCCCCATAATTTATTCAACAAATCCCGTTGCAGGCCGTTTCCAGTGTTTTGTTACTATAAATAACATTGTGATCAGCAGAACACCCTTGTAGCCCACTCTTTGCACACATCCTTCACTGCTTCTCTAGGAGAGAGCCCTGCGGTCGGAATTGTGAGACCACAAGGATGCCCGGCATGCCGGATGTCGGGCAAAAGCTTTGGCTGTTGAGATGTTGTTGGTGATGTAGACGTTGTTGATGTTGAGGTTGTTGATGTAGAGTTCAGGGGCCTTGATCTACTGAGAACTCACCCCGTCTGGACTTCCCTGGCCTCTTTTGTGACATTCACAGCTATGTTCTGTTCCCATCCAAACCCTTCAAAGCCATCTCCAGACTTCCCTCTGCCTCTGGTTCTTCCTCTGGTGACAGCCTTCCCTTTCTCCCGATCTGGAAGGCCTGGTCTCCATGTGGCCTGACCCAGGTACTTGGAGCCTTGGGTCCTGACCTGGTGGGGATGGTTAGCTCTTTTCTGTCTTATGTTCACTAGGGAGGGGTAAACTGTAAGGGGTCAGGGCTGTATCTGTTATCTGTCCATAACTCTCCCCAAAGCAGTAACAGAGGGCCAGGCACAGGGTAGGCCTCACCCAACACGTGCTTTGCTGAGTGACAGCTGCAGGGTGAGTAGGCCCTCTCTGGGCCTCAGACTTTGTTCACAGGCAGAGGTGAGGGGTGGGCTGGGTCCCTTCCTGCTGTGGCTTTTCCCATCCCCTCCTTGATCGCACCTCCTCTTACCCCACAGGTCTTGGGTCCTGAGGCTGCCAGCAGACTATGGGTACAACAGCCAGCACAGCCCAGCAGACGGTCTCGGCAAGCGCCCCCTTTGAGGGCCTCCAGGACGGTGGCTCGATGGATGGTCGGCACTCACTCAGCGTCCACTCCTTCCAGACCACGGGCTTGCACAACAGTAAGGCGAAGTCCATCATACCCAACAAGGTGGCCCCCGTCGTGATCACGTGAGTGGCAGGACAAGTATGACCCTGTCCCCAGAAGGCATGGCTGGGGGGAGCTGCCTGGAGGGGTGGTAGCATACAGCACTTAACGTCTCCAACCTGCTTCCATTGAGGAAGACACTGAGGCCCAGAGAGGTTAAGCAGTGTGTCTGGAGTCACACAGCAAGTGGGTCGCAGAGCTGCTGTCTTTTGGGGTTCTCTTAGCAAACACCCTCTTCCAACAACACAAGAGAAGACTCCACACATGGACATCACCAGATGGTCGACACCAAAATCAGATTGATTATATTCTTTGCAGCCAAAGATGGAGAAGCTCTATACAGTCAGCAAAAACAAGACCGGGAGCTGACTGTGGCTCAGATCATGAGCTCCTTATTACCAAATTCAGACTTAAATTGAGGAAAGTAGGGAAAACCACTAGACCATTCAGATATGACCTAAATCAAATCCCTTATGATTATACAGTGGAAGTGAGAAATAGATTTAAGGGACTAGATCTGATAGATAGAGTGCCTGATGAACTATGGAATGAGGTTTGTGACATGGTACAGGAGACAGGGATCAAGACCATCCCCATGGAAAAGAAATGCAAAAAAGCAAAATGGCTGTCTGGGGAGTCCTTACAAATAGCTGTAAAAAGAAGAGAAGTGAAAAGCAAAGGAGAAACAGAAAGATATAAGCATCTGAATGCAGAGTTCCAAAGAATAGCAAGGAGAGATAAGAAAGCCTTCCTCAGTGATCAATGCAAAGAAAAAGAGGAAAACAACAGAATGGGAAAGACTAGAGATCTCTTCAAGAAAATTAGAGATACCCAGGGAACATTTCATGCAAAGATGGGCTCGATAAAGGACAGAAATGGTATAGACCTAACAGAAGCAGAAGATATTAAGAAGAGGTGGCAAGAATACACAGAAGAACTGTACAAAAAAGATCTTCACGACCAAGATAATCATGATGGTGTGATCACTCATCTAGAGCCAGACATCCTGGAATGTGAAGCCAAGTGGGCCTTAGAAAGCATCATTACGAACAAAGCTAGTGGAGGTGATGGAATTCCAGCAGAACTATTTCAAATCCTGAAGGATGATGCTGTGAAAGTGCTGTACTCAATATGCCAGCAAATTTGGAAAACTCAGCAGTGGCCAAGACTGGAAAAGGTCAGTTTTCATTCCAATCCCAAAGAAAGGCAATGCCAAAGAATGCTCAAACTACCGCACAATCACACTCATCTCACACGCTAGTAAAGTAATGCTCAAAATTCTCCAAGCCAGGCTTCAGCAATACGTGAACCAAGAACTTGCAGATGTTCAAGCTGGTTTTAGAAAAGGCAGAGGAACCAGAGATCAAATTGCCAACATCCGCTGGATCATCGAAAAAGCGAGAGAATTCCAGGAAACATGTATTTCTGCTTTATTGACTATACCAAAGCCTTTGACTGTGTGTATCACAATAAACTGTGGAAAATTCTTCAAGAGATGGGAATACCAGACGACCTGACCCGCCTCTTGAAAAACCTATATGCAGGTCAGGAAGCAACAGTTAGAACTGGACATGGAACAACAGACTGGTTCCAAATAGGAAAAAGAGTACGTCAAGGCTGTATATTGTCCCCCTGCTTATTTACCTTATATACAGAGTACATCATGAGAAACGCTGGGCTGGAAGAAGCACAAGCTGGAATCAAGATTGCCGGGAGAAATATCAATAACCTCAGATATGCAGATGATACCACCTTTATGTAGAAAGTGAAGAGGAACTAAAAAGCCTCTTGAAAGTGAAAGTTGAGAGTGAAAAAGTTGGCTTCAAGCTCAACATTCAGAAAACGAAGATCATGGCATCCGGTCCCATCACTTAATGGGAAATAGATGGGGAAACAGTGGAAACAGTGTCAGACTTTATTTTTTTGGCCTCCAAAATCACTGCAGATGGTGACTGCAGCCATGAAATTAAAAGACCCTTACTCCTTGGAAGGAAAGTTATGACCAACCTAGATAGCATATTGAAAAGTAGAGACATTACTTTGCCAACAAAGGTCCAACTAGTCAAGGCTATGGTTTTTCCAGTGGTCATGTATGGGTGTGAGAGTTGGACTGTGAAGAAAGCTGAGCGCTGAAGAATTGATGCTTTTGAAGTGTGGTGTTGGAGAAGACTCTTGAGAGTCCCTTGGACTGCAAGGAGATCCAACCAGTCCATTCTAAAGGAGATCAGCCTTGGGTGTTCTTTGGAAGGACTGATGCTAAAGCTGAAACTCCAGTACTTTGGCCATCTCATGTGAAGAGTTGACTCATTGGAAAAGACTCTGATGCTAGGAGGGATTGGGGGCAGGAGGAGAAGGGGATGACAGAGGATGAGATGGCTAGATGGCATCACCAACTCGATGGACATGAGTTTGAGTGAACTCCGGGAGTTGGTGATGGACAGGGAGGTCTGGCGTGCTGCGATTCATGGGGTCGCAGAGTCGGACACGACTGAGCGACTGGACTGAACTGACTAGGTCGTATTACTGATTATGTCGTGGTTGCCAAGGAGTGTAGGAAAGGGAGGAGTGGCTGGCCGGGGGGAGGTTGGGATACTCTTTTGAAAGTAATTTTTTGCCGAACTTTTTAAAAGGAAGTTTATGTACTTCAGTTCAGTTCGGTTGCTTTACTTAGATACATAAAATTTAGAGTTTTTCTCCCCACAATCTGTAATTATGGTTCAAAACTGAGGTTGACACCAGGCTGTTATAGGGCCTTGGGCTGAAAAAGCTGGAAGCTGTTGGTCAGCTTTCCTGGAGGGCCTTCAGGGACTTTCCTGGAGACTGCTGCGGGTTTGTTCTGGCCCTGTCCTTTGAGAGACCTGGATACCCTGCATGTGTCCCGTGGGCCAGGGGAAAGAGCGGGTGCCGAGAGCCTGAGGCCAGGGAGCCGGGGGACACTGGCTCTGTTTCCTGGTGACTTGGGAAGCCTTTTTTTTTCCCGCATCCACCCACTGGGCTCCCTGCCTTTGGACCCCTCCAGGATGGAGGAAGGTAGACAGGATTAGCTAAGAACTGGATGTGTTCCATGGAGTGACGTTTGGTGGAGGCCTGGCAGATGGGGCTTTCTGTGTAAGGAAAACTGAAGGAGTGATAAATCCGGCCTGCTGGCCTTGGGGCCTGACAGGAAAGCTGTAATCAGAATACATTACTTTGCTCATGATAAGGGGAGGAAGGAGATGTTAAGTAAAAGGGACCTGATATGTAGTCTTTTGACTAGCACACGACAGAACTTGGTTTGGGTCTTGAGCACAGTGTTGGAAATCCTGGGCCCAGCTCTGCCTCTCCCCTGCTCTGTGACCTTGGGCAAATCCTTTTCCCCTCTCATAAAGGCTTAGTTTCCTTATCAGGATATGTGGGGATGACATTCAAAAAATTTAAGCATGGCGTGGCTCAGAACATTCTCTGGCCTGCTGTAAAAACCCACGTCAGTGGTATTGTGCGTGCCTCCTAGAGCCAACTGTGACCTAGTGATCCTTGCGTTGTGGCTTGTTTGTGGTAGAAGGGACCTTAGAAAATCATCCAAAACCGGGGCTTGCAAACTGTATCCTTCAGGCCAAATGAGGTCACTGCTTGTTCTGGTAAATAAGTCTTTGTTGGGACACAGCCACGCCCACTCATTTGCATATCGTCAAAGGGTGGTTAAGGCTGCAGTGGTAGAGGTGAGTAGTTGTAGCAGACTGTGGGGCCCACAAAGCCTAAGTGAGTTAAGTGAAGTCGCTCAGTCGTGTCTGACTCTCTGCGACCCCATGGACTGTAGCCCACCAGGCTCCTCCATCCATGGGATTCTCCAGGCCAGAATACTGGAGTGGTTGCCATTTCCTTCTCCAGGGGATCTTCTCGACCCAGGGATTGAACCCAGGTCTCCTGCATTGGAGGCAGACACTTTAACCTCTGAGCTACCAGGGAAGCCTTTAAAGTGTTTACTCTCTGGTCCTTAATAGAAAAGGTTTTCTGACTCCTGATCTAATCAATAGGTTTTTAAGATCAGATATGAAAACTGACCTAGATATAGAAACTGAGAGTTTTGGGAAGGCAGGATTTGCCCGCCATGGGTCATGCGTGAAAGGGAGACAGAGCTGGCTGAGGGACCCCAGGTCTCACGACTCCTGTCTAGTGCGCCCCACCCTACTCATTCCATCACCTTGCCTATCCTTTTCTAAAGAGATGTCAGACCCCAGATCATGAGCCCTGGGAGGCTGTGTCTGATTCATTGTTATAATCAGCACAGAAGCATTTGGGGTCTGTAATGCACAGCCCTCCCTCAGGTTTAGCATCTTCAGAAATCTGTGTTTTGTTTGAAACGGCCCTGGGTGGAGGTAGAACTCTTGCTTGTAATAGTAATTAGATTACTAGATGATGAGAGTCCCTGAGGCACTGTGCTAAATAAGCACTTACTTCATTGATGCTTGGTCTTCTCGCGGCAGCCCTTAGGAGGTGGGAATTACTGGAGACTACAGACCAAGTAACTTCAAAGCGGTGGAGTCGAAGTCATACCCAGGCCCCATGGCCTGTGTCCTGAAGCACTGCACTGTGCTGTGGGATTGTCAGTGTGGGGGCTCTTCTCAGAGACAATCTGATGGAGGGACCATCTGGGGCCAAAGTAAGCTTTGTTTAAGGAGGCTTTAAACAAGACGGCAGCTTCTCTCTACACAAAAGTCCAGGAGGCATTCCAGGCTGGAATGACTGCTCCATAATCGGCCAGGCTCCTCCTTTTGTTGCCCTGCCATCACCAGCATCCACCTCCTGCCTTCACTTTTGGGTGCTTGCCAGAGGGAAGGAAGGGAGAGTAGAAGGAATACGTCTTCTTTCCTTTAAGGGAATGGCCCAGAAGTTGCATACTTCTCCCATCCCACTGGGCAGAACTGAATCACATGATCATACTAGGTGCAGGGGAGGCTGGGACTTATAGTCTCCAGCTGGATGGCCCAGTCACAAATTCAGGGAACTATTGCTGAGGAAGAAGGGGAGAGTGGATACTGGGGGACAGTAGGCAGCGTCTGTCATAAATGCATGTGTGGGATGGGGTGGCCCTGCTGTGGGCCTGGTGAGGGTGGAGTGTGTCCTGGCCACTGTGCTTGCCTGACGCCGTCTGCATCCTGCCTCTGGCAGGTACAACTGCAAGGAGGAGTTCCAGATCCACGATGAGCTGCTCAAAGCCCATTACACCCTGGGCCGGCTCTCAGATGCCACCCCCGAGCACTACCTGGTGCAGGTGAGGCCAGGCCTGCCCCTCTCTCCGTTCCTGCCTCCCACCCCTCCAGCCCTCTTTCCTCGCAGGCTCCCTCCCTAATCTCCCCCTGCTTTCCCCATGGCCTCCTTCTCTGCCTCACCCCATCCTCTGGGACCCTGATCACACTTGCTCTCACTCTCTGATACCCTAGGGCCTGTTCTTGCTGCCCTGTGGGGACCCTGCTCTTCTGTCTCCATGTGGCCCCTGCCTGGCCCCAGCCTGGCCACACCCCCCTCTCTGAGCACCAAAGAAGACGCACGTGGGAACCTGAAGGGCTTGGGGCCCCAGACTGCTCTTCTCAGGCTAGGAATTGTCATCGCATGGTCTTTTGAAGTTTTAGGACTTCTTTGGTGCACAGACAGAGATGTAGGCATAGATGTACATCTATCTAGATCTGTCCTTTTTTTTTATCCTTATAATATCCCCTGGAAAGTAAAGTCTCCAAGGGCAGATGAGTTTTCATGTGTCTTGTTGACTGCTATAGTCCCAGGTCCTAGAACAGTGCTTGGGTAGTCATGTAGGTGTTCAAAAACAGTCAGTGAATGAACTAATGATTGTCATGATGATTGACTGTATTTGTTGAAAGAGGGTCTGGGTGGGAGGTCGTGGTGGATGGGGAGGTGGGTGAACAGGTGGATGAGATGACTTCATGGTTTCTTTTTGCCTGGGAATCTCCTGGTTCCTCCTGCTCCCACCTGACCCCTCTTTTCTCTGTGGTCTGTGTCCCCAGCTGGGGAAGGGAGAGACTTGCCCCTATGCATAACTGCAGGCCCCTGGGAAGTGGCTCACACTTTTCTCCTAGTTGGTTGCTGGTGCCCCAGCTGTGATTCCCTGCTTGAACCCCTTCTCCATGAGCTTCACCTCTGGGTGAGAGATGCTTGTCTTCTGCCCTGGGGGCTGTAGGCAGCCCTGCAGGCAGCTTTGGTCTCAGTTCCCTGTCCCTGTAGTGCTTCTGCCTGCTCTGCTTCCTCAAGTCCTGGCTCAGATGCCGCCTCCGGCCTGAAGCCCTCTTTGGTTCTCCTTCAGGAAGAGTTGTCTTCCCTCTTCCCACGCTATATGACACCCCTCCTGGCATCACAAGTATTCTCTCTACTTTGCCCACGAGTCTGTAGACAACCTGAGGACCGTGTTCCCCACCCCATCTCCCTGCTCCCCATCCTCTGGGGCCTGGGGTAGAGCCTTGTCTGTAGAAGACGTCCCTGCGTCATCTGAGTGACCCCTGTGGCTCTCCCCTGCCAGGGCCGCTACTTCCTGGTGCGGGATGTTACTGAGAAGATGGACATGCTGGGCACCCTGCAGAGCCGTGGGGCCCCCAACTTCCGGCAGGTGCGGGGCGGGCTCGCTGTGTTCGGCATGGGACAGCCCAGCCTCTTGGGGTTCAGGCAAGTCCTCCAGAAACTCCAGAAGGATGGACACCGGGTAAGCATGGCTGTTTCCCAGGCAGGGGCCAGTCCCCAAATCTGGGGAAATGGGTTTCCTGGAGGGGCAACTGCAGAGGCTCTGGAGGGGCCTGGGCATATTATGGGGGAGGTGGTGACTGGTGACCAGGGCCAGGTGCTGCCAGGCCTTGAAAGTCAATGGTCGTTGTGCTCAGCATGATGGGGAAATTCTGGGCAAGTGTTTATTGCATTGTCCTGTATGGACATGGGAGCCCCGAGGTCAGAAGCCCCTCTATACACCCATAGGATGATGATTACAGCTAAGACTTATATCCTCATGTTGACCCTACATGGGTGGGACAGCTATTGTCCCATTTTACAGAGGAGAAAACTGAGGCCCAGAGAGGATAAGAAACACAGCCCGCGAGTGGTGTCCCAAGACCCAAACCCAGACCTCTGGACTCCATGTGTCTGCTTTGCATGACTCCTCTCTCCGCCTGCTGTGGCGTCTCCAGGACAGAGGTGGAGGGTCCACTGTCATTGCGGGCTCGTAGTGGGCAGTCTGATTTAACCTGGGTGAAGATGGAGCGGCTTTAGTGAACCAGAGTGACGAGGGGGTGTTAGCTGAGCCTGGATCCCACGCCATCGTCCCAGCAGGTTCTCGAGGGTAGAGCCTGCCCACCAGCTCCCTCTGTCTGTGTGGTGCTCAGTGAGTGAGTGATTCCATGGTGGTGGTGGGCATTCATGTCTTCAGCTGATGTTTATCAGCACTTGATTTACTCAGGGCTCTATGTTAGGCTTTGTGGGGACATGAAAATGACCAGGACATGATTCTACCTGCAAAGACCCTGTAGTCCATAAAGGGAGAAAGCTGTAAAGAGGAGGGAGGGTCAGGAGCTGGTGGCATTTGGCCTGAGCTTTGTTTCTGGGGTAAGATTCAGGTTGCAGGGGCAGAGTGGGGTGATGGGCTTTCGAGGGGGTCCGGGGAAGGGGCGGTGGAGTGGGTGTCCATGCCGGATAGTGGTGATGGCTCCTTCCTCCTTGGATGCCCGGCAGGAATGTGTCATCTTCTGTGTGCGGGAGGAACCCGTGCTGTTTCTGCGAGCTGCTGAGGACTTTGTACCTTACACGCCTCGAGACAAGCAGAATCTTCATGAGAACCTCCAGGGCCTTGGACCTGGGGTCCCTGCGGAGCGCTTGGAGCTGGCCATCCGGAAGGAGGTGAGGGCCACCTGTGTGGGTGGGAGGCCGCCCTTCTGGTAGCCTCGGGCACCTGAGCTGAGCCCCAGCCCGCTCTGCTCTCACCCGCTCATGCTTGCCCACTTAGCTGTCCCACTTGGGCCAGTGGCTGCTGCAAGGCCAGCTCAGGGGCACCAGGGTAAAGACTTCTCTTCTCAGCTCTGTTTGCCTCTGCTCTTTCCCCACCCTGCTTTTCTCCTCCAAACTCAGCATTCTTATTTAGAAAAGGGTCTGGTGGAGGGCAGAGAGTACTTGACTGAAAGTCCCAAGACCAGATTCAGCCTTCCGTGAGCCGTGAGGCCTGGGCTGGGCCGCTTCTCTCCCTGGGCCTCTGTTTCTGAGGTTCCTCTGGCCTCCTCCTTCACAGCATGGGGACTTGTCCAGGACTCTGGGGCTGTTCACACACCACAGAGCTGTGTTAATAGTGTATAGGGGTCATGGTGTCCCCCCTCCTCTGAGACATCCCCAGGCAGGAGCAGAGGTCGCGCTGGCTGTGGTCGTTTCCCCGTCTCCTCCTCAGGCCTCGCCCCCTCCAGCTCCCAGCTGACCAGCTGCCTCCTGTCCTTCAGTCTGGCGGTTTGGCCAATTCCTGCTGCCCCCCGGGCAGAGCCCTCCGAGCCTGACCGCGGGGTGGGACGCAGCAGCTGAGGCATAGCTGGCTGCCCTCGGGCCAGCGGTCCCTCCGGTCCCTCCAGCACTGCCAGGGCGCAGAAAGCGCCTCCGGCTGTAGTTCTCCCTGGAGGGCAGGCAGCCTGTCCACGGCCTCCGTGTGGCTTAGGTGCCTCCAGAGCTCAGCCGGCAAGGTCCTTCATGGCCCTCTGGCCCCTGGCCTCCGTCTAGGTCCACGACTTTGCCCAGCTGAGCGAGAACAAGTACTGTGTGTACCATAACACCGAGGACCTGCGGGGGGAGCCTCACGCCGTGGCCATCCGGGGCGAGGACGACGTGCACGTGACCGAGGAGGTGTTTAAGAGGCCCCTCTTCCTGCAGCCCTCCTACAGGTACTGGGGGCCAGGCCTGTGTGGAGGCCCCAGTGTGCTGGGCATGGGTGCTCGCTGGGCCTGCTCTCCTGGTGTGGCCTCAGTCTCACCGTCTGCATGTTGGGCTGAGTCCCCCATGCCTCTGTCTCCCCTGGGAATGGTGGATGTCCGGGGTATGGGGTGTGTGGCTTACCTGATGGGCTGTTCCCTGTTACCCGGCAGGTACCACCGTCTGCCCCTGCCAGAGCAAGGGGCCCCCCTGGAAGCCCAGTTCGATGCCTTTGTCAGTGTCCTCCGGGTGAGTGGGGACTGGAGGAGTGGTGGGGTGCACAGGTGCTTGGAGAGTGAGTCTATGTCAGGGCCCTGTCTCCTTGGAGGTGCTTGGGTGGTGTGTCTCCTGGAGGAAGGCCGAGGGGGTTGTGTGTGTCTGTGTGGGTGTGTACTTGTATACTGTCTAAGGACAGAGCCCAGCACGGAGCGTCTGCAGGACTGGGCTCTCTGGCTGTGGCTCGGCTCCTCACTTTGTTGTGTGATCCTGGGTGAATCTCCTAACTTTTCTAGGTCTCAGGTTCCTCATTTCTTTATTAGAACTACAATTTCTTACCTGCGGGTCTGCAGCTGGTATTTCCTGAGGACCCGTGTTGCAGTCTATGCGCCCCTGGGAGGTTGCTGTACTGAATCTGCAGTGTAAACTGCATAGCAGTGTAGCTGCGGCCCTGAGTCCCCTCTGAGTAGTTCTCACCTCCCGGGCCTCGCTGAGCCCCCTGGAGTGTGTGAAAGGGGCGGGGCCTGTGCTCCTGGGGCTGGTGGAGCAGGCTGAGCTGTGGCATTGCTCCAGAGGCTGCTGGTCTGTCCCCATCTTGCCACAGACCGGGGGAGGCATCAATGACATGATGCCCCTCCACGCGCATCCTAACTTGGTCCTCAGCTGAGGGCTTTCCGGTCACACTGTTCCCTGCTCTTCACGGTCCTTTCCCAGGAGACCCCCAGCCTGCTGCTGCTCCAAGATGCCCACGGGCCTCCCCCTGCTCTCCTCTTCAGCTGCCAGACGGGCGTGGGCAGGGCCAGCCTGGGCATGGTTCTGGGCACACTCGTCCTGTTTCACCGTGGTGGGACTGCCTTGCGGCCGGAGTGAGTGGCATGGGAACCAGTGCCCCAAAGGGCTGCGGGGATGAGGGGTGGAGGGGGTGGGCCTCCTCAGGATGCTGGGGACACATCAGAAACCCAGAGCTACAGCTGGATATCAGGCATCGGCAGCTCCTTTCCTGGTTTGCATAGACTTCCCTGGGTGACCTGGAGAAAGTCACTTGACCTTTCTGGCCTCGGTTTCCCCAGCAGGGCAAAGGCCTGTTGTTTCCCCTACCTGATTTGGAAGGGAAACTTGAGCGTGTAGTCCAGTGCAGTCCAGGTGAATGGGAGGGTGTTGTCGGCGGCCTTCGGGAGCGCTGATTATGCTGTTGTCCCTGCCTGTCAGGGCTGTCCCTGTGAAGACCAAGCCCCTGTCCATGGAGCAGCTCGAGGTGGTCCAGAGCTTTCTCCACATGGTGCCCGAGGGGAGGAGGATGGTGGAGGAGGTGAGCGTGGGGACTGGGCAAAGAGCTGGGGGTGGGAGCAGTGGGGAACACTCGCTGCCCTTGCTGAGGAGCTCTCCTCCCCAGCCCTCCCGTCCTAAACGGTCATTCTCTTTGCCCCTCTCTGCTGCCTCCTGCCATCTTTCCTTGGCCCTGCTCCCTCCCTGCCTCTGTCCTCTCTCCCCTGCCCCGGTCCCTGACTCCAGGTGGACAGAGCCATCGCCGCCTGTGCAGAGTTGCACGACCTGAAGGAAGTAGTCCTGGGAAACCAGAGGGAGCTGGAAGGCAGCCGGGCACAGGTGAGGCGCGGAGAGCTGCTGCTTCCGCTGGAGCTCGGCAGCCTCGTTGGGTGAGGCCTGTTGACTGGCCCCTTTCAGCCTGGCTTTTCTTGATTGCTGCTGCTTCCATGAGTAGAGAGCAGTTTTCAGAGGAAGGGGAGATAGGGAGCTGGGCCTGCAGGAAGAGAGGAAGTTTACTTTCCCTGATTAGGACCCCTCACTGCAGAATAAACAGGATGGAGGAAGGGGCTGCTGGCAAGGTGCTGAAGGCCTCTGACTGCAGACGCTTTCCAGGCTGCTCCGGGCCCCCTCTGCAGATGAAACGCTTGCTGTTTCGTTGGGAAGGCTGGGGTTAGGTCCAGCCCATCTTCTGGAAGAGCGATGCGCTCTGGGCTGTCTCAGCAGGCCCATGCTCGTGCTCTGGAGAGAGGAGGCTGGCTTGACAGTATTTGCACACAGCTCATGGAAAGAATCTAAAGCCCACAGAGCCTTTTTCTTCTTTAATGCTTAAAGAAATATCTTATAAAAGCAACATTATGGAAAATTGAGAAATTAGAGAAGAAGTAAAACTGCCTGTCACCCAAGCACAGCTGCTAGGAGCGTTTGGGGCTGGCTTCCTTCAGTTTCCGTGTTTCTGATGTTCTTCTGTGGCTTGCCCAGGGCATGTTCGCATCCTGTTTGTTTCATGTAACCCTGTCTTTTCCATGTCATCCCTGCTTGTCTTCGTTGAGATTTATTGCTGTGGAACCAAAGCCATTGTGAGGCTCGGCTTTCCCTGGGCTGTAGGTTAGGAGCAGGGCTCTGGCCTGATTACCGGGCTTCCGTTTCTGGCTCGGCCACCTACAGGCATGTGGGCCTTCACTGCTCTGTGCGTCAGTTTCCCCACATATAAAATGGGGCCACTAACAGTAACTACTCCGTAGGGTTGTTGTGAGTTAGGGGAGCTCAGGCCATAAAGTCTCAGAAGGGAGCCCACAGAGCACCTGTTCCCGGGCATCCCCTGCTGTGATGTACAGCCCCTTCCTGTTGCACAGTGGGGTCACCAATGTACCTACTTTGCGTTGAACTGCTTCATGCAAATGAGGCTCTTTTGTATTTAGGATTTTCTGCCTTATAAGGTCTGGATTAGGACTTGACAGACTGTGGCCTACAGGCCAAATCTAGCCCACCACCTGTTTTGATAAGTAAGTTTTGTTGACATGAGATCTCGCCCATCCATTTACGTGCAGGCTGCGGTGGTCCTGTGCTGCGTTGGCAGTGTCGAGCTGTCGCAACACGGATCTGGTAGCCCGCAAGCCTAGAATATTTACTGTCTGGACTTCTTTAGAAATAACTTTGCTGACCTCAGGCCTAGATTCCCAGAGGTGGGATTAAACTTCATCCAAGGGCATGGCCTCTCTTTCTGGGCCTATACAAATCTCACTTACCCTCCAGAAGGTGGTGCTGACCCAGCAGGAGAAGTCTGAGATCCACAGGTGAAGAGAAGGACCCTTGGAATTCTCTGTGACAGCCCCCCTGCCCAGTGGATGCTGGGGTGGGGAGGGTTACAGCTCTTAGGCGGGGTCTTTGGCTCAGGCATGGGTGTTTATACACTTTGCTGCTTCAGCATGGATTGTGTGGGTGGCACTGGGGCCATGCAGCGAGGCCCAGCCTCTCTGGTCACAGTCTCATCGAGAACTGGAATGCTTGGTCCAGCAGCAGCTCTGGTCCCTGAACACGGATAAACCACAGCAAATGGGATAGAGTTAGGTGCTTGCAGGAACTTCCAGCCTGGCAAAACAGTGTTATGAAGGGCAGGGTAGATTGCCCTCTGGGAATTTCTGAGGCTTGACTTCCAGGGATGGGGTTGGGTGGCCTGAGCTGCCCCATCTTTACCGCTGGCCCTTCTGGGTCCCTCCCTCTCAGGGAAGCAGCAGCCAGCCCGCTGTCCAGCAGAGGGCGCTTCAGAGCCTGGAGCGGTACTTCTACCTGATCCTGTTTAACTACTATCTCCATGAGCAGGTGGGGCTGGGGGATGAGCGGACACACACCCCCTTCTCCTGGGGCCCCTCAAGTCTCCCCACTCGGTGACTGGCATGGGGTCGGTGGGGACCTCTGTGGAGCTGGGGAGGGGAGTGGGGACGTTCGCTGCTTTCAGAGGAAGGTGGGAATGGAGGAAGCAAGGAGAGACCCAGATGGAGGGACAGTCCCTGAGCAGAGCAGCCAAGGAGAGGCCCCAGCTCTCTTTCCTCTGGGTCCATCTCTGTATCCTTAGCCAGGGCATTGGGGCCTGGAGGGATCTCGCTCCAAACATCCTGTTACTCTCTCCCCACCCCCTTGCCCCTGCTCTGGGCCGTGATGGGTGTCTCCTGGGTCCCCCACCACGGGGTAGGCAGGAGGAGTTTGGGCTGGCCCCGTGCCCCTGAAATCCCGTCTCTCTCTGCCTTGGGCTGCAGTACCCGCTGGCTTTTGCCCTCAGTTTCAGCCGCTGGCTGTGTGTCCATCCTGAACTGTACCGCCTGCCTGTGACACTAAGCTCAGCGGGGCCTGTGGCCCCCAGGGATCTCATCGCCCTGGGCTCCCTGGTGAGTGTGCCTGACTGACTGGGGAAGTGGGAGTGGGTGTGGGCTGGCCCTGGGATTGGTTACAGCCCTGATTCCTGTGGGGTTGGGCTAAGCATTGCCCTCAATGATGATGGGTGATGGGATCTGCCTGTGAACAAAATGGGGCCATTCTCAGGCCTGAAGAAGTGCTTGCAGCTCTGGTTATTGTTCAGTACCTGCTCTTCTTTCTCAAACCCAAGTGCTCTGGGCAGGGAGTGAGGAGAACTGCTTCTGGTAGCTTTGCCGCCAGCGTCGCATCTTTGAGTCTCAGCTTCCTTATCTGGAGAGTGGGCGCCATCGTTCTTGTCCATGCTGGGGTGGTTATAAGGCTCCATGCGTGCAAAAGTGCTTTGTAAACTGTTAAGTGCTGGTCTTATCCCCCATCCCCCAAGCCCACCTGGGGCCAGGCTCTGAACCTCAGTGGCTGCTGTGGGTCCCAGGCTTGCTGCTGTCCTGACAGGTGGCAGATGACCTCGTCTCCCCAGATGCACTCAGCACCATCAGAGAGATGGACGTGGCCAACTTCCGCCGGGTGCCCCGTTTGCCCATCTACGGCATGGCCCAGCCCAGTGCCAAGGTGACCACCCTGGGGGGCACACTTGTGGGGTGGGGGAGGGTGATTGAGCCCTTTCACTGATGGCCTTCCTGTCCCCCAGGCCCTGGGGAGTATCCTGGCCTACCTGACCGACTCCAAGAGGAAACTGCACCAAGTCGTGTGGGTCAACCTGAGGGAGGAGGCTGTGCTCGAGTGTGATGGGCGAACCCACAGTCTGCGGCGGCCTGGGCCCCCCATGGCCCCTGACCAGCTAGAGGTGGGGCTCCCCTGCCTTGTACCACCCCTCCATTGGAGGCCTTCTGGGGAGCTGGCCTGAAAGGGTCTTCAGAAGCTTGTATGCGCCTGTTGTACAGTCGGAGAAGCGGGCCCCGAGAGGAGCGTCTCAGGGAGTGACTGATTCAAGACGGTCGTGCTAGCCCCGGTCTGCTTAGAAACCTAGAGGCTCGAGAAGGTGCAGTGATAGGCCCCAAAGCCAGGACTGTCCTGGCCGCAGCCGGCTCTGGTCTTTCAGGGCTGGCCTGGGGGTTGCCTTGTGGCCTGAGCCCTCTGTCCCACCCTCCCCTAGAACCTGGAGACCCAGCTACAGGCCCACCTGACCAGGCCTCCCCCCGATGCTGAGGGCCCGCGGACCCACAGGTTCCAGACGTGCCTTACCATGCAGGAGGTCTTCAGCCAGCACCGCGGGGCCTGCCCCGGCCTTACCTACCACCGCATCCCCGTCCCGGACTTCTGCGCCCCTCGCGAGGAGGTGAGAGGGCCGAGCGGCTGAGGCCTCCGGGGAGGGGAGGACGCCCTCGCTGTCTCCCTCGGGCCTGGGTCTTGGCTGTGGGCACAGCTCCCCGGAGGGACTAAGAGCTTGTGCTGCACGCCTTCAGAGCGGCCTCCATGGCTTATTCCTGTGCCTTCCAGGCTTTGCGTTTATATGTGTGTTTTATGTGATGGAAGTGTCTGTGGGGTGGGTGAGCATGTCTGTGCTGTTGGTGGAGTCTGTGTGTGCTCAGAGTAGTTGGGAGTGTGGTTGTGGAGTGTGTGTGTGTGTGTGTATCTGGCGGCTGTGAGGTGCCGCTTGTCTTTCCTAGGGGACGTATGGAGAGCGGGTTTTGGGGAGTGCTGTGAGGTGGTGTGTGTATGGGGTTTGTGGAGGGGCTGCTGCAGAATGCTTTGCGTGACGGAGGGCATTTGTGTGTGCGTGTGTTATCTATAGGTTTGTGCGTGTGTATGTCTTGTGTAGTCTGTCTCTAAGGTTTGTGTGGAGTGTGTGGCTGGCATGTATTGTGTGGGGGTCACTGTGTGCCTGTGTGATGTGTCCATTGTTGGGGGGGCATGTCTGTCTGCACCCGGCCTGCTGTATGCCCGGTGTGATGAGTGGTGACGGCTTGTGTTTCCCCCACGCTTGGCTCTGTGGTCTGGTTGCCTGTGGTTTGTTGCCCCCTAGTGGTCATGTGCTGCAGTGCTTGGCTGAGGTCCAAACTGCCCTGAAGCTGGGACCTGGGTTGGGTCCACCTTGGGTGGGCAGTAGGGCTGGGGGTCCACATGTGGCCTGGGGGCACAGCACATGGGAATATGTATGTTCTCCCTGGCAGGTGGTAGCAGCTGGAGCCTCAGGTGTGTGCTTGTGTGCGCTCACCTGTCCAATGCCAGGTTATATGGGGGTATGGCTGTTTACACACACAAGGTCTTGTGTGCACCTCAGTGAGCTGAGTGTGTGCGCAATACCAGGTTATGAGCCTGACACGACCGGGCACTGGACAGGCACTCCCAGGGCAGCTGCCTGGGCTGCCCTGGGAATCAGTGCAGCAGGAGCACCCGCTGACTCCGACCTCGGTTTCCCTGTGCAGGACTTTGACCGGCTGCTGGGGGCCCTGCAGGCTGCCCTTGCCAAGGACCCGGGTACTGGCTTCGTGTTCAGCTGCCTCAGCGGCCAGGGCCGGACCACGACCGCCATGGTGGTGGCTGTGCTTGCCTTCTGGCACATCAGAGTATGTGAGGACAGGGGTCTGCCCAGGCAGGGGGCCAGCTGGTCCGTGGGGACCCCGCTAAGGCAGGATGGTCTGGGGGGCTGAGCTGGTGCCTGGTGTGGTCCCAGAGGCCTCTCCTATTAGCCCTGGGCAGACGGTGTGTGGGCCGGCAGACCCCCGTACGGGCTCTGGGCGCGGGCCTTGGGGACGGTGCAGCCTGGTAGCTGGGCTCCCAGTCCCAGCAGTCGTCCTCTCTCAGGGCTTCCCCGAAGTGGGCGAGGAAGAGCTCGTGAGCGTGCCTGATGCCAAGTTCACCAAGGGCGAGTTTGAGGTGAGTGTGCCCCCCTAGGGTTTCTGGGGGACACCTGGGGGAGGAGAGAGGGTGAGTCTCCCTGGCAGGTCTGGAGGGATGTTCAAAGCTCCTCCCAAGGCCATCACCTTCTTCCACCTCCTCGTATCAGCCCTTCCCTGTCTCCATTTCACAGATAAGCAAACCAGGGCACAGGGTAGCTCGGCTCTGGGCCCTGGCAGATGCCTATGAGAAGTGGGGGCCGGACCCCTCCCCATTCTTCCTGCCCCTGCTGCTGGATGGCTGTGTGCCCTCGGGAGGCCCCTGGCCACTATCTCGTCCAGGCAACATTGACGACCACCTCACAGGCACCTGGGGCCCAGCTGTGGCTGGCGGCCTTGTGCAGGGCCATATCCCACCCACCCTCATTTCAGGTCAGGGTCCTGGATGGACCGCGCTGACCGTGCACATTCAGCCACCAGGTACCCCACCCTGCCATGTGCCATCTTCCCCGACACCCTGCAGGGAGGTGGCAGTGTCCCTCCCTGTCTGACAGACCGGGCATGTGGAACTCAGGAGTTGGCACGGGGCTGCCCAGTGTCAGCGTCGTGCTCAGCTCCTGCCTACCTGGCCAGCCTCGCCAGTGCCCCTCTGCCGCCCAGCCCCTCCCTGCCGTCCTGACACCCGGGCCTCGGTGCAGCGCCTCAACCGCCGCAAGCGCTTTCGGCCTCCGGGCCTTTGCCCGGTCCCCTTGCTCTGGACCACTTCTCTCTTCTTTCTTCTGGCTGATTCACAGATTCTTTTCCTTTGATTTTTTTATTGTGGTAAAATAGGCATAACGTAGAGCCTGCCTTCTGGCATTAAGTACATCCACGCTGTTGTACGGCCTTCACCACCATCTCCAGAACGTTTTCCTCAGGCCAGATTCACCGTATCCCCTAACTCCCCATCATCCCTCCCTCCTCTAGCCTCTGGGAGCCACCATTCCACTTTCTCTCTCCATGAATCTGACTACTTTACGTGCTTTCTATGAGGAGAATCCTGCAGCCTCTGTACTTTTGTGACTGGCTTATTTCACCCGACACGATATCATCAGGGTTCACTCGTAGCAAGTGTTGCGATTTCCTTTTAAAAGGCTGCATAACGTTCCACTGTAAGTACTGCCCGTGTTTCGTTTATCCATTGTATCTGTCTCTGGAGACCTAGGTTGTCCTCTCCTTTTGGTTATTGTGAGTAACGCTGCTGTGAGCATGGGTGTACACATATCTGTCTGAGTCTCTGCTTTCAATTCCGGAAGAGGAATTGCTGAATCAATTGGCAACTCACTGCGTAAGTTTTGAGGAACTGTATTATTTTCCACAGCAACTGCACCATGTACCTTCCCACCAGCAAAGTACCAGGGTTCCGGTTCCTCCACATTCTTTCCAACACTTGTTGTTTTCTGTTTTCTGCATGGTTTTTTTTTTTTTTTAATAGCCTTCCGAGTAGGTGTGAAGTGATACTTCACTGCAGTGTTGATTTGTATTTCCCCAGTGATTAGTGATGTCGGATGTTGTTTCATTTGTTTTAAGGCCATTGGTTTATCTTCTTCAGAGAAATGTCTATTCAACTCATTTTTGATTACGTTGTGTTGTTGTTGAGTTGTGGGAACTCTTTATATATTCTGGATATCAATTCCTTCTTAGATATGTGATAGTTTGGTGGATTGCCTTTTTGCTCTGTTGATAGTGTCATTTCATGCAAAAGTTTTCAATTTTCTTTTTTTTTTCCACACCATGCAGCATGAGGGATCCTAGTTCCCCAACCAAGGGTCAAATCTGCACCCCCCCTGGCGGTGGAAGTATAGAGCCTTAACCCCTGGACTGCCAAGGAAGTCCTCCAAATTTTTAATTTTGATGAAATTAGTAGATTTTTTTTCTTATTTTCTGTCCTTTTGAGTCCAAAAAGTCATTGCTAAGTGCAGTACTATGAAGCTTTTCTTCTAAGAATTTTATGGCTTTAGCTCTTAAGTTTAGGCCTTTGATCTATTTTGAATTAATTTTTGTATATAGTATACGGTTAAGGGTCCAAGTTTATTCTTTTGCATGTGGATGTCCAGTATTCTCAGCACCATTTGTTGAATAGAATGTCCTTTCCCCATCTAATGGTTTGGCAAAAATCTTTTGACCGTATACATGACGGTTTATTTCCAAGTCTGCGAGTCCTTCAGACGTGGTAGTTAGAACTCTCTCCATTCACAGCCAGTCCTGTGCCAGGAGCTCTGTATGTGCTTCCTTCTCCACCCTTCACAGATCCCAAGGGTTAGGTGCCCTGACTACTCCCAGTTGATACAGGGAGCCAAGCTCATCACCCTAGAACCACATCAGAGATGGGATGGGACCAGAGCACAGCCAGGAAGTCAGCCTCTGAATCTGTGTTCCAAGAATACTCTGTACCCACATCCTCACCCATCTCTAGCATCCTCATGTCTAGACCAGCTTCCTCTGTGATTAATTGAGGTCTGTCAAGCCCACAGTCCAGTGGGGAGCATTTAATAAAGTATGAAGAGGGCTGAAATAGACATTGGTGCTGAGGGCTGAGGGTATAGCTTGGGGGAGTCCAGGAGGGCTTCGTGGAGAAGGTGACATTTGAGTGCATTTTTAGAAGGACGAAGGAGTCTGCCTGGGGCTGTGGGGAGGGGTAGTATGCGGAGAGGATCAAGTGTGCAGAGGAGGGAGTCTGGAAAGGGCAGGAGCTATGGGAGGCTGCGGTTGAGCAGAATGGAAGGGTTTGAGGTGGGGGACACTGATTGTGAGAACCTTGGAGGGCCACACTGTGTGTTTGATCTTAACCTTGAGGCCAGTAGGGAAGTAGGGGAGGTTGGGATCAGAGTCTTATGCTGGAGGCCAGTGTGTGGAGGAAGGCATGGAGAGGGGAAGCTGGGGCCTAAGTGAGGATGAGCCTGCCCAATGAACAGGAGCCCAGTCCCCACTGGTCGGTCTTGGGGACCATTAATGGTGGGGCAGAGAGGGAAGACAGCAGGATGACCTTGGGTTTCCGGCTGGTGCTGGTGAGCCAAGGAGAGGAAAGGGAGGAACGATTTACCAGGAGAGGCGGAGTTTGGTGCCTTGCATTTGAAAAAGCTGCAGCCCTCTGCTGGGGAGCTGCCCTGGGGTCATGCTGGGGGCCTGCCTGTGGTCTATACTCCTCTCCAGTGAGGTGTCCTACCCAGAGCTCGGAATCCAGGCGTGGATTAGCCCAGGGTCCTCCCAGGTGATGACCCATCTCCTCCCACTGGGCTGTAGCTCCACCCCCGCCCGGTGTGCCAGCTCAGGGCCAGTTCCTCTGAGAAACAGGGGGTGAGGGAGACCTACCTCCCCAGCCCAACCACCAGTGTGGCCCTGCTAGGACGCAGCTGTGGGGATGGGTAGATTGAGAGAAGACCTGAGTTAGTCGGGTTTCGGTCTTTTGTTCATTTACATCATCCCACGGAACACCTCCTAGGTGGAAAATCTCTTGCTCTTGGGGGTCTGGGGGCTCCTTGTCTGGTGGGGAGTGGATGTGAACAGGTGAGCACGTGGGTGCGTGAGATGGATGTGTAGGTGGTGGTCGACCTCGGGGCTGTGAAAGGACTATGTGGGCTTTTGCGGTGGGTAGACTGAGAGGGCTCCAGGAAGGCACTGGGCCCATAAGAGGAGTTCTGAGTGAGGCTGGGAGGCAGGCGGGGTCAGACACTGGGCGACCTTGTAGATGTGGGGAAGCTTTCAGTTTTTATGTTGAGTGTAAGGGAGCCAGGAAGAGATTGAAATTACCCAAATAGGAAGCGCTCACACTTACACTTTTGTAAGGCCTCTCTGGCTACCAGTGAGGGGGAGGAGGCAGGGCCACTGCAGTGGGTTGGGGGTGCTGGAGGCCTGGATCGCTGCTGGCGCAGGGTGTGGGGGGTGCAGGGTAGAGTGAGCCAGAGCGAGACCCACAGCAAGTGACTGGGAGGGTGGGAGGAGCCCTGCACTGCAGAGTGGCCTTAACTGGCCTCAGTCTCTCCAGGTAAAGGAACGCTGTCTACACTGGGTTTCCCAGAGCTGGGTGTCCCCGAAGTGCCTACAGGGTGGAGGGAGAGCCAGTGGGGCCCCACCTGAGGCCTATCATACACCCGCTGCTCACCCCGCCAGCTCCAGTTACACGACAACTATCCGTTTTATGGATTAGAGTCCTGGATAAGGTTCCATTTGAAGCAAGGTTCCTGCTGCTTGAAAAAATAAGCCCCTCGGGAGCCCTCGCCTCCGAGCTATCCGGGAACGCCCTTGGGTCCCGTCCCTGTCTGAGAGGTGAGGGGCCATCAGGGCCAGCGTGGCCCTTAGTGTGGGCGAGCCAGTTGCTGGCGCTGGAGGCCCCCGACTTGGTTTCTGTTTGGCTCACCCCCTGCCTCTGGCCCCAGGTGGTGATGAAGGTGGTGCAGCTGCTGCCCGATGGGCACCGGGTGAAGAGGGAGGTGGACGCGGCGCTGGACACGGTCAGCGAGACCATGACGCCCATGCACTACCACCTGCGGGAGATCATCATTTGCACCTTCCGCCAGGTGAGCCCCGGCCCGCGTGCCGTCCCCACGTGCACAGCCCAGGAGGGGCTGACCTGGGTGAGAGGTGGCTAGGGCGCCCCACAGGACCCGCAGGAGCTCTCAGGCCCTTCTCCACCTCCGGGAAGTCAGGGTGATCCCTGCCGTGCAAGCACGCCCAGCCCTGACTTTTCCCAGCTGGATACTGCGGTGTTCTGTTGGGTGTGTGCGGGGGTGAGGTTCAGAGGATTCGGCAGCTGCTGTGGCCCTGGGACCCGTCAAGGCTGTGACTGCTCAGACGGAACACCCTGTCCTCGATCCCTGTGGTGCCAGGCATTCACCCTCCAGTTTCTGGGCCACGGGAGGCCCTGGGGGTCCTGGGCAGGAGGCAGGTGGGTGGATGGGTCCTGGGGAGCGGCTGTTTAATATCCGGCAGGAAAGCTATCCAGTGTTTTCACAGCTGATGCTGCCTGAGGGACTGAGCATTCAGTTATACAAATCAGAAGTTTTCTATAAAAGTCCAGATTTCATATAAAAATTCAGAATTTCAGCTGATTAAGAAAAAACAAGCCCTTTAGTAAACCATGGTCCCAGGCACTCTTGCACGTGGCCCAGCTGGTGCAGTCACATAACCCACGGGGGCTGCTCTGGCCCTCAGACTCGGGCCTCTGGTCTCTGTGTGGAGCATACAAACCTGTCTAATTCTGTTCCTCTCTGACCCAGTGAACTTGACTGCCTGCTGGGCAGAGGAGGGTGCTGGCGTGGGAGGGGACAATTGTGAAAGGAGCGGGAGCTTTGAGAAGACTGTGCCCCAAGTGAGTGAGCACCCCCATGGGTGCTGACCTGCGGTGGGGCAGCGGTCCCCAAGAAGGGGCGGCCCTGAGCCAGCCCCACGCTCAGCCTGCCCTGGGCACGTGTTGTGAATGGCTGATCCAGGCCAACCTTTGCTTAGGGTCACAGATCAGATCGCGGTTGGGGGAAAGGGTGTTTGGCTGGAGGCAGGCCACCTGGGGTCAGGTTATGCCCAGGGTCAGCGGTCAGTTGGAAGGGATACCAAATTTGGGGTGGAGAAAGTGGTTAAGGAGTTTCAGACTTTGCTGGGCTTTGAAAGATGGGAGATAGTTTTCCCCACGGCCAGCAGCTCCCTTTGGAGTTGCCTGTGGGTCTCCCTCCTGGCGGTCTGGTATTCTGCCACCAGGTGGCAGCAGTGAACCGAGAGCCTGAGTGCCTCCTGCTCAGGAGACGTTGAGAGAGCAGAGAACCAAGCTTCCACTTCTCTCTGTAGCTAGAGGCCTGAGTAGTAGGAAAGGAATGCCTAGCTCTGCTTCAAAATACCGCCGGTCCCCTCCCGACGCTGACCACACTCAGTCAGAGTACCCCTCTTCACAGCCTCTTCCTTCTGGCCCTGCTGGCTCTTCGCTGCCTTCAGGCAATCCAGGGGTCTCCCCACCCCACCAAAGCTGATAGACCCTCCCCTCCTCTGAGCTCTGCAGCCATGGATGCTCACTGTGGGGCACACAGAGGGTGCAGCAGGGGGCATCAGGAGGGCATGAGCCTCGGGGAGAGAGAGGTCCCACAGAGCACACCTTGAACCGTCCTGGTGTAAGGAGAGCCAGGGGGTGTTGCTTCAGGTGGGAGGGACTGCGTGGGCAAAGGCCAGGGGCTGGAAAAGTGCAGAGAGTTCAGAGGTGGTGAAGGTGCTTCGGTGCCCACGAACACAGTTGTGTTGGAAATTGTCAGAGATGAGATTGGACGGGTAAGCTGGCTCTGCTCTGTTGGCAGCGGGAGGGGAGGGTGGGGTGGCTGGGACTAAGTGCAGAAGATGCTCTGGCTGCTTTTGGAGTTTGGGGTATTTTAATGGAAACAGAACCAGCAGAGGACTCTCGTTCCCTCTCCATAAGATCTGGCCACTTACCCCTATTCCCAAGGCCAGGATGGTGCCAACCTCTGCTGTGGGAAGAGGGGAACCCCTGAACCCCATCCCTGGTGTTGGTGATTGGGGGATAAGGGTCTGGGACAGAAGCAGGGTACAGAGTCATTCCCCAATGTGGCCACCAGGTGGCCCCAGTGAACTGCACTTGGGCTAAACTCTGAAACGAGCTCAAGAGCTGAGGGGCCTGAGACACCCTCCAATTCAGTTCTTCTCACCCTGGCTGTACAATAGATTCACCTGGGAGCTTTAAAATAGGCCCATGCCTGCGCTCCATCCCCAGAGAGTCTGATTCAGTTGGTCTACTAGGGATGGGGGTGGCCAGGGCATGGGTCTTTTCCTAAAGTAACTTAGGTAATTCTGAAGAGCAGTTGAGCACTGCATCCTCTAAGCCAGGGCCCTGAATTTTAGGAGGTTCCGGAGTACCTGGAGGATGTTAGATGCATGTTTCTGGGCCCAGCCTGACCTTTGCTCCTGTAGGTCTGGGTGTCTAGCAAGCTCCTAGATGCTGCTGCTACTCCTGGGCGGGGGCCACAGGGGGGTCTAACATGTCGTGTCTTGCTCTCTTGCTCTCTCCTTTGCTTTTTTTTCTTAAATATATATATTTTATTGAAGTATAGTTCACTTAAAACATTTCAGGGGCATAGCAAGGTGATTCAGTTATATATGTAATATATATATGTTTTCAGATTATTTCCCATTTCAGGTTATTATAAGATATTGGCTACAGTTTCCTTGCTCTCTCCTTTTCATAACAGTTGTTTTGAGGTGTGACTCATACACCACACAAATCACTTATTTAAAGTGTGCAAGTCAATGGTTTTTCGTGTATTCACAGGGTTTATAATCATCACCACAATCAAGTTTAGAGTATTTTCATCGCCCTAAAAAGAAGCTTCCCGTACCCATTAGTTATCATTCCCCCATTTCCTCCCTTCCTCCAGCCCTAGGCAACCACCAGTCTGCTTTCTACCTCTGGGGGTTTGCCTCTTCTGGACATTTCATATACTTGGAGTTATACAGTGTTTAGCCCTTTGTGACTGGCTTCTTTCACTGAGTGTAGTACTTTTGAGGTTTATTCAACTGTAACATGTATCAGTATTGCACTCCTTTTTGTGACTAAACCCTCTTCTTGTTGTATGGACAGATTCCATTTTGTCTCTCTCTTCATCAGTTGATGGGCATGGGCTGTTTCTGCTTTCTGGCTATCATGAATATAAAGCTGCTATGACATGCGTTTGTGCGGACGTCTTTGTAGGAGTGGAATTGCTGAGTCATAACTTTAGGTTCCATCTTTCGGGGAAACTGCCAGACTGTTTTCCAGAGTGGCTGTGCCATTTTATGCGCCCATCAGCAGTCTGTGTGAGGTTCCAGTGTACTGTATCCTCACTGTTACTGGTGATTGCCTTTTTTTTTAAATTAAAATAATTATTTATTTATTTGGCCATATGCGTGGCTTGTGGGATCTTAGGTCCCCGATCAGGGACTGAACCCACATGTTCTGCAGTAAAAACATGAAGTCCTAACCACTGGACTACCAGGAAATTCCCTGGAAATTGTCCTTTTTGGTCTGTCTAGTCAAGGCTATGGTTTTTCCAGTGGTCATATATGGATGTGAGAGCTGGACTGTGAAGAAAGCTGAGCACCGAAGAATTGATGCTTTTAACTGTGGTGTTGGAGAAGACTCTTGAGAGTCCCTTGGACTGCAAGGAGATCCAACCAGTCCATTCTGAAGGAGATCAGTCCTGGGTGTTCATTGGAAGGACTGATGTTGAAGCTGAAGCTCCAGTACTTGGGCCACCTCATGCAAAGAGTTGACTCATTGGAAAGGACCCTGATGCTGGGAGGGATTGGGGACAGGAGGAGAAGGGGATGACAGAGGATGAGATGGCTGGATGGCATCACCAACTCAATGGACATGAGTTTGAGTGAACTCCGGGAGTTGGTGATGGACAGGGAGGCCTGGTGTGCTGTGATTCAGGGGTTGCAAAGAATCGGACACTACTGAGCGACTGAACTGAACTGAACTGAACCCATGATAGCTGTGGTCCAAATGATTAAGTGGCTTCTTACCTGGTCACTGAGGACTTTTGTGGGTAAAATAGGACCTGAAGTCCTTGCCTCCTGTATGAGAGACTGTGTGTCTCTCTGCCCCTCTAGGAGGCAGTGACTGGGTGCTCTGGCAGAGTGTGGAGTGATGGGTTTCCCTAAGGTCCCTGAGTGGGGATCCAGCAGATCCAAGAGGAAGGGGAGGTGGGGTGCTCTTGCTGACAGAGTCAGTTGGGAAGAGGCAGGGAATCAGTTTGGGGAGTATTGCCATCTTAACAATAGTCACTCTTCTAACCCATGAAAATGAGGTATTTTTCCATTTACTTAGGTCTTTAATTTCTTACATGACGTAATTTCCAGAGTGTAAGCTTTGTACTTCCTTTGCTAATTTTATTCCTAAGTGTGTTGTTATTTTTATGCTATTATAAATGGAATTGATTTCTTAATTTTATTTTTTAGTTTGTTTAATGCTACTGTATAGAAATACAACTGGTATTTATATATGGATCTTCTATTTTGCAATCTTGTAGAACACATTTTTTAGTTTTAATACTTTTTATTAGTGAATTTCCTTAAATTTTATGTATACAAGATCATGTCATCAGCAAATAGATACTTTTGTCTTTCCAATCTACATGCTTTTTATTAAATTTTCCCTGGCAAGGTCTTCATGTACAGTGTTGACTAGAAGTGGCAAGAACAGGTATCTTTCTCTTGTTTCTGATCTTAAGAGGAAAGCTTTCTGTCTTTCACCATTAAGTATGATGTCAGCTGTGGGTTTTTCACAGATATCCTTTGTCAGACTGAAGAAGTTCCTCTGCATTCTTAGTTTATTGAGTGTGTTTTTTAATGAAGAGATGTTAACTTTTATCAAATGCCTTTTCTCTTTCCATTGAGATGATTCTTTGGCTTTTGCCCTTATTCTGTTGGTGGAGTGTATTACTGGAATTGATTTTCGAGTGTTAAACCGAGCTTGCATCTGTGGGATAAATCCTTCTTGGTCATCTTGCATCTGTGGGATAAATCGTTCTTGGTCATGGTGTATGATCTTCTTTATGTCTTGCTGCATTTGGTTTGTTGAGGATTTTTGCATCAAATTCATAAAAGCTACTGATCTATAGTTTTCTTTTTCTATGATGTGTTTGTGTGGTTTGGCATCAGGGTGATGCTGGCCTCATACAATGTTGTGTGTGTGTGTGTGTGTGTGTGTGTGTGTGTGTGTGTGTTAGTTGCTTAGTCATGTCCGACTGTGCGACTCTATAGACTGTAGCCTGCCAGTCTCCTCAGTCTGTGGGATTCTCCAGACAAGAATACTGGAGTGGGTTGCCATTTCCTTCTCCAGGGGATCTTCCTGACCCAGGGATCGAACCCAGGTCTCCCTCATTGCAGGCAGATTCCTTACCATCTGAGCCACCAGGAAAGCTACCCATACAGTGTTACCTTCTAACTTTTACAGACGGGGACACAGAAGCCTAGAGAGGGAGAGAGGGCATCCCAAGTGTGTTAGTCAGCTTGGGCTGGCATACCAGAATCCCACAGACGGCATGGCGTAACCGAGAGAAATTTCCTGTCTCACGGTTCTGGCGGCTGGCAAGTTCCAGACCAAGATTCTGGCTGATCGGGTTTCTGGTGAGGCTTTCATCCTGGTTTCCATACAGCTGACTTCTCACTGTGCCCTCACATGGCCTGTGTGTGCCTGTGTGTGCGTGTGTGCGTGTGTGTGCAGAGATGGGGGAAGGCAGGAGGCTCTCTGGTCTCCTTATGTGGACACTAATCTCAGAGGCCATCTAATCATAGACTCCCAGAAGCGCTGTTGTAGAACAAAGACAGGACCTGAAGACCTTATTCCGTATTTCACACACCAGAGTAAACAAAGGGAAGGACCTTTCAAGGGTTGCCAATATGTGATGTTGTTAAATGTGTTCATTTTAAAGGAAGAAAGGAGCAAAAATGAAAACACCCAACTACTATCTAACATGGTTGGTGTTTTATAAAAGAAAGGCTATTTTAATACCAGAAAAGTAGAGTGAGTGTTCTCTGAATAGAGGCCAAGCCTTGAAGAGATTTGTATGTCTGAATGCCTGTGGACTTGGGGAACTGGTCGTGAACCTAGATGTGGGACTTGCAGCTTTTGGCAATGAGGCTGCTGTTTACTTCGAAAGGCAGCATGCTTCCCCCAGGGTCACCCTGTACCTGCCCTGGCCTGACTGGACCCAGAGTCCCTGTCCTGCCTGGGAGCAGGGTGACCTGAGCTGTCCCAGCAGCTTCCAGACTTGAAGGAGCATCTGGCCTCCCGTGTGTGTGTGTGTGTGTGTGCGTGCGTGTGCGTGTGTGCGTGTGTGTGTGTGCACACACGTGTGTGTGCATGCACCCCAGAATGGACTTCCCTATGATCGTCGATCCCTGTGTGGATGGGAAGGAAGCAAGTTAGGTTGTCCTGGGAGGACTGGCGCAAGGAATGAGGATGTGGGAGCTGGAGGGAGCTGGGATCTGACAGGGCCACCTTCATCCTCTCTGGCCGCCTGTGTCCCCCACCTGCCAGACTGGACTGTGGCTGCTTCCTGGTAGGGCTGTGTGTGGGAATGGCAAGGGGACTGGAAGCACAGGGCTTGGGTGGTGCAAAGTGAATGCTCCAGAAAGGGAGCCCCAAGGATCTTTGTGGGGCAGCGTATCTTGTGATATCTTCCTAGCTTTAACCCCCTGAACAGACTCTCAGATTTTAGTGCCACAGGGACTTAGAGAGCATCTGACCACTTTGTTTACAGATGAATAGAGGAATGGGATGCCCAGGCTTCCACATGAGCTATCACAGGCAGAGCAGAGGTGAGAGGCAAAGACCCTCACTCCCAGCCCTGAGCCCCTCCCCTGATGCCTTAACCCCCAGTCTTGGTCCTTGTTGCCCTAGTGGGCTGTGGGGGGCTTGCTGAGGCTCCAGAAGGCAGCTGTTCCCTCTCCCCTTTTCCCCGATGGACTGACTCCTCTGGAATTTGGCAGCTGTGTCTCACTTCTGGTATGTGGCTGTGTATTTAGATCCCTGCCCTCTGGTTTCAAGCCGGAAGCCCTGAGGTGCTCTCCAATGGAGACTGCAGTGTCTGCTCAGAGCAGGCCAGAGCACTGTATGTATACGCTTGTTTGCCCAGTTAGAGCCCCAGAACCTCTGCCTGGCAATGGGTGTACCACCTACATCAGCTGTCCACGTGCCTGGCAACATTCCAGGTCCAGTCCACACTCTGCTCACCTCAAGGTTTCCTCCCAGGAGCCCACCACCTTGGGATTCTGAAACCCTCTGCAGCACATGGCTTCCTGCCCTGCACCCCAGAACCCTCAAACAGTGCATTTCCCTTCCCTGCCAGGTCCAACAGTCAGCTTACACCCTAATCACAAGCAAGTAAGAAAACAACTCCTGGAACTTGGCGAGTGCACTTCTGCCAGCAGTAAAACCATTTCAGGGCCCTTGGTGGAGACGAGCGGGAGGATGTGGAGGTCGCTGCTCTGTTGAGGATCAGGAGGGAGGGCTCAGAGCGTGTGTGAGTCTCCGTCTGCACGGTGAGGTCACACAACAGTGATGAGGACTGTTTGTTGCTTTTTTTTGTGGTTATGGGAACGATGTCAGACCATTACCCAGTCTCCCAGGAATGGTTTCCGTTTGCCTTCTCTTTCTAGTCTTTGTGCCTGTGCACATATCTCCTCTAACAGGAGGATCGTGATGTGTGCCCAGGCTGTCCTGTGTGTTCACCTGGATGATGTTCTTGGATCGGAACGTGTACTCATTGTTAGCACATTGCTTACTGAGTGCCTGTCCTGTGTCTGGGGATGGAATAGTGAGTGATGCTTCACTGAGATTACCTTCGAGTAGAACGAGGAGAGGCTCATTAATAAATAGTTGGGGCTCGTGGACTTTTTAGCCTGTCTGTTGAATACCCTTTATATCCCCATATGTAATGTCGGCGTGATAACGTGGTGGAGTGGGCATGTCCCAGCATCCCCTGCTCTTCCTGTGGAGGTGGCCCGTGAGGTTGCTTCCTGTTGTTCTCTGAGCAGGTGATGGTACCGTGGATCTCACAGCGTGTGCCGCTCTTTCATCCACGTGGCTTGGTTCTGTAGGCTGATTCTTAGAAGTAGGATTATTGACTGAATTGAAAAGTAGGAACTTACTTTTTGTAATTATTTTGGAAAATTTCAAAGTAGGGAGAAGAATTCCATGAACGCTTGTGTTCCCAGCTTCAGGAATCAAGACCAGTCTTATCTCATCTGAAGCCCTGCCAGTGCTGCCCACCACCCTCTCTGGATTCTTCTGAAGCAAGTCCCAGACTGAATATTACTTTCTCTGAAATATTTCAGCATATACATTAGAGAAGGGATCTTTTAAAAAAGGCCGTCATAATGCCATTATCACACCTCAAACAATAGTGATTTCTCATCCTGCAATACCTAGTTGGTGGTAGATTTTCTTACTGGTCTCCCAAGGTCTTTCTGCAGTTGTATCAGGACCCAAAAGATCCACACGTGGCCTTTATCTGATGAGACCTTAAGTCTCAGTGAACACAGAACATTTCCCCTCCTTTCCTCCCCTGAAGTGAAGGTGATGAGGTAACCGGTTATCTTCCTGGGCGGCCCATAGTCTAGATCTTGTCGATTGCACCGCAGGGTTTGGTTGAGCCTGTGTTGCAGTCCCTGTGCTTCCTGTAAACCTAGAGCTTTGGCTCGATCTGATTTGGCTTGGTGTTTGGCCGGCACAGTTGTGGGTGATGCTGGTGCTGCCGCGGGGCCCTGGAAGGTCCTGTGGTCTCTCTTGTGAGCTGGCAGCCTCTGGCGCTCATCTTCTGGATTCCTTATTTTATTCAGGGTTTATAAAGCGGTGATATCTTGGCTCTCTCATTCCCTCTGCATTAATTGATTGCAGTGCTTCCAGAAAGGGACTCCCCCCAAATGCTGTGAGGCCACGAAGGCAGGGCCAGTGCTTGCTTTCCCCTAGATTTGCCATTCCCAGAGGAGCTTTGGGAGGTGCTTCTCTGAAGCCGAAGGGAGGGACTTGGTGAGCCCTAATGTTCCTGCAGACTCGGATGGCACTGGAGTCTGTGTTGAGGGTCTGAGGCTGACTAGGTGGGGGTGGTCTGAGAGAGGGGAGGTGGATGGGAGGTTGGGAGTTGCTGGAGGTGGGAAGACCCAGGCCTCATGTGTCCTTGGCCATCTGGGAGGTATCCTTGCCAAGCTGACTGTACATTTTCACATCCATGGTCTGGCTCAATCTTCACTGTGTGGCTGTGCCTGACCAAAGCAGCCTGTAACATTACCTACATTTGAGGAGGGGAGGCACTGGGCTTGCCCAAGAACACACAGCTGGTAGATGACAGCGGGAGGAGGGCGAGACCTCAGCCCCTGACTCCCAGGTCAGGCCCTGGCCGCTGTGCTGCACTGCTGCCCAAGGAGGAGAAGGCACCATTTCCCCTCCCTTGCCCACCTCCAGCCCCACTGGGAGAATAGTACGACCTGGAAACCATGGCCCAGCCTGAGTAGGGGAAGGAGGCCAGAAGACAAGAACTCATCTCAGACTCAGGTCACGGCTACAGAAGGGCGTGGGACCAAACCTGCACACACGTTTTCCGTAGAGACAGACCTTCCCTGGTGCAGCAGCCTGGGCACCTCTCTCCACTGAGGCCTGCCGCAGGCTGCCGGGCCTCTGGGCTGCCTCCTCCATTCCAGAGTGTCAGTGAGATTGGGTCTGGGCCCGATCACCCCACTTATGTGAAGGGGCCAGAATGCTCAGGGTGTTTAAAAGAAAATGCCTCAGACGGAAAAATGAACGAGAAAATCCTTTGAACTAAAGCACTCCATGAAGTTGGGGTAGAGGTGAGAAGGCTGGGCCCCTGACTGAGGAGAATCCAAGATGGCCACCAGCCCACAGTGGTGACACCATCTGGTGAATGAGTTGTTTCCTGCTGGGTCTGGAAAGGGAAAATATTTGTGACAGAAACCAAGGTCAGGGCTCCTGCAGGAAGTCCTGTTAGAATCATCAGTGCCAGGGGTACTTTTCCTTAGCCTTGGCTAGGGATGCTAATTCTGTATTGGTTCTGTGTTTGAAGCAGTATGGTGTGTCTCTCTTTCCTTCAGAAAGAGGCTGAGGAAAATCTGAGGTGAAGGTACCCACAGAGGGAGACGTAAAACATCCCTTGGTCTCAAATTGAGGTTTGTTTTATAGACTGATGCTTTAACTTTGAGCTGTTCCTTTTGAGTTTTCGGAGAACTTCCCTCTCTTTCTTTGGGTCCACAGAACAGGTGGTGAGGAGGCACGGGTGGGTTTTATTAGACCCATTTTCCTGAGGGAGACACTGAGGCCTAATGAAGTTTTGTGACCAGCTGAAGGCAGGATCAGAACCTGTCTCCCAACTCCTTGGCCCATATTCCTTTCCCTCACTGCCACAACCCAGGGAACGGTTCTCTTGTGGCAGAATAAAAGGATTGGCAAGGAAGCCACCAGCCCTTCCTGGATGCACCACCCTGGGTTGCTAAGAGGTCAGAGAGGTCCAGCTCAGCGCCCCAAGGACTAAGATTATTTTTTAAGAAAAATGTAGCGAGACAGCTCTGGCCCTGACCCCCACATGGGGTCTCTCTCACTCTCTCCAAGACTCTGGCTTGGCCAGAGTTGTTCCTTGGAGACCTCGTTCTGGTGGGTAAAATGTCTCAGGTCGTGCAGTTAGAGCAGTCCTGGGGTGCTGTGAGCTGTCACGTAAAGCATGTCAGAAGGATCCTTCCTGAGACTCTTTAACCTCGGCCCAAAATAGAGCCAGTGGATTGGTGAGCAGCTTTCAGGTGGGGTGGGTGTTTGTAGGTCTGTGTGTTAACGTGAATGTATGAATGAGTGTGAGTAGGCTCATGTTCTCAGTCTGAGACCTCCTTAGCTTTTGCTTCTTTCCTGTCATATGGCTGAGCTGGAACTGCTTCCATCCTCTGGGCGTACTTGCCTGGTTTCTTCAACAGCGTCCATCCAGTGAGCACGGATGGTGTGCCAGGCCTGGTTTTCGAGCAGGCACCATCAGACTTGGGGTTTTCAGTGGTTTAGAAGGGGTTCACCTCTCAACCCCAGCATATTCCCCGCTCGCCTGATACCCAGCCTGTGTGCTCACAGCTGTTGTTGTCAAGTTTGTGATTGTCACTGAAGTAGACTCTTTCTGCTGATCGTCTCTGTTCCATGCACAAGGGCTCATCCTGACCCTGACTCAGACCCTGCCTGGCTCGAGCAGGACTCCATGAATGTCTGCCCGTAAGTGGATGGAAGGGGGACGAGGGAATAGTCACTGTGTGATTAAACAGGAAACTGGCCCCCACCATCTCTGTACCTTTTGGTTCTTTGTCCTCATTGTTGGTCTCCAGGAGAGGGCGCTCTTCTCCAGTGACTGACAGAGCCCTAGTGGGGGTTGGTAAGCTGGGTGTTAGCCCAGGCTCTGCTGGTAACTTCCGGTGCAACCATGAGCCCATCACTTTGACCTGCCTGGATCTGTGTTTTTCCATCTGTCACTTGGGTTCACTGCTGCCGCCCGGCCTGCTTTGAGGGGTGGTGGTGAGCACCAGCCTGGGTACGGATGATGTGGGAGTGGGCTGTAGGGTAGCTGGGACACCAGGGAGACTCCCTGGGTCGTGTGCAGGGACAGTGGGCTCTTGAGGCTGGCACCGTATCTGGTCGGCCCTGAATCCCAGAGCCTGGCCTCCGGGTGACAGCGTTTGTTGAATAAACAGCACACAGAGAAGCCCATGGTGCCAAGTTTAGCTCCTTCATGCTTTGAAAGTGCTGATCCAAATATGACATCTTCGGAAAGCCAGTTACCCACGTCTGGGCTGAGGGCCTAATCCCTCTTGGGGATTAGGTGTGGAAAGCTTCCTTGGGCTTGAGGCCCCTCTTTCCCACAGGCCTGAGGATGGAGTCTGTAGGGACTCATGTGGAGCCCCCAAGGAGAGGGTAGCATTGAACTTTGAGAAGAAGGGTGGGGTCTGAATTTGGGAACCCTGCCCCTTAGGAACTGCCATCTTTTTTTTTTTTTTAATATTTTGGCTGCGTATTTCGGCATGTGGGATCTTAGTTCCCTGACCAGGGATTGAACCCATGTCCCCTGCATTGGAAGCTTGGAGTCTTAACCACTGGCCCACCAGGGAAGTCCAGAAACTGACCATCTTTGAGTGCTGTCAGTCTCCTGACCAGTCTGAACCCTGCTTCAACTGGAGAGCAGCGGTAACCAGAGGAGGGCTTGTTCTTGGGGAGCAGGCAGGGAGAGGGCAGCAGGGGGCTCCAGTAATGGTTCCACGTTCTTGCAGGCTCTCTCTGGTGCTGTGGGGAGAAGAGACGGCAGGGACGGGGGTGAGGGCAGCGGCAGGGAGGCCAGGCAGGAGCAGTCCCTGAGATGTGATGGCTTTACTGGAGCATGAGAGGTGGGTAGCTTCTGGGGGTGTGTTGATGTAGAGTCGGTGGGATTCTCTGATTGGTTGGATGCGGGGCTGGGACCCACTGACTCATTAGAAAAGACCCTGATGCTGGGAAAGATTGAGGGCAGAAGGAGAAGAGGGTGACAGAGGATGAGGTGGTTGGATGGCATCACCAACTCAATGGACGTGAACTTGGGCAAACTCTGGGAAATGGTGAGGGACCAGGAAGCCTGGTGTGCTGCAGTCCATGGGGTCTTGAAGAGTCAGACATGACTTGGTGACTGAACTGAACGAAACTGGGGCTGAGAAAGGGAGAGGTCGAGGAGGAATGTCAAGTTCGGGCCTGAGCAGCAGGAAGGATGGAGTTTCCTCTAAGAGGGCAAGTTATGGGCGGGTCAGGTTTGGGGAGGGCTCCCAAGGTCCGTTTGGGGTGCGGGTGGAATTTGTGGAGTCTGAACTGTATCCATGTGGAGCTCATGAGCAGCGGTTGCACGTCTGAGTCCCGATGCAGGTGTGTGTGTGGGAGTCCGCAGGGTCCTGCCTGCACTCTCGGTCCTAGGTGACACTGAAAGGGTGACATGACCTGGGAAGTGAGTGTCCATTGACTAGTCAGGCACCCTCTGCACACCGGGTCCTGTTCAGACACTTGGGGCTGTGGTGGGGAGGCAGAGATGGAAGCCTGCTTATAATCTGACATCTGCCCCAGTTTATCGCTGTCTTGAGGAGACCAGTCATGCCTTGAAGAAGCAGTCAGAAACCTTCATGATGGGACTTCGCTGGTGGCCCAGTGGTTAAGTCTCTGAGCTCCCAATGAAGGGGGCATGGATTCAATCAATCCCTGGTCTGAGAACTAAGATCCCGCATGTCATATGACATGGCCTAAGGAAAAAAAAAAAGAGAAACCCTCATGATGGAATGTATTGTAGTAGTTAATGAATTGGTGCAGAGAATGGGAGCCAAGAAGGGCAGGTTGTGGGACTGGATGGTTCAGAGCCTTGGGAGAACAGGGGCTTGTCCAGGGCCTGGAGGGACAAGGTGAACATTACCTGGCCGGGTGAAGGGAGAGAGCATTCCAGACAGGAGGAAGAAAGAGGGTAAAAGTACAGCTCCAAGAGTGAGGCAGGGAGTGGTTGAACTCGAATGTGGTGAAGGGGGCTAGGGTGCTGGTAGGAAAGCTGGAGTTTTGGAATTCATGTCCCAGCTTAGAACTCTGCGACCTTGCTGAGCCCCATCTGCAACATGAGATGACCCTCCTCCCTCATGGGGTCGCTGGAGGGCATATCAGAATCTCATCATCAGATCTGCATGAACATGCTCAACCTGGTACCTGCACCCAGGGGCCCTGTAGCCTCTGTGGGGCTCTCCCACGTGGTCCAGCAAGCAGCAGAGCTTCAGGGGAGCCACTGCAGGTGCCGCTGGGCCCGTGCTGATGCCGGGTAGAATGGAGGCGGGAGAATCCTGACCTCCCCAGCGCCTGGGCCACCTTTCCCAGGCCCTGTCTATTTTAGTGTTCAGTCCCCAATGGATGAGGAAACCTCTGCTCTGCCACAGCTAATGACAGCCTGGCCTGCCAGGCCACTTAAAAACAGCCACTATTTTTATCTACTGGAGGCGGCTGGCCTGTCTTCCTCTCCAGACAGTGCTGACATGGGGTGATTTTGAGGAAACCAGGGCTTTGCTAGGAAGGTGGGTCATTGTCTCAAATCATAGACTGCGGTCTGGCAGGATGCACCTAAGGAACCTTCCGGCGGGTGTCAGGCGTCACCTTGACCCAGTGGTCTGAATTTAGAGATAATTCTACCCTACCTTGCCAGTAGGACTCGGAAGGAATCACTTGACCTCTCCACCCCAGATGGTCCTCAGAATCCTTGCTGGAGTTTCAGGGCACAGCAGGATTATGTCCCCCCCCAGCTGCAGGGGGTGCCAAGAGGATAAGGGCTGGTGTGGCTGTGCCCCTGGGCTGAGCCCGGAGCTGGGGCCTCTTCACACCCCAGGACCTTACTTCTGAGCTCTCAAAAGTAGTTTGCAGTGGCTCTCACTTGGTGGGACAGTGGGTGAACTCTTTTCCTTCTCTCTAAGAAACTGTATTGAACTAGGCTCCTGGCCTTTGGATGGAGATTGGGGAGCAGGGTAAGGGATGGGGTGGTGGATGCCCAGTGCTTCTCAGCATGACGTATTCATCCTTAGAGACAGGCAGAATTGTGCTGTGTTGGCCACAGTTGGTATTTAGGTAAAAAAAATTTTTTTTTTTAATTTTTGGTTCACTGCTTAATTTCTAAACAAAAGTTTTTTGTTTTTTGTTTTTTTTTTGAGCACTTGGTTGCCTGATTCCTAGAACAACAGGCATCCTGGCCCGACCCTGCCCAGTCATCTTCCCAGGGCAGCAGCCATGGGGCCATTCCCACCCTCACATCCGCCGGAAACCTTCACCGGCTCCTCTGTCTGTAGGTTCCGGGCCACCCCTGGCTCTAGGTCCCCTGCTGCTACAAACCCCTCCCCACTCCCTCTGTTGAACCCACCTCACTCTTTGACCCTTGTCTCTCCTCTCAGGACACCTTCCTGCCCCCTTCTTCCTAACGCACCTCAAATCCTCCTTCTCTCAGAGCCCCTTCCTCTTCCAGCCACCCGTCTTGCCCCGATCCCGCCATCCGGCTGCTCTGGGTGTTTGCCGATTGTCCTTCGCCTCCCCCAGACCACAGGCATCTCCGCGGGCAGGGCCTGTGTGTGCCCCACCTTTGTGCCGGGCCCCCACCCCCTGTTCCATGAATGGTTGGACCCGTGTGACTCCCCAGGGCTTATAGGTGTTTCCTCGTACCATGCTTTGCTGAGCTATCTGACCCTTGCGATGTGGGGCTGAGAGTTTAAATGGAAGAACTGGGACCAGAACCCAGTCCCGTCTCCCAGGGAGTCAAGGCATTGGCCGTGATCCCCTCGCCCCAGTGGGGCCCCATTCACTGTCTGCCTTCCACCCCTGCTCCGTTCGCAAGCCTTCAGAGGTGCTTCTGGAAGGTAATGGGAGGGGCCAGCTGTGCAAGTGAGCGTCCACTCCCGACCCTGGAGCAATGATGACAGAGGCCCCAAAGGCCGAATCACCCGAGGCAGAAGTGGGAGGGGCCACAGGCCCCACGAGCCTGTCTGCTGCAGCTCACTGTTCAGGGTGTTGTGGGTTGTGTCACGTCTGGGGTAAGGGCCCGCCTGGGAGCCTTCCCGAAGGAGATGCATGAGACTGACATTGTGTGCCTGCGTGGGAAGGCTTCCAGCTGTGGCCCAGCTGTTAGGAGACCACCCTTCCTCGTTCCTGGGGGCTGGGAGTCATCTATGCTCTCCCCTGGGTGCTCCTGGTGCCTGAAGGTACAGCCGCTATGCCGCACCCTCTTCCTGGAGTAGAGAGGGCTGCTGTGGGCCCTGGATGGTGGCCAGGCCTGGAATGGTGGTGCGGTGGTGAGAAGAGGGAGGGTGCGAGGTGAGGTGTGGCGTTCAGTCCTTGGGGCTCCCCCTGGGTGGCGATCCATCTGTGGTGGGCTGAAGGGGCACGCTCAGGTGTTGGGGTGGACACCCTACAGTGGGGGAGCTGGCCCTGTTTGTCCTGGGCCTGTGCCCCCGGCTGCCCGCCAACCCCCATGCTGAGGAGAACCTGGAGAGGCCCCCGAGTAAGCCTCCTTCCTCCTGCGCATCAGTCTCCTGTGAGTCCTCCATTAACAGGTCACCTCTAGTCTCAGACCTTCAGTGGCTCCCCAGTGCTGAAGCCTCAGCCCTAGCTCCGTAGATGCCCAGGGAACTTTTCACAATCCAAAGCCCAGGCCCAGCCTGTGGAGATGCTCGTCTGGTCTGGGGTGGGGCCCAGGCATCTGCAAGCAGGGCAGCTGATTAGAGGGAGGCTGTCTCAGCCCAGGGCTGCTGCCAGTGGGTGCCAACCCACCCCTTCGCACCCTCCTTCCAGCCAAGCTGGCCCCTTCCTGATGCCCACCTGCCTCGCACCACCCTCACCTCTGTCTTCCCCTTCTGCTGCTTACTGTCCATCCGAGTCCATGGAAGCCCTCACGGTCCAGCTGCACCCACGCTCTCTGGGAAGCTCTTTAATCCCTTGGCTGTCTCTTTTCCCCTTAGCAGGGACCTCGTGCTCTTCTCCTAGAATGTGCTTGGGGGTCACTCTTTGAAAGGGTCTGTGTCCCATTCCAGTCTCTTCCTTCCCTGAAGTGCTGCACCTCTTGCTAATTCTGTTTCTGTGGTCTTTCTATGATCTGTCCCCAGCTTTGGAGAGAGTGTGTGTGTGAGAGAGATTTTGTTTGTGTGTGTGTATGTGTGCAGTGTGTGTGTGACTCTAGTTGTGTGGGGTGTGTGAATGAGGGTATGTGGGTGAGGTATTTGTGAGTGTATACATATATGTGTATGAGTATGGGTGTGGTGTGTACAATTGTGAGAGTCTCTGTGTGTGGGATGTGTGTTGAGTGTGTGATTATGAGAGTCTGAGTGTGTGTGGAGTATGTGAATGGCGTGTTTGTATATCTGTAGAGTGTGTATAGTGTATATATGATTGTGAGAGTCCGTGAGTGTGTGTGGTATGTGTGACTCGGTGCATGTGGTGTGTGAGAGGGGTGTGTATGTATGAGTGTATGTGTGTTGTGTGTGATTGTGAGGATCTGTGTGTGGTGTGTATATGAGAATGTGGTGTGTGAATGGGGTGTGTGTATGAGTGTATGTGTGGTGTGTGTGATTATGAGAGTCTGTAGGTGTGGAGTATGTGAGTGGTGTGTTTGTATATGTGTAAAGTGTGTGTGGAGTGTATGGTGTATATGACTGTGAGAGTCTGTGAGTGTGTGGTGTGTGTGTATGTGTGGTGTGTGATTGTGAGGCTCTGTGAGTGTGTGGTGTGTGTATGTGAGATTAAGATGTGTGTACATGTGTAGAGTGTGTGTGGTGTGTGTGTATGAGTGTATGTGGTGTGTGTGATTGTGAGGCTCTGTGAGTGTGTGTGGGGTGTGTGACTGAGTACCTCTGCGGTATGTGTGAGTGTATGATGTATGTGATTGTGTGTGGTGTTTGTAAGGATGGGGCATGTGTACATGTGTAGAGTGTGTGGTGTGTGAGGATAGGGTGTGTGTACATGTGTATGGTGTGTGTGGTGGGGATATGTACATGTGTAGAGCATGTGTGTGAGTGTGGGATGTGTGTACATGTACATGTGGTGTGAGTAGGGGGCATGTGTACATGTGTAGAACGTGTGTGGTGTGTGTATGAAGATGGGGCATGTGTACACGTGTAGAGTGTGTGTGGTGTGTTTATGAGTGTGGGGTGTGTGTACATGTGTAGAGCATGTGGTGTGTGTGTGTGAGGATGGGATGTGTGTACATGTGTAGAGTATGTGTGGTGTGTGTGTGTGTGGTGTGTGTGCCTGTGTAGAGCATGTATGGTCTGAGGATGGGGTGTGTGTACATGTGTAGAATGTGTGGTGTGTGTGTGGGGGGGTGTGTGTGGTGTGTGTGTGTGGCATGTGTGCCTGTGTAGAGCGTGTGTGGTGTGTGTGTGAGTGTGGGGTGTGTGTGCCTGTGTGGAGCGTGTGTGGTGTGTGTGTGAGTGGAGGGAGTGTGTGCCTGTGTGGCATGTGTGGTGTGTGTGTGTGAGTGGAGGGCGTGTGTGCCTGTGTGGAGCGTGTGTGATGTGTGTGTAAGTGGGGGGCGTGTGTGCCTGTGTGGAGCGTGTGTGGTGTGTGAGTGGGGGGCGTGTGTGCCTGTGTGGAGCGTGTGTGGTGTGTGTGTGTGGGTGTGCAGTGTGCTGGGGTGGGGATGAGAGGTCCATTCTGACCCCCGTCCCGTGCCGTCCGTCCTGCAGGCGAAAGCGGCCAAGTCGGAGCAGGAGGCCCGGAGGCTGCGGCTGCGGAGCCTGCAGTACCTGGAGCGCTACGTCTGCCTGGTGCTCTTCAGCGCCTACCTGCACCTGGAGAAGGCCGGCTCCTGGCAGAGGCCCTTCAGCGCCTGGATGCGGGAGGTGAGGGCGGGTCCTCCCTGCGGCCGAGGTTGTGTCTCGCTCAGTCTGGTCCAGCCGGCGTCTGCGCTGGCAGGCCGTGAGCGGGGGATGCGGAGCAGCAGACAGAGCCGGGTGGGGGCTGGGCTGGGCCCCTGTGCCCTGCGTCCCCGGGGCAACGTCGCCTGGGTGCTTCACGCCCACCGCCGTGTTCATCCCTCACCTGCGCCCTCTGCGCCCCTGCCGCCTTCTAGCCATGACCGTGGGCAAGGCGCGTAGCCGCTCCGGGCTTCCGTCCCCAGAGTCACCACGGAAGTAGTGTCGGCACAGTGGGCGCCCCCTCAGGAGGCTGCGGCGGGGATTCTGTGAGAGTCGCGCACTGCCGTCTGCCCCAGCTCGCGTCAGCAGGCCTGCCTCCCGTGGCCGCTGGACGCTCCTGCTCTAGAGGAGGGGTCTGGGCGCAGAGGGGTTCAGTGCCGTGTCCATAGTCAGCGCTAGAGCAGTTGGTTGGCTTCAGAGTCCACCATTTCCGGCCTGGGACAGACATGTCCCCGGCCACCTCGTCCCTCCCCTCTGCTTGGCTCTTCCCGGCTTGGCTAGTTTTAGAGGCAGAGCTGCCGCCTCGGCTCCTCTAGGGTAGGAGAAAGGTCTCCCTTCCTGCTTGGCAGAGTGGCCTGTAATTACCCCTCCACTGGGACGCTGGCCCCTGCTGACCTCACCGGCCTGTCCTGGTGGTTGACATCTGGACTCCAGGCTGGAATTAGCTCCCGTGGGCAGGGTGGACGGGAAGGCGGGAGTGACAGGGGTAGGAAGGGTGTGGGGCTTCAGGAGGTGTGCAGGTGGGGTCAGAGCTGCGAGGGGACAGAGGCTGGGAGGCCACTGCAGGGCCCGGTGCCAGGACGGGTGGCTGCTGGGGGTTGGTGCCGAAGACAGGCCTTCAGGTAGTCCTGATGTGGGGGTGGGTCACGCCAAGGTCACAGTGGGGCCACCCTCTTGAGGAGGCCTGGGCTCAGCGTCCTCTTGGCAGTAGTAGGGGACCTAGGACACTTCTGCTGGGAGAGCTGAAATAGGGGGAAGGAGCTTGATCCCCTCCCCAGCTGAAGCTGGGTGGTGGGTCGTGGGAGATGTCAAGGTTCTAGCCTCAGGGGATGAGCAGAGGGGCAGGGGGTGAAGGTTGCCTGGGGATGTTAGTTTGGAGTGGAGCCTACATCCTTCCCATCCCCAGGATGGTGGGGAGAGAAGGCTGGTCGTTGAGTGGTTTGAGTCTAAGGCCAGGGCCTGGGCCCTACAGCTGTATGGAGAGTGTCTAGGGAGGCCTCAGTCAACCTGCCTGAGTTGAGGCCCTCGGTGGGCCTGCCGGGTCCACAGTCGGAACTCATGGCCAAAGGGCTCTTGCCGGCTGCTGCTTCCATGCTGGCTTCCCCAGCGCTCCCCGCAGGCCCAGCTGTAACACCAGGAGCAGCTGGGCTTGTGCTCCTGAGTGTGCCCATGGGAGCATCGGGGCTGAAGGCATGGGGCGTGCTTGGCCTCCCCCTCTGCTCTCCGCTTCCTACCTGCCCTTACTGCCTGCCGAGCGCTTTCTGTGCAGCGCAACCCTCCACGCTGTGCTCTGCCTTCACAAGGAAACGGAAGCTCGGAGTAGTTAATAGGAATCAAGACCCAAACTTGTGCAGGTCGCTGAGCTGGTGGGAGGCAGTGCTGGGTCCCAGACTCACACATGTGTCAGCAGAGCCCGGTGAGGGGTGTGACAGAGGAGGGCATGGGACCCGAATGACACCCTCCCTCCCCTCGAGCAAACTCTCCTGTCGTCCCCAGGTGGCAGCAAAGGCCGGCGTCTACGAGATCCTCAACCAGCTGGGCTTCCCCGAGCTCGAGAGCACAGAGGACCAGCCCTTCTCGAGGCTGCGCTGCCGGTGGCAGGAGCAGAACCGTGGCCCCGAGCTCTCCGCAGCAGGGGACTTCCTGTAGGAAAGGGGCTTCCTGTGGGACGCGCTCCCCCTGCCCCTGCTATCACCGCCTCCCGCAGGGCCACCTCCCTCCCCATGTGGTCTGGGGGTACCCGATGCTCTTCGGTGGCAGTGGCCCTGAGAAGCGACTCCTCGGCTTCCCAGAGACCAGGGTGGGTGAGGATCCCCTTTTTGAAAGAGTTGTTACAGGATAGTTGGCCACAGTGATGCCTTGTGAATGGCCGCTCCTGGAGGGCCTGCAGGAAGGTCCGGTGTGGCATCAGCTCTCCAAGGTGCTCACTCCCCAAGTTGCCAAGTCAAACCTCTCGCCATTTCTGTCCTCCCCTCTGCCCCGAGCAGTTCTGATGGCCCCTGGCCTAGAGCAGTCCTGGCCAGTGTTGGTTCCTTCCCTGCAGCTCTCCCACATGGCTTCTCCCCTTTTGCTGCCTGAGCGTTGCCCTGGTGGCCCTGGGCTCCCTGGGAGATGGGAGATGGGCCCTGGGAGGTGGACTTTGCTCTGGCTAGATTTGTTACCTTAAAGGCAGTTTTCCGCAGTGTTCTTGCCTCTCATTCCTTGTCTCAACCTCAAGACATGAGAAAAGAGAACCACATTCCCTGCGGGTTCAGTGGAGGCCTCTGCCCCTCCTGCCTTTGCCCGCTCCCCTCCCCTGGGCTGGCAGGACTGTAGAGGTTTCCATGGAGCTGAAAACAAAAGGGAATCCCTCTTGGAGTTGGAGGGGGCAAGAAAGAGCTCCCAGAGGTGCATGCCGCCCTGTGGGAGAGGCCTGCTCCTTTTCCCTGGAAGCATGGAGGGGAGGTTTGGGGAAGCACCTCCTCCCTGCTCTGCCTGGCCCCCCAACAGTGGTCTGAGCCCCCACCTGGTGTGGCAGGAGCCGTGGGGACTCCTGGGTGACCCTGAATGAGCAGTGGGATGTGTGAGAGTGGGCCAGGGATGGCACAGGGGGGCACGTGGATTGCAGGCCATCCTCACTGAGCACCCTCAAGTTGCCTTGTGATGGGAACAGAAGAGGCCAAGGCCTGCCAAGTTGGCAGCTGCTGGGACCAACTCTGTGTGGATGGTGGGAAGGTTGCTCAGAGAGGCAGGCGGCTGTTGAGCTGAGCCTGTGGCTCTCCCTCCGGGGACTGGTCTCCTCCTAAAATGCAGGGGCTGAATGGTGTGGACTCTGTCCCCCTGGCCTGGCTCACTGGGGCCAGGCAGGCCTGTTTTGGTTGGACACCAGCACTTGGGCAGAAAAACAGATGATGTATCACTGGTTGTGGTATTTTGAAAAGGTGGATGAGGCCAAAGTGGTTCATATCTACCTAGTATTGGAAAATTTATGACCATTTTGGCTGAATTCTTTTGCAAATCTACTGTATGTCTTTTCACTACCTTTTTAGATTTGTTGTTTTTGGTTTTTATTTTTGCATGTAGTAAAAAGTGTTAATTTCTCTGCAGACAAGGTCTAGATGAGGGGTCAGAGATCAGGGCTGAACTGGGAGGGATCCTTTGCGTTCTCATAGTTGGCCCTGACTTTCAGCTGTGCTGGGATTACTCGCCGGTCACATCACCTCTCTGCCTCAGTTTCCCCATCTGTAAAATGGGAGAATAATACTTGCCTACCTACCTCACAGGGGTGTTGTGAGGATTCATTTGTGATTTTTTTTTTTAATAGATCTTTTGAGCATTAAAAATGGCTAAATGTGAAGTGTGCTTGGCTGCCAATGTCTTTAGTGTGGGGCAGGTATTACAGAACTGGTACCAGCTGAGGTCCCTGTTCCCTCAGAGTAAGGGTGGGAGGGCAGGGTGAGCCAAGAGCACCTGCCCTTTGTGCACCTGATTCTCAGAGAAGGTGGGTTTTCCTGGACATCATTCTCTTTCCTTCACATCCCCAATCATGTATGACCATCTCATTCTGGATGTCCAGGGCTGACGTGCTGAGGAGCCCCTCCTTGAAGAAAGTAATGTAACAGGCTAATTCACACTAAAGTGTGAAGGACTGTTATATTTAGGGAGATGGAGCAGAATTGAATTTCATAGGCTATGAAGCAGAGTGAAAGCAGGGTGGTCCTCAGCTTCTACTTCCTTTTCTCATCCCTGCAGACTTTTCTCGGTCCCTTTAGGCCCCTCAAAGGCTCGAACACATTTGTGTTGAGAAATTTTGTGTTGAGAAATGGATGTGTAAAGAGGCAGGAGGGAGAGTGAGGCAGGCAGAGTGCAGACCCAGGCTTCTCCCTAGGCTCTTCCAGGATTAGGGGGAATCAGAACTCTGGGCTGTGGTTCCAAGGTCAGCTGGAATGGAAGTTTCAAGGTCAGAATGGAATCCAGAGCCCCGACTGCACTAAGGTTGGGTTTCTCCCCAACCTGGGTGAAGGGAGGCCTCCTGGGGTTACTTCCCAGTGCCCTGAGTCCAAGGATGCTCTGTGTGGCTTCTGAATGAGTGCAGTGGTGTGTATACCCACGTGTGTGTGTGTAAGTGTGAGGGGTGGTTCTGCACTTCTCTGCCTGGGATGAAGGGATTATAAAAATATGATCAGTACAAAAATCTGGGATCCTTGATAGAGATGCGGCAGGCTCTTGGGAAGACCCGGATTGGGAACTGGAAAACTGCCCAGGGACCCCCAGAAGCCCTCTGCAGCATCCACAGGGTACACTGCTCTGGATCCCCCTCAGGAGGACCAGCTGCGAGAGCAGTCGACACAACCTCCAGCCACTGCAGCTTCGATCCAGCTCGTGCCAAGGCTGCGCTCCTTGTACAGCACTCTCCCCACTCGGGCTCTCCTGGACAATGACCGAGCCGGCAGGACTCTGAGCCACTAGCTACACTGTTGCTGCCCATGGCAGCCTTGCCTGGAGCCTCCCTACTGGTCTGGCTGGGCGTTCCTCAGACCCACTCTGCTATGTGGGGCTCTTCCTTGCCCCTCTCTACTCATGGGTGTCAGACCTGCACTGTGGTTCTGTTGGCTCTTCCTGCCTTCTTCCTCCATCCTCCACAGGGGTTTCCACAAATAAATCTCTGGCAAGTCGAATCCCAGTGTCTGCCGCTCTAGGATCTGAGGGACACACCCTCACCCTCATCTTTGTCTCTCTGGGCAGCTGCTTTGGCCTTCTTTCTGGTGAAGGCAGCCTTCTCTGGCACTGCTTAGGGAAGCCACCAGCCCGGTTTCCAACTTCATATGTTATAGTTCCAGCCAGAATCAGTTGTCTTTCTCTCTCTTTGCATCGCCCTGCCCTTCCATCTTGAGTGTAAGGCCACTGGGCCTGGGGACTGTGGCTGGAAGGGCAGGAAATGATTGCTCATCATCTGTATAGAGAAGGGTGGGGTGGGGAAGGCAGGCCTGAGGCGCTCAGTGTGATCTGGGTGGATCACCCCCAAATCTGCATGTGGCAGTGCCAACTTCTGATTATTTTCTAAATAAAGGGAATGCCCATTATAAAGGTTTCTCAAGATGTACTTCATTTGTCCTCCAGAAGCGTCCTATCAGATGGTCTCAAATAGCAGTTAATGAGCTTAGTGTTTCTCCAGCCTGGCCAGCACTGCTATTACATTTTTTTTTTTTAACTTTATTTTATTTTGGAGTATAGCCAGTTAACAGTGTTGTGATAGTTTCAGGTGAACATCAAAGGAGCTCAGCCATACATGAATACGATGTGTTTTCCTTCTCCAAGCTCCCCTCCCATCCAGGTCTATTACATTTTTTTTTTAAGTTCTTGATAGTTTTGTGGCTCAAAATAGAATTTCATACGTGTTTAATTTTACAGTTTGTTTACTTACTTATTTTCAAAACTGAAATATAGTTGCTCTACAGTATTATACACTTAAGACGTATAGTGATTTATAATTTTTAAAATTAATTTTTACTGAAGTATAGTTGCTGTAAAGCAACTATGTTATATTAGTTTTCATAATTTTTAAAGCTTATACTTCACTTAGAGTTCTTGTAAAATATTGGCTATATTCTCTGTTATACAATATATGTTTGTAGCTTTTTTTATACCTAATAGTTTGTACCTCTTACTCTTCAACCCTTGTATTACCCCTCCTCACTTCCCTGTCCCCACTGGTAACACTTGTTTGTTCTCTATGTCCATGAGTCAGCTTTTTTTTTTTGTTATATTCACTGGTTTGTTGGAATTTTTTAGAGTCTACATATAAATGGTATCATACTCTATTTTTCTTTCTTTATCTGATTTGCTTCACAAAGCATAATATTCTCTAGGTCCATCTATGTTTCTGCAAATGGCAGAATTTCATTCTTTTTATGGTTGAGTACTATTCCATTGTGTGTGTGTTAGTTTATACACACACACACAGACCGCATCTTCTCTATCCAGTTGTCTGTTGATGAGCACTTGGATTGCCTCCACGTATTGGCTATTGTAAATAGTGCTGCAGTGAACATTGGGGTACATTTGTTTGAATTAGTGTTTTTGTTCTTTTTCTGGACATATATTCAGGGGTGAAATTACTGGATCATATGGTAGCTCTATTTTTAGTTTTTTGAGGACCCTCCATAGTGTTATTGAAGAGCCTGTCTTTTCTCCATTGGATAGTTTTGCCTCCTTGTTGAAGACTAATTGATCATAAGTGTGTGAGTTTATTTCTAGGTTCCCTGTTCTGTTCCGCTCACCTGTGTGCCCAGAGAGTATCTGACTCCAAGCCTGCGCTCATTTTAGAGATGAATGTTGGTGCCAGCTCTGGGTACTGGAATCCTTTCTGACATTTTCAGTGATAGGAGAGAAATGTCAGTCCTTCTGGAAGCGTGCCTTTGCTGGGGCGGGTTGGGAGGGGGATGAAGGGAAAGAATGATTGCTTTGAAAACCCTCCCATGAGGTCTTGTGGTTCTCAGACTCGATGCTTTTCAAACCCTTGTGTCCTTTCAAGAGGTTCCCCTCAACACCCACAAGAAGGGCTTGTTTCCTGTGAGTCACTCTGATAGATTATCAGTGACAGGGGCTTTTGAGTTTCATTTTGTGCCTCCCCTTAGCGTATTTTTTCCCCTACCATCTGCCCACCTCACCCATTGACCTGCCGTACATGACAGAGTGCCCATGCTATCCAAAAGTAATTTTCGTTCTTTCTTTGAACTAAATGAGACCATCTTCTGGGCTGAATTAGACACAAATAATTTATGAAAACACCCATTTCTCCTTTCCCACCCTAGCATTTGAGGTCACCAGTCTTCTTAATTTTTGCCCATCTGATAAGGGAGAAAGCTGTTTTATTTTTATCTTAATATGATTTTCCCAATTACGAATGAGATGGAACATCTTTTTATTCCTTTGTTGGCCATTTGGATTTGCTCTCTTATGTGTTTGCTTATTTTTTCTACTTTTTTTTTTTTTAATTAATAGGTGTAAGATATTAACATAATCTGCTTCATTTGTAGGTAGGGAGATCTGCAGCCAGTTCTTTCTCCTAGTTTATCTGGTCTTGTAATTCTTTTGGAATGTCTTTTGCCAAATTTTTGTATTTTGTGTCTTGTGTCAGCAGACCTTCTCTACCTAGGATTATTGATCTAATTTCTGATTTTCTTTGATCACTGTACAGTACTGTCCTTTATGTTTTATTCTTTCATTGACCTGGAATAAATGTTTGTGAGTGACATGAGGTACAGAAGATAATTTATTTTTTTTAATGGGTATCCAGTTGGCTCACGTTAATTTATTGAGTAGCCAAGATTCTCTACTCCTTGAACTGCAGTCCTTGTCATTTGATGGGTCCATACAATAGACATGTGGTTGCCATTGCCTATAGCATTCACTCATCATCCAGCCACCATTTCTGACTTTCCATCCTAATCTAAAAAAATCTTGACTGGATTTTTAATTTTTTAAATCTTTATTACTCTTTTCAGGCCTTTTACTTTTTCTTGGGTCAATTTTGATAAAATACCAACATTTCCCCAGAATAACATATGGACATCTGTCAAGAATTTCAAATTTCTTAATGTAAAATCATATGTAATATTCTCTTAAATATTTAAAAGCCTCCTCTGCATCTGTGGGGCTTCTCCAGGGGCTCAGATGGTAAAGAATCTGCCTGCAGTGCAGGGGACCTGGGGTTCAGTCCCTGAGCTGGGAAGATCCCCTGGAGAAGGAAGTGCCAACCCACGCCAGCATTCTTGCCTGGAGAATTCCATGGATGGATGAGCCTGGTGGGCTGCAGTCCATGGGGTCACAAAGAGTCTCATGTGTGACTATCTTCTTTCTCAATTTTAATATTTATGAATATCTTACATATCTTTCTTGGTTACATTTGCAGGTTTTTCTATTCAATTGTTGCTTTCAAATAAGCTATTTTCATTCTTATAAATGTGAACACTGAGAGTTTGTGATCACATAAAGTAATAGAGGTGAATTTTTGCTATAGTCATGCTGCTTGATTCTGTGAACCTCTTCTGAGTAATATGCCAAAAATCACATCATGATATCTCTGTAAAACATTAAAAAATTTTTTTCCATTAGGTGTCAATCAAGGGAGTACACCTATAATTTTTTAAAATAATTTTATTCGTTTATTTTTGGCTCTGCTGGGTCTTCACTGTTGCAAGGGCTTTTCTCTAGCTGCGGCGAGCGGGGGCTACTCTAGTTGCACTGTGCTGGCTTCTCATTGCAGTGGCTTCTCTTGTTGCAAAGCAGAGGCCGTAGAGCTCTTGGCTTGAGTAGTTGAGGCATGGGGGCTCAGAACTTGCAGCTTCTGGGCTCTAGAGCATGGGCTCAATAGTTGTGGGGCACAGGCTTTGTTGTGCCATGGCAGGTGGGATCTTCTTGGATCAGGGATCGAACCCCTTCCTCCTGCATTGACAGGCAGATCCTTTACCACTGAGCCACCAGGGAAGCCTTCCTGTAAGATTTTTTTATAAGCAGAGAATTGGAAAACACCTGAATTGCAAAAGGATCTATTACCTGGATATTGGAGTCATTAGCTCTCTCTTTTCTGGAAAATATGCTTTGAAAAGTTTATTATGATTTGTCAAGTGACTACTAATTATATCTCTCACTCTGAGGTGCCCTACTGCTAAGTCACTTCAGTCGTGTTCGACTCTGTGCGACCCCATAGACGGCAGCCCACCAGGCTCCCCCGTCCCTGGGATTCTCCAGGCGAGAACACTGGAGTGGGTTGCCATGTCCTTCTCCAAAGCATGAAAGTGAAAAGTGAAAGTGAAGTCGCTCAATCCTGTCTGACTCTTAGCGACCCCATGGACTGCAGCCTACCAGGCTCCTCCGTCCATGGGATTTTCCAGGCAAGAGTACTGGAGTGGGCTGCCATTGCCTTCTCCCTGAGGTACCCTACCCCCTATATAAACTAGCATACACAAAATAGATGAGAAGAATATTGTTCATTTTAAAACTCTTTTACAAATATTCCAGTCTTTCTTTTTTCACACTTCCATAAAGGTTTTAAAAACAACTTTGTGGAGGTATAATTGACATACACTAAACCACCAAGTCTATAATTTTTTAAGTGTTGACATATATACACACCTGTGAAATGATCCTCAAGTTAATGAAGAATATCCATCATCTCCAAAAGTGTGCTCAGGACCATTTGTCATTCCCCCTTTCCCCCTTCCCCATCCCTCTTACCAGGCACACTTTGATCTGCTTTTTGAAATCATAGATTTGTTTGCCTTTTCCAGGGTTTTATATAAACGGAATCATCAACTTGTACTCTTTGTTATCTGGCTTCTTTCACTCAGCATGATTATTTTGAAATCATCTATGTTTAATATATGTCAATTGGTCATTCTTTTTATAGCTGCATAGTATTCCACCACATGGCTCTACCTTCAGTGGTTAATCCAAATTGTTGCTGGGTATTTGGGTCATTTCCAAGTTTTAGCTAGTACAAGTAAAGCTATTATGAACATGTGGAGGTCTTTGTATGGACATATGTCTTCGTTTCTCTTGGATAAATACTTAGGGAGAGAATGAATGATGTGGTATATGTATGTTTAACTTTTTGAGAAACTGCCAAACTATTTTCCAGATGGTTTCATCCCCACCAGCAGCATGTGGGAGTTCCAGTGCCTCCACGCCCTTACCAACCCTGGAATTGTCAATCTTTTTAACTTCAGTCATTCTAATAGGTGTGTAATGAGTACGTTTCCTACCATCTTGTGGCTCAGCAGGTAAAGAATCTGCCTGCAATGCGGGAGACCTGGGTTTGATCCCTGGGTTGGGAAGATCCCCTGGAGAAGGGAAACGCTACTCCAGTATTCTGGCCTGGAGAATTCCATGGACTGCATAGTCCATGGGGTCGCAAAGAGTTGGACACGACTGAACGACTTTCACTTCATTTCACTTCACTTCCTACTGCCACCCTCCCAGGTCACATTTTTACTTTTTAAGATTTTCAGTTCATTTCTTAGGGGAAGCCTAAAAGCATGAGAAGCCTCGTTTCTTCGAAGACATTAGCATGGTGTGGATGCTCACTTGTGTCTGACTGTGCGACCCTATGGACTGTAGCCCGTCAGGCTCCTCTGTCCATGGAATTTTTTTTCCAGGCAAGAATACTAGAGCGGGTTGCCACTTTTTACTCCAGGGGATCTTCCCAACACAAGGATGGAACCCACATCTCCTGCACTGGCAGGCAGACTCTTGATCACTGCACCACCTGGGATCCCCTGAAGACATTAGTTATTCGTATGTGAAGGTTTATTCTGTTAGCTCTGTTTTATTGGATGTGAGTTCTTCTCTTTGTTGAGTTTGGGGTTGGTTTTTCCTGTTGCTGGTTTTCCATAGTGGTTGCTGAGTTTGGTTGCGCACTCATCTTTGTCTCGAGATTTGAGGTTATCCTGTTTGTGAGACCTGTGACTCTTTAGCATATCCCAGACGACTGACTGCTGGGCAGGGACGAGTTGTGTTGGTGACAGTGTGTACTGGTGGCTGTCCTTCTGGACGAGGGTGGGTATCAGCCCTGGGCTGCTGCCCCGAGTGCCCCTCTCACTGCTACTACCTGCCGACACACTACCCTAACCTGACCTGGGCTCCTCAGGGGGCACAAGGAGAGCCAGATTCTCCAGCCACTCCACTGGAATGCTCCAGCCTATGTCCTGATGGGTGTTCAGGCTTCCTTCTGCCTCCTGGCTTGGCATCCCTGAGCTGAAATCTTCCTCAAAGCTGGTTCCTCCTCTCTCAGAGGCTTTCACCTGCACGACTTGTGGGCTGTCATCTCCCCTGCCCATCCAGTTCTGTCAACCTCTGTCTTTCAGGGATTCCTCACCATTTCTGACCTCTTCTTACTCGAGCACTGGCATAGAATTTAACAAATAAATACTTTAAGTGATATTTTGAGGACTGTGGGTTGGGAGGGGGAAATCAGAACATATGCTCAATCGTAATTTATGTATAAAAATCACTCACACTATGTAGCTATTGCCCTGTAACAGTTAGGATTCTGATTCTGGCAACAAACTTGAGGTCCGACGGTGAAGAGAGTTTAATGAAAGGACCATTTGCAGAGGTGTGGGCAGGGTTAAGGGAACCAGTGGTGAGGTGCTCAGGAACTAGTTACAGGGGGAAGCTGTAACTGTCCCTAGACCTAAGGGAGCAAAGGGACAGCACTGTGTCTCCTGCCCCTGCCACAGGGGACTCGAGGCCATCCAGCAGAAACTGAGTTGAGGGGGTAACCACAGCCAGAGCAGCATCGTTGAACATGGGACTGATGGAAGAGGGGCAAATACTTTGCCTTGCTCTCCTCTCCTGTCCTTTGAGCTCCCATCAGTTCCTTCCTTTGATTGCAGGGGGCACCAGTGACATGGTCTGCAGGGTGGGTCAGCCTCTGGAGAAAGGGAGTGGGGAGAGTCAAACAGGAGAACCAGTGCAGCCTCTTCCAAATATGTCATCACCTCCTGTAGTTCTATGACAGCCCAAGGAGGTAGGCCTGTTCCTTATTTCACAAAAGAGGAAGCTCAGGCACCTAGATCCAGTGATACCTCCCGATTTTCCTTCTGCTCTTCCCTTTGTTTTTCCTCCTTTCTCTAGCCCACTGCTCCTGATGGTTCAAGTTCAGTTTGATTCAGGTCTGCTCACCCCTGCCATCTAAGTGCCCTTAAGATACGTAGAGAAAGGATTCTGACTTCTCAAGATGTTGTGCCCACATTACCTCCAGCGTTTCATTACGAAAATTTCAAAAGTACAGGCAGGTTGGAAGTATTATATGGAGAACAGTCTGTACCTCTGTGCCCATTTCTCAAAAACACTTTCACACTATTGTCCAAAAGCTTGTCTAAACCTCCTCTAACTTGTCAGTTCCTTAAAGCTGTGATCCCCAACCTTTTGGGCACCAGGGACTGGTTTCACAGAAGACAGTTTTTTCATGGACGAGGTGTGAGGGGAATGGTTTCAGGATGACTCAAGCACCTTGCACTTACTGTGCACTTTATTTCTATTATTATTACATCAGCTCTACCTCAGCTCATTAGGCATTAGATCCTGGAGGTTGGGGACTCTGTATCTCAGGGTCTGTGATGGCCTGGTACACGGAATGTGGTCAGTAAATATTTGATGAGTTGATAATTCACAAGGCATCATTTGGTGTTTCTCAGGAAAAGGGGAGTTTCATTTACTGAATGCCTGTGGGTGGTTTTCATACATCATGTTGGGGCACTGAATTCATTATTTCACCAGAGCCTCCCAAATCGGATGAGGCTGGGATTATGATCTCTGTTTTTTGAGACCAAGAGAGGTTCTGCAATTTACTCAAGGCTCACGTCATATCCCTAAGGGATCTGGGATTCAGGACACCAAGATTCCCTCAAACCCATGCTGGTGACTCCGTGCCCTCTCTGTAGCCTAGAGGCTACTTGGGGCTGGGGACTGTGTTTGTGCTTTTCTGAATGTCCCAGGACCTGGCAACTAGCAGGTACACTCAATGTTTTTGGAAAGAATGAGTGAATGAACCTTTGCTGAGTATGTTCATACTACTGGAATATGTCACTCGCGGCTGGAAATTCATTCACCATGGGAATATGACACCTATAGGGCGCTCAGGCACCTCTTCACTTAGCAGAGCAGGGGTCTGCGGCTGGAAGGGCGATGACAGCCCAAGTCATGCAGGGACCAAAGTGCTGACTCCCTGCAGAGCGCTTTCTTTCCCCTTCCTCTCCAGATCTGTCTGAGCATCTGCACTGGTACCACTCACTAACCCAGGGCCTGGAGACCCACAGAAGCCCCCTTTCCTAAGGCTGTGTGGGTGTCTTCCCAGGCCCTAGCTCATGGTGCCTGTCTTTCTTCTTCTTCACTGAAGATCCCCATGGGCTTCAGATGCTTGAAGCTGTGTGTGGAATTGTGTTTATATACTTAGCTCAGGAGAGGATCCAGTGTTTGCGTCTGGCTTTCAAAACAAATACAAAAACTGGGACTCCCCAGAAGTGGGTGGGGGCTCCTTTATGTGTTTCTTCTGTGGTTCCCCAACTTCTTGATTGCAGAGACAAATAGAATTTTTCAAAGAATATTAGGTTGTAAATTTTTGCAAAGTTGCCCCACTAAAAAGGAATGAACCCCTCTTATAACACTATCATATCATAAAAGGGTAATTTTAACCTCTCCAAACAAGGACAGATTCTCTGGGGTATAAAAATCATGGGCCTCCCAATTAGATGCAATAGCTGTAACACCCTACATGGTCCTTATTTTGCTCATGTTACTCTTGACTGAAGAAGTCGGTGTGGGCCAGTCTTTGGGAATCTTGCCCTCCACTGAGAAGCAGCTGCTTAGAGCTTGTGTACTGGTGGCTGTGTAGAATTCTCCTGAAAGGCACCCCCTACAGGTGGTGGCTGGGCGTGGGTTCTCTTGGATCCCTGGGTGGCATTTCCACTAGTTTGACTGCTAATTGGCATGAACTCTGGTCACAGGGGGAGGTTATATCATTGTCTATTGGCTTAAGTTTTCTCACAAGAGTTTTGGGTGAAATTCTGGAGAATGCATGCTGTAAGTGACAAAAGCAATCTCCTGTCCCTAATTCCCTGGGAAAGGAAGTACTGGGCTGGGGCGGAGGCTGTGGCCATGTGAGACGACCCCGCTCCCTTAGGGTTACCTGGGTCCCTCTGTCCATCTTCTGCTGATGCAGGAGCCAGGCCTTTGTCCCTCCTGCCTCAGATTCCCCTATCAGGGCATTGGGTGGCGTTCTCTCTGGCAAGGTGCACTCTCTCCTTGGCCGGACGGGCAGGCTTGCAGCTTCATGAAGAGGTTTTCCAGGGAAGGCGTACTGATGAGGGACTTGGTCGCGAGCAGCAGTTTCTCGGGGCAGAGGTAAGAGCAGAGCAGCACAGGCTGCTGCAGTCGGTGGTGTCTTTGTGGTTCCTGTGGTACCACTCACGGTAGCATCTGTGTGAGTGTTTCTTGAGTGACAGGTGCTATTGAGCATCTCATGTGTTCCTGACAAATCACCGCAGCCCCGCTTCTGTGTCTCTAAGAGGAGCTGACAGTGCTCTCCTGCTCCACACCCTGACTTGCTGCGCAGCAGGATTCCCTAGCTGCCTGTGGGATCTGGGGCAGGACAGGCATCCATCTGGAAGTTGGGCCCCTTTCCGATGCTGCTGCTGCACCCGACGTGTTGGTAAGGTGCTTCTACATCCGGTCCTCTCCCCCACAGGAGCCCACGTGTGATCCTACACCCTGCCTGAGCTGTCAGTGTGTCCGGACAACGTGAGGAACAGCAGACCCAGAGGGGAACCTGCTTGCTCAAGGTCACGTAGCAAGCAAGAGCATAGCCTGCCACACACATCTAGTCTGGGAGGGCTGTGAAAATGCTCTTCACTCCAGGTGGTACCAATAAAGGCCCTTCTGCCCAGTTTGTTGATGCAACGAAACAGTAAACAAATGCTTTTTGGAAGCAGTTGGGGGACACAATTAGGGAAGAAGGGACCAGAACATCTAAATCATTGAACTTTTTCAAGGAAAGCCCTAGTGTTATTTTCAAATACATTACAGATGAGAACCAAGAATAAACTACCGTCTGGACCCAGCTAGGGCCCTGCAGCACCTGCTTAAACACCAGATAAGAATCATGCGGGATTACTCTTGGTTTGTAAGCTGATTTGCATGGTTTGCTTAATAAGCACGCTTACATGGTTTTAAATGGTTTCCAAAAAGACTTAAAAGCAGTTTGCGTTCCTAACGAAGGTAAAGAATCCCCCGCCATGTCATTCGCCCTGCAAATTGATTCAGCAAACTGTGTTTTTGTTTTGTTTCTGAAATCATAAACAGATGCTTATGTTTAGACTGCTGGCTCCAGCTTAAACACAGGCTTTCTGTTTCTTCTCTGCCCAGCTTGCTTTTAAGGGGCAGGGAGGGGGCTTCTAGCTGGGTCGGAGTCCTGTCCCTGGGCCCCTCCTGTAACCTGCCTTCAGCAACTGGCTGCTCCCTTAGCAGTTGGCCTCCTGGGAGAGGAGAGGGTTGTGGGAACTAAAGGGAGCGGCTGATGAGGAGTGAGGCCTTCTGGGTCAGTGTATGTGGCCTGGAGCAAGTCCCACTCCTGCCCTGCCTGTGGGGTCTCTGCCTGGCAGCCAAGGGGGTTAGAGTGACAGAGAAGCACGGTGCCTGACACAGGGATGCCCAGGAAATTCGTGCCCCCTGCTTTCCCTCCAGGCTCCCTGGAATCCCCAGCCAGCCTTCCCCACCCTCTTCTGGTCCAGAGGGTGGGCATGGGAGTTGGGAGTCTGGTTCATTGAGTGCCCCAGGGAGAGGAACCAAGTGCACCCCTCATTCTAGCCCCTGAGAAGCGATGTACAAACCTGCAGGTGTCATTTTCAAGTGCCAAGGAAGACAATGGGGGACACCAGGGTGGGCCAGGAGCTTCCAGTGTAATGTGGACCAGAGTGGAGGAGCGAGGAGCCAGAGGGGAGGGGTCCTGTGAGAGCCCTATGCCCTGGCCAGGACAGGAGGAGTGACTGAGGGCACCTGGGCATTGCTACAGGCCTGCAGGAGCGAGGGGTGGATGCCCAGGGAGGACAGATGGGGAGGTGGGGAAGTGGGAGCAGAAGCAGGACATACCCAGCGCCATCAGCAGCGGAACCCCTGGTTCGAATCTCTCCATTCCCAGCATAAGCAACTGGGAGACTTTGGACAAGTTCTCAAATCTTGGTTAGCCTCAGTTTCCTCACTTACAAAGTAGGGCTGTTAGAAAAAATAAATGAAATCGTGCATGTTTACACAGCACATGTCTCACAGTAGGCACTTTAAGAAGTGGTCAATAAAGGTAAAACCAAACGAGAAACCTTGAAGTCTCATCCTCACCTTGGTATTGTCATGAGCTTGTGCATGAGAGTGGGGTTGGCTCTGGTCGGAAGTCCCTTCCTCCCAAATACTGGCTCCCCACAATGGGGATCTCAAATTGTTTCGAGGTAAAAGGAGGAAGAATAGAGGTGGAGCTGGCCTTTTGGGGGGCTCGGGGCCGTGGGGGGCAGTGGGAAGGGAGGAGCAGAAGCTTTCTCTCCAGCCCACCCTCGACTCTTCTTTTCCAGGAGCAAAGGCTCCAGTGCTTGCTTTCCCACTCTCCCTGGCCTCTGTCTCCCCCTCACCCCACAAGCTCACAGTTATGTGAAGCAGGGGGTAATATATGCCAACATTCATTCATGCAGCAGTGTCTATTGAGTACTTGCGAAGTGCCAGGTCCTATTAGGGACATAGAGGCAGTGATGATCAAGACAGTACCATGCAAAAGAGTCTCAAGGCCTAGTGACAGCCCCACCCATTTGGCTTTCTTCACAGCCCCCCCCCCCCCACCCCAGGGCGGAGCATTGCTCTAACAGGGAGTTCTGGGAGGGGTGGCGGAGCAGTGAGTGGGGCTGGATCCTTGGTGCTTGGAAGGCTTGGAGTCTCATGACCCTACCATGAGCATGAGGTTGGTCTCCCTAATGGTGGAGAGCTGAGTGGGATCTTGTTTTAGGTCCTGGCCTGACAGGTGGGAAGATAGACACAGGAAGGTCAAGGCAGAGGCCAGCTGAGAAGCCAATGGCAGGCTGCCGGAAATAGAGCGGTGGTTTCTCAAGAGGTTAAACACAGAAATACCGTCTGACCCGGCAATTCCACTCCTTGTTGTTGATCTAAAAGAAGTGCAAACGGGGACTCAAACAGAAACTTGTACCCCAGTGTTCATCATAGCATTATTCACAATAGCCAAAAGGAAGAAACAACCCAAATGTCCATCCAAGGAAGAATGGGTAAACAAAGTGAAATATCCATGCAGTGGACTATTACTCAGCCATAAAAGAATAGAGGCCTGACACAGCTGACAATATGAATGGACCTTGAAAACATTATGTGGAATGAAAGAAGCCAGAAACGATAGACAAATACTGTATGATTCCAATCATATGAGGTACCTGCTGCTGCTGCTGCTGCTGCGTCGCTTCAGTCGTGTCTGACTCTGCGACCCCATAGACAGCAGCCCACTAGGCTCCTCCATCCCTGGGATTCTCCAGGCAAGAACACTGGAGTGGGTTGCCATTTCCTTCTCCAATGCATGAAAGTGGAAAGTGAAAGTGAAGTTGCTCAGTCGTGTCCGACTCTTCATGACCCCGTGTACTGCAGCCCACCAGGATCCTCTGTCCATGGGATTTTCCAGGCAAGAGTACTGGGGTGGGGTGCCACTGCCTTCTCCATGAGGTACCTAGAGTAGGCAAACTCATAGAGACAGAAAATAGAATAGAGGTTACTAGAGGCTGAGGAGGGGGAGTTATTGTTACTGGCAATAGCGTTTTTGTTGGAGATAATGAACAAGTTTCAGTATTGATGAGCTTCCCTGGTGACTCAGAGGGTAAAGCGTCTGCCTGCAGTGCCGGAGACCCGGGTTCAATCCCTGGGTCAGGAAGATCCCCTGGAGAAGGAAATGGCAAACCACTTCAGTACTCTTGGCTGGAGAATCCCATGGATGGAGGAGCCTGGTAGGCTATAGTCCATGGGGTCACAAAGAGTCGGACACGACTGAGTGACTTCATTTTCACTTTTCTTTCTTTCAAGTATAGATAGACTCATTGGGAAGGACCCTGATGCTGGGAAAGATCGAAGGCAAAAGGAGAAGGGGGCAGCAGAGGATGAGGTGATGAGATAGCATCACTGACTCAATGGACATGAATTTGAGCAAGCTCTGGGAGATAGTGAAGAACAGGGAAACCTTGGCGTGCTGCAGTCCATGGGGTTGCAAAGAGTTGGGACTTGACTTAGCAATTGAACAATAAAAAATAGAGGTGATGCTTACACGACATTGTGAATGTAATTAATGCTACTGAACTGTATGCTTTCAAATGGTTAAAATGATAAATATTATGCTCTGTGCATGCGTGCTTAGTTGCTCAGTTGTGTCCGACTCTTTGGGACCCCGTGGGCTATAGCCCACCAGGCTTCTCTGTCCATGGAATTCTACAGGCAAGAATACTGCAGTGGGTTGCCACTTCCTTCTCCAGGAGATCTTCCCAACCCAGGGATAGAATCTGGGTCTCCTATATTGCAGGCGGCTTCTTTACCGTCTGAGCTACCAGGGAAGCCCTACTATGCTCTGTATGTTGTCTTATCTTATTAAGTGAAAAAAAAGAAAAAAAAACAAGTGGCCGGTGGCATCAGGGAATTGCTCTTCCTGAGAGCATCCCCCTAAAGTGAGTCTTCTTCACATGAGGGCTTTGTGTGGTGATGGTTGGGAAGACTATGAGGACAAGACATTAGGGGACATGGTGCAGAATACATTCTGGACATCTCAGGAGTCACACAGTGGGACAGCCAGAGACGCGTGCTCCTCAGCTTTCTGGGAGACCTCATTTCTAAAACAGGGGTGAATACATCCATTTCGTAGGGCTGCTGGGAAGATTAAATGTGCTAATGCACGTAGAGCCATCAAAATTCTACCATAAGCACTCAAGCACTTATTAGTATTTTACTTGTAGTGTTAGTAAGAGAAAAATAAGGGTAGTGTAGCGGCAAGGAGAGGCAGTGGGGGGGTCTCTCAATTACTGCAACTTGGAAAAATGCCTCACAAAATGAAGTCTCATGAAGCCCCACATTCCCGTGGGAGAAGGATCTGCAGAGGTGGGAGTGACATCCTTAGTGAAGGCCTCCACGGAGGCGGGACCTTGGGGGAAGGTCCCCCGTCCACCAGGTGATGATTCCTGTGCATAGAGAGGAGAGGGAGACAAATATGTTTTCCTGGGGGGCCAGCTGTCTTTCATGGTGGTGGATCTCATGGGGAGTTTGGGTCTCCCAGGGGAAAAGTCAGTGTCCTGCCAGTAAGCTGACGTCATGGGCCTCTTAAGAAGAAACAGGGAACCGGCTGTTGTGGAGATTAACTGAGAGCTCCAGATGTGCAGTCAAACCCGGCAGTAAACAGATTGCCATTATAGTCTGCAAAACAATAGCAGCTGTTCTGGTTTGGCTGGCCAGGGTTGCAAATCTGGCTTTGTGAAGAGAAGCGCCTGTGGAGCAGTACTTCTGAGAATGGGGGGTGGGGGCGGTGATTGTGGGGTTTGCCCACCCAGCAGATTTGGGGTAACAGGGCTGTCGGGTTCTTCAGCCACACCCACTGAGTGTCAGGGACCAGCCGACTTGAGGACCTAGGGTCAAGTCCCTCCTAGCTGGAAAACCACGCAGAAATCATTGTTCTAGCTCCTTGTTCTACAGCTGGGACCTGGGGGCCTGAAAGGAGTTTTATGTGATTATGAGGTGCAGAAGAGAACTGGTTGGGGTTGGGGCTCAGTGTTGGATCAAAGTCAAGGTTCATATGGTTGAGTTTCTATGGCCAGTTTGGGGTGAACCTGTGGCTGGAGTCATTTCACTGCTGCCTGGATTGGCCATCAGTCTTTGGCTGCTCTTGAGGATCCTGTCTCTGATGGAGGTTGGTCTCTTTCTGTGCAACACTAACCCTCATCACCCCTTGAGAATATCACCTGTGACCCTGGTCTCATCTGTACACACCCACCCGCCACCCTATCACCCTCTCCCTAATGATGATAAGTCAGGCAGATGCCCAGTCTGCCCCAGTCTGTGTGTGTGGCTGCCTGGGCTGTGGAAGTCTTAGCTGGAAAAGACCTCTTTGGGCAGAGGCGGATGGGGGAAGGAGAACTCTATGAGCAGGTTAAGGTGGTGGGCCTGGCCCTTCTGGGGTCACAGCTTGCCTAGACCAAGTGGGTACCAGCTATGGCCCAACTGGGACTTTCTCAGTTGGTGACTGAGCCCATTGAGAAATAAAAGGTCTGGGTAGATAATAATCAAGAACCATCCTTCACCTTCCATGAAAGCTTCTTGTTTTCACTGTCAGAGAGGAGGATGGCTGACTGACCCAGTCCCCTGTCCACCTTGACCTGGACAGTGGGTGGCCCTTCTGTGGCTCCTTCACACAAAGAGGGGTGAGGGACAGCCATTGCCTGGACTGGAGTCAGCTTAGTGGTCCTTCTGCCCAACCAAGTGAGAGATGGGACTGTATATTTAGACACAGTATCCCTGGTCCGTGACCATGGCTGGACTTCATAAAGGGGCAGGTTTCTATGTCACATGATGGTTCATGGTTAGAACTTTCCATATGTAGAACAACTTCTGGAGGTAATGAGTTCTATCTCTGGGAGAATTCAAGTGAGGCTAGAAGATTCTTTGGTAGAATTCATTCATTCATCTGATCATCCAATGTTTTTCAAGCATCAAACTGATGTCAGGAGCTGGACTAATTGATTCAACTGTGAATAAGATAGAAATGGCCCTTGGCCTCACAGTGCTGTGATGGGGAGATAATGAGGTCTATGGGAGCAGGGTATGGGGGGCCATGACCCAGACCTGCAAGCCAGGCTTCCTGCAAGAAGGCTTCCTGGAGGAAGCCACCTTTGAAAGCTGGAGCCCAAGGCTGAGGAGGACTTAATTTGGGTGTAGGATAAAAATTCCAGAAAGAGGAGGCAGCACACGTGAAGGGCTAGAGACAGTGTAGCCATCAGAAGAATCAACTTGCTCAGCAAGGAAGGGCTTGGTGGGGGATGGGCTGGGGGCAGAGTTGATCAGGGCAGAATGTGGGTCACACTAGGGGCTTTGAACTTTATCCCAAGAACCACAAGGAACCAATGAAGAGTTTTAAGTGAGGCAGTGGTGTGGTTTGCTTAGCTGGGTTTCCCCAGAGACAAACCTTGAGACAGGGATTTGCCAATGAGTTGTTTGTGTAGGAAGTAATCCCAGAAAATACCCCATAGGGGAGTGGAGAATTGAGCCAGGGAAGTGAGACAGCCAAGAGAGCATGGGTGGTCAAGCAGGTCACCATTGTGGATACTGGAGCTTAACCCTGTTGGGAAACTCTGGGAGTCACTGAATTTGAATATGTCCCTTGGAGTTATCCCCACCTCCACTCCAGCCCTGAGATGGAGGGAGCTGGGGTATTTATATACCACCTCCCATCAAGCATTGGTTGAGGGCTGTTCTGGGCTGAGTGGGGCATGGCATGATTCCCCAGCACTTCTGGCCTCCCCCTGGAGCCCTCAGGCAGAGAGGCAAGGCCAGCCTGCAGTAGGGCCCAGGGGATCCGGCAGGGTGTGAGCACCACTGTGGTTATGGGGTGGAGGGACAGTGAGGGGTGGACAGGAGCCCGAAGACCAGTGAGAAGGCCACAGGAAGACTTGTCCAAGCAAAAGATGTGGATGGCCTGTGCTGGAGAGGCTGTGATTGTGAGCAGAAGGGGGCGCATGTCAGGAGGCTGAGTTGGCTGACTCTGGTGACAGATGTGGGGGAATAATCACTGTAGAGAGGATTCACAGCCTCTCAAAGCTGCAAGGGGCCCCTGTGCCTCCCCTCGGGCTCTCTCCACCCCCACATAGCTGCTCTCCAGCAGATCCTCCCCTGCTCACACATGTCAGAGACACTGACACGGTCGCTGCACCAGCTGGGGCCACACCTCAGAGACCACGAAGTGTGTCTGTAGGGAGATGAGGGTACTGTGGTAACTGCTTAGAAAACAAAACCTCGGCTGTTGTCAACCCAAGCCCCGAGTTATGGAAGAGTCGTGGAAGGGCCCAGGTGACGGGGTCAGTGCTCCATGAATCTCTTCCACGCTCACATCATCTCCCCATCAGACACAGGTCACGAGAAGGCAGATGCTCCACATGGCTTGTCCACTGGCTGCAGGACCCAGTTGACAGAAAGTGCTCGGTAACCATGGGTGAATGCTGGAATCTGTGAATAGTCCCTGCTCCATGCCCTGGGGAGGGGAGTGCTGGGAGCAATTGAGTGTGGCTCTAAGACAAGGGCCTACCAGGGTGGAGTGGGAGGAGGGTTGGGAAGGGGGGTGATGTGTTGAAGCAGCAAGGGAGAAGATGGAATGGTGTCGTCACCAGGGTTTTCAGTTGCCAGAAATAGAAGCCAAGTCTGGATGAAATAAGTAGGGAAATAATTCAGGCCTAACCAATGATGGGTGGGAGGTGATGTATGGAAGCCCAGCTCCCTCCCTCCCAGCTGGGATATCTCTTCGTTGGCTCTGGTTGCCCACATGGTAACTTGTTGGATCATGCCTCTTTTATGACTACCCTCTCTCCCCTGGCCTACTACCCCTCTCCCCTGCTGGGCTCCCTGGGGTCACCGCCCACATAATCGCCTGATCTCAGCATCAGCTTCTGTAGGAATCCCATACCAGAGCCAGTTGCATCCAACTGGTAAACCAGTCACACGTCTTCTCCTAGTTGCAGGGGAGGTTGGAGAAGGAAGAATCGGGCATTTTCAGCTTCCGGGGCAAAGTGGTCCTTCTTCCTGCCAGACTCACTGGTATGTCATCAGCGCCCCTATAGGAAGCTGTCCTAGTCTGTTCTGGCTGCTGTAACAAAATACCACAAGCAGGTGGCTTATAAACAACAGAAATTTACTTTTCACAGTTCTGGAAGTCCAAGATCAAGGTGCTAGCAGATTCAGTGGGCTTGCTTTCTGGTTCAGAGAAGGTATTTTCTCATTGTGTCCTCACATAGGGGAAGGGGCCAGGGATATTTCTGGTGCCTCTTTTATAAGGGCACTAACCTACATTAAGAGGGCTCCACCTTCACGACTAATTACCTCCAAAGGCCCCACCTTCTAATACCATCACCCTGAGGATTGCTATTTCAATACATGACTCGTGGGGAGACATAAGCATTTAGACCATAGCCTGGGCATATTCAAATTATAACTTGAGGAGGGTTTATAAAGGGGGCTTCTCAGGTATCCCTAGTGGTAAAAGAATCCGCCTGCCAACGCAGGAGCATGTGAGACAAGGGTTCGATCCTGGGTCGGGAACGTCCCCTGGAGGAGGGCATGGCAACCCACTCCAGTATTCTTGCCTGGAGAATCCCATGGACAGAGGAGCCTGGCGGGCTACAGTCCATGGGGTCACAGAGTGGGACACGACTGAGTGACTCAGCATGTGTATGTGTATCTATAAAGGGCCTCTTGACAAAGGTGGGGGGCTGTCGAGAAGTGGATGGGACAGTGTGATAACTCAGGATTGGTAGTGGTGGAGCAGTCATGTCCCTAGGTCTGAAGGGATGAGGGGAGGGAGCAATGTCTGGAACACAGGAAGAGACATGCAGGGACACCCTGGAGAGGAGTGGCGACACAGGGACAGCGAGCCCAAGGCCACCTCATTTGTCTCCTAGACCTCCCTCCCTCCCTCCCATCTGCCCGCTGACAGGCTCAGATTGGCCAGCCTCCGGGCCAGAGCAGAATGGAGCAGGGTGAGGATGAGATGTGGAGGGCGGATGGAAGACATCAGGCACAGCAAGGAATTTCCTGAACAAGCGAGGGGCCCCAAGTGTGACAAAGTGTCAGTGGAATGTCAGTGAAAGTGTTGCATTGGAGCTGAGGGCTACTTGGCTGCCCCTCAACAGCATCAGCCATTCCTTTTCCTTGGTAACACCACCCCTTTCCCTGTGGGCCCTCCTGTCTGAGTCCCGCTGGTCTCTCTAGAGCTGTTCTCCGAGTGGAGCGCCCACGACTCACAGAGGCCTCGCTCAGCCACTGACCTCTGCAGCCCTGGCCCAGTCGCTTCTTCTGAGCCTCTGTTTGCTTAAATGCAAAACCAGGAGGGTTAATCAGATGACCTCCCAGGATTGCTTCTATAGCACTGACCTTCTGGGAAGGCTCATGACCCCCTTCCAAACAGTCCTGGGAAGGGAGTAAAACGCAGATCGTCCTTTTGGGGAAACCAAGGCTCAGGGGGACTTTCTGGAGGTCACTGACCACGTGGGGCCTAGACCAAGACTGCCAATCTCTGGTCAGAGCTGTTTCTGGAGCCAGGTCTGCCCTGGCCCCACTCTTCTCAAGGGTACGGCCCATAGCCATGTTTATTTTCAACAGCTACAGCAGCCAGAGGGAAGCTGCATAATTTCTCTTGTGCTCGTGTGTGTGTGTGTGTGTGTGTGTGTGTGTGTGTGTGGTTGTGAAGGGAAAGGTGTAAGAACAGCAGTTTCAACCAGGCTTCTAGAGCTTGCCAATCCCCCTGCCCCACTTGGGGATTCAGGGTGAGTATAATGTCACTGCTGGGCTTTTGAGCCAATGGGTCCACAGACCTCAAAGGGCTTAATTTATAGGGAGTTTCAAAGAGATCCAGGAGGCCTGTGCCAGCAACCCTGAGCCCCACCGCCAGCGGCCCTGCACAGCCAAATCCCACCAGGTCGAGGAGGCCGCCCACCCCATGGGCCTGTGTTCCAGGCACAGGAAGCTAAGACCAGGTCATGTTACATCATAGCCTGAGGCTCTGAAGGTTCCTTCTTGCCAAGGCCAGGAGCCCTTGAAACCACTGCCTTCTCCCCTGGAATTGTAGGACGCAGAGAGCTGTTAAGTCAGCCAGGTTCTGAAATTAGAATTTTCAAATGATTGCTCTGGAACAATCATGACCTGCATACATGTCCTTTGGCTTATACTGTGCTTGCCTATGTTGGTTTATTTTTACAAAGTGAAGGGAATTGCCAACACTTGGGAGTCAAACTGGGATTTCTGGTTACTTTAAGGAATTAGGAAAAGCTCCGGGCTCACGTTCCTGCCTGGGAACCTTTGGTTGTTGCAGAAATGCCCCTCCTCTGCCCCGACCCTGGATAAGACATGCCCTTCAGCTCATCCCAGACTTCACCATTCCCTCTGATCTCCCCGCTCAGAGTTGAACATCCACTCGTGTTTATTCCTGTTTACGCTGCTCTTTCTCGAATCAGAGAGTTATGAGACTGAGGTATTTTGGGTCCTCCCCATTTCCAACAAAATTGGGAAAACAGTTTATTTACATTCCTTGCCTGCCCCTGGGGTCAACCACCTGTTCTGTGGGGTCAGGTTGCTAAGGTCGGAGTTCATCTCCGAGGCTATGGCTGGTCTCTGTCGTCTCCCCTGCTACCACCACCACCATCATGGTTATCATCACATCACATTTATTGGTCAGACTGTGTACACAATGAGACGAGTCAAGACAGTCCTGGATTGTGGCTGAGAGGCGAAGCTTGGTGGGCCAAGAAAACAGAGTAAATGGAGCAGCTGGGGCCAAAGAGGTTAGGTCTAATATGATGAAGAATGCACCACGCTAGAAGAGGGGCTGCAAGGGAATGGTGTAAATGACACCAGGCAGCCTGGCGGGAGCAGCCTCCTGGCTTTCCGCCCTGTTTTGACCTGTAGGGCAGTGTAGCACTAGCTGTGGGGCCTAACCCAGCTCCACCTCCGTTCCTGGGCTTGAGAATATTGAAGAGCTAAGGCAGTTTGGACAGGGCTGAGGGCTGGCCTGTAAATTCAGCCGCCTCATTGGAAAAAAAAAAAGTCTCAGTTTTCCATCTGTCTAATGGAGACATGGAGGTATAGACCCTCTGGGCTCCTGCATGGGACCTTTCCAGTTTGGCACACTGGTCCTCTCAGGACCCACTTCTCTCACCACACTGGCCCACTCCGGTTTCCTGGAGGGTCCCCCAGAAGCCCTTGGGGGGCATACTCCAGGCACCTCTCCCCTGTCAAGTGAGGCAAGCATTTGACCTGGTAGGAGAATTTCAGGAGACCGTGGTTCATGGGGCACGATACCTCATGTGAGCCAGACTTTGGGGTGCGGTCACATGTGCCAAGAAGGTCATCGTCCCAGCCAGAGTCTGCGTCCCAGACCTGCACCCTCAGGGGGCCCCCGGTGGCCAGGAGCACATTCCCGAAGTCCAGCCGTGTCATCCACCTGGGGTTGTTATTGTTCCATACTGTGGCGGTCCTTTGCTCCTGGCCGCCGAAGAAGACCTTCAGATAGGCGTCTGTGGCTGTGATCCAGTCTCCCCACAGACCCGATGCCTTGAAGTTCATGACCTCCAGGTGGGCCAGGCCCCTCTGCCGGGGACAGCAGTCCTGGGTGGTGGCTGCTGAGCCAGGACACATGCATTGGCATGGGTTCTTCGGGTTCTTGTGTTGCCCCGGGGGGCACGGGCGGTTGCAGTCCCTCCAGCGTGCCCTGTCAGTCACGTACTTGCTCACGGCCCGCCTGAGGGCCTCCCGCCGCGGGTCCTGGCTCTCCACAAGCATGTGCAGAGGCTCCAGCGTGTAGTCCACCAGGCCAGGACTGTCCTGCAGTGAGGCCACCCAGGCTGAGAACTGCTCGGGCCCAGCCTGGTTCCCGAAGAGCAGGTCATGCATGGTTGAGTGGTGGCCACCATCGACATTGGAATGGCGCTCCCGGTAGGTCTGGTGGAAGGAGGTCCCCATCTTGTGGTTCTTCTTCTTCTCCTCACATGCCTTAAACGATGGTGAGGCACTGGCGCGGTCGCTTATGCTGACCTCAGCCTCGACAGCCAGGCAGTCCTCGACCTCGTTGGTCGTGAGCCCCTCCAGGGCCAGCTCGCAGGTGCGCAGGGCAGTGAGGGCCGAGATGCGGCCGCCCAGCTCCATGGACCGGATGAAGTGGGTTCCGTAGCTGGAGATGAGCCTGTGGTAGTCGGGCTCGGTGGAGGTGTTGAAGTGGGGGGGCAGCGTCTTGAGGGCCCTCTTGAACTCGGGGTGTACTGGGGGAGTGTGCACCAGGTGAAAACTGAGAGAAAACAGCAGGTGAGCCCAGTGGTGGGTCCCTTTCAGTAACCCCCTTGAGATTGCCCAAGGTCAGATTAAGTGTCAGAGCTAGGACTTGAACCCAGGTGGCCTGGCTCCAAAGCCCAAGCTCTGAATCACCAATCCAGCAGGGAGACCCACTCTGCCCATTGCACCTTGATAACCTAGATAGTTTGTATAGGTATTTCTGTTTTTCTTACTCAAAAAAGTTTGGTTTTTTTCCTCTCTATTTTCTAATTTTAAAAGCAATGCTACCTTACTGTTGGTAACCTTCTGGCTTTGGAACCTCGTCCTGTGGACTTTGTCTGTTTGTCTCTTGGACTGGGTCCTGTGTGCCCAGGCTCCTGACAGCTCTGGCCATGCGGTCAGGAGGTGCCCTGTCTCACTGTGTGGGAAACATGGCCTTCCGTGAGAAAAATCAGGGTCGGCGACTCTAGGTCCCATGGAGACATGCATTTCTCAGGGTGACGAGGTCCCTGAGGACTTGGGGCGTATCGACTTTGGTTCAACCTGTAGTCATAATTCCCAGCACAGAGCCTGAGAAGGCAGAAATGAAGAGTGCTTGAGTGGATGAAACAGGCCCAGGGAAGAGGGACTGAGCTGGGTCTCCTGCCCACTGGAAGCTGGCAATGCCCAAGAAAGAGGGGGTTGGGCATCTCCTCCTGGTGGAAGTAGCCTCCAGTCCCCACCTTTCCCTGCCAGGACTCCCAGATCACCCTGAGTTTCCCATGCCTTTTCTCAAGTCCCCTCCACCCCCAGTGCTCACCTATAAAAGCGACACTCCACTAAATCCAGGCTGAAGCGGTAGTTGTCCTGGTGAGTCTTCTGGGCGGCGAAGTTGGCATCCTGGGAGTGGGAGCCCGCCACTGTCACGCGCACATTAGCACTTGGCTGGGGAGACACGTCCAGCCCCACCTGCCAGTTGTTTTGGATCCTGTTGGCCGCCTCCCCAGCCACATCCTCTGTGGAGCGGCCCTCTAACTTGACCACCCTGCGCTTGCAGCCCGCTCCGTGGGCACGCCAGTCAGTGATTGCCAGGGGCAGGCGTTGGAGGACATCCTTCTGCAAGGCATTGCGGCAGAGGGTGCAAGTGCCGTCGGGCCGCAGGAAACGCTGTGTGTCCACTGGGAATGAGCCTGAGCGCTGGAGGCTGGTCACATCCATGCCCTCCCCTGCCAGCCAGGAGCCCGGCACAAACTTGAGGGAGCGCTGGCACTCAGAGCGGGCGGCTGTGTAGCAGGGGGCAGGGGCAGGTATGGGCAGAAGCAGGAGGATGCCGAGGAAGAGCACTCGGGCAGCCATGGAGCTGTGGAGACAGGGGGCATTTGGTCTCCCAGAAGCTGTGGGCAGGGGCGTGAAGGGTGGCCAACCCTTCCTCCAACTGTAGGTTATCAGGACATATGCGGTGGAGAGGGATGGAGATACATCTCTCAAGTCACTGGGTGTCAGAGCTGGTATGGCCTTTACAAATCTGGTCCACCGCCTGCATTGTACAGCTGGACCCAGAGAGGGGAAGGGACTTGCCCAAGGTCACACAGCCAGGTGGAGACCTTCCTAGGATTTTGAATAGGAATCCAGATGGATGGTGTTGCCCCTAGGACCGCAGCTACTGTTGGTGGAGAGGGGTTCTGCATGCAGAGGAGGGGGCAGAGAGTAGCTGGGGCAGATTTGAGGAGGAAGTTGGGAACTCTAGGGTAGCCTGGATTCTGGAGAGGGATCATTTTGGATTCAAGAACAAGCCATGCTTTCTTTACCCACCCCACCTCTCTCACTCCGCCCCCTCCCCCATTAAGCTCTTAGCAGTACTGGGGAAGAAATGAGGTTGCGCATCACCATCTTCCTCCCATTGCGCCTTGGGGGCCTCTCTCTGAGCTCATGGAAGAACACCAGCCTGAATTCTAGGATAAAAGCTGCCTGAGCACCTGTGTCCCTAGACCCAGTGTGGGGAGGAGCCATTCGGTTTGCTCTTCTCCTGATGCTCATCTCCTCTTTTGCCTTCCCTGCCTGGCTCTGCTGAATTCTGCTCATATCTGTGAGCCTATCACTAAATGCTTAGCTAAAAGGTTCTTCCTCAATTGGAGGTAGCTCAGGAGCCTCACTGGGGCTGCTTATGAACTGGAATCTCCAGTCTATCCCTGTCCAAACTGAGCTCCTCAGAGACCGCTCCGCTCCCGCACCTACCAGGGACAGCAGCTTGTTGGAGGCCCAGGGGATCACGGAGGGCAGGAACCTGCCCTGCATTCTAGCTTGGAGCCTCCCATGCCTTCCCCAAAGGAGTGGCAAAATTCCAGGCAACACAGCAGGCCCCAGGGAGGTAAACAGGAGAAGAGGAGTCTTTGGAATGCCCTCAGATCATCTCACTTAGGGAGCCAACGTGGTTCATAACTTTAAAAAACTGAGTCTCGGGACCTTCCCGGTGGTTTGGCAGATAAAGCTCTGTGCTTCCACTGCAGGGGGTGCAAGTTTGATCCCTAGTCGGGGAGCTAAAATCCCACATGTTGCGTGATGTGGCCAAAAAAATTATTACTCATTTCCACCCTGACCCTCATCATATTATCTCCCAGAGAGCCTGTTTCTGGACTTTTTTTTAGTTTTAATTTGAAGGGGCCTTAAAGACGATGTACTCTAACCTCTTCATTTTGTATAACAGAAAACTGAAGCCCTGGGTGGGCATGAGGCTGCCCAGCGAGTCAGTAGTAGAGCACAGTCTAGACGCTGGCCTCTTGTCTTCTGGGGCACAGCACTTCCTGCTCCATCAGGCTCTTCCCCAGACAGGCTCTTGTGCCCCTCTGTCCCCACCTAGGGGCTCCCAGCCTCCCTGGCCCCCTGCTTCCTCCCTACCTGGAGTCCGTGCTGAGATGCTCCTATGCAGACACCTTCTCTCCCCACGGACAGCTCCTGAAATGGCGCAGCCCCCCAGGCAGGCTCACCACAAGCTCATCACCCAGGCCACAGCTCACATCACGCCTGCTTCCTGCCCCGCCCCCACCAGCTCTAGTCACGGGTCCCTTGTGCTCTCCCCGCTGGCCACCGCCCACCGGCACCCACCCTGTCCTCACCTCCCCATCCGGCTTGCTGACAGCCCTCAGGAAACAAGTGGTGAGGGCCAGAGGCTCATCTGCCAAGCAGCGCTGCCTGGCACATGGGAACCTGGGGCAAACAGGTGAGGTTTCGTGGGTGGAGCAAGAACACAGGGGTCTGAGATCTTTGAGATTCAACTCTGGAGTTGATGACAGGCCAGCAGGGACAGGTTCCCTGCTTCTCCCCGCAGCATCGCATGTGTGAGCTGTAAGAGGCAGTGTAGGGTAGGAGCTTGGGAACCAGGCTGCCTGCGCTTGGGCCAGCTCGGCTGCCCAGTAGCTGTGTGGCCTGGTCAGCGTCTTTAGCCTCTCTGTGCCTCAGTTTCCTCATCTCAAAATGGGGCTACCCTTAGTGTGGACCCCATGGGTTATGAAGATTTGAAGGCTTACTATGTGTGAAGTGCTCAGACCAGTGCCTGGCCCTCTGTGAGTATTAAAGCATGTGACCATTCCTTCCTCCCGGGGCAGTGGGGAGAAAATAAATTCTTGTTCAGACCTCTTTGCCCACTTCCTGCCCACACCTGCAGCCCAGCCCCAGGCCAGGTTCTGGACCCCAAACACATGTTCCAGGACAGCATCTCCTGCTTCTCAGTCTGTGAGGAGAACCAGTGGCCTTGCTGATCTCCAGCCTCCGCGCTAGCCCTAGTCTGGAATAGTACTCACAGCATGGATGCGTGGACAGCTGTGTGACCCTGCTGGGAAGAGAGATGTGGGTGGGACCAGGGGCCCGGGGTCTTCTCCAACTTCTGTCTTTACCTGAGGTTTCCATGGGTTGAGTGACTCACAGAGCAACTTCTGGGAGTGGGGGCAACGTCATAGTGGTCTGAGGTGGAGATAGCTCGGCAAGTGGGGCACGGTTCTTATGAGTTCACCCCCCAACCGCATCAGTAACAGGAAAAAATAGCCACAGGCCCCAGACCACGTGTGACACCACGGGATGGCTCAGTCCTCTGAGTTTATGCCCCCGGCTGTGTCCCCTGCTCTTACGGGAACTGGGGCTTAAGCTGTCTTCTCGAAACCCAGCCCTATCTCCTCCCCACAATGTCCCCCTTTCTCTCTTAGAATTCGCAGCCTCCTGACCCCCTTCTAGCTCCTGCCTGCAGCCAAGGTCAGATATCCAGGCTGTGGAGTTTAGTTTTGCCTGTGTTCAGAAGACCAGCTTAAAGAGCGTGGAACCCTGTAGAAAATCTTTAGGAAGACAGCGGGGACATAGGGAGACCGGTTCCAATCCCCACTTCAGTGTAGGCTTGCTGTGTGACTCTTGGCAGTAGAGTTTACACACCTTTCTAGGTTAGTTTCCTAATCTATAAAATCAAAGGGAGGACTTTGAAATTTCTAGGGATCCTTAGGCTCCTAATGATGAAATGTACATTTAGCAGTTTTCATCTGGTGTATAAAGTAGCTAATGTCCAACACATGCTGGTTAGGGGCAGTCCATGAAAGAGCATGATGACATTGACGTTCGAAACTTCTGATGACAGCTCCCCTCCAACTGAAACTTCTCACTTGAAATGTGTTTTAATCACAGTTTTTCCTGAGAGATGTAAGTTGCAATTTTCAGAAACCATCTGTATGGTTTATTATTAACAACTTTGTTGAAATATAATTCACATACCATACAATGCACACATTTAAAGTATATGATTCAGTGGGTTTTAGTGTATTCACAGAGTTGTGCAGCCATCACCACCATCAATTTTAGAACATTTTCATCACTCCCTCAGAAAAACCATGTACACATTAGCAGTCACTGCTCATTTCCCTGGATACCAATCTACTTCCTGGCTCTGTGGATTTTCCTTTTAACTGAATCATACAAGGTATGACTTTTTGTATCTGTAGTATTATTCCACATAATATTTCCAAGGTTCATCCAAGCTGTAGTATGTATCAAAACTGCCTGCCTTCTATGACTGAATAATATTCGGTTGTATGGACATACCGAATTTGTTTATCCATTTATCATTTGATGGATGTTTTGGTTGTTTTCACTTTCTGGCTATTGTGAATAATGCTGCTATGAACATTTGCATACACATTTTTGGGTGAGCATATGTTTTCATGTGTCTTAGATCTACATGTCGGAGTGGAATTGACGGGTCTATAGTAACTCTTTAGGAAAAATTTTCCTATGTGCACCATTTTACATTCCACTAGCAGTGTACGAGCTTCCAATTTCTCCACATTCTTGTTATTATCTGACTTTCTGACTGTAGCCATTCTTGTGTGTATGAAGTGTTGTCTCATTGTGGTTTCAATTTGCATTTCTCCAACGGCTAATGATGTTGAGCATCTTTTCATTTGTTTATTGGTCACTTGTGTGTCTTCTTTGGAGAAATGTCTATTTGAGTCCTTTGCCCATTTTTGAATTGGGTTATTTGTCTTTTTTTGATTGATTTATAATAGTTCTTTATTTACTTCAGAGTGTAGACCCTTTTCAGGAATGTGATTTGCAAATATATTCTCCTATTCTATGAGTTGTTTTTTCACTCACTTGATGGTATCTTTCAAAGCATGAATGTTTTTAATTTAGATGAAGTCCTACTTACCTATTTTTTCTTTTGTTGTTTATACTTTTAATGTTGTATCTAAAAATCTGTGCTTAACCAAGGTCATGAAGATTTAATCATGTTTTCTTCTAAGAGTCTTATAGTTAACTCTAACGTTTAGGCCCATGATCTCCTTGGAGTGTTGTCCAACTTCGTTCTTTTGCATGTGGATATGGATTTATATGGGCTTCTCTCGTGGCTCAGTTGGTGAAGAATCTGCCTGCAATGGAGGAGACCCACGTTTGATTCCTGGGCTGGGAAGATCCCCTTGAGAAGGAAATGGCAACCCACTCCAGTATTCTTGCCTGGAGAATCCCATGGATTGAAGAGCCTGGCGGGCTATAGTCCATGGGGTTGCAAGAGTCGGACACGACTTTGTGACTGTCATCTCATCTCTCGCATGGAGTTATATTTATTTATATATATTTATATCTATCTATCTATCTATCTAGATATATAAAGGTTACAAAATGTTTACTCTTGACAGAAAAACTTCGTGGATACTCTAGTAGAATGCATGAGAAAGATATTGATCCTGATGGTATCTACCTGCATAAACTATACCTACAGTAGACATGAGCCATAATCAAAGACAGAGATCCTTTAACAAATCCAGTGTTTAGACTGTACTTACTGTGCTTATTTGAGAAATCCAAAATGTAGTCCCAGACATTGTTCCCTTCATCCTGTCGTCATTCTTTGTTCCCTTTTTTTTTTAACAGATTTGTGAAACTTTGGGATTCTTCCTCAAATGAGTTATCCATAGTTATGCTCGAGTCACCACCTTTAGTTTCTTTAAATAAATTGGAATTTTTTCACTTTCTCCATGCTGTGGCAGAGTCTGTGGAAGGCTCAGTCTTTGTAGCTGGGTAGATTTGCAGATTTGTAACTGTAGGGTCCATGTCTTCAATAGCTCTATCTGAGTTTCCGTTTTTTTTTTTTTTTTAATCTGATATTGGTTTTGGCAAGTTACATTTTTTTAGGAAACCTTGTCTGTAAAATTTCACACTTGTAGACATGAAGTTGTTTACAATTGTTTCTTTCTCTTAAAACGTTTTTTTGAATCAGTAGCAATACCCCTTTAAAAGATTTTAATTTTTATTATGGCTTTTCTCTTTTTTTTAGATCAGTTTTGTTAAAGATTTTCATTACTTTTCTCAAAGAATCTGCTCTTGGCTTTATTCATCTTCTTTATTGTATCATTATTTTCCTTTTTGTTCATTTTATTCTTATCTTTTTATTTACTTCCTTCTTCCTGTACTCTTCGGACTTCTGTTGTTCTTTTTCTAACTTCTTGAGTTGAATCCTTAGTTCAGTAATTTTCAGTCTTTTATTTTAACTGATGTATACTTGACATGTAAACATTAGTTTCAGGTGTACAACATAACAATTTTATGTGTATATATTGTGAAATCATTACTACATGAAGTCTAGTTAACATCCGTCACCCTGCTTAGTTACAAAATCTTTTTTCACTTGTGATGAGAACTTTAAAGATTTATTTTTTTTAACTTTTAAATAACACAGTATAGTACAATTAACTATAGCCACCATGCTGTAGATTATATCCCCATGACTTACTTATTTTACAACTGGAAGTTTGTGTCTTTTGACCTCCTTCACTCATCTCATTGACCCTCCAACCCCTACCAATTTATTCTCTGAATATATGAATTTGGCTTTTTTTAAAAAAAAAGGAATCCATATATAAATACGATCATATGGTATTTGTCTTTCTCTGACTTATTTCACTTACCATAATGTCCTTAAGATCCATCCATGCTATTGCAAATGGCAAAATTTCCTTCTTCTTTATGGCTAAATAATAATTATATGTGTATATAAAATTATAAGATGCTGGGAGGGATTCGGGGCAGGAAGAGAACGCGACGACAGAAGATGAGATGGCTGGATGGCATCACCGACTTGATGGACATGAGTTTGAGTAAGCTCCGGGAGTTGGTGATGGACAGGGAGGCCTGGCATGCTGTGATTCATGGGATCGCAAAGAGTTGGACATGATTGAGTGACTGAACTGAATTGATAAAATTATATATATATATATATATGATTTCCTTTATCCACTCATCCATTAGTGGACACTAATGTCATTTCCGTATCTTGGCTATCGTAAAGAATGCTGCAGTGAGCATGGGCGTGCAGATGACTTCTCAAGTTGGTATTTTTGTTTTCTTTGAACAAATACCCAGAAGTGGAATTACTGGATTAGACTTTCTTCTTTTTTAATGTAAGCACTTAAGCTTCTATGAATCTTTCTAACTGCATCTCTAAAGTTTTGAAATATTTTCATTATTGGCTAGTTTTTTCATATTTTCTAAATTTCCTTATGATTTTTCTTTGACCTATGGGTTTTTTTTTTTTTAGTGTGCTTTTTGCATTTGCAGGAAAATGGAGTTTTAAATGCTTTCTTTTGGTTATCAGTTTCTTACATAGTTGCATTGTAGTCGGAAACACGTTGTCTGTATGACAACCATTCTTGGATGGTTGTTGAAATCTTCTCTGTGGTCTACTAAATGTGCAGTTTTTTTAAATGTTCCTGTGTACTTGAGAAGAATATCTATTTGCTAATTTTTGGACGTAGGGTTCTATATTCAAATCTTTGGTTTTGTTGATACACTAATTACTGAGAGAATCATGTTAAAATCTCCCATTGTGAAGACAGTGTTCAAGATCTGTGACTTTCTCTCTGCATCTAGAGTTCTGTCAGTTTTAGCTTTATGTTTTGAGGCTGTTTTATGAAACAAGTGTAGTGTCGTTTCATCTCAGTGAATTTAATTCTTTGTTTAATTGCCCTTTTAATCCCAAATAATGTTTTTGCCACAGTATCCATTTTGTCTCATATTAATCAAACTATCCTAACTTTTAAAAAACTTTATTTTTAAACTGTGCTAGATGACATGTAACATAAAATTTACCCTCTTAATCATTTTTAACTGTATCAACTTTCTTTTGATTGGTATTCACTATGGAGATTGGGTTTCCCTGGTTGCTCAGTGATAAAGACTCCACCTGCAATGCGGGAGATATAGAAGATGTGGGTCTGCTCCCTGGGTTGGGAAGATCTCCTGGAGGAGGGAACGTCAACCCACTCCAGTATTTTCGCCTGGTGAATCCTGTGGACAGAGAAACCTGGCGGGCTACAGTTCATGGGGTCACAAAGAGTGGGACACAACTGAAACGACCACGCACTCACACACTGAGAGCTTCTATCTTAACTTTCAAACTCCCTGTGTTCTTATGTTTTAAGTGGGTCTCTGCTAAACATAATTAGATTTTGTTTTGTCATCCAGTTTGAGTAACTACATAACTGCATTAAGTCCATTTACATTTATTGTGATTATTGTTCTGTTAAGAGTTGATTTCTACCATCATGGGTTACATTTTTTTTCCTTGTACTGCTTTTTCTGTGCTTCCCTTTCCCCACTCCTTTCCTGCCAATCAATTCTTTTAGATTGACTAAATTTTAAAAGAAAAAGTACATTCTTTTTTTTTCTCTAATGGTTTAGCTCTTAAAATCTTTCTGATTTTTTGTGGTTACCCATAAAAATGCTAATAACATCCATTCTTTGTAAGTATCTTTCTAGGGATACTTAGTATACTATTACCTAAAATCACCCTTTCTCATTCTGAGGGCTGTTTTTTTTTTTTTTTTTTTCCCAGTATTTTAGTTCTAGCTACTTTTTCTCTACTAAATTAATCACTATTAGTACACTCAAAGTTTGGTTATATTTCCGTATACATCTACCGATTTCTTTGCTCATTATTCTCTGGGCTCCCTTTGAGGACAATTCTGCTTTTTCTTAAAGTGTGCCCGTCAGAAGGGTTTTCAGTGGGTGTCTCTGGTGGTGCTCACTCTCACTTTCTGTTTCCCCAAACGTCTTTGTTTCACCCTTGTTTTTGCATCGTGATTTCAGCTGACGGGTGCTTTGAAGTTATTGCCGGTTGGCATCTCTCAGCTCTTTGAAGTTTTTTTTTTTTTTTTTTCTCACTGTTTCTGGCTTCCATTGTTGCTGTAGTTTAAGTATCATTCCTTTTATGGAGAATTTTCTTGTTTTTGTGCAGAGAAGGGACTGTTTCTAAGAGCTTTTCATGCTTTATTTTCTAAAACTGTACAGCAAAGTATGTGTCCAGGTATGAATTGCTTTGAATTGATCTTGTTTGGGGTTTATTCCTCCCGCACCTGAGGATTCACATCTTTCATCACTCTAAGAATCATCTTGGCTGCTCTCCCATATATCCCGTCTTCCTCGTTGTCTCCATCTTCGACTTTTGGAATGCCAAGTAGCGACGGAGGAGGCCTTTTCTTCCTCTCTTCCTGATCTATTATATTGCTGCTTATTGGCTGCTCTTTGTCTCTCTGTACTGTGTTCTCATTATTTTTCTCCAGTTCTTTGTTTCAGTTCACTGGTTCTTACTTCAGCTTTGTCTAATTTGCTATTTAATTCATCCATCGAGGTTTTGGTTTGAGGTGTGGCTAAAGTTATTTATTTTTACTGGGTTTTTCTCTTTTCATTTTTCAGAAGGCAATTTGGACAAGTCTCACATTTTCTTAAAAGACCACAGGTATACTGAACTGATAAAATGTATGGGGTTTAGAGTTGGTTTGGAGCTCAGATCCCAGCTCTGTGACTCATCTTTAGCAAGTGAATTGATTTCTTCAAACTTTTTAGTTTCCTCATTTTTTTAAAGATAAAATGGATGTATTAATGATATTTCATCATTAAATACCAACATCTTAGGGTATAATCTATACTTCTGAGTAAAAGGACTACTGGGTTATAAGATATATTTAAGGATTAGAAGCCTGTTACAGTCACATCAACAAAACTGCTAGAGACTGTGGCAGGTGAGGAAGAATTCTAGTTTGGAGAGATGTGGAGATCTGAAAAAAAAAGAAAGAAAAGGAAAAAACCTACAAGAGCAAAAGTTAGATATGAATATACATTTTTTCTTCAGTAAACGTTTTGCTTTTTCCTGTTATGATTTGCTTAAGTTAACGTTTTAAAAGTGAAATTTATTTATTTCAAAAATTAAAAAAAATATTATTGCAGTAAAGTCAGTTTTAGTTTCCTCATCTTAAAAAGGGGTTAAAAGTAGCACATAGCTCACTGAGTTATTTTAGGGACCAAATAACACATGAAAGACACATAACGTCATACCAGGTATAACATACAAAATATCAGCTACTATCTAAAATCCCTGAAAAGTCCCCGCTGCCTGTGGGGAAATCTAGAACTGAGATTTTAGCCTAGATGGGAATACCAGACCATCTGACCTGCCTCTTGAGAAATCTGTATGCAGGTCAGGAAGCAACAGTTAGAACTGGACATGGAACAACAGACTGGTTCCAAATAGGAAAAGGAGTACGTCAAGGCTGTATATTGTTACCCTGCTTATTTAACTTATATGCAGAGTACATCATGAGAAACGCTGGGCTGGAAGAAACACAGGCTGGAATCAAGATTGCCGGGAGAAATATCAATAACCTCAGATATGCAGATGACACCACCCTTATGGCAGAAAGTGAAGAGGAACTCAAAAGCCTCTTGATGAAAGTGAAAGAGGAGAGTGAAAAAGTTAGCTTAAAGCCCAACATTCAAAAAACGAAGATCATGGCATCTGGTCCCATCACTTCATGGGAAATAGATGGGGAAACAGGAGAAACAGTGTCAGATTTTATTTTTTTGGGCTCCCAAATCACTGCAGAGGGTGAGTGCAGCCATGAAATTAAAAGACGCTTACTCCTTGAAAGAAAAGTTATGACCAACCTAGATAGCATATTCAAAAGCAGAGACATTACTTTGCCGACTAAGGTCCGTCTAGTCAAGGCTATGGTTTTTCCAGTAGTCATACATGGATATGAGAGTTGGACTGTGAAGAAGGCTGAGCGCTGAAGAATTGATGCTTTTGAACTGTGGGGTTGGAGAAGACTCTTGAGAGTCCCTTGGACTGCAAGGAGATCCAACCAGTCCATTCTGAAGGAGATCAGCCCTGGGATTTCTTTGGAAGGAATGATGCTGAAGCTGAAGCTCCAGTACTTTGGCCACCTCATGCGAAGAGTTGACTCATTGGAAAAGACTCTGATGCTGGGAGGGATTGGGGGCAGGAGGAGAAGGGGATGACAGAGGATGAGATGGCTGGATGGCATCATGGACTCGATGGACGTGAGTCTGAGTGAACTCCGGAAGCTGGTGATGGACAGGGAGGCCTGGCATGCTGCAATTCATGGGGTCACAAAGAGTTGGACACGACTGAGCGACTGAACTGAACTGAACTGAATACATTCATCATGATGCAAAAATCAAAACTATAAAAAGATATACAGTGACTAAACTTCCTGATCCTTTCCCCACCTGCCTAACCCTCTGATTTATATTCACAGGTACCACTTTTTTCTTTTCTTTTTTCTTTTTTGAGTTTTTTTGATATCATCTCAGATTTTTTTCCCACACTAATATAAGAAAATTCTTGTAAAATTTTTTATTTTCTCTCTTTCCCACACAAAAGAAAACATGTTATACATCTTGCTTTGCAGTTTGATTTTGTTATTAAATAATATTCTTTGAAGATATTTACATATCAGCATATAGAGAGTTTCCTCATCCTTTTCGTTTTTAAACACTTGCATAGTATTTTACTATGTAGATGAACCATAATTTGGCCAGCCTCCTGTTGATGGACATTTGAGTTGCTTATAGTCTTTACATGCACACATGTGTATACATATGCATATATATATTAAGCATATATATATATATACACACACACACACACACATGGCTGCAGTCCATGGGGTCTCAAAGACTGAATGACTGGATAACAACAATATATACACATACACATGTATATATATTTATATATACCCTCCATAGGTTTGACATCAATTTTTGTTCTTACAGCAATGCATGTGTAGGCCTGTTTTCCTTAGTCTTATCTGTAGAATATGTGGTCAAACTTCCCGATTTTTGTTCAGTTCATTTTTGCTTTCTTTTTTCTTTTTTGGCCATGTCACATGGCATGTGGGATCTTAGTTCCATGACCAGGGATTGAACCTGTTTCCCCTGCAATGGAAGTATGGAGTCTTAACAACTGGCCTGCCAGGTCCCTCATTTTTCACTTTCAGTGATTTATTTTTTACTTATAAACACTCTGTTTCATTCTGTTCCAGCTTTTGTGATGTTTTCCATTCCTTTAAAAAATTTGAAAAACATTCACACATACTCATTTAAAATTTTATGTCAAGTCATGCCAATACCTGTCACCCTTGGTGCATCAACCTCTTTATGTTGTTATGTCAGCTGAATTTCCCCTCTTAGTGGCTTGTATCTTTGAGTGTTTTGTTTGTAAATTGAGATTGTGTGATGCTTGACTGTCTTCACCTGGGTTGAAAAATTCCTCCAATTCGATTTGCATTTGGTTTTGTGAGGCACTTCCCAGTTTGACCAACCCAACTATCTGTATTTATTTTTTGGCTTGGCATATTCTGGTCCATACATGTGGCATAAATGTGAACCTCAAATGAAGGAGAGTAGATCTGTGGTTATGATGTTTTAGGAGAGATTGTGTTTTCCACTCAGATTTGAGAGTGAAACAAACAAATGTCTTTCTTGGCTCCCTTTCCAGTAAATAAATTTCTTTTTCGAGTCTACCCTTTGATTTACATTATTAGCCCTTTGAGCATATATTTAGGCCTTCTGTGAGATGATTTCAGCTTCTCTACCTCCACACCCCTCCCCAAGACATGGTTGCCTTTTACAGCTCTGGTCATTGTAACTTAAGCTCTGGTTTTCCTGGATAGACACATACCCTCAAGGCATCCTCTGCTGTCTGCCTGCCACTGCTCCTGCTAAGTCGCTTCAGTCGTGTCCCACTCTGTGCGACCCCATGGATGGCAGCCCACCAGGCTCCACCGTCCCTGGGATTCTCCAGGCAGGAACACTGGAGTTTTTTCCCTAATTATTACTTCTTTGGTTTTTGGCATCTTGGGATTTCTCTTACTTATTTTCAATTTCATCTGTGTTTTCTGATACATGTTACTATATTTACTCTGGCCTTTCTGGTGTTTTGCAGCAAGGGAAATTTTAAGGATAATTATTCTATAGTATTTGATCTCACAAATACTCATTTAAATAAATATTTATTCAAATGTCCATATTATTCAAATAAAATAGCACCTACCATGTGCTAGGCTATTCTATTTCTTCTATTTTATTCCAAAAGATTAAAAAGATTATGCTCATTGGTATAGCAACCACCAGCTAATTCACGCACTATTAAATTAATGGGAAATTCTTTCCTATTTTAACAAAGAGATCTAAGCATGGTGGGTGCTGACATTTTCATGTGAAGTCAACCCAACTTGGATAGCACTAAGAGGGCATTTGTAACACCCTTGTTTGAGGTTCATCCCACCACACTAATCTCTACTGATAAATCTGTATTAACAAAACAATGTTAATAAAACATTCTAGGAATCTGGAATGCTAATGTGTATATCACACAAATGAGTAGTAAAAAGTAGAATCTCCTTTAAAAATTCTTTTTTAATTTCTTTTTTAATTTTTTGGCTCTACCATGTGGCATGTGGGGTCTTAGTTCCCTAACCAGAGATTGAGCCCCCCACCCCCTGCATTGGAAGTGCAGTCTTAAACACTGGACTGCTAGGGAAGTTCCTTAAAAAAAAATCATTGGAGATAATGAAGGTTGCTCTAAGGATATGTTTCTGTGGCAGTCTCTCAGAATGTGGAAACTACGAAGACGTCAGGCTCTTCCTCTCTCCTGTCCCTTCTGTATTTCTCTTTCAGACTCTGCACCTCTTTCATGCCCTCTTGTTTCTCTGCACCACTCTGCATGTTCATTAGGCGCCTCTTTGGCTCACTCAGCTGCTTCGGTGGTTCCATCGCGGCTGTTTAAACATGGCGGCCGTGGGAGGCCTGGTGGGTCAGTCAGCAAACATGGCAGCCCAGCCTTCCCAGTTGGCTCCCAGGGCTCACCCTTTTGATCGTATAGCATGGATTTTACGTTTACAAAGACTGTCACATACATTATTGAATCAATATCTAACAGTGTTGTGACATAAGCAGAATCTTGTTCTTCCTAATAATTTTATTAAATGAAAATCTGAAACCCAACGAGTAGTACTGGCCCACCATTACACAGCCAACAATTGGCAGAGCAGGGACCAAACCCAGGTTTTCTGGCTCAAGACCGAGTCTTTCTCAGGAGCCCAGCTCACATACAGCTGCCTGGTAAGTCCACATCCAAATGAAATTCCAATGTCTGGAAAAACTGAATTTCTAACTCATCAGTGCACTCCCAATTTTCTGAGATTTCTATTAAAGAACAGAAGGTCTGAGATTTCTTTGTGAGAATGGTGGCCTCAGATTACAGAGTTTAGAAAACCACTGTGGGTTTCTTGAATGTCTTGAGGGCTATGCTTGGCCATATCGGGAGTTTTGCAGTGGGTTACTAGTGGCCAAGGGCTTGTGAAAATATACACGTCTCACTGAGCTTAAACCTGAATGGAAAAAAGAAAAAAAAAAGAATTTCTGAGTAAGAGTCTGACTAATGGCTCTATGGAAGAAATTGAGCAGTGTCTGAGACTTTTCCATGTGCCTTTCAGCTAGAAAAATTTCATCTTAAAACTCTGTCCTGTGCACAGTCATCTATTGTAACTCACGATGAAGGCTTTACTGAACACCTACTATAAATTAGGTGCTGGCAGTAATAGAACCATAAGATAAGACTCTATCTTTAATGGAGACTATAGTCCAGAGAAGTTTTAGCACCCTAGTTGACTTTATAGTCTTGTGAACTGCCTGGTCAAAACCACTGCTTGATCCCAACTGACAATCAGCCTTGGATAAGTAATCTCTTTCAGCCTCAGTGTCCTCATGTGTAAAATAAGGCCAGTGATTGTTCCTACTCAGCTGTGCCTATAACTCAGAGGACTGCTGTGGAGATTAAAAGGTAATGTATGTAAAGGGCTTGGCACAGAGTGAAAGATCTAAACAAAAGGTAGGTTGCTGGCATAAAATCTTAAAGAGGGTTTTGGATGTATGGCTTAGAAAGGAGGAGCTAGAGTAGTCCAGAGTGGTGGCTTTAGATTCAGTTATCCCACTGATGTCACCAGACTAAGATGCTCTTGAACGATTGGCAGGTGGCAATGGTGCAGAGGTTTTCAGGGAGTGGAATAGCAGGAGCATTGGCAGAAAAGAGACTCACATCAAGGAAATAGCTTGTGTTTATGAGTAGGCCTAGTATGTAGGGGAAAGATAGGTAGGTATTAGTGATTATAAATATTATAAATATCACACATTTAATACTCACTATCTGCCAGGCACCTTGAGAAGTGCTTTAAAATTATGATGTAAATTAATCTTCCCAATACCACATGAAATATCCCCATGAAATGCTGAAACTTGCCAGCCAAATACCTCTTTTAGGAGAAAGCCTTACACTGAAGAGAAATGGTTAGGAGTGGAATCTGAACCAAATGGGACAGTGAAGAGTCAAGTGCTTTGGTCACTTGATGCGAAGAGCCAGCCCTGGAAAAGACTGTGATGCTGGGAAAGCTGGAAGGCAGAAGGAGAAGCGGGTGACAGAGGATGAGATGGTTGGATGGCATCACTGACTCGATGGACACGAGTCTGAGTGAACTCTGGGAGTTGGTGATGGACAGAGAGGCCTGGCGTGCTGCGATTCATGGGGTCGCGAAGAGTCGGACACGACTGAAGGACTGAACAACAGGATGCAATTCTTAAATTCCTGTCATGTTTTAAAGACATTTTCCAGTACAACAGAAGGGGGAGCCCTAGAGTCATGAATCTTGGCCAAGAAATTTGCCCATTCTTCCCATTCAGGAGAACAGGGAAATCTACCCCACTTAAAGGTGGGCAACAGGAAAGAGCTGAAGGGAGAAACTCAGGGTTCTTATAAGAAAAGGAACTGATGAGCATAATAACAGGCCAGCAGACAATTAGGTTCCCTAGAAAAGCATGCCTATAAAACAATTGAAAATTTTAATTTAATATTTCTAAATAAGTTAAAAAATTTTTTTAAATGACTAAAGGTATGAAATGAAACCATAACACAGAATAATAAAAATTCATAAATGAGATGATGGGACAAAAAAAGACTTAAAAAGAGTTCGTGTAGAATTCAGTAAGGAAAAAGTGTTTTTCTCCTTTAAAAAGAAAAGCCATCTCAGAAATGAAAGCATGTGAATACAGGAAGGAGTAAATAACACAAATAATATCACAAGAGAAATAGAAGATAAAAAGGAGGAAAATTAAAAAGAAATGAAAATAAACTGGAGAATGGGGGGAAAAAGGATATGAGAGAAAATGATTGATATGGAAGAGAAGATCCAACCTGTGTATAAAAGAACCTGAGGAAAATTCAAGCAAAGAAATAGGAAAAGGAACAGAGTAAATACACAATCTCAGTGAAAGGCTTTAATTTACTTCCCTCTGTAACTAATTAAACAAATAGACAACAATAAAATCAGTAAAGATATAAAAGATTTGAAAAGCACAATTGGTAAGCTTGATCCAATTAATATACATAGAATACTGCACTCATGTACCGAAGAAATTCATCTTTAAGTGTACACTGAACACTGCTCTAAATCATCTCTCTGTTGGGCCATAAAATAAGTCTCAGAAATGGAATCAATTTCAATGGATTGAAATTTTACAGATATTATTGTTACCTAATGGTTTTAGCTAGGAATCAATAATAAGAACAACAACAAAAAAGAAAATCCCAAGATGTTTGGAAATCAGCAAATAGACCCTAAGACAAAGAATAAATTAGACAATACTTTAAACTGAATGATAATAAAAATATAACATGCTAAAATATGTGGAATATGATGAAAGTCATGCTTAGACGGAAATTTGCGGTCATACATGTATCAGATAAGGAGAAAGATTTATTATCAGTAATTAAGGTATCTATTTCAAGATGTATAAAAGGGTAGAAGATTAAATCCAGTGTAGAAAGGAAATAATAAAGAGAGGAAATTAATGAACTAGAAAGCAAATATGCTATAAAGAAAAATCAATAACTATAGTTGTTTGTTTGTTTGTTTTTAATTTTTATTTTTACTTTATTTTACTTTACAATACTGTATTGGTTTTGCCATACATTGACATGAATCCACCACAGAGTTTTGTTTTGTTTTTTTTTTAATGGCAAAAATCATTTACCTTTAGCAAGATATATAGAAAAAGAGAGAAAGAGAAGGCACAAATTGACAAGATCAGGATTGAAAAAGATGATATCATTACAGGGCCTGTGAACATAAAAAGATCATAAGATGATATTAGGAACAATTTCATGCCCATAAATTTGACAATTTAGATAATTAATACTTTTCTTAAAACTGTTGCTTACTAAAGCTAACATGGAGAGAAATAAAGAACTGGAATAAGCTCATACCTAGAAAATAAATGTTTTTCCTTTTTATGATTAAGATGTGTGTTCCACAAAATCACCCATTTAAAGTATAAAATTTAGTGGCATTAAGTACATGTGCAGTGTGGTATAACCATTACTGTGATCAGTTCCAGAACACTTTCGTTACCCTTGAAAAGAAACGCATGTCCATTAGCAGTCACTCTCCCATTTCTCCTCCCCTCCCAGTGCCAGTCCCTGGCAACAACTGATCTACTTTCTCTCTCTGTGGATTTGCCTATTCTAGGAATTCCTTATAAATGTAATCATATGATGCATATATGTGGTCTTGTGTGTCTGGATGCTTTCATTAGCATGAGCCTTCAAATTTTATCCATGTTGTAACATTTACCAGTGTTCTGCATTTTTCATGTCTGAATGTTATTCCATTGTATAGTTATAGGTACCACATTTTGATTATCTAACTATCACGTGATAGATTGTTTCCACTTTTTCACTGTTATGAACAATGGGGCTATGAGCATTCATGTACAAATTTTTGTGTGGACGTACTTTTTCATTTCTTTGGGACATATACCTAGGAGTGGAACTGCTGGGTCATATTGTAACTCTAGGTTTAACTTTTCGAGAAATCACCAAACTATTTTTCCAAAGCAGCTGCACCATTTTACATCCCCACCAACAGTGTATGAGGGTTCCAGTTTCTCTACAGCTACTCAACACTTGTTGTTATCTGTTGTTTTGATTATAGCCATCCTAGTGCATGTGAAGTGGCTTTGAGTTGTTTGTCTTACCATTTAGTTGTAAATTTCTTTGGTGTATTCTGGATACTAGACTCTCTTCAGATGTATGACTTGCAAAACTCCACTCCCACTCTGTGGGGTGTCCTTTTCACTTTCTTGATAGTATTCTTTGAAGCACAAATGTTTTTAACTTTGATAAAGTTCAATCTATTTTTTTCTTTTGTTGCTTATGTTTTTGGTGTCAAGTTTAAGAAACAGTTGCCCAATACAAGGCAGGATTGCCTAATCCATGAGGACTTACAGTTGTATTTTATTCTACAAATTTTGTGATATCAGATTTTGCCTTTAGGTCTTTGATCCACTTTTTTTCAGGTGATAAATTAATTTTGCTAAATATCCTAAGAAAATCGCCACTATTAGAAAAACATGATTACTATCAATGATAAACATTACCATGAAAAAGACAGTATGGATATGAGAAATCTAATCCTAAAGTATACAGTCTGGATGATGTAATGGTGGAATAAAGAGAATTCCTGCTTACTATTATTTTTCCCTTTCAATTTTGTTGAGATCCTGTGTAAGTTTAAGGTGTACGTACAGCATAATGACTTGACTTGCCTATGTTGTGAAATGATTACCACATTTCAAACAAACGATGAAGTTAACATCCTTTCATCCATTTTGAGTTAACTTTATAAATGATGTGAGGTAAAGGTTCAGCTTCATTTTCCCCGCATATGTATAGCTAGTTGAGGCTTCCTTGTTGGCTCAATGGTAAAGAATCCACCTGCAAGGCACGAGCTGCAGGAGACGCGAATTTGATCCCTGGGTGGGGAAGAGCCCCTGGAGGACAAATGGCAACCTAATTCCAGTGTTCTCACCTGGAGAGTTCCCATGGACAGTGGAGCCTGGTAGGCAACAACAGTCCATAGGGTCACAAAGAATAGGACATGACTTAACACAAACACACACACACACATAGCTAGTTGTTCCAGACCATTTGTTGAAAAGACTAATTTTCCCCCATTGATTGATCTGGGCACACTTGCTGAAAATCAGTTGACTATAAAAGCATGTATTTAGAGATTTTCCTGGTGATCTATTGGTTAAGACTCTGCACTTTCACTGGCAAGGGTGCAGGTTCGATCCCTGGTTGGGGAACTAAGATCCCGCAAGTCGCACAGCATGGCCAAAAAAAAAAAAAAGAGCATGCATTTATTTTTGGGTCTTCAATTTTATTTCATTGATATATGTCTATCCTTGAGCTACACCTAAGAACCTTATGAAGGGCATTCTCAAAGAGCAAGACCTCCAGTTACTAGGAGTGTTTTAATTCCATCATCAAGCTTCTCTTCTGACTGCGTGCACTGGCAGTGGAGTCAGCTTACCCTCTCCTGTGGCTTCTGTTGCTATCAGAGGCTGATGAGCCTCACATTTCTCCGCAGCCCAGGAAGCTGGGATGGGTTCCCCTGACTGAGTTCCAGAAACCTCAAACCTTTGTCCCAACCAACTCTTCCCTTTCGCTTCTGAACTTCTCTTCCTCATTTCGGGGGATGACTCCCACCAGCTTCCAATCCCCAAGGCAAGAACCAATGGGATCATCTTCATTTGCTCCTCCTTTCGCCCCTCCAATCCATCAACAACAATGTATAGTCACTCATCTTCTTCTCAGGTTTGCGTCCCCTTTGCTAGACCTAAAGACAATAAGATCAGGCCCCCAAATCTTGCCTGTGGCTTATTGCACAGCCCCTCATGTGCTCAGATCCACTCCTGGTGAATAGATTGCTCCCCTATCCAACCACCTTCCATGCCCCCTACCGCCTAAGGGATAAACATCCAACTTGGCGGGGGGCACCAAATAGGAGCTAGGCATCTGGAGGCAAATCAGATGGAATCATGGAGGCAGAGGAGCTGGCAGTGAGGGAGGGTGCATACTGTGGATAGCAGAGGATTAAAGATTGAGTTAAAAAATATTGTTTTGAGCATCTATTGGGGCAGACACTGTGTTAAGCCCTTAATGTGCATTATCTCATTTAATCTTTACATAAGGTCACATAGGAATCAGCAGAGCTGGGTCTGAACCCAGACTGGGTGGACTCAGTCCCGAATTGCACTTGACGAGCAGGTGGCTTCTGTGCAGGGTTGTGGGCAGCCAGTCCTGCAACACAGCAGTTGGGGTGAAATACCAGGGAGGAGAGTGATCCTTGCCTGAACAGTCGCTCCTCCTCTTACCCCATGTTTTCTTGTTCTGCTTTTCATTTTGCAGATGAGGAAAATAAGACTCAGAGGTCCCTCAGCCAGCAGAAAGTGGAGCTGGACTGACACAGAACATCCGACCTCAGAGCTTCCTGGGAGGGGACCCAACGTGAGGACGGTAGCCCTGATTGAGGAACAGGGAGGCCCAGCTTCCAGGCTGGTGCACTGATGTATGCATAACCTGGAGGTGATGGGAAAGTGTCACCTCTTCATCTGTTCCCATGCCAGCCCTGTCTACTGCCAGGGCTATTGTGAGGCCCAAGGAGCTAGAGCTGGTCTAGTGCTCCAGGGAGCAGAAACACACTATGCGTGAACACAGGCCGGTGAGCAAACATCAGAGGTCTTTATCGCTGTCCAGTGATGCTGAGGGAAGGGGGCGTTTGGGTGCCTAGAGAAAAGATGAGACCATTAGGGAGCAGGGCAGTCTTGAGGTTAAGGTGAGAAACGACTGTCTTAACAAGTCAGAATCATCCTGTTATGAAATGAGCATCCGTCAGAGGTAGTGAGTTCCCACCCCTGGGGAGAGGCAAGCAGCTGATGGAGAGTGTGCCCTGGGGGAGACAAGACATGAGTCATCTCAGTTCCAAGACCAGTTCATATTGAGATTCTAGCTTTCTGAGAGGCTGTGCTTCTCAACGCAAAAAGAGTTCTAGGGGTAGACCCTGCTACGTTTGAAAGCTTATTGTCAAGGAGTGAGGAAAATGCTATTTTAGGTTTACAAGCAGATTATTTTAACTGAGGAATAGTTGATTTACAATGTTTCAGGTACACAGCAAAGTGATTTATTTATACATACTTCAGTTCAGTTCAGTTCAGTCGCTCAGTCGTGTCTGACTCTTTGCAACCCCATGAATCGCAGCACGCCAGGCCTCCCTGTCCATCACCATCTCCCGGAGTTCACTCAGACGCACGTCCATCGGGTCCGTGATGCCATCCAGCCATCTCATCCTCTGTCGTCCCCTTTTCCTCCTACCCCCAATCCCTCCCAGCATCAGAGTCTTTTCCAATGAGTCAACTCTTCGCATGAGGTGGCCAAAGTACTGGAGTTTCAGCTTCAGCATCATTCCTTCCAAAGAAATCCCAGGGCTGATCTCCTTGCAGTCCAAGGGACTCTCAAGAGTCTTCTCCAACACCACAGTTCAAAAGCATCAATTCTGTGCTCAGCTTTCTTCACAGTCCAACTCTCACATCCATACATGACCACAGGAAAAACATACTTACATGTATATATATTTCAGATTCCTTTACATTAGGAGATATTGAACTTAGTTCCCTGTACAATAGAGAAGGTCCTTGTTGTTTATCTATTTTATAAATAGCAATGTGTGTATGTTAATCCCAGACTCCTAATTTATCTCCCCACTGCCCCTCCCCCCTTTGGTAACCATAAGTTTGTTTTCTGTGTCTGTGAGTTCTTTTCTGTTTTGTAAATAAGTTCACTTGTATCATTTTTTTTAGAGTCCACATGTAAGTGGTATCATGTTTTTCTTTCTCTTAGTTGGATCATCCATAGGTCTATCCATGTTGCTGTAAATGGCATTATTAGATTCTTTTTTACAAGTGAGTAATATTCCATTGTCTATATTAATATTTACCACATTTCTGTATTCACTCCTCTGCTGATGGACATTTAGGTTGCTTCCATATCTTGGCTATTATAAAATAGTGCTGCGATGAGATATATGCCCAGGAGAGGGACTGCAGGATCACATGCTAACTCTAGTTTTAGTTTTTAAGGGAACCTCCATGCTGTTTTCCATAGTGACTGTGCCAATTTATATTCCCACCAACAGCCTAGGAGTGTTCCCTTTTCTCCACACCCTCTCCAGTACTTCTTATTTCTAGACTTTTTGACGATGGCCATTCTGACTGGCAGATCTTTTACTGTTTTTGTTCTTCATTTGGTTTGGGAAAGATCTAAAAGACTGAATTTATCTTTGGCTTAAGGATGGAGCTTTGGTTAAAAAGAGAATCCACTTTAAAATGAGCCTTTGGAAAAGAGGAAGAGAATGGATCAGATTCTGAGGGGCCTTGGGATAAGGCCTACGGGTCTGAGGTGTGCAGTGAGGGATGGAGTCATCTTCCCTCTGCCTGAGACCCACAGGAGGCTTCAGAGCCTGGCCCCTGGGGGTGGGGTGGGAAGTGTGATTGTCTCCAGTCCCACCCAGGGTGGGCAACACACGGCTTGGCAGCAAGCAGAGGACATCTGAGGGACAGGAAGTCAGGAGCCTCCACAGAGGTGGCCAGCAGAATCCACAGGCTTCAGACCCAGGGTTGGTTTGAAAGTGGTCTTTGCTGCAGCATAAGGCCCTCTGGAGAATTATAAAATGGTTTTGTTGAGCATCAGCAGCCCAGTGACTGGTACATCTCTTTCTTCTCCTTGAAAAGAATTTCCATCAAAAGAAATACACTCATGACAGGCATGTTTGTTGTTCCTTGGAATCTCAGAGCAACTTCTACTGATTTCAGAGGTATCTGAAACTTTCCCATGAATTGACCACCTGGGGCAGGTGATTAGCACTGAGTAGGGTGAGGAGGAGGCTAGGACAGCCCTGTTTGGTTCCCATTCCAGGATGAGGAGGATGAAAACAAGGCCCCTAAGTGGTCTGAGGAGATTTGGGACTAGAGCAAAGTCAAGTTCATTGTAGCCCCTTCACTCCCTGTGCAGCAAGGGGCTCTGAGCAGGACAGGTAGGGCCGGAGAACCACCCAGAGCCCACATTACAGGGTCCATGAACTTAACAGCAGGTTGTCCTCATTCTCAGAGCCCAGCAGCATGGATCTCAGCACCTGGTAGAGCATTGGAGGGGCTAGCTAAGGGTTGTATAATGATACATGAATTCCTTGCACAGCTAGGGCACCTTCACAGAGCATCTGGTAAAATAAAAAGCAAGGGAGGTCATACCCACTTCCCACTCCCTCCCAGTAGCTCTTGATCTGCCCCGTCAGCCACCTCCCAGCCTTCTCTTTCCTGGACAGAGGACCTCAGTGGAGCTTCCTGGGAACCAGGCATCCCTGGTTGCTCTTGGGGAAGGCAGCAGGCCCAGCCTTTGGGTTGCGTGGGATGAACCCTCCCCATAAACCCTACCACGGTTCCTGGGAGCTCCCCCTAGACTTCCTGAGGGCTGGAGTGCAGGCACCCACTACTCTCAGGGGTGGGGCACCAGGAACCTCATGTACGAACTCCAGAGAGCCTTCACTGAGGGAACAGGAGTCTTTGACCTCTGACTTCTGGGCAGTAAGTTTGAGGTCACAAGAGCCAAGGCAGGCATTGTCCCGGCCAGAGTCCTGCACCCTCGGTTCCCTCCACCCCGTGGCCAGGAGCACGTCCTCAAAGTCTAGCCATGTTGTCCACCTGGGGTTGTTATCGTTTCACACTGTGATGGTTCTCTGCTCCTGGCCGCTGAAGAAGACCTTCAGATGGGCATCCGTGCCACTGAACCAGTCTCCCTGCAGGCCTGTCGTCAGGAAGTTCATGACCTCCAACCAGTCCAGCCCCTCTGCTGGGGACAGCAGTCCTGGTTGGTGGCCACCAAGCCATGGCACACACACTGGCAGAGGTCACTGAGGTTCTTCCACTGTCCCTCCAGGAGCCAGAAAAAACTTTGTGTAAGAGGCACTGGGTATGGATGAGCTCATAGCTTTGATTTTGTTTAATGTTTCCCTCTGACTATAAAAGCAATACTTACTCATGTTAAAAGTTTAGAAAGCATAGAAAAATTATTCAAACCACCATAGTAAATGCTCTCTCAGCAGAATTCTCCATCTTTATCTCCAACCACATCACTGACTCCCCTCTTAGTAAGCTAGCAGTGCAGGGTCAATCCTATCCCAGGAAGGCTCCTTTGAAACCTCCCAAGTGGTCTCTGCTCATCCCCCTCTCTGTCTCTATGCTTCTCGTTGCAGACGGAACATGGCTCTACTCCTTCCTTCCCAGCGTTACATTCTCCTTGCCCGTTCCCCCGCCCAGCAGGCCTCACCTCTGCAAGAAGCGGCACTCCACCAAGTGTGTGCAGACGCTGTACTGGTCCTGGAACATCAGACAAACCCCGGGTCACTTTCTTGGGAGAGTGGGAGAGCTGGTTTTGGCCCTGGCCAGGTAATGCTGGGAGCTGGAGCCCTAGGTGGACCAGTGGGTGAGGGCCTAACACAGGCGTTGCAGGGTAGCCTGCTGCAGGACATCAGACCAGAGGGTGCAAGTGTCACTGGGCCACAAGAAGTGCTACATGTCCTCCAGGAAGGAGCCCAAGTGTCAGAGGCTGGTCACATCCATGTGCTCCCCCACCAGCCACAAGCTGGGCCCAAGGGTCACAGCGGGAGGTGGGTGCCTGAAAGAGCTGTGGAGTCAGGGGCACTGGCTCACGGGGAGCTGAGCCCGAGAAGGAAATATAAAAGCAGGTCTCTGCACCTTCTCACCTCCCTCCCTCCTCAGCCTCTCCACGCAGCACTGACTCAGTCACACCTGCCCTCTTTCTAGCACCTCCACCTCCAGCACGGGTAGGTCTCCTTGGCAACAGCAGAGCAGAGTGTCAGGTGTGAAGCAGGAGCTGAGAGTGGCTCTGCTGAGTGTTCTCAGGGGCCCTCTGGAAGGAAATAGGCCCCATTCTGAAGCCAGTGAGTCTTGGTCACTGTTGCTGAACTGAACTTGAGTCTGCTCGTCCGACAAGCAGTGAAGCCAGTCAGCTGACATTAGGTTGCGGTGAAGGAAAATACAGCCTGAGTTGCAGGGTGCCAAGCAAGGAGAAGGGGCAGCTCACGCACAAAACAGCCAAACTGCCTGATGGCTTTCAGGCCAGGGTTTCCACAGGCACACTAGGGGTGAGGGTCGCGGGGTATGTTGATCAGCTCATGGACGTTCTTCTGATTGATTGGTGGAGAGCTGACATGGTGTTGTTTCGGGAATCTCAATCAATTTTCTAGTTCCAACCAGTCTTGGGTCTGCGTTCTGACTGTCATCGTGAAGTTAACTTCCTCTGCCTGGCAAGAGGGTGGGGGTGAGTCTTAGGTTCTGCAAAATAACTCAAGGATGTGTGTTAGGATGATATCTATAGCCCTTTAGGAGGAACGAAGTGTCCTTGACTTTGTTTTATGGCTAAGCTATTATTATCTTGCTTTGTTTGACTGCTTTCCTTTGTGCGCCTCTAATTATTAACTCATTACATTTGTTCTCTGGAACTTGGGGAATGCCTTTCTATAAGCAAGATGCAGGGGACAGGGGAGGTTTGTCCTGGGAAGGCACCACTGGTCTTGCTCAATTTCATGACCAACCATCCCAGTTTGCCCAATAGGGTCTTTGATTCTGTGTCTGGGAAAGTCCTGGGCAAACCAGGAGGAGTTGCTTACCCTTGTCACCCACTGAGCCAACTCTTGATCTGTGAGAAATAGGGCAAAGGCCCTCTAGACCCACGTGGCTCTGGCCCCACTGTGGTCACTACATCTTTGAGACCTTGGTGGCTGTGCTGAATGGGTTCCAGTTCTGGCTCTGTGACTGTGGGCCAGAGCCTCTGTGATTTGCCCAGCAAATCACACTGGATCATTGTGGATGTGGAAGGACCTCGTGGGGACCTCTGATGAGTGGCTGCTGGCATTCTGGTTATCTTCACCCCTGTTCTCATTTCAGTGGGGAGAGCTTAGAAAACTCAGCCCAGCCTGCAGTCACCATGTCCGTACCCTGCTGCAGCTCTGTTCACTTGCTCTGCTTCCAGGCCTTTCTTATGGAAGCACGTTTGTGGGCCATTTAATCATTGCCTCTCTCACCTTTACAGCTTAGTACAATTTAAAGGGGCTTTCACATCCATGCTCAATTTTTTTGGTAATTTCTCAATTTTTCATTTATAGAGAACAGACTATACCAAAGCCCCCAGACCCACATATCTGAGTATTTTGTCATCCTCATTTAGAGCAAGAATACTAAATGCAGTCAGAATAACCACAGACATTTATCAAGTCCTTATGATGTGCCAGGCACTCTGCTAAGTACTTTGCGTACAGTGACGGTCCAACAAACCAGCTCTGTGATTTTCCCACTTTACAGATGACAAAGCTGAAACGTGCTACGGTGATTGTTCAGGAAATATCCCCCAAGTCACAGAGCTGGTAAGTGGCAAGCCAGCATTGCTTATTGTCCTTAAGCCCTTCTGGATCCTGCATCTGACAGGGACAAACCAGTAACAGTCCATAGAATGCCCCCTGCCGCAGCATCTACTCCCTGAGTTGGGAGTACCAGGCTGCTGAGGTTGGAGAGAAGATGGACAGAAGGAGGTGGAGGTGGTTGATAAGGTGCCTCCAGTTAGTGCGGGTGCCCTGGGCAGGCTGTGGGGGGAACCCAGGTTGGAGTATTAGACTCATGTTCTCCTGAGGCATGACTTTGGTCAGTTCACCTCCATGTTCTGCCTTCAGTTTCCCACCACAGAAGCTGTTGGCATACTAGTAGTCATCATTTGCAGCACTGTTACTTTGTGACAGCTTAGCATTTCCTGTGGGTTATCGGATTAATCTTTATACGATCCCTCACGAGTAAGTACCTTTTCACTTTTCATTTTACAGATAGGGGAAGGGAGACACTACAGAGGTGAAGTGACCTGTGCTAGGTCACTTGGGTGGTTGGTTAGTGGTGTCCTGGGCTTAAACCTGGGCCTGTTTGATTCCAGAGCCCAAAGCTTTAACCTCTGGGCTAAATGTGTGGAGGCCTCAGGTTCCTCCCAGTTGGATGAGATCTGGGTTCCTTTGGGGCTTTCTCTCTTGCTAGGGTCAGGGAAGTAATGCGAATCAAGCAGGAAAGAAGGCCCAGTGTAGGAGTCCTCTGTTGGCAGTCACATCTAAGTCAGGGGCTGCACTCCAGGGGGAGTTAGCAGCTTGATGTGGTCCAAGAAGTGCCCACTCCGTCCCTAGGCTCCTTCCCTCTCCTAGACTGCAGTCACCTGGCTCTACCACCGGCTGTCACCTGGAGTGTCTTGGATTCTGCTTCCAGATGCTCTCGTCCAAGGCAGAGCTCAGCCGAGGGAAGAAGAGGATGTGGCTCATGGCTTGCCCTTGTACTTATGAGGCAGGTAGGCGCTCTCGCTTAGCTTATAGTCTTATATAGCCCCCACAGTATCTTTAGGGAGATGCCTGTGGGTCTCTGTATGTGTGTGTGTGTGTGTGCAAAGTCACTTCGGTTGTGTCTGACTCTTTGTGATGCTATGGACTGTAGCCCGACAGGCTCCTCTGTCCATGGGATTCTCCAGGCAAGGATACTGGAGTGGGTTCCATGTCCTCTTCCAGGGGATCTTCCTGACTCAGGGATCAAACCCATGTTTCTCAAGTTCCCTGCATTGACAGGTGGATTCTTTACCACTTGCGCCACCTGGGAAGCCCTGAGTATCTGTATGCTACTATCTTTGAGGATTTTTGTATAACAAGGTGAGGATATGATCTCTTCCCAGGGCAGAGGGCAGGTTTGTCCACTGTGCTGCTCTGCCCCCAGAGCAATGATGAGGCAGACTTTTTAGCAGCCCCTTATTGTAAGATTGGAATTTCCTAAACTCAGGGTTCCTCATTTGTGAACAACCCTCTGTGGGCCCAGTGTCCACCTAGGCCTGCCTCCAGCCTGGTGGGGCTTGGGGACGAGGGGACATGAAGCCCATGCTGCTAAGAATGCCATGAGCAACCAGGTTCTTGGTCTTCAATCCAGGAGTTTAGGGGCTTCCCAGGTGGTGCTAGTGGTAAAGAAGCCACCTGCCAATGCAGGAGACATAAGAGATGTGGGTTTGATCCCTTGGTCTGGAAGATCCCCTGGAGGAGGGCGTGGAACCCAGGCCAGTATTCTTGCCTGGAGAATCCATGGACAGAGGAGCCTGGCAGGCTGTGGTCCATGGGGTCACAAAAGAGCTGGACATGACTGAAGTGACTTAGCATGCCAAGAAACTGGGGACTAGCCTCCAAGAAGGGTGACATCTCAGACCCTTCATAGCTCTTCACAGGTTTGGTGATGAGGATGAGTCAAGATGGAGACATGTCTTTCTCAAAGAGGAAACGCTAAGCACCTGATGGAGGCAGAGATGGGGATGTACCCCATGGATGTGGTGGCAGAGGCTCTCCAAATGTTGGCAGCTGGTTGGGGAGTGAAGGTCCTTCACTGTCCTCCCTGTTGATGAGGCCATAGGGCTTGAGGGAGGAGGGAAGCATGCTCTCTGCCTGTCACTTTGGCTGTTGTTCACACTCCTGCAGCCAGGAGGAGACGAGGCCAGAAGTCCCGGAGGCTGGCAGACAGTGCTGGCTGGATCCTATCTGAGCTCAGGCTGCTGCAGCGCTGCTGCAAACCCAGAGTGTGGGATGGACCGCAACTGTGGGCATCTCTTCCGGTGATGGCTCAATCCACCTGCTTCCCGGGCCATTTGCCCTATGACTGCAGTGCACCTTCCAAAAGCCACTCCCTCAGGACAGAGGGAGGGCTCTCCCCTCTGTGAGGCAGTTAGGGTGTGGCTGCCTCCAGAGAGGGCTCATTTCTCAGCTGTTCTCTGGACCATGGGGCTACAAGGATGTGTGGATGTATTCTGACCACTCGGTGGAGGTCAGTCACTTCCGAGTGGGAGAAGCCTCCTCTGGGCCAGCTGGAGCAGACTCAAGGAAGCGCACGGCTCGGGAGCCCGGCTTTTTCAGTTTGGCCTGTACAATCTGGGGTCCACTTTTATCCTATTCTGGATCTGAGTTTTCCCTCCGTACCTCAGTTCTTCCTGTGCTTTGCTCTCTCCACGACCTTGTCTCTGTGTCTCTACCCCTCCGCCCCAGGCACAGCTCCACTGACCCTAAGTAACCATGTAGTGACTGAGTCAGGGGCCCTGGGAGGGATTTCTGACCCGGTTCCCAGCCCTACTAGTCTCCCACTTTCCCAGGCTGACTTGGCTAATTGATCTGGAGGCCTTGCCAAAAAATATATCCTGGAGGCTTGCAGAGTGTAAATGTGCATGGCTGGCTGCGGGGCTCACTGGCCTCAGCTGCTAGGAGTTATAAAAAGAACAGAAGTGCCGGTGGCGTTGGGGTGACTAATGGTGACCACTGGGGCTGTGGCCGTCAGCTGTGAGATGATGTGTATTCCGCCTCACTCAGTTCCCAAGGCCTCAGTGTCCCTGGAGGCTGATAGCCTTTCTCAACTTCTAGATGGGGTTGCTTAAGCCACTGAGAGCTTAATCAACACACAGAACTCAACCAGGCGTAGAACTTCATCAGTGACCTGCAGAGCCACGGCCACTGAGAGCTGGCGTGGGTCCAGCCCTGCCCTAGGCGCCGTAGGAAGGCATGCACGAGGACGAGCCACTGTGACCCTCACGATCTGGCGAGAAATGGTGGGCCTGCAGACCCCCCAGGAGCTTGGAGAGGGTGGACTGTGGCGTCTGAAGAGCTGACTCCAGGTCCCAACACTGTTGCTTACTTCGGCTGGTTATTAACTTCTCTGGACCTCAACTTAAGTCTCATCTGGAAGTGGGACAGTCCCTGCCCAACGGGGATTACATGAATCAGGATAGTAAAATAAATTTTAACCTGACATTGGGTCCTATGGGAAGGAGATGGTATCCCTGGCTGGGTCACACTTAGAATATGCAGCCACCACCCAACCCCCAACCACAACGTCCCCCTGCCTGAAGGCCAAGTTGACCTAGCCCTGCCCTTAACAGCAGGCTGTGGTACCCACAGTTTGGGCCACCAATGTATCATTATCATTGTTATTTATTAACAGGAGATAGGAGAGGCTCTCTCACTGGGGACTTTTTACTTAAGCCCAGGTCCATAAACCGTGGTAGTCATGGTCCTTTGGGGCACGCTGTAGAAGCTGGTGTGTTTCCCTCTGCAGTTATCCACTCTGCCAACGGGAGCGTGGCCTGCAGCTGCCCACACTGGTGCCAGTGTGGATCTTTTCTATCCTAGTCTAATACGAATCCACATGCCCTTCATGGCAATGAGTTCATACGCTTAGAGAAATCACTGAGCCCCGTGGAGAGGGGAGCTCACCCAGTGTGTAGGGCTGAGGGGAGGGGTCCTTGATGCTGGTCCATGAAACACACGTCCATTGAGCATCTACTGGGTGCCAAGCCCCCTGCTGAGACAACACCTGAGCCAAGAATGGCTCCATCCTTAAGAACTAGATAAGAAATGATTCAATAAGAAATATGCATCTTTTTCCAGACCACGACAGGAATCTCCTAACACCACACCAGACTTCAGAAAGCACTAATGACTAATTGATGCATTCATTCATTGATTCGTCAGACATTTACAAAGTATTTAGCATGTTTCAGACTATGTGCTAGGTAGTAAGTAAAGGTGGGATGAGACCTTTAGTTCATAGTTATTAAACTGATAAGTGCTTTCAGCATAGGGACTTTCCAAGATAAAGATGTGGAGCAGAAGAGGGAGTGATTGGATGTTTTGCTAGCTGGGAGAGTGGGAGTAGTTTTGTCTCTGGGAGCATTTCATGGAGGAGGTAACTGCTGATACAGGATTTGAAGGAAGAGTCTTGGCCTGCGGGATGGAAGCATGGGCCAGAAGTCCCGCCCCCGGCTGAGGAAATGGCCCATGCAAAGGCCTAGGGGCTGAATCATGGACAGTTGGGGCTCAGAGGCACCACAAAGGCGACCTCATCCCCCCACTCCTGGTGCAGAAGCTTCACGGACTGCTCAGAGCCACCCAGCCAATCAGCAGCTGTGTTCTGAATCTGGGCTCCTAACTTTCTTGCCAAGTATTTCCTCTTGCTGAGCAAACACTAGGCTTTGTACAAAACATCGTCTTCCTGACTTGAATCATGAGCAGGTGTACGCTCAGTTCATCTGAATTTAGTTCAAAGTTTGTAGAGCAGAACTAGAGGGGCTGACGTTTACCAGGGTCTGGGCAGTGCTTTCCACGGTACCTTGTACAGAGGTGTTGTTCAGTCACTCAGTCACGTCTGACTTTTTATGACCCCAGAAACTGCAGCACACCAGGCTTCCCTGTCCACCATCTCCTGGAGTTTGTTCAAACTCTCGTTCATTGAGTCGATGATGCTATCCAACCTTCTCATCCTCTGTTGCCCCCTTCTCCTCTTGCCCTCAATTTTTTGGTTCAGAGTTGGTGCTCAGTAAATGTCTGCAGGCTTCTCCATGGCTAGATGGTGGGTGACAGCCTCTCCCTCTTTTGGAGGGCACACGATACCAGTTTTCAACTCATGATGGCTTGAAGCTAGGGCTTGGGAAAGCTCTGTGCGCTCGAAGGCAAGAATTTCACAGGCTAAGCATGAGCACCTGAGCTGCTCTCAGTTTGAAAGGGGGCAGGTCATCCTGGAAATGAAAGAACATAGATGCACCTCCAGCTGCTCTGCCCTTTGAGTGGTGCAGGGAGTGAGGCCTTCTCAGTCACTCAGGGCTTTCAGTTTTAGGGCCTAAGAAGGAAGCAGAAGTGCCAATAATATTATGCTTTCGCTGTCCTTGTTCTTAAAGAGCTTTCAGACATGACTGGTGTGGTGTGTGTCCATTCTTATGGGAGATAGACATTTGTAGTCTCATTGTCCAGGTTTAGAAAACTGAAACTCAGAAGCGCTACAACCCAGGGTAAGCTATTGAAGCAAAGTTGGCCTTGGGTAAAGAGAGCGAAATCACCATTGCCTAAATTGTGTTTCAGACAATTTTACCATCAGACTGCTATTCCACTGTTTTAAAGTGAAAGTGAAGTCGCTCAATTGTGTCTGACTCTTTGCGACCCCATAGACTGTAGCCTACCAGGCTCCTCTGTCCATGGGATTTTCCAGGCAAGAGTACTGGAGTGGGTTGCCACTTCCTTCTCCAGGGGATCTTCCCAACTCAGGGCTCGAACCCGGGTCTCCCACATTGCAGACAGATGCTTTACCGTCTGAGCCACCAGGGAAGTCCTATTCCACTGTTTTGATAACATATAAAAACTGACTCATATTCTCTTTCTGAAATGTATCAAATATACGAACCAAAGTGTATATCTTTATGTTATAGTTTATATTGATATATAATTATACAACACATAGTTATTAAATTATACATTAAATATAAGCTATGCATTTAATATCATAGCTTATGATATAATAATATAAATTTATATTTATATAAGGTGAAGGTGAAGGTGAAGTCGCTCAGTCTTGTCCGACTCTTTGTGACCCCATGGACTGTAGCCTACCAGGCTTCTCCATCCATGGGATTCTCCAGCCAAGAATACTGGAGTGGGTTACCATTTCCTTCTCCAGGGGATCTTCCCAACCCAGGGATTGAACCCGGGTCTACTCGCATTGGAGGCAGACACTTTAACCTCTGAGCCACCAGGGAAGTGCCATATTTATATAAGATATATAATATTTATTGTTGTTGTTCAGTCACTCAGTTGTGTCCAGTTCTTTGCGATCCCATGGACTGCAGCACACTAGGCTTCCCAGTCCTTCACCATCTCCCATTTTATAGTATATATTATATAAACTATATATTAAAATATAAACTATAACATAAAGATCTATACCTTAATATATATATACATATCTGCTATATTTCAGAAAGAGATAAGCACCCCCTTCCACTGTATCTTAACGTTTTCATCCCTTTGGGCTCTAAACCCTCAAGTACTCAGTGCCACCGTGTGAATGAGGAATTTGAGAGCAGTTTTTAAGTCTCACTAGCTTTCTAAATCCTAACACTGCCCCCTGTCCACTCATAAAAGCTTTCTAGTGGCTACTGAGAGCCCTCCGGATGGGCCAGATCCCTGAGCACGACCTTTCAGGCCCCTCGAGGTCAGATCCACTCACCTCTCTCCACCAGCCACAGGCACTTCCTCCTGGAAGCGTCTTCTAAAGGCTCACCTGTAGGTTTGGAGTCCCTGCTGTGTGCCCTCAAGCATTCGTGTCCACGCCCCTCTAAGTAGGTCATACCCCGCCCCCCCCCCCCCCCGACCCCCGACCTGGACTGCCCAGGTCACCCTGGGGTCACCCCTCGTCTGTCTGACCCTCACTCAACGGTGAGCACAAAACACCCAGACTGGTTTGCCATGGTCACTTCTGGACCCCCGGTGCCCAGCACAGAGCTGGGATGTGGGCATGCCAGGGGGAGGTTAGATGTTGGCCACGAGTTGGAAGCTGCAGCAGCGAGAATCCATGTCCTGGGAGTGAGGGAGGTTGCCCTGAGCCACAGAGGGAGATGGGACCAGCTGTGGTACTTTGCTCAGCTGGCCCATTTTGGAAGGTTGGAATCATCCTGAGTTCCCCCCTTAGTAACCATTCACTCCCCTCCCTCCTTCTCATAGAAACCTGATTTGTCCATCTTCGTCAGAGCAGCTGTGTCTTCCAAGGAGGGCCTTGGCCCTTGTTGGGGACTGGCTGAAGAACAGGCTTAGGGAAATTCTGGACCCTGAGGGCCAAGGGGGCCTCTGGAAGCCATTACCTTGTTCTTCAAAAGGGACACAAGAAAATGCAGAATTCTGCAGGACAAATGTGCTGGTTTCTTCAATTAAAAAAATGGAGAGGAAAAAAGGAGAAGGAAATTGTTTAGATAAGGGATATGCAAAACTTCTCTGGAAAGTCCAAGTAATAAATATTTTAGTCTTTGTGGGTCATGCCAGCTCTGGAGAAACCAGTCCCCTCCACTTTTGTAGCTTGAAATGATCCCAAGAACATGTAAACAAGGGGAGGTGGCTGGGAGTGTTTACAAAACAGGCGGTGGTGGGGATTTGGCCAGGTGTAGTTTGCCTGCCCCTGGTTGAGATGAAAAGACTCTTCTGTGATTCATCAGCCAAATGCCTTGTGTGGACTTTGTCTGGACCCTGATTTGAACAAACCAAGTCTTAAAAGTAAAACTAAACAAAACAAGAATTCTGTGACAGTTGGGGAAATTTGCACAATGATTGGATATAGGATGATTTTAAGGAATTGTGGTTGATTTTGTTAGGTGTGACAGAGACATGGTTTTTGTTGTTGACGTTGTTTTGTTTTTGTTTTTAAAAAGAGAGTTGTTCAGTCACTAAGTCGAGTCCAACTCTTTGGGACCCCATGAACTGCAGAAGGCCAGGCTTCCCTGTCCTTTACTGTCTCCTGGGGCTTGCTCAAACTTATGTCCATTGAGTCAGTGATGCCATCCAACCATCTCATCCTCTGTCGCCCCTTTCTCTTCTTGCCCTCAACCTTTCCCAGCACCAGGGTCTTTTCCAACGAGCCGGCGGCTCTTTGTATAAGGTGGCCAAAGAATTGGAGCTTCAGCATCAGTCCTGCCAATGAATATTGAGGACTGATTTCCTTTAGGATTGACTGGTTTGATCTCCTTACTGTCCAAGGGACTCCCAAGAGTCTTCTCCAGAACCACGATTTGAAAGCATCGGTTCTTCGGCACTCAGCCTTCTTTATGGTCCAACTCTCACATCCATACATGACTACTGGGAAGATCATAGCTTTGACTATATGGACCTTTGTTGGCAAAGTGATGTCTCTGCTTTTTAATATGCTGTCTAGGTTTGTCATAGCTTTTCTTCCAAGATGGGGAAAAAGTGGAAACAGTGTCAGACTTTATTTTCTTGGGCTCCAAAATCACTGCAGATGGTGACTGCAGCCATGAAATTAAAAGATGCTTGCTCCTTGGAAGAAAAGAAGAGAGAGTGTTTATCACATTAACTACTGATACTAAATGGGAGATTATGCCTGAGTTCCAACCACCTTCTAGGGTGTGGAAGGGAGGGAGTAAAGAAAACAAGACCATCTATGTGCTGATAATGATTGAAGCTGGGTTATAGGTAATAGGGTGGGGATCTGCACACTATTTTATCTTCTTCGGCCTGTGTTTGAAAATTTGAGTAGTAAAATGTTTTAAAAGTTGGGACAAGAAAGAACTCGCTCTTCCATTGCCTCCGGTGATCATCGCATCTGGTGAGCATATGTTACCAGCGCTAATGCAGCTCTCTTGTGACTAAGAGGGAACAAGCCGGAGGACGAGATTAATGCCAGGCTTGGCAAAGTCAAAAAAGGAAGGAACTGGGTGCTGGCTGGTTCTCTTGGGTTTCCAGATTAACCAGCCCAGAATGTGCCTGCTTCAGTATTCCATATTATGTGGGGTAATACATTAAGCTATATTTAATTTTGTTGTTGTTTTTACATGTAACTCCACTGATCTAGAAATGGGAACAGAATGGAGGCCTGGCTCCTCTCTGCTGCAGGATGCCACCATGGCATCTAAGGGGACACCAGGGTTGTAAGAAAGGTTTGTGAGAAGTGGGTCCTTGCCAAAACTCTGAGTCCTTCTAGCAGATACAAGTGGCTCTAGGAAATGGAAGCAGTCCCTGCTTGTGACCTACCTCTCTTGAACCCCAAAGGGCCAATGTCAGGCTGCACTGGGCTTTGGCTAGAAGGATGGGATGCTAATATTGCAATCATAGACTGCCAGTTTTTGGAGAGGAAATGGCAGAAGCAGAGTTCCCGAAGGACAGCTGGCCTTTCTGGCATCCTTCCCTACAAGGACAGAGTGCTCTTCTCTGTGAACCCTCAACACACAGTAACCACAACCATACAACGTCCACACACAGGGCACAAAAAGCATTGTTTCTAACTGATCTCATGGTTCAGCTGGTCTCAAGGGTATCAGCTGCTCTGTAATGTATGACAAATCACTGTGGTTAACTTAACCCATCCGGGTCTCCTAGATATGGTCATTAGACATTTGCCAAAAAATGTGCAGAGGGAATGCTGGGGGATAAAAGGAGAAGGTGATGTGGGGAAGGGCCACAGGCCATAGTGTCTGGTTCCTCTGGATGCCCCAGAGCTCTGCCCAGGACTCAGAGGTCACATAAACTCAAGCCCAGGCTTTGGAGATGGGATGGGAGGTAAGGGGGGCAGCCTTCTATAAGGAACAGGTCCCAAATCCTCAATGAGTCTGTTTTCAGTCCAAATTTGGCCCTGATTTTCAAGGCTTTGCTTACAACAGTGACTATAGGCTTCCTTGGTAGCTCAGCTGGTAAAGAATCTGCCTGCAATGCAGGAGACACCGGTTTGATCCCTGGGTTAGAAAGATCTCCTGGAGAAGGGATAGGTTACTCACTCCAGTATTCTTGCCTGGAGAATCCCCATGGACAGAGGAACCTGGCGGGCTACAGTCTATGGGGTTGCAAAGAGTCAGACATGACTGAGCGACTAAGCACATACACACACACACACACACACACACACACACACATCTTGTTGTTCACTCAGTTGTGTCCACCTCTTTGTGAGTCCATGGACTGTAGCAACCCTTTGAGATACCATGGACTGCAGCACGCCACGCTTCCCTGTCCCTCACCATCTCCCTAAGTTTGTCTAAGTTCATGTCCATTGAATCAGTGATGCCATCCAACCATCTCATCCTCTGTCTCCCTCTTCTCCTGCCTTCAATCTTTACCATCATCAGGGTCTTTTCCAATGAGATGGCTGTTTGCATCGGGTGGCTAAAGTATTGGAGCTTCAGCTTCAGCATCAGTCCTTCCAGTGAATATTCAGGACGGATTTCCTTTTGGATTGACTGGTTGCATCTCCTTGCTGTCTAGGGGACTCTCAAGAGTCTTCTCGTGTGTGTGTGTGTGTGTGTGTGTGTGTGTGTGTGTGTATAATATTTATATATATGCATGTATTGGGCAGTGCCGAGTCTTGGTTGCAGCACACAAGGTCTTTTAGCTGTAGCATTTGAAGTCTTATTTGTGGCATGTGGGATCTAGTTACCTGACCTGGGGTTGATCCAGGGTTCCCTGCACTGGGAGTGTGGCATCTTAGCTACTGAAGCATCAGGGAATGCCCTCAACAGTGATTCTTAATGAGGATCATCAGAATCCCCTGAAGGACTTGTTAAAACACAGATTATCTGGGCCCACCCACCTTCTGAGCTTCTGATTGAACAGGCCCAGGGCCTGAGAATCTGCATTGATGATGGACTCTGAAGTGATGCCTTTTCTGTTGCTCTGGGGAAGCCTGATTTGAGAACCACTGGCCTAGAACTTCTTGGCAGGACAGTGGATCTCAGGTATCAGGAAGAAGATAGTCAAACTTTTGTTTGTTGTTACTTTGGGCTGAGGTGGGAACCAATGATAAATGGCCAGAGAAGGCTCATCCAGGGTGGGAGGAGCCTAGAGTGGTGATGCTCTAAAATCATCTGACCAGGAACCAGGAATCTTGGGGTGTTATTTTGCTTCTGAGTCATTTCGCTGTGTGACTTGAAAAGATCATGTTTGCTCCCTGGGCCTCAGTTTAGTGCTTTATAAAATGAGAAGATGGCTCTTTTCTGTATGTGTTATAGTTTTCAAGGGGGTTGAGGATTTAGACTCCACGGCAGTTGTGAGAATGGAGGCAAGTATGCAAAGTGCCTGGTCAGTAAGTGGCAGCTGTGATGACTGCTTTGTTATTTTTAATATGTTTTCAAGGCTTGGGGGAGACACAAAGACAACTCTTCTCTCCCATCTCTTCCTGGAGCCTAGTGACGTTCATGTTGATGATAGAATCAGAACTTGTGAGTATATGTCTCAGGTTTCCCCCTGGAATGATTATTCTGGGAAATACTAAACCCTCCAAATTTTCTTTCTTTCTTTTTAAAAACAGCTTTATTGAGATATAATTCACACACCATAAAATTCTTTCTTCCAAAGTGTACAATTCAGTGTTTTTATTATATTCATGGAATTGTGCAACCACCATTTCTATCTGAACTTAGATGGAAGCCCCAAATAGCCATTAGCAGTCACTCCCTATTCTTTTCCTCCTCAACCCCTGGCAGCAGATAACCTACTTAGTATCTCTATACAGATTTATCTGTTCTAGCCAGTTTTTATATGAAGTGAAATGAAGTGAAGTCGCTCAGTCATGCCTGACTCTTTGCGACCCCATGGACAGTAGCCTGCACCAAGCTCCTCTGTCCATAGGATTTTCTAGGCAAGAGTACTGGTGTGGGTTGCCATTTCCTTATATCTCCCCAAATTTTCTATGAACTGTACCTTCTCCAGCTCCCCTTCATTTGATTATTTAATATTTATTGAGGGTCCATTAGGTGCCAAACACAGGACAGACACTGAGGATGCAAGATGGAAAAAAATCCAGGCAAGCTCCCTGCTCCCTGTGAAACTCATGATCTAGGGGGGAAGCAGGTGTTATCTGTGAATCACACCGAATAGGTAAAACTTAACAGTGAGAAGTGCTGTGAAGGTCACATCACAACGGGATGTGACCTAGTTGGGAGGGTAGGACAGGCTTCAGACAGTGACGACAGGGATTGTCTGGGCAGAGGCAGGATAGAGCATCCAGGACAGAGGAGACAGCCTGTGCAAAGGCCCTGAGGCAAGACGAGCATGGTGCCTACCTGGAGCTAGGCTGGAGGGCTGTGAATGAATATGTCTCGAATTTCCCCCTGGAATGATTATTCTGAGAAATACTAAACTCTCCAAATTTTCTTTCTTTTTAAAAACAGATTTATTGAGATATAATCCACATGCCATAAAATTAATTCTCCCAAAGTGTACAGTTCAGCGTTTTTATTATATTCACGGAATTGTGCAACCATCATTTCTATCTGAATTTAGGGGGGACATAGAAGCAGGAGGGTCAGCAGGACCACCCTGTGCAGAGCCTCAGAGGCTGTGTTAGGGTGTCTGGTCTTCATCCGCAGAGTAAGAGAACCTCTGGAGGTTTATAGCAGAGGCAGTTACATGACCTGTGGTGTGCTTTAAATATGTCCTCGGATGCAGGTGGAGTAGAGGTTTCAGGGGGCAGAGCTGGGGGGAGGAGGATCTGTTAGGGCAAACTTACAGCAGTGGCCACTGTAGGGCTGCTAGTGACCTACTGGGGTTGGGGGGCATGATTGAGATGGAAGTGGCTGTATTTGGGGGTCCTTTGGAGTAGATTACACAGGGCTTGGAGTCAAGTTGGTGACTAGGGTGGCCTGGCAGTCGGGCTTCCTAACTGGGTGGATGATGGCGGCTCTCACTGAACTAGGGCAGGATTCCCTCTCTCCTCACCTGAGTGTGTCAGAGCCCAGTGGGTCACTGGTTACACCAGCAGTTGTAAGAAAGGGATGCTGTGTGTGTGTTTCAGGGTAACATCTAAAGCACAGCAGCTGGCACTCAACAGCCGACAGCCACCTGCTGTGCCCCTGAACTGGGACAACACTGCACCACCGCTGTGTCTTGCTCATGTCCCTGTACCCACCCCCCACCCCCCGGTCTCAGGCTGAGACTCTTACTCTTTTAGGGGGCATCTGTGACTCCCCCTGTGAGGGGAGATTTTTTTGTCTCAACTGCAGACCACTTCCTCTTCCCTTTGGAAGGTGGAGCAGGGGAGGGAAAGAACCAGTGCCTGGAGGAGAGAGGCTGTGCTCCTGCTAGTGACTGAGCAAGTGCCTGGGTTCTGAAGCCAGGGTCCATTCTTGCTCTCGCTGGGTGGGTAGAGGCAGGTCCCCTCCCTCTCTAGAGGGCACCTGTGAAATGGAGGGTGGGGCACTGGCTTGGAGACTGTCTGTGGGCATCTCTGGCTCAAGTCTCTGGGGTTTTGCCTGCGCCCAGAGAACAGGCTGCCTTCCTCCCCAGGGGGTGCTCACAGGGGATGCTGCTCCTTCATCCACAGGCTGCTTCGCCATCCCCATCTCCCCTAATCATCAGGCTTTCTCACACACCTGTCACATCTTCCAGGGGGTCGCTGACTGCAGTGCAAGCTGTTTGCATCTCCTCTTTCCCTACCAGGGCCTTGGATGGGAGGAGTGTTGAGCAAGTGTCGGAGGGCCCTGAGCACAAGAAACATCCAAGCCATTTCCCCACCCATGTAGGATCTCAGGTGAGAGACTGGGGACCCAGAACTTGCCTTCCTTGGGGGGTGCCAGCAGATGCCTGTCGACTGCTTTGCTCTGGTTCTGATCTTCTCCAGAAACAGGGCCGGCCACCCAGCCACTTCCCCCACCTTCTGGCCCAGACTCTTCACTGTGCTCTCTTGTCCCCTCTTTCCAACAAAGGCGTCCTCACTAGAAAGGAGGTTGGACATACATTGTTTGCCAACACAAGCAACCATTGTAGCCCCAGGGAAGGGGGTTGGGGTAGAGAGCCAGGGTGAGGTTTTGCTCTCTGCTTGCCAAGACTGGCTCCAGGGAAGGCCCCAGCCCACAGTTCATGAGTCAGGCTGCTGGGGTCCCAGCTGTAGTCTCTCCCTCTTGATTTAACCAAGTCTAAGGCAGGAAGCAGGGGGTGGAGTCCAAGGAGGAGACTTGGGCCCCTGAGGTTTCTAGGCAAGCTTCTCTGGGATGGCCCCAAAGAGGGAGAAAATTATCAATCACATACTATGAATTTTCCCTTCTGTCACCACAGGGCCCCCCACTCTGCAGCTGGGAAAACTGATCCCCTGAGAAGGGAAGCAAGCCATTTTATCCTGAGCGCCCCTGCTGAGTTCATGGAGGGCCAAAATGGAGACAATTCACTGCCTCTCCTGCTGCTGCTGCTGCTGCTGCTAAGTCACTTCAGTCGTGTCCGATTCTGTGTGACCCCACAGACAGCAGCCCACCAGGCTCCCCCGTCCCTGGGATTCTCCAGGCAAGAACACTGGAGTGCGTTGCTATTTCCTTCTCCAGTGCATGAAAGGAAAAGTGAAAGTGAAGTCCCTCAGTCATGTCTGACTCTTAGCGACCCCGTGGACTGCAGCCTACCAGGTTCCTCCGTCCATGGGATTTTCCAGGCAAGTTCCCATTAACATATGGGTCCCCCTCACACTCTTGCTTCATCAGCCCTCACACACAAAACCACACTCTGGCCCTTGACTTCACAGATCTTAAAGAACCAGAAAGAGGAGAAAGAGAACTCTATTCTTCCCAGACTTAATATAGATCAGTTTGGTAATGCCATTTCAAATAACTGGATGCTCTGAAGTTGCGTGGACTAGAACACACATTGCATTTCCACAGGACTTCAGAGTTTACATCTGTGGCTCCCAGCATCTTCACAGATGAGGTCGTGCAATACAGAGAAAAGTGACTTGCCCTTGGTCACTTTGTATTGGGCAGAGTCTAGCCCAGAACAGTCTTCTGACCCCTACCCTTGTCTCTCTCTCCCACTCAGCACTAGATTCTGGGTTCTGATGCCAGCTCAGCTGCAAATGAGCTGTGTGACCTGAGACATGTCATTTCAGCTCTCTGAACCTACTTCATGAATGCACTGGCCCTCCAAAATCCTGATGGCATTTCATTCATTCCACGAGTGCTGCCTCTGAGGAGGCCCTGAGTCAGGTCCTGGAGCTGTGAGGATGAGTTTTCTAGCTCTCTGCCCACAAGCAGGAACATATTCAGAGCCCAGGGAGGGTATAGACTAGGAAACCTCAAGTGGGGAGAAAACAGCAGGAACCCAAGTCCTCCTTCAGGGGACCCAGAAATTCCTAAGAGAAGTCAGCTCAGAGAATTTCCATCCACACATTGGCCTCCCTTTAAAAAAGCCTTATGACAAAATGTCTGAGCTCAGAAGCGGAAAGATTAGGGGTCTTTATACACTTTACAGAAAGATTTTTTTATTTGGCAATTCTTAAAAACAAAACAAAAAGACAAAACTGCTTTCTCCAATTCCCACCTCTGGATTTACAGTGCATTTACAAATTGTTAGGAGCACATTTATAGAGTAAAGCAGGAAAGAAAGCAGGAGTTGGGCTTTTTGACTGACTACTGAACGGGTCTCAGCAACATTGCAAACCCAGCACGCATTCTTATCTCTTAGACTCATTTTTTTTTTTCCCACGGAAGGCTGTTTGGCGGGTGACATGAGTGGTACGTTTGGAAGCAGAGGATGGTTATCATTTACTGAAACCTAACTGTGTGCTGTAATTAACACCCATTTCACAGATGAGGAAGCTGAGGTGCAGAGCTGGGATTGCAATCGGGGCTGTTTGACTGTAAAGGCCGGGCTCTCTGCCCACCTTGCTCAGCCCTGCTCTGGACTAGGACACAGATCAGTCAGTGCACTTGGGGGCAGGTGACTAGACTCCACAATGGATAGATTCAAACGGTGGAAGAATACTGGGGCCATCAAGGCCATTAGGAGAGAAAGGAGACCCTCTCGGGGCGGGGGGTGGGGGCGGGGTGTTCACTATCTCCCATCCAAAGGCAGTGGGACATCCCATCGGCCCAGTGGCTCTGGAAACAAGTAAAGCAAGGGGGGCCGTCAAGTAAAGCGGGGCGGAGGAGCCTAGGAAAGTAAGGGCCGTCACTCCGGGGGAGCCAAAGAGGCTGAGGGGACAGGCTCCCAGGGCGCCCGGAGCCCCAGCTCTGGCTCCGCGTGGCACTTCCGATCCGCACCCTGTGCCCCGCCCACGGGCGCTCTGCGCCCCCTGCTCCGACCCGCGCCCGGCCCCGCCCCGCCAGTGTGCCCACCCCCGGCCCGCCCCGTAGTCCCCTCGCCTGGCTCCCGGAGCGTCCCGGAGCGTCGAGGCGCTGGCGGACCGACCCGCCGGCAGTTGGCACTGGGGACGCTGGCGCGTCGGTCGCTTCGCTCTCCCGCCGGCAGCCTCGGGCGCCTGGAGCCAGCGGTCCAGGCGGCGGCGCCGCGCAGGGGGCCGGGATCGGGCGGCAGGAGGCTGCGAGGCGGCAGTCGGCGGCGGCGGAGGAGGCGGAGGCCGGCCGGAGCCCCGATCGCGCCCCAGCCTCGCTTGCAGCCCAGAGCTTGGGGCTCGGCGCCCGCCCGGCCCACAGCCGCATGGCTCCTCTCTGCGCGCGGCTGTCCTGCCTGTTGCTCCTGCACTGTGCGCTCTGCGCCGCCGCGGGCAGCGGGACTGAAGGTGCGTGCGGGTTGGGTGCGCGGGGGCGCACTGGGTCGGTATGCTCGAGGGTCGGGATGCCCCGAGGTGCCCGGCAGCGTTGAAGTGGGTGGGAGGCTGTGCGCACACTCTGGCTGTGCTCTCTTTTCTTCTCCCCAGTGCCGCCGAAGCTGTCGGGGATTTCTCTCCTTTTCTGGTGCGAAACGCCGAAGAGACCCCAGGAGAGGATTGGGGGATAGACGCCTATTCTGAGGGGCTGTGTATCTGCCTCTTCGCCTCGGTGTTTCTCACTCTCCTCTCTCTCCTCTCACTGCCTTCTCTGTCTCCAGCTTGTATGCATGTGTGTACAGATAAGCGCGTGTAGGTGTGTGTCAAGTGAACACCAGGCACTCACACTCCTGCACAAACACACATATATCTCTCTCCCCCAGTATTGTCACCCTGTGCCTTGCAGACACACTGTCACAGACACCAGACACACTCCACCGTCACCCGTGCAGTATGGGGTGCCCTTCTGGTGTCGCTGAGCATGGGGAGGGGGCTCTGGTCTTTCCCCGGCAGAGTGCCTGGTTGTCTAAGCTCTGCTCATGTAGGAAGCAGGATCCCTCTGGCTGAAGTCTTGGGGGTCTTCTGCTGGGCTGGATAGAACCAGAGGAGAGGTTGTTGTCCCCCACCCCTCATAACTGCCTTGGGCACAAGGGATTTTCAGGACACATCATTTTCTAGGTTTTTATCAGTGTCGTGAAGGGGGCTGGGAGGCAAGAGATAGAGCCCTGTGGAAATGAAAATTCCTCCCAAGCTCCTATCCATGAATCACTCGGCCTGGAAGCCAGGGAGCTGTCATTCCTGCCCGGTCTGGCTGGGCTTAGCGAGAGCTGTGTAAGGACGGGCTGCTGGCATGTAGCCTGGAGCATGGGGCCATGACCTCACACTTAATTCAGTCCGAGTGGGCAGGTCACCCGTGCGTCTCCTTTTATTTTTGAAGATCTATATTTACCCAGCTTGGAGCTGGGCCATGTAGAAATTTCGGCAGCCACTGTGCTGCTTAAAAAAGTTTCCTTTCTAAACTTGGAAAAACGTAGAACCTGTATTCCTTCCCTTCCCTCTCCAGCTCCTCTTTTCTCCCTGACGCGTGCCCAGGATGCCCTGAGTTTCTAGGTGTGTTTGTTTTGCCAGCTGTGTTCCAGGAGCTCAGCGAGGAGGGCCCTACCCCAGGCTGGGCTGGTGACTTCAGTTCCCTGGGGAGTTTGGGCACATCCTGCCACCCCTCTCTTTGCCCAGGGGCTTTCGGGGAATTTCCTTTGTAGTGCCCAAAGTTGGAAGGTTTGTTGCTAGAGTGACAGGATTCTGTTTGGCATCATTTATTTTCCTCTGCTAAGTGTAACAAAGACCTGGGGATTATTGCGAGCAATTTGTGTCTAGCAGTTTATGAACTTGAACACCGATCATCTGAGTGCAGAGACCCAAGAGCTGAGGAAGCACTGGGTGAGAAATGGATGAATTTGGACTAAGGGGGTCTCTCAAAAGTGACAGTCAAGGTTGCATATCCTTTCCTGTCTCTGTGGGGTTTCCAGCTTTGCAACCCTATGGACTGTGCCTGCCAGGCTCCTCTGTCCATGGGATTTTTCATGCAAGAATACTGGAGTAGGTAGCCATTCCCTTCTCCAGGGGATCTTCCTGACCAAGGGACTGAACCTGCATCTCCCGTGTCTTCTGCATTGCAGGCTGATTCTTTACCTGCCAAGCCATCCAGTAACTCTTTCTTTATTTCCAACAGAGCTGCGCTTCTCAAGAAAACTCAGTGACTATGGCGTGACAGTGCCCTGCAGCACAGATTCTCAGGGACGCTTCCTCTCCCATGTGGTGTCCGGACCAGCGGCAGTCTCCGCAGGGAGTATGAAGGGGGACGGGCCGCCCTCACCACTGTCACACTCCGGTCGCCTGCGGGTGGCTCGAAGCCCACTGCGCCCTGAAGGCGTGACCCTGAAGCCTGGCAGGGTGGGGCGCTCCTCCCTGTACTTCAATGTCACTGTGTTTGGGGAGGAACTGCACTTACACCTGCGGCCCAACCGGCGGCTGGTTGTGCCTGGAGCCTCGGTGGAGTGGCAGGAGGATTTTCAGGAGCTGTTCCGGCAGCCCTTGCAGAGAGAGTGTGTCTACACCGGGGGTGTCACGGGCATGCCAGGGGCAGCTGTCGCCATCAGCAACTGTGATGGATTGGTAAGGGACAAGCCTCTCATCAAGTTCCACTCCCCCCTCCTCTCCTTCACTTCCCACTGTCCCCCCTGCCCTCCGCCCATGAGCCAGACCAATGTGGTTTTCTCCTTGGCTCCTATGTGTTTGGGATTCCTGTGGGCACGGCCTGAAGTCTGGGCCAAGTCGGGGGCTGTGCTGCTTTCCAGAGAGAACCCCACATGCCCCACTGGTCACAAGGTTGACACTCTGTCGGCTTTAAAGTGGCCAAGATAGGATGGTACCTTATCCTGTTGATCCCCCACTATCCACTGACCCACCGGGACTGCAGCTTACCTGTCAGGGATCTGAGTACAGATGCATGCAGGTGTGAGGCAGGTGGGCTTTGCTGGGGTTGGGTCCTGGCTGCGCCACTCATGAGCCACAGTGCTTTGGGTATGTTACTTGCCCTCCGGTGGTCCTTTCCCTTACATGTGGAGCAGTGTTTAATCTGCACGTATTTACCGCACGTGCTCCTGTGTCCAGCCTGGCGGATATGGCACTGCCTAAGACAGACATGGCCCCTGCCCTCCCGGACCGGATGTGCTGGTGATGACAATATGACCGGCCTCACCAGGCAGCATGGCCAGTGGTTGGCACCTGCTTGGCACATCGTCAAGGCTGTCGGTACCAGCTGCTGTTACTATCTTTACTACTGTGTCCTTTCTCATGCCCCACTGTCTCTGGCCCCAAAGCCAGCCTGCTCTTCCGTGGCTCTCTGCCCTCAGTTCCCTCTCTTAGGACTCCGTCCTCCCAGGCACAGGGAACCTCCTGCTAGTTGGTTCCATGTTGCAAACCAGAAAGCCACAGGTGGCTTCTGTCCTCCTCACACTCAACTCCTGCTGGATCCCATTTCCCTCGCTGCTCCATCTGCTGTGTGTCAGGCCCTCGTAAGCCTCCATAGCAGCCCCAGGGCCTGGATGGGGGCTGTTTTCATGGTCTCTGATTTACCAAGCACAGGCTGATGTGTCCAGGAAAGGACCTGCTCGCCCCTCTGCCTTTCGGCTTTACGAGAGGGATGAATCAGATGGTGCAATTGTAAGGGGGGGTTCTTTCCTCACTGGCAGAGCTGGGAGCACTTCTTACCATTTTCCCGTTCTTAAGAAGTGTCTTCCTGCTCAATGTCATGGCTCCTTCATCTAGATCAGTGTTTCTCAATCTTTTTTTTATTATCATCCCGTGGAGGAGCCTTTTAGATACGTTTCCTCTAATTGCTCCCCGATGAAACCCTAAGACCATAACTATATTGAATATGTCTTTAAACTCTCTGTTTATCTATGTTTTATGTATGAGATGAGTGAATTTTTTTGCTTCCCAAAGAATCAGTTTTTGCCCATTGGAGACACCAGAGCCCCCACTGAAAGGCATGGTCTAGGCAGCGGTTGTTTCTTAGAGTGAAGTGTATACCAGAATCACCTGGGATGTGAAGGTTCTGTGGAGCAGACTTGGAGGAACCCAGACGGGAAGGCCAGCTGGAGGAGGCTGAGACCTTGTCCTGCTGCCAGGGTGAGCCTTGGCTGCCAGCCCACCCTGGCTCAGCAGTCCAGGGATTCTCCTCAGCAGGAGCCCTCAGTCGGCCTGTGGCCACCGGTTTTGGTTGAAAATCCAGAGTGACATGGGAAGTCACCCAGAGATGCAGTGTCTTTATAGACAAAAAGCACCAGGGCATGTTGGTGGCTTGGGCTGAATGTCAAGGTTACCTGAAGTCATCAGTCACATGGGCTGTAAGCTGTTTGGTGACAGAGATGGTCTCCTTGACCCCCTCCATTAATGTCTATGGGGATCTGAACAAAGGCGTGAGTGGTGATCATTGCCAGTAATAGATAGCTACCCACCGTCTTTACACTCTGGAGACCTTGTCATTGAACCAGCTCAGCAGGCGTTGACAAGTGGGCACTGGATGCTTAGCTGACATTGATGACTCGTGGTGGCCTCTGAGTAAATGTTCTCATTGGCTGTGTGACCTGGGCAGCCCACTCCCCCTCTCTGGGCTTATTCCTCTCATTTGTCCAAAGAGGGGCTGCCCTCACTGCTTGCTGGCAGATGGAAATCTATTCTGTGTGACATTTGCAGAAGTTGGATCCGGTGTCGGAGGCTATCCACAGATAGGCCTGTTCCACAGTAGAACTGAGGCTCCAGGAGTGGCTTGCTTGGTCCCCTCGCCTTTGGTGGGAGGAAGAAGTGGATGTCATGGGCTGGGCCCCTGCTTGTACCCTCAGCTGTCCCCAGAGACCAGTTCCTAAGTCCAGCTCTCGGGAATCTCCCTGACCAGTTCCCTGACAGGGATCATGGTCCAGCACAGAGGCCCCCTGCCCAGGCAAGAATTTCCTCACTTCCAGTCCCCTCCAGAAAACTGCCCTGTGTCCCATGAGATCAGATGCTCTTCACTCTCACCCAGCTGAGCCACCTTGGGGTTCAGAGTCCACAGTGCAGCCCATCTGATGATCAGATTTAACTCTCCATCTTTATGTGCCCTCTGGATTTTAACCCCATCTTCCTCCGTATCTTAAATACTAAATACAGTCATTCATTCCGGAAAAATATGTAATGAGAGCTGGCCACAGGCAGGGTCCACAGGGAGACTGAAGAAAGTGCAAGGGACACAAATAAGAACAGTGACAGTCACGAGCCACAGCCGTAGCCTAGGCGCAGCACACACACTGTCACGTGCCTTCGCTAAGCTCATCCGTTACATAGGTGGGGAAACTGAGTCATGGGGAGGAGATACGGAGATAACACAGGTAGCTTCTCTTGGCACAGGATTTCACAGTTTGTAAAACTTTCAGTTGTACGAGTTGTATGTGCATATAGCGTTGTTGCCCTGCCTTGCAGAGTTAGGTCCCTGCCCTTAGGGAGCTTAGGGTACCCCACAAATAGCATCAACATTAACTTTTTGGTTTCCCATAACATAGTGGGGATGGGTACTTGGCAAATAGGACTGATTATTATTGTTGTCTTAGCAAAGATGATATTTGAACTGGGCCTTGAGGGATGAATAGAAGTCTGTTAGGGCCAGTGGGTGAGGAGGGCATTCTGGGCAGAGGAAAGAGCTTGTCAGCATGCTGGTGGGGCCAGGGAGGGGATCCTGGAAGACACACTGGGCAGGTGGGCCCTGCTCTGACCTTGAAGGAAGCACAGGAAGGGAGAGGGTGCCCAGGCCAGCGACGTGGCCATCTGTCATCTGAGAAGAGTCTGGGCCACGTGTTGGGAGACATGGCTGTGTGATCCCAGGCAAGCTACCACCCTCTGGGCCTCCCTTGCCTCCCGGGTGTATCCTGGAGCCTGGACTGGATAAGCTCAGAGCCCTTCCACCTCTGGCATTGGTACTTTGTGACACAGGGCAGGCCTCGCTGGAGAAGCTTGAAGCAAGGCTGCTGTAAGTCTATAGTTGACTGCCCCTTCCTGGCGGGGCCTGGGACCTGTTCTTACCAGGTCTTACGAGGGCAGCAGGTGTGGAGATGAAGGACATTAGTCCTGAGCTTGGCCCTCATGGCTGGGCAGACCTTCCAGTTGTAAATGGTCTGAACAAACCCTCCTTTGTGTGGACAGACTTGCAGCCGTTCGGACTTGAGCTGTTCTGGTAAGAAGCGCTGTGTCTAAGTGGGTGACTCAATCCTCATTTCCAGCTGGAATCTGCAGTGGGAGGCAGTGACATAACCTCTTCCACTTCTCCTGTCATCCCAGAGTCACTCACCATGGGCCCTGGGACAGACATAGGTGGCTTTTGTGCACTGCAGTTATATTCATACCTGAAACTCAGGAGCAGGCCCTTTAGCTTACTTCCTGCTGGCTTTGCTGGAAAACCTAGTGTGTCAGAGTCAGGAGGGGCTCAGAGGAGGAACCCAAGAATGAGGAAGCTAGGATCCCTGCCCTGGATGAATCTGGAGGGTAATGGGACTCAGACATAAAAGCAGACAGACTGCAATCTTTTGTGAGGCAGCAGGGGGAAGACCCATTTGTTTTGATTAGGTCATCAAGGAAGACTCCTAGAGGAGGTGGCATCGGCTCAAGACTGTTCAGACATAAACACAAAAGAAAATGTCAAGCCCTTGGTCAGCAAGAGAGAACTGCTGATCCAGGGCATTCTTGAGGATGTGTAGGTGAGGGGAATAAGCGATGTGGCGAGGCCCAGTCGTACCTGTAGAAGGCTTCCTCTGGGGTTGGGGGCAGCTGTCAGACACTGGGGTCCCAGATTGGGAGTGGGCCCAGGTAGTGGCAGCAACCTGCAGGACCACTCTGCAGGGCTTCCCTTGGGGGAGCCTGAGCAATCAAAGTGGCAGTCCCCTCAATACTCCTGTGACCTGAAACCTCAGGGTCTCTGGGCAGGGAGGACCTGGGTCATCTCAGGACCCCTGGCTGGGGGCAGATGCAAAATAGACCCTCTGCTAGCAACTGTGGCTCTGAAGTCCTGGGAAGCACATGAAAGCCTGGGGTGGGGGCCACTTTGTGAGTCCTGGAGGGATTGTGGGTTGCAGGAATGGGGTCAGCAGAGTGGGGCCCCTGTGAACCATCTGGAACCCAGGCTGCCAGCCTCCTGAAGGCCACTTACCCCACTGCTGTCTCTGCCTCCTGGGGTTGAGCCTCGCCACCTCTGCACTGGGGTGATGGGGGCCAGACTGCCTCATGTCCTCCCTTTGCCCTCAGTGGTCCGTGAGTCACGGGCCTGGCGCGGAAGCAGCCGCACGTGGGAGGTTTGTCACCATCTGGCTCTGTTTTCCACCCTCTGCAGAACGTGAATTTTTAACGGGTTACAGAGGAGACAGACCCCTGGCAGGCAGTGTGAGGAGAGGGCAGGGGAGGCTGATGCTGGCTCTGCTTCCTGCCCCTGCCTAATGTGCAAATCCCAGCAGCATTCTGAGCCTCAGTCCTTTGTCTTTAAAATGGAATCACAGTGCCTGGTGGAGGGAGTGTATATTGGGGATTGACAGTTTAAATGGTCCAGGGTTCTTAATGAGGTGATGAGATGTCCTAAACTTGTGGTGGTGGTTGCACAACTTTATGCGGATACTAAAAATGATCACATTCTGTACTTTAAATGGGTGAATTGTATGGTACATGAATTATGGTTCAATAAATCTGTTACCAATAGTACTTGGCCTATAGAAAGCCCTATAACAGGCATTTTTTAGTCATTAAGAGGAAAAAATGATTTTTAGTCATTAGGGTGGCAGAAATTGTGGGTTCGCTTTACTCTAGCGCAGATTAGCTGTGTGACCTTAAATGAATATCTAAATCTCTCTGTGCTTGGTATTCCTCATCTTTAAGGAGGCAAGGAGAACAGTCATCTATAGGGTTGTTCAGAGGATTAAATAAGATAAGTAAAAAAGCGAAGTGTCTGATATATGGTGCAGCCTTAAAATATGGGGATTGTTAATAGTAACATTTGTTGTTTTTATAGTAATTGCTACAATAATTACAGTTATCATTAATGATGAGAAATAACTGTAAATATTGTTAAAGTCCCTTGTACAACAACAGTATGTAGATTATCAGTGCTCTCTGATGTGAGCCCTAAGCTACCTCTGGTTCCCAGGTTGACCAAGCCCTGCCTCCCCTCTGCTACAGCTACTTTTTCTGCAGAATGAGTCAAATGGTGCTTGTTCAGTGCATGGGAGTATATAACGACTGGTCTGTAATAGCCCCTGGACAAATACTTTCCAGGGCAGGTGGATACTGGGAGGTGCCAAGCGAAGCATTCTGTTAACGATCTGCGGGCCCCTTCCCCCAGCCAGGTCCTTGACCAGGCTCTGGTGATGCAGGGTTGAAACTCACCCCTTTCTCCCTATGCTCAGGACCCACAGTTTCAAGAGAAGACAAATATGCACAGCAGACAGCATAAAACAAGTTCTGCATGAGGTACTTGGTAGGTGTCCTGCAGGTGAGTGCTAAAGAATGGTGCTCAGGGAAGGCTTCTTTACCAACTGAGCTGAGGCCTGGCTTCGACCCCTGGGTCGGGAAGATCCCCTGGAGAAGGAAATGGCAAACCACTCCAGTATTCTTGCCAGGGAAATCCCATGGACAGAGGAGTCCTGTGAGCTGCTGTCCCTAGGGACGCAAAGAGTCGGGCACAACTGAGTGACTAACTCAACTCAGGGAAGGCTTCACAGTGGAGAGTACTTTTGGGCCAAGTATAAAGGCATAAAAGCATCAATAAGAGCTTTTAAAGCTAAGAGGTAGGAACTGTAGGCATTCATAGGGAGGGAAATCCTGTGTCTTCATAGGATTCAGGAAATGGTAAGTCTTCACAGCTGTCCATGGAAGAAGGGAGTGATGAAAATGTAGTTTAGAGAAGCTGTGCCTCATTGTGGAGCTTAGCCTTGCCCCTGTGGCCATAGGGAGTCATGGGAGGTTTGTAAGCAGAAGTCACATTTGTATTTGGGGACGATGCTAATCTTTCCAGCTGCATCCCAGCACAATGCCATTGTAGCAGGTTTGCCTGTGACTCATCGGTGTCTTTGTGTCAATATCCATCCTTGCCCTGGGTTTGCTCCTTGCTGGCTAGGGAGTAAGTGGGCTTTCCTGACAGCTCCTTGGGAAGCCCCTGGCCCTGGCTTGCTGTCTGTGCCTGTCCTGGGATGTGGAGTATGAGGCTTGGAGTTTCAGAGATGCCCTCATCCAACCGTCCAGCATGCCTGTCCCCATACATCTTGACCGGCGGGCTGCCTATCTCTACACGTCTGTGCCAACAGCCTTGGGAGGGGCAGAGGAAATCTGGCCCCACACTGATGCGGAGATTGTCTTCTTGCTCCATGTGCCCCTCCAGCCTTGGTGGTGGCACCTGCTCTGCAGACCCCTGGCCCTTCCTAGCTGGGCTGGTGTGTGGTCACCTCTCTTTGCAGACCCTGCCTCTGCTCATTCTGCTCACACCTCCGCCAGGGCCTTCCCCTTCCCTCTGCTGAGGCATCTGCCATCTTGGCCACCCGCTTCCCAGAAGTCAGGAACTGTCTGATTTCTCTGCATGCTGAGCACGGGGCTGGGCTCATGATACAATGGAGGTCATGACTTCAGGAGCAGGGCGTAACACTAGAAAGAGAAGAGGGCCAAGCGCTAGGGGAGAGGTGGGGCTGCGGCAAACTCCTGTTTGAAGGGAGTGGCAGTCTGGTGTCACATTTGAGTATTTTAAGGGGAAATCAGAAATAGAGATCTTTAAGCAAAGTATTCTATATTTTAAGACAGGGTTGTGGGCCCAGTATAACAATATGGCAGGTTTTTTTGGGGTTTTTTTGGCCAGTGAGCTGTACATGCAGGGGATGAGAGCATGACCCCTGCAACCAGACTGCCTTGGTTGAAATCCCAGCCTTACCTTTCTCCTGCTGTGTGGCCTTGGGCAGTTGCTGAGCCTCTCTATGCCTCCGTTTCCTCATCTGTAAAGTGAAGATGATATTAGTCACTCTATAAGAGTTGTCATGTGTGCAAAGGGCTCTTTCAGCTCTTTTAGTACCTGATAGGTTTCAGCCCTTGCTATTGAATGATGTAGATGTATTGGTTGAGTCTACCAGTCTGAGGGATTGGGTGTGGGAAAGAAGAGGAGAGGAAGTCAAGAGCACCGGAGTTTTCTGTGTACACCCCTAGAGGGGTCTCTGGGCCTTCATCTGTGAGGGCAGAGCCCATTGCTCCCAGCCCTACCCAGGCCTGTTCATTTTTTCTCAGGCTGCAGCTTGCTCCTTGCCCCAGTTTGCATTCTTCCCCTGGAACATTCCCATTAGTCTCCTGAAGGCCAGGGTCTGAGCCTAGTGATGGGTGTGTCTGTACGACCCCAGCACCTGCCACAGGCTAGACCTTCAGTGGATGCTGTGTGAACTGACGGATGGGTAGAGGGAACATGGACGTCTTGCTTTCAGAAGCAGCATGGAGCTCATGTTGGCATCTTCTCACCCCTGCCGGAGAGGGAGGAACAGCGTGCCTAGGCTCAAGGACAGGAGTAATAGTGTACCCATCTTTGCAGTCGTTTTCCCATACAGACCCTCGGCAAGTGGGTTGATCTCTCTGAGCCTCAGTTTCTGTATCTGTAAAGTGGCTATCCCTACCTTGTAGTTTTGTTGATTAGAAATCAGGCACTTAAAAGTGGTGCCACAGTGCCCAGAACAGTAAGTGGTAGCATTTGCTACTATTATTGTGGGTCTCTTGGGATAAATACAGAAACTGTGGCAGGTTCCACAGTGGGTTTTTTTCCAGACCCCTGGATGCTCATTCTAGTGCTCTTGCTTCCCAGAAGGCCAGTGGGGTCTCTGTCTGAGTGGCCCAGGGCCTGGGTCTTGGATGGTTTTCCACTCCTCAAGGCATCTGATCTTATATTCTCACCTTTCTAGTCTCCCCATGGCTGTGCCTTGCTGTCTGCCCTGGGTTAATAATGTATGTAGGATATGGAGTAGAAGCCAGACATCAGCTCACTGCCACTCCTTCCAAGCAGAGCCGGCCTCCCATTCTTAGGGAGAGTTGGTCTGGGGGGTGGTTTTATTTTTCTTCCCTGGCATCTTCAGGTTGGCTGGAGGGAGGGTGGCTTGTGGGCTGCTCTGTGGGCTGGTGGGTGTGGTGGGGGCTGCGCTTGCTTTCCATCTGCCTTCCAGCCTCAGTGTGGTCCAGGCCCAGGGGTGGGCTTTTGGTGAGGACTTGGGGAATTTCCGCATTCCCTGGACCCTGCAGTGGAAAGTTCCCAAACCATCTGCCAGGCCAGGCCTTCTATCTTCAGCATGCAGGCCTTCCCCTGCCTTTAAAGCCTTAGAAACAACAAGAACAACAGCAAGAGGAAGAACAATGGTAATATTTGTGGACTGCCTCATCTCGGGCAGCTCCAAGGAGCTCCCTATCAGCACAAATAACCCTCATGTTATGAACACCTCCAGCTCAGCTTCATTGCCAGAGTTTACCCTAACTTTGGCCTGAGTGTGGGCAGCTGTAACTGGAAGAGACTTTGGGGGCCTCTCGGTCCCCTCCTCACTTTACAGACAAGGAAACTGAGGCTCAGGGAAGGGAGACTCCTCCAGGGTCACACAGTGGGTTATCATCAGGGCCAGTGGGGTTCAGGCCCTTGAGTCCCAGTCCAGTGCTCTCCACCCTCCCCGCCACGATCCCGGGGGGCCTCTCCTGAGTTAGTGAATAGGAATTGCTCCTCAAGGTCAAACCCTGTAAGGCCAGGACTCGGTGGCCATGACGACTTCAGAACACAGATGCTTAAGGGACTGGTCCATCAGTTGCCCCATGGGGGGGCGTCCTGGGAGTCCTTGTGCCTGGGTTCTGAGTGGGGGTGTTTGTAAGGCTCCCACTGTAAATGTGAGTGGCTCAACTTCTTCAAGTCGTTGTCCTGAAGACTGGGAAGCCCCTTAAGGGAAAAAAAAAAGCCAGCCTCCCTGTGAGCAGGATTTGAAGAATGATGAAACCTCCTGGTGCTTGTCAGCTCCAAGTGGCCTTTGCCACTGCTGTGTCCGTTTTCATAATTTTGGAGGGCAGTGGGCTGCTGTTCTGCACACACTGCTTGTCGTGGAACATGAAAACCCTTTCGGTCTCCTTTTCTTCTGCTTTCCATAACATGGTGGAGAGGTCAGTACAACAGGCCCTTTTAGAGAAGCGTCTCGTGTTCTCTAGGGGACGGTCATTCTGAATGCAAACCTTATTCCCAACAGGTTACTTAAAGCCCTTTGTCAGTTTTTGCTTTTAAGCCAGCCAAATATTTGTACCTTTGATCTGTCCAGAAGACACTTGTACCCCCAGGCTGTCCCGCCCCGCAGCAGCAGTTCATTTCCGTCCCTTGAGGTTGGCAGGAACCCACACTGAATTAGCTCCTCCAGGCCAGAGAAACCTCGTTGAGCCCTTGATGTTTCGTCACCTCATAATTCACAGTCCCGAGGCTGTCCCCTGAGCCACAACCACATTTTGTGAGAGAGGTCTCTCTCATTAAGGGCCCAAGAGGGTTCATTTTGGAAACTTGGATTCGAGGATGTCTGCTGAAGGTGATTTTGTTCCGAAGTTGGTCCTGTGTGGTGGATCATTATTTGTCCCCCTGTGGAGAAGCTCACATCTAGAAGAGGGATAGACAGACTTATCTGGGAGGGATAGAGCATCTGCCAGGAACCACTGGAGGGGGCAGTGATGGGTACATTTGAGCTGGGCCGGAAGGGATCCACAGAGCTGTCTGCAGGGCACAGGCATGAGACCAGCGTGGACAGGCATGGCTCCCGGTACAAAACAGGCCCTGTTAGGCTTCAGCAGGGGGGATTTTTGTCTCTAATAATCCCCAAAGGGAAACAAACAGGGCTTGACAAGAATAACAAGTGGTGGGGTGGTCCAAGGGTGATGGCAGTGCCCTCCCTAACGGCCCTCCCCGCTTCCATCCATGCCCCTGGCCATCTCTTTACCATCAGCAGCCAGAGCAGTCTTGTTGGAGCCAAGTCCTCCCCATGATACTCCTCCCAGAGAAGCCAAGCAGGCCCTGGGCAGCCTCCCTCCTTCCAGGCTGCCTGCGACACCCCTGCCATCCCTCCACGGCCCCCTCCACTCTCCTCCCTCCCCAGATGCTGTTTGCGCCCACCCCTCATCTCACCCGTTGGTTGTCCTCCAGGGTCCCCTCTTAGTGACATCTTCCCTGACTCCCTTATTTAAAATTTCAAACTCCAGTTCTCTGCTCTGCTTCCTGTTTCTCCACTGGTGTCCCATGTTCTTATGGATCACCTGTCTCACCTCTAGTGAAGGTCGGCCCCAGGTGAGGAGGGATTTTTGGCTGTGTCCCCTGCATACCTGGAATGGGGTCTGCTCAGCAATCATCTGAGGAATGAATGAGTAGTATTACAGACAGAGGTTTAGGAGAAGTAAATTGCAGAGATGTAAGTAAGTGAACATGTAGAGTGAGTGGGGAACCTGGTGAGTGGCCTGAGTGACTGGAACGTGGGCATTTGAACTGCTAGTAATAGGGGTTAACACAAACAAGCTCTGGGGAAGTGTCAGAGTTCTAAAAAATTGGGAAAACATGCTAATGGTGCCGGGTCCTGGGCAGGGTTAAAGATAACAATAGGCCTCATTTGATGGTGCTTTCTAGCTAATGTGGTTTTGTCCACTTGTCCTCTCTATAGAGGAAGGCTGCTGCTGCTAAGTCGCTTCAGTCGTGTCTGACCCTGTGCGACCCCGTAGACAGCAGCCCACCAGGCTCTCCCGTCCCTGGGATTCTCCAGGCAAGAACACTGGAGTGGGTTGCCATTTCCTTCTCCAATGCATGAAAGTGAAAAGTGAAAGTGACGTCGCTCAGTCATATCCGACTCTTTGTGACCCCATGGACTGCAGCCTACCACGCTCCTCCGTCCATGGGATTTTTCCAGGCAGGGGTACCAGAGTGGGTTGCCATTGCCTTCTCCGGTAGAGGAAGTCACTGATGCCTAAATGTTGTCAGGAGCCTGTCAAGAGTTCAGGCATCTAGGTCCACTCATCTTTCCATTATCCTGTGCTCTCATGCCTTCTGTAGGGCCCTCTGGAGTAGGCTGATGTCAGGGTGGATCAGAGGGGAGCCCTGGCTGGGACAAGTGACTTGCTGGGCCCCAGCCCTTAGCTGCAGCCACACCTTTTCCTGGCGCCACCCTGCCAGCCTCTGGCTTGCCTCTGAGCTGTAGGGTTCAGGCCTTGATGCAGGGAACCATTCCCCAGCTCAGGGCCTGGCAGCCACACTGCCTCCTGGCATTTGAGGGCTGGTTTCTGTCTCCTCGTCTTGAAGCCCCCACCACTGCCAGGACTCTGGGCCAACCAGGGGGCCAGGCAGAGCTCCCAGCCCAAGCTTGGTGGGCCATCCATGGTGGTGATAGAAGGGTAAGCCTCAGAGCCACGTGGCTCCTGGGCATGGGGAATGGAAACTGGTGGCGGCTGCCAACCTGGCAAGGTCTGCCCTGGACCCTGGCTGGGCTCCAGGGTGGGGGTTTGCCGCACAAGGGGACTCTCTGAGCACCTGCAGGTGAGGCCCTGCCCTGCCGCTGGGCCAGGACCCCTGCTGCTGGGAGGAGGGGCATCATAAAAAGCGAGCGCCCTCCCTTTAAGCACATTTGCCAAGCTGGAAGAAGTTGCAAGAAGATCTAAGCAACTCTGTTCTCCATGGGGCCAGAGGACAGAATCACTCACTGCTTTCAGCAGCAGCAGCATCATAGAAAAGATATTGTTACTAATTGTCCTCAGTCTCTGCACCATGGGCTCCTAGCTGGGGGGTTGTGACATCATTGGCCACTGGCCACACCAGCAGGTCACAGATTCCCTCCCTGCCTCCCGGACACACTCAGCTCAGGGACTCTTCACTCAGAGTGGAGTGGCACCTTCAGGGGAGAGGGTGGTGAGGTTCTGAGATAGCACCTAAGGCAAAAATCACATGTGGTCCAGGTCATCCTTGGCCATGCTCAGCCCAGGGCGATGCTGAAGGTGTAACAGGCGTGCAGTCACCCGGCCTGTCTGGACTTCCCTTCCCCGCATCCCATTCGGTCAGGGCGTGTACTCATCGTCCTTTGTCCCCTCTCTGTCTTTCTTGCCCATTTCCTGTATAATGGCAAACTAATTCTGGTCAAACACTCCCGGCTGCTACTGCTCTCTTTGTGAAACATGGATGATCACTTAAATATCCATTTCATACGATTACACCATTTGGAAGCTTCCAGAATTGAGGCCAGGGGTTCCGAGCCCTGGCTGCACATTAGAATCACCTGTGCAGGTTTGAGACACTACTGATGCTTGCTTCCCCGACCCCACCACAGATGTAATTCATTTGTTTGGGGTGTGGCCTGGGCATCGGGCATTCTGCAGATTCCACAGGTGATACCAATGGGCATCAAGGGGTCAGACCCACTGCAATAGCGTTCTGGGAAAGTCTGCTTTGTGTTTGATGGAAAAGATGGGGAATCAGGAGAGCCAGGCTGAAGAAGGAAGGGAAGGGAAAGGCTGCCTTGCCTGCTGTTAGGTTGGGCCTCAGGAGGGGACATTTCCTCCTCATTATGTCATTCCCTTTAGTTTCAGGAGTGGAAACTGAGGCTTGGAAAGCATCACCCAGCAGCTTGAGTTGGAGCAAACTCTGGGAGATAGTGAAGGACAGGGAAGCCTGGTGTGCTGCAGTCTGTGGGGTCTCAGAGAGTCAGACCCGACCTAGCGACTGAACACCAACCACCCAGCTGGGAAGGGTGCTAGCTGGGTCCCAGCCACGGGTGCTTCACTTCCAGGTGTAGCTGCCACATCTTTACAAGGAGGTTGGGTGATAGAAGACAGGGGTGAGACTGGGTTTATTTCCTTTTACACTTGGTTTTAAAATCATTGTCATGTATTTTTTAGCTGCTCACTGTAGCATTCTGTGCAGAATCAGCTTTCCTGTTTAGACAGGGGCATCAGAAAAGTTAGAAGACACCTAAACATTTATAGAGAAGGAAATTGCCTACAACTTCACACTTAGGTGGTGCATTTCCACTAACCTTTTGTCAGCCTGTGTTCCTTTTAAAATTTTTTTGTTGGAGCATAGTTGCCTAGCAATGGTGTGTTTCTGCTGCACAGCAGAGTGAATCTGATCTACCATACACACATCCACTCTTTTTTAGGTTTGCTTCCCATGTAGATCACTGCAGAGCCCTGAGTCCCCTGTGCTGTATACTAGGCCCTCATTATTTATCTATTTTATATGTTCCCAGTCTCCCAGTCCATCCCACCCTCTACTCCCCACCCTGCTAACCGTAAGTTTGTTCTCTCCATCTGTGACTCTGTTTGTCTGCCCATGTTCTCTCTCACGTTTACAATTCCTGTGAACCAGCCTCTTCTTAGTAAGGACTCTTTCCTTAAGGATGCTTAACCACTGGTATTTTTTCTCAGGGATTTCTTCCCGTGTGCAGACAGGGGATCTGAGCAGGTCAAAGCCAGGGTGCCGTGGAGCCAGGACTTAGGGGTGAACCATCGGTAGTTCCAGAATGTTGCTTCCTTCATGAGCCACTGGTAACACTTAGACAGCCGTGCTGCTGGCTCGGACCATTCTAGATTTTCCATGTGTGTTTCTCCAAGCAACTCATAAGATCAGTATCCTTATAGTCGTGAAGCACAGGGATGTTTGGTAACTTGTCCAAGACTCCATGGTTTGAACCATGACAGGCCCCAGGGATCCTGGCTCTAGGATCCCTGCATTGACCCAGCACACCCACCACATTGCTTCTCCTTGAGAAGGATCTTTGCTGCCAATGGCCTGGGCCCACCCCAGCTTCCCTAGCCTTTCACCCGGTAGCTCCCACGGTATGGGGCCTGCAGAGGTCATGACCCTGGGAGTGGGCCAAGCCCGCAAGCGTTCATCCCAGATAACTGCCTCCAGCTGGTGGAGGCTCTCTGCTTCCTGTGTCTCTTCCGAGCCTCTGGCGGTTCTGGGAGCTCTGATGCCGCCTGTGTTGGGTGTGTGTTGCTCTTTGGGGCCAAGCCTGGTGGCTCCCTGCTCCATCCTCCGAGGGTGCCTTCCTCCGGCCTGTCCCCAGGGCTGCAGCTCGGCGTGAATCAGCTTTCAGACTCCCCTTGGCTTGGGCCCAGGCCTTGGCAGCCCAGCGTCCAGCAGAGCTCCTGCGGCTTGGGGCTTCACATCAGGTTTGAATTATGTGGAATCTCAGCGTCCGCAGGCTTTCATCCTGGCTGTGCTGAGTCACGCTTCCGTGGTAGCAGGCAGCCTGCATGCCTCCTGCGTGTGAGTCGGCTGAGGGCATGTGTGTTGTTCGCCTGCTCGTGTGTTGTGTCTCTGTGTGTATTGTCGCTTTCTGTGCTCTGGGTGCTGCGTGTCCCTTGTTTCCGTGTGTATATGTCATTTCTCTGCCTGTCTCGTATCTCTGTATACCGGCCTTATTAACGGCTTTATTGAGATACAATCTACACACCATGCAAATCACCCGTTTAATGTGTACAGTTCAGTGGATTTTTATTAAACGCACAGAGCCATGTAACTATCGTGTATATGCGCTCAGTCTTGTCTGACTCTGCGACCCCATGGACTGTAGCCTACCAGGCTCCTCTCTCTATGGGATTTTCCAGGCAAGAGTACTGGGGTGGGTTGCCATTTCCTCCTCCAGGGGATCTTTCTGACCCAGGGATCGAACCTGCGTCTCCTGAATCTCCTGCATTGGCAAACAGATTCTTTACCGCTGCACCACCTGGGAAGCCCATGTAATTATTACCATGTTCGATTTTAGAACATTTTCACTCTCTCAAAAAGAAGCTCTGTGTCTTTTATCAGCACCCATCACCCCAAATTCATAACCTCAGCCTCAAGCAGCCACTAATCTATTTTCTGTCTCTCTAGATTTCCCTGTTTTAGGCTTTTACATGAATGGAATTGTATAATACGTGACTTTTTGTGACTGACGACTTTCACTTTGGAGAAGGAAATGGCAACCCACTCCAGTACTCTTGCCTAGAAAATCCCACGGATGGAGGAGCCTGGTGCAGGCTACTGTCCATGGGGTCGCAAAGAGTTGGACACGACTGAGCGGCTTCACTTTCACTTTCTTTCACTTAGCATAATGTTTTCAAGATTCATCCATGTTGTCGAATTTTTCAGCATTTCTTTCTTTTTTATGGCTGAATAACATTCCATTGTACAGATACACCACATTTTGCTTATCCATTCATCTGCTGATGGGCATTTGGGTTGTTTCACATCTAGGCTGCAGTGGACGTTTGTGTAAAGGTTTTTGTAGACTTATGTTTTCATTTCTCTTGAGTTTATACTGAGTAGAAGTGCCGGCTCATGTGGAAGCTCTGTTTAATATTTTGTGAACTGCCGGACTGTTTTCCAAAGCGGCTGCATCATTTTACATTCTCACCAACAATGTATGGGGGTTACAGTTTCTCCACATCCTGTCAATACTTGTTAGCGTCTGACTTTTTGATTCTAGCCATCCTTGTGGGTGTGTAGTATCTCATGGTGTTTATGATGTGTATTTCCATAATGACTAATGATGCTGAGCATCTTTTCATGTGCTTACTGGCCATTTGTATATCTTCCTTAGAGAAATGCTCAGATTCTTTCCCCATTTTAATTTCTTTTTCTTGTTGTTTTCTAAATTTACTTATTTATTAATTTATTTATTTGACTGTGCCGGGTCTTAGTTGCAGCAAGCAGGAATTCAGTATGGCTTGTGGGATTGAACCTGGGCCCCCTCCGTTGGGAGCATGGCATCTTAGCCACTGGACCACCAGTAAGGTCCCTCTATCCCCATTTTTAAATTGGGCTGTCTTTTTATTATTGAGCAGTAAGTGTTCTTTATATATGTTAGATATCTCACTCATAAGGAGAGCTGAGGCTGGTTTCTTATGTCTTTGTACCCCACCATCAAGCCCAGCATGCAGTAGATGCTTCATGAAAACGTGAGGACCTATTGAGGGAGGAAAGGATGGCCTCAGGGTGTAGGGGTTTGTGGGTAGGGCTGCCCCCCATCACTTGTCATGAATCAGAGACAATGGCCCAGGATGATCTTTCAGAGGGGCTGGTCCCTGCAGGCTATGTTGGATGCATCTTTCATCCAACTGACTTAACAAAACCATGAGGGAGGTTGGAAGACTTACAAACACCTAATCCCTCTTGATTTTTGACTTGAGCAGCTAGGGAAAAGAGTGTCATTTGCTGAGATGGGGAAGGCAAGGGGAGGAATAGGTCTGCTTTAAAGGTTGAGGTGCCCAGTGGAAGCCCAGGGTCTCTATCAAGGAGGCTGTTGGACATTCCTCCGTGGACTTCAGGGAGGGGTCAGGGCTGAGGATGTAATTTGGGAGGTATCTGCAAATACATGGTATGTAAAGCTATGGGATCAGGGGAAGTCCCCAGGGAGCATGTGTGTGGCTGGAGGAGCTGAGAGAGACCAGGACAAAGAAACAATGTCTGGCTCTGAACACATGAGGTCTCAGGTGACTCATGAGGGCAGTTTCCAGGAAGTAGTGGTTCTAGAAGCCCCTGTGGGGTGGATGGAGGAGAGGTACAAGGCACAGAAGTGGAGGCAGTGAGAAGTGTGGACAGCTGTGCTGTGGAGGGAAAAAGAGACCCTGGCCATAGCTGGGCAGGGCTGGGAGGGAATTTCACAGAGATCAAGTGCATTCATGTGTCAGCAAAATGATCCAGGAGACAGAGAGGGCCTGGTGATGCTGTAAAGAGGGATGCTAATTGCAGGAGTTAAGTCTTGAGGAGGTGAGATGGGGCTGGTCCTAAGCTCAGGGTTTGGTGGGAGGAGAGGGAGGGCGCGGCTATGGGAGTTCATGCTGTGATGGGAAAGCGTGCTTGATGGTGCCTGTTCTCTCCTTGAAAACAGGAGGGGAGGGGAGGGTGGATGCTAGACGTCCAAGCCCAAGGGAAAGTGAGAACGCCAGTGTAACTGGGCGGTGCTGTGGATTCCCCGGTCAGCATCGGGTTCACCTGAGAGCTCTGGCCCCTGATTTCAAGGAGACCCGTGGGCACCATGAGCATTTCCTCTGTCAGTGTGCAGACATGGAGTGGGTGGAGACTTGGGTTGAACCAGGACAGAGGCTTCTCTGGGAGAGCAAGATGGAGGGAAGGGCAAGAGAGAGTTATGAGTGTCTGCAGAACTATTACGTATCATGATGGAGAAATGCAAGGTGATGAGAGGGGGTAAGGACTTGGAGGGGAGATTGACAGCGGTGGAATGGTGGGGTCATGTGTTGGAAGTCTTAGCGAATTTTAATGGTAGCTGGAGCCAGCACGTTGAAGTTCCTGAGGGAGAGAAGGAGATACCCACAGTCAAAGTTCCTGAGGTTGTACCAGGTGATGTGGTCTTGCGGGGAGCCTGGCGGGCGGTGGCTGGGGATAGAAGCAGGTGGCTCTACTGGGGGAGGAGCTGGTGGAAGCCGCTTCTGATTCTCATGCCACTCCTAGTTGTGTGCATCGTCCCAGCCTCCACTTGCTGGGTTATCTTTTGTCTCCTCCAGTGGCATAGTTTCAGGTTAAATTTGCTGGAAGCCTAGAACCTAAGACAGCACAGCTGGCAGTAAAAGCCTCGTGATGGAATTTCCAGGACAAGTTCAAGCCTGAGAACACACTCTCCTTGGGAGGTGGCAGGATGCTTGGGTTGGGGGTGGCCTGCACTGCTTGATTCCCTTCTGGGGAGGCCCCACAGAGACTGGCTTTGGAAGGAGAAGGAACGGGAGACTGGCCCACTACTCCATCTTGAAATGGGCCCTCCTTCTGGGCATTTGACACATGTTAGCCAATCTGAGGGTGCAGCAAGGGACCTCAGGATTCCCTTTTCCCAGAGGACCTGCAGCTGTCCTCTCAGAGCCAAGTCACTGGCTCTACCTGGACCCAAGCTGACCCCTGCTCACTGTCTCTGCACCTGACTCAGCACAGATGGACCCTTGCCCTTGTCCAGGGCATCCCTTGGGAATCTCTTTCTGTGGCCTCCCTGGAGATCTGTCTGTTGGCTCATTGTACTCTCCCCTCCCAGTTTACATGCTAATAGGTGCAGTTTTAGAATAAACATGTTATTCTAACATGTACATACTAATTTCAAAATAATGTGACTTCAGTTATCTGCTGAAATATCTGGGACCTCACCCTGATGACAGATAGCTGCTGGTAACCAAGTGAACTCATTTATGACCCACAGTAGTCACCTACCCAGTCATTAGCTGTCTCCTTCAGATGACCTGGAATTATGCTTTGGACTTGGGTTTTTTCCTGAGGGGAAACTGGACAGGAAAACCACAGTTAGCATGACCTGAAGGGTTCTGGATGAAGGATTGCAGCAGCAGGTGTCACCTTTGCAACCAAAAACAATGTCACAGCCATATTATAAAATTGGCCCCTCCATCAGCCATGCACCTTCCAGGAAAGGGCCCTCAGAAGCAGCTGTGTTAAAGGGTCCAGACCAGGGCAGAGGGGGCCAGGCCTGCCCACTGGTGGGTTTCTATTTGGAGAAATTGCCTGAGGGCCTGTACAATGTGTGGCCCAATTGGATAGAATCAGCTATTTGTTGTTGTTGTTTTTATTGTATAAAGAGCCTTTCCAGTATATATTTCCTGCTTACTGTTTCCAGAAGAATAAGTTATGGGTGAAAACAGATATGGCTGACATTTATTTTCCATTCTACCAGGATTTATTTTCTCCCCGATTCTTGATTTCTTATACAGAAATTTGATCTGATTTTAGTGTCTTAAAATTAGCTACCACTTTTCAGAAATATAAACATCTCATAAATTGAGAGACAGGAGTAATTTGGAGAGGAGGAGGAGAGCCAGAAAGTTCCCGTTGCCAGTCTGTCTGCCCTGAGTGGTGCCTGGTTTCCTGGCCAGGGCAGTGCTGAAGGGGAGTGTGGGCCAAACCTCTCCTGGTGCAGACAGGGAAACCGAGGGCGTTTGGAAGGGACCAGCCCAGGCTGCCTCCTGATCTGGTGGCTGGGCCTGCCTTCCCATCCCTTCTCCAGGAGGAGGGTCTTAGACACTATGAGAGAGCCCAGACCTGGATTGGAACTGCCTGTCAAGACCTGGGCGTGATGCCCAAAATACATGAAGATGATCACTAGGGAGGTCCTGCCTTCAGTGCCAGGGAGGGCTGGTGAGATCCTCAGTTACAGAGAGGTTTGAAGCTCATTTTTCCAGGTTGCATGTCAGGGCCTTGGGTCTTTTCCCTAAACAGTTCACTGGGGTGGGAGAATAAGGATTCTTCTAGCTATTCCCTGGGGAGAGGCCCGAGGACGTGTTGGGGGGCTAGGCTAGTCCCAGGAATCCATGGGCTTCCTTGTCTGCTGGAGCAGAGTGCTGTGTGAGGTGGGAGCCCTTTCAGGGGAGAGGCCACCTGGGCAGTGGGTGGGGTTGGCTCCCTTTAGGGCTGAATGCTGAAGCTTTGGCTCACCCTCACGGCAGTGGTAGAAGGTGGACTGGTTTTCATCGAGTGTTTTTGCCCAGAGGTGGGAAGTGAACAACCTGCTTGCTCTGCAAGGTCAGAACCAGAGGCCCAGGGACCTGCAGATAGGCCTATGAGAGGAATGTCTCTTTGCTCCAAATGGGCCCCCAGGTCAGGAGCGGCCCCGGGATGGCCCGAGGTAATGGAGCATAGTGATGAAGAGCCACCCGGAGCTGAGCTCTGCTCTAGTGCTGTCCCTAACTTGACGAGTGACTCTGGGCAAGTTATTTAACCATTCCATACCTCTGTCTCCTCATCCATGAGATGGGTCTAATATCAGTGCCTACCTCATAGGTTGTTGTAAAGATGAATTAAGATGTGTAAATGTGAGCGGCAGACACTCTTAGTGTTGTTACTGAGTCGATAAGGCATGTCCGACTCTGGGACCCCATGGACTGTAGCACACCAGGCTCCTCCGTCCTTCACTGTCTCCCGGAGTTTGCTCAGACTCGTGTCCGTTGAGTCAGTGATGCTATCTAACTTATTACTAGCGATGGTAATAAGACTTCACAAAGGGCAGAATGCAGGGAAGTGTGTTCAGCTCAGTAAGACAGTAAGAGTGTCCCTGCAGAGATCAGGTTACATCTTGAGAGGGGGAGCTCTCTGTCAGTAGAGGCATCCAAGCAAATATCAGAGGTCCCCTGACTAGGGTATTGAAGCCTGAGACTGGGGCAGACATGGTGATCTTGGAAGGGGGGCATGAGCTGGAAGGGGGGCGTGAGCTGGAAGGGAGTGCCTTGTAGCCCAGCCCATTCTGCCCGCATCTTTCTGTGCCCTGCAACCCTCATGGGAGGCCATGAGGTCTGGTGGCCATGGTGACTCAGTGGGTGGTGGGGCGCAGGGAATGCCAGATTCTGAAGGATCCTCTGGGGCAGTGGGTTAACCAAGTTCCAGAACAGGGGAGGCTACGGTGAAGTGACCCAGTGTGTGTGTGTGTTTGTGGGGGGTTGCTGAATGGAGTCTTCTGCCCCTTGGTCTAGAGAACTCTTCTCTGCTAGAGGAGAGGTGTGATGGGCAGAGAGAGAGCAGCTGCAACCCTCGGTGAGCCTGGGCTTGTGTGGGTTTGGCCTGGATGAAGCACAGGTCATCTGACTTCTGCTGTAAGGGTCTCTTGCTTTGCTCGTTGCAGGGGGGCTTCAGTGGGGTGGGAGCACTGACCTTGGGGATTAGACAGGCGTACAGAGGTGGGATGGGATGGATGGGCAGGGGCCTTGGTGGAGAGTGTCTCTTGGCAGCTGAGCTACAGTAGCTTTGGGTGGAAAGCCCTGAGCCCTGTCATCCTGTGTACCCGGAAGACTGGCTTCCTTCAGGGGCTGTGCATATCCTCAGTGGCAGAGGCTCTTCGACTTGGCCATCACTTACGCAGGGCTTCCCTGGTGGCTCAGATGGTAAAGAGTCCACCTGCAGTGCAGGAGACCCAGGTTTGATCCCTGGGTCGGGAAGATCCCTTGGAGAAGGAATGGCTACCCAGTCCAGTATTCTTGCCTGGAGAATTCCATGGACAGAGGAGCTGGGGAGGCTACTGTCCATGGGGTCGCATAGAGTCAGACACGACTGATTGACTAACACACTTTCTGTGCAGGTTTCGCATAGCCTCTTCCCATGAGCCTGAATGCCTCCCCAACCCCACATGGGCCCTCCTGCTCCTTCATCTGCATCCAGGTCCCTTACCCGCTGTGTCCTTTCCAGCTCCTGTGGGTTTCTTTTGCCACCCTGTCAGTTTCTCCCTTCTTTCACTATAATAATTACCCTCCTGCTGGCCATGGGGATCGAGCAAGAACTACCAATCCCTGGGTGACCGTGTGAGTCAGGCCAGACTGACCACAGGTCTCCTGGGCTGTATCAGATGGGACTATGCAAGGAAAGCCTTCTTGTCTCTGGTGTCAGAGCAGAGATGTAGCTGTGAGAACATACCTTGTCTGGGAGAGTGAAGCTGATGCAGAGGGCCCATGAGGAGGGTGCGGAGAGAGCCAAGGCATTGGGCCCCTCATTTCCAGCGCCTGCACCTGCCATGGTTTATCCAGCGATCTATATGCTCCCCTTTGGTCCAAGAGGGTGCAAGCTGAATTTCTGCCCCTTGCAACCGTGAGCCTGATGGGTCCCTGCCCATCAGGTACACCTGCCAGAGCAGGTGTTTGGCCATCATCTTCTCTGTAGTCTCCTCCCTTCAGATGATGAACAACTCACAGCCGAAGTCTGGGCCTCATTATCTGTTTTTCACTGCCCTGGGCACGTGGCAGGTGCAGAAGTTAAAAAGAGAAAGCACTTTAAAAGAAAGGATGCCTGCTTAATATAGAGTTTGACGTTGACATTTTAATAAGCAGACTGGAGCTTTTGCAGACAGTTGAGCATCCCCTGATAAAATGGTTACCCTGAGGAGCTCCAGACTTACTCCGGTAATGCTGCTAATTTCCCTAGAAGACTTTTTGGCCTCCTGATTGGTGCAGAAGGCAGCTATCTTGGTTTTGATCCAAGATGGTGTTGGCAGTTTGATGAAGAGACATAGCTGGGAAGGACAGGAGGAAGATGGGCTGCTCCAGGAGGTTCGATGTCGTGTGTGCAGGGAGCCTTGAAGGGAGTTCCCTAAGAAGCAAGCTCAAAACGGGCTGAGGTGGGAAAACTGGTGGAATTTAGTTGCGTAAAGTAATGACTGCTTTAAAAAGAGGCAGCTCCTATTCAAACAGGAAGGCCCAATCGATTTATAAAAATAGTTTCCTTCATTCCCTGTTTTGTGTTCACAGCTGCATTCCCAGTGTCTGGCACAGGGCTGGGATGTAGTAGGCACTCCATAGGTGTTTGTGGAATGAGTGAAGGAATTCAACAAGTAAGTATTTATTAAGCATTGCCTCCTATTTTCCAGGCACCGTGGCGGGTGTCCCTCACTGCTTTATAGAGCTGACGTGTGCGTGGGGGCGGGAGGCTATATAGCTACATATGTATTCACACACATTTCATTATATGTTTCATTTACCCCTGTGAATATTGCCTTCATTTGGGACCTAATAACATGTTGGCTGGGCTCGGCCAAGGTTATATTTTTATGTTTTTTTTATTTCCAAAGCCAGCACTTGATATTTTTAAGGAATTCTTTTGATGCAGGTGAAAAATCAGATGAAAACATGGAGCACACGCTCCTGGGGCACTGTCCTCGCTCGTTTATTGTCAGCAAACACAAGCTGCACACACACATGCTTTAAATCTGAAATAACAGCACTCTTTGCTGGAACTGGGGTCCAGTGCCCACCTTAGGGGGACTTCCCAGGTGGCACCGATGGTAAAGAACCCGCCTTCCAATACAGGAGACGTAAGAGATGCAGGTTCAATCCCTGGGTCGGGAAGGGCCCCTGGAGCAGGGCATGGCAACCCACTCCAGTATTCTTGCCTGGAGAATCCCATGGACAGAGGAGCCTGGCAGGCTACAGTCTATGGGGTTGCAAAGAGTTGGACATGACTGAAGCGACTTAGCGTGCATGCGCCTTTGTTTAGAGGAAATGTGACGTGGAACCCCATGAGTGCACAGCACAGTGAAAGTGGATCTGTTATGGACACGATGGGAGGGAGGGAGAGAGGGAAGGAGAGAGTGGGATGAACGGAGAGAGTAGCGTGGAAATATCTACACTCCCTTATGTAAAGTAGATAGCCAGTGGAAATTTGCTTTATGACTCAGGGGACTCAAGCCAGGGCTCTGTGACAACCTAGAGGGGTGAGATGGGGAGGGAGGTGGGCGGGAGGTTCAAGAGGGAGGGGGCATATGTATACGTATGGCTGATTCATGTTGATGTATGGCAGAAACCAGCACAATATTATAAGGCAATTATCCTTCAATTAGAAATAAAGAAAAAGAAAAGTGGCTCTGCTTTGCTTGTGATGGGCATGCGGGCCCTTGCTTGGCCACCTAACACCCTCTCCCCACTTCCCTGCTGGCATCCAAGCCCCTAGAGGAAGAGCCTGCTCTCGCGTGGTCACACTCATTCGCACACACACGCACACCTGTCCTGCTGTGTGTTCACATCTCTGCTCTCTCCCCCTCCCCCTCTGCTTGCCGCATCCCTGGTTCAGGCCGGCCTCATCCGTACAGACAGCACCGACTACTTCATCGAGCCCTTCCAGCGCGGGCAGCAGGAGATGGAGGCCGGCGGGAGGAAGCATGTGGTGTACCGGCGGGAAGTCGTCAGGCAGCCACGGACAGAGCCGCTCGGGGACCTTCACAATGAAGGTAGGCTGTGGTCGGGGTGCCAGGCCTGCCTCCCTCCACATCTCAGGGATGTTTCCAGGTAACTTCTGGCCTGCGCTTTTCAACTCCTGGCCTCAGTCTTCTCATTGGTGTAATGGGTCTGGGCCGTATAGATCTACTGCACCCGCAGGGAAACTGCCCTCTGTTTTAGGGGCTGTGATAGCAGGCTGGAGTGGGGGCCAGAGGAGCTACCTGAGTCCCCTGAACAGAGGTCCTTGAGTCTCGGAGCGGCTCAGCGTTGCTTTGCAAGGCTATTCTTCTGCCAGGACAGAAGGTGGAATGACTGCAGTTAGCTTCTCCCCCTGGAAATCATCTCCACCTCTGGGAACCACAGGAAGGAGGTTTTTAGGGTACTCGTAGGGAGACTGCCTGGGGTCAGGCCATCAGAGTCAGCTCTGTGTCCAAAAGACCATTTAAAAATCCTACCTCCAGGGACTTCCCTGTGGTCCAGCGGTTGAGAATCTGCCTGCCAGTGCAGGGGTCACGGATTCAATTGTTGGTCCGGGAAGATTCCACGTGCCAGGGGGCAACTAAGCCCGTGTGCCCCAACTACTAAAGCCTGCATGCCCTAGAGGCTGAGCTCTCCAACAAGAGAAGGCACTGCAATGAGAAGCCCGTGCGCCACAACTAGATAGTAGCCCCCACCTGCTGCAACTGGAGGAAAGACTATGAGCAGCAACAAAGACCCAGTGCAGCCAAAAATAAATGGATAAATAATTTTTAAAAAAAGCCTAAATGTGAAAAAAAAAAAGAAGATATCCTACCTCCAATGTTGTTTACTATGTGACCTTAAGCAAGTTACTTAACATCTCTGAACCTGTTTTTCTAATCTGTAAAGTGGGATGGTCATTGCTAACTCTGAGGTTTTATGTGTTATAATGTTATAAATGTTGTAATGTGTATAGAGCTCTCAGCATGGAGCTTGGCGCGTGGTAGATGTTTGATGAATGGTTGCTCTTGTTAAGGCTTTGTTACTAAGGTAACTGCTGCCATGTTGGGGTGAGAGTCTCTGAGAGGGGCCTCTGTGTAGCCAGTGGGCAGCATCAGAGCCTGCCCACCAGCAGTACGCAGGACCCATGGTTGAGCCAGTGAAGTGATGAATGTGTTGTGTGCTGGTCCTAGGCCTGTGCCAACTTCGTAGTCCAACTGAGCTTTGTCTCAAAGCCCCTTTGGCCATGAGGACATGCATGGATTCCACCCTCATTCCTGGGTGGAGTCTGGCCATGAGTGACACCCCCTCCTGCCTGGGCCCTGGCAGAGTTGGGCCCAGCGTGAAGGAATGCCTGGAAACCAGTAGTCCCCATGTACAATGTGTCCTTTGAAGCCTCAGCTGCTCTCCCCGTGTTGCTCTTAAGTGACGCCACACTTATGTTATGACGGTGGAGGGCTCTGCAGTTATGTTATGATGGGGGAGGGGTTGGGCAGAGCCTCAGGTGGCTGGGCAGGGTTTCAGGAGCTCAGTGGTGACCCAAACTGTTACCTCCACCACTGCTGGAGGGAATGACGAGTCTCCCTTGGGGTCTGTTTTATCTGAGGCCAGCTCTGAATCAAAAGACCACAAATCCTCCCTTTTGAGAGAGACCTTGGGGAAGTTCTCCTCCAGGGCTGTGAGCCTGGAACCAGCCCTAGTCGGCCACCGTGATCAACAACGGGGAGGCTGAGACCACTGAGCTCCGGGTGGGGTTCACGCCTTGAACGCTGCCCTGTCTCCCCCTCGTCGGGTTGCCTGGCTGTTCGTCCTGCAGGGGGTGTTGTGCCCTGGGCCCATCTGGGTTCTTCCTTAGGAAGACAAGGGTGATAGGGGACTTTCTTGGAAACCTGTGACTCACTCTGTTATTTTTAAGGCGAGCAGCAGGTCTGAGCCTGGTATGTGACGTTCTTTTGGGTGTGCCTGTCTCCACTTAACATTCTTGGTTAAGATGAAAGGTTTGACCTCGAAGGCTGTGCCCTGCACGTTCCCATGCTCCTAATGTCCTGTCCCCCCTCAACCCACAGTCCTGCTCTGTAGCCCTCTTCCCACCATCTAGGTCACTGGAACCTGGATGCTTGTGTGCCCGTGGCCAGAATTCTGGCTCCTTGGCTGGGGTTTGGGGCCACCAAACACCAGGGTGGTTCATCCCCTCAAGGGCAACCAGCCAGCCTGGGGCTTAACGCTGCTGTTGCTGCCTTTTTTTAATTGAGAGAAAATCCATTTAAATATATACAATTCAGTTTTTTTTTAAACTATATTCACAGTTTTGTGGGATCACCATTATTGTGCTCACCATCACAATTACATCCCATATTAATGGATCACCATCACCGTTATCTAATCCTAGAACATTTCCATCACTCCCATAAAAATACCGCATGCCCATGAATCAGCTGTCACTCCCGTTTTCCCCTTCTCAGCTCCCTGGCAGCCACTAATCGACCTTCTCTCTCTGGAGCTTTGTCTCTTTCGGACATCCCCTATAGACGGAATCATACAGTCTATGGCCTTTTGTGACTGGCTTTCTGTCACTTAGTGTGCAAAGTCAGTCTCCGCTGGTGCATGTTGCAGTACTTCATTCCTTTTCATGGCAGAGTAATATTCCACCCCGTGGGGAAACTACAGTTTGTCTGTCTGTTCATCTGTTGGTGGACATTTGGGTTGTTTCCATTTGGTGGCTATTATAAGGCTGCCGTGAACATTCATGCGCAAGTTTTCATGTAAACATGTGTTTTCCATTGTTTTCAGTATATACGTAAGATGCTATAAAGATGTAGGTCCTGTGGTAATACTGTGTTTAACTTTTGGCGGAACTGCCAAACTGTTTTCCAAAGCAGCTGCACCATTTTACATTTTCTCGGGGCTTCTTGGGTGGGCTCACTGAAAGTTTCTGGTGACCTGCTGCCCCCACCCTTCCCTATATGCTTTGAGAATTCCCTATATGTGGCCTGCAGGATGAGAAACACACAGAAGAGGGTGTGAATGGATCTTCTCCAAGGTCTGTGGCTGATGTCAGCAGGCCCTCCGCAATGCCTCTCACTGTTTTTTGAGAGAGAAATCTGGGTGGGCCCTGTTAGGGTGTGATAATGGGGAGTGGCAGGCCTGGGTTTACATTCTGGATGTTTACCATGAACTTGCTGTGCGACCTGTGATGAGTCAGGTGACCTCTCTGAGCCTCCCTTTGATAGACCTGGCAAGGAGAGCTGTGAAGAGTCAATTCCCCTTTTCCCTTGCAGTGCTGAAACCTCCAGGCACTGCTCCTGTGTTGGGAGTGGCTATTATTATTCAACTCACTCCATGGAGAGAGCCTTTGACCTTCCTCCTCCCCTGCTGGGGGTCTCTTCCACTCTCCCCCGGGAGTTTGTCTCTGGGCTGCTGTGCTCACTGTTGGGCTCAGATAGCAGGGCCGCCAGGAGCTCTGTGCAGTGTCACCTGCCAAGCGAGAGGCATGGCCTCAGGGGCAGTGAGGAGGGACCCCGGCCCAAGCCCTGCTCGCCAGCCTGTGCATTGCTCAGAGGGCCAGCTGCCCATTTCTGGGCTCTCCTCTAGGCACAGTGGCCATGCATTCCCCAACTCTTAAATCTAGGGCATGGTAGATTCCTTTGCATGGCAGTGCCACTAACCAAAGGGGAAATAGAAACAGCCTGGAGCACTGTGATTTCCTTGCTCCGCACTCAGCCTTCAATCCCTGGAGTACCCATGTGCATGGAGGCTTAGAGGCAGAACTTGGGTGCCCATCGCGTCTTCCCTGAGGATCACCACACTGTGGACGGTAGCTCCTTACCCTCAGTCACAGTGGGCCCTGCGGTCCCCATGCTCGAGCAGGTCTCCCGCTCCCCCTCTGGCCGGCTCAGGTGTGCCCTCCTCCAGAAGCCTCTCCAGCCCCCCTGTCCCGGTTCGGGTCTCGGTGTGGAAGCCGGCCCTAGTTAGTGCTACTGGCTGGTACCTGATGGTACTCTATTGTTGCTGCCCAGTCTCTTATCTGCCACCTGCATTAGGCAGGGCAGCTCAAGGACAGGGTCCTGCCTTCCTCACCCACCACCGTCTGCCCTGCTAGTAGTGTGGGGCCCCTTCTGCAGCCACACCTCTGGAGATGTGCTGGGACTGTAGTGGTGGCATCTTTAGAGCCTCAGCCCCATCTTGCAGGCGAAGGGGTTTTGAAATAACTGTGGATAAATGAATATTCTTAGAAATCAGTGCACAAGAATCAGAGCTTCAGGGTGGGATGGCAGGAGAGTCATTAAGACATTTGAAGCTTTCCTGAGAGACCCTTGCCTCCTATCCTGCTTCCTATGGTGTCGTCATGTACTCCTCACTCCGCTGCCCCAACAAGTGTTGCTCCGATCCTTATTTGGGCTATGGTGTAAATGACTGATAACTGCTTGAGATGGTACCTTTCTAAATAGCCATATGTTTCAAAGCATGACCTTTTGATTCAGACAGACCTGGACATGCTACTTTGAAGCTTAGCTTGTTTACTTGTATAATAGAGTCAATATTCTGACAGCGTTGTCTTTAAGGATTGGATTGGATTTGATTAGGAGTCAGCCAACTAAAGTCCATGAGCTAAATGAGGCCTACCACTTGTTTTGTAAATAAAGTTTTACTGAAACCCAGAGACACTCATTTGTTTATATATTGTCTGTAGCTGCTTTTATATTGCAGTAGTCAAATTGAAGAGCTGAGATGGACCAGATGAACCACAAACCCTAAAATGTTTACTATCTGATCCTTTACAGAAGAGGTCCTAGATTACGTCATACAAGTTAATAAATGCTGGTTAAAAAAATAACCTTACCTAAAAGGTCAAAGCTGTGATGGGGAACTTTGGAGTTGCTGGCAATGATTGAGAGGAATTTGAGGGGCATGGGGCATCCTCCAGGGTTCCCTAAAGTGCCCTCCATAGGCCACGGTAATACCACAAAACATTTTTTCCTGTATGATGATGTTTCTACCCACTGCCATCTTTGATTTTTACAGCAAGCATGTCTGGCAGGATATCAAGGATTATTCCTTCCTATGTCACAGGACGGGAGGGGAGCCCAGAGAGGTGGAGGGGCTTGGGCTGGGACGTGACAAGGAGATAGAACTGAGCGGGAACTGGAGCCTGGGCCGGTTCTCACCTCTCCGCTCCTCACTGCCTCAGAGATTTGACACACCCTCACGTCAGGGAGAGGGCTCATGCCCACCCATTACGTGGCCTGGCACAAACCCTCTTGCTGTCAGAGGCAGGGGAAGGGGTGCACGTGATGGGGACCGGTCGATCAGTGGGCAGCATCATGGTGACAGTTCCTTATGTGGATTTGAACTTCCGTCTCTTCTCGTCCTGGTTCCAGCTTTTGGCCTGGGTGACCTTCCTAATCTGCTGGGCCTGGTGGGAGACCGGCTAGGAGAAGCAGAGCGGAAGCGGCGACACGCCACGCCGGGCAGCTACAGCATCGAGGTGCTGCTGGCGGTGGACGACTCGGTGGTGCGCTTCCACGGCAAGGAGCACGTGCAGAACTACGTCCTCACCCTCATGAATATCGTGAGTGTGCCCAGGGCCTGGGGCTGGGTGCCGGGGCTGGGTTGGGGGGCCCTGGCGCTCGTCTGATGGTTTGGTGGCGCTGGTTTTCCGGGTGGGCTCAGGGAAGTCACTGCCTGCTCCCATGTCCAGCTGAACGGTTTCCATGTTGAGATGAGCCTGAGCTGGCCTGGCGTCCATCCTGGGCCTTGGCCTGCATCAGCAGCATGTGACTGTGCTGAGGTACCTACAGGCAAACTGGAGCTTGTGGTCAGTGGTTTCTGGGCTTGGACATATTCAGAGCCTGGGTCAGGTGAGGCTAGGGGTCCCACTTGTTTTAGAGTTGAAGGGGTTTCCCTGAGATTCATCATCTGGGGAAAAAGCCCAGTCCTAGGCTAGAGAGACTGGCCACTGGGCTGTCATGTTAGCAGAGATCCCAGCCCCCCAGTGCGTGGCCCTGGGTGTTCACTGAGATTGGACAGGCAGGGAAAATGAGGGTTCTGGGTACATTTTGAGACAGGTGAAGCTGTGAGTGGTTACTGCTCACTTGTTGCCAGAGGTGCTCATGCAGAGATGCACGGCTCTTGTCATGGATAGGCCAGTGTTGTTTTTTTTTTTTAAAGAGAAGTCAGAAATGCAGAGAGTTTGTTTTTTTTTTAACTTTTTATGTGGAAAATTTAAATTGTGATATCTAAGTGAAACTCCTAATTTTTAAAATGCTAAAATAAAAACGCTGTGAATGCTGAATAAAACCTATCTACATGTCACATTTGGCCTCTGGGCTACAGATGGGCAGCTCTGACCTAAAGGCGCAGAGATGAGGGAGACCAGAAAGGAAGGGAGGTGGAAAACATCAGAGGTGGGCTCTGCACTGGTTCTCTTCTGACAAGAGGCCTTTGTCGGAAGTGCCTGTGGCTGCGGCTCTGGGAGGATGGGGACCAGTCTAGGTGCAAGTGGGACCAACCGTGGACGTTGATGATAATGTGACCTTCATGAGGGGAGTGGTAGCGCATTTCTGGGAATGGAACTGCTGATGAGCAAAAGTGCCAACCCCACGTCATGCCAACCCCCCGGCAACATTTATAGCAAAATAAAATAGCATGATGCTGCCTGTGCTGTCTGGCGTCTATAATCCAGCCGCACGGGAGGTGAGGTAGCTGCTGGGAGGGCATGCGGCCAGCCCCTTGTTAGCTGTGTGACCTCAGGCAAGGGACCTGTATTCTTCCGATTCTGTAACTTGCAAATGATGGAAAACAAACTTGAACTAGATTAAGGAAAATGGGGCTAAAAATATGGGCCAGGTTGTGGGAGAACAAGATGGAACTGTTTTAAGTGTAATCGGTACTAGAGGCTGACATGGACTCTTCAAGTCCTCTTCACATTCTGATTCTCTTGACCAACTTCTCAAAAAGACAGATTCTGGCTATGAGCATTATGAAGCTGAATATTTTTTCCCCCCCCAATTTTTAAAAATTGTGGTTAATTTGCAATGTTGTGTTAATTTCTATTGTATGGCAAAGTGATTCCATCATACATATGTATATACACACATTATTTTTTAAATATTCTTTTCCATTATGGTTTATCAGGATATTGAACATAGTTCTCTGTGCTGTACTCTAGGCCTCGTTGTTTGTCCATTCTGTATATGAACGCTTGCATCTGCTAACCCCAGCCTCCCACTCCATCTCGCCCTCAACTCTCTACCCTTTGGCAACCCCTCGTCTGTCCTCTACGTCCGTGATTCTCTTTCTGTTTCAGAGATAGCTTCGCTTGTGTCATATTTTACATTCTACATATGAAATCAGTATCATATTTTACATTCCATATATATGTGATATCATGACATTTGTCTTTCTCTTTCTGACAGTACGGTAATCTCTAGTTGCATGTTGCTGCAAAGGCATTCCGGAGAAGGCGATGGCACCCCACTCCAGTACTCTTGCCTGGAAAATCCCATGGACGGAGGAGCCTGGTAGGCTGCAGTCCATGGGGTCACTGAGAGTTGGACATGACTGAGCGACTTCACTTTCACTTTTCACTTTCATGCATTGGAGAAGGAAATGGCAACCCACTCCAGTGTTCTTGCCTGGAGAATCCCAGGGACGGCGGAGCCTGGTGGGCTGCCGTCTATGGGGTCGCACAGAGTCGGACGCGACTGAAGCGACTTAGCAGCAGCAGCGGTAGTCTTTCTTTCTTTTTTATGGCTGAGTAATATTCCATTGTCTATATTTACCACCTCATCTTTATCCCTTCATCTGTTGATGAATATTGAGGTTGTCTCCACGTCTTGGCTCTTGTGAATAGTGCTGCTATGAACATAGAGGCACATGTATCTTTTAAAATTATATAGATAGTATTGTCTGGATATATGCCCAGGAGTGAGATTGCTGGATCATATGGTAATTGTGTTTTTAGTTTACCAAGGAACCTCCCTACTGTTCTCCACAGCGGCTGCACCAACTTACATTCCCACCTGGAGGAATGGAGGGTTTCCTTTTCTCCACACCCATCCCAGCATTTGTCATTTGCTGACTTTTTAATGATGGCCATTCTGACTGGTGTGAGGTGGTACCTCACTGTAGTTTTGGTTTGCTTTTCTCTAATAATTAGCAATGTTGACGATCTTTTCAGTGAAGCTGATTCTTACTACGATAGCTCCCTGACCAGAGACAAAAGAAGTTTCCCCTTGAGTTCCCAGGCAAAAGTTCCTGGAGCAGGACTCTAAAATTTGAGTCACACGACCACTCTTTGGACCAATCACTATATGTTGGAGAAGGACAGAGTTTCCCAAAGGACAAGAGGGACTGGACACAGGCATGGGCCCTGGAGAAATTGTTCTGAGCTCACCAGGCACCCCAATCTGTGTCTGTTATAATAATATTTAATCCCTGAAAGCCTCCATTTTTCATAATATTGTCTGCTTGTGGGTTGAATGTGTACGAGGTCTTTAGCGCACACCTGGCGCTTAGGGAATGCTCAAGCAGTGTGTTCTGCATTCTTATAGCTGTATTGTCTTTGTGTGTTTGTGTGGTTCTTTGTCTGAGTCTCTGAAGGTGGATTCCTTGAGGATGAGAACTTTGACTTAGACTTTTTTTGAACCGCCAAGACCACACAGCATGGGTATTTAGTGCAACACCTGATAGGTGATCAGTAAATGTAGAAGTGAATGGTGTCAATGGGAGAAGCAGGGAGCCAGCCTGGGAAAAGGGGGAAACAGTATATGTCTGTCTGCAATGCCACTGTGAAGAAAAGGGCAAGGGTAGAGATCGCTCCAGTTACAGGAGCCCCAGGGAGGGGAGGAGTGCCAGGAAGCCTGCCCCTTGCCACTTCTTTGTTTGAATACTAATTCTGTTATTCTTGGGGCCTGGGATTCGATCCCTGGATTCCCTGGAGAAGGGAATGTCTACCCACTCCAGTATTCTTACCTGGAGAATCCCATGGGCTGAGGAGCCTGGCGGCTACAGTTCATAGGGCCTCAAAAACACAGACATGACTGAGCAAATAACACACGCACAGACAGCCTGTGGCTAGCAACTCAGAGAGCAAAGTCTACCACTTGCTGCCATTTGAGAAAGAGAGGGAGGGTAACTATGTGTATGAACACACCCACCTCACTGGAGCACTTGACCACCCATCCAGACTGTAAATTGCTAGTCCGACCTAAGACCACACAGCTGAATACTAATCCCATTAGTCAGAGAGCCAAGTTGGCCCCTGGAGCCAGCAGGTGGAGAACAGGAACGGGGGGGAGGGACTGGGGAAGGGGCCAGGGGAGCCCTTAGGAAGCCCTGAGTGTTAGGACCCTTGGTCCTGGATCGTGAAGACCCCAGGAGTATGAATGAGCTCTATTCACAGCCCCAGAGTTTGCTAAAAAGATAATTTTCAGAAAAAAAAGCAAAATCATGACTTTCATACAAAAATAAAAACAGGTGTCGTGTGAAAGATTTTTAGTTCAGTTCAGTCACTCAGTCATGTCTGACTCTTTGTAACCCCATGGACTGCAGCACACCAGGCTTCCCTGTCCATCACTAACTCCCAGAGCTTGCTCAAACCCATACCCATTGAGTCAGTGATCCCATCCAACCATCTCATCCTCTGTCATCCCCTTCTCTTCCCACCTTCAATCATTCCCAGCATCAGGATCTTTTCAAATGAGTCAGTTTGCTAAAGTGTTGGTGGCCAAAGTATTGGAGTTTCAGCTTCAGCATCGGTCCTTCCAATGAATATTCAGGACTAATTTCTTTTAGGATAGACTGGTTGGATCTCCTTGCAGTCCAAGGGACTCTCAAGAGTCTTCTCCAACACCACAGTTCAAAAGCATCAATTCTTCAGCACTCAGCTTTCTTTGCAGTCCAACTCTCACATCCATACATGACTACTGGAAAAACCATAGCTTTGACTAGACGGACTTTTGTCGGCAAAGTGATGTCTCTGCTTTTTAATATGGCTTGTCATAGCTTTTCTTCCAAGGAGCAAACATCTTTTAATTTCAGGGCTGCAGTCACCATCTGCTGTGATTTTGGAGCCCCCAAAATAAAGTCTGTCACTGTTTCCATTATTTCCCCATCTATTTGCCATGAAGAGATGGGACTGGATGCCATGATCTTCATTTTCTAAATGTTGAGTTTTAAGCTAACTTTTTCACTCTCCTTCACTTTCATCAAGAGGCTCTTTAGTTCTTCACTTTCTGCCATAAAGGTGGTGTCATCTGCATATCTGAGGTTGTTGATATTTCTCCCGGCAATCTTGATTCCAGCTTGTACTTCATCTAGCCTGGCATTTCGCATGGTGTACTCTGGTGGCTCAGACGGTAAAGCGTCTGCCTGCAAGGTGGAAGACCTGGGTTCAGTCCCTGGGTCAGAAAGATCCCCTGGAGAAGGAAATGGCAACCCACTCCAGTACTCTTGCCTGGAAAATCCCATGGACAGAGGAGCCTGGTAGGCTACAGTCCATGGTGTCGCAAAGAGTTGGACACGACTGAGCAAACTTACTTTCACTTTCACTCTACATATAAGTTAAATAAGCAGGGTGACAATATACAGCCTTGAGGTACTCCTTTCCCAATTTGGAAGGAGTCCAACCAGGCAATCCTAAAGGAAATCAGTTCTGAATATTCATCGGAAGGACCGATGCTGAAGCTGAAACTCCAATACTTTGGCCACCAAGACTTTGGCAGAGAACTGACTCATTTGAAAAGACCCTAATGCTGGGAAAGATTGAAGGCGGAAGGAGAAGGGGACAACAGAGGATGAGATGGTTGGATGGCATCACTGACTCAATGGACATGAGTTTGAGCAAGCTCCGGGAGTTGGTGTTGGACAGGGAAGCCTGGTGTGCTGCAGTCCATGGGGTTGCAAAGAGTCAGACACGACTGAGCGACTGAACCGAACTGATGTTTAACTTAATAAGGGAAAGAGAGGGGAGAAGAGGCTCCATGGGAAGGGCAGATAGGTTTCTTTAGGAAAGACAAGTGGACTTTAGGAGAACAAGTAGGAAATAAGAAAGTTTGTGATGATACATGTTTATTCAGGTGCAAGTGGTCTTTCTTTTTTTTTAAATGGCCATGAAATTCCCCTGGGGAGAGGATTTATAGCAGCTCATTTTCTCGGGAGTTGCTGCTTTGTCAAAGGAGGGAATTTCTTTTATATATATACAAAATTTATTGTTTTAATTGAAGGATAATTGCTTTACAGAATTTTGTTGTTTTCTGTTAAACCTCATCATGAATTAGCCATAGGTGTACATATATCCCCTCCCTTTTGAAACTCCCTCCCGGGAATTTCTGAGATGCTTTATTTCTGCATCTGTTGAATCTCAAGTGTCTTCAGCTTAAACTAATATTTATACCAACTCTGAGTTCTGAGTGGGTCCCCACCCAGGCCAGGAGTGGGACCCTGGGAGTGACCCCAGGAAGTGAGTGAGTGGATGTGTGCGTGTCCTGGAGGGACCATGGCCAGTTCGTGAGATCCCTGCTTGGGGTGGAAACTCACGTGTTGTAGGTTTTGCACCACTGTGTGCCCTTGGGAAGGCCCCCACCAGACACACGGGCACTGAAGACCCTGCAGGGGGGCCTGCTGTGGAGCCTGTTTCCATGGTCTCGGTTCTGTGTCTTCTCAGAGGTTCTGGAGTGCTGTTGGAGGCTGGTTCCTTGCTCGCTGCTGCCTTGCCCTTGTGGGTGTGGGAGCAGAGGGGTGCAGCTTCCCACAAGGGCTCCTTCCTCTTAGGAGAAAGGCTTAGGGCACTGAGATGGACCTCGCTTCAGGAGCTGCTGCCTTGCAGACCTCCAGCTGCCACAGGGGGAAAGTGAGGTTTGGGGTTCTGACTTTTCTGGGGGACAGCAGCCAGCCAGCCAGAATCCCACCTGTGACCATGAGTGGAGGGGCCCAGACAACCTGTCCCTCCCCGGAGATCAGCAGCTCATCCTATCCATTGTGTGGAAACCTGTATTTGGCTGGGATGCTTGAAGCCCTGCTTCCCTTCGGGATCTCATGAAGCCAGGAAAAAGGGTGCCCCTTTGCTCTTCCCTCACGGCACCTGCCTGCCTGTGACCATTTCTGATCCTGGTTTCCAGGGCCAGGGGTGGCCTGGTGGGATCAAAGAGAAGAGATATGGTTCCCAGGGTGGATGGGAGGGGCAGAGCCCTTTGTGGAACTCAGAATGATCTGATCAGGTCTCAGTCACTGTGGCTCTCAGGGGCTTCTTGCTTCTCACTTTTCTTTTGTGTTAACCTGGGGATGGATGTACCATAAATATTCATAGAGCTTCAGATGTTGGGCAACGACTCCTCAGCCTTCCCTCACATTCTGCTGTGCCCTGGATGGACTTGGCTTTCTCTGTGCCTCGGTTTACCCATCTGTGTAGAGGATGTTTCCTTAAGGCTTCTTAAATCTCAGGGCAAGGGATCATGTTTAAAAAGTTTTATTAGAATATAGTTGATTTACAATGTTGTGTTAGTTTTAGGTGTCGGCATAGTGACTCAGTTATTCGTTGTTGTTCTGTCACTGAGTTCTGTCCGACTCTTTTGTGACCCCATGGATTGTAGTCTCCCAGGCTTCTCTGTCCATGGGATTTCTCAGGCAAGAGTACTGGAGAGGGTTGCCATTTCCTTCTCCGGGGGTTCTTCCTGACCCAAGGATCAAACCCTTGTCTCCTGCATTGGCAGGTGGATTCTTTACCACTGAGCCACTTGGGAAGCTCCCAATATATTCACTGTTTTTCAGGTTCTTTTCCTATATAGACTACTACAGAATATTGAGTAGAGTTCCATGTGCTATACAGTAGGTCCTTGTTGGTTATCTCTTTTGTTATATAGTAAAGTATGTTTGTTTAATTCCAAGTTCCTAATTTATCCCACCCTAGCACCCGATGTTTCCCCTTTGGTAACCATAAATTTGTTTTCAAAATCTGTGAGTCTGTTCCTATTTTGTAAATAAGTTCATGTATATCATTTTTAATTAGATTTGACGTATGAGTGATATCAGGTGATATTTTCTCTGTATTTTCCTTTTCTGTCTGACCTAGTATGATAATCCCTAGATCCATCCATGTTGCTGCAAATAGCATTATTTCATTCTTTTTTTGTGACCGAGTAATATTCCACTGTATATAGTTACCACATCTTCATCCATTTCTCTGTTGATGGACGTCTAGGTTGCTTCCATATCTTGGCTATTGTAGATGGTGCTGCGATGAACATTGAGGTGCATGTATCTTTTTGAATTATGGTTTTCTCTGGATATACACCCAAGAGTGGGATGGCTGGGTCATACGATAGTTCTATGTTTAGTTGTTTAGGGAACCTCCACACTGTTCTCCATAGTGGTTATATAAAATTACATTCCTACCCTCTCCAGCCTTTATTGTTTATAGACTTTTTGATGATGGCCATTCTGACCTGTGTGAGGTGATAACACCTTGTAGTTTTGGTTGGTATTTCTCTGATAATTAGTGATGGTGTGACATCTTTTCATGTGGTTTTTTTGGCGATCTTTATGTCTTCCTTGGAGAAATATCTGTTTATATATTTTGGCCACACCACAGGGCTTGTGGGATCTTGGTTCTCTAACCAGGGAGGGAGCCCATATCCCTTGAGTGGAAGCATGTAGTCTTAACTGCTGAGCTGCCAGGGAATTCCTTTCTTGTTGTTTAGTCACTTGGTCATGTCTGACTCTTTGCAACCCCATGGACTGCAGCATGCCAGGTTCCCTCTCCTACTCTCCCAGAGTTTGCTCAGCCTCATGTCTATTGAGTCGGTGATGCCATTCAACCATCTTGTCCTCTGTTGTCCCTGTCTCTTCCTGTCTTCAGTCTTTCCCAGCATCAGGATCTTTTCCAATCAGCTCTTCGCATCAGGTGGCCAAAGTATTGGAGCTTCAGCTTCAGCATCAGTCCTTCCAAAGAATATTCAGAGTTGATTTCCTTTAGGATGGACTGGTTTGATGTCCTTGCAGTCCAAGGGACTCTCAAGAGTCTTCTCCAGCACCACCATTCAGAAACATCTATTCTTTGGTGCTCAGCCTTCTTTATGGTCCAACTCTCACATCCGTACATGACTCCTGGAAAAACCCTAGCTTTGACCATGTGGATCTTTGTCAACAAAGTGATGTCTCTGCTTCTCCTGAGAGATGTCTGTTTAGATCTTCTCCCCATTAGAGCTGCCCACATGGAGCTGCATGTGCTGTTTGTGTGTTTTGGAGATTAATCTCTTGTCAGTTGGTGTGTTTGCAAATATTTTCTCCCATTCTGGGTGTTGTCTTTTTACTTTGTTTATGTTTTGCTTTGTTGTGCAGAAGCTTTTAAATTTAATTAGATCCCATTTGTTTATTTTTACTTTCACTTCTATAGAAGGTGGATCAAAAAAGATATTGATGTGATTTATGTCAAGGAGTGTTTTCCCCTTAAGAGGTTTATAGTGTCTGGCCATACATTTAGGTCTTTGATCCATTTTGAATTTATATGTATGGTGTTAGAGAATGTTTTAATTTTATTCTTTTACATGTATCTGTCTGGTTTTCCCAACACTGCTTATTGGATAGACTATCTTTTCTCCATTGTGTATTCTTGCCTCCTTAATTGACCACAAATGTGTGGGTTTTCTAGCCTGTTCCATTGATCTATATTTCTCTTTTTGTGCCAGTACCATACTGTTTTGATTACTGTAGCTTTGTAGTATAGTCTGAAGTCAAGGAGCCTGATTTCTTTCAGCTGTTTTTCTTTCTTAGGATTTGTTTGACCAAGAGAACCACTTGAAATGTAAGGGGCAGTTTTCAGCATTTAGTGAGTGTCTGGTGTGTACATAGTATTACATATGGACTCCTGTCCTAGGGGACCTTTGAGGGCAGTGCAGAAGGAGATGGTGTCCCTGTGGACTTCTGGAAACAGGAAGGCTATCTGGAGGCATTTGGTGCTGGGCCCACCTTGGCAGGGAGAGGTCTGGTAAGATGAAGAGTGTGCAGGCCAAGAATGGTGGCAGCAGTGTGAAGGGGAGGTGGCAAATGCCTGCAGAGAACTCTCGGGAGGGCAGCTCTGGCAGGATGGTCCATCAGGCAGTAGCATGGACTCTCAGATGGAGAGAATGCATGAAGAATAGTGCCTGATGGCGGCACACAGGTGGATATATGACAGGGACAGATGGATGCCAGAGGCCAGCTGAGGCTGTGATAAGGCAGCAGAAAGAACCAGGACTCCAGGACTCCAAGCTACTGGCAAGTATCTCAAATATCACAGTGTTATTCCAGTTCCTACCACATGTCAGACGCAGGGCTGAGGACTTGATGGGCAGGCTCCTCGCCTCCTCACTGATGCCTTGTACAAGTGATGTTCTGCAGGTCTCAGAAGCCGAGTGACAAATGGCAACACTGGTATTCAGACTCTTCACTGTCTGATTCCAAAGTTAGCTCTTTTGTCCCGCTGCTGCTGAGGCAGGACTTGAGGTGGGAGGGTTGCTGGGCTCCCAGCTCTGGCGGTGGGAAGCACGCTGCCCCTTTGCAGAAGGAACCGCTTCCTGAGATGGGTCTCCCTGGCAGAGTCAGGATCATGAGCTTCACTGTGAGACATTCTTGATCTTGACTCCTGGCTGTGGCCGGACTGGCTGGTGCAGTCAGGTACCCTCTCATTGCCTGGGGTGATGTACCAAATCCTCTCTGGGATGAAGAATCATGTGGATATGAGTTTCAGAGATACTCCTCAGGCCCAGAACCAGAGCAGAGGGAGGTGAGAAGGCAGAGAGGACCTTTCATCAGTCCTCCCCAAGCCAGTCTGTGGCTGGACCCCTCTTGGTATCCCCCCTGTCTGGGTGATAGGCCCCCTGCCCGCCTCAATCCCTACCTGCCCCACTCGGCTCTTACTACAAAGATGCAGAGCACCAAGGCCTCTCAGATGCCCTGCTTGGAGAAGCTTGGCACCCCTTCCAGATCCTGGAGGTTTGGCTCTCAGGCCTAGATCTAGGTGCCTCACCCAGGAGCATGGCTTTCTGTTGTCACTGTGTTAGATATTCATCATACCAGCTGGTTCAGAACAGCACAAAGACCTCTTTCCTGCTGACAGAGTGTTGCTCTACCAGACCTCTTCCCTTCAGGGGTATGTGAGCAGCTCAACCTCCCTGCTCACTGGGAGGATGCAAATCCCCCTCCTCTCTCACTTTATGTCCTTTGCCTTCTTTTGTTTCTCCGCACGGAGCTTCCCAGTGCTTGGATAGCACTCAGAGACCACTTCCCCCACAAAGCAAAAATTCATTCACTTTAAGACAGTGGTTCTTGACTGGAGGCAATTTTGCATCCCAGGGGACACTTGGGAGGGTTTGGAGAAATGTTTTGAATGTCACAGCTGGAGCAGGTGGGGTGTTCCTGGCATCTGATGGGAGGGGCTCGGGGATGCTGCCAACACCCTCCAGTACACAGGATGCCCCACAAGAGAGAATCGTCGGCATCAGAGTGACCTTAGTGACCACATGTGACCCCCCTGCCCACCAGCCTTACAGTATAAATCCGGAGTTCCCTGGTGGTCCAGTGGTTAGGACTTATGCTTTCACTGCCAAGGACCTGGGTACAATCTCTGGTCACGGAGCTAAGATCCCATAAGCCGCGTGGTGCAAGCAAAAAAAAAGGGGGGAAGGTATTATGATCTCTAGTTGCCCCACACAAGAATTCCACTGGGTAAACAGCGCCCGCCAGAGGCCCAGTGCTGTAACTTCTGGCAGGCATTCCTGGCAGGAGAGACGTGGTAATGAAGAGGACTGCTCTTGTGTGAAGAGAGCCTGACAGCTCACCAAGGGCTCTCATCGTGTCCAGCTTCTCCTTTGCAAGTATGGGACACTCTGGAGGCCAGACTCCTGAAATCCCGATTCTGGTCTGATCTCCTAGGCCGCTTCTCGGCCCCCAAGGTGCGAGGTAGCCATTTTAAACTAAGTAGCAGATGCTGTTGCTTGAGCCCATGCTGTGCACCAGGCGCTGTTCCAAACACTTGACTCCTGCCTCACCTTCTGTCCTCAGGCCTCCACACACCCAGAGTGTGGCTCTTTCCACATGGCCCCTCTTCACTCACAGGCAGGCCAACCAAGGCCAAAATGGCCCCTGCATTTTGGAGATAAGTCATGGGAGAGAAATGCTGAATATTGTGGACTCATAACAGGGCCTCTGTTGGGGTGGGAGGCCAGGCTCTAGGCACTCTGGAATCAGTCTGCACAAACAGCTTAGGCATGAAGTGGCCTAAATGGCTGGGTCCAGGAGGCACTGGGAACCCCAGGGTTAGCTGCACCTGAAGAGGTGTGCTGGTTAGACGGTAGCTTAAAGTGCAGGCTTGTTATAGTCCATACCAGCCCGTGATCATGAACTTGTGGGGTGGGGATAGAGCAGCTGAGAAAGGAACAGGAGATTAAACACCCTCCTCCCACCTTGCACCTCTGAGATCTCACTGGTGACCTCGAAGGCAGGGCCTGCCAACATGGCATGAGTCAGCGTGACTCCCCTGTGAGGTCTCAGTGCTAGCCCAGGGCACAGCAGGGCCCAGCTCTGGCTCCTGCCTGAGTGAGTCAGCGTCTGAGGGCTGGGGGAGAACAGGGACCTCAGGCTGTGGGCAGCAGTGTATCACTGGCATACATACACGTGTATGCATGCAGGCATGTGTACAGTACAAGTGTTTACACACGTGCATATACATGTGCCCACGTCTATGTGTGTGACATGGATGCATGCACATGTGCACACACAGATGAGTTTAGACATCTGTGTAAACGCGTCACTATTACCATATTTGATGAAATCAAAGACCCCATCAATTGTCAGGTCCTCTGTTATTTTATGAACTTGAGGAAGAGGGAAAATACTACTAATTAAATTCTGATATAATGCTTTCTTGGGTTTCCTGGGTGGCTCAGATGGTAAAGAGTCTGCCTGCAATGCGGAAGACTTGGGTTCGATCCCTGGCTTGGGAAGATCCCCTGGAGAAGGGCATGGAAACCTACTCCGATATTATTGTCTGGAGATTTCCATGGACAGAGGAGCCTGGTGGGCTACAGTCCATGGGGTCGCAAAGTCGGACATGACTGAGCAACTAACACACGATACACAGACACAATGCTTTCTTATCACTTGGCATTTGTATTTGTACTTATTGGAAGAGCTCTTTACCCTTATTTAGCCTTAGGTTTTGATCATATGTTACTCATTTTTTAATACTTTGAGTATTTACCTGGCTGTACTGTGTCCTCATTGTGGCACTGAGATCGTCTGTCTTCATATGGCACATGGGATCTTGCGGCCTACGGTATGGGAGCTCTTAGTTGCAGCATGTGGGATCTACTTCCCTGACCAGAGATTGAACCCGACCCCCTATATTGGGATCATGGAGTCTTAGCCACTGGACCACCAGGGAAGTCCCCTTGATCATACATTACTCTTGTATGTACATAGATGTGACAATATGGGGAAGTCAAGTATTCCCATAACTTCCTCACATTTAGAGTATTACTTGTCCAAGTCACTTTCAGTGTACGGTCATCAAAATCTGTGCTTTTCAGCACAGTATCGTCCCCTGGGCCGTCAGGAGCACTGCTGATGAGGGAGAAGCACTCCACTCTTCCTCTGCGATGTCATCCAAGGCACCAACACCCGTTCTTCAAGCTTCAAGTGTGTTTTTTAAAAATTTAAATTATTTATTTTAATTGGAAGCTAATTACTTTACAATATTGTAGTGGCTTTTGCCATACATCGACACTAATCAGCCATCAGTGTACATGTCTCCCCCTATCCTGAACCCCCCTTCCACCTCCCTCCCCATCCCATCCCATCCCTCAGGGTCGACTCAGTGCACCAGCCCTGAGTGCCCTGTCTCATGCATCAAACCTGGACTGGCAATCTATTTCACATATGGTAATATACATGTTTCAATGCTATTCTCTCAAATTATCCTACCCTCACCTTCTCCCACAGAGTCCAAAAGTCTGTTCTTTATCTCTGTATCTCTTTAGCTGTCTCGCATATAAGGTCATTGTTACCATCTTTCTAAATTCCATATATATGCATTAATATACTGTATTGGTGTTTTTCTTTCTGACTTACTTCACTCTGTATAAAAGGTTCCAGTTTCATCCACCTCATTAGAACTGATTCAAATGTATTCTTTTTAATGGCTGAGTAATACTCTATTGTGTATATGTACCACAGCTTTCTTATCCATTCGTTTGCTGATGGACATCTAGGTTACTTCCATGTCCTGGCTATTATAAACAGTGCTGCGATGAACATTGGGGTACATGTGTCTCTTTCAATTCTGCTTTCCTTGGTGTGTATGCCCAGCAGTGGGATTGCTGGGTCATATGGCAGTTATATTTCCAGTTTTTTAAGGAATCTCCACACTGTGGTTGTACTAGTTTGCATTCCCACCAACAGTGTAAGAGGGTTCCCTTTTCTCCACACCCTCTCCAGCATTTATTGCTTGTAGATTTTTGGATAGCAGCCATTCTGACTGGTGTGAAATGGTACCTCATTGTGGTTTTGATTTGAATTTCTCTGATAATGAGTGGTGTTGAGCATCTTTTCATGTGTTTGTTAACCATCTGTATGTCTTCTTTGGAGAAATCTCTGTTTAGTTCTTTGGCCCATTTTTTGATTGGGTCATTTATTTTTCTGGTATCGAGCTGCATGAGCTGCTTGTATATTTTTGAGATTAGTTCTTTGTCAGTTACTTCATTTGCTATTATTTTCTCCCATTCTGAAGGCTGTCTTTTCACCTTGCTTATAGTTTCCTTCATTGTGCAAAAGCTTTTAAGTTTAATTAGGTGCCATTTGTTTATTTTTGCTTTTATTTCCATTACTCTGTGAGGTGGGTCATAGAGGATTGTGCAGAGATTTATGTCAGAGAGTGTTTTGCCTATTTTTCTTGTAGGAGTTTTATAGTTTCTGGTCTTACATTTAGATCTTTAATCCATTTTAAGTTTATTTTTGTGTATGGTGTTAGAAAGTGTTCTAGTTTCATTCTTTTACAAGTGGTTGACCGGTTTTCCCAGCACCACTTGTTAAAGAGATTGCTTTTTCTCCATTGTATATTCTTGCCTCCTTTGTCAAAGATAAGGTGTCTATAGGTGCGTGAATTTATCTGGGTTCACAGATGAATTCTACCAAAAACTTAGAGAAGAGCTAACACCTATCCTACTCAAACTTCCAGAAAATTGCAGGGGAAGGTAAACTGCCAAACTCATTCTATGAGGCCGCCATCACCCTAATACCAAAACCAGACAAAGATGCTACAAAAAAGAGAAAACTATAGGGCAGTATCACTGATGAACATAGATGCAGAAATCCTCAACAAACTTCTAGCAAACAGAATCCAACAACATACTACAAAGATCATACATCATGACCAAGTGGGCTTTATCCCAGGGATGCAGGATTCTTCAATATTCGCAAATCAATCAATGTGATTTGTTAATGTGATACACCACATTATCAAATTGAAAGATAAAAATCATGATTATCTCAATAGATGCAGAGAAAGCCTTTGACACAATTCAACATCCATTTATGATAAAAACCCTCCAGAATGCAGGCATAGAAGGAATATACTTCAGCATAATTAAAGCCATATATGCTAAACCCACAGCAAACATTATCCTCAGTGGTGAAAAATTGAAAGCATTTCCCCTAAAGTCAGGAACAAGACAAGGGTGCCCACTCTCACCACTACTATTCAGCATAGTTTTGGAAGTTTTAGCCACAGCAATTAGAGAAGAAAAAGAAATAAAAGGAATCCAGATTGGAAAAGAAGTAAAACTCTCACTGTTTGCAGATGACATGATCCTCTACATAGAAAACCCTAAAGACACCACCAGAAAATTACTAGAGCTGATCAATGAATATAGTAAAGTTGCAGGATATAAAATTAACACACAGAAATCCCCTGCATTCCTATACACTAACAATGAGAAAACAGAGAAATTAAGGAAACAATTCCATTCACCATTGCAACAAAAAGAATAAAATACTTAGGAATAAATCTACCTAAAGAAACAAAAGACCTATATATAGAAAACTATAAAACACTGATGAAAGAAATCAGAGATGACACAAATAGATGGAGAAATATACCATACTCATGGATTGGAAGATTCAATACAGTGAAAATGAGTATACTACCCAAAGCAATCTATGGATTCAATGCAATCCCTATCAAGCTACCAACGGTATTTTTCATAGAACTAGAACAAATAGTCTCACAATTTGTATGGATAAACAAAAAACCTCAAATAGCCAAAGCAATCTTGAGAAAGAAGAATGGAACTGGAGAAATCAACCTGCCTGACTTCAGGCTCTACTACAAAGCCACAGTCATCAAGACAGTATGGTACTGGCACAAAGACAGAAATATAGATCAATGGAACAAAATAGAAAGCCCAGAGATGAATCCACATGGTGTTTTCTTGATCCTACCGGAAGGTGGCAAAGCAAGTTTTCAGACAACTATGGTTCACATACCTTCCTCAGATAGTCCCTGAACAGTTCATTATCTGAAATGTTGATGGATTGCAGTATCCTATGAAGCCACCAGGAATAACAAGAGACTCTTGCTAGAACAGGCAGTAGCAATACACCAGAACTGCCATTTGGCCTTCTACAGCCATAAACAGGGCGGACAGGCATCCTAGCCTCATGCAAGTTACCACATGCCCTTTTGCTAGAAAGGTTAGAGCTTGAGGGACAGTAGGGCTGGCCCCAGGGCCCAGGATTGAGAAAGGGCCAGAAGTGTTACTGTCAGTATTCCCCTGCCTTTAAGCAATGCTGCTTGCATTTCTTCAGGTTCAGAGGCACTGAGGGGCCTGGGTAGGCACATGAGCGGGGCCTGGCCTTGAATTTCAACTGTGGTTGCTACAGTTGTGTGTTGTCTACGGTTGCTGCCCATAGACAAGTGCCTGCATCACTTTGGGCTTGCTTTTCTGGCCATGAAAACATGGATAACATACCTTGTTCCTTGGAGCACCTTGGAGGAATGGCTGACTCTAGAATTAGGGCAGAGAATACCCAAGATGAGCATCTTGTAATACCAGAAAGTAAGGAAGTACCCCTCAAGACCCCCAAGCCAAAAATGATGGGCATGTGTTAAAAGGACAGAAGCCAAGAGAAAGAGCTCCTGATGGCTAAAGCTGGGACAATTCCAGCAATAAAATAAGCAATGAGGTGTTGAATTACAACCCAGAGTATAAAATAAATATCCACAAGTCCATACTGATAAATGAATGATTGAATATATAAATAAATGGAGAAGAAGAAACAAATCTCTGCAGAGGAATTTCAAATAACTGACATAGATCCTCTGCCCTTCAGGAGGTGGATTTTAACTCCCTGCTCCTCAACTGTGGATGGTGCATAGTGACTTCCTTCTGAAGAGCAGAGTATGGAAGCCGGACTGAGTGGCGGGGGAGGTAGTGACTCTGCAAAGCTGGCAAGCAGCTTCTCTGCAGGTGGTCAAGGTCCACATCCACAGTGATGTCATGTTTGTAGTACACATTCTTTTTCTTTTTTTTGCCATGCCACGTGGCATGTGGTATCTTAGTTCCCCCACCAAGACCGAACCTGTGCCCCCTGCAGTGGAAGCACAGAGTCTTAACCCCTGGACCACCAGGCAGGTCCCATTTCATGTACTTGTGACATAATGTGACGAGGGCGCTCACCTCTGTGGTCTTCTTCCCTGAATCCATATCCTCAGTCTAACCATGAAGAGAACATCAGACATACCCAAATTGAAGGAGCGGCTGTAAAATAGTTAACCAATATTTCTAGAAACCATTTAGGCCATCAAAAACCAGGAAAGTCTGAGGGACATCAGAAAGGAGAAACAGCCTGGAGCAGCCAAAGAAGATGTTAATGGTCGTTATTCAGTGGCCAAATCGTGTCCAGCTCTGCCACCCCATGGACCGCAGTATGCCAGGTTTCCCTGTCCGTCACCATCACCCAGAGTTTGCCCAAACTCATGTCTATTGAGTTGGTGATGCCATCCAGCCATCTCATCCTCTGTCATCCCCTTCTCCTCTTGCCTTTAATCTTTCCCAGCATCAGGGTCTTTTCCAATGAGTTGACTCTTCCCATCTGGTGGCCAAAGTATTGGAACTTCAGCATCAGTCCTTCCAATGAATATTCAGGGTTGGTTTCCTTTAGGATTGACTGGTTTGATCTCCTTGCTGTCTGAGAAGGAGCTAAAATGACTAAATGCAATGCGCTGACCTGGATGGGACCCTGGAGCCCAAAAAAGGGACAACACCCCTAAATTAGGAACATTGAAAAAAATATGGATGTTAATAAGTAATTCCCTGGTAGCTCAGGCGGTAAAGAATCTGCCTGCAATGTAGGAGACCTGGGTTCGATCCCTGGGTTAGAAAGACCCACTGGAGAAGGGAATGGCAACCCACTCCAGTACTCTTGCTTGGAAAATCCCATGGACAGAGGAGCCTGGTGGAGTACAGTCCATGGGGTCACAAAGAGTTGGACATGACTGAACGACTATCGCACACACAGAGTGTGTCAGTATTGGTTCGTGCATTGTGACAAATGTGTCTTAGTCATGGCAGATATTAATCACAGGGGACTCCGCACTCTCCATGCTACTTTTCTGAAAATCTGAAGCTATTCTAAAGTTTGAAGTATATTGATTTAAAAGGAAAGAAGGATTATGACTTCTTTCCAGGCAGGTTGCTGGGAGGGTTTGTGGAGATGATGCTAGGAAGTATGGGCTGTGTCAGCCCTTGGGTGGCAGTGTGTGCCCTCTTCTGTTTGAGCACAGAGCGGCCCTGAGACTCTAGGGACTGGCTTTCTCCACATTGCCCCTCCCTGTGGAGCCCTGCTGGACCTAGCTGCCCGGCAGTAGGTGGGCACTGTGCTCTGTAGCCCCTCAGAAGCAATGGTCCCTAGGAGTGAGGTTGGCCAGGAACCGTCTCTGCTGGAAGCAAGAAGGAGAAGCCCATTTTAACTTGGTCCAGAAGGGAAGGCCTACTCACATGGGCTCCCCAGGGCTTAGCTCTCCCCATCCAACCGTGGGCTGAAACATGGGCATTTCTGCCACAGGCACCCTGAGTCTGACCCTGCCTTCAGGCAGAGCTCCCATCCAGTAGAGCCTCCTTCCCTTCTTCCTGCTCCCTGTGCTTGACTACAAGGCCCTTGGGAGGCCTGGCCATGCAGGGTTAACAGGAGAGCAGAGAAAGGGTTTTTATAACAATCCCTGACTGTTCACTGGACATAGAAACCCCCTCCCTTCATCTTCACCACCACCCCAGCCAGCCTGCCACTGAAACTGGTTCTGGATAGCCACTGTGTATAGTGGCTAAGAGCCACAAAGATTTGATCCCAGCCCTCCCACTTTCTAGCTGGGTGACCTTGGGCAAGTTACTTACTTAACCTCTTGGAGCCTTGGATTTCTCACATGTGAAACAAGAATAATTCCTGCCCCTGGAAGAGTGCCCTCAGCATGATGCCTGATACATTGTATGTGTTGAGTGACCAGAGTTGCCCTCCAACCCTAGTGCTCTCTAGCCATTGTCTCCCTTCTGTGGTTTTGTCTCCCCTTGATCAGAAAGAGTCTTGACCTTTCCTTGTTTTTCTGGTACACAACCAATAGCCATCCCAGACCAATATGTTATGTGGAACTCTAACCTGGGGGAGTCTTGGCAGATGACCTTGAATTTGGCCCAGGTGTGGGGAGCAGGGAGACCAGATACAGTGTTGTTTTCTGCTCCATGGGTGTGTCTTGGAGCAATCATGCTTGTGTATACAACCACGGGAAGCAATTCCTGATCTCCCCTGAGCTGGCTCGTTGGCCTCACCTCTGGCATTTGAGAAGTAGTCGTGAGGGGCAGAGGCTGACAGAGCCAGGCCTTGAGTGCACAGCCAGGCCAGAGCCTGCTGGGGAGCAGCCCTGTGTGTGTGCCAGAAGGCTGGGGTCCTGGGCCACTCAGGCAGCCTCACCCTCTCTCTGGGGCTCCAGCACCAGCTCAGGGCTGTGGGTGGAACCCATGTGCCTGGCAGCCTCTGCAGTTCTGCTGAGCGTGGCAGTCATGTCCAGCCACCTCCTTGTCCTGTGCAGAGTGTCAGTGTAGCTCCAGCTGAATCAAAGCCATTGAGGTCCCACTCAAGGGCCAAGAAGGATGTGTATAGATGAGCCAGAGCCCCAGAGACAGTTGGACTGGGGGACCTGAAATGGCAAGGCCAACCCTACTTTTGGAGGGGGGAATAAGAGAGAAAATTTAGCTGCTTTCTTTTCATTATCCTTATTTAATCTAAGAAAAGATCAGACTGTCTCTCATTGCTGAACCATGCACCTATCACAGCCTCAGAACTCTTCATCCAGTCTTGTACTTAGGCTGTCTTTGAAGACGGGGTTCATTTTCCATCTTCCTTTCCTATGGATCCTTTAGTGGGGTCCATGAGCCTGTCTCAGTTTTCTTTTACTTGCTAATGTCTTCATTTCATCATGGTTCTTAGAAGATGGTTTGCTGTGTCCAGGATCCTAGGTTGATGGTTTCTTGGTGCTTTGATGGTGTTATTTCAGGGTCTCCCTTGTTACTGTTGAAAACCTACTCCCAACACAGTGGTCCTTCCTTGGTGAGTGACTTGTCTTCTTTCTCTCTTGCTGCCTGTAAGACATTCTCTTTGACTGATGTGAGCTTGGAGGGAAATTCCTAAGAGACTGTGGTCACTGTCTGTCCCCAGGAGTGGAGCCGATACACTCAAGAGGGAGACTTGAGGCCAGTGGGGGAGGTGCATGGGAAGACTGAGTGGGTCTCATGGCACGGGGAACTTTCTAAGGGCCAAGAGTGCCTTGATGGGCTAGGAAGAAACCCCGTCATGTGGAGGTGGCCTCAGTTACCTTGATTGCCAATAACTTTGGGACTCTCACGGTGGCTTCATGTGGTTCCTGACTTCCCCGCCCCTACATCAAGCCTCTGCCCATCTCCTGTGAAGAGTTGATGACCTTCTCAGTCAAGGATCATTCTGGCTCCTATGGTAAGACCTGTCTGACCTCTCCTTCCCACACTCACTGTCTTCCTCTCTCCTGACCCCTGGGTAGGAGCATGAGGGATCTGAGCCAAAGGCTTGGTACACCTGTCTGTTCCTTAGTGTCCAGATTATTCCAGAGCACTGAGGGGGTCTCTCCAGATGGCATGTCCCTTCCTGCTTGCTCTGTATTTGCATTTAGGACAGTAACCTGGGACTGGGAGTTTGTCAGGAAGTGCCATTCAACCTCCCACCTGTATCAAACACTTGGCTCTCATTCTCCCTCCTGCACAGAGAACAGCAGCCCCCTCTCTCTCAGCGTGCCAGCCTGGAGATGCAGTGTTAGAACAGGGCTCACTGCAGCCTTTGATCGGCGAGCTTGGCCTGCTGAGTGAGGGACACATATGAGTCACGTGGCAGGATTCTGGCAGCACTCTGCCTGGTCCACTTTGGAGAGACAGGAGGGCAGGAAGGTAGTGGCCTGGGTACTCTAGTTTTTTTTCCTTTGGCCATGATGCATGAAGCATCTTAGTTGCTCTTTCCCTGTCCTGGGGTCACTGGTGGATTTACATGTGTATATGAGGTGTGCAGATGTGGCTGTGTGGAGCGTGCATTGCTTATCACCCCATCCTTGGCTGCAACTTACAGTGCACATCAGTGGGGTCTGAGACACCAGCCATGCCCTTGTGTGGTGGGAAGGCCCTGTAGCAGTGTTGGAGGGGCTGAGATGTTGGGGTTCTTTGTATCATCCTACTGTTGCTTGAATATCATTTCAGTGAGTCATCAGAGTCCTCAGGTTGGAATCCTGTGAGGTAGAATACATGTTCATGGTCTCCTAGGATGAGTCATGGGCAGGCAGTGGAAAAGGATGTCATCTGTTTGTTTATACATTTGAGCACTTGGCTCCCATGATGTCTCTGCTCCTGCCAGAGAGGGGAGGAGGGTGGAGGGAGGTCCCCCCGCCCATCGCACTGTCCACTGTTATGTGTGCTGGGGGTTGGGGGGCTTGCTGTCCTGCAGCAGGCCCTGTCTCTGGTCCTAATTGGGTCCCGACATGGGTGCCAGGAAGGGGGGAAGCCTGATGCTGGCCCCTCTGGAGTCCACGCATTTATGGTTGGGAGAGTGGGCTGGGGCTCCGTGGTGCCCGGGCTTCTGCTCCTGCAGCTCTGTACTCACAGGCTCTGTCCTTCCTGGCCCAGGAGGGGTGCATCAGTGCAGAAACAGATCTCTGGTCCCCGCCCCGACCTTCCCATCCCCGTGGGACTCTCATGTGTAGGGTTGGCCATGCTGTTACTCCTCCATCTGCTGGACAGCAATCCCTTTGTGGATTTTAGGCTGGTTCCTTTGCTCATGAGCTGAAGGGCATGGTGGGGTAAAGTGGTGAGAATAGGGTCAGGCACAAATCTTTGTCCTCACTCCCAGGAAGCCGTGCCAGCAAGAGTCAGAGGCTGGGTTCCACTTCTGCTCCATCACTGACCATACCCATAGGCCTCTCTGCCTGTGGTGCTCACTCATCATCCCCAGATATTGAGTTGGCATGAGCATCCACATGCCAGCCCCATGACAGCCATTATGGTCCCCATTCTACAGAAACAGAGATTCTTACTTTGCCAACAAAGGTCCGTCTAGTCAAGGTTATGGTTTTTCCAGTGGTCATGTATGGATGTGAGAGTTGGACTGATGAAGAAAGCTGAGCACCGAAGAATTGATGCTTTTGAACTGTGGTGCTGGAGAAGACTCTTGAGAGTCGCTTGGACTGCAAGGAGATCCAACCAGTCCATCCTAAAGGAGATCAGTCCTGGGTGTTCATTGGAAGGACTGATGTTAAAGTTGAAACTCCAATACTTTGGCCATCCCATGTGAAGAGTTGACTCATTGGAAAAGACCCTGATGCTAGGAGGGATTGGAGGCAGGAGGAGAAGGGGACAACAGAGGATGAGGTGGCTGGATGGCATCACCGACTTGATGGACATGAGTTTGAGTGAACTCCGGGAGTTTGTGATGGATAGGGAGGCCTGGTGTGCTGCGATTCATGGGGTTGCAGAGTCAGACACGACTGAGCAACTGAGGTGAACTGAAGGAGTCACCTGACATGCCCCAGGCCACCCAGCTGCTAAGGGGCAGTGCTGGGGATTAAACCCGGGACTCTGACTCCTGGTAGCTGCACTGCTGGGTACTGACACTGACTCAGTGAACACATCATTTCTCCTCCTGGATAAGCCGCTTCTTCTAGGGAGTAGTTACATAAGTGATGGCTCATCACATGTAGGCATTAGAGGTGGTGCTTTTACATCCACAGAATGATGTTTTGTGAAATAAGAAAATTGCAAGAAGTATATTCAGTATTATTCTAATTTTGTAAAGACATACATGCGTACCCATGTGTGGCAGGAAGCTGTGTTAATGGTACTTCTTATATATTTGGTTGATATTAATAGACTTAACTATTTTTTCTTATTTTCTATAACTTGGGAGCTTTTTTTTTAAATTGAAGTATAGTTGATTTACAGTGTTGTATTTTTTCTGTATGGCAAAGTGGTTCAGTTATACACACAAACACCTATATATATATATTCTTTTTTAAAATATTCTCTTCTATTATGATTTATCATAGGATATTAAATATATTTCTCTGTGCTATACAGTAGGATCTTGTCTATCATTCCATATATAATAGCTTATATCTACTAGCCATCATGGTCAACAAAAGAGTCCAAAATGCAGTACTTGGATGCAATCTCAAAAACGAAAGAATGATCTCTGTTCGTTTCCAAGGCAAACCATTCAATATCACAGTAATCCAAATCTAGGCCCCAACGAGTAATGCTGAAGAAGCTGAAGTTGAACGGTTCTATGAAGACCTACGAGACCTTTTAGAACTAACACCCAAAAAAGATGTCCTTTTCATTATAGGGGACTGGAATGCAAAAGTAGGAAGTCAAGAAACACCTGGAGTAACAGGCAAATTTGGCCTTGGAATGCAGAATGAAGCAGGGCAAAGACTAATAGAGTTTTGCCAAGAAAATGCACTGGTCATAGCAAACACCCTCTTCCAACCACACGAGAAGACTCTACGCATGGACATCACCAGATGGTCAACACCGAAATCAGACTGATTATATTCTCTGCAGCAAAAGATGGAAAAGCTCTATACAGTCAACAAAAACAAGACCGGGAGCTGACTGTGGCTCAGATCATGAACTCCTTATTACCAAATTCAGACTCAAATTGAAGAAAGTAGGGAAAACCGCTAGACCATTCAGGTATGACCTAAATCAAATCCTTTATGATTATACAGTGGAAGTGAGAAATAGATTTAAGGGCCTAGATCTGATAGATAGAATGCCTGATGAACTATGGAATGAGGTTCGTGACATTGTACAGGAGACAGGGATCAAGACCATCCTCATGGAAAGGAAATGCAAAAAAGCAAAATGGCTGTCTGGGGAGGCCTTACAAATAGTTGTGAAAAGAAGAGAGGTGAAAAGCAAAGGAGAAAAGGAAAGATATAAACATCTGAATGCAGAGTTCCAAAGAATAGCAAGAAGAGATAAGAAAGCCTTCTTCAGCGATCAATGCAAAGAAATAGAGGAAAAGAACAGAATGGGAAAGACTAGAGATCTCTTCAAGAAAATTAGAGATACCCAGGGAACATTTCGTGCAAAGATGGGCTCAATAAAGGACAGAAATGGTATGGACCTAACAGAAGCAGAAGATATTAAGAAGAGGTGGCAAGAATACACAGAAGAACTATACAAAAAATATCTTCACGATCCAGATAATCACAATGGTGTGAACACTCATCTAGAGCCAGACATCCTGGAATGTGAAGTCAAGTGGGCCTTAGAAAGCATCACTATGAACAAAGCTAGTGGAGGTGATGGAATTCAAGTTGAGCTATTTCAAATCCTGAAAGATGATGCTGTGAAAGTGCAGCACTCAATATGCCAGCAAATTTGGAAAACCCAGCAGTGGCCACAGGACTGGAAAAGGTCAATTTTCATTCCAATCCCAAAGAAAGCCACAGTCATCAAAACAGTATGGTAGTGGCACAAAGACAGACATATAGATCAATGGAACAAAATAGAAAGCCCAGAGATAAATCCACACACATATGGACACCTTATCTTTGACAAAGGAGGCAAGAATATACAATGGAGTAAAGACAATCTCTTTAACAAGTGGTGCTGGGAAAACTGGTCAACCACTTGTAAAAGAATGAAACTAGATCACTTTCTAACACCGCACACAAAAATAAACTCAAAATGGATTAAAGATCTAAACGTAAGACCAGAAACTATAAAACTCCTAGAGGAGAACATAGGCAAAACACTATCCGACATAAATCACAGCAGGATCCTCTATGATCCACCTCCCAGAATTCTGGAAATAAAAGCAAAAATAAACAAATGGGATCTAATTAAAATTAAAAGCTTCTGCACAACAAAGGAAAATATAAGCAAGGTGAAAAGACAGCCTTCTGAATGGGAGAAAATAATAGCAAATGAAGCAACTGACAAACAACTAATCTCAAAAATATACAAGCAACTTATGCAGCTCAATTCCAGAAAAATAAACGACCCAATCAAAAAATGGGCCAAAGAACTAAATAGACATTTCTCCAAAGAAGACATACGGATGGCTAACAAACACATGAAAAGATGCTCAACATCACTCATTATCAGAGAAATGCAAATCAAAACCACAATGAGGTACCACTTCACACCAGTCAGAATGGCTGCGATCCAAAAATCTGCAAGCAATAAATGCTGGAGAGGGTGTGGAGAAAAGGGAACCCTCCTACACTGTTGGTGGGAATGCAAACTAGTACAGCCACTATGGAGAACAGTGTGGAGATTCCTTAAAAAATTGCAAATAGAACTCCCTTATGACCCAGCAATCCCACTGCTGGGCATACACACCGAGGAAACCAGAACTGAAAGAGACACATGTACCCCAGTGTTCATCGCAGCACTGTTTATAATAGCCAGGACATGGAAACAACCTAGATGTCCATCAGCAGATGAATGGATAAGAAAGCTGTGGTACATATACACAATGGAGTATTACTCAGCCGTTAAAAAGAATTCATTTGATTCAGTTCTGATAAGATGGATGAAACTGGAGCCAATTATACAGAGTGAAGTAAGCCAGAAAGAAAAACACCAATACAGTATACTAACACATATATATGGAATTTAGAAAGATGGCAATGACGACCCTGTATGCAAGACAGGAAAAAAGACGCAGCTGTGTATAACGGACTTTTGGACTCAGAGGGAGAGGGAGAGGGTGGGATGATATGGGAGAATGGCATTCTATCATGTATACTATCATGTAAGAATTGAATCGCTAGTCTGTCTGACGCAGGATACAGCATGCTTGGGGCTGGTGCATGGGGATGACCCACAGAGATGTTATGGGGAGGGAGGTGGGAGGGGGGTTCACATTTGGGAACACATGTAAGAATTAAAGATTTTAAAATTAAAAAAATAAAAAACTTAAAAAAAAAAAAAAGAAAGGCAATGCAAAAGAATGCTCAAACTACCGCACAATTGCACTCATCTCACTTGCTAGTAAAGTAATGCTCAAAATTCTCCAAGCCAGGCTTCAGCAATACGTGAACCATGAACTTCCTGATGTTCAAGCTGGTTTTAGAAAAGGCAGAGGAACCAGAGATCTAATTGCCAACATCTGCTGGATCATGGAAAAACCAAGAGAATTCCAGGAAAACATCTATTTCTGCTTTATTGACTATGCCAAAGCCTTTGACTGTGTGGATCACAATAAACTGGAAAATTCTTCAAGAGATGGGAATACCAGACCACCTGACCTGCCTCTTGAGAAATCTGTATGCAGGTCAGGAAGCAACAGTTAGAGCTGGACATGGAACAACAGACTGGTTCCAAATAGGAAAAGGAGTACATCAAGGCTGTATATTTAACTTATATGCAGAGTACATCATGAGAAACGCTGGACTGGAAGAAACACAAGCTGGACTCAAGATTGCCGGGAGAAATATCAATAACCTCAGATATGCAGATGACACCACCCTTATGGCAAAAAGTGAAGAGGAACTAAAAAGCCTCTTGATGAAAGTGAAAGAGGAGAGTGAAAAAGTTGGCTTAAAGCTCAACATTCAGAAAACGAAGATCATGGCATCCGGTCCCATCACTTCATGGGAAATAGATGGGGAAACAGTGGAAACAGTGTCAGACTTTATTTTTTGGGGCTCCAAAATCACAGCAGATGGTGACTGCAGCCATGAAATTAAAAGACGCTTACTCCTTGAAAGAAAAGTTATGACCAACCTAGATAGCATATTCAAAAGCAGAGACATTACTTTGCCGACTAAGGTCCGTCTCGTCAAGGCTATGGTTTTTCCAGTGGTCATGTGTGGATGTGAGAGTTGGACTGTGAAGAAGGCTGAGCGCCAAAGAATTGATGCTTTTGAACTGTGGTGTTGGAGAAGACTCTTGAGAGTCCCTTGGACTGCAAGGAGGTCCAACCAGTCCATTCTGAAGGAGATCAGCCCTGGGATTTCTTTGGAAGGAATGATGCTGAAGCTGAAACTCCAATACTTCGGCCACCTCATGCGAAGAGTTGACTCATTGGAAAAGACTCTGATGCTGGGAGGGATTGGGGGCAGGAGGAGAAGGGGACGACCGAGGATGAGATGGCTGGATGGCATCACGGACTCAATGGACGTGAGTCTGAGTGAACTCCAGGGGTTGATGATGGACAGGGAGGCATAGCGTGCTGCGATTCATGGGTTTGCAAAGAGTCAGACACGACTGAGCGACTGAACTGAACTGAACTGAACTATATCTACTAACACCAACCTACCAGTTCTCTAAGTGTCTGAGTCTGTTTCTGTTTCACAGATTAGTTCATTTGTGTTATATTTTAGACTCCACATGTAAGTGATATCATATGGTATTTGTCATTGTCTGACAATTTAAAATGATAATCTCCAGATCCATCCATGTTGCTGCACATGGCATTATTTCATTTTTAATGGCTGAGTAGTATTCCATTGTGTGTGTGTGCGTGCGTGCGTGTGTGTGTGTGTGTGTGTGTGTGTGTACCACATCTTCTTTATCCATTCATCTGTTGATGGACATTTAGATTGTTTCCATGTCTTGGCTATTGTGATTAGTGTTGCTATGGACATAGTGTGGTGCATGTATCTTTTGGATTATAGTTTTGTCCAGATATATGCCCAGGAGCGAAATGATTGCTGTATCATGTGGTCATTCTATTTTTAGTTTTCTGAAAGACCTCCATGCTGTTTTCATAGTGGCTGTACCAACTTACATTCCAACCAACAGTGTAGGAGGGTCCCCTTTTCACCACATCCTCTCCACCATTTGTTATTTGTAGACTTTTTATTGATGGGCATTCTGACTATTGTGAGGTGGTACCTCGTTGTAGTTTTGATTTGCATTTCTCTAATAATTAGCAGTGTTGAGCATCTTTTCATGTGTGTGTTATTTGTATTTTTTCTTTGGAGAAATGTCTGTTTAGGTCTTCTGCCCATTTTTTTTAAACAGTTTTTTTTTTTGTTGAGTTGTATAAGTTGTTTGTATATTTTGAAAATTAAGCCTTTGTCAATCTCATTGTTTACAAATATTTTCTCCTATTCTGTAGGTTGTCTTTTCTTTTCTTTTTTTAATAGTATACTTTGCTGTGCAAAAGCTTGTAAGCTTGATTAGGACCCTCCTTTGTTCAATATTAAGTGACAGTAGGTATGTGGGTTTGTTTCTGGGATCTCGATTCTGTTTCACTGATCTGTGTGTCTTTTTTGTGCTAATACCATGCTGTTTTGATTACTATAGATCTATAGTATTATCTGATGTCTGGGAGGGTTTTGTCTCCTGTTTTGCTCTTTATCTTTAGGATTACTTTGGCAATTCTGGGTCTTTTATGGTTCCATGTAAGTTTAATTTGGATTATTTGTTCTAGTTCTATGAAAAATGTCATAGGTAGTTTAATAAGGATTGCATGGAATCTGTAGTTTGCATTGGGTAGTGTGGCCATTTTAACAATATTAATTATTTCAATCCAAGAGCATTTTGTATGTTCCCATTTCCTTGAATCATCTTCAGTTTCCTTTGTTAATGATTTAGAGTTCTCAGCATGTAATTATTTCACCTCCTTGGTCAGATTTATTCCTAAGTATTTTATTTTGGGGGGTGTGATTTTGAAAGTTATTGGTTTTTTTTACATTCCCTTTCTGATATTTAATTATTAATGTAAAGAAATGCAGCCAGTTTCTGTATGTTAATCGTGTATCTTGCTACCTTACTGAATTCAGTTATCAGTTTTAGTAGCTTTTGTGTGGAGTCTTTAGAGTATATAGAATCATGTCATCTGCATGTAATGACAGTTTTACCTCTTGCCTTCCAATTTGGATATCTTTTATTTATTTTTCTTTTCTTATAAGTGTGGGTAGGACTTCTAACACTATGTTGAGTGGAAGAGGTGAGAGTGGGCATCCTTATCTTGTTCCAAATTTTAGTGGCAAGAGTATCAGCTTTTCACTGTGGGTTCATCATAAATAGTTTTTTCTGTGTAGAGAGAGATTCCCTCTGTACCCACTTTGGTAAGGATGTTTATCATGAGTGGTTTGTCTAGTGCTTTTTCTGTATTTATTGAGATGATCATGTGGTTTTTGTCTATTGTTTAAGTGGTGTAACACATTGATTAATATGTATGTATGGAACTATCCTTGTGAACTTGGAATGATGAATCCTGCTTGCTTGTAGTATATGATTTTTTATATGTTGCTGGATTCAGCATATTAATATTTTGTTGAGAATTTTTGCATCTATATTCATCAATGATACCAGCCCATAATTTAATTTTGTGGTGGTGTCTTTTGTGGTTTTGATATCATAGTGGTGGTTGCTTCATAGAATGTCTTTGGGAGTTTTCTCTCCTCCTCAACTTTTTGGGAAGAGTTTGAGAAGGATCAGTATAGATTCTTCTTTGAATGTTTGGTATAATTTGCCTTGAAGCCATCTGGTCCTGGACTTTTGTTTGTAGAGAGTTTTAAAATTCTGTTTCACCTCTAGTGATTGGTCTTTTAAAATTATGTATTTCTTCTTGATTCAATTTTGGTGGGCTGTATGTTTCTAGATACTTGTCCATTTCTTCTGGGTTATTGAATTTGTTGACATATAATTGTTTACAGTATTCTCATATGGCTTTTTGTGTGTTTCTGCAATATTGATCGTTAGTTTCCTGTTTCATTTCTTTTTTGTTTATTTGAGTTCTCTCTTTTCTTCTTGATGAGCCTGGTCAGAGGTTTGTCAATCTTGTTTATCCTTTCAAAGAACTGCCTCTTGGTTTGATTGTTTTCCTTTCTCTCTGTTTCCCCTCTGACCTTTATTACTCCTCCTTTCTCCTGACTTTAGGTTTCGTTTGTTCTTCTTTTTCTAATTCTTATAAGTGGTAGATTAGCTTGTTTATTTGAGGTTTTTCTCGTTTTTTTGAGGAAAGCTTATATCACTATGAACTTCCATCTAGAACTGCTTTCGCTGCATACCACAGATTTTGTGTGGTTGTGTTTTCATTGTTCTTTGTCTCAAGATATTTTAAACTTTTCTCCTTGACTTCATTGTTGACCCATTGTTTTTTTAGTAGCGTATTGTTTAGTCTCCATGTAATTGTTTTTTCCTCACTTTTTTTTTTTTCTGTGATTGATTTCTAGTTTCATGCCATTGTGGTCAGAAGAGATGCCTGAGATAACTTCTATATCCTTAAATTTGTTGAGGCTTGCTTTGTGTCCTTTTATGTGGTCAGTCCTAGAGAATGTTTCATATGCACTTGAAAAGAATCTGTATTCTGTGCTTTTTTTGGAATGTAATATCCTGAAAATATCCATTAAGTGTGTTTTATTGTATCATTTAGGATATGTGCTGTCTTACTGATTTTTTGTCTGGAAGATCTGTCCATTGATGTGAATGGGGTGTTAGAGTCTCCTACCGTTTTTGTATTCTTGTCTTTTTTTCTCCATTTATGCCTGTTAGTATTTGTTTCACACATTTGGCCATTTAGGTCTGTTACTATTTGCTTTACACATTTAGGAGCTTGGGTGTTAAGTGCGTATATGTTGACAAGTGTAAGATCCTCTCCTTGTATTGATCCTTTTATCGTTATATACTGCCCTTCTTTATAGTCTGTGCTTTAGAGTCTATTTTGTATGATATGACTATTGTGACCCCCATTTTCTTTTATTTTCTGTTTGCAAAAAATACATTTTTCTATCCCTTCACTTTCAATCTATGTGTGTCCTTTACCCTGAGTGAGGTCTCTTGTGGGCAGCATATTGTAGCGCTTGTTTTTTTTATCCAGTCTGTCAGTCTGTATTTTTTGACTGGAGCATTTAGTCCATTGACATTTGAATTAATAGATATGTATTTATTGCCATTTAAGTCTTGTTTTCCTGTTGATTTTATATTTCTTGTCTATGCCTTTGTTTGTTTGTTTTTCCTTTTGTGGGTTGTTGATTTTCTTTTGTATTATACTTATGTTCTCTTCCTTTTAGTTTTTGTGAATCTATTGCATGTTTTTGATTTGTGGTTACCCTTTTCTTCAACTCCATCCTGTGTCTACTTGCCTTAGACTGCTAGTCTTATAGGCTTAAACACATTCTAAGAAATGAAAAAAATCAACATTTCTAACTCTCCTCCCCCACATTTTATGATTTTGATGACCTTTTTTACATCTTCATGTTCATCCTTTTGCTGTTAATTGTGGTTATCATTGCTTCCACAGAAATTTTTTTCTTTTTTAAATCTGTGTACTGTCTTATTTAGGTGATTTGCTTTCCAATTGTGATTTTCTCTTTCCTATATATTCTTTTTTTAAAAAAAGAAATATTTACTTATTTATTTGGCTGCACTGGGACTTAGTTGCAGCATATGGGATCTAGTTCCCTGACCAGGGATTGAACCCAGGTTCACTGCTTTGGGAGCATGGAGTCTTAGCCACTGGACCACCAGGGAAGTCCCATCTTTCCTGTATATTCTTACTTCTTTTCTATTTAGAGAAGACTTATTAATATTTCCTTTGGAATAAGTTTAGTGTTGCGATATTCTTTTAGTTTTTGCTTATCTGAGAAAATTTTTCTCTCTTCTTCTATTCTAAATGATAATATTGTTGGGTAGAGTATTATAGATTGTAGATTTTTTTCCCTTTCAGGACTTTGCATATATCTTGTCTCTCCCTTCTGGTCTGCAATATTTCTGTAGAAAAATCAAGCGATAGCTTTGTGGGGATTCCCTTGTAATTAATTCTATGCTTTTCTCTTGCTACATTTAGAAGCCTCTTTAACTTTTTCCACTTTTATTATATCTTTGTATAGGTATGTTTGGGTTTACCTTGTTTGGGACCCTCTGTGCTTCCTATACCTGGATATCTGTTTCTGTCTTTTGGTTTGCAGGTTTTCAGCCATAATTTCTTCAAGCACATTTTTAATCCCCTTTTCTCTTTCTTCCCCTTCTAGAATCCCAATTATGTATCAGTTGGCATGTTTTATTTTATCTCATAGTTGTTTTATATTGCTTTCATTTTTTTTTTTTCATTTTGCTTTCTGTCTACTGTCCTTGTTGGGTGATTTCCATCATTCTGTCTTCTAGCTCAGTTATTTGTTATTCTGCATTATTTATTCTGCTATTCATTGCCTTTAGTTCACTTTCATCTCAGCAAATGAGCTTTATTTTTCTTGGTTCCTCTCTGTAGTTTCTAGTTCCTATTTACAGTACTCTGAATTTCTGTCAGTAGCCTTTCTTAATTCATTCAGTATCTCCTTTTTGAAATCAATGTTTATTAGACTCAAGAGATCTGGTTTATTGTTTGTTCTTTCAGGGGAATTATCTTGGTCTAGCTGGGAATGGTTCTTCTGCGCCTTCATCTTGCTTATATTTCTCTTATTCTGCAAGTTTAGGAGAAACAGTTATCTACTGTGGTCTTAGAGGGGCGTTTATATGTGGGAACATCCCTGTGTAGGTTTACTGTTTTTGGTGCAAGGGTTGTTTTTAGTAGGGATGCCTGTCGCCTCTTTCCTCAGTGTGTGCTGGCCATTATCTCCTTGATGGGGATGTGCAGATGTAGCAGTTGGTGCCTGGTCATGGGGTTCTCTGTGGCAGTGGCAGCTCACATGCACCCCTGGAGCACGCCATGGGAGCAGAGGGAGTCTGTGACCACCTCTGGAGCCTGGGAGATGAAAGCAGTAGCTCGAGACAGCTCCTGAAGCCTGGGGCAAGGTGTTGGGGAGGATGGTAGAGGCATGTGACTGTGCCTGAAGTCTAGGAGTGGAGGGGAGCAATAATGGCAGCTCACACGCACGCCTGGAGCTCCTGTAGGTAATGTCCTGCCATCTGAGAGCGCATGTAGGGAAAAAGGCTATAATGGTGAGTGTTGCCCCTCTTCTTGTGCACTGCCGATACAGTGGCACTTGGTCCCTAAGGCAGCCCAGGCCTCCTCTGCATAAACCCTCAGATGGGTTCACACCAAACTCTAGCCCCTTTGCTCATAGTCCACCTCAGGCCCCTCCCCAGGTCCGATCTCCGAAGCCTAAGCTTCTGCACCCAGCCCCTGTCCACACTGGTGGCCACGTGTCTCAGGCTGGGGAGTGCAGAGTGATGGTACTGACCGTATGTACAGGTTTCTTTCCATTCTAGCTGCTTCAAACCAGTTGCTACATTCTCTTCCAAGGCTCCAAAGCTTCCCCTCTGTCCCAGCTGACTTCCCTGCTGGTGAGGGGACTTCCCAGGTGCAGGAAACTTCCCTCCTTAATAGCTTCCTCCAGGGGGCACAGGTCCAGTTCTGCTTCCTTCCTCAGTTTTTTTCTTTTCCTTTCTTTTTTGTCCTGCCCAGTTCCATGAGACTGTCTTGCTCTTCAGAGGCTGGGAGTCTTCTGCCAACGTTTGGTAGATATTCTGTGAGAATCGTTCCACATGTAGATGTATTTTTGATGTACATGGGAGGAGGTGACCTTCACGTTACTATTCCATCTCTGATCACCTCTGACTTTTTGCTTTTCTTTTTTTTTTAGGGTGTGGTAGTTGCTTTTCAAAGTTTTTAGAGTGAAATATTTTATATCCAGGAATAAAAGTTATTTAAAACAAAAAAGCTGGAGTAGTCTAGTGGGACCACTCAGGAGATGGACAACTTTAGGAGCGGGTGAGCTGCCTGTCCTTGAAGATGGACAAGCAGAGGTGGTGTCCATCTGTCATGGACATGGTTCCAGGACTTCCTGAACAGGCGAGTGGATGGGGGCTGTGTTCTTTGATGAACTGTGCCAGGACTGCCCCACAGGTCCCTGAGCCTGTGGGATAAGGGAGTAATCCAATGCACTGCTTCTCTTCTCACACTTGACAATGCCTGAAAATCAGTGATTCCCCTGAGAATCACTGGGGAGCTCGTTCCAGCTCTGACTCTGATTCAGAAGGTGGGCCCAAGACTGCATTTTTAATGAGCTCCAAGTGATGCTAAAGCTTCTGGTCCAAGGCCCTGGAGCACTTTCCCTCTGGATTTGCTCTAGAGGCGTGCCCAGGTATTACAGAGCAAACAGATGATGCCAGGGGTCACGGGAAAGGTAAACAAGGCTGTGAGGATGAGTGACCTGAGCTAAGTGGCATTTCTGAAAGGCCTCTTCAGAGATATAAAAAGATGAGAGTCTGAGTTGCTGGGTTTGAGAACAGGTCACTTCCCACTTTGGCTTTATGGAGAGAGCTCAGTGTTAGAATACAGCCAGCCAGGATTTGAATCCCAGCTCTGCAGGTCATTAGCTGTGTGTCCTTGGGCAGCTTCTCTTGCCTCCCTCTGCTTCAGTTTCTTCATCTGAGGGTGGAAATGCCTGCTGGATAAGGCCATGATCAGGATGAAGTAGGATAACATGTCAGGTACCTGGCATTCAGTGGGCCTTTAACGAACACTGGCTTTTCCCAACACCATACACTCGTCTCTTCTTGCAGGTGGATGAGATTTACCACGATGAGTCCCTGGGGGTCCACATAAACATCGCCCTTGTCCGCTTGATCATGGTTGGCTACCGACAGGTAAACTTCTTTGTCAGCAGGCAGAATTGGGAGGGAGATGGGGTGTGAGGCAAGAGCATCAGACAGGCTAGGGTGTTGGGCAAGGGAAGCAGGGTCTAGGAAACATTTTATTTCCAGAATCAGAGCCCAGAGACCATGAGGTCTCAGTGGCAGAGGCATCTGGGGTTGATAAGTGGGACTTACAATTTCCCTCCAGTGAGATAAATGGACAGTCCTTGGTCCCTATACCTGGAGGTCCCACTCCTTGAATCGATGGGGAAAGTGGAGCTTGGAGAGGTGACAGTGACCAAGATAAGCTCTGCAAGGGTTGGGCCCCAGGCTCTGTTGCTTGTTCTCCCGCATATGGGAGTAAAAACAGAGTTTTCCTCTAGAGGCTGCTGTGAAAATTAAGTGACAATGAATGTAGGGAGGAAAGGCTCAGAACAGCACCTGACTGTCAAGGGATTAGAGACCATCAGTTCTCAGCAGATAGGGGTCCTGACACGGGGCTTGGCACAGGAACGTTCCCTGAAGCAGGGTGGGACTATGTGCCTGCGGCAGCCAGAATCAGTGACCCTGGGGAAGGCACTGCTATCAGTCGGGCCTCGGTGTCCCCTGCTGATGGGAGCCTGTTGTGGTCTGTGGGATCTGACCAACCACCCTGCTCTCTGGCCCCACAGTCACTGAGCCTGATCGAGCGTGGGAACCCCTCTCGCAGCCTGGAGCAGGTGTGTCGCTGGGCCCACTCTCAGCAGCGCCAGGACCCTGGCCACGCAGAGCACCACGATCACGTCGTCTTCCTCACTCGGCAGGACTTCGGACCCTCAGGTATGCAAGGTACTGTATTTGCCATGGCCAGGTGTGTGCAGCTGCAGGGCAGGGGCCGAGGCTGTCTCTGGGGCCATCCTAGGAGGACTGGAGGGGTTTATTTCAACAAAAAGATCCTTGGGACTTTGGAGCAGGACCTGGCTGGACAGGTGGCAGGCAAGCTTTGCAGTGGTTTCTTAGGGACCAGGGAGAGTGAAGGGGTCCTGCTCTGGTCCCTGCTGCTTTGGTTGAAACTGCAGTTGGCTGGGCATCAGGCTCTGGCCCTGTGCTCACCGTCCTGGGACCTGGCTGCTCGAGGGTCTCAGTGACCTTCAAGGTGCTCCTGCCCACACTGTATCCTTCCATCTTCAGAAGCTGGCCATGGGGAACCTGCAACAGGGCCAGCTTGGGCTTCTGGAAGGAAGGCCCTGCTCTCTCTGCTGATCCATGAGTCCGCAGTCCAGTGAGCTGAGCTTACTCATCCCCAGAACTCTCCCCACTGTGGAGTGGAGGAAATAGGAGTATATTTGCTGTCCTCTGTTACCAGGCTGCTAAAAGGCCCGTGGGATGCATGCAGTATCTGTGATGGAGGTGGCTGAGTGCCCTCTGCAAACTCAGGAAGCTTGGATCACCACCCCCGCCCCTAGCTTTTTGTAAGGGGAAACCGAGGCCCAGAGTGGCAACAAGGTTTGCCCAGGCCCCACTGCAGAGAGGAGACAGAGCTGAAACTCAGACTGGATCTCGAGGCACCGAGTTGAAGGCTTCTTAATGTTTTCTGGTCTGGCGCTAGAAGAGGGTCAGCCTGTACCCAAAGGGCTGCTTGTCTGAATCCCTGAAATCCCCAAGGTGAGCTTGTACACACACAGATTGACACACACATGTACAGACAAATGTGCACTTCTGCCCAGACACATGTGCACACCGACAGCCACACGTGTGCACTCGTGTGTGCTGTTGAGCACATCCAGACCTCCAGGACAGACAGGACCCCAGAAACCTCTATACCCCCAGGACCATCTCAGGAAAGGGTTTTGGCAGTTCTGAAGACAGAGGATAGCTGTCTGGTCCTGGCTGGCTGAAAGCCCAAGGTATGGAGCGTTCTCTACCATTGCCCCCTCTTCAGAGGTCTTCCCCAGCCCAGGCTGCCCTCCCAGCCGATTACGGGCTGGGGAGGCGGGCACGAAGCCCCCTGGATCATAAGCCTCTCACACAGAGCCGCTCAGCCAGTGCTGGCCTCACCGTGGCTACGGTGCGCTGGCCCCCTGCACTGCCCGTGTCTCCTGAGGCCTGCACAGTCGTGTCTTCACTCTGCCCATGTCTTCCGCTCCACGTGTCCACCTCCACCTCCCCAGAGTCTCTCACCTCTCCCCCAGCCCCAGCTCTAGGCCGCTCATAAGCCATTCCCTGGTCCCCTCAACCCCTTCCATTACACCCATTCCCTGGAGGACTCCCAGTCATCCCCACACATCCCTCTGAGCTCCTGGAACTCCAGCCCTCCAGGCCCACCCCTAAGTAACCTCCTGACCCTGGTCTGCCTGCGAAAGTGTCTGCCCCTCACGGGTGTGGATGTGCTGTAGGAAGGGGGTGTGGGCTGGCACCTGATTCCTCTGTTCTCCCCATAGTGTCTAACACACTGCCAGCTGTCACACTGCACAGATGTGTGGAGCTTGTCAACTGACCGACTGGCTGGCTGCTGCTTGGAAGTTGGGTCTGTGCAGGCTTGGGCATGCTGCCTTGTTTAGAGGAGGGGCTGACAGGCGCAGGGAGCCGCAGGCCAGGAGGGAAGGATGCGGGGGCAGCTTGGCCCAGGTGCCATACTGCAGCTGCATACATCCAGGGCAAGACGTTGCAAGAATCCTTCTTCCTCCTGGAACCCTCTGGCAGTGATCCGATCCAGACGTGCCTGCAGTGGCTGGCTCAGCACAGACCTCATTGCGTCCTGCCTCACGTGCGTGTGACCTCTCTCTGCCCTCTCTCCCCATCCCCGGCAGGGTACGCACCTGTCACCGGCATGTGCCACCCCCTGAGAAGCTGTGCCCTCAACCACGAAGACGGTTTCTCCTCGGCCTTTGTGGTGGCCCATGAGACCGGCCACGTGTAAGTGGCCCCGAGAGGGTGGACTGTGCCTTGAGCTCCAAGGAGGTCTGTGGGAATGGGAGGTTTTGTCCTAGTTCTGAGTCCCATCCCAGGCTCCAGAGGAGCTGCCCTGAGAGGGAGGGAGCCCCGGGGCCCAGAGAGCAATTCTGGGTCTGCCTTGGGCCCAGCCCCCAAATCCCAGGGCTGTGGGAGACCAGACGGGGCCCTGCCTTTGGCAGCTCAGTGGCAGTGTCCCCTCAGAGGCAGCACTGTGCTCTCTGGGTGGCCTCTATCCCTCCGTCCAGGCATCCCTGATGCTCACGTGTGGAGGGCTGGCCAGAGTCCATCTTAAACAGGTGCGTGTAGATCCAGGACTCGGGCCAGGCTGGTGGCTGGCTTACGTGATCCTCGGACCTGGATTTAGTTTAGAATGTATTCATTCATTCAGTCAACCAGTATTTCTTGAACACCTGTTGTGTGCCAGGCCCTGTTCTAGAAATAGGGCTTCTGTGGAGAATGGGACGCAAAAGCATGCAAGACGCTATGTGCTGGGAGAAAACAATTAATCCACCATCCAGTGTCCAGCGATGACGCACAGCTGTCACGGTCACGCCCCCTGGCCTTGTCTGGCCACAGGGCAGAGCTAAGGGACGCGCCCCCAGCTTGCCTGTTCCCAGCCAAGGCATAGAGAAAGGGCCATTTTTTGCAGCTGGAAGGACATGGGAAGGAGTGTGCCAGCTGCGAGGGCAAGCCTGCTGCCCACAGTCAGCCGTGCCCCTCTCCGCATCTGCCTACCCCTGCGGTTTCACCCCAGCCCTGCCCTTCGCCGAGCGGGTGGCACCTCCTCTCTGGGGCCTTCATTTCCTCAGCTGCAGCACAGAGGCTGGCACTGGGGAAATCTCCGAGGGCCCTTCCTGCCCTGGCAGCCAATACTTCCACCTATTCTAGAGCCAGGAGTTTGTCTTCCTGTATGCAGGGGGCACTCCTCACTCACAGAGCCGCTGCCTACGGAGAGACAAGGTCAAGCTTAGAGGCCCACGTGTCTGTCTAGTGGTCAAGGCCAGATGCAGACGTCTGGGAACATGTAAGAATGTAGAACCTTTGGGCTTCAGTGTTACATACTAACTCTAAAGGGCTTCCCAGATGGTGCTAGTGGTAAAGAACGCACCTGCCCGTGCAGGAGATGTAAGCGAGGCGGGTTCGATCCCTGGGTTGGGGAGATCCCCTGGAGGAAAGCACAGCAACCCACTCCAGTATTCTTGCCTGGAGCATCCTTTGGGCAGAGGAGCCTGGCGGGCTTCAGTCCATGGGGTCATAAAGAATCAGACATGACTGATACGACTTAGCATGCACACTAACTATAAAGAGCAAACATTTACATTTAAACTATCTTTATGGCAGGTGGGTACCACACACATAGCTCTGTAAGGCCAGGTCTTGAAGAAGCTAAAGAGGCTGGTACATAGAGAGGGCGCTGTAAGCCAAGTCATACTGAACAGAATGAAACTGGTCCTTGCGCACGAGGCCCCAGGTTTGGAGGGAAGACAGTGCATGGTGTGAAAGTTGTTAACTACGTTGCAGGAGGCCCTGCTGTGGGCAGACCACCCCTGGGCAGGGTGGCCAGGAAGGGTGTCCCGGGGCCAGAGTGGGGCTTGAGCTGGTTTCAGACACCGTGAGGACATTAGGGAGGGTTTGAGGAGGGGGCTGGAAGGCAGAATGAGCTCAGCCCGATTGAGGGGCAATGTGGGACCTCAGCTTCCATCCAGTGGGGTGGCTCTCCCCACTGCACAGTGGGGAAACTGAGGCCAAAAGGCAAAGTCTGAAGCCTGGTGAGGGCAGTCTCCAGCCCACCTGCTCGTCTTCCCGGGGGTGGGCTCCCTGGATGAGACTCAGGACTGCCCTCTCTGCTCCCCCACCTCCAGGCTCGGCATGGAGCACGACGGCCAGGCCAACGGCTGTGCGGATGAGACCAGCCTGGGCAGTGTCATGGCGCCCCTGGTGCAGGCCGCCTTCCACCGCTTCCACTGGTCTCGCTGCAGCAAGCTGGAGCTCAGCCGCTACCTCCCGTAGGTCACCTCCGCCCTCTGCCTCTGCGCCTCCCCCATCATCTCCCCTCAGAGCACCATCCCGCCCCTGACACACGCTCCAGTCCGGCTTTGCTGGTCAGTTCCTGGGCCTCCGGGGACGTGGAGGCCCAGGATGAGTGTTGGATTTGGGAGCTCAAGGCCATGGATGGGCGCAGGGTGGATTTGGGTTGGGTAGGTGCCGGCAGAGATACTGTCACTAACCTCTGCAGCGATCGGCTGGGGCCCAGCGTATGTCCCACACGGTGGGCTGATTTGTCTTCGTCTCTCAGTGCAGTGAGCCCTCAAGCTGTCTGGGAGCCAGCTCTTATTCTGGGCCATGGCGTGAACTCTGTAATGTGGGTGAATGGGCCCTCTAAGAAAGCCACCAGCTGCATGCCTAAGGCTGGTCCTGGTGGCCTTGCCTCGGAGCCCAGACATGGTTGTGAGTGGAAGCAGGGGCACCTGTGGGGTGGTCCATTTTCCCTGGAGAGCGCAGCAACCAGCACAGAGCAGCAGGCGCATCCCTGCAGGCCTTCCTAGCTTGGTTCCCGCACCCTCCTCTGTGAAGGGAGAGATGGGGCCTTCCTGCCCTACCCGGCTCACTCCCTGCCTCTGCCCGCAGCTCCTACGACTGTCTCCTTGACGATCCCTTTGCGCCTGCCTGGCCCCAGCCCCCGGAGCTGCCTGGCATTGACTACTCAATGGATGAGCAGTGTCGCTTTGACTTTGGCACCGGGTACCACACCTGCTCGGCGGTGAGTTCCCATGGCCTCTGCCAGCCAGGATGCCAGACCAGCCTCCTGGGTCCCAGGCTGGTCATTCACGGAGCCACTGTAGGGGGATACAGGATGACCAGGGTCTAGGCCCTGCCACCTTCTGCTATGTCCCCACCATACCCAGTCCCATGGAGGGGTGGGGAGACAGTGTGTGCGGGGGCTAGAAAATGCCTGGAAGGATGGGGACAGGGTGGGGCACCGATGGGGTCCTGGCAGGCCAGGCTGGTCACTGGGGGCGTTTATCTGCCAAGTGGCCCGTGTGTCAGATCAGATACTAGCTCTGGGCTGGTAGAGAAATAGTTGCCACCCTCTGCTGTCTGGCGGAGAAGGCGATGGCACCCCACTCCAGTACTCTTGCCTGGAAAATCCCATGGACAGAGGAGCCTGCTAGGCTGCAGTCCATGGGGTCGCGAAGAGTCGGACACGACTGAGTGACTTCACTTTCACTTTTCACTTTCATGCATCAGAGAAGGAAGTGGCAACCCACTCCAGTGTTCTTGCCTGGAGAATCCCAGGGATGGGGGAGCCTGGTGGGCTGCCGTCTATGGGGTCGCACAGAGTTGGACATGACTGAAGCGACTTAGCAGCAGCAGCAGCAGCTGTCTGGATGTTTGGCAGGATGTTTGGGGCAGACTTCCCACCCTGGTGAAGTTCTCCTCTGTCCCACGTGATCTCTCTCCAGGGGGTCAGTCGCATGCTCCCTCCCTCCTCTGCCCTGTGCCTGAGATGATAGATTAAAGGGAGCAGAGCCCTGTCCTCCCCTGCAGAACAAGGCAGGGAGAGCCTGGAGCCTGGCAATCAGTTGAGCCCCCCAGGGGAGAATCAAACAGCCACTGAGCAGGGCCCAGGCAGAGGCTCAGAGAAGGGGACATCCCAGGGCAAGGGGGATGTCCCAAGGGGTCAGGCCTTGGTGCCTTGAGTACGTCATACCTCCCGCATGCAGGAACGCAGCCCCCTCCTCAGCTCTGCAGGACCTGAAGGCCCTGTGTGTGGCAATCTTGTGCATGGCCCAGGCCACCCTGGGACACCTGGTCTCCGCTTTGAGGGTGGAGAAGCATCTGGGAAATGGGGTTTCAATGCCCAGAGGGTGTGTTTGTAGGACATGAGTCTGGCTGGCAGGGGATGATAGAGAAAAGGACATTGAGGCTTCCCTAGACAATGTGAAATATAAGGTTACCAGCCTTATATGAGGAAATGGCAACCTCCTCCAGTATTCCTGCCTGGGAAATCCCGTGGACAAAGGAGTCTGGCAGGCTATAGTCCATGAGATCACAAGAATTGGACATGACTTAGCGACTAAACCACCACCCCAACCTTATATGAGAGGGAGATGGGAGTCCTGACCTTGTCTGGATGCTGCAGGATCTGGGCTAGACTGGCAGCTCCCTCCAAGCCCCCCACAGGCACACAGCTCATGGGGCATCAGCAGACTCAGCCTCCCCACAGCCTCAAACCCTGGTCCCTGCTTGGTGACAGACTGGCCTCTGCGAGGCAAGGAGGGAGGCCTTGGAGGGGAGAGCAGTGGGCTGTGGCTGGCCCTTCTTTTCGGTGGGGTTGCTGGAGGCCGCTGGCACTTGGGGTGGGGTTGAGCTGGTGGACATGCGGGGCTCTGGTTGGATGGGCCCCTCCTGCCTCCCTGGCAGTGTTTGGCCTCAGCGCCCATCCACATCCTGGCCCCTCTCTGTCACTGTTGCTTCCCCTGGACCACTTGCCAGAGCTGGAGGGCCAGTCCAGCCCAGTGACCCTGTCCCCCTTGCCGCGCAGTTCAGGACCTTCGAGGCCTGCAAGCAGCTCTGGTGCAGCCACCCCGACAACCCGTACTTCTGCAAGACCAAGAAGGGGCCCCCGCTGGACGGGACTGAGTGTGCGCCAGGCAAGGTAGCTGTGGGCTGGTGCCGGCCCCCAGGGGAACCTGTCCCTCCACCCAGTGTGGATGTGAATGCATGGTGGCCAGGGCGGCGTGGGAGTGTGGGACAAGGGTGAGCCTTGCGTGCAGGCAGATGGATGTGGAGCCCTCACGTGAACTCACACACACCCCCTCTCCTCCCTGGGACCACAGTCTTCGGCTTCTACAGAGACCAAGTTTGGCCTTGTCTCATAGTGCATCAGCAGGCATGCTTACTCCCATTTTACAGATGAGGAGAGTGAGGCTGAGGCTGATTAGGGAACTTGTGGAGGTCAAACAGAGGCTGATTAGCAGGGGGGGCAGTTGTTCAGGGGGTCCCCAGGTCTGAGAGTCTTGAGCTGACGTCTGAAACCCCACCTCTGCTCTTTCGCTGGCCCTGCTTCTCCCCGCAGCTCTGTGTGGTGACCTTGGGCCATCCTCTAACCAAGCACATCCCTCTCCTAGGCTTCTTGTGAAGTTTGGAGTCCTGTCAAAGCAAATGAGGGCACTGGGAAGAAGCAGGGTGCTGCCCCCACCAGCCTGTCCTCTGCCTTTCACCCTCGGCCCTCAGCAGACTCGCATCTGTAAATGGTCTGTCCCTTCACAGATGGGTGGAGCTTCTTTTAAAAATCTCTATCCCTACAGAGTCTGACTCAGTCTGGGGGTGAAGCTGAGACATCCGGAGTTTTAAAAGTTCCCCTAGTGACTCTGAGGCTGAGAAACACTGAGTTCTCTCTTGCAAATGGCCTGGACAGCTTTACTGTATTTCTTACCTATGACCCAACAAGAAGAGGGACGGGAGTTAACCTGTACTGAGCTCTCCTTTGCACCTGGCCTTGTGCTGAGGCCTTTGTGAGTGTGGTTGCCTTCAGTTCTGAGAACAGTCCCATTTACCAGGCAAGTACGCTGAGATTCAACAAGGTGAAGCTCTGCCAAAGCCACACACAGCTAGTAATGACCAAGTCGGAATTCAAACCCGGGCTTTTTGAACTTGAGGCATACACCCTCCACTGTGTGGCTAGACCTCCCGGGTAGCTGGCTTCCCTCCTATGAACATACCTGCTTGGGGTCCCAGATGGTGATTTCGAGGTCCAGAGCCAAGACCAACTCTAGATTGTGTGGGAAGATTATGTCTTCTCTTCCTTATCAGCTCTTTGTGCCTCTGGGGGTGGTTAACCAAATAATTGCAGCTCCTGTCATCATTGTTATATCACCTGCTGTTAGTGGAGGGCCGTGTGTGAGTGCTCACGGCAGCCCTGGGGGCGAGTGCTGTTATCCCCATTGTCCAGCTGAGGATTGGGCTCTGAGAGGGATATTCTTTGCTGAGGGTCATTCAGCGCACAGTAGGCATTGGATTCCATGTAACCCCGAGGCTGGTGCTCTTAGCATCCCTTTCTCTGGGCTCACCCACAATACCCAGTTGGGCACTTTCTATGGCAGTGGCTCCCGGGTGACCTCACACCCTCTGCTCCATCCCAGTGGTGCTTCAAAGGTCACTGCATCTGGAAGTCGCCGGAGCAGACTTATGGCCAGGATGGAGGCTGGAGCTCCTGGACCAAGTTCGGGTCGTGTTCACGGTCCTGTGGGGGCGGGGTTCGATCCCGTAGCCGGAGCTGTGACAATCCCACGTGAGTGCAATTGGCTGAGGTGGGCAGGACAGGGGCCTGAGGGGCTTGGAGGGGGAGGCACTGGGGGGCAGGGCCCAAGAAGAGGTCCCCTGCAGGTGGCTACATATTCTAGTAGATGAGGACCCCAAATTGTTGCAGGCACCAAATCACTTCCACCTCGGTCAGACATCTCCCATTGGGTCTGACATCTGAGAGTGGGTCTGAGCCAGTGATTCTCAATATCTCATGTGCAGGGAGTCTGGGTGGGCCCAAGGCTTGGTCAGTTTAACAAGCCCTTCTGTGACCCTGATCCTCTAGCTAAACTTTGAAAAAACACTGTTCACTAGCCATGCTTTAGGAGAATAAATTCCCCGAGTCTGTTTCCTACTACATGAGGCAAAACTTCTTCAATTTTTCTTATCTCTTTCTAATGTCAAATCCTCTCCTTACCTCCCCCCCTCCATTTTTTAGCATCCTGGGGGAGCAATCTATTTCTCCCTTTTATCCTCTTCATGGGGTTCCCCTCCAGTGGTTTCAGTACCTCTGAGCACCAGCTCTTTATGGCCTCCATCTCCCAAGCTGATGCAGCCTGCTTAGAACAGCTTCGTGGGAGCTGAGGGCTGCCCAGTCTGGCCCTGTGGGTCTGCTGGTCCCAGGAACCAGGGATACAGAACCTGCGTGTGGCAGGGCCAGCCTAGCCCTCACAGCAATGAGTGATGTGACGGCGACCTCAGAACGGCAGGGTCCTAGGATCACAGAGGCTCAGGTGGTCATTTTCTCTCCAGCATCTTCAGGAGTAGTCCTTCCTACTATGCTGTGTGTATACCTCCAGGGATGGGACTCTCAGTGCCTCCTGGAGCAGCCTGTTCCCATGTCAGATGGCTGTACTGACCCTTTACAAGTAGGAGCCAAAGAGAACAGCCTTGTAACTTCAGGCTGTTGGGGGTATGAAAGCTAGGTTAGAGAAAGGGCCAGTGGTGCCCACTCTGGATAAACCACCTCCCGGTCATGGCACATAGTTACTCCCTTGATCGAAGCTCCTGTTTATTAAACTGCTCTGAAATAACTATTTTTATTTTATGAGGCTTAAATGAAATATTATGTGTATTCTCCCCAGCACAGTTTAAGCGCTAATGAAGGATGGCCTCTGTTCTAATTATTCCAGGGTATGGACCACTTTCTCTGCGCCAGGTGGGGTGCTCAGCGCTCCTGTGCATAAACCCACATAACCCTCCCAGCACCTCTGTACAGAGTTCCAGTAAGCCCGTTCACTTGAATACTTTGTACCCGTAATCTTACCGAATCCTTTTAATTTAATGGGGATGAGAGTACAGATTGCTTAAGGATACCTTTTTAAAATTTATTCTTCACAGACACACCAGGAAGTAGATAAAATAAGAGGTGTTATGGTCCCTCCTTGAAAGGGGAAATTAAGGCATAGCAGGACTTGGGTGTAGATTCAGCTAGATCTTTTGACTCCAAACCCAAGTCTCCTTTACCACTCCTTAGTTTATGGTGGTATTAAATGGAAGTGGATGCAAATCAGAGCAGTTGAGTCGTGTGTTGGGGACCTACTGTGTGTCAGGCCTGTGTAACGGGTGAAAGAATATGCGCAGATGAGGAAGACTGATTTCTCTTCCAGGCCAGCTGGAGCGGTCAGTCTTTCCCTCTTGTCTTCCTCCTCTCCACCCCATCTCTTGCCCCATTTCTTTCTTTCATTCTCTCTTCTTCTGATCACACAAACACACAAATGGGTGGCATATGCCTGAAGGGACCAAAAAGACTCTGAGCTCAGCAGCCCTCACAGTGTGGTTCCCCCCTAATTTCCAAGTTAGTAGGGCCCCTTTTTATGCTTCTCTAAAGGGCTGAGCCACCCAGGTGGCTATGGGAAAGCCTGCCACCCGTCCAGCCTTTCCAGCCAGCACAGTCTCTTTATGCCTGTCCCAGCCCAGCTTACGGAGGCCGCATGTGCTCAGGGCCCATGTTCCAGTACCAGATCTGCAACAGCGAGGAGTGTCCGGGGCCCTATGAGGACTTCCGGGCCCAGCAGTGTGCCAAGCGCAACTCCTACTATGTCCACGAGAACGCCAAGCACAACTGGATCCCCTATGAGCCGGACGATGGTGAGTGGGGCCCTGTTCCCTCCACCTCCCGCCCCGTGGCCTTGGGCATCTGCTGGGTCCTTATCTTCCCAGGCAGGGCCTTCTATGCCTGGCCCACCAATAGAGATGGAGGGACAGTGGCGGCACCCAAAGGGGCATTGCAGTTGCCAGGTTTGCCCCATGCTTTTGTGCAGACCTTTGCACTGTATACATTGTGGGCCTGCCATCGTCATGAAAATCATCCTGGATTTGAATTCTTATGCTGTTTCTTGGCTGATGCGAGGGCAATGTCTTGAGCAGGGGTCACTTGGCCCAGAAGTACCACTGAGGCTGGAGGCAGTGCTGGTGGCGGGGTGGGTGCTTTCAAACATGTCCTGCCGTGTGCGGAAGGCCCTATACAGGTGCAGGCATTCCTCGCCTTGCATCACCAGTGTCCAGAGAAGCTCAGTGCTATTACTGACCGTGTTTTTAGGTTTTTACTGATTGTACTACTGTTTCAGGCATTAATGAAAATGATTGGAAAGTCAGGTCAATGGGACCTGTGGGATCCTCCCACTGAGCCCCTCCAAACTGCCCTGGACACAGGCCGTGGGACTCATGCAGAGGGTCAGAACTTTGGGGCTAAGCCAGTGCCTATCTATTTTGGAGCTTTTTTAGTGATATCTCTTATAGTGGCAGAGGATGAGATGGTTAGATAGCATCACTGACTCAATGGGCATGTATTTGAGCAAACTGAGAGAGTGAAGGACAGGGAAGCCTGGTGTGCTGCAGTTCACGGAATCTTAAAGAATTGGACATGACTTAGTGATTGAACAACAGTAACTCGTGGCGGCAGAGAGAAGCCAGTGAAGGGTTGGGACTCACACCAGCTTAGTGCCTTCAGGCTGGAAGGACCTTCAGCTGTCCTCTGAATCTCCCTTGCTTCACCAGCCTCTCCATGATCCTTCCACGACCTGATGCTCACTCCGTACCAGCCAGCCCTCAGGTTGGCCTTTGCTCTCCTGAGCCCAGGGCCTCCTCCTCGTAGCCCTGGTTTCCAAGTATCCATTGCAAGACCCTCCCTTCTTCAGCTCTCATTTAGAATGAGAGTCTTCAAGTTGGAAGGGACCTCAGAGGGCCTGTGTGTTGCCTGCCAGTGCGCAGACTCCTCCAGGACATGCTTGCAGGGAGTGTCTCCTCCCTGCTTAGACTCCCCCTAGTCTGGGGAGCTTCCCACCTCCATGCCACTGCTGGCTGGCTTTCGGGGCTGCCTGGAAACCCCTTTGCTTGAGGTGTACTGGTCAGGGTCTTGCCTTTGGGAGGGTGAAAGCTCCCTACCCCTCGGCCCCTGGCCCAGGTCCCACTGGAAGTATGGCTGCTCCTGTGTGTGAGATCCAAAATGAAACAGGATGTTAGGACTCTAGACTCAAGTCCTGAGTGTTGGGACGTGATGTCACTGCGCAACAGGGACCTTAGGGTTGAGGAGCCAGGAGCCAGATGGTTCCTGACAAATTTTGCTTTGGAAGCTTTGCAGATCCATCCAGAACCCACACAGGCTGCTGTAACATGGGGTGGAGAAGGGCTGCAAGGTCAATGGGACGGTTGGACTTTGGGTTTTCCCAGGACTTTTACACAAATTCCAGGAAGTTAGCTAAACCCCAATCTCCCTTTTTCTAAGAAACACAGCAAATGTTTATATGTTCTCTGGAATCTACTTTTATAGGACATTAATAGCCTAGACAGAGAACATTTGATTGTTAAAACTAGAAAGGAGCTCCGGAAGGGACCTCCTTCCTTCCGTCGCTGCTGCTCCATTTTGTAAGCCCAAGCCCAGACCACTGTTCACAGACATGTTGAGATTCACTATCATATGTGTGACTGGTGATGTGTATGTAGAGATCAGAGCAGAGTCTGGCCCAAACCAGACAGCCTGGGTTAGAATCCTGGCTCTGCCACTTCCTGGCTGGCTGAATGGCCATGAGCAAATTCCTTAACCTCTTTGGTCCTTGGTTTCCTCCTCTGTAATGCTAAAACATACTTCCTGGGGAGTATTGAGAGGTTTAAATTAGCTAATTCACAAAAAGCATTTAACGTCGTACATCAAGAATGTATAAAGGTTTTCGAAGTCTGGCACATAGTAAGCTTTCATTAAGTGTTGGCTAATTGTTATTGTTTTATCACTTGCTGTTTCTTAACAGCATGATGTGGCATTTTACTGATGGGGGTAATAAGGAACTGAGATTCAGAGAGGTCAGATAAGTTACCCAAAGTCACATGGCTCCTAAGTGCCAGAGCAGGGATTTTATGCCCAGCTCCACACCTAGTTTTCCCTGCGTTGCCCAGAGCTGGCCCCTGGGACTTCCTGTTCCGGCCACGCGCTAGTGTCGGCCTAGGCCAGCCCACGTTCTGGGAGCCCCGCCGGCTCAGTGTGTTCTGTTTCCCCACAGACGCCCAGAAGTGTGAACTAATCTGCCAGTCAGAGGACACAGGGGACGTGGTCTTCATGAACCAGGTGGTCCATGATGGGACTCGCTGCAGCTACCGGGACCTGTACAGTGTCTGTGCCCGCGGCGAGTGTGTGGTAGGTGGCCCCCTCTGGACCACCCACCGTCTGCCTGCCCCAGGAGACTGGAGGGCTGCAGTGCCTCCTCCTCCTTCTGTTCCCTGGGAAGACAGGCATCACCTCACCTTCTCCACCCATGACACGTCTCGTCCTCAGCGTAACTCTGGGATGCTGCTAGAAAGGGGTCACTGCCCAGCTGCATTCAAGGAGAGAGGCGCGGCTAGGTTTCAGAGCTTGACTGCGTCACATAGCATGTTTGTGGCAGAGTCCCATCCAGGAATGCCTCTCAGTCTACGGTCCTTACATGTCTGGGGACTGGAGAGGGGGCCAGGGGCTGCCAACCCGCACGCAGCAGTGCGGATGTGGAAGCCTCCTTTTGCTGACCCCATCTCTGATTTCAGCCCGTCGGCTGTGACAAGGAAGTGGGGTCCATGAAGGCAGATGACAAGTGTGGGGTCTGTGGTGGCGACAACTCCCACTGCAGGACTGTGAAGGGGACACTGGGCAAGGCCTCCAAGCAGGCAGGTGAGCAGGTGGGGGTGGCGGATGACCAGGAGCAGTGGCGTTCTGGTCCAGCCAGGGCCCTAGAGAATGAGCCATCCCTAGTTGAGCCCTTCCTTGCTTGAGCCAGGCCACAGTTCAGGCAGGGAGAGGGGGCCCTGGAGCCTCTGCCCTGACTGTGGTCCCTCGCCATCCAGGTGGGCTGTGCCTCTGCTTGGGCTCAGGAGCTCCGGAGCATGTCCTGCTCAGCACTGTGGGTCATAGGAACTCAGCTTGGCCTGGGCCTGTTGGTGGGAGTGAGGATGAGCTAGGTCTAAAGATGAGGCCCAGGCTGGACTAGCAATTTCCCTTTCTATCCTCATCTTTTCCTTGCTTTTTCATTTGTGGTTGTTGTTTTTTAACTGAAGTGCTTCCTGCTTTGAACTCCTGGTCCTTTAAGTTCCTTGACTTCTCTCCATACCTCTGTTGCAAAGGGCCAGATATTAGTCCTTTACACTTTAGTTTGAATTAGATTCATTTCCCCTTGGGGGGTGTTTCAGCTTTGTCTTGTCTCTCCTTGTTGGGGGAAAGTTGATGGTTCTGAGAAAGGTTAGTTTTCAGGCATCGGATTGGGAGGATCATGGGGACCCCCTAATGCTGGGTCTTCACTGCTTGTTTCATCTAAATCCCTACAGTGGCTTTAAGTATGAGAAGAAAGGGGAGAGGGGAACCTAAGGAGAGAAGAGGAGGGTCAAGACAGTGGGAAGTAGCAAGTGACACACACACTGAGTCCGTGGCTTTTATAGAGCATTTTAAGCTGCGCAAACTGTGATCCTCTCAGCACTTTGTAAAGAAGGGCCCATTCCTATTTGCAGATAAGGAAACTGAGCTTCCTGGGTACCCATGAGGAGCGGGGTGGTGGGAGATGCTGGGCGTGGTGCTGCCAGTTCAGGATGCTCATGGTTTTGCTGAAACTTCTATGGCAGGGGCTCTCAAGCTGGTGCAGATCCCCGCAGGTGCCAGGCACATCCAGATTGAGGAGCTGGAGAAGGTTCCCCACCACATTGGTGAGTACAGGGTGCCAAGTGATGGGCAGCCGGCCCCTGGGACCTGTCCTCGGGTGTGGGGGAGCTGGGAGAATGGAAGAGAAGATTCTAATGTAGGGGAGACATTTCTTGAATTTGAATAATGTGAGAGAATGCTTTTTTGTTGATTGATTGATTTTTCGTTTGTGTTGCATTGGAAAAAGGCTCCATGCTTCAGATTTCAGAAGGTATGAAAGGGGATCCAGGGGAGATTCCTTCCACCCTCTACCCCAGGAGCACTTTCCTTCCCCAGGGGCAACCACTGTTCATTTCTTGTGCACATAGGTACCTTTTAAAGGTAACCCATTTTTCATAGAATGTATTAGTTAATGTCTGCTGTATAATATATCATCCCCAAACTTAGCAGCTTCATGCAGCAAGTGTTTATTAGCATCAGTTCCGTGGATCCCCAGTTGGATCCCCAGTTTGGGCTGGGCTCAGCTGGGTGCTTCTTCTAACTCATCCTCCTGGAAACTCATTCACCCAAGTGCAGTCAGCTGGTGGGTGTGTAGGGACCTGGTTGGTACTGGCTGTCAGCTGGGGTTACAGGGGTGACAGGGTCATGTCCCCAGCTGGCTAGCCTGGGATTATGCACGTGGGATCTGTTGCATGGTCCTCAGAAGTGGCAAGAGCAGGCAAACCCCGGTGTGCAAGCCCATTTCAGGTCTCTGCTTGTGTCCTGCTTTCTCATGGCCGAGTGGTCTAAACAAGCCCCATGGCCAAACCCAGGCTCAAGAGGCAGAAGCAGAGTATCTCCTAACGGGAGATGTGGTACCTCACAGTGCAGAGAGGTGAACCCACAGGAGTAGGAGGCATCTGTGGCTGTTTTTGCAGTCTACCAGAGGGACCCTTCAATTATCCTTATTATAATGATGCTTAAACACATAATCTCTAAGCTAGATACCTACCCTTTATGCGTACAGCAGTTATACAGCTATAAAACCAAGACATTAAAAATGACAGCCCCCCCAAATCAATCAGTAGAATTAAAATTAAGCCCATGAATGTAAGAAGGGGAGGTTTTTGTGTGTTTCTGTGCTTCGTTCTGTTTTTGCTGAAACTAAAATTGGCATCAAAAAATGAGCATGCGCAGAATAGGCAAATCCATAGAGACAGGAAGTATGGTAATGGTTGTCAGGGGCTGGAGAGAGGGAGGAATGGTGAGTGACTATAAATGGGTCTCAGATTTCTTTCAGGGGTGATGAAATGTTCTGGAATTAGATAGTGGTGATGATTACACAGTCACAGAATCACACCAAGGTAAATTTTTTCTCAATTGAAAGCACATTAGTATGGTTTGGAGCAGGCTCCTGGTGAGCAGGTGGGCAGAAGGCTGCTGCCCACACGCTGGGCAGTGCTGGATTCCCCACACTTGTCTATGTTCCGACTCCTTACGGAGGGTGCATGGTTGTGATCCCTGGGCCACGGCATGTCCCAGAGCCCCCTCTTACTTACTACAGCCACCAAGTCGCACTGCTTGTTACCAGCTCATCATGAACACAAACACAAAATGTAACATCTCTGGGAAAGTTCATATATTACAAAAATGCCAACATTCGTATTTTTAGGTTACGATTAAAGTAATAGAAAACATTTAAAAAGTCTCCTGGAGAACTTGCGCTCCCTGCGCGTCTACATTAGCCCAGCTGTAGAAATTCCTCACCTGCTCTGGAGGGCACCTGAATGGAGTTGAAGTAGGCAGAAGGGGAAACTGAGGCCCTAAGTGGGTTGTGGGTGATTTGTGCACCCTCATTCACCTGCAGGATGAGCCAGTCTGGACCCTGGTGTCCGATCTCCCAGCTGCATGCCCCTGCCAGCCACACCTCTGGCTGTGAGATGGGACGGCTTTGGCTGGGCCATCTCCTTGCACACCTGCCTGCCTGGCTCTGGGGAATTGTGCCAGCACAGGGGCTGGGGAGGGACAGGGGCAGGGAGAGAAGGTCGTTTACCCTTGAAAGAAGGTGGTTACAAATGCTTCTCTTTCTGCAGCCCTACGGATGATCCCATACTGTCGGCAGCCCCTTGGGCTGCCTGCCCAGCTCCTCCCATCCATCCCTACCGTGTGCGGATGTCTAGCCTTCCCAGGGAGCTAGCTCGATGGGCTTGTAGGTAGCAGATGCGCTTCTGTGGAGGTTGGGGTAGAGGCTCCTGGCATCCAGGGCAGGCTCACTATGTGTTTGTGGGGTGAGTCCCTGAGGGTTAGAGCTCTCCAGGAGCTTGGGTGGGAAGGAAGCAGAACTGAGACCTGTCGTTGGCACAGATTGTGTGACTATTGTGTGTGTGAGATCCGCAGCAACCCTGGCAAAAATGTGCAGAATATATATGTGTGAGTGTGTGCGCATGTGCCTGTGTGTGCACACGTGTGCTGACAGGGTGTGTGCTCTCTGGAGAAGCCTGGGACAGGTGGCCGCCTTGGCAGTGAAGGCCAAGGCCCTGTCCAAACACGTTTGGCACTCCTGGAATTTAGGGGCATGGTCTCTGAAAGGAAGTGAAGGGAGAGAAGCCAGGCTGGTAACACCCACTGTGTGCGGGGCCTGAAGCTGGCATTCTTCATTTGTTGGAGCCTCGTGACAACCTTCTTGTTACCCCGTTTTGCAGTTGAGGAAACTGAGGCCCTGAGAGGTTAAGAGAATTGCTGGAAATATGGAGCAGGTCAGTCGTTAGGGCCTGGGCTCAGAGCTGGTAGGACCTGGATGGTGGAGAGTCCAGCCCACCACCCCCTGGCAGGTGGGGTGGACAGCCAGGGGCTGGGGGACAGCAGTAGCCATGGGCTATGGGGACAGACAAGGGCCCTGCCTAAGGCGATGCTTGGCGCTAGCCCGGAGGGTCTGGCCATTCTGGAGCTGGGCGAGATGAGGTTGTAGGGGGTAGGGGCATCTCTCCTCCTGCTCACCAAAGAGGCTGGCTCTGCTGAGAGCTGGACCAGCAGCCTCTGCGTGTCCAGGACACACCCCTGCCCATCTTGGAGCCTCTGATTCCCCATCTGGATTAATAACAGCACCAACCTCAGAATGCATGTGAGGATTGCACTTTGGCAGTGAGCAGTGTGACCAGCCTGTGGTTGGTGCCCTGTATCCCTGGCTCTTATGTTATAATTACACCAGGTGGGGACACCCCAGGGCTCCAGAGCCTTTGTCCTCCCTTCCTGGCTGGGGGGTCGGGTCCCAGGGTGCAGCCTTTCTCCGACCCCTGGTGCTTCCAGGGTGAATAAGGCTGTGAACCGGGGCCTTTGCTGGGGTGTCTGCAGCCTACACACCTGCCTGCCAGCCAGTTCCAGTTATAGGTTGTGAGTTACTCACTGGCTGGGATTGTAAGGGGTAGACATTTACAGATATATATTTTTTTATCCACCCACTCTATGCTCAGCCCTGTTCTGGGCCAGGGACACCAGGTAGAGGAGATATCCTGACAGGCTGTGGGAGAGACAGGATGTCTGTAATGGCAACTATAACTCAGATGCGGCTATGATGACAGTAGTAGTGCCTACCATTTATTATGTGCCAACTGCATGCCATGTACTCTGCCTCGTTCTTTACACATATGAACTTTAATTGTCCCAAAAGCCCCTTGGCAGGGTAGGTGAGCATGGGATACTGTGATTATCCTCAAAGGGCATTCACAATTTATAGATGGTGAAACTGAGGCAGCGTAAGGACTCTAAGTAACTTTCCCAGATCAGTCTGACTCCAGAGCCTATACTCTTAGCCTTTATGCTCTGCTGTAGAGATTGTTTGGAGAAGGAAATGGCAACCCATTCCAGTGTTCTTGCCTGGAGAATCCCAGGGACAGACGAGCCTGGTGGGCTGCCGTCTATGGGGTTTCACAGAGTCGGACATGACTGAAGCGTCGCAGCAGCAGCAGCATAGAGGTTGTTACTGTGCTGAACCTTAAATGTGGGTGGAGATCTGTCAGCAGGAGGAAGGGGAGGCCAGGTGAGAGGAATGGTGTGCACCGGGGTCCAGAGGCAGGGGTGCTGCCGGGTGGCAGTAGACAACCCATCTGACTGGGGAAAGGCTCAGGTGGGGACGGAGTGACAGGTAGGCAGAGAGCCCCAAGGGGCCCACGGGGACGGCCTTGAAGCCCCGAGGTGTGGCTTGTGCTCCTGTGGAGGGGAATAGAAATCTGTGTGACCCTCTCCCCATGGCCAGCGGTGAAGAACCAGGTCACAGGCAGCTTCATCCTCAACCCCAAGGGCAAGGAAGCCACGAGCCGGACCTTCACCGCAATGGGCCTGGAGTGGGAGTACGCGGTGGAGGATGCCAAGGAGAGCCTCAAGACCAGCGGGCCCCTGCCCGAAGCCGTCACTGTCCTGGTGAGCCCTCGCCCTGTTCAGTGGCCCCTGCCCACTCCCCTTGCTGCCCCAGTCCAGTCCCCTAACCCACCGTCTCTGCTGCCGAGCCAACACTCCTGTCCCTGTTCAGGTGTCTTTGGGAGCCTGGGCAAGGCCAAGGTGCCCTCTGTATTTCCAGGCTGGTAGAATGGGAAGTGAGAAGGGAAAAAGAAACTGTTGTCTCACTGTCGGCACTCCCTGAAGCGGGAGCCTGTCCTCCATAATGCAGGCTCGGAGATAGGGCCCAGGAGGAGCTGGAGGACCTGGGTTGGTTCCCCCTGTTATTCTGCCGTCTTCTGGTGTCCACTTGCATTGTGACTTTGCCAGGAAGTGCGTCCAGTGGCCTGTGGCTCACGGGTGCTGTTTGACACTGCCAGCTACTGTCCCAGCTGGGACCCACCTCTGCCCATACCTCCTCTTCCTAGACCATAAGCCAGAGCTTGTGGATCAGGGATCATTAACTTAGGAGAGCAGGTCAGGAGAGCCTCTGTCGTCACTGACTGGAGACCCTGGACATGCTTTGTTTCTGGTGAGACACTCGCTAGTCGGGGAGGTCCTAGAGGACAGGGTCTGAAGCCAATCGGTGTCAGTATATCAGTTCAATCCAACATGGGCTTCCTGTTCACCCTATATTTACTGCCCACACATACACCTATGGCCAGTTGATTTCCAGCAAGAATACCAAGAACATTCAATGGGGAAAGAAGAATCTCTGCAACTAATGATGCTGGCACAACGGGATATCCACAGGCAGAAGCATGAAGTTGAACCCTGGCCTCACACCATATACCAAAATCAGCTCAAGATAGATCAAAGCCCCAAGAACAAGAGCTAAGGCCCTAGAACTCTTGGAGAAGATAGAGGGATAGATCATGATTAGATTCGTGATTGGATTCCTAGATACGATACCAGAAGCATGAGCAGTGAAAGAAAAAAAAAAGATAAACTGGTCTTCATGGAAACTGAAAGCTTTCGTACATGGAAAGACATTTTCAGGAACGTGAGAAGATAACCTGAACAGAATGGGGGAAAGTGTTTGCAGTCATATATCTGATAAGCGTCTCTGTCATAGACCATCTTCTGGAGACAGGCAGTGTGAGAGCTCTCGTGAGCAGGACAGACCAGCAGACATGGTTTCTGCCCTTGCTGGAACTTAGGTGTGTGGGAGGGAGAATCACCGATGGGCACACAGCCTGTTCAGGCCAGGCACACAGTAGGTGCTTGGCCTGAGTTTCCCTGTGGCTGTGGGTCTGAAAGTCCTCCCCAGGCCATACTCGGTGCTGCCCCCTCCTGGCTTCCACTGGTTCTGCTTCTGACCCCACATCCTCCCTGGTGACGCCTCCTCTCTGGTCTCTCTATGCTGGCCTTGTTTCCCCGCCTCCAGTCCTGGGCCACCTCCTCCGTCTCCCCTCAGGTGCTCCCCCCAGCTGAAAGCGGCCCCCGCAGCAGTCTGGCCTACAAGTACATCATCCACGAGGACCTGCTGCCCCTCATCGGGAGCAACAACGTGCTCCTGGAGGAGACAGACACCTACGAGTGGGCACTCAAGAGCTGGGCGCCCTGCACCAAGGCCTGCGGAGGAGGTACCAGCCTGCCTGACTGTGGGGCAGCCCAGGGCCTCTCGGGAGAGGAGCGGGAGGGGTCAGGGGCCTGAAATTGTCTCCACTTACCGTGTCCCCAGCTCATGCCTCAGTTTCTCCACAAAGGTCTCTGGGGTGTGACAGCCTGCCTGGGCAGGGCCTTGGGGCTGGGCTGGGAGTGCTAGAGACAAACCTGGGGCAGGGTCTCTGCCCGGCAAGGGCTCCGCCTCTGTGCGGAGAGGCTGTGGTGCAGAGCCACGTCCCCACTTGCACCGTGGCAGGGACACCTGAGATGGGCTGGTCAGGGGGCTTCCTTAGAAAGTGACTTGGGGAGGAGATGTTGCAAAGGCCCAGAGGGAGGTGGGACTCAGAGCTCACAGTCCCTGAGGCTCTGGGCCAGGATAGTGGGGGGCCTGGCAGAACCGAGCCCCCACAGCTGGCTGCCCTCCTTCCAGGGATCCAGTTCACCAAATACGGCTGCCGGCGCCGACGAGATCACCACATGGTCCAGCGGCACCTGTGCGACCACAGGAAGAGGCCCAAGCCGATCCGCCGACGCTGCAACCAGCACCCGTGCGCCCAGCCAGGGTGAGTGCTTCGGGGGAGGGACGAGGAGGCTGAACACAAACGTCCTGCAGCTCTGACCTCAGGATGAGGGGTGCTCCTCCAGCGCTGGAGCGTGGGGGCGCACAGACCCGGCAGCCGGGACTCTGAGCAGAGAGCACCCACACACCAGACGCTGCCCATGGCCAGCACTGCTCTCCTTGCCTATCCATCCCCTCTGAGGTTTCTAGATTAGCTTTCACTTCCAGAAAGAGGAAGATGTCTCCTTTGTTCTGTCCCTCCCAGCATCCTTTTACAGGTGGGGAGGCTGAGGCCCCATCTGTGGACCCAGCTTTCTCTCCATGATCCAGGGGGTCCATGGAGGTGCAGAGGAGCTCAGTGCTTCCAGGGCCTAGGCTGGGGCATGTTCACCAGTTCCTCTGGCCAGTCATCTGGGGCCCAGGGACGCGGCCTGGCCTGCCAGCTCCCAGCCCTGGTCTAGTCCCTGGTTGGGATTCCCTGGCTCTTTTGAGCACAGGGTCACGTTCTTGGGGGTATTTGGAGAAAAGAGAGGCTTTTTTTCTTTTCTCTTGGGACTTAGGGGAGAAAAGAGCCATGATTGGTGTAGGATCGAGATCTGGCCTCTGAGCCTGTTGCCCAGCACCCCCTCAGCCCCTAGCAGGCTTCTCTAGGGGCCCTCAGGCAGGGCCAAGGGTAGTGGGCCAGCAGGAAATCACAGAGAACCAAGTCTGCCCTGCTGCCTCCCTGGAGTCCTCTCAGGGTTAGGAAGGGGATTCCGATTCATCCTTGCTGACCCATGGCAGCTCTGCCCCTGTAGGGTGAGGGGCCTGGAGCCAGGGTGGGAGCTGGTGGCCGGTGCTCGAGCCTGCCATGGCCTCCCTGTGTCCAGCCCCAGGCCATGGTCCCCAGCCCCCAGCCCTCCATGCTTTTCTTTGACGCATCACTTTTTATTCCGGCCACTTTCCCCATAGACCCTGGTGGTCACAGAGTATGTGGGGCTAATGCCTTCGTGACCCTCAGCAGGTCGCCCGGCAGAAACATGGCTTGTCTCTTCATGTGTTAAATGCCAAGTGAAGTTTGAGGGCTTTTTGTGTAGTTTTCTAAAGGAAAGGGTTGGCTGAAACGATGCCTCAGGAAACAGAGAGGTGGCATTTGGGGGCTGCCCTCCCTCCATCCTGCCACAGGGGTCTTGCATTTTCTCTTTCTAGACAAGAGCAGTTTTGCTTTGGTCTAACTCTTCCAGTGGGCATCTGCTTAAGATGCCACTGGGAAGTTGCTCCGTGGCTAAAGCTAAAAGATGCTTGGAGACCACCAGCTTGGCTGATCAGCCAAAGCTCTGCCGGCACTGGCAGTGACGGTGGCAGTGCCTGCATCTATGACACACCTGCCGTGTGCCATGCACTCTGCCACATGCTTTACGTACACGTGTCCTCTGACTGTCCCGAGAGCCCCCTGGGGGCTGGGGTACTTCTGCTTCTGTTGTGGCACACGGACTCACTAGCTGCAGTGTGGGCTCCAGAGCTCATGAGCTCTGTGGTCTGCAGCACACGGGCTTAGTTGCCCTGCAGCATGTGGGATCTTAGTCCCCCAACTAAAGATTGAACCCGTGTCCCCTGCATTGGAAGGCAAAGTCTTAACCACTCGGCCACCAGGAAAATCCAGAGTGTTGAAAGAATCCTGATGTAAAGGTGGGCTGACTGTGGCTTAGAGCGGTCAAGAGCTTGCAGGGTGCAAGGACATGCAGGGTGGCAGGATTTAAATAGGCATTATACCCGTTTTATCGGAGAAGGCAATGGCAACCCACTCCAGTACTCTTGCCTAGAAAATCCCATGGACGGACGGAGGAGCCTGGTAGGCTGCAGTCCATGGGGTTGCAAAGAGTCGGACATGACTGGGCAACTTCACTTTCACTTTTCACTTTCATGCATTGGAGAAGGAAATGGCAACCCAATCCAGTGTTCTTGTTTAGAGGATCCCAGGGATGGGGGAGCCTCGTGGGCTGCTGTCTATGGGGTCACACAGAGTCGGACATGACTGAAGCGACTTAGCAGCAGCATACCCGTTTTTTAGACGAGGAAACTGAGGGAATAAATGACCTCCCTAAGGCCGCACACCTGGTGGCTGCAGAGTCAGGTGGATGGCTTGGCCCCCAAGCATTCTGAAGCCCAGACCTTCTCTCTGGCTCCTGCCACCTGTGGTTCAGAGGGTGGGAGCAGCTCTGGGAGAAAGTATGCCACAGTCCTGCCTTCCCTCTACCTTTCTCCCTGTCTGTCTCCAGGTGGGTGACGGAGGAGTGGGGCACCTGCAGCCGGAGCTGTGGGAAGCTCGGGGTGCAGAGTCGGGGGGTGCAGTGCCTGCTGCCCCTCACCAACGGTACTCACAAGGCCATGCCGGCCAAGGCCTGCCCCGGGGAGCGGCCTGAGGCCCGTCGGCCCTGCCTCCGCGTGCCCTGTCCACTCCAGTGGAGGACAGGAGCCTGGTCCCAGGTGAGCTGTTCTCAGAGGGTGCAAGGGGCTGGGCTAATAGGCGCTTACCCTGGAAAGTCCAGAAAGAGGTGGGTCTGGGATGGGGAGCTGCCGAGAGTTCTGGTTGTCCATGCAGGCAGAGTTTCTGGTTGAATTTCTCTCCCCACATCTGATTTGATTTTTCTCAAAACAAAGTCCAACAGCTCCCATGTATGCTGGAACATGGGTTTGCTCTTGGCCTCTATATTATTCAGTATCTGCTTTGACCTTCACTGAGAGCTAGGAGGCCTGGGCTAATATCCCTGTGTTTTAGATACGTGGATTGAAGCACATTCTTTTTAGTATTTATGTGTATTTGGCTGTGCTGGGTCTCACCAGGATCCTCCATCTTCACTGTGGCATGTGGGATCTAGTTCCCTGACCAGGGATGGAAGCTGGGCCCCCTGCATTGGGAGAACAGAATCTTAGCCACTGGACCTCTAGGGAAGTCCCTGAAGCACGTTCTTGCATTCAGGGAATATTTCCTGAGCACCAGCTACATTCCAGGCACACTGTGCTAAGAATGCCTAGAACCCATTTCCAACAGACCTGACTCTTGTCCTTGTGGTGCTTCCAGTCCAGTGAAGGAGACATGAGACAAGTACCAGAAACAAAAGCATGTACAAGTTGCAGTTGGGTCTGAGCAGAAATAAACAGAATAACATATCAGGGAGGGCCTCTTTGAGGCGGTGACATCAGAGCTGTGACCTGAGGCATGAGCCATAGGAAGACCCTGAGGCAGGAACAACCTTGTTACATTCCAGAAACAGAAAGGGACTAGAGCTGAATGGGAGGGGCAGAGGTTGTAGGGTGGCTTTGGAGAGGTGGGCAGGGGTCAGACGCTGCAGGGCTTTATGAGGAGTTAGTTATTCTAAAAAAATTTTTTTAATATACCCAGAGGCTATTTTCGGAGAAGGCAATGGCACCCCACTCCAGTACTCTTGCCTGGAAAATCCCATGGATGGAGCAGCCTGGTAGGCTGCAGTCCATGCTAAGGGTCGGACATGACTGAGTGACTTCCCTTTCACTTTTCACTTTCATGCATTGGAGAAGGAAATGGCAACCCACTCCAGTGTTCTTGCCTGGAGAATCCCAGGGATGGTGGAGCCTGGTGGGCTGCCATCTATGGGGTCGCACAGAGTCGGACACGACTGAAGTGACTTAGCAGTTATTCTAAGAGCAGTGGGAACCTTGAAAGGTTTTGACATGTATTACGAGCTCTGATTTCAGGTTTAAAGATCACTCTGGCAGCTCTGTAGCAAGTTCATTGTTGGCAGGTCAGCGAAAGAGAAGGGAGACAATAAGAAGGCTGGGGAAGGGTCCAGGGACCACAGGGTCTTGTGTTTTCTTGAAAATTCATCGGGTTTGAGCTTTGAAGACATGACGTAAAGTGAAATAAGCCAGACACAAAATGATGAATACTGTAGGATTACTTAACGTGAGGTACCTGTAACAGTGAAATCCATAGAGACAGAGAGTAGAAGGGTGATTGCCAGGGAGCTGGGGGAGAGGGGCTGGGAAGTTAATGTTTGATGGGCGCAGAGTGTCAGCTTGGGAAGAAGAATCAGTTCTGGAGCCGGGTGGTGAGAGTTTCATAATAGTGTAAATATACTCAATGCCACTGAACCATGCACTTAAAAATGGTCACAATGTAAATTATAAGGTCTGTATATTTGACTATAATTTTTGAAACCTCAACTGATCACAGAGATAAGCACAATAATGCTTATTATAATAGAAAAATACCAGGAAATATTTATATATATATATATCCATCCATAGGAAATTATACCAAAAAACCCCCCATGGTTTGTTCACGTAATAAAATACTATACAGCAAGAAAAATAAATAAGCTTGAACTGTGCTTATCAACATAGATAAACCTCAGAAAAATAGGTGAGAAAAAGCACTGACGTATGAAGGACAAAAAGACTTCCAACGGGGCTACTATTTATGTACAGTTTAAAAAGACACAGCACAATATTTGAAAATATGCCAGAATGCTGGTTTATTAACTTTGCTAGTGGGCTGTTTGAACAGGCGTTCATGACCAGCTTCCTCATACCTTTCTGTAGACTTGAAGTAGGGCACAATACAGAGTATCTGGGTTTTATTGTTATTAATTTTGGGGGTTGCGCTGGGTTTTCGCTGCTCGCAGGCTTTCTCTAGCTGTGAGCGGGGGCTACTCTGGTTGTGGGGCCCGGGCTTCTCATTGCGATGGCTTCTCTCGTTGCAGAGAGCAGGCTCCAGGGCACGAGGGCTCAGTAGCTGCAGCTGTCAGGCTCTAGAGCTCAGTGTCAGTAGCTGTGGCCCACGGGCTCAGCTGCTCCGAGGCATGTGGGATCTTCCCGGACCAGGGATCAAACCCATGTCCCTTGCATTGGCAGGTGGATTCTTATCCACTGCACCACCAGAGAAGTCCAAAACAGAGTATCTTAAATAACTAAAAATCCCCACACAACCCATGCAGATTTTATATTCTTCTCCGTAACATATAGCTTTGTTTGAATGTAAAACAGACAGATTGCTGGTCCATAAGGGACCCCTTACAGAAAACAGAGGTGACAGCTGGTGGAAGATCTTGCCCCTGTAAGACTGGCGGAAACATTCCAGAGCTATTGTGTTGTAACTCTTCATCCTGGGAAGATGAGCTGTTTTTGTCCCGTGGTTCTGTGTGGTGTGTGACCCCTGTGTCTCCCTGGGTTGTCACCTGCCCCCATATGCGAAGTGGACCTTTGCAAGTCCTTCCCACCCCACTGGGAGAGGCTGTGGTCAGTGCTCGCAAAACCCAGTGACCTCAGGGGGCTATGGGTTTGATCCCTGGTTGGGGGAGTTCTGCATGCTCTGTGCAGTGGCCAAAAGACAGCCCAAAACAAACAAGCCCAGTGGCCTGGTCACATAGGGCCCCCTCCCTTGCTTTTCCTGAAGTGACCCTACCCATCTATTAGAGCCTGGGGGCGGGTCCTGGAGATGGTGTGTGTGGTGGTCCTCACCAATGGCCTTTTGCTCCTAGCACCCATGCCAGGATACTTTTGAGCATGTCTCTGCATGCTGAGTTTTGGAGAGCAAAGTCAATGAATGTCAGAGATAGAGGGGTCCGTGGGGACCCCGACATCTAGCTCTCTTGGCTAAGCTGGTGTTACAGTCTGGGTTCCTGCATCCCCTTGACAAGGTATCATCAAGTGCATAGACCTGCCGCAGGTCCCTTGGACTGGCGGATGGCAACAGGGAGTGTGCCAGGGTGATACACAAATTATTTGAGGACCCAGGCACAAACTAGACACAGTGGACATAAGCAGTAGTGCCGAAAGGGGGTCCCATAGGCCCCCTCCAGGAGGTGGGGAGGTTCGGGGGTTCTGAGATCAGGACAGTGGCTCTTTCCCACCTAGCTGAGGAATATTTGGGCTTCCCTGGTGGCTCAGATGGTAAAGAGTCTACCTGCAATGTGGGAGACCCGGGTTCAATCCCTGGGTCAGGAAGATCCCCTGGAGGAGGGCACGGCAACCCACTCCAGTATTCTTGCCTGGAGAATTCCATGGACAGAGGAGCCTGGTGGACTACAGTCCACAGGGTCACAAAGAGTCGGACACGACTGAGTGGCTAAGCAGCAGCAGCGGGGTATTTGAAGTTGCTGCACTGACCTGGAGAGGCTGTTGAGTGCCGTCCTTGTGCATCCTGGTCAAGGATCAAGTCAAGCAGAGGCTTGGCACCCTCCTCTGTACCCTTTCTGTCCTGCACGTTGGCTGGAGCTCACCGCCTCCTTCCTCTGTCTCTCTGCCCACCCCGGCCTGCCCGCCCCACCTTGCCCCCCCTCCACCCCACCCTGGCCTGCCCGCCCCCCCACGACAGTGCTCTGTCACCTGCGGAGAGGGCATCCAGCAGCGGCAGGTGGTGTGCCGGACCAATGCCAACAGTCTGGGGCAGTGTGAGGGGGCCAAGCCAGATACGATCCAGGCCTGCAGCCTGCCCGCCTGCGGAGGTGAGCCAGGTAGGATGGGGGTTGGCCAGCTTCTCTGGCCTAGACCTGAGGCCCAGCCTGACTGGCTTCCCAGCCCACTGGTACCCTCCAGTACTAGAGCTTCTTCCCCGCCCCTCCCAGGAAATCTCCAGAACTCCACAGTGAAGGCTGACGTCCGGGAACTTGTGACCCCAGAGGGGCAGTGGGTGCCACAGTCTGGGCCTCTGGATCCCATCAACAAGATATCATCCAGTAAGTATATCTCTGGACCCTATCCCTTTCCCAGCCTCCCAGTGTCTAGCATCACAAGCATGGGCCGTGCAGTGGAGCAGACCCAGCTTCCAGTCTGTTCGTGTGACCTTAGCCTCCTGAGGTGACTGTCACCACCTCACAGCCTTGGATTCCTCAGCTGTGAGCGGGGGTGATGCTTGTAATGGTCCATGGTTCCTTATCTGCTGTTCCAAAGTAACTGAAAGCTGCAAATGTCTCCCTGAATCTGGTGCAGACTCATTGGGCAGCAAAATCGGAACTGAACTAACAAGAGATTAGTTATTCTTTTGTTACAGGAACATTGCCATATTTGGTTACAAGGTGACCTCTCAGGCCCACCGGGGATGTTATATAATATGAATACGGTGAAGATTACTTTTCTAACTTCCAAAGTTCTGAACTGTGAATCATATCTAGTTCCAAGGTTTGGGGATGGCAGTGGTAGTTCTGAGCTGTCTTTATAGGGCTTTTGAGAGAATTAAATGAGATAATGTATGCACTCCTGCCTAGCTGTCAGCTAACAGCAACAAAAACAGTAGCAGTCATTTCTCTCTGCTTCATGATCCTGAGCCCATCAGATCACCCTCTCATCTTTCCATCTATCTGCCCGCCCATCCATCTATCTGCCTATCCATCTGTTAATAAACATTGACCAAGAACCTACCAGGCTTTAGGTTCTGTGCTCCTTCCTAGGTTTCTTCTCTGTTTCCCTTTCTCACTGTCCCAAGGACCAGGGTCTGTCAAGATGAGTAGCAGGAAGATCCCAGACCCTGACTCCTAATGAGAGAACCAGTTGGTTGGCTGTGTGACCTCGTGCACATCTGTGAACCTCTCTGAGCGCAGCAACCTGATCTGTAAAACAAAGGGGTCTGATGAAATGTCTTCAGGTTACCTCCTGGCTCTAGTCTTGCTGCTGCTCTGCTCCTGTGCTGAGGCTCAAGTGGTGCAAGAGTCTGGTTTCCTTTCCTTTCACTCGGGAGCGAAGGGGACCTCTTACTCTGGTCCTAGGACTCTGGCGCCGTCTAGAGGCCACTTGTTTTCCATTTTCTCTAATCTTCCTCATTCCCCTTAGCCTGCACCCTACATTTTCTCTCCTTGCTTTTTCTCCTTCCCCCTCCCCTCTTCTTCCTTGTCCCCTCCCTCTCTCCTTCTTCTCCTCCTTTTCTCTTTCGCTGTCCCCTCCCTCTCTCCTTCCTTCTCCTCCTTTCCTCTTTCCCTGGCAAAAATTAGTGGAAAGCTAAGCTCCCGACTTCACATTGTCTGGAAAGACCTACCTGAAGTTATCACAGAAATGCAAAAACGTTTTTAGATGACATTTAAGCCAAAGCAAACAAAACTAATATAGCGAGCACCCTTCTATGCCGGAAACTTTTTAAATGCTATTTTCAATAATAATATTATTATCATTTGGTAAATGTCAGCATTATCCCCGTTTTTACCGAAGAAACTGAGGGTTGAAGAGTTTAAGGCCTTGCAGCTTTTAAGTGGTAGAGCCTTGAATGAAACCTAGATTTGCTAGATTCCATAGTTAGTGGTAAGGGGGCTTCGTGTTTTACATGCGTGCTGACTGCTGGCAGGACGTTTAGGCTGCTTGTCACACTGCGTTACCAGCTGCCTGGTCCTGGCCGGAGCGGATCAGATTCCTCCGGGTTGACTGGGAGATGGTGAGGGTGGGAGATGAGGGACTGAGTAGGCGGTGGGGCCTGGCGGATGGGCACCTCCAGCATCAGTCCTGTGCTGTGTGTGCAGCGGAGCTCTGCGTGCGGGACAGGTCCATCTTCTGCCGGACGGAAGAGCTCAATCGCTACTGCTCCATCCCCGGCTTCCACCGGCTGTGCTGCGAGTCCTGCACCAAGAAGGCCTTGAGCCTAGACCCTGGCCTGGCCTCACCACCACCCTTCTCCACTCCTGGGAGCCCCTTCTCAGCACCCGTGGCCCCTCCAGATGCTGTGGAGCCCTCTATGGGGCCAACGGGATCAGACCACCGTCAGCGAGACCAACCCACGCTGCTCCCAGGACCTCTGGGCACAAGTGCCCCCGTGACCCGAAGCTACTTTGCTCCCCAGAAACCAACCCCTACAGCATTCCGGGGCACTTCCCCGAGTGCCCCCTGGGGCTGGACCGGGGCCCCTACCCCAGCCTCTGAAAACAAAGGGCTGCTCAGGGAAGACCCGAAGCACCCAGGCACCAGCCTTCCCTCCACGGCCCCAGTGACATGAGCCCCGCCTCGCCCTTCCCGCCAGTCAAGTTTACAATCTCTGTGCTGCCCCGAGACCCCCGGCTCAGAGGACACACAGCGGGGCGGGGGCCTGCACGGACTGCCTTTTAAATTATTTGCCTTCTTGTCGTTCTAGTTTGGGGCTGTGACACTTTTCACCCTGTGAAATGGGTGTATGAGGAAGAAAAAGATCAGGGAAAGTCCTAACCGGAGATACCTCAGCAAGCAGCCCAGGTGACCGCACCGAACCTCTCAGGGGCTCCTGTCTGTCTCTCCTGCAGGGACTGAGGGCCTGCTACCACCCCTTGCTCACCCCCGGCCACCGGGCCCCACACTGGATCTGTTTGCCAGGACTTACGAGGACCCCGGTGGAGGCCCTGTCTGCTGGGCCCCTCTGCCCAGAGAGGCAAAGGTGCAGGGAACACTCGCAGGTGGCCTGAGAGGAAGCGGGCTGGGGGAATTCAGCTACAGGCCTAGCGTGCAAGTTCATCTCGGACTCAGCTCTCTGTAGCAAGAGCTCCACACAGCTCCTCCGGCCAAGGCCAAGGAGCAGAGTCCAGCTTAAGTGTGCTGGCGGGAGGGCAGTGTCGGGGGCCACCTCTGGACCTGCAGGAGGCATGTCCTGTGACTTCCGGTGCCTCCAGGTTACAGGTGGGCTCCTAACCTCACCCCAGGCCCCACCCCCGAGAAGTGAGCTCTGGACAGCCTGGAGTATGTGTCCTCACCATCCAGGGGATTCCCAACTGGTGCTAGACCCCTGGCTGGACCAGGAATGGCCACTGTGGTCATTGCTTTGGTGCATGAAGGGAGCACGGCCTCGAAGGTGACTTGGTGGGGCACGCAGAGACGTGAGTTCTCAGGCTGAGCCCCATCCGCTGTTGCCCTCTATCAAAGACCACTCCTGCTAGAATCAGGGTCTTCTCTCACCTGGCTTAAGCTGGGCCAGAGGTGTATTTGTGGTGCTGGGTTGGGGTAGGAGGGTGACCAGACTCCCAGGCTGAGGACCAGAGTCCACCCATAGCCAGACTCTGGGGTTGACAAGGGCCAGGTGCCCCAGGGCAGGACGTGAGCCTCTGCCTCGTGGAGACACTGGCCCACTGTGCTGTAGGGCCTCAGCTGCACCCGCCCCCCATGTTACCTCCAGTGGCAGGTAACTTCCCTGGGCCCTCTGGCTCTCTGGAAGCCACCCAGTTCCCAGGACCTTTCCCAAGGATCCTCACTCTGAGGCATGCACTCTGAGGACCCCCAGACCCCTCAGCAGGCCGTAAGGTGCTGGCCAGTTCTTCTGTTCCCAGGGCAAAGAGGCCATTCTGAGCCAGGCTAGAGAAACAGGGACAGTGGGCCCCGGCCTGAAACCCCCTGGAGAATGGAGGCCCTAGAGGGGCTCCCCAGGTGCCCTCTCCACCTGCTGCCTACCCCCTCCCAGGGCAGCTGGGATACACCCTGAACCATTCCTGTGCGACCCAGCCCACCTGTATCAAGTGCCTTTGAGATCGAGATCTTTAAATTTTTATGTATTTATTAACATTGTCCTTGGTGTTTGTTTTGGACCCGAGAAAGTTGTGGTGTGTTTTTCTTTTTCTCTCCATTTTAGCGAAAAAGGGACAGCAAAGCCAGAGCTCTACTGTCCTGGGCTGGTAAGATGATTGGGGTTGCGGGTGGACAGGGAGGGGTCAGAGCCACAGGAAGACATGGCCCCCAGCCTCCTCACCTTGGTCGCACTTATTCTGGGGTTCCTCTGGACATCACCTTGGTGGAGAGGCGAGAGCAGGGCTGGGGGCCTGGGGGGTCCCACTTAGGCTGTTCCACCAAGTAGCTGTGTGGTCTTAGGCAAGTCACTGTTCAGAATTTGGTCCAAAGGGTGGAAGCACCTGGCAGGACTTTGGGGGTCTGCGTATGGAGGACATGCTCATGAGCAGAGCTGTTCAAACACACAGAGGGTGGCTTCTTTGCAAGGTGGTGAGCACTCTTTCCCTGGAAAAGTCCACGCGGGACATGGATGTCAGACAGGAGGTGGAAGGAACATGATGGGTCTATTGGGCGGGGAGGGCTGATGTGGAAGTTGCTGTATAATTTAAAACTGTGGATCCACACCTTACTCCTTGCCCATGACAGACCTCACTAATCCATTACCACACACTTTCAATGAGTGTACCACAGGCCCCTCCCTGACAGTTGTGGGGCCAAGGGCAAGGGCACAGAGGCCCCCTCCAGGGACCTCACATGCCCACGTGTGTCTAGCTTTCAAGTCCAAGCTCCACTTATATCCCTGTGCAAACAGCTTCCCCGTGGAAACTAGCCCTTCTAAACACTCTGTCGCTTGGACCTAGGGGTGCATACGTGGTGACCCAGTCACGTAGCGGGGTACCTAGGGAGATGCCACCACAGGCCCCAGAACTGCACTCAGGACTATTGGGGTAAGGAATACTGCAGGCCAGTGTGCTCCGAGTGTAGCCTGCAGGAGGGGACTCATGGGCCTTGGGGGAGGGTACCTGACCTTGGTGCAAGCCGCCTTCCCGTGGTGGGTAGTATGGGTGGAGTGGGGTGCTCTAAGATCTCCAACACCCCAGCTCTAACAGCAGTAACTGGCACATTTCATGGGGCAGGGATAGCCCATGGAAACATGCCAATGCTGCCCTGCCTTGTGCCCATGGCGGATATTGCCAATCCATCATCGCACTCTTCCCCACTGAGCCCAGACTCCCCCCGGAGGCCTTCACATAGTGCTCCAGGTACCGACCTCTGGTCAGTTGCCATGGCCAGGACAAGAAACAGTGATGTTAGACTGGGTCAGTGAATTTAAACTTTTACACCACTGGGAACCTTTGTTCAGGCTCAGCATCTCAAAGCAGGACTGCAATGGCCCAAGTGGAGGAAGAGGGACCAAGAAACCAGCCCCGAGGACCCTCTGGCCTCGAGGACCCTGCAGAGTCCTGTGTGTGGACGAGACAGCTCTAGGGAGCCTGTGGGCTGTAAGGTTCTGTGGGACCCTCAGCCCTTCTGCTCATCTGAAGAAATGTCAGTGAAAGCATTTGCCTTGCTCACCTGTGAAAACAGTGTGACCAGAAAATGCAAGAGATGGTGGACGAGGGGTCTCCTGGGTGTGGCGTTGGTCCCTGGGTTATTCCTGGAATGGGGCTTGAGGGATCCAGTCAGCGTGGAGGGTGGATGAGCTGTCGCTGTGCCACAGGAGTAGACCAGAGTCAGGGCTTGGGCTCCTCGATGTCCCCAGCCTCCCCCTGTGGAATCCTGCCCCTTTCCCAGTCTCCCTGAAGCCCTTTCATCCCTGTGGGGACTGTTGCTCTTGGAAACCCAGGCCACGGCCCTGACCAAAAGTTACCCACACCCTGCTTAGGATGTAGAAAGCTGCAGGAAGACATCAGTCCTACCCTTAAAATAAGAAGAAGCCGATAAGCTGCAGTGTCATGCCTCTTTCAGCCTGTGACGGGGCTGAGTTTTCAAGGTAAGCAGGTGGGTTAAATTTCAGAGGGTGACAAGTCCCGCTGGGGAGAGAGAGGCTCCACGTGCTCATCTACCTCAGGCAGAGCATGGAAGGAAGTGGTCAACAGAGAAGCAGATAAAATGCAACTGAAATTTTCACACGCTTTTAAAGGTTAGGGTGACAGTTTGGAATCTTTGGGAGCTCCATGCACAAGGCGAGCCTGCACCTACTCATCCACTCGTGTCCACGGTCCTCAGCTGGATGCACACGAGGAAGATCTGGGGCAGGACAGGTGAGCCTCGAGAGCACCCTCTGGGGCTCTGACCAAGTCTGAGAGTGCAGATTAAGGAAGCAATTCCGATTCACAGTGCATCAGGATGCAGGCTACTTGTACACGGGGAAATTAGAAAGCCTCGCTCAGAGCAGTGTAAGAATAGCTACAGGAACTCTCAGTATGGTCAAGTTCTCAAAAAGACCTAGAAATGTAATGCTATTCCACTCAGAATTCCAGCAGGCTGGGTGTTCTTTGGAAATTGCAAACTGATCATCAAATTTTTATGGAAATAAAGAGGACCTAGGATATCCAAAACAATTCTGAAAAGGAACAAAGTGGGAGAATTTATACTACCTGATTTCTAGACTGACTGTGAAGCTACACTAACTAAGATGGTTTGGCTTTGGTGTAATAGGTACACGAAACGATGGAACGGAATAGACAATCCAGAAACAGACCCCCGCAACCATAAGTTCTTAACAAGATGCCAAAGTAATTGAGTCAGGATATGATAGTCTTTCCAATAAATGATGTTAGAAAAGTGGAAGCTCTGCATAGAAAGAAAGAAAGCTCAACTTTCACCTCATATCATATGTGAAAACTGACTCAGTCAAAATGGGTGATCAGCTGAAAGGTAAGCGCTAAAACCAAAAACCTACCGAGGAAAAACATTTGTGAAATATCTTTGTGATCTTGGGTTAGACCAAGATGGCACTAAATGCACAAACCATACAAGAAAATGTTGACAAATTCAACTTGACTGAAACTAAAACTTCTACTTTTCAAAAAACAGTGATAAGAAAATGAAAAGGCAAAAAAAAAATAAGCAAGAAACAAAAAGCAAACAAAAAAAAAACCCCAAAAACAACAATGGAAAAAACCAACCAACAACACAAGCTGGGAGAAGATATTTTCACATAATGTATCTGATACTGGACTTGTATCCAAAATGTATCAAGAGTTCTTAAACAATGCCCCCCCACACACAAAATGGGCAAAAGATTTGGACACTTTACTGAAAATGTACAATGACAAATAGGTACAGGAAAAGATATGCAACATCACTGATTGTTAGGGAAAGGGGAATTTAAATGGCAGTTTCTATTTCATAACCTTTAGAACAGCTAAGCGCTTCCCTGGTGGCTCAGATGGTAAAGAATCTGCCTGCAATGTGGGAGACCTGGGTTTGATCCTTGGGTTGGGAAGATCCCTGGGGGAGGGCATGGCTACCCACTCCAGTATTCTTGCCTGGAGAATCCCCATGGACAAAGGAACCTGACAGGCTATGGTCCACGGGGTCGCAAAGAGTCAGACACAGTTGAGCAACTAAGCACATCACAGAACAGCTACAGTTAACAAGAATGGCCACATCAAGTGTTGGGAGCATGTTGGGCATCTGGAACTCTCATTCTTTTAGGTAGGAATGCAAAGTGGTACATCCACTTAGGAGAACATTCAGATGCTTCCTATAAAGTTGAACATATATTTACCTACAACTCAGTGATGACTGCCTTATGTATTCACATGAGGGAAATGAAACATTTGTCCACAAAACAATTTGTATGCAAATGTCCCTTAGCAACTTTATTCAAAATAGACCTTGACTGGAAACAACCCAAATATTTACCAAATAGTGGATGGATAGATAAACTGTGACGTATCCATACAAGGGAATACCACTCAAGAACAAAAAGGCATGAACCACTCATATGGACGTGCACACATCAACGTGCACAGATCTGCAGAGCGTTCTGCTGAGGGAAGAAGGCAGGCCCCAAAGACTACATACCAGGTGAGTCCCTTCATAGGAGACTTTGGAAAAGATAAAACAGACCACTGGTTGCCAGCGCTGGGAGTGGGAGGGAGGACTGTGAGTGGGCATGGGAGGACTTTGTCGAGGACTAGACACGCAGAGGTGCCTGGATTGCGGTGGTCCCACTCATTTTAAAGTGAACTCTCCTATATGCCAATTATGTATCGTAGAAAATATTAAATCACATAATGAAGGTAATGGGAGACATCTCACCCAAGATCTCTGCAAATACACTGTACTGTTTTCCTGCAGAAAACATCTGCTCCCCTCTCCCATTTGATTCCCAGCATCACCATTTATCACCTGGAATTGGAAAAGTTATTTTACCTTTCTGAGCCTTAGATTCTCATCTGTAAAATGAGCATACTTCTTTCTATCAGGATTGCTCATCACTCTTTGAGGTGCTGAGTGCTGGGTCTCTGCTTACCTAGGAGGTAGGCTGCTGGAGGAGAGGAACGCTTCTTTTCTTATTTGTGTCCTTCTCCCTCCACCCCCTGCCTCCCAACAGGCCTCAATAGAGGCCTCTGGGACTCCTGGCTGCATGATGCTGCAAGAAATTTGTAAGGACAGCCAGAGGCACCCAGGCCAAGTCCTCGGCTCCTAGGCAAAGGACCTGTTCCTGCTGCTAGGACTCCCTGGGAGCAGGTGACCACCCAGGGCTGGCAGCGCCTCATCCCAGAGAAGTGGCAGCAAGAGGGCACCCGCCTCAGCTCAGAGGCCCAGGACAAGCTCAGGCTCCACACCAGCACTTGGCTTCACATGCAGGCTGCCCAGTCACCACCCACCTTCCAGCCTCAGCTCCCTTATTTGCAAAAAGGGAATATGAAATGACTCACAGGTTGGTTTAGAGCAAAGGAGACAGTGTCTATGAAAGTGTTTAGCAAGTGAGGGATTATGGTTACTCCTAAAATTCTGGTGATGGATAGTAACATAAAAGAGACCTGCAGGGAGCCGGGAGTTGGGCTGGGGCCTGGTTCAGTTCTGCCTCACAGAGGCCCCCACTAAAGCCATTTGGTGGCTCTCGTCGCCCTTAGGGAGGAGACCAAAGTCCTTCCTCTGGCTGCTGAGGCCTGGTGGTCTTCTTCAGGGAATGCTTCTCCACCTCTGCTTTAGAAAACTTGGTGCACTTATGCGTTGATCTCTGTGGTGACTGAATAAGGCCTGTCCTCCCTCTAGACCATAAGCCCGTGACAGTGGGACTTGCTTTGAATAAATGCAGTATTTGCAGGATAAGGAAACAGGGATGCACAGAGGTGGTGGGTTCTCTGCCTCCCTGCAGGGCCCCACAGGGCTCCCGAGCTTCTCCCTAGGAGTCAGGCCCTGGAAACCAAGAGGCAGCTGGAAGCCAAGGGTGGGGGTGGGGAGCCCACTGGGTCTTGCAGCTGGAGGTTATGTCTCCTTGGAAGAGACTGTCACAGGCTGGATCAGTGAGAGGAAGCTTAGGCCTTCCATGTATATAGGATTATCAGCAGGAGACTGTGTACAGATGTCTGATCCACCTGTACAAATGGGTAAACTGAGGCCCAGAGAGAGCAAATGGCTATTCCCAAATCACGCTAGTGGTGGCAGGGTCCAGGCCAAGAGTCAAGCTTTGCCTATGGTCAAGCAGTATGTTCCTGACAGATCTCAAGTCTCTTGGGCTGGTGGTTTCCCACCCTTTGTCCCATCAAAGGTCTAAGTGCTATCTGAGGCAGAGCGTAGGCCTGGGGAGGTGATAGAGGTGTGGCCTCAGGAGTCTCCTGTGGAAAAGAGCAGAGACCAGATTACTAGGTTCTAGTTCTGTTTTTTTTTAAACAGAGACATCACTGTGATTACCTTTAAAAAAAAATTTTTTTTTTAATGTGGGCCATTTTTAAAGTCTTTATTGAATTTGTTACAATATTGTTCTGTTGTTTATGTTTTGGTTTTTTGTCTGTGAGTCATGTGGAATCTTAGTTTCCGGACCAAGGATGAAACCCACACCTCCTGCACTGGAAGCATGAGTCTTAACCACTGGACCACCGGAAAAGTCCCTGGGTTCTAGTTCCGACTCCGTCCCTCATTGTGTGACCTTTGGCGAGTTATTTAAGCTTTCTGAGCCTCAGTTTCTTCATCTATAAAACGGGGATAATAATACATATTTCACAGGGGTTGCTGCTGTTGCTGCTAAGTCGCATCAGTCGTGTCCGACTCTGTGCGACCCCATAGACAGCAGCCCACCAGGTTCCCCCGTCCCTGGGATTCTCCAGGCAAGAACACTGGAGTGGGTTGCCATTTCCTTCTCCAGTGCATGAAAGTGAAAAGTGAAAGGGAAGTTGCTCAGTCGTGTCCGACTCTTAGCGACCCCATGGACTGCAGCCTACCAGGCTTCTCCGCCCATGGGATTTTCCAGGCAAGAGTACTGGAATGGGGTGCCATTGCCTTCTCCGTTCACAGGGTTGGAGTGAGGATCAAATGGCTTATTTTTGCCTGCGTTGCATACATACTTGTGGTCCATGCAAAGCCCTTAGGACAGTGTTTGCACACGGTAAGTGCTGTGTGAGTGTTAGCTGCCATTTTCAGCCTCACTCCCCCTCACTCCCTGCCCCAGCCTCCTGAGGGGAGAGTGGTGGTGAGGGTCCCATGCTGCAGATTCAGGAGGTCTGGGGATGGCCGGGGGCACAGGAACGTCCATCTCCAGCAGGCTATCCTGCTGCGGGCTGCTGACATCCAGGAATTTCCTGTGTGACCAGGGTGACTCTGAGCAGAGGTAGCTTAAGAAGGGATGGGGGTGTGCACGGGCCAGGCCACACTGTTGGGGCTGAGAAGGTGGCAGGAGGGCACAGGTGAAAGAGGCTTTCAGCCACACAGGGATGCTGGTTGGGGTCCCCTCCTGGGCAGAGGGAACTGGGGAGAGTGGTTCGTCTATTTCTGGGCAGTTAGGTGGAGGGAGGTGCCCTTCAGGGAGAGCCCTTGGTAACATCCATTGGGAGAATGCTGATTCAAGGCAAGGGTCCCCTAGCATTAAGACTGCTGAAGGCTGGGAATGATGGTTTGTAAGTGAGGGCATTATCTGGGGGCTTCTGGCAATGGGAGAAGAGAGATGAGGGGGGCACCTAGTGGTAGAATGCCAGGGGCTAACAGCAGAGCTTTTCCCTAGGACCCACAAAACTGCAAAATCTCCAGAAATCCCCAATGCTCATTATGACTGGATTCATCCTGGTGATTTGTGCAGGAGCCAAATTCTGCTTCTGGGTTGATATAAGGGGGCAGAGCTGGGGTCAAAGGCAGCAAGCCCCCCAAGTCTCTATGTCTCCAGGAGCCCCAGAAATCTTTAGACAGTGGGAACAGGGACAGTTCAAGGATTTCTCACCTAGAAGCCATGGGCAAGGGGAGAGGGTCCCAGAGTCCCAGGGACTTGCTGATACTGTGCTTGGGTCTGACACTGGCAGAGGGCCAGTTTGTAAGGTGCTTTCTCTAAGTAACCTCTTTGCTTCTGCTTTACAGACGTGGACACAGATGCACTGAGTCAAGAGACCTGCCCAAGGAAGGCATCCAGAGCTGGAATGTGAGCCCAGGTGGGGATTCTGCCATGGAGCATCTGGACCCTACCCCCAGGAGGCCAGTGAGTGAAGGGATGGGACCAAGCCTCCTGGGTCAGGCCGAGACAGGTGAGGGGCATATGCTGGATAAGCAGTGAGGAGAGGGGGCCCCTCCAGTTCCTCAGGCTCCTGAACAGAGGAGCCACCTGGCAGCCTCTGCTGGGGTGGGGAGAGGGCGTGCTGGAACTGCGGCAGGGAGAAGAGGGGTGCTGGAGGCAGCCTCGCACCCAAGTTTGGGAGGGCTGGGGCTTCAGGGTGTACTGGTCTCAGCTCACTGTCCTGGGGTAGATTATTCCTCCTGTGGCCCCTCGACCTTCCCACCCATGCTGGGCACTGCCAGGCTGGCATGAGGCTTCCATCAGGTTGCAGGTTAATAAATCTCACTCTTCCCTGAGGCCCGAATTGCAGGATTGCGCTTTATCTCAGTGTGGTGCTGCAGGAAAGGAAAAACTCTTTGGAATTCAAATGTATGAAAATCTCATGCTGGTCTAAACGTAGCTAGGGGAGCTCACTAAGGAAATCTTGAGAGGCTTTGATAAAGCGATCACCACTGACCAAAAGAAGAGAACAAGGTCCTGAAAGCAAATGACTGCAACAACTTTTGCCTCCTAAGGGAGCAGCAGAATTTATACCACAGAGTAAGTAGCTCCGTGCTGCTGGGGGCACTGGGGAAAGTGAGGCTGGAGAAGGGGCCCTTTGTAACCATGGGAGCACCCTCAATGGGGAGAAAAAATGGTTGTAGAGAAGGGGTGGGGGAACCACAGACCGAGATGGCAGCGGGGACAGGGAGGAATGGCTGGGTGGGGACTTTGGGGGATACAGTTTTGCTTAATGGGTCTAATAGTTTATTTTTTGGCATTGTCCCCTCAATCCTTGGGGAATGTCCACCCCCACATTGAGGACTTTGCAGGAGTCAGGATTTGTGTTTATTTTGGTAGAAATTGAGAAAAATGAAACGATGCACAGTTGAAGATAAAATAGTGAGCATAGCCCTGGAAAGCAAGAGTGGGGCAGGGCAGAGACTGAGGTGCTGAGCAGGCTGCCCCCCACCCTCCGCACACTCCAGGAAGTCACAGAAATTCTGAGGAGTGCCCCAAACTGCGCAGAGATTCTGGGCGGTGAGGAGCTCAAGGAGCGGGAACCACACTCTGACATCTGAGCTGCAGTAGAGAAGTCACCTCTGCTTTAGCAGCTTTGTTGACGAGGCAAGTATTTGTGCTGGGATAGTTGGAGTAGGGCCTCCCTGCAAGGAGACCCCACTCCTGTCCCATGGAGCCAGGGCAAGCATTTGTGTACTTGGAGGGAGACTGAAAATTGTCTGGACCCTCAACTTTGCAGATGGGGTGATGGACCCAGGGAGGAAGTATGTACGCTCTCAGGAGTCATCCAGTGGCAGAGCTGGGTGGCTCCTAACCCAGAGTGAGGAATAGGCTGGTGTGGCAGGGACAGGAAAGATAGACTAGGGGTGGGAAGGCGGCGGGGCCTCTCGTGCCTGGCTGGTGGTGGCGGTAGGGGAGAGCTGCCCAGTCGCTGCCAGGGCTTCCTGCATGCTCTGCCTGGAGGAGCCTGACTGAGCTGGCCACAGACAAAGAGACAAGCTCCGGGTGTTGCCTGGACAGAGAACAGCAGAGAGAAGGCACCCACAGTCCCCAGCCCCAGCTCTATCACCCTAGCTGTTAGCAGAGGATGACATGCTTTCATGGGGAGGTGGGTCGCAGCCTGCAGAGCCCCCTCCTCCACCATCAGTCCTCTGACCCCCACCTCGGGAAGGCCCAATTGCTGAGCTCCTGGGTGAGTCCTCTTGATCTGCCCAGAGCCCCTGCCCCGCCAGCCTAATCTAGACCTTTGCTTCTGGTGGGCAGCACCCACCTGGAGCTGTCTAGCTCCCACCGGTGAGTGAAGGAAAGAGTATGGTCCTCCTGAGCCAGCACTTCACGGGTCAGGCTCTGCCAAGGCCTTGGTGGCTGAGGCGCCAGAGCAGCTGGCGCCCCCAGCACTTTATGAGAGGCAAACACAAGAGCCCCACCCTCAGTGAGTTGCGGGGAAGGGTGCAGAGGAGGCAGGGGCCCTTAAAGGGATGGTGTGGGCATGGATGAGATGCTTAGACAACCTGACCAGGTCCTTGGGAGCTGTGAGGATGGGATGACCCTTTCTCTACCCCTTCTGCCCACGTGGAAGCTCACAAGGGCATGAAAAGAGGACTCTGGTCTCCCTGAAGCCAGGGAATCTTAAGATCATGAAATCTTAGAGTGTTTGAATCATAGAATCCCAGAAATACTTGGTACTGGGATTCTGGAAATAACTGGAGTGTAAGATTTTAAAACACGTTTTAATCCACGATGCTCTTTTATTTATCATTATGACTTAGAGAATGAAAAAAGACATTAAAAATACACTAGTACTTTTCTTTAGTGTTTTGACTCTATTTTTACTTTTCCCAGTTTTCTCTGTTTTCCAAATATTTGCAATGAGCGTGGGTTATTTTGAAAATGAAAAATAGCAACATGTAAAGATAGCACTCTGCCTCTTCTCACCAGAGGCAGTACACTCTTGTAACTTGAGTGGAGGCTAATGATGTCCTCTTGTTAGGGGCAGCCCTTTTTCCCCCTGATATGCAAAAATATTGAAACATAAGATTTTTAAATCAGTTGCCAAAACATAAAAGTCTGCCACTTGTAGAATCTTAGGAAAAAGAAACCAACCTTCCCAGAGAGGTGAAGCAGCCTAGAACATTAAGCTCAGGAGAGCCTAGCACTTTTGAGAACAGGAGCTCTCAGAGGACTTCAAAATCATCTGGCCCAGCTCCTCCATTTATATCTGAGGACTCTCGTGAGAGGGCAGAGTGTGTGAGGTTACCTTCTTCTGTGGCTCCCATCTCTGCCAAGGGCGGCAGAGCATCTCCTGGGCGGCAGGCAGGCAGGGGGCCATGTGGTGTCGCTGACCTCTCCTGACCCTTGCCCCAGTGCTGTCTCAGACTAGAGCTGCATCTGACGGAGGCTGGCCGGATCCAGAGTCTGGGGGCTGCTGGCTTTGTCTGCATATAGTGTATCCACCTGGTCAGGGGGGAAGAGCAGAGAAGTCCTTGAGCACAGATGGTCACAGGAAGTACCTGGTGTAGGGGAGAAACTAAGACAGTGTGTTTTGAATAAATGTATGTATGAATGACGGAGAAGGCAATGGCACCCCACTCCAGTGCTCTTGCCTGGAAAATCCCATGGATGGAGGAGCCTGGTGGGCTGCCGTCCATGGGGTCGCCAAGAGTCAGACATGACTGAGCGACTTCACTTTGACTTTTCACTTTCATGCATTGGAGAAGGAAATGGCAACCCACTCCAGTGTTCTTGCCTGGAGAATCCCAGGGACGGGGGAGCCTGGTGGGCTGCTGTCTATGGGGTCGCACAGAGTCGGACACGACTGAAGCGACCTAGCAGCAGCAGCAGCATGTATGAATGAATCAGTGAGTGACTGTGATGGTCTTAGTGAATAGGAGCCTGCAGTAGGGCCTACCTGGGACCTGAGTCTCGGCTGTGCCGCTGAAGCCAGCACGCCTCCCAGGGACACTGCACCCACTGTACACCCATGTTCTTAGCAGCACCGTCCGCAACAGCCAAAAGGCAAAAGGACCCAAATGTTCATCAATGGATGGATCGATAAACACAATGGAGTATTACATACAATGAAGTATTGTTCAACCTAAAAAAGGAAGGAAATTCTGGGACTTGCTACAGCATGGATGAATCTTGAGGACACTATGGTAAGTGAAGTAAGCTAGTCACAAGATGACAAATACCGCATGATTCTACTTATATGAGATACCTAGAACAGTCAGATACATAGAGACCAAAAGTAGAAGGGAGGTTGCCAGGGTCTCAGGGAGGAGGGAATGGGGACTTATGGTTTAATGGGTATAGAGTTTCAGTTTTGCAAGATGAAAAGGGTTCTGTGGGTGGTTGGTGATGATGGTGACCCAACAATATGCATGTCTTTAATATCACTTCCCAGATGGCTCGGTGGTAAAGAAACCTGCCAATTCAGGAGACGCAGGAGTTGCAAATTTGATCCCTGGAGAAAGAAATGGGAGGTTGCTTCAGTACTCTTGCCTGGAAAATCCCATGGACAGAGAAGCCTGGTGGGCTGCAGTCCACAGGGTTGCAAAGAGTCAGACGCTGAGTCACTGAGCATGAGTGATATTACTGAACTGTATCTTATAAATGGTTAAAATGGTAAGTTTATATTAAAAGTATGTAACAGAGACACATGTACCCCAATGTTCATCGCAGCACTGTTTATAATAGCCAGGACATGGAAACAACCTAGATGTCTATCAGCAGATGAATGGATAAGAGAGCTGTGGTACATATACACAATGGAGTATTACTCAGCCGTTAAAAAGAATACATTTGAATCAGTTCTGATGAGATGGATGAAACTGGAGCCGATTACACAGAGTGAAGTAAGCCAGAAAGAAAAACACCAATACAGTATACTAACACATATATATGGAATTTAGAAAGATGGCAATGACGACCCTGTATGCAAGACAGCAAAAAAGACACAGATGTGTATAGCGGACTTTTGGACTCAGAGGGAGAGGGAGAGGGTGGGATGATTTGGGAGAATGGCATTGAAACATGTATACTATCATGTAAGAATCGAATCGCCAGTCTATGTCCGATGCAGGATACAGCATGCTTGGGGCTGGTGCACGGGGATGACCCAGAGGGATCCTGTGGGGAGGGAGGTGGGAGGGGAGTTCATGTTGTACACCCGTGGTGGATTCATGTCAATGTATGCCAAAACCAATACAGTATTGTAAGGTAAAATAAAGTAAAAATAAAAATTAAAAAAAAAAAGTACGTAACGATCAATTCTATGCAGAAGGAATTTTATTCTCAAGCAGTGGGGAAGAATGGGGGAGGATCAGACTCATCAAGTGTGCCTGAGTCCCTGGCCCTGTCTCTGGGAACAATGATGACCACTGACAGTGTCATCTCAAAAGCCGACATTCCTTTCCACTCAGCAAAAAAGTCCCAAGAGCAGACGGTGTCTATTCCAGTTTGGGTCATATGCTTATCCAGTCCTTGAACCAGTCCCTGTGCCCAGGGATGCGATACTCCGGTTGGATGGAGCTAAGTTTCAGGCCCACCTGGAAGGAGGGCAGGGGACATCTGGGCACCCCAACAGGGGCTTCCACAGTGGGTAAGGAGACTGGATCCCAAGGAGGACCTAATAGCAGAGAACACTGGAAGGGAAAATCTGTCTTCTTGCTTCAGTCAGAGCAGCAGAAGGTAGGGAGAGGAGAAATTCCAGGGCGGCGTGAGCCAAGGAAAATTCAGAAGTGACTCAGAAGTGGCCATGGGGTACTGACACCCAGCAGAAGTCCCCTTGATGGCCAAACAGGGGCTCAGACAGAAAGCATTGCTAAGCAGAGCACAGAAGCTCTGCAAAGCCAAGTTGTGCTTAAATACCACAGCCCAGTAACCAGCCCGGCCTCCAACCTGCCCAGGACCTTAGGTCAAGAGGGCGCTCTGTGCAAGTGATAATGCAGGCAGGCCTGATGCCACTTGCATTTCCAGAAAGGCCAGTGACGACTGTGCTTTGTGAGATGTCTGGAACCTTCCAATTCCCCCAGCTGGCTGCCCCTTGGGCAGTCAGCAGTGACTCCCTTAAAACATGGAGAAAGTAGGCAAGCCTGTTGGAGGACTTTAAAGAGGGCCAGGAAGTCAGCAAACCCTGCTGAGCTCCATATTCCAGAGATGGAGGAAGAGGGACCAGGAGGAAGAGGGGATGAAGTGACTGGAAGTGAGGGATGGGTCCACTTCTCTCTTTGGAGACGAGTGGGCCTTGGGGTGAGCCTGAGAGACGGCAGCTGGCAGGAAGTAAGGGGCACTGACTGAGAAGCCCGCAGCCCTGGGTTTGAATCCACTACTTATTGGCTGTGTGAATTTTGATGTTACTGTTGCTCTGAGCCTTGGATTTTTCTACCTGTGAAAGCTACCTATGGGTTGCTGTGAGCCCTGAGTGAGATCAGATCATCCTAGGCAACCAGAGGTTAGCCATCTGTGGTTTTGCAACAGAGCAGCATGTCGTGTGTTTATTTCCACAGTGTTTCTATGTGCGCTTGGTTCAGTTCGGTTCCCTTATCTTTCTCCTAACAGATTGCAGAGCTGCTGAGAAAGATCTCATCTGTTCAGAGTCTACCCTCAAAATACACAGGTAAGAAGCCAGACCCAGAATGTCTTCTCTTTAAATACAGTGACACAAGCATTCTGCAGGGAGTTGTAAAAGCAAACACAAGATGGAGAAAGCAAAATAAATAGATGTGAAGGATGGGCTAAGAAACTTAGTTTTTTCTTTAGAGGCTATACCTTGACATTTTTTTAGAGGCTATACCTTGAGACTTTTTTAAATAGCAAGTGTCTCCATTATATAGTTGTACATTTAAAAATTACATATGTGTTTTCAATTCTGCATATTTCAATTATATATGTTTTTTAATTTGGCTGCACCAGGTCTTAGCTGTGGCATGAGGGGTCTTTGATCTTCCTTGTGGCTTGTGAACTCTTAGTTGCAGCCTGTGGGATCTAGTTCCCTGACCAGGGATTGGACCCAGGACCCTCGCATTGGGAGTGAGGAATCTTAGCTACTGGACCCACCTGGGAAATCCCCTAGGAAACTTAAAAGGGGAGGTAACCCTCCAGAGAATAAGAAAATTATGATACTCTGCAGGGGCAGATGTATGATTCTACTAATGCTAATACGGTGTATCTAGAGTAGTCAGACTCAGGCAGAAAGTAGAGCGCCAGGTCTTGGGAAAAGGGGGAAATGGGGAGTTGTTAACGGGTTTCAGAGTTTCAACTTTGCAAGATGTAAAGAGCTCTGGCGATGGCTGATGGTGATAGTTGCAAGTGGTGTGAATATAGATAAAAAACAGTGAAATGTACACTTCAAAGTGGTTTAAATGGTTCATTTTATGTTGTGTATATTTTTATAAGAAAAAAAATTGAAAAAATTTTGTGGGCTTTCTGGGGGCAAACTGGTGGCAGGGTTGAGGACAGAGCAGGAGGAAGTCAGAGAGATGGCATAGTTTTTGGTTTCGTCTGTATGTTTTGTTTTTGGCTGGGCCACTGGGCATATGGGATCTTAGTTCCCCGACCAGCAATCGAACCTGTGCCCTCTGCAGTGGAAACATGGAGTTCTAACCACTGGACTGCCAGGGAAGTCCCAGGGCATAGTTGTCACATATGATGCTGCCACCAGGGAAACATCCCTAGTAGCCAAGGACCTTTTAAAAACAGGACAATTTTACACTGACCACGAAGCTTTTTGCTGGATTTACAGCAAATCCGCACCCAGTCCCTCTTCTTGATTGAAGCCTGGTGAGCGCAAGTTTTGTGTGAAAGGGGCTCCCTGGATTAACACAGGGAGAATGGCAGCAGTGCTGGGGGTGTAGAATGGAGCCACAACCTGTGGACGGAACCAAGTCAGTAGAAGTAGGAGCTCAGAGCCATCGTGACCATGGCGTTGTAAATACTCAATGCCAGTCCCCCAGCCCCAACCAAGAAATCTGCAGAAATCTCGAGGAAGACATTGGATTCCCAGAGAGTCAGGGCCATCTTCTCTATATCTTAAAGGATACAGATACCCCAGCTGCATCTGGGTCATATTTATGTGATATCCCTTTCCTTTTCGATTTTGTCAGCCACCGTTGTGCTAACTCTATGCTCGTCCTGAATGTAAGCCCAACTTTTGGGGAGAGTTACTGTTCACAGAGGATGAGATGGCTGGATGGCATCACCAACTCGATGGACGTGAGTCTGAGTGAACTCCGGGAGTTGGTGATGGACAGGGATGCCTGGCGTGCTGCGATTCATGGGGTCACAAAGAGTCGGACACGACTGAGCGACTGAACTGAACTGAACTGTTCACAAGGCAGCAGAGATAAGCAGATAGAAGCAGGAATTCTAGAAGCAGACGTGTTGTGTTTGGCTCCTGGGTTCTCACTTTATTATGTGGCCTTGGGCAAGCTGATTCACCTTTCTGACAGTCACTCAGTTTATTTATCTAGAAAATGAGAGTGGTTCTCCATCTCTTGGGGTTTGGGTGAGCATCAGATACAGTACCACATATAAAGTGCTCACAACAATTCAGAGTGTTCATCAGTAGCTAGTGCCTTAGTCCTGTCCCAGTGTCTGGTAGGAATTCAATCGTTGCTATGGGTGAGTCTTCTAAAGTGGCCTGTGAATTCCCCACCTCCGCGATAATCTACCCAGAGCCCTGTGAGCCCTGGCTCAGGGATGAGCACAGACCTGTGTACCCCTTGCCCTTTGACTCTCTGGAAGCGAACAGAAGCAAGGAAGCCCCACACAGGGAGGCTTTCTCCAAGGGAGTCGGGATGGTTTGGTTCAGCTCGTCCCCCTTCCCGGAGCAAACTACATAAGCACAGAGACCTCCTGCTGATGGGAGAGTGGAACTGTCCTCTTAAGGGGAAGACAGTAGTTTAATGGGCTCCACGTGATAGGAAAACCAGTACTGCTGATGAGGGCTTAGGGACGGAGTCTTCGAACTCAGGCGCTCTTCTTGAGCGAGGCGCCAACTCCTCAGGCCTCTGCCTTTGCCGCTTTCTCTTCTGGGTTCTGGCTGGAGTGCACTCGAAGAACTTGAGCTTTTCCAATGTTCTCTGGGATGGGGCGGGGGGACACGGCAGGCAGGAGAGTGTCAGGGAGCTGCCTAGGAGATCTGGGGAGACCCCTGCTCCCCGCTCCAGGCCCCGGTGCCCAGGTCAGGCCAGGCTTCTGCTCAGGCTCCCCGGTCACCTGGGAGGGACTGACTCCCTTCCCCCAGCCTCACCTCCACCCTCTACTACATCTGGGTGTCACTACTATATCCAGGTCACAGATGTCTGCACAGTGCCCACTCTATGTCAGACACTCGCCCTGGCACACAGGACCTCTTACAGTCTGGGGGGGAGAGCAGTGTACATCAAGAATACCTGTCTTCTCTCCCTGCAACCTTCCTCCCTTTGCCCTCCTGCCCTGGTCTAAGGCGCCCCCTACTCCCTCATCCCCTCTGGGCCTCCACAGTTCATTCTCCACACGGCCGCCCGAGGGGTCCCCCCATGCCATGATAACCCTCCAGTGAACCCCATGCAGCCTGCGTGAGACCGCACGCCTGACCTTCCCTGCGGGGAAGGCCACAGCCTGTGGGCTGGCTCTGCCTACCTGTCCCACTTCCTCCCACTGTTCCCAACCCACAAGGGTCCAGCCACCCTGGCCCGCCCGCCTGCTCTTTCACCCACACACCTGGCAGTGGAAGCCTGTCGCAGGCTTTCCCTGCGACAGAGGGTTGGATCCTTTCTACCTCTCGGCTCAGTGGACCCTTCTCCATGCCCCCGCAACCCCCCACTCAATCCTTCTGACTCTTCTATTGCCCTGTTATTTCCCTTATGGCACCGTCTCCCTCAGATGTCTTTGTGGTCTGCACGTCTCTCCCTAGGATGTAAGCTCCGAGGCAGCAGAACCCATCTCTGAGTTCTCCCCTAGTGATTCCCAGAGGCTAGCACCTGGGTACTAACTAAGGATCTGCTGAGCGGATGGATGGATGGATAAAATGAGCAGCTTCTTTGGTCAGGGGCCCATCTCTAGAGGGGTCCTTGAATCCCCCAAGGGATCTAGCCATGGTGGGCTTCAGTGAGCCCCCCCAGTGCCCTGCTGTGGGGACTCTTACCTGGTTTTTCGCTTTTTGATAGAGGTGGTGTCTTCATCTTCTTCGGGGATTGGCTAAAACCAACACAAGGAAAGCTAGGAAGGTCAGGCTGGAGCCAGACAGCCAGCTGAGTGACAGGGCGGGCGGGGAGGTAGGAAAGGTGCCCCTGGGAAAGGCAGAAGAGCCAGCAGGTATCTGTCCAGGGATGGCCCCACTCTGAGCAGGACCCCAACAACTGCAGCACCGTCACTCACTGTGGCCACAAGGAACCAAGGCCCTTCTCTAGGGGGCTGTAAGAGAGGCCACTGCACTGGCCCTCCCTTGGCCTGCTGCTTTCCTGTAGGTGGGAATCCTAGTGAATTACTGACAAGCATGGATAATGCTCCTATCTTGTATAGGCTCTGCAAGCCTTCTGATGCACCCGATGTAATGTTTCTTCTCTATGACTTTAGGAGAGGGGGTTTTTGAAAGAGTGAAACTGAGGCTCACAGATGGGAGGTGGCTTGCTTTACCACTGTGTCTCCACTGGTCTCAAGCTAAACAAGAAAACCAAGTATGGGGCCAGAGCAAGCACCTATACCTTTAACACCTTCAAGCCAGCACTGCATCCTGCCGCCTCCTTCTCAGTCTGCCCAGTCTCCAGCCACTCCCAAATTTCACATTACCTATCGCTTCAAGTTCCTGGCTTTCCCAGCCCTCCTCACTCCTGACTTGCCCTACTCTTGCATTTGCTTGTTCAAGATACACATCCCCATGTTCACCCCGACTCCACTATGTGGCAATCTCTGGGCATCTGCCTCTCCAACCAGCTCCTAGGTGACTGAGTGCTGCTGGGCTGGCAAGTTGGATAAGCCTGAGTCTGCATGCATGCTAAGAAGTGTCAGTCTTGTCTGACTGTGACCCCATAGACTATGGCCTGACATGCTCCTCTGTCCATGGGATTCTCCAGGCAAGAATACTGGAGTGGGTTGTCATTTCCCTTCCCCAGGGGATCTTCCCAACCCAGGGATCGAACCCTTGTCTCTTATGTCTCCTGCATTGCCCGGTGGGCTCTTTACCACTAGCGCCATCTGAGAAGCCCAAGCCTGAATATGAGTCCCAGCTTTTCTGCTGCCCACCCGGGTGACTTTGGGCTGTCATTCAACTGTCCTGAGCCTCAGTCTTTTCATCTGTAAAATGGGAAGCCATACTGCCTCCATGGGTGGCTGCATGGACTAGAAATGTGGTAAACACCCAGCCATGTCAGGCACATACAGTGGACACTCAGGCCCTGCTGCATGCAGCCTGCCCTCACCTTCCCCTTCCCCAGCTGGTCATTAATCCTTCTTTCAGCCATCTGGATGACTTAGTACCAGCACAAAGTTACTTCTGCCTGCCGTATGTGACCCTTCCTTCTCTGCTGTGTCTTCCCAAGGCCCAGGAGCTCCTGGAGAGCTTGATGTGTGTGGCTTATCCAGCTCTGTTTTGCTACAAGTGATGCAGCTCACCGCCTTCCCTGCTTCTCCCCTTGATATCCTCCACAGCAGGCCTCTGGAGTCTGGTCTGGCAGAGAAAGCCTCTGAGCCGTCAGGTGGCACCAGGGGTCCCGGGGAGAGTGGGGCCTCTTCCTCCAGTGCAGGCACAGGCAGCCCAGGCTCTGGCCTCCTTCCCCGGGCCTCCTCGGGCCACACCTGGGCGGACAGGTGGCTGAATATGGGGGAGCAATTCCAGGAACAGAGGGGCAGGTGAGGGGTATGACACCCACCTGTAGGGTAGCTGGTGCCTCTCTTGAAGTGAGTCTTGAACTTCCAGGAGCTGGTTCAGGAGTTTTTCTGCTGGGATGGACACTAGGGGCTGGGGAAGGAGCTGAGCCACCGCGGTCTGCAGGAGCCCTAGTGCCGTGTCTTTCTCTGTAAGCACAGCCGAGGTGGGGGGAGGACGCTCAGGGGCAAGACCTTGGGCCCCATCCTGCTGTGGGATGGGACGGGCAGCAGCAGGGCCTCCAGCTCTTCTGCCCCACAGGAGTCCATGGGGAGGGCCATGCATCTCTCCAGCCCCTATATGTGCAGCATGCCTCAGCCTTCCACACCTTTATACACCTGCTCGTGTGTACCTTATTCTTGGTGTACCTGCCATCACGCCCCTTGGCCCTCTGGGAAGGCTGCTGGGGACCAGCCTCCCTCCCCTTCCTCCTCCACTCTCTCGTCCAACCAGTTCTCTGGCTCTCATTGTCCCTCACCCCTCTACTTAGATACACTTTCCACTCACCATCCCAGTGTGTATGTGTACGTCTATTCACGTGTACACATGTGTGTGCTCCTATGAGTGTGTTTGCATGAATGCGTATATCCATTTATGTGTACACATACGTGTGTGCTCTTATGTACGTATATTAGCATGAATGTGTATGTCCATTCATGTGTACACACGCGTGTGCTCTTATGTACGTATATTAGCATGAATGCGTATGTCCATTCATGTGTACACACCCGTGTGTGCTCTTATGTACGTATATTAGCATGAACGCGTATGTCCATTTATGTGTACACACACATGTGCTCTTATGCACATATATTAGCATGAATGCGTATGTCCATTCATGTGTACACATGCGTGTGTGCTCTTATGTACGTATATTAGCATGAATGCATATGTCCATTCATGTGTACACACACGTGTGTGCTCTTATGTACATATATTAGCATGAATGCGTATATCCATTTATGTGTACACACACATGTGTGCTCTTATGTACGTATATTAGCATGAATGCATATGTCCATTCATGTGTACACATGCGTGTGTGCTCTTATGTACGTATATTAGCATGAATGCATATGTCCATTCATGTGTACACATGCGTGTGTGCTCTTATGTACGTATATTAGCATGAATGTGTGTGTCCGTTCATGTGTACACATATGTGTGTGCTCTTACGTGTGTGTATTTGCATCTCTGTGCATGTGTGTTTCCCACAGAGGTGGATTAAGGACAGTCTGTCTCCCTCCCAGGGGCCAAATCCTGTGGTCAGCATGCAGGAGGGTTCGTTCTAAGAAGCAGTGTCATGGAAACCCTGTGGAGGAGAGGGCAGTGATGTTGTCTAGCTGGAAAAGATTAGTTTGTGGCTCCAAAAAGGAGGAGCAGCCCCCGTGTAAGGCCATGGGATGGGAGCCGAGTGACTTCTGAGTCCTGCAGAACCAGAGGACACGGCCCTCAGCAGCCTCCACTCAGATGAGGACCTGGGCCCAGGATGATGTCCTCACCCTTGGTGGGTGCGTAGAGTAGCCAAAACTGGATAGCATTCAAGGAGTCTGTCTGCAGAATTTGTGAAAGCAGTTCCAGTATCTGTGGACAGGAGGACAGGCCTGGGTCAGCATGGCCGGACAGTACATTCTAGCCGGCAGCACAGCCCCTCCCCATAAAGTATTCTCTCCCCACGTCCTTGGCTAGACTGGCCCCCACGACGGTCCCTGCCTACCCTCTGCAGTCCCTGCCTACCCTCTGCATGGACTTCACACTTTGTAGAAAGCTTTCTCTGCCAACAGCCCTGGAGGAAGGTTCTTCACCCCCTTCCTGGACAGATGAGGGATCTGAGGAGGCCACCTGGCAGACATGCTGTGGCAGATCGAAGCCTCAGAGTCAGTTTCTTGGACCCCCCATCCCTGAGCCCTGTGTGGTTGTACCCCAAGGTCCCTCACTGGGAAGGCGAGGTCAGAGCTAGCCGGCAGCTCCTCAGAGACGCACCGAGTTCCGAATGCCTGGGTCCTTGGTGTGGGAATTTCAGGGACCTCGCGGGGCTCCCCTCCCTGAAGCGCCCAAGCTCAGAGTCTGGAGATGTTAGCAAAGAGGTGGGCTGATCCCTGTGGACAGCTTGAGGGTTGGAGCCAGCTGGTTCTGTGCACTGCTTAGTTGGCAGCCCCTTCCTGCCCAGGGCTGGGCTGTCTTCGCTCCCAGGGTCCTTCTCAGCCCACTCAACCTCCCACATCTTTGCTATTTCAGGACCCTTTCCCCACTGCATCCTCCAGTAAAGGGTCAGCGGCAGGAGATCCAGGCCTGTCTGAGGAGGGCTACGGGGGCTCCCTAGGCTGGGCTGCTGACGGCGGCGGCGGCCATGTAGAGCCAGGGCCTGCAGTGGGTGGTGGAGCTCCTGGAGTCCTAGGAAAGTGGGGTCCCCTCAGTGTTTGGTGGCCAGTCTCCCCAGGTCGGCCACGTCCCTGGCAGAGTGGAAACTGGGCCAGGCCTTGCCCCAGGCCTCTGCTTGCTAGGCTGCCTCCCCTCTCCCCCAGGGAACCCGCTTACTGAGGTGACCCCCACCCCCCATCGGCCTGGGGCCCTCCTCCATTCTCCGCATCCAACTTACCTGCCCTGTGCCCCCTCCCCATAGGACCTGAGAACCTACTTCCAGGCAAGGTGAGGCCGCCCTATGGTGGAGAAAGCACTGTATTTGAGCCCCTGCTAGGCCACTCCTTCTCCGGGGACCTGGGCCATGGGCCATCACCCGGCAGGGATTCAGCCTCCTCATCTGTGGAGTGGGGATCCCTGCCCTATCTGCTCTGTCTGTTCCCTGAGCTGTCGTAAGGCTCCAAGGGGACCGCATGCTTTAAAGCGCTGGTCACGGGGCAGGTGTCAAGATGCCGCCACAGTCTGGCCTCTGCTGGAGAACACGTGCACCTCTGAACAGGGACTATCGCACTGCCTTGCCCACTGGTATGAGTCCTGCGTGCCTCCCAGGCCCTAATGGGAAACTCAGACACAGAGGAGGGGTCTTCATGCTTTGTTCCAGCACAGACCAGACTCCTCCAGAGTGTGGGAACCTGGCTGGGACCAGCTTTGCAGACTGTGGGGGGAGCCCGCTGGGTGTGGTGAGGATGTACCAGGCAGGGCCTCCACCTCCAGGCAGACCTCCACCTCCATGCTTCTCATTCCGCTGCTGTGGCTCCCCCTTCCTTAACTTATCAAGTATCTCCATGGGGCCAGACCTTATGATAAAACACCTGTTCTTCCAGTTTGACTAAATGATAGAACTAAGGTCCCTAGAAGGGAAAGGCTCACACAGAAACCTAGAGGCAGCTGGGGACTGGAATCCAGGCTCCTGACTCCCAGAGCTGAGGTTTTTGAGTCTTAGGGTCTCAGGGACAAGACTTTCTCCCTGGGAGAAGCCATACTTGAAAGCACTTTGCAAGGGTCCTAGTCGGATCCTCATGAGCCTGGGAGCAGGTTCCACCAAGTTCTCTGCCCTCAGATGAGGGCCTCCATAGGGTCCACAGCCCCCAGCCTTCCCAGCACCTCACCAGCAGCTCCTGATCCTGTAGGACAAAGGTCTGGTCTCCTCCATCTCTGCTCGCAGGCTGGTTTCGGCCCTGGTGGGAGTGGCGGCGGATCATGGCCCGGGTAGAAGCAGGGATGAGCCTGCCAGTCTCTGCTGAGTACTTTGCCCCCTGTTCCCGCTGAGGCTCCTCCTTCTGCTGGGGAAAAATGTGGCCAGAGACTCCAGGCAGAGAGAAAGAAGAGAAAGCAGAGAGGAAAAGGTAAAAAGAAGAGGAGGCGGCCAGGGACCCAGGATGTCAACCAGGCCAGCCTCAACCTGTCTTAGACCCCACTTACCGGTGGGGGCAGCCCTTCCTTTATAGCTGTTGCTCTTCCTCCTGGAATTTTACTGACGGTCGGCTGCCCCCACCCCCATGGTCCTCGGTCTTGCCTGGGTAGGCCCTCCTTCAGGTCCCTCCCCTCAGCCCATCAGAGATTTGAAAATAGTATCCTGTACCAAGACCCCCACTGCCTTCGTTAATTCTTAGCTCCGCTGCCCCCAAACCTGGCCCCCACAGCTCAGCATCCTTTATTTGCCCTGGACAACCTTCCCGAGCCAGGTGGGCATGAGGCCTGGGACCTCCTGCCCCTGGAACTCCAGTTAAGACTGGTAGTATCCTTCTCCCCATTTTATTTATTTTTAATATTTATTTATTTGGCTGTGCTCGGTCTCAGTTCCGGCATGGGGGATCTTTTAGTTGTGGCTTGCCAAGCTGCCTCCTACTTGTCTTTACTGGTTTATCAGCAAGTAGCACTCAGGCTACTCCCAATCTCTCTGAAATCCTTCAGTGATTCTCCACGCCTTTGTCAGGTAAAACATGAAACTAAGTTCAGAAATGAGAAGCAAGCTGATCTTGCCCACATCCAAAGTCGGCCCCCCTCCGACTCCTCTCTCACTGCTGCCCACTTATCTCCTGTACTTTTAAACCCTCCATTTTGTAAGACACTGTCCTGTATTTTCTAGCTTGCGAGTGAACATCTGTGCCATGTGCCTCCACCAGGAACACCTCCCCCTGTCCTCTTCTAAATTATGAACCCTTCCTGGATTTCTCCACCAGGTACATTGTGTCCTCTGAACCCTCCCTGTGACCCTGTCCCTTGGGTTGTATTCAGGGACCCCTCCCCTCTGCCAACAGCAGCGCCTCCCGCCTTCCTGAGAAGGTTTGCTCTGTGCTGGTGTGGTTGGAACCACGTGGGAGTGCTTTAGTTACAAAGGAGCGGGTCCATTTCATTTCTTCTTGGACAGCTCCTTTGTTCTGCACCCACCTCCTTGCTCTTCAGCTCACTCTCCTTGGTGAAGATGGCCACCCGGGAAGCCAGGTCCTTCAACTCCTTCTTCCAGGCCTCTGGGAGGAGAGGGCAAGATCTGGCCGACAGATCCCCGGGGTCTCCCGGTACACCCTCCCTGTGCCGAGTGTGGACAGGGGGTAGGTGGAAGAGCCTCCTCTCCTCCCTGCCCTCCCACCCAGCATCTTAAAGGGAAGGGTATTTTCACAGGGCAAGTGGTGCCCTTGAAGGAAGGATTTGGAGGGTGGGTGGGAGTGCTTGCTGCTGACATTTGTGTCCCAGCCTGTGTCTTAGCTGGGAAATGCTGGAGAATGTTTGGCTATGTGTACCGAGATGTTTGTGATATAGATTAGCTTTGCCTCTTTTAGGAAAATGAAGCCAGGGCAGAGATTAGGTTGATAGGCTGTGCCCGTTGCTACAACACTGAGTGACTCCTGGCCAGGTTGGTAAAGAGCACTGCAGGAAGCCTTCTGGGCCCCTCTGCCCCTTCTCCAGGATCCTCCCTGCTCTTTGGGGAAAGAGAGAGGCTTGGCCCCAGTGGAGGCTTCTGAAATGCTGCCCCAGCACTCTCTATGGCTAACTGTTCTGACTGGCCGGTGCCTGAGCACACAGGTTACAAAATTCAGTATTTCCAATACTGTTCCTGGCTAGAGCTGGAAGTCACATGTCTGTTGCCCAGATCTGTTTGTCCTCTGCTCTTTCTGACTCCTCAGGTACCTCAGAGCCAAGCAGGGGTACATTTCTGAGGACCTCGGACCCCCACCCACCTAGTAGCCATGGCCTTTTCCTTCTCGGGCACCTGCCCAAGCCAGGCAGCCCTTGGGGCCAGGTATAGCCCCAAGGTAGAGGGCCCCAGTACCCACCAGAATAAAGCCGGGGGTCCCGATTGGACTGCGGGTCTCCAACAGGCACTGAGATGGTGGGCATCCTGATCAGATAGCGGGATAAGAGTGTGGCTTGAGGAGAGGTGGCCAGAGAGAGCTCGTCCCTGACGACGCAGACAGGCTTCCCGGTGAGATCTGTTAGGGGTTGGAGGCGGTGGGGAAGGGGACCTGAGTGGGCCCCAAGAACTCCAGGAAAATGAGAGGAGGCTAGTGGGCAGGGAAGCACTCAGCCCCACTTCTTCCAGTAAACACAACCCCAGAGATGGCTAGGGCTGGGAGGGCCTCTCAGACGCTCTGACCTCACCCCTAGGCACACTTAGCATGGCAGCGAAAGGGTGGGCTCAGGGTCACATAGTGAGACTGGCCAAGGGGAGAGGAGAACCCGGGCGACCTGGGACCCTCATCTGGGGGTCCCTTTGGTTTTACAGGGTAACGAAGTGTAGGTGTGAGCGCACAGAGTGTGTGGAGCACACAGAGGCAGGCAGCTTCAAGCAGAGGAGTGGGAGCAGGGCGTTAAGCCACAGTTTGTGGTGAGAAGGACCTGGGCTCAAACCACAGGAGGCAAGACCCTCTGGATAAGACTTCATGCCACCTGTCAGCCTTGCAGGTCTGAGTGCATGGCAGCCTGGGGGTGGTGAGAGACAGTCTACAAGTGAGGAGCCTCCAGGCTAAGGTCTGTGTGTGATTGTAGCATCACTGGCTTCCCAGGTGGCACTAGTAGTAATGAATCCGCCTGCCGATGCAGGAGACGAAAGAGACGTGGGTTTGAGCCCTAGGTCAGGGAGATCCCCTGGAGGAGAGCATGGCACTCCAGTATTCTTGCCTGGAGGATCCCTTGGACAGAGGAGCCTGGTTGGCTACAGTCCATGGGGTAGCAAAGTGACTGAAGTGACTTAGTATGTATGCAATGGCATCGTTAGATGGTTAAGCTTTGGGGAGCAGCGTGGTTAGGACTTAACCTCAGTTTCTCACTCTCTCCTCCCGGAACACTTTCCTCTGGCGCCAGGACCCCTCTCTCTCCCGGGTCCTCCTAGCTCACCAGTCACTGCTCTGCGGCTTCTCCTTCATCTCCGCGACCCCTTAACCTTGGGGTCCCCAGATTCACGCCAGGCTCTCCTCCCTAGCCTCTGCAGTGTCCTCTGACGATCCCCAGCCAGCACACCTCTTCAAACGCGCCACTCCCGTTTGAGCGGCTCTCACATTTGCATCTCTGCCTGAAACTGACACGACTGCCTACTTGGCACCTCCCCTCGGGCTTCCCCACCCACCCGCCTTGGACTTCCAAGAGGCATCTCACATGCTACATCTCCCAGCGTCTCAGACCAAACCCCGACCCTTCCCATCCTCCGCTGGCCCCGTCTATAGGCTCCTCTATCTTAGTGCAAACCCAATTTCCCAGTTTCTCAGACCAAACACCTGGGAGTCAGCCTGACTCTTCTCTCCATCTCATACTCCATTTTAATCCATCAGCCAAGTCTGTTGGCCTCGCCTTCTGTATCTCTCCAGAGCAGGGCCACTAACTCCTCCACTGCTATCTCTCTGGTCCAAGCCACTGTGCATTCAGAAGCCAGCAGAGCCCTTCTGTTACTTCTTTGCTCTCAACCCTCTGATGGTTGCCATCTGACTCAGTGAGGTGGCTTAAGGATGACCATGGTGAGCTCCAAGGCCCACACGATGTGGGCCCTGCTGCCTCTAATGTGTTTCACTTCTCCTCCTCCTCATTCTGCTTCAGCCACACCCACGTCCTCACTATTCTCCAACAGGAGGCTCTTCCGTCTGCCTGGGACACCTTCCCCCTGAGATCCACATGGGTCATGCCCTGTCTTCCTTTAGTCTTTACTCGAGTATCATGATGTTGGCTCTGTATATAGCCTTGGCACTTCCAATCTTCTGATACCTTCCTATTCTTCCTCACTAAAGGTTGGCTCTCTGAGACCAGGGACCATCTGTCTTGCTTGGTCATAACGCCAGGACCTGAAAATGTGCCCGACTCATAGTTCACACTGATTAGATCTTTGATGAACAAATAGCTGAATGGATGAAATGGCCTGAGTCAGAGAAGAGAGCACAGCTCTGGAACAGAATATTCATCCCTTTCTCTGATTTGTAAGCTGGGAGAATCGGCAGTGACATAAATCCTGTAGGGCTGTGCAGTCTGCTCTTGGAATCCACTCTGCTCCAGGTAGGTCTTGGCTTAGCCAAGAATGGCTGGGTCCTCCCTTTCCAGCAGCCCCCTACCCCCCACCGTCAGGCCCTGGCCTACCCCAGCCCTACCTTGGATGTGGGTCACGTGCTGGGGCTGGGGGTGGTGCCTGGAGAAGAAGGAGTGGTGGCTGAGGCGACCAAAGCGGTAGGCACTGGGAGTTTGGGGCTTGGATGTCCTCACTGCCTCTTGGATCAGCTTGAAATCCATGATCCCTGGGATCATCGGTTCTTTCTGTGGCCCGCTGTCCCCGTGGCTCCTTGGCCGGCAACCGGACTTCTTTTCCTGTTTCGGCTCAGCCTTTGGACTAAAGGAGAGGGCCAGGGAGAAGCAAATGGAGCCTTAGGCAGCAGTGCCCACCCGAGATTATGGGAGTCCATTCCTGAGATACTCTGAAAACTGCTTAACAGATTCCACCGCCACCCCATGTCACTAGAGCTGGGCCTCTCCCAAGGTCCTTTCTCAGCCATGCCATCCAGCCCTGGGGAACCTTCAGTCTTCCTACGATGCCTGAGTAGGGAGCCAGGATCCATCTGAGAGAACTCAGATGGAATCTCCCAGGACCCCAGTTTTCTCTCCGAGACCATTTCCGAAGCCAGAAGGAGAAGCTGTAGACCTACCTCCCCGTCCAGACCCCTGCGGTGGAGCACAGGCACATTCTGTGCACCTCCAGGGCCAGGGGGCTGACCCTAGTGCGGGCCTCTCCCCAAGCCAGACAGTGGGCGGCCCAGGGGAAGCCAGCTATAGGCTGTCACCCACCGCCCGCCCCCCGCCCCCCGCCTTGCCCTCAGGAGCAGTTTTGGCCCAGACTCAGCATCCAGGAGCTGATGCCAAAGCCAGACTAGGCCAGCCAGTCCTCTTCCCGTGAGGGCCCCCCTGGGAGCTGCAGATCTGTTGGTCTGGCTATCTGGGCTGCGTCGCTGTGGGGAAGCTTCAAGCTCTTGCTTCGCTTCACTTCACTTCACTGGAGACAAGCGTCTCAGGTTCTCCGTCCTCCACCCACACCCCTTCCCTCTCCTGAGGATGCTGTGCCTTCCCCCAGAGGAATAGATGGAGTCTGTCCAGCAAGGATCCAGGGGTGGGCTGCTCTCCTCCAGGGGCCTGGTGGGACCACCTGCCTGCTCGCTGTCTGCTTCCCCTTCTGGCGGCCCTGGCTGAAGGGAGGCCCTCTGGAGGTGTGTAGATGGACTCTGGATATGCTAAGCAAGGCATTCTGCCCCGGGGCCCTCTGAAGCTTTCGATGACCAGGTCCCTGAGTTTCCTGTTCCATCCTCGATTCGCTTCTAGGGGATCTGGGACTTAAAGAAATAAAGTAAACCTTCCCTGAACGTCACTGTTAGCTGACCTCCCCTGCCCCCAACTAACAGTGGAAGTCACCCGCTGAAACCCCCGGAATGTTTCTGCTCCTGACCCGAGCCACCACGGCCTCTCTCGACCCAGGAGGAGCCCTGCCTGTGACCCGTGTTAACTCAGGCCTGAGAACCCACTGGGCGCCTGACTGATAGCAGAGGGAAGGTGACCTCCTCTTGGACCCTCAAAGTTTTGAGTTCCTTTGTATTCTACCCTCCCCAGCTCCCTCCACCTCCTCCGTCAGCAGGGAAGGCACTGGGGACCTTACCTCGGCAGTGAATGCTCTGCCAATTGGGCCCTCACTTCTGTGGCCATTGGGGGGCCTCTAACAGAGTAAAGACTGGTGCTCTTAATACGAGTGTTGAAGATGCATAACAGGAACAGACACTTTAGGGGAAAAATTGGCAATAGCTTATAAAGTTGAACATTTGCCTGCCATATCCCAGTATAACCCAGCAATTGCATGTGTGTGCGTGCTAAGTCACTTCATTTGTGTTGGACTCTTTGTGACCCATGGACTGTAGGCTGCCAGGCTCTACTGTCCATGGGATTCTCCAGGCAAGAATAGTGGAGTGGGTTGCCATGCCCTCTGCCCGGGGATCTGCCCAACCCAGGGATTGAACTCGCATCTTTTATGTCTCCTGCACTGGGAGACAGGTTCTTTACCACTAGCGCCACCTGGGAAGCCCTATAACGGAACATTCGCATGCCATATCCCAGCATAACCCAACAATTACTGTCGCAGAAATATACTCCAGAGGAGCTCTTGCAGGTGTGTAAGAATATTCAAACCAGCACTGTTCGAATTAAAAAACCTGGTGACAGTTCACATGTCCAATGGCAGAAGAGAGGATGAATATGCTGTGGCCCATTCAGACAATTGAACATTATACTGCAGTGAACATGAATGAACCACAGCTACATGCAACAACATAGATGAATCTTACAAATGTAATGAACAGTCAGGGAAAGCAAATTGCAGAAAACCATATAGCTTGAGATCCTTTTTTAAAAATAAAATTCAAAAGCAAGCAGAATTATCATAAAGGTAATGAGACAAAAGCAATGAAACTCTGCAAAATTCATGTAGTGGCTATTTCTGAGGGCAGATAAAGAGCAGGGGGAGGAGAGGAGCACACAGGATGTCTTGCTGGTGGTCTTCTAGCTCTTGGTTTCAGAGGTGCTTTTATTGGCATTCGTCATATGACTAAATAAGCTAGATGACATGAATGAAAGATAAACGTCAAAGCCAAATTGACACTTCAAGGTGACGATGAATCTCTAAGTGTAGTGCTGGGGTTGCAGGTGCCGAGGATGGGTTCAGCAATCAGCACATTCTGAGAATTAACCCTCTGAGTCATAGAATCTGCAGGGGACCCCAGAGATTCTCCCAGGGCCAGGCTTCCATCAGGTTAGGGTGGAGGGGAGCAAACGGCACTGCCTGAGATTGGGGAAGGGGAGAGACTTTGAGATCAAGGAGCCAGGCATCCTTACTCAGTCTCCTAATCTTTCCCTAAAGACAAAACTAGCTGGTAGGGCATCCTTTGAAGGGAGTTTGGACATCCTTGATGAAGAGGCTAGGCTCTGGAGCGGTGGTTCCCAACCTTTTTGTTACCAGGGACTGGTTTCATGGAACACAATTTTTCCACACGTCGGGGAGTCAGGGGGAAGGGTTTCAGGATGAGTCAAGCACATTACATTTATTGTGCACTTTATTTCTGTTTTATTACGTTGGCTCCACCTCACATCATCAGGAATTAGATCCCAGAGACTGGGGACCCTTGCTCTAGAGCACTTCGATGCTGCAGGGCTGAGGACAGGGCATTTACAAGCACATACCCACCTGCCTACAGGAAAAGGAATCAACACGATAGAGACTTTTAAAAATACTTTTGACTGTGACCATCGTAAGAAACTCATTTTTATATCGTAACCCAGTTCACACACACGTGTGCATTTACTTGTGTGTGTACGTGAAACTGAAGCAGTTCTTGCCCTTGTTGTATATGACACATACTGATAGTGTCATCCTACTTTTTTGTCTTCGTTTTGTCGTTATCAAACTATTTCATTGATTTTATAAGCCACTGTGGGTCATATCACACAGTGGCTGGGAAGAGGTCAACAGGGCCTCTAACGGGCCTGGCCTGCCTTTGCCAGATCGGGCCAGGCTGGGCCCCACTGCATCTGCCCTTGACCTTCCTTCCCTTTGCCCCTGGGTTCCCAGTTGGCCAGGCACAAGGGCCCTGAAGGCTGATACCAATTCAGAAACAGAACTTCCCTTTCCCCCTCTGTGCCTTCCCGCTGGCTGACCTCTGCACTCACCAAGGAAAGTGGCCGCTATAGTATGTGGGTGAGTAGCCCTCGCTGCCGGAGCAGGAAAGAGCCAAAGGACAAGACAGCGGGAAGCCTTGTCAGTTCTGTGGGAAAGCCTGTGGCTTTGTGACTGCATCAGCCAGTGGTTGCTAGGTTACCCCTGCCCTACAACTTCAGAACCACTCCCCAGCACCCCTCTCCTCACCCCTAGCCAGCTCCTCTCACCCTTCCTGGAGGGGCAGAAGGGCTTACCGAGCACCCCCTGCTTTCCTGCCCTCCAGGCTCCTCCTCTCTCTCCCATTCAGCACTTTCAATGGGGCTCAAGGGAGAAAATGAGAATTGGGGGCTTGTTTCAGCCAGCGTGCAGCAGGCAAAGAGAGAAAAACTGGCCAAAAGGTTTGGTTGGGCTGGGTGCCAGCTCTGTCAGCATGACCAGGCTGTCTGCCACTGTGGAGGAGTCTGTCCCCCTGCGCCCTATTTCTGGGGGTTGATTCTCAGAGAGCTGTCTCTTAGAAGGAAAGGAGGTGGCCGCCAACAGGATCCAAAGCCTTCCTGAGGCCCTGCTCCAGGCAGGAGAGCTGGGTGGAAGGGCCCTGGACTGTCAGTGGCAGGGGTCTCAATGGGATTCTGACCCTCCCTAGGTGTGCTGCCCTAGGGGTGTCATCTGTGCTGCCAGAGGTGTGCAACAGTGGCGAGAATGCTTGGTTCCAATTCCAGCTCTACCTCCTAGCTGTGCAGCCTCAGACAATTTACCTGATGTCTCTGAGCCTCAGTTCTCATGTTTCTGAAATGGAAGATGATTCTTGCGCTCATTTTCATGGGATTTTTGAGATTGCCTAATGTAAAGCCTTTTGACTGTGTGGATCCCAACAAACTGGGAAATTCTTAGAGATGGAAATACCGGACTACCTGACCTGCGTCGTGAGAAATTTGTGTGAAGGTCAAGAAGCAACAGTTAGAACTGGGCATGAAACAACAGACTGGTCCCAAATTGGGAAAGGAGTACGTCAAGGCTGTATATTGTCACCCTGCTTATTTAACTTATATGCAGAGTACATCATGAGAAACGCTGGGCTGGATGAAGCACAAGCTGGAATCAGGATTGCTGGGAGAAATATCAATAACCTCAAATATGCAGATAACACCACCCTTATGGCAGAAAGCAAAGAATAACCAAAGAGCTTCTTGATGAATGTGAAAGAGGAGAGTGAAAAAGTTGGCTTAAAACTCAACATTCACAAAACTAAGATCATGGCATATGGTCCCATCACTTCATGACAAATAGATGGGGAAACAATGGAAACAGGACAGACTTTATTTATTTGGGCTCCAAAATCACTGCAGATGGTGACTGCAGCCATGAAATTAAAAGACACTTGCTCCTTGGAAGGAAAGCTATGACCAACCTAGACAGCATATTAAAAAGTAGAGACATTACTTTGCCAACAAAGATCCATCTAGTCAAAGCTATGGTTTTTTCAGTAGTCATGTATGGATGTGAGAGTTGGACTATAAAGAAAGCTGAGCACTGAAGAATTGATGCTTTTGAACTGTGGTGTTGAAGACTCTTGAGAGTCCCTTGGACAGCAAAGAGATCCAACCTGTCCATCCTAAAGGAAATCAGTCCTGAATATTCATTGGAAGGACTGATGCTGAAGCTGAAACTCCAATACTTTGGTCACCTGATGGGAAGAACCAACCCATTTGAAAAGACCCTGATGCTGGGAAAGATTGCAGGTGGGAGGAGAAGGGGACGACAGAGAATGAGATGGTTGAATGGTATCACCGACTCAATGGATATGAGTTTGAGTAAGCTCTGGGAGTTGGTGATGGACAGGGAAGCCTGGCGTGCTGCAGTCCGTGGGGTTGCAGATTTGGACACAACTGAGCGACAGAACTGAACTGAATGTAATGCACATGGAAGTGTTTAGAATAGTCCCTGGCACTATGATCTCCTACGTTATTACCCTCTTGGAGCCTGTAAAATGGGGTGTCCTCACCTAATTCTCAGGTCATTCTGAAGGACAAATGAGCTGATAGAAGCGAAGCACCTGTCAGATGCCTGGCGCATAAGAGATGCTCACAAATGGTAATAATACTAATCACTACTGTTATTGGCATCGTTTTTTTAAATTGTAGTATGCAGATGACACCACCCTTATGGCAGAAAGTGAAGAGGAGCTAAAAAGCCTCTTGATGAAAGAGGAGAGTGAAAAAGTTGGCTTCAAGCTCAACATTCAGAAAACGAAGATCATGGCATCCGGTCCCATCACTTCACGGGAAATAGATGGGGAAACAGTGGAAACAGTGTCAGACTTTATTTTTTGGGGCTCCAAAATCACCGCAGATGGTGACTGCAGCCATGAAATTAAAAGACGCTTACTCCTTGAAAGAAAAGTTTTGACCAACCTAGACAGTATATTCAAAAGCAGAGACATTACTTTGCTGACTAAGGTCCGTCTAGTCAAGACTATGGTTTTTCCTGTGGTCATGTATGGATGTGAGAGTTGGACTGTGAAGAAAGCTGAGCGCCGAAGAACTGATGCTTTTGAACTGCAGTGTTGGAGAAGACTCTTGAGAGTCGCTTGGACTGCAAGGAGATCCAACCAGTCCATTCTGAAGGAGATCAACCCTGGGATTTCTTTGGAGGGAATGATGCTTAAGCTGAAACTCCAGTACTTTGGCCACCTCATGCGAAGAGTTGACTCATTGGAAAAGACTCTGATGCTGGGAGGGATTGGGGGCAGGAGGAGAACGGGACGACCGAGGATGAGATGGCTGGATGGCATCATGGACTTGATGGACGTGAGTCTGAGTGAACTGCGGGAGTTGGTGATGGACAGGGAAGCCTGGCGTGCTGCGATTCATGGGGTCACAAAGAGTCAGACACGACTGAGCGACTGAACTGAACTGAACTGAATCTGTCACTGGTATCTTGATGGAGGGGGATGGGATGGGTCCTGAGCCTGAGAACTACTGCGGGCAGTTTACTTTGTTTCTTTAAGACTCACCTGGAAAAGGGGCTCAGGATAATCCTTTGTCCACAGGACTGAGGTGAGGTCAGAGGCTGCTAGGGATGTAAACAGGCTATGTAAATGGAAGAGTCTGCAGACAGCGCTTGGTCCTGTCCAAGGAGTGAGGCTGCTGGCCCTCAAAATGGATGGGTGTGGGCCTATTGGAGGGTCTTTCTTCTCAGCCTCCCAGGCTTCTTATCAGTGGCCCGAGGCTTTTCCACTCTGTGTCCTCTGCTGGGGAGAAGAGCAGAAAGGAGGATAGCCAGAGGCAAACACAAGTCCTTCAAAAGTTCTGCCTGTCCCCTCTGGGGGGTGGTGACTGAAGCCACTGCAGTGACCCATTTTGGGGTGGCCTCTGAATGTGACCTTTCCTCTAGGGCTTTTAGGCTCTGGCTTCTCCTGGGCTTGCCCCTGCAGGAATGAGGTGACCCCTTTGAAACCATTCTGAAAGCCCCCTCTTGCATGCTTCTGGGAATCCTGGTGGCTACAATGATAAATGAGACTGTATTTGAAAGAAGAGAGGGCTTCTTCCCTCCTGCCAGCTCCTCTGCGCTGCTTTCAGCTCACCTGGGGGATTTCCCACAACATGGCCTGACTCAGTCAAGAGTAAAACCCACTCATCCCCCCGTTATACTTCTTAACCCTACCACTGTGTTGTTTAAAACTGGACACCGGATCTCCGTGTAGATTGCAGCTTTGGGACTGAAGGGGGTACTTTACAGATGCCCTCAACACTGTTTTGTAAGATTTATGAGGGAATTCAGGGTATTTTGACTGCCTTTTGTGTTCAGTCACTCGGTCATGCCCCGACTCTTTGCGACCCCATGGATTGTAGCCCACCAGGATCATCTGTCCATGGGATTTCCCAGGCAAGCATACTGGAGTGGGTTGCCGTTTCCTTCTTCAGGGGATCTTCCTGATCTAGGGATTGAACCTGTGTCTCCTGCATTGGCAGGTGGAATCTTTACTACTGAGCTGCCTCTTTATTGAGCATCAAAAAGAAGAGGGAGATTCTTGTCTGCCTGGAAATGGTTTGAAGTGCAATCATCCTGCTGAGATGACTCAGTTATAAGAGGAGCAATATAAAATTTAATGGAATACCTCTTATGTGACAGGCATTGAGCTAATCCTTGTAAGCATACTATCTCATTTAACTCTACAGATGAGGAAGTTGATGGTCAGAGAAATCCTTTCTTACATATAAGAAAAGTATATTCTCCCCTCATGGCTTACTCTTCTGTTTCCAAATACAGTCTTTTGATGGAGAGAAGTTCCTAAATTTAATTTAGCCAGATTGGTTAATTTTCTCCTTAGTGATGAATGGTGTTTTCATCCTATTTAAGAGATCTTTGCCTCTCCAAAGTGAGGAAGGTATTTTTTTTCCCATATTATTTTTGGGAAGTTTCCTGTTGTACCTTTCACATTTAGATCTATGTTCAATCTGGAATTGGATTTTTGTGTATGGTGTAAGTTAGAGGTCCAGAGCCATATTGTTTCCCCTACAAATATCTCTTTGACCAGCACCGTTTTCGCCTCTATTATTTGGCCACACTGCCGCATGCAGGATCTTAGTTCCCTGACCAGCAAAGAAGCATGGGGCCCTAACCACTGGACATCCAGGGGAAGTCCCTGATCAGCACTGGTTTGAAAAACACTTTCCTTGACTTGCTTCTCTGTGGTATCATCTTTGTCAAAATTCAATTGTCCAAATATGTGTGGGTCTGTATCTGGATTCTTCCTTTCGAATGCCCTGAGTCTACCATTCCACCAGTACTGCGTGTTAGTTGCTCAGTCGGGTCTGACTCTTTGCAACCCCATGGACTGTGGCCCGCCAGGCTCCTCTGTCCATGGGGATTCTCCAGGCAAGAATACTGGAGTGGGTTGCCATGCCCTCCTCCAGGGGATCTTCCCAACCCAGAGACCGAACCCAGGTCTCCCGCATTGCAGGTGGATTCTTTACCGTCTGAGCCACCAGGGACACTCTCTTAATAACTGTAGTTTTAAATACATCTTGATATCTAGTGATGTGAAACTTCATCAAGGAAAACTCTATTTTTCTCCTCCACTCTCAGTATTTCTGAAACTGGATGTACAGAGGTTTTTCCACGCCATACATTTCTGCATTTCAGCAGGCACCAACTGGGTGCCCTACAGGTTTACCTTAATTCTGACACTATCTGCCTGGGGACAGCATCAGACCCCACAGTTTAAGAGCTCAGTGCTTCAAGGCTGCCCCCTCTTCAGACCCTGAACCTGAGTCCCACTGAAACCCAGTTCCCTTTCCACGTTGATGATTAATCTCTCTATCCAAAACTTAATTCCCTTTCTTGTCCCCTCTGACCTCAGTCCTGTGCTAACTGAACACTCACCAACCAGAGTCAGATGACTAAAATTGCTGTTGTTGATAACACTGATGTCCTAAGGTTGCTACCATAGGTACATCATTAAGGTCTAAGTCACGCTGTTTCTCCAGGGCAAAGTGAGCTAACAGGCCTCGAGCCATGGACAACCTGGCCGAAGAATCCTAAACTAGAGACCTCCCGAATCCCCAAACTATAGTCACAGAAGTGTCACTAATGACAGAGTAATCCCAGCCTCCTTGTTCGTCCCTTCAAAACACCCCGCGCTCAGAGACCAAATGGAGAGGACTCGAGACTTGTCTCCCACTTCCTTGCTGGGTGTGTGGCCATAAAACCCTTACTTTGCTGCAAACACCCACTGTCAGAATTTGGCTTTCTGTGACCTCAGACACATGAGTCCTTGCTCGTAACAACATCAGGCACAGGTCCAGGTTGTTATCTGTATTTCTGACTGGCCAGCATTAAATTGGGGTTCCCATGATCCCCTCCTTGGGTTTGAAAGGTTGCTAGAATGGCTGAAAAAGCTCAGGTAAATACTTACCTATGTTTACCAGTGTATAGTAAAGGGTATCATAAAGGATACAGGTGAATAGCCATATGAAGAGGTACGTAGGACAAGGTTCTGTATGCAGGAGCATCTATCCGTGTGGAGCTGGGGATGCCACTCCAAACATGTGGACATCTCAACCCAGAGGCTATTCAAGCTCCCAGAAGCTCTTCATCCTCTGGGTTTTTAAGGAGGTTTCAGCTGGGGCTTCTTAAGTGGCTCAGATGGTAAAGAATCAGCCTGCAAAGAATTCCATTTTGATTTACCTGTGGTGTTTTTCAGTGTATCTCTTTGTATAACTTTTCAGTGGTTGCTCTAGGTATTGCATTATATATACAAAACTTACCACAGTCTACTGATATCATTGTTTTACCAGTTCAAGTGAAGGTTTTAAGTATAGACATCTTACTTCCTTTTATGTACTTTACTCTCCTCTTTTATAATACCACTGTCTTAAATAATTTCCTCTAGAATACACGGAAGAACTGTACAAAAATGATCTTCACGACCAAGATAATCATGATGATGTGATCACTAATCTAGAGCCAGATATCCTGGAATTGGGAAGTCAAGTGGGCCTTCGAAAGCATCACTACGAACAAAGCTAGTGGAGGTGATGGAATTCCAGTTGAGCTGTTTCAAATCCTGAAAGATGATGCTGTGAAAGTGCTGCACTCAATATGCCAGCAAATTTGGAAAACTCAGCAGTGGCCACAGGACTGGAAAAGGTCAGTTTTCATTCCAATTCCAAAGAAAGGCAATGCAAAAGAATGCTCAAACTACCGCACAACTGCACTCATCTCACATGCTAGTGAAGTAATGCTCAAAATTCTCCAAGCCAGACTTCAGCAATACGTGAACCGTGAACTCCCTGATGTTCAAGCTGGTTTTAGAAAAGGCAGAGGAACCAGAGATCAAATTGCCAACATCCACTGGATCATGGAAAAAGCAAAAGAGTTCCAGAAAAACATTTATTTCTGCTTTATTGACTATGCCAAAGATTTTGACTGTGTGGATCACAATAAACTATGGAAAATTCTGAAAGAGATGGGAATACCAGACCACCTAACCTGCCTCTTGAGAAATCTGTATACAGGTCAGGAAGCAACAGTCAGAACTGGACATGGAACAACAGACTGGTTCCAAATAGGAAAAGGAGTATGTCAAGGCTGTATATTGTCACCCTGCTTATTTAACTTATATGTAGAGTACATCATGATAAACGCTGGGTTGGAAGAAACACAAGCTGGAATCAAGATTGCCGGGAGAAATATCAATAACCTCAGATATGCAGATGACACCACCCTTATGGCAGAAAGTGAAGAGGAACTAAAAAGCCTCTTGATGAAAGTGAAAGAGGAGAGTGAAAAAGTTGGCTTCAAGCTCAACATTCAGAAATGAAGATCATGGCATCTGCTCCCATCACTTCATGGCAAATGGATGGGAAAACAGTAGAAACAGTGTCAGACTTTATTTTTCTGGGCTCCAAAATCACTGCAGATGGTGACTGCAGCCATGAAATTAAAAGACGCTTACTCCTTGGGAGAAAAGTTATGACCAACCTAGATAGCATATTCAAAAGCAGAGATATTACTTTGTCAAAAAAAGATCCGTCTAGTCAAGGCTATGGTTTTTCCTGTGGTCATATATGGATGTGAGAGTTGGACCATGAAGAAGACTGAGTGCCAAAGAACTGATGCATTTGAACTGTGGTGTTGGAGAAGACTCTTGAGAGTCCCTTGGACTGCAAGGAGATCCAACCAGTCCATTCTGAAGGAGATCAGCCCTGGGATTTCTTTGGAAGGAATGATGCTAAAGCTGAAACTCCAGTACTTTGGCCACCTCATGCGAAGAGTTGACTCATTGGAAAAGACTCTGATGCTGGGAGGGATTGGGGGCAGGAGGAGAAGGGGACGACAGAGGATGAGATGGCTGGATGGCATCATGGACTCGATGGACGTGAGTCTGAGTGAACTGCGGGAGTTGGTGATGGACAGGGAAGCCTGGCGTGCTGCGATTCATGGGGTTGTAAACAGACATGACTGAGCGACTGAAATGAACTGAACTGAACTGATATACATTTAGAATCATATCAAGCAGTGTTATATTTGCTTCAACTGTCAAACATTTATTTAGAAAATTCACGAGAAAGGAAGCCTATTTACACATATATTTTTAAAAATATACATTTATTTATTTTTACACATATTTTTAACTTACTGTTTTCTTCCTTCCTTCCTGCTGCTCCAAGGTTTCTTCTCTTATTGTTTCCTTTCTGTTTCGAGAACTTTCTTTATTCTTTTTGGGCATGACTGCTGGTGACAAATCGTCTTAGTTGTCCTCACCTGGAGAAGGTCTTGTTTTCCCCCTTCATTCCTATAGGATGTTTTTGCTTAGACATAGGATTCTGGGTTTTCATTTCTTTTTTATATCATCTGAAAAATACTGTACCACTACATTCTGATCTTCTTGATTTGTGAGGAGAAATCTGTTATCATTCCATTTATTTATTTCTTTTCTTTTCTAGATGAAATGTTGTTTTCCTCTGGCTGCCCCCCTCCTTTTTTTTCCTTTGGTCTTTAGTTTTCAGAAGGTTAATAATAACATGTCTGCATGTGGATTTCTTTGGCTTTATTTTATTTGATTTGTTCAGCTTTCTGAAGCTCTAGGTTTGTCTCTTGCCCAATTTTGAATGTTTCCAGCCATTATTTCTTTGAGTTCTTTTTCAGCTCTGCACTCTTTCTTTCTCTTGTTCTGGGACTTTGATGGAACAAATATTAGAGCTTTTGTTATAGTCCCATGGGTCCCTACAGTGGAACTCCTGGAGTTCACTCAGACTCACGTCCATTGAGTCCGTGATGCCATCCAGCCATCTCATCCTCGGTCGTCCCCTTCTCCTCCTGCTCCCAATCCCTCCCAGCATCAGAGTCTTTTCCAATGAGTCAACTCTTCACATGAGATGGCCAAAGTACTGGAGTTTCAGCTTTAGCATCATTCCTTCCAAAGAACACCCAGGACTGATCTCCTTTAGAATGGATTGGTTGGATCTCCTTGCAGTTCAAGGGACTCTCAAGAGTCTTCTCCAACACCACAGTTCAAAAGCATCAATTCTTCAGTGCTCAGCTTTCTTCACAGTCCAACTCTCACATCCATACATGACTACTGGAAAAACCATAGCCTTGACTGGACGGACCTTTGTTGGCAAAGTAATATCTCTGCTTTTGAATATGCTATCTAGGTTGGTCAAAACTTTTCTTCCAAGGAGTAAGCGTCTTTTAATTTCATGGCTGCAATCACCATCTACAGTGATTTTGGAGCCCAAAAAATTAAAGTCTGACACTGTTTCCACTGGGTCCCTATAGCTCTGTTCACTTTCACTTTTTGGGGGGTCTAGTTTTTGTTTTCCATACTGGGTAATTTCTATTGCTCTATCTTCCAGTTCACTGATTCTTTCTTCTTTCACTTCTAGAGATTTTAGTTCAATTATTGTATTTTTGAGTTTTACAATTTTCTTTGGTTCTTTATGTCTTCTATTTCTTTGCTAAGGCTTTCTATTTTTTCCCCCACTTATTTCAAGTGCATTCTTTATTGCTCATTGAAACATTTTAAAAGTCCCATCTGCTATAAAATCTTCATATTTATACATCAAATAATTCTAATTCTAATACCTTTGTAATTTTGCTGTTGGCATCTATTGCATTTTTCAAGGAATTTTTCCAAAGCATCTACCTTTCCAAGTTTATAGCATTGGCTCTATCTTTGTATTACCTCTAGGAACTTCTCAGTGCTTCCCTGGTGGCTCAGACAGTAAAGAATCTGCCTGTAATGCAAGAAACCCAGGTTTGATCCCTGGATCAGGAAGGTCCCCTGTAGAGGGGAGTGGCTACCACTCCAGTATTCTTGCCTGGAGAATTCCATGAACAGAGAAGCCTGGTGGGCCACAAGTCCATGGGGTCACAAAAAGTCAGAAGTGAGTTTTTTAACTTTCACATGTCTTTGTATTGTCTCTAGGAACTACAGTGATACTTCTTTCATTTCGGATATTGCACTGAATTTGCTCATTCTCTCCCTCTCATTCCTTGATCAGTCCTGCCAGGGTTATTATGTTTAGAAGTCTCCCCAACCCCCACCAAAAATTTTAGGTTTTGGGGTTCTCTTATTTTCTTTCTTCCATTTTCTTTGAGTTTAGTTTGTGTTTTTGTAATCTCTTAACAAGAATGCTTAAGTAATTTGCTTTCAATTTCCTTCTTTTGAAATATATTGTACATTTAAGGTCACAATAGCTGCATTCCACAAAATTTTCAGGTTTGTAGGCGATGACATTACCTTGCAAAGTGAAAGTGTTAGTTGTTCTGTCGTGTCCGACTCTTTGTGACCCAATGCCCCTGGGGCCTGCCTGACTCCTCTGTCTATGGAATTTCCCAGACAAGAATCCTGGAGCGGGTAGCCATTCCCTTCTCCAGGGGATCTTCACTACCCAGGGGTCGAATCTGGGTCTTCTACATTGTAGGCAGATTCCTTACCATTTGAGCCAAAAAGTTTAGTTTTAATTTGCTGTTCTTTAATTAATGGAGTTGAGCGTCTTTTCATATGCTTAAGTACGATTTGTATACATTTCCTGTGATCTCAATTCACATCCTTTGTCCAGTTTTCTGTTGGTGTTTTAGTCCTTACATGGATATATGTTAGATTGTTTATTTGTAATACGAGTAATTTAAAAACTTTTTCCCTAGTTCATTGATCTTCTGCTGACTCTGTCTATGCTGTGAATTTAGATTCCTCTCTTCCTAAATTGGTATTCTGCTGAGGGCATACTCACCTGCTTTTGGAATTAGAAACCCCCTCCGCCTTGTTGGGCTTTCATTCATCCCCATGAAAAGGCCTCAGAACAGAGGCTCTGGAGATACTCAGACCTGCCATTCTCTAGCTGTGCAGTCTTAGATAAGTTTCGACACCTCTAGGCCTCAATTTCCTCATCTGTAAAATAAAGATAATAATTCTGCCAACCTTATAGGGCTGTTTGATGCATAAATGAGATAATGCATATAATCACCCAGCACAGTGCCTTGCCCATCATGAAGCCTTAATGCATGGTTTGTTTTTTTTTTCTTACTATTTGCAAAATCAAGCAAACATTTCGTGAATGGCTGCTGTATTATCCCTGTGCTATTTCCCATCAGTGTACAGGAGAAAATCCTGTGATGATGTCCCTTTATCTCACCTGTTGTGTCTTTTCTGCTTCATACATGGGATTCTGGATTGTGGCCAGTATCACTGAGTGCTTTGATGAGACTTAACTGCTCTGAAAATTGAGCCTCTACCAGGCTCTTGGGTTTACCTACCATGGCATTACCTGTGCTTCTATTGTCCCAAAGTCTGTGTGACTAGCTGTTTGATGATATTTTAGAGAAGAAAGGAGGAAAGAAAGAGGCATGACTAATGACCCCACATGGCTCAGCCACCCCACCTGGCTCCCCTGCGATGGTCAGGTACCTGGTAACCTGTCATGTGAGCAGGACTCAAGGCTCTGCAGCTGGCAGCTACAGACTGGTCTAAGTCAGCATTCAGGAAGTTTGACTTAGAAGAGCAGACATCAGAGAAGAGGGAATAAGTCTCAGCTCTCCAGAAAGATCTAAGTTCATGGAATCCAACAAGTTTCCTATCTCTTTTCAGCTTAAACGTCATTCTCTGCTTCCACCCCAGGTTCTCCCCTCAAACTCTCTTTGAATACCCAATAATTCTTGTAATTTCACATCTCTTTATTGTAAGCCTGTCAGTTCCAAAAGGTTAGAGGATACCTCTGTCTTGTCCATCACCAAGCATATTGCCTTGCTCTGCATGGTGGTTAGTTACGTGAGTCTGTGTGTGTTGTACTTACTTATCAAACACCTGGTACAATGCCTCATGCCCAATAAATATTCAGTGAATTCATGAATAGATGAATCAGAGTCTAAAGGTAGTTATTCTGGCCACTCACCCATTCCATATCTGAATCCTCACCTCAGAATTCCTACCCACTGTATGCTAATACTTGTCAACGAAACAGCTGTAGTGATAGGGAGCTCTCTGCTGCCCAAGGTTGCCTGTTCATTTTCTGTGTGATCCTGTTGGCTAGAAAGTTCTTCTTAATACTGCACTTAAATATATCTTCCTGAAGCTTCTAGTCAATATTCTTGATTTATTCATAAGAATAAATCAAGTCTAGGTCCTCTGTGTGATGACAGCTCTGTACACATTTGAACTTTGTTCTCATACCCACCTCTTCTTCTCCAGGCTAGTCACAAAATCACTGATTAGACACATATTTGTTGAGTGCCTGCAACATGGAATACGCTAGAGAACCCAAAGATGGAAAGAAATAATGAGTATCTTTAAGAGGTTACTGGTCTTGTGGGGCATCAATAAAAATGAAGATCGAACGTAATAAGGACAGTGGAGACTCCAAGTTCATCTGTGAGTTTTGGGGAAGGCTCCACAGAGGAGTGGGCTGTAGAAGGTGGTCTCAGTGGACGTGGGAGAAGCAGATGTTCCAAGAAGTGAGAGTATATGCCAAAGTCTGGAGATATAGGAGCCCATGGCATGTTATGGGAACTCTAAGTAATTCCACATGGCTAGGGAAACCAGAAATCCCAGATGGCACAAAACAGTCCAATTTTTTTCTGTTCTCCCAGAAAACTTACTAATATGTCCTCAGCCTCAGAAGTGTCCCAGATTAGATGATTAATTACATGGTTACTCTAACTATGCTGGGGGTATAATGTCTGAGAGTGAGGTAGAGATGTGGGATCTGACGGTAGAGAGAGGGCAGGGGCTCTCTCCCCAGGGGCCTTGTGGGCCAAGTTCAAGAAGAGCATTCAGTTAACTGGGCCTTGTATGGTACCTTCCCTCAGAGGTCATCCTCTCCAGGTATATAATTTAATTCACAGACAGATCAGTACATCTACTGATAGATGTTTATTGCTGTGGATTACCATCTTTTTCATGAATTTTTTTTGATGTGGACTGCTTTTAAAGTCTTTATTGAATTTGTTATAATATTGCTTCTGTTATATGTTTCTTGGTTTTTTGGCCACGGGGCATGTGGGATTGTAGTTCCCCAACCAGGGATCGAAACTGCATCCCCTCCATTGGAAGGCAAAGTCTTAACCGCTGACCCGCCAGGGAAGCCCCCTATGGATTACCACTTATGGGCGACTTAGGTAAGAACTTTCCAAATAGTCTGGGGTGTGGCCCAGGCAATCTCTGCTGACCCTTGTTCATGCATTTTCTGCAGTGGATTCTCTGACACTTAGCCTTGGTTTTGACTTGTTGTGGTTGTGAGGTTGTGTCCAGAGATGGCACTGGGCAATCCCCTCTGGACTTCTTGCTCTCAGCTTGAGACTTTGTAAGACTTCCCCGGAGGGATGTAGTGAGTGTCAGAAGCAGGCCTATAGCTATAAACAACTTGCTTTAAAGGACTGAAATGATTTGTATACTATAGGGACTTGAAGAATATTTGAATGAAACAAGTTTTTAATTGGGTCTAAGAAGATGCAACAATGAGGGATTGTTTCATTAGCTGTTTGGGCAGTCAGTGGAATGGTAGGTACATTTCGAATGCTTGACTTACGTGAGAAGCGGAGAGTCAGAGTGGGTATTTGAGATATGTCTGAGTGAGTGGTTTCCTGTGCAGTGACCCTTGCAACATCTGTCCCTAAGTGGCAGATGATGGTTTGCACCTCAAAACTGAGTGTCGCCGTCGCCTCAAGCAGATCCACAAGGACTAGCTTCAGGCTGCTTTGCCCACCAGGAGGCGAGTCAGCAGTGGACCCCAGGGTTTCTGGAGACTTTGGAACCCCAGTCACTGCTCTGACACTGGGACACTCAGAGGGGACATAAGGCAAGTAGGAATGGCCGTGTCATCCTGTCCTTCCCATGAGTCCTTTTTCAACCTACTGAAGCATGGGAATCTAGGTGTATGAATTTGCTAGGACTGCTGTAACAAAGGACGATGAACAGGGTAGCTTGAACAGCAGACATTTGTTGTCTTACTGTTCTGAAGACTAGAAACCTGAGATCCAGGTGTTGGCAGGACTGGTTCCTTCCGAGGGCAGTAGCAACAGAGAAAGGGCCCCAAGCCCCTGCCCTAGGAGGGCAGTTTTCTGTCAGTCCTTAGTGTTCTTTAACTTGTAAAAGCCTCGTCCCCATCTCTGCCTTTGTCTCTGTATGCTGTTCTCTCTGTGTGATGTCTGTGTGCACACTTCCCCTTTTTATAAGTACACCAGTTATATTGGATGAAGGTCTCATCCTCCTCTAGTTTGACCTCATCTTAATGAACTACATGTATGGTGACCCCTTTTCCAAAGAATGTTCCATTCTGTGGTGCTGACAGTGAGGACTTCAACATATGAATTATTGGGGGGCACAATTCAGCATACCACACGAGGGTAGATAGAAATAGCTGCAGCATGAATGTAGCTACTCTATTGGTTACTGCTGAAACCCACTCTGTTTTGTGGGACATGATCAGATCAGAAAGAATCCTGTGGTTAAGGGGGAAGTACCCATCCTGGTCTGACAGGTTAAAGGTATAGCCCTCTAGACATGGGTTAGTTTGTCTTGAGCTATGAACATGACTTGTCCCCTGGGACTGTTGGCCTGAAGTCACACATGGCAGGATGCTGGTCAGGGCACAGCGTGGACTGTAGTTCTGGGAAGCTCTTTTTAGTCTGTTTATCTCACTTTCCAAGAGTCCTGAGCTTGTGCCCTTGTTCAAATTCTAGAACCAACTGTCTTTACTCTTTGCTCAGATAAACACAGAAGCCTGGTGCCTAGTCTGCCATTTGATTCTTCTTCCAGCCAAGTGATCACTTGATGATCACTCTGCAACTACAAATTTCTCTTCTCTATCTTGGGAGAGAAAGATGGAATTAACAAAGAGGGGTGATTCAGCAAGTGACATCATGGTCACAAGATAGATTTTGCAAATGACAACAGGAACACAATGTGGTCCCACAATATTTTTGTGCTTTCTCTCGAGAAATTATGCTGGCTTGCTGTTTCCTGTTGCTAACTAAGGCAAAAGAGTCTTCGCAAGTTGCATTCACCTCATATTCTACTTAAAACGGCAGCATCCACGACCACCTACTCGTCCGCTACACTTTCTGTTTCCCATACTTAGCTTTACTTCTTTTTTCCATAGCCCTTGGCACCTTCTAATTTGCCATATAGTTAGTTATTCTGTTTGTCTCCTTCCACATGAATGCAAGCTGCATGTTGGCACAGATCTTTATTTTGCTCAGTGATTCATCCCCCACTCAGGATATTGCAACATAACATTTAAAGAGTTGAATGGATGAATGAATGAGCCTGAGGTCTGCTCCCCAAAGTAGTCACTCTCCCATTTACATGCTTGGGACCCTGAAGGCATGTGTATTTGTACCCCTGCCCTACACATCTGCCCCTACTGACCTGTACAGCCTCTCCCTCCCCTCCCCCTGACTCTGGCCACACTCTCTGGCCCTCCTACACTGGCCACTGGGCCTTGGCACACACAGTTCTTGCATCACTCTGCCTGGTTAACTCCTGCTCATCCCACCCTCTCAGCTCATGCTATCCTTGATCCCGCTGCCTGCGTCCATTCCCCCAAGCACGGAACATGGAGAACTGCCCTTAGTTTAAAAACAAACAAGCAAACAAATAGCAACATGGGGAAGTTTCTTTGACCTTGTAAGACATAAAATGTTTTTCATCTGCTTGCAGAGATGGATGCCCTCTCCTTCCACTCTGACCCTGAGCCCTGGGTGCAGGTACTGCCTAGCAGTCCCAAGCCGGCTCCTCTGTGTGAGTCAGCCCTGGAAACAGGTTCTACAGGGCCAGTCAAGGAGTAACCGTGGGTCACTAATTACCTGCCTAGTCCTCTGTTTGCACAGGGCTTGCATTACTCTTCATCACATCCCATCTGTGTCAATACTGAGAGGGAGGAGAGGGGGAGGGCACCAGCATCCAGGCCACACCATGCATCCCCAGCACAGGACCAGGGCAGACACCCTCTGCCTCCAAATAACTATGTGATCAAGGGTCCCTCCTGGGAACTGGAGCACAGAGAGGTGGAGTGGCATCTGGAAAGTGTAACCCAAGTGGGGCAGAGAGAATTCTAGACTGACAGAGTTGGAGAGCAGTGTCCTCTTTTCTATACAATTTTGAGGTCAGGACATTGAGATCCAGAGAGGGTAAATGGTGCATCCAAAGCCACACCGTGTGTGAGTCTCAAAGCCATCATGAGAACCTGTAAGTTTCATTACATTTTGTGGGCCTGGGCTTCTGGAGCTGGAAGGTCAGGAATTCTAGGTTTGGTTTCCACTAGCTATAGGACCAAGGCGTAGACACTGATGAGAATGAATAGAATCTAGCAACTTTTAGCTGGTGCTGGTTTAGTTGCTAAGTTGTGTCTGACTCTCGCAACCCCATGGACTGTAGCCCACCAGGCTCCTCTGCCCATGGGATTTTCCAGGCAAGAGTGCTGGAGTGTGTTGCCTTTTCCTTCTCCAGAGGGTCTTCCTGACCCGGGGATCATACCCAAGTCTCCTGCATTGCAGGTGGATTCTTTATCTACTGAGCCACCAGGGAAGGGTGTTCAAAATACAGATATTTGGACCCTATCCTTCATTCACTAGGGAATATAGGGAAGTCCTAACATGGGGATTCAGAAAAGTTCCTTGGCATTTCTGATATATAATGCTAGATGGCAAGGTTGGGCTGGATGATGCTTGAGTGCCTTTAACTTGACAGATGTTCAGCTGTAGATATGAAGGCTTGTCTTAGCAACCATTCCTGTCCTCAGTCTTCAGTGGGACAATTTGGCTCCCTAGGGGGCATCCCGAAATTTAAAAAATGTCTGGTTGTCACAATGATTGGGGCAGTTTCTCTGGCATTCGGTGACGGTGATGAATGTTAGATGTCTTGCAATGTGGACATTGCAAAGGTAGCCCCTCACGTGGAGGTGTCCTGAGCCCTACACATTTTGTTTTTTTAACATAACATACAGCCAGAACAATCATATAGGGGAAAAGCTGTGGTTCACAGTCAAATGAGCCAAGAGTTCAATTTCACTTTCATAAAAAAAAAAAAAAAGTGGATTTCTTTAAAAACATGGTTTTATTATACACTCTTCCTGGTACACATCTACCATGCTGAATGTTGCTTGTAGGTTATCCTTCATTTTGCTTGGAACTTTATCAACTCTTAATCTGTCATTTTGGAAAATCACATCACCCATGGCATTGGTGTTCACAGAGCAATAGTGTCACAAAGACAAGACCTCTGTCCTGCATTTGTAGCTTTCCTAGTCTCAAAAGCTGTATGTACTAATATAAAGAACCTCATTTAGCCCTTATTTCAAAACGGCAAATATAAAGGAAAAAGTGACAACAATATTCAATTAAATATCGCCTTCTCTTCAGTGAATACTTATTCAAAGTTCACGCAGCTGCTAACTTCATGGACAATTTTCTAAATGATGTCTTTCACTTTTAAAGTTAGGACACTATATTGCTATATAGGTGGGTACACACCCCTGTATATGACATATATTTTGTAACGCCCATGAAAAGGGTGTTGGGGCTCACTGGTTTGGGACTTGCTGAGCTAGAGAAAACAGACAACAAAACCCGCAGGAATACTGTAGCTCTTGGGCAAGCCTGGAAAAGACCTAGGGCAAACGGTCTAGGGTGCACTTAATGGGGCAAGTGGCATGTTGGTTGGAAAGACTAATCAACTGTCAGGATCAGGTCCTGATGCGGACCGAGCCAGACCAAGAGCAATGAGGTGAGAGGGCAAGGTTTGGTTTAGCCAGTCCCAGAGCCCAGACTGGCAGGTTATCTGAGCTCCATCATGCACGTGGGGGAAGTTAGACTAATAGCTCTTGAATGCCTTCTGTGGGTTTGGCCCTACATTGGGTACATATATCCACCTGCCACCACAGTCCCAGGATAGATGCAATCAACCTTTGTTTTTCAACTGAGGAAGCCCAGGCTCAGTTAAACCCACTTGCCTGAGGCCACACAGTGATCTCTGGGTAGAGGCTAGCCTGCCTTCAAAGCTGTTCCGTCGTTGCAGGCCCAGGTGGTTTCCTTTTGCCCAAGGAAGTTGGTATTTATTTGGTTTTTGATAAGCAGTCACTCTCTGGTTTTGATGCTTTGCTAGGAGTGATTGTGCAGCCTGGATAGCAACAGGGTGCTTCCTCAGGAAAGGTGGGCTTTCTTGGGAAATCACTCGTCTCTCAAGATCAGACTTGGCCGCTCTGATTTTTGGCTGAGTTGGCGCCTGGGACGTGTAGCTTAGTGATCCGCTGCTCCTTAGTCTTCATCCCATTTGGCAACCTCTGGACACATGCTTCCTGCCCAGGTGCTCCCACGTCGGGTCGGCTCTCAGCACCCTTGTTCCCAGTGGCAGGTCCGGTCAGGATCATTTCACAGCCTGCTGCCATTGAGTGGTCTACAGCCCTCCTTGGGTGTTTTAGGCTCCATGAGCGGATGTCCTGCGGTGGGGGCTTTCCTGTGGGCTGTTTCTTCCCAAGAGTTCAGAAGCTGCAACCTCCATGAGATTTGCCGGCAGTTCTGTCCTAACCAGAGCTCCCACAGAAAATCCCAGGTTGGGATGGCTGGGGCTGGGGGGAGGGGTGTCAGGGACAGGAGTGGAGGCATGATAGCATGTTCCTGCCTTTCAGAGTGGAGCGTGTGTGCTCGTATGTGAAGGGAGGGGTGTCTCCAACTTGGCCATGGCCAGCTGCCATTTTAAGCAGAAACAGATTTGCTGGTATGAATTATTTTAAAAGAATCCACGTGAGGAGAAAAAAAATCCCAGACCATCTTCCTCCACACTCTCCTCCCTGCCATCCCCAACCCTCTGTCATCAGCAGTTATTTCAGTCCCTCCCTGGTCGCCCCCCACCCCTAGCCACCCCGCCTCTCCCCCTCCCCTCTTCCTCTCCCCCAACCCCTCCTGCCCTTTCTAATCCCTCCCAGTCTTCTGTTATCCTGAAAGGCTCCATGATGGCACCAAAGGCCAACTTGGGGAGCCTTAGTTCTCCTCTTCACCCCCATCCATTTTTTTTTTTTTGATCAGTCTCCTTAAATCATCCCAAACAAATGTACAATCTTGACTGAAAAACACCAAGCTTTCTCTGCAAGGAAGGTGTTGAGGGAAGTGCTTCTCAAGTGTAACTGTGCATATTATCATGTCTGGGGATCTTGATAAAATGTAGATTGCAATTCGGTAGCTCTGGAGCCCGGTCCCAGGAACCTGGATTTCTAATCAGCTCCCTTGGGATCCCAGGGCTGTTTGCTGGGAGACCTCATTGCCAGTATGGGAGCCCCAGCACCGCACCTCTGCCCCTCTACCAGCCAGATGAGCCCCTCATTTGTAGAACTTCTGAAGCCTCTAGCATGGGAGTGTCTAGGGGGTGGGGGAGGGAGGAGAGGGCATGTGGTCCCTTCCTTAACCACCACTCTGACTTTTCCAAATCCTTCCTGTCTCTGAACTGTAACTCTGTCTTTTATTTATGTCCCCTTTGCTCTCTGAGCTCTTCCTTTCTCCCCAGGGCCCACCAATATAGCTAGGACACGTGAACCTGATAGTCAGTGGGGACTTGGTTCTGTTTTGGTACATTGTGATTCTCCTGTAAAGGCTGAAGTTTTCTTTCTTAATTCTCACACATCTTTTATCTCTGGTCATTTTCTACGATGCTTCTCTTGTAATCCCTGATGATATGCTGCATCAGAGGGAATGTGGGAAACAGGAGCAGTGGGGCCTGAAACCTCACCCTCTGTCTGTCCCCCACAACAGGGCCCCTGGGCTCTGCCAGGAGGCATATTCCTTTCCTGGCTTTGGTTTCTTCATGCATGTATTATGGGGTTGAACTGCAAATAGTTGAAGGCCCCTCTAGCTCTCACATTCTTTGACTCAAATTCATTAACAAACATTTTTTAGGTTCTTCCTACAAAATCTGAAGTCTTTCCTTCCCATCTGAACTGCACTCCATTCTCCTGTGTGTCTTTGGGATGATTGTTTACCTTCTTTGGGGTTTAGCGTCCTTGATTACAGGCTCCCCAGGTGGCGCAGTGGGTCAAGAATCTGCCTGCAGTGCAGGAGATGCAGGAGACGCGGGTTCGATCCCTGGATCTGGAAGATCCCCTGGAGGAGGGCATGGCAACTGACTCTACTATTCTTGCCTGGAGAATTCCATCGATGGAAAAACCTGGCGGGCTACAGTCCATAGGGTTGAAAAGAATCTGATACAACCGAAGCAGCTGAGCACATACGCATGTCCTTATTTACAAGTTGAGAGATGATGAGAGTCAGCTTGTCTGGGCACGTTAGGACATAAACAGAGCTTTGGATGTAAAGGTCCCTAGCATAGTTCTATCTCAGTCAGCTTAGGCTGCTATAGCAGAGTACCACAGACTGAATGACTTACACAAGAGACATTGATTCATCACAGTTCTACAGTCTGGGAAGTCCAAGGTCAAGGTGCAGGCAAATTCAGTTTTTGGCGAGATCCTCTTCCTGGCTTGCAAATGCCTACCATTTCACTGTGTGCCTGCAGGACTACTTTGTGCAGAGAGATAGGGAGAGAGAGAAAGGGAGACAGAGAAGGGGGCGTGCTCTGTCTGGTCTTGCTGTCGTCTTCTTGTAAAGACTTGAATCCTATTATGGGGCTCCACCCTCACTACCTCACCTAAAGCTAACTGTTTCCCAGAGGCCCTGCCATTAGAGCTCAACATATGAATTTCGGGGGAGATCTTTTAGTCTATAACAATTAAGATTAGACAATATGGTTGAACTGATTCACTTGGGAAGAACGAACAGGCTGCCTGCTGTGCGTGTGACCAGTGAAGCTGTACCACACTGGTGTAGGGAGGAATCACATATGGACCTTGCTCTTCAGGCAGCTGGCACAGACATTCTAGATTAAAGGAAGAGAGGTGACAGCTAAGAAGCAGGCTAGGGAAAGCAGATCCTAGGATCTGAAGAAGAAATAAAGCAGAAGGGTGGGGGCTGAGGGCAAGGGAGGACATAACCTGGAATCCCCAAAGTGAAAATGAAAGTTGCTCAGTTGTGTCTGACTCTTTGCGACCCCGTGAACGGCAGTACGCCAGGCCTCCCTGTCCATCACCAACTGCCGGAGTCTACCCAAACCCATGTCCATTGAGTCAGTGATGCCATCCTCTGTCATCCCCTTCTCCTCCTGTCCTCAATATTTCCCAGCATCAGGGTCTTCTCAAATGAGTCAGCTCTTCGCATCAGATGGCCGAAGTATTGGAGTTTCAGCTTCAACATCAGTCCTTCCAATGAACACCCAGGACTGATCTCCTTTAGGATGGACTTGGTTGGATCTCCCTGCAGTCCAAGGGACTCAAGAGTCTTCTCCAACATCACAGTTCAAAAGCATCAATTCTTCTGTGCTCAGCTTTCTTTATAGTCCAACTCTCACATCCATACATGACTAATGGAAAAACCATAGCCTTGACTAGATGGACCTTTGTTGACAAAGTAATGTCTCTGCTTTTTAATATGCTCTCTGGGTTGATCATAACTTAATTCTCCAGGCCAGAATACTGGAGTGGGTATCCTTTCCCTTCTCCAGGGGATCTTCCCAACCCAGGGATTGAACTCAGGTCTCCTGCATTGCGGGCGGATTCTTTACTAGCTGAGCCACAAGGGAAGCCCAAGAATATTGGAGTGGGTAGCTCATCCCTTCTCCAGGAGATCTTCCTGACCCAGGAATTGAACTGGGCTCTCCTGCATTGCAGGCACATACTTTACCAACTGAGCTATCCGGGAAGCCCTAAAGTTACTCTTTTTTTTAAAAGGTATTTTATTTACTTATTTTTGGGTGCTCTGGGTCTTCACTGTCACACAGCCTTTCTCTAGTTGTGGCAGCAGAGTCTGCTCTCTCGTTGCTGAGCACAGGCTTCTCATTGCAATGGCTTCTCGTGGTGGAGCACGAGCTCTAGGTGAGCGTGGACTTCAGCAGTTCTGGTGCGTAGGCTTAGTTGCTCCATGCCACGTGAGATCTCCCCGGACCAGGGACTGAACCCGTGTCCCTTGTATTGGGAGGTGGATTCCCAGCCACTGGACCACCAGGCAGGTGGACCACCAGCCACTGGACCCCCAGTCCCCCAAATTACTCTTGATGAATAGGCATCGGCAGGAAGTTCCAGAACATTTTCTGACCCTTCAACACAGTAGAGAGTGAATGTCTACTGGGCAACAGCAGCAAAAGGGCTAAGGGTCTGGCATTATTAGTGTCTGATTCAGGAGCTCTGGATAGTAGAGATGTCCAGGACTTCTGATGGGTGGAGGTGAAGCCGGGGAAGCCCAGAGAGATCTTATTTGACTCTGTCAGAATTTTGACCATTCTATCTGGGGAACTGGGAAGTGCAAAAAGGGCTGTGCAGAGAAGGGCAGGCGTGATAACAAGGAATTCCATCCTAAAAACACTAGATGAGTGTAATGACAGTACTGATGACCGCCCCCCCCCCATTAGTGTCATGACATTTTGCAAGAGGATGGAATTTGGTGCCCTCCTTAAGTGTCATTTTTTATTAAGATGTCAAGATTCCAGGTAGGTGTCATTTAAATAATGTTGAAAAAATACTGTATGCAGATCACTGATCAGTTACAAGTGAGTACCCTGTCTTCTGCTTCTGCCGAATTAGTGTCGTGACAACACAGACAAGTCATGAAACTGACTTCAGAGTTGGTCCTTTTAGAAATGACGGGTGACCTTTGCTATCCCGGTGAGTACTTTCACCAACATTGCTCATGAAAATAAAGTAGTATTGATAGAATTTTTGCCCAACACCTATAGTCCCTGTTCTCCCTTTTTGTGGGCAGAGGGAAGGATGGGGATGACATTTCCAATAAGGAGCCTTTTCCTGTCGCTTTTCTTCACCCATCGTTGACCTCAACAGAAGTCTCAGGAAACAGACAAGGAGCAAATCTCTGAGTCACTCACTGAAATCCCAGAAGCCTCTCTAGAGACACATCTTGAATCGACGTTCTGGATCAGTTTGTACAGTGCTCTGCAGGCTGACTCTCTCAGGGGCTTCAAGTCACCAAAAGTGACCAGTAAGTTGGTTTCAAAAAGGGGACTGACGAAGCCGGGGGGGACCTTACGGGGAGGGCTGATTCCACCTTCCCAGGAGGGCTTTGGTGCCGCCCCCGCCAGGCCAGTAGGAGGCGCGCGCGCCCCCTGGGGCTTGGAGGGCACGCGGGCCCGGCGCCCGAGTCCCCGCGTGCGCGTGATCGGCGGCGGGGCCGCGCACGCCAGAGCTGGGGAACGGGCGGGGGGCAACGCGGGGGCCATTTCCGGGCGGGGCGGGGAGGGGCGGGGCCGCCGGCGGCCGGATCTTTAATCTCGGCGGCGGCCGGTGAGTCGGTCTCGCTGTGAAGAGAGGCAAGGCCGGCTAGAGGGTGTCGGGAGGGAAGGAGCGCGGGAGCTGGCGCCCGGCAGAGAAGGTTTACTGGGCCGCCGCGGACCCCGAGGAAGAAGACGGGTCCGCGCTGGGGAGGAGGGCTTTGGTTTGGGTTTGGAGAGAGTCGGGACTGAATGGGAGGCGGGTCCTGGCCGGGGCGGAGGAGGAGTGTCGGGACGGCGGGGGGTCCTGATGCGGAGCGGGTGAGGACTGCTGGAAGGGCCGGGCCGGACCGAGGGGCCAGCACCTCGGGGCGGGCTCGGGTTCGGGCTGAGGGTAGGGGCGCAGGCCACCCCAGGTCTTGAGTTGAATGCCAGGTTCGCGCCAGGGCCGAGACGGAGCCGGATATGAAACTCCACTCGCGGGCGCGGTAGGAGTGGTCTCGCGGTGGGCAGGTTTGCCGATCCTTCCCCGGCGAGGAAAGGGTTGTGTGGAGGGAGGGATGAAGTCTAGAACGAGGCCCGCTTGTTTCTGAAGAGCGGCCAGTGGAGGCTGGACCCTGGGGCTGGTCTGCCTGGAGCGGCCGCTGGTCCGCCGGGTTAGTTTGAAGTGGGCGGGGCTCCGGGCCGCGAGGCCTCGGTCCGCTGCGGGCTGGGCGTTTCCCTCGGACCTACCTGGAAGGGAATTGCTTTTGTAGGGGGGCTTTATCTGGTGGCGTTTGGTCAGCGGCGGGAGGGAAGCAGACTGCCAGCAGGATTCTTAATTCGCTGGGTTGGGGTGCCGGGCTTTGGTGTGAAAGCGGAGTGAAAGCTGAGCTTTCCAAGGAGGGAACAGAACCATTTCTCTGTAGCTCTGGCGAATATAGGCGGGCCAACGGGACAGTTTGTAGCGTTAAAAGTAAACAAACCTGGTTCCCTTTTGCAGAGGGGAGACACTGAAAGCACGTCTGGGAGAGGAAGATGCCCAGTACAGACCTAATGTCGTTGGTGAGTCCTTTTCCAAATATCTTTCTTGTTGTAAGGCACTTGTCCAGTATGTTTTATTTTTAGTCCAAAGGATGAATGTGTAGATTTAATCTCTGATGCTTGCCTTTGATAGCTGAGAGTTTCTGTCTGCTTTTATTTTGGATTTAATAATTAGATGGGTAGTGACTGAAATAAATGTATGAATATATATATTTATTTAATGAATATGAAGAATTTTTGCAAAATTCTCGCAGCTGATTTTCATCTCTCTCTTCGTATACTACCAGAACCGTTTTAAAACGTCAATGAAATTTTGTCTGGATCTGCCATATATTAGTTTATAAGTGTTAGTTTCCCAGACTAGAGTTATTCCCTGGAAGGCAGATATCTTATTTGTTTAGAGATGATAAACACCTGTCATGGTGCTCTGTATATAATAAGTTGCTAATTGCTGAATTGAGCTAGTTTGAATTTATTTTCTTCTGTTGTGGTGAGCAGTTGGCCTGTTTTGGTAGAGGCTGTTTTTTTCCCCTCTTGAGATCTTTCTGTGCCGGTTTTTTTTTTTTTTTTTTTTATTTCCCAGTGAGCAGGGAAAATAGAATTGCCAAATGAGTGTTTACCAAAATGACGTTTTATTCTTGGGACATTTGTAGATTCCATAGAAGTTCTTTATTGATTTTTATTTTTTTATAGAGGATGTTAGTGAGAGGATTGTGAGGAACCCATGATTTTCAAATAGCAATGTGTTTAGTTTTTAATAAGTTACATCTTTGAATCTGATGAGGCATTAATTTGAAAACATTTCCTTTCCCTCTCTTGCTGTCACTATCCCAGAGAGTTGATAGCTGTCACTGGGAAGTTGGCAGAAACTAGTAGTGAGTTTTGTTTTTTCTTTTTTAACATCCACAGCTGATGTCCTGTAGTGTCAAAATCTCTAAGGTCTGCAGGAGAAGTTGAGAGATCAACCAAGTTGTGACTAGTTCTGGTTTGATGAGGAGCAAGGATGACTTTGGAGACATAGACAGGTACTTGGTTTATCCAAGATTCAGATGAAGGGTTCACCTAAAATAGTTTTTTTTTTTTTTGCCTCAAATTTCATACATTGTTAGTAGATAATAACTTGTGTTCTGTAATATTAAATTCTTATTACAAGAGCAGTTATGTTAGAAGAATTGGAAGCTATTAATAAAAGGAAGCAGCCCCCAATAATTCTGCTATTCAGAAATAGCCACTATTAGCACCTTGCAGAATGATCTGCAATAATTGGCAATTTCTTTCTCTTTTATAAATTAGTATGTATATGTAAATTAAGATTCCTATATGTTAGTAAAATATAACTCCATACCCAGAGATGTGTGTATTACTTCCTGGGCCTGTGGGCTCCCTTTAGCAGTCTGAGCAGTGAGTGCTTTTATTTAGAATATTAACTTTGGAATCAGTTTTGTTTTGAGGTATTTCTCTAGCTATCGCTACTGCTTTTCACTTCCTCATTTGAAAATCTAGCTTTTTATAGGTGTTGCTTTGCTCGTTGGTGTTAGGAATTAAATCATATAAATAACAGCTGGCCCGTGAGAATCATCACTCTCTGAAGACACTGTACATGTTGCTTGAGGTGCTCTTGATGGAAAAATTGTCCTTCTTTCTTTGACTGTACTGTGCTAAATGGTAAAGAACCAGTGGCCAGGGCTCGGTTTTCAGTGAGGAGGCTATGAACATTTGGTCAAGATCTGAGTTCAAGGTGTTTCTCTGTACTTGCTTTTGTATCGTGTGATGCATTACACATGTTCTTGGCCTTCTAACTGGACAGAAAGGACTCGAGTTAATGGAAGATAACCTCAGCATAGGGCAGCATATGGTAGAATTTCAGAATTAGAAACAACCTCGCAAGTTATATGATGCAATTTCTTACTTTTATTGTACATGCATCGTTTTTAGAGTATCTCTGCTAAATTAATATCCAGTCATCCATCTTTTCTCCTGGGGGAATCAGATAGGCATAAGCTAAGATAAATAAGAGATGGATTCAGGAGTAATAATGTAAGTCTGATAGCTAACATTTATTAAGCACATATTATGCATTAGGTGCATAAATAGATACTCTACGTACTCATTTAATTTTCCTAAAATTCCTTGAAAAATATGCTGGCATTCTCCTTTTATAGATGAAAAACCAGACAGCGTATCATAGCAATGAGGTGGTGGAGCTTTAACCACAGTTAGTCTGTCTTAAAAACCCCCTTTCTTGTCTACTTTGTGAAGCCACCTGTAAGTTGTCTTCACGGAAAGGCAAAGAAGTTATGGAACTTTGTGGCTGTTGAGAGCAGGTTTGTGTGGAGCATTAGTGAAATAGTTCTGCCCTCTAAGGGGGCACTTTGGAAGAGTTGGGGAGGGTGCTTTTGGCTTCTGATCTAGTCTTGTCTGAGCATACATGTTTAATACACAGATCCTCATGTTTGTTTTCTCTTATGTTGCAGTTGGGGCATTATATTGACATTTTTAAAAGTTATGTCTATAGTTATAATGTTATATTCTTTGAGTTTCATGTTGTAATAAAGGGCATTATGAAATATTAGTTATAGAAAAGGGCATTGGGTCTGATAGGTTGAATACCACTGTGTGGAGGGCAGTATAACTCGAAGGTGAACTGGAGTCCATGTGTAACAAGCCTAGGGTTCCGGAGGAGGACTCCTGGGCTGTCAGCCCTCAGTGCTTTCCCGTCCTTGATTTTGTCCTCATTTCATTAAGGTGGTAAGCCTGCCTTTTTTCCATTTGCTCATTTATGCCGTGGACTGTAATACTTTCCACTTATGTCTCAGAGAGAATAAAATGAGTGAGTGGATTCATTCATCTGAGAATTGCAATGCTTTCAGAGGGAATTCAAGTCTGGAAATCTTTTAGCAATCTTTCACCACTTTAGCAACCATTCTTTTTATCCATATTATCCTCCTTCCTAGTGCTCAGGGGCTAGATCACTTTGAGAGTTGCAAAATGCTCCTAGATTTTAAGAAAAAGATACTTTGTAAAGCTAAGTCTAGGTTTTAGACCCGTCTAAAGGGATGGTGCAGTGTTACTGTACGCACTGTGGTAGTGCTGGGTGGGGTTTCAGTGATAGTTGTTTATCTAGGGTTGAGGTTCTCAACCAGGAGCAATTTTTGCTCCCCTCCCTGCCATGGCCCCAGGACATTTGGCAATGTCTAAAGACATTTGTTGGAGAAGACTCTTGAGAGTCCCTTGGACTGCAAGGAGATCCAACCAGTCCATTCTGAAGGAGATCAGTCCTGGGATTTCTTTGGAAGGAATGATGCTAAAGCTGAAACTCCAGTACTTTGGCCACCTCATGCGAAGAGTTGACTCATTGGAAAAGACTCTGACGCTGGGAGGGATTGGGGGCAGGAGGAGAAGGGGACAACAGAGGATGAGATGGCTGGATGGCATCACGGACTCGATGGATGCAAGTCTGAGTGAACTCCGGGAGTTGGTGATGGACAGGGAGGCCTGGCGTGCTGCAGTTCATGGGGTCACAAAGAGTCGGACACGACTGAGTGACTGAACTGAACTGAGAGACATTTTTAGGAGAAGGAAATGGCAGCCCACTCCAGTGTTCTTGCCTGGAGAATCCCAGGGACGGGGGAGCCTGGAGGGCTGCCGTGTATGGGGTCGCACAGAGTCGGACACGACTGAAGCGACTCAGCAGCAGCAGCAGAGACATTTTTAAGGGCTTCCCTGGTGGCTCAGCGGTTAAGAATCCACCTGCAATGCAGGAGTTGGCAGGTTTGGTCCTTGGGTCAGGAATATCTCCTGGATGTTCAGTATTCTTGCCTAGAGGATCCCATGGACAGAGGGGCCTGGAGGGCTACAGTCCATAGGATTGCAAAGAGTCAGACACAACTAAGGTGAGTGAGCATAAGCACAGTGGTAGTTGGGTTATTTTGCCCATGGATCAAGCTCTACTACTTTGGAATATACATTGGAGAGCATAATTTTCTGCAGCATGGTAAAATTCCTAAGAAATGCTGTCTTTTACTACAATTCTGCAGCACTGTTTTCTTGATTCGGAAGCAGTAAACCCGTCTCAGTTTTGTTTTTCAGGTTCAAAAATCAAATCTTTCCAGATCTTAGAGCTTTATCTTTGACCCTTGAATCCTTTTCAGGGGTGCTTTCTTAATGACTCTCTAATGGAGTTTAAGCAATAAACTGAAAGATGGACAGTAAAAGCTCATTTCTGTTATTTGCATCTGATGTCTTATTTGTAGTCTTGTCTAGAAGAGAGGGAGGACAGGCAGGACATTTGAAATTTTGTTGACAGTTTGAGTGGCCATTGTAGGATGAGCACTGGTTTTGATGTTGTTCTAATTTTGTAAATAAAGCAAAATATAATAACAAGTATGATAATTTCTCCAGTTTTTGGTGTGAAGGAAAGGGAAGTTATAAATAGATAACCCCCAAATCCTTGTCTTTGGCTTGACTCTGCAGTCTGTGTGTCAGGAATTTTTAGTAACATATACCTTCCTAATTAGGTTTTGCACAATCTGATATTACATGCAGTTTGTTCACATTGGTGGCAGAAATGGGAATCAGCTTGGGATTGAGACTTTTCCATAGGGAACTGATTTGCAGTGAATCAGTCCACATGTGGAAACACACAGAATGCAATTACTGAGAGAAGAACCATGTTAAGGGATAAGGGGAGAGAAAGGAGCCATGCACTGGGGAAGATGGAACAGTGCAGGCTGAAAATAATTTGTTGGGTCTGTCTGTTATCTCCTGGCGCACTCCAACAGTTTGAGTGCCCAGAGTTAGGGAACACCAGCGGGGTTGGTGTTAAGAGCGATTAGCTCTCTTAGGCCTGAAAGGGCAAGAGAGGGACTTGAAAGAGAGGGTAAGCTGTGGGAATGGAGCCACTTCCGAACAGTGGCCTAGCAGGAGGGGATCCAGGGAAATAAACACCTCAGATGTTCTGCTGGAGGTTTTCATTGTCAAACCCAACTGGCAGCCAGAGGACATGGGGACCTGGGTGACTGAATCGAGAGGACAGCCCCATGAGGCACGTAATGGAGTTGGGGAAGGTTGGGTAGAGGATCGGGATACCCAGGATGCTGAAATCAAGGTCAGGTTAGTTTCTGGGTTTTCTTCCTTAATTTATTCTTGGCTGTGCTGGGTCTCCGTTGCTCCAGTTGCGGCAGCCAGGGGCTGGCTCTCTAGCTGTGGTGCTTGAGCTTCGCATTGCAGTGGCTTCTCTTGTCATGGAGCAGGGGCTCCAGGGCATGTGGCGCGCAGGCTTAGTTGCTCCCGGCATGTGGGATCTTCCCGGATCAGGGATCAAACTCGTGTCTCCCGCATTGGCAAGTGGATTCTTTACCACTGAGCCACCAGGGAAACCCTCAGGTTAGTTTTGAAAGATATGCTGAGAAGACAGTGTTTGAGCAGAGTCTTGAAGAACGCAGGTCAAGGAACATTATAGAAAAGAAATGTTCTCGTTTATAACAGAGGCGTAGATCCCCAGAAGCAGTTGCCACAACTTCAGAGCCAGTTTGTTTCCATAGTAGCCTTAGAGTCTTAATTGCCAGAGGGCCTTTAGAAGCCCTTCATTGCCACTTACCTTGCCGCGTGGAAAGCCCTCCTAGGATGCCTGGCCAGGAGTGGGTACAGAAGACTTTCTCGGGGAGTCCTTTCCATTGTCGGACAGCTTTAATTGTTAGAAAGTTTCTTATTTGTCCAAATCACAGAATGTATCAGGATTAGGTTTGGCTGAATAGAAGAGAAAAATCTAAAGTATCAGAGATTTTTAAGATAGAAGTAAATTTTTCTAAAGTAAGAGAAATCCAGAGTAGACAGTTGATGACCGATAACCATTATTCCTAATTCTTTGAGGAAGTTCCACTGCTCAGAGTGCATCTCTTTGGGGTCAGAACAGCTGCTTGGAGCTTGAGCTGTCAGGTTCGCGTTTCATTTGGCAGGAAGAGGAAAGGGAAGAAGAGCTTGCCTGTATTCTTAATTTATTATACAAACCAACCTGTATAAAGCATGTGAAAGTATTAGTCACTCAGTCATGTTTGACTCTGTGTGATCCCGTGGACTGTAGCTCTCTAGGCTCCTCTTTCCATGGGATTCTCCTGGCAAGAATACTGGAGTGGGTTGCCATCTCTTCCTCCAGGGGAATCTTCCTGATCTAAGATCCTGGATCCTCCTGCATTGCAGGCAGATTCTTTACCGTCTGAGCCACCAGGGAAGCCCCAATAAAGCGCTTATCCTCATTTTAAAGAATAATAATAAAGGAAACAATCATGTATCTACCACCTGGGTTAGGAAATAGAATATCTACCCCCAAGCCCATGTTCCCCACCCTGGTAACACCTCCTTCCCTTTCCTCTAGGGAAACTACTCTACTGTCCTGATTTTGGAGAATAGTTATTCCCTTGCTGTTTAAGAAAAAAATTGTGTTACCACCTATTTGTGCATCCCTAATTTTAGTTTTATTTTTCAACTTGCTACAAATGGATTTATATGTATTTTTTTAACCATTAAAAAATTGAAGTATAGTTAATGTACAATGTTAGGTTTGTTCCTGGTGTATAGCAAAGTGATTCAGTTACATATATATACATTTTTATGTAGAGAGAGATTGGAGAAGGAAATGGCAACCCACTCCAGTGTTCTTGCCTGGAGAACCCCAGGGACGGGGGAGCCTGGTGAGCTGCCATCTATGGGGTCGCATAGAGGCGGGCACGACTGAAGCGACTTAGCAGCATTAGCATATATAGAGAGAGATATGCATATCCATTTATATTTCAGATTCTTGTCAATTATCAGCTATTACAAGATACTGAATATATTTCCTTGTGCTACACAGTAGGTCTTGGTTGTTTATTTTATATACAGTAGTGTGTATATGTTAATCCCAAGCTTCTGATTTACCCTTCCTGTCCCCACTGTCCCCTTTGGTACCCATTAGTTTGTTTTCTGTGTCTGTGTGTCTTATTTCTGTTTTGTAGGTAAGTTCATTTGAATCATTTTTTAGACTCCACTTATAAGTGATGTCATATGCTATTTGTCTTGTCTTACTTCATTTAATGCGGTAATCCCTAGGTCTCCCCATGACGCTGCAGATGGCGTTACTGCACTCTTTTTCTGTGGCTGAGTAGTATTCCGTTAGGTATGTACCACACTGTTTCAGCCATTCATCTGCTCATGGGTGTTTAGGTTGCTTCCATGCTTTGGCTGTTGTAAATAGTGCTGTGATGAACACTGAAGTGAATGTATCTTTTTGAATTAGAATTTTCTCCAGATATATGTCCAGGAGTGTGATTGCAGGATCACATAACTATATTTTTAGTTTTTTAAGACACTTCCCTAGTATTCTCCATAGTGGATGCACCAATTTACATTCCCACCAACAGTGTACGAGGGTTCCCTTTTCTCTACACTCTCTCCAGCATGTATTATTTGTAGAGTATTTAATGTTAACCGTTCTGTTATATACCTCATTGTAATTTTAATGTGCGTTTTTCTAATAATTAGACATAATGAGCATCTTTGTGTGCCTGTTGGCTGTCTGTTCATGGTTGATTCATTTTTATTGTTGCATAGTATTTCATTATAGCATAATCAATATATGATTTCCACAATTTATTTATCATACCCCTGAAGGTAGATATTTGGACTGTTTCCAGAAAATCTGGGATTTTTTTTGAAGATTACTGTTATGAACATTTTTGTGTGTATTTTGGAAAAATGTCTATTTAGAGCTTCTGCCCATTTTTTGATTGAGTGGTTTGGTTTTTTTTTATATTTAAGCTGCATGAGTTGTTTGTGTATTTTGGAAACTAATCCCTTGTTGAGTAGCGTCATTTACAAATATTTTCTTCCAGTCCATACGTTATCTTTTTGTTTTGTTTATGGTTTCTTTTGCTGTGCAAAAGCTTTTAAGTTTTAATTAGGTCCCATTTGTTTGTTTTTGTATCTGTTTATCTAGGGGACAGGTCCAAAAAAATAATGCTGCAATTTATGTCAAAGAGTGTTCTGCCTGTGTTTTCCTCTAGGAGTTTTATAGTATCTGGTCTTACATTTAGGTTTTTAATCCATTTAGAGTTTATTTTGTGTATGGTGTTAGGGAGTTTTCTAATTTCATTCTTTTACATGTTGCTGTCCTGTTTTCCCACCACCACTTATTGAAGAGACTGTCTTTTCGTCATTGTGTATTCTTGCCTCCTTTGTCGTAGATTAATTGGCCATAAGTGTGTGGGTTTATTTCTGGGCTTTCTGTTGTGTTCCATTGATCTATATGTCTCTTTTTGTGCCAGCACCATACTGTTTTGATTACTGTAGCTTTGTAGTATAGTCTGAAGTCAGGGAGTGTGATTCTCCCAGTTCATTCTTCTTTCTCAAGAATGTTTTGGCTGTTCGGGGTCTTTTATGTTTCCATACAAGCTAAAATTTTTTTGTCCTAGTTCTGTGAAAAATACCACTGATAATTTGACAAGGGATTGCATTGAATGATTTACATGTGTTTTTGATGGTTTTCCTGCATTAGTATTTGTGAGACTCATCCATGTTGTTGCGTGTAGTTCATAGTTTAGTTCCTTCATTTTCATTGTTGTATAGCATTTCATCACAGCATAAGCAATGCATGATTATCACAGTTTATTTGCCGTACCACTGAAGATAGATATTTGGACTGTTTCCAATCTGGGACTTTTTTGAAGATTACTGTTACAAACATTCTTGTATATGACAGATGATCACAAGTGTTGAAGAGTTTTTCTGGGATTTATTCCTAGTAGTGGAATTGGTGGATTCTAAACAGTATATATCCTTAACTTCCCTAGATAATGCCAAACTTTTTCAAAGAGGTTGATACAGTCTGTGACTCCTAGCAGCATTATATGCAAGTTCTTGTTTCTACAGAGCTTGACAGACTTGATATTTAAAAGGTTTTAACTGCATTTACCAGTCCAGTAGGGTTGAAATCTAATTGCTTTCCTTGTGCATTTCCCTGATTACTAATGATGTTGTGTCCTTTAAATGTTTATTGATTATTTGGATTTCCTGTTTTGTGGATGCCTCTTTGAATCTTATACCTTATTATTTATCTGTTTCCTCTTGTAGTTCTGTTAGATTTTGTTGTACATAATTTGATGTTTTCTTACTAGGTACATAATAGATTTAAAATTGTTACATCTTACCTAGTAAGCTACGATTTTTATCTAACAATGCTTTTTGACTTAATATAGCCACATGAGCTTTTTGTTATGAAGTAGGCAAACTATAAATTTTTGGTGAATGAATGACTTAGCTGTTGTAGAGGCAGGAGCTTCAGAGCACTCTGCCAAGTCTGTTCTCCAGGCAATAGAGTTTTCTTTTTGGGAGGTACAACTTGTATACAGTAAAGGGCCCTAGTCTTAATTATGTGGGCATATGGATACATGTCCTCACTGCCCAGATCAAGATGTGAGACGTGTCCAGCCTCGCAGCAAGCTCCTCATTTCCCTCCCACTTGATGCCTGCCAAAGGTGGTCACTCTTCTCACGATAGGTGGTTATGAAGATTTTTCAACTTTGTGTAAATGGAAACATACATTATCTTTCATTAATGTCTTTTTCCCTCTGATGTTGATTGTATCTGTGAATTTCGTCCATGGTCCTATGTAGGAAGATTTTTTAAAAATTATTGCTATGCAGTTTTACAGTGTATGAAATACCACGATTTATTCATCCTATAATTGACAAACATTTATGTCTCTATTTTTGGGCTGTTATCAGTGACATTGCAGCATTTTTGAACATATCCTTTAGTAACCATAAATACAGTTGTTGGGTATGGTTGTTGGGTCACGAGGTATACTGCCAAACAGGTTTCTAAAGTGGTTGTACCAGTTGCTACTCCTACGTTTTCTTAATATGTAACTTTTGAATTTAGCTTTGGGCAAAAAGTCTTCACTTTTTGTTACCTGCATACTAGACAGTGGAGAGAGCTTTGAGGACTTTCCTGAAGTAATGCAGGTACTTTTAAAATGTGATCATGCCCTTTCTTTTCTCTGCATTCTTATCTAGTCTGTAAATATTAATAAACATTTGATGGGAAAAACAAGCAAACTTGGTCTTTTTTGAATATTAAAAGTTTAGATTTGTAAAACACCATTTGTAGCAGTTAATTCCGGAGACGGTGATGGCACCCCACTCTAGTACTCTGGCCTGGAAAATCCCAAGAATGGAGGAGCCTGGTTGGCTGCAGTCCATGGGGTCGTGAAGAGTTGGACACGACTGAGCGACTTCTCTTTGACTTGTCACTTTCATGCATTGGAGAAGGAAATGGCAACCCACTCCAGTGTTCTTGCCTGGAGAATCCCAGGGACCGGGGAGCCTGGTGGGCTGCCGTCTATGGGGTCACACAGAGTCGGACACGACTGAAGTGACTTAGCAGCAGCAGCAGCAGCAGTTAATTCCAAGGCTGAAATCATAATCCTTTGGAACTCTTTGGAACCTAAGTAGGAGTTGTGGGGTATTTACACTTCATGCTCGGTAGTGAGAAGACCTGTCTCTTTGGAGACTTTTACTGCGAGGCGTTTGAATTCAGTCCTTTGAATTGCGTTTTGGCTGATGAGTCTAAAAAGGAACTCATTGATCCTATCTTGAGTTCTCCTCTTAATGGGCTGCTGAGTCTTTGAGAGAGCTGAGGCAAATTGACACTTGTTTCAAATTTTAATGGGCTGGAATTGAGGACAAATATGAGAATGCCTTTGTGGCCCTGCTCATGGTTGAGTCATGTCACAGCCACGGTGAAAGAAAGGCTAGGATTACATTACCTAGCCCTTTTTTTTGATAAGGTTTCAGATGTTCCACAAATCATGACTGCAGCAGTCAGCAGCAGTCTATCTGGATGACTGAAATCAGGTTTATGATCTGTACACATAATTATTAATAGGTAACTGGTTTAATCTGGTTTTCTTGGAACAGAAGGGGACACTTGCAACCTTCTGATTGAATTCAGTTGATGAAGGCAATAAGACGACTTAACATCTGTCTTACAAAACCGAGGAGCAGCTTACTATTTACCTGCATTTATTAGCATCGTCTGTAAGAAAATACAGCGTAGGCATGGGAATCAAACTCTGTAAAGCCTCTTAAAGCTCTGCCTCTGTGGCTTTGCTTGGAACCTTGCAAAGGTCACTTTTCCTTGCTGCTTATGAAAAGGAAAGGAAAATGTTTACCACCAGAGAATTCACTCATCAGATACTTAGTTAAGTGTGTATTATCTGAAGCTGTTTGCTCATTACCTTACTGCATTTAAGATTCACAGCAACCCTTGAATTATTATTTTTCTTGTGAATTTTTTTGTTGAATTATAACAATGGCATCTGTTTTTGCAGATGAGGAAAATCCAGTTACATAGAGGTTCAGTAACTACCAAAGGTCACACAGCTTCTAAGTTAGAGTTAAAATTAGAGTAGAAGCCTTTGAACACTATCCAGACTTTCTAGGATACAGCAGTGGCCTGTGAAACACTATTAACACAACTCTCAGAGTCCACAGGAGTCGTGATGAGGTATAAGTTCAGGACAGTACTCAGAGGTGGGTGTCCTTTTCAGATATCCTGGATAGTGGCTGGAGTATGTATTCATAAAAAAAACAACAGATGTTTTAAAAAAATTTCATTGTTTTAGCAGTTAGTAATTCTGTTTATGAACTTTCAAAATGATACCTTTAAACAGTAGTGATCCTTTTTGTCTAGTTTGTACATAATTACTCTACAGATTTCTTCATTGTTTTTAGACACTTATGGATCCTTTAATTTGGAGCCCAAAGCTTTAATCTCTGTTTTTGGAATTGCAAAGCTTCTGCTCTCTTTGGTCATATGGAAGCTTTTTTTCAGAAAGACTTTTTTTTTTTAAGTCTATGAATACAAACAATTTAGGTGGTTGGTCTTAGCTGAGAGAACATTTGGTGAACATAAATGGAATTGCTGAGTCATAATGGTTTTTTGTCTTTTAAAGTATACAATCCAGTGGTTTTTAGTGTATTCACAGAGTTTGTGAAACCATCACCACAATTTTAGAACATTTTCGAAAGAAACCCCTTACTCTTATGTAATAACTTTCTCCCAGCGTCCTAGTCTTGAACAAATACCATACTACTTTTTGTTGATAAATTTTCTTGTTCAGAACATTTCTTATAAATAGAATTATATACTATGTGGTGTTTTATAATTGGCTTTTTTCACTTAGCATGATGTTTTCAAGATTCATCCATGTTGTAGCTTGGATCAGAACATCATTCCTTTTTATTTATAGGCGTGAGGCTTTTCCTGAAGAATTTTAAGTAATGGATATATTCAGTGTTTCTATTTTGTTCTCACCTGCAGGAAACATAGGAGTCTTGGGTTTGCTTTATATAATAGGATAGTTTGTCATATTAGAGGAGTTATTAACCTGAGGAATATAACCCCAGGGACTGGCCTTTAGGATGCCCTGAACCCTTTGTAATTATCTGTGAGATTTTATATTCCTAAGCATTTTTTGATGGGGGAGCATAGGGGACTGAGAACATTTAGCTTTGGTTAAATGATAATTTCCCCCGGAAGGTAAAGTTGCGACACTCGTACAGGTATGAAATGAATACACACTTTTACTTACAGTGTTCAAAAGAGAAGTCCAACGAACCAACACATTTGTAGTTCAGGAGTATTAAAATGAATATACAAATAGAGTCAAAACAGTTTCTTCCATAGTGGAGAAGGGAGGTCATTGAACCTTTGCTGGTCGTGCAGATATACATTAAGAGCAGTCTGCATTACTATCTTATCTACAGCTTGTACATGTCTGACTCTTTGTAACCCTGTGGACTGTAGCCCACCAGGCTCCTCTGTCCTTGGGATTCTCCAGGCAAGGATACTGGAGTGGGTTGCCATGCCCTCCTCCAAGGGATCTTCCTGACCCAGGGATCAAACCTGCGTCTCGTTACCACTGAGCCACCTGCAAAGCCCAAACCTGTAAAACAACTTACATATAATCAGAAGCCAGTAACTCAGAGGGGTGTCCTTGACAGTATATACTTTTTCATTGGAAGCACACATTTTCTCCTACACTTTCAACAGATTATCCAAAAAGTCTGAAAGTCTTCCAAGTATTCCTTTAAAATTTAAAGTCTTCAGTTTTAAAAAGTAGCTCCTTCATGACTAGATTTTGAAAGCAGGCATTCTAAAAGTGTTTGTATCAGTTGAGGATCAGTCAGAGACCCAGGGATAAGTCTCTAGTTTATTTTTTTGAACAGTGTTACTTGTTAGAAAGTTGCAGAGAAGTAGCCCTTGTGGTTTACTTAGGTCACACTTTTGGGCCTGTGTTCAGTATTTCTCATCTCTAATAGCTGTGTGACTGTTATTGAAGGGAGGGGATTTCTGTAACTAGTTATAATTTGGAAAGTCTAGCTGTTTTAACTCTTGACAAAGGTAGGTAGATAATCCTATTAGTAAAAGAATTACGGGAAGAGAGAAACCTAGATGACTGACTTCTTCTCCAGTTGCTCAGGGAAGTCAAGAATTCTCCTTTTTATGTGAAGAATGTGGGATTATTCCCACTCAGTTCAGTTCAGTTGCTCAGTCGTGTCCGACTCTTTGCAGCCCCATGAACCACAGCACGCCAGGCCTCCCTGTCCATCACCAACTCCCGGAGTCCGCCCAAACCCATGTCCATCGAGTCGGTGATGCCATCCAACCATCTCATCTTCTGTCGTCCCCTTCTCCTATTCCTACTAGACCTTGCTTATTATCCAGGGGGTCCTTTCTGGTCTTAAGAGGATGATGAAGTTCTTTTCTACTTTGACAGGTAACTTTGTGTACACGTGCACAGTAAGTCTTTTAGCTACTGACTGTAAGAGACTCTGGGAGTTCATTGCAGATTTGGCAACATTAGGTGCTTAAATTTGTGGAGTGCTTTCCCTCCACATTTGCCCTACTTCCCTCAGCCTGAGGTCGTATTTACCAAGAAAACACTGGTGGCTCAGTGGTAAAGAATCTGCTTGCCAATACAAAACACATGGGAGATGCCAGTTTGATTCCTGGGTCAGGAAGATCCTCTGGAGAAGGAAATGGCAACCTGCTCCAGTGTTCTTGCCTGGAAAATCCCATGGACAGAGGAGCGTGGAGGACTAAGTCCATGGGATTGAAAAGAGTTGGACACGACTGAGTGAGCACGCACTGTATCCCTCAGTCTGTACCTTTTGCTTGTTGAACTTAGTTGCATGTGTTTCAGTATCCTCCGCTAGGTTGAACCTCCCCATAATGTCTTTTTTGATGTATTTTAGAAGAGCGGTGCTCAGAGTTGACAGTTGACATAATCAGCATCTGTCTTCACTGGATGCCTGCTCCTGACCTAAAGGAATAAAAAGTTTTCAACGACCATTTGGTAGCTGCCAGCTTTTAGGAGCTTGAATTTTCTGTGAATGCACTCTTAACAACTGTGTTACATTGCATGGCTGTCTCCTCTCTCAGGCCAAGATTGTGTTCCAGTGATGGTTGAGGTGCTTTGCCCAAATAATCTAGTGTTAAGTGTAGAGCAGTCAGTCTTGTCAGGCCTGTGAACTAATCCTGAGAATATATATCTGATTGTTGAGGCCTGACTGGAAGGGAAAGTGTGGACAGTTAAGCGTCTTGAGATGAACTTCTCAGATACTGGATCTTTTGACTTACATAGCGGAATTTTGGGGGAAGTATATAGTTTGCTTTTTACCTCCAAAGAAATGATGACTCATTCCCTTCAAGCGTTTCTGTATCACACAGTTACCCCTGGTTGGTTGGAATAGCTGTTTGGTTTATTGCTCAGTTTCTTTAATGACTCAAGGGAGTTTTCCCTGTGGGCTTGTGATCTGTTTTTGCTGATAAACCTTAATGCCTTTTGAGGCTCTAAAGACAATAGTGTTTTCTTACCTGTTTACTTTGTACTTTGAAGTTTTGCAGAATGTAATCTGAAGGAGAATCAGATTCAGTTAACTTTTTTCCTCCTATTTTTAGAGTAGAAGTAAAGTAAGAATAAGCCCTTAACTCTTTATTTCAATTTCATGCCCTTATTGCAGTCTCAGTCATTAGAGTATGATTTGCTTTTAAGACATTAAGGCAGTGGGTGGACTGGGTAAAACAGGTTTTTCTTTTCCTCAACAGCCCATTCCTGCTTTAAAGCTCTGACTTCGGGCTCTTGTGGAAAGACTATTGAGTGTTGAGTTGTGCGCTTTTACTAGAGGATTTTGATTATTAGTATCTAATAGTTAGATTAGATTTGATCATTAGTATCTCGCCAAAGAGTAAATATTAGCCATGGGCAGCGAATTGATGTGGCTGGGCCCCAGCTTTAACACTTCCAGTTAAGCTTGGTGGACGTCTTTTACCCCCATCTAGTAATATGTTTTAGAGAAGGAAATGGCAGCCCACTCCAGTATTCTTGCCTGGAGAACCCCATGGACAGAGGAACCTGGTGGGCTATATATAGTCCCTGGGGTTGCCAAGAGTTGGACACAACTGAGCGACTAAGCACAGTAATATGTTAACTCAATTGCTGAGTATTTCTTTTATCAGAGTAGGGGATGAGGAGAGAAGGGGCCATGTTATGGTGTAGAGAAAGGGTTCCTAACCAAGTGAGGATGTCACTGTCACCTGGGGGACATTTTCCAAAATATATATATTTCTGGGCTCCACTCTGTACATACAGTCCTGCAGGGTGGATTGTTCTGAGAAAAGCTCCTTGGATGATTTTGGTGCCTTCTACTGGTTATTATTAAGGAAAGAAGCATCATCCCTTTTGGGTCTGGAAATATCTTCTTTGAGTGATAGTAATTTTTAGAATTCTTCTTCTGGTCTAAGTTGTTAATTAAGAAATTTAATGGGGAGAAAAATATCACTGCATAATTAGGAAGTTGATTAAGTGCAGTACTGTTTCTCAAAGAAGTTTTTTTGGAGGGGAGAGGGGGAAAGAAGATGTGGATGGTGACATTATGCAAAGTTTGCTTATAGAGTCATGTTCTCTTGAAGGGACTCAAAGACTGAAAATGGTTAATATCATTGGGGAGATCTGTAGGTCCATGCTGATAGGAAAGTAATTTGTGATGCAAGAATTCTGAGTTTCCTGGACTTAGATGGACTCTATCACATCATAGTCCTGGCCTTGTGAAAATGTTAAGAAAATAAACCCTAAGTATAAAAAGCACTGTGATTGTGTTGAGTGGAGCCTTAGTGTTAATTCCTGTGCTGTTACACAACCACACTCTGAATTTAAGGAAGCCAGGAGGGAGATCACTCTAAGACACTGGTTTTAAACCTGAAGGTCATGATCCATTTAGAGGGATGCAGAATCAATTCAGTGGGCCAAGCCTTTATAAAGAAGGGAGAAATAGAAAAGAAATGTAAGTCTGTCACTAGTAATAAGGTGTAAAGTATTTTGGAAATTTTTGTTTTGTTTTTATATCTTCTGTTGCTATATATGCGAGTTTGTGTTGTAAAATACATTTCTGTGGAACTGCATTGGGACAGTTTGAAACTCAGTCTAAAAAAGCAACAGGCCCTAAATTTACTAGATTTGGCAGACTGCTACTGTCGTGGTTATGAAAGTGTCTTACTTAGGATTATTGAATAAACCTTTAGATTGGAAATGGAATAAAGAAAAAGAGGAAGTCTGGTTACTTTTATCATTATTTGATAGCTTCTTAAAGTGCTTAATGTTTGAATCTTCACCCTAAAGTTGATCTTTTTTCCTTTAATATTATACTTCTAAAAGATTTTATGGTATTCTTTACTATCATTTTGTATACATTCATTGGGCAAAGTGTTTTGGTTTTTTCCTCTACAAGAATACATTTTCAGTTTTCTAACAAAGTGTGAAGGAGAGAACGTTTTTTTGGTGGAAGTTTCATCAGTACCAAGAAAAGGCTTGCTTAATAGATGACACTGACACATACACACAGACACTGCTTAGTGGATATTCTGTGTCCCTTCTAGATAAAGAAGCAGAGGCACAGATAGGTGAAATAATTTGCCTGGAGGTGTACAGTAAGCTAGTGGCCTTCGGAGATGACCATTCATAGCTCTTGTATTTCCAGAGACACAGTGTAGAGATTAAGTTGGAATAAATAGAAGCCTCTGTAGCTGTATGTCACCGTATATCCAAGGTATATTCGACCCAGAGCGTGAACTATGGAAAGAAAATTCTGGGAGTGGCACTGGGTTGTGATGTGTTTAGTCCTCCTCTGCCTGTGACACTGAGAATGGAGGCTTGAAAGAGTACTGGGTACTGTCAGGAGGCCTGGGTTCCTCGTCTCTGCTTTAACTCAAGCCCATCCGGATGAGCTTAGGCACCGCGCTCTACTTCGGGGCCTCTACGAAATGAAGATGTGGGTTTGGTCTCTAAAGCTCTCTTTAGCATTTAGATTGCATGCTTCCCCAGGGCTGCTTTATTGCGTCAGAATCCAGCCTAGGGTTGGTGGTGTTTGCAAGGCCCCGAGGAACTGCCGCCTCCTTTTCGCTATCCAAGGAGATAGCAAACATTACCCCCACAGCCCTTTCATGCAGTGAGCTGCCAGTGTTGTGAGGTGCTTCTTCGTTGAGGACTGAGCCTAGGTTGTTTGTGGTGACCTATAAGGACCTTGGAATGAGGCCAGGAGGTGTAATTTCTGTGACCAACTAGTTACCTACCCAGAAAACTTGCTAGGACCCGTCCAAGTACAGAAGCATTCTATCATTGGAATAAGAGAATATAGAAATACATCTCCTTAAGAGGTGTTTCTCTGTGCTTAAGGGGATGTAGTCAAAGACTTCAAATTCATGGATTCCCATTATCTTCTCAGAGCTATTACAAAGAAAATATACTTCTGCTGAATATAATTTTGTAAACATTAGCAAGGAATGCCTTTGTAATAGGCTTTTTACGATGGAATTATTAATAGTCAGCATTTGCTGATCCTTTGCTCTTTCCCTAATACTAGTTATGTTACCTTTTTATTCAGTCAGTGCTGTGATAACATCCAGTTATCTTCTGACATTGGTAACCTCTTATTTTATGGGTGAACTAGGAACTAGAATCACCAGAGGGAAAACTGATCTGAAAAGCTGGAATGATGGTTCTCCCATCGTCCCATTCATGCACTCTATTCAACCATTTGGTTTTATCACAGCTTTAACACTAGAAGATGCTCTGTAATAATCGAAATTATGACATACCTTCGATGATGGTAGCCTCCTCTGATCTTTCTCAGGTCTCAGCCAGCACTGCCACTGCTGTGCAGGATTGATTGTTGATAGCAACAGTGGGCTCTAGGGAATGGCCACCCAGAACTGTGGGGAGGGGGTTGCAAATAAGCTGTGTTTCTATGGATAGCCCTCTGGGGACCCAGGACTTGCCCAGTGCTAATTACTGTATACCACAGCCTAATTGCTAAGGGCATAAATGTTTTCAGCGAACGTTAGTTGAGCCACCCATCCTCCTCCTAAGCTTTCATGCTACTGCTAGAACATGGCATGTAGATTGCCAACAGGAATGTAAAGCAGCAGCATTGTCGTTTTTGCACAATCTCCACCATCTTCAGCTTCCCTCCCTCTTCTTGCCGGCCGCAGTTAATGCTGTCGCTGCTTACCCAGTCTCTCAAACGTGAATTTGAGAATCTGGAATTATCTGTATGCTTCCCACTCCATACTTCCTGTGTCTAATAAGTTACTAAACCCTGTTTGTTCTACCTCTAAAATTGTTTTTCAAATTGTGCTGTTTGTTTGGCCCTGATATATAGCTCTTAAGGTCAAGCCCAGTTTATTTCTGTTTTGGACTATTTCAACAATCCTCTTAACTAAAATTTTTTGTCTCTGTAATCTCTGTCCTTTTTCTATTCCTTTCCCATGAAGTTATCTTAAAAAAAAATTGCTCTCTTGATTAATAACCCATGCATTTTGTTTTGTTTTTAATTATTCTTCAGTTTGCTTTTTTCTTAAACTTTACACCGTGTTCTGGAAAATTTTCATTGTGGTTCATTTAAATCTGTCTTTTTAATGCTGCTAAGTATGGGTATATAAAATGTATATGTTATAGTTTATTTAACTGTTTCTCTATCAGTAGGTGTTTATGTTTGTTTATATTTTTTTCTTTTGCTGTCACAAAGTGTATGTCCTTGAACTGCACATAGATACAAACAGGTAGATACCAAAAATTGGAATTACTGAGTCAAAATGAATGTACATTTAAAATGTTAATGCTGCTGCTGCTAAGTCGCTTCAGTTGTGTCCGACTCTGTGTGACCCCAAGGACGGCAGCCCACCAGGCTCCCCCGTCCCTGGGATTCTCCAGGCAAGAACACTGGAGTGGGTTGCCATTTCCTTCTCCCATGCATGAAAGTGAAAAGTGAAAGTGAAGCCGCTCAGTCGTGTCCGACTCTAAGTGACCCCATGGACTGTAGCCTATCAGGCTCCTCCGTCCATGGGATTTTCCAGGCAAGAGTACTGGAGTGGGGTGCCATTGCCTTCTCCGTAAAATGTTAATAGATACTGACAAGTCACTTACAAAAGTACCTGTCAATTTATGCTTCCAATCTCTGTGCTTTTTTTTTTTTTAAGCGCATTTTAAATCTGGACCTGGTGTACTCCCCTAGCCTCGGTTTGCTTGTAACTTGATGTGTTCCCTCATTTACTTGGCCTCTGTCAGCCGTGTCCAGGCCTTTGTTCAGTACAGCCTGTCTGCCAGGCACCCTGCTAGGTGCTGAGGATGGATTCTGGAGAAGACAGAATACGGTCTCTGCCCTCATCTTGTGTGTGCGCTTACTGCACAGAGCTTTTTGCCATTCCCAGGCTCCTTGATGCGTTTGCTGCTATTATTCTCTCTTCTGGGTATGAGTTTTTGTTTTTTCTACCTAGAGACTTTTATTTGGTCATTCTATAGATTTTATCCTCTGTCTTGTCTTCCTCATCTCCCCACAGGTAGAGGTAGGTAGGCCTTCCTTAGTGATCTCTGTTAGCATCCTTTTTATAGTGCTTGTCCTGAATAGTTCTGATTACTCATTTATTTATGCACGTGCCCATGTGTGTCTGCCTGTGTATGTATGGGCCTCATTAGATTATAAGCTCATAAGGGCAAGAACTTACACTGTTTACCTTGATGTTCCCCCAGCTTAATGCCTTAAACACTGGAGGAGCTTCATAAATGTCGAGGAAGGGAATGAATGGCAAACTAAAGATGGACTTGTTTTGTTTGGGGCACTCGGGGCGCTTGTGAATATGGCTGGGATCCGGTCAGTCTTCAGGTACCCAACCGTGCAGGGAGATGAGGATCACGAGTCCGCACGGCACATTGTCATAAGCTCTGTGTTGAGGCACGAGTGAATGCTTGACAGGAGATTTACTCTCATGAGTTGGGTGTTCTGGTGACTTCTCAGAGGAGAGGGTTTTTTTCTTGCTTGTGCTAGCTGTTGTGAATGATTCACGTCATAAGATACAGTTCCTTGCCTTAAGAGTTTTTGTCAAATGGGGCCTTAGAGCAGAGATGGGTGGACTATGGCCTGTGGGGCCAAACCTTGCCTGCTGCCTGTTTTTGTATAGCCTGTGAGCTAAGAATGATACTTTAATTTTGCAATTGTTTTTATAAAAAAAGTATTTTGTGATTGTGAAATTACATGAAATTCAAGTTTTAGCATCTGGAATTAAATTTTGTTGGAACACGGCTCCCTTCAAGTCTTCACCCTCTGTTTCGTGGCTGCGTTTGCTGTGGCCGCAGAGCTGAGTAGTTGTGACACAGACTGCTTGGCCTGTAGTACCTAAAATATTTACTCTGTGGCCTTTTACAGAAATAGTCTGCTGCCTTTTGGGCTGTGGTGTCGTTCAGTTGCCCAGTCGTGTCTGACTCTTTGCGACCCCATGGACTGCAGCATGTCACGCCTTCCTGTGCTTCACCATCTCCTGGAGTTTGCCCAGGTTCATGTTCATCGGTGATGCCATCCAGCCATCTCATCCTCTGATGTCCTCTTCTCCTTCTGCCTCAATCTTTCCCAGCACTGGGGACTTTTCCAATGAATTGTCTATTTGCCTTTTGGATTAAAGAATGGGAAAGATTCAAATAAAGAAGAGAAGAAGAGAAAGACATATTGAGAGGATTAGTTTGAGTTAAGATAATGGGATGGGTACTTCCCTGGTGGTCCAGTGGTTAAGAATCCACTTCCTGTGCAGGGAATGTGGGTTTGATCCCTGGTCAGGGAACTAAGATACCATGTGCTGTGGGGCAGTTCAGACAACGTGCCACTGCAGCGACCCAGCGCAGCCAACGGAGAAGATGGTAGGACAGTAAGTCCTGCAGTCTTCCAGAAGTTTCAGAGCTGCAATGATGACCCAGCTTAACCTTTTATGTTACAGACAGAGGATCAGAAACTTTGTCAAAGTCCACATGTCTGTTAAGGGGCAGTGTCCACTGCAGTCCCTGGAGCAGAAGCTTTGCGGACTTTAGAGGATGATAAGATTACTGCTGGGGTAGGGCCACATCATGAATGGCCTTGCCCTTGAAACAATAAGGGTTGAAAAACAAACTAAGAACAGACTTCCTTTCTCTCTCTGAAAGTAATATTTTTTTCTTTTGTATTTCTAGAAGGCCTTTGAGCCCTACTTTGAGATTTTGGAAGTATATTCCACAAAGGCCAAGAACTACGTGAACGGGCACTGTACCAAGTACGAGCCCTGGCAGCTGATTATGTGGAGTGTCGTGTGGACCCTGCTGATAGTCTGGGTGTATGAGTTTGTCTTCCAGCCAGAGAGTAAGTATATTGCCCCCCCTCTGTAAAGGTACAGTGGAGTTAACACCAGCTTTGGAACTCGGGGCTAATGGATTGGGCTAACTTCTTGCCTGGTTGGTTTGGTTCTGATTTTTAAAATCTGTTTAGATAGAAAGGGCATTGCCTTCTGACTGGTAATGTTTTAATAGGACTCTTGTGTGACTGTAACTGTTTATGTTGATTTTCCTGGATTTGAAATTTGCATTAAAACCCCTGAGAGATTAGTCATCATAAGGACCCAGAATGTGGCTCAGATGCTCTTCACTTTTACTTTCTTGCCTAGAACATAATTGTGTCAACTGGAGTTCTCTAAGCATGGATTTATTGCTTTCATTATAGGCTTTTTTTTCAATAAAAGATTATGTGAAATTAGAACAGCACCCATGCAGCGACCATTGGAATGTCTGCTGTGTGTCAGGCACTGCCATGCTCTAGAGGTGTCTCTACAGTACAAGTAATACAGGGTCCCTGTCCTCTTGGAACTGAACCTCTGCTGTCAGGACAGTACACTTTGAGCTTCCTGGGTAGGGACTCCGGCAGCCAGACTGATGGGAAGAGAAGGCCTCTCCTCAGGGAGTGTGGGAACTGAGAAGTTTTTTAGTGATCAGTTTGTCCATCTTCCATCCTTGCTAAGACCCTGCTCATGTTCCCTGCACCCCACCCCCACCCCCTACCACTTGGTGGTGTGCTAGCTCCTTACGAGTTCCTCCCGTGTGGGCTGGGTTGCGTAAGTCAACGGTAGGAGAGGTGATGGGTGTTGTGTACACGCTCCTGCTCCCCTTCCTCACCCATAGTAGGGTATCTGAGTTAGTAACATTGATGAGACTTCCTTATCAGTTCTCATCTGTTTAAAATTTCCCTTAACTGTTTGCTTCCCTGATAACATCTATTTGAAGGGGCTCTTCAACTCATATTTTTTTCTGTTTTTTTCCTTCTTCCCCTAGGAAAGTCAGCTTAGAGGCCAGATTCTGTTTTATCCCTTTACCATGATGATTAGCCAGCCGTCCGGTAACACTCTGCCACATTGCCAAGTTATAGCAGAGTTAGCATCGCACTTAATTAAAGTAGAGGTGAAATGTCCTCAGTTTCTGCTCCTAGTGCTTGCAAGACTTTCTCATAAATTCATGACAGATTATACAGACTAACCCTTGTGCTTCATTTGCTCCATGGTTTGGGAACAGACGCAACCCCTGTCCTTCTGCTCAGGCTTATTCCTTTCCTGGGAAGCATTTGATTCACTGCCGCCCACCATTCTGTCTGATTCCAGAGGGTTCTAAGGAGTAGCAGTTCTTGGTTTTTTTATTGTGATGAAATATACAGAACATAAAATGTATCATTTTACCCATTTTTAAGTGGAAAGTTGTGACATTAAGAACATTCACATTGTTATGGAGCCATCACCACCACCTTTCTCATAATTCTAGGCTCTGTGCCCATGAAACTTGACCTTCCGACTGCTTTCTCTCCTCAGCTCCTGGCATTCACCATTCTCTGTGTTTTTCCTTTTAAAGTGGCGCTTTGTAAATCTGAGCTACAGATTTACTTACAATCATAAGCATGTCTTCCTGTTAGAGAAACTATCTATTTACTTGGTCTTGGTCAGAGACCTTGGTCAGGCCAGAGTCAAGGTCAGGGACCTTGAGGTTTATATTTCTCCAGTATGTTGGGTATTAGGTATTTACTTGTATTTTCCATTGTGCAGCCCACAGTGCCCGTGCCCGTGCCCATTTTGTTTAACCCATAGTAGAAGCTCAGCCATCTGAGGTCCTGCTACTTACTTACCTGCCTTTAGTGTTCAGAAACGAATGTGCGAGCTCTGAGTACACCATGAGAACACTAATACTAGCAGTGTTAATGGTATGTGCCGTCTAAATCTTTGTGAACTCCAAGCCATTGCATGGTTTTTAGTAACATTTTTTCTTACTATGAAAGCAGTACATTTTCATTGTATAAAATCAGGCAATATGGTAAGCCATAAGAATGAAATTAAGATCTTGTTACCTAGAGATAGCCACTGTTTATGTATCTGTATGGCTGTCTGTGGCTTCCCAGGTGGCTCAGTGGTGAAGAATCTGCCTGCCAAAACAGAAGACACAGGAGATGCGGGTTCGATCCCTGGGTTGGGAAGATCTTCTGGAGTAGGAAATGGCACTTGCTCCAGTATTCTTGCCTAGAAAATTCCATGGACAGAAAAGCCTGCAGGCTACAGTCCATGGGGATGCAAATAGTTGGACACTACTGAGCAACTGATCATGCAGGCGCCCACCTCTTTCTGTATCTGAATCATACAAAATTAATTTCGTAGGTTGAAAATTGCTGACTATTGGCAATTTCATATTGCTTAAATACACAACACACTTTTTATTTTATAACTTCCACCTTGAACTTTAGACACAGATAGAAATGTCTTCCTTCCATAGATCGGGTAATTTTGATAGAAGTGCCAATTTTTTTAGCACCTTGCTCACGTAGACGTATTCTGTGTATTAGTAAGCACTGAGTTCCTTTTGGTGTATTGCCCTAGGGGAGTCTAAAGTCCAACTAGTGATAAATTTTGCTGATCTTCAAATTCTGGGTACCCTCCTGAGGGAGAGAGGGTAATTGTGGAACACAGGATGGACACAGGTAGATAAGAACTGGACGCGGCAGGAGGGTAGGGCAGGGTTGGCAGTCTTGTAAGGCGTGATCTCTTTTTTTACTTCTCTGGTTATCAGCTCACATCCTTCTTCACTGATGTTGGCTTTACCTGTGGGATTGTCTGTAGGTCATCAGTAGACACCAGAGTTCTGTGGTTGTAGGAGGATTCTAGCCATGGCACCTTGGGCAGTGCCCTTCAGCCTGTTAGCCTGTTTCCTCGCAGTGAAATGGGCATACTCATAGTGCTTTACCCAGTCAGAGAGTGCTGTGAGGCTTGAGTGGCATCACTGGTGTGAAAGGGGTTTGTAAACTAAAAAGAGGCATGCATTGTTGTTCTTACACTGGCATTTCCTATTTTATTACCTTAAAACGTTCTCGTTACTTTTCTTTCTGGACCTCTGGGGATTTTTACTGTTTTAAAAAATTAACTCGTATTGCATATAGTTGCTTTACACTGTTGTGTTACTTGCTGCTGTACAGCAAAGTGAATCGGCTCTCCGCATACATGTCTGTTTCGATTTGCTTTCCATTTAGGTCACACACAGCACCGTGCGGAGCTCCCTGAGCTGCACCGTCGGTTCTCAGTAGTCACCTGCTCTGCGCACACTAGTGCACCTTCTGTTGGTCCCACTGTCCTACTTCCTGATTTTTACTTTGGAGATCATCTTTTTAGGTCTCGACCACATGGTCTTTTCATTCTTAATGTCTCTGTCTCTGATCTGTATTCTGTTCTTTTTACTCTGTACCATGTTATCTCACAGATTTCACAAAATTATGTGTTCTCCTCCACCCAGTCACATTAATGTACTTTCAGACACCTGATTCAGCTTGCTGGGTTTTAGACTTCTTTCTACCTCCTTAATTAATTGCTTCATCCATTAAAATAGGGAGTAGTTCTGAATCTTTACAGCTTTAACACTGTTAGAAATAAGCAGATAACAAGCAGCTGAACCATCTAACACTGAATGCTGCTCGTTTGATGGATTGATGTGGTGACATTTAAGAATACACTTCAGAAGAATTTATAATAATGTAGAAATGCTGTAAAGGAGAAGCGAATACAATATTCTGTGTACCATAAGATTTCAGGACTGAAAGGAAATACTCTAAGCAGAAAGTAACTGGTTTCAGCTCTTTGTCTTAGCCTGTGTCTTAGATACCTGGTTTTGTCCCAGACATTTATAGAGTGTTAACCTCAGTGCTAAGCACTTAGGGATGCAACCTAGGCAAAAACTACTATAAAGATGCATAGCATCTTTTAATAAATACCCGTAGATGGTGCAGACACCTTCTTTGGTTGGTGAAAGCTACTTTTGGGCAAGGAAATTGGAATATGCAGACCTCCTAGGAAAGCAGCAAAGTTCATTCAGTTCATGCCTTGTATCCTTGCAGAAAGCATAGGTCTAGATTCCTTTGAAACTCATTTGGGATAACTGAAAATTCTATTGTGCATGTGAAGCAGTGTAGAGTCTTAGGAGTCCAGGACTCGAAAAACAGAGACTTCATTTAAATCCTTGCCCCATCACTGATATGATCCTCGGCCTTGAGCAAGTTATTAATGCTTTGATCCTCAGCTGCCCTTGGATAGTAGGTAGTGCCTTCTATGCCAGCCTCAGAATCTTGCTGTTGGAGTCAGTTGAGATACACTGAACGTGAATTCATTAAAAGGCATGACTGTGTGTTTAGATGCCATGTATTTATAATAATTGTAATTTACAGGATCAGAATTTCAGATTTGTCCTATGTACTGCTCAACAGAATGAAGTCTGATTGGTGTCCATGATATCTGAAAGCCTTTTTAGGTCCAGAAAATGTTGTTGGGATATGTGTTGAATGAGAGACTAGAGCCCAGATTCTGGGAAGATGCATGGGTTGGTCATTTGTTTTGAGGCAGGGGAGAGAAGTATTGGGCACCTGGAAACCTTGGGAAGGTAAGGAACTCTGCGGTACACTTGGCCCAGCAGTTCTGTCTCTGGGAACTTATCCTGCAGATATGCTCTGTTGTATGCAGTACAGCATGTGTTACAAGGCTAAGCTGCTGCTTTTAACAGCAGACATCAGAAACAACCTACGTTTCCATCAGGAAAGGGCAGGTTAAATAAACTAAGGTACGTCCATCTAATGGAATACTCTGTGGATGTAAGAATGCATTAGGGAGCGCTGGTCTTTAAAAGACTGCTGCTGAGTAGAACAGGTCCAGTGCAGTGCTGGAGTTTGCTACCCTTTGTGTAAAAGAGACAAGACAAGAACGTGTCTTCACTCTTGCTTGTATATGCATACAGAAACTCTAGAAGGGTATCTAGAAACTAGTAGTAGTAGTATTAACCTGGGGGTAGGGTGAGGTACCTGGGGGATAGATGAGAGTGTGTGTGTGTTTATTTTTTTGAACCATGTTATATTACTTGTTCAAAAATTAAAAGTTTTTTTTTTTTTAAGAAACTACCTTTGTAATCTAAAGGCAAGTGTGATTACAGAGGACATGCTGAATATTGAATAGTTCATAAATTATGACTATCAGGTCATAATCCGTGGGAATTTCAATAGAACCATTTGCTTCTTTTAGGTTTATGGTCAAGGTTTAAGAAGAGATGTTTTAAGCTTATCCGGAAGATGCCTGTCATTGGTCGTCAGGTAAGCAGAGTCATTTCGCTTTTCCCTACTGCTTCGCTCCCCCATGACGATCACACCTCTTTCTTTCTGTTTACTAAAGCTAGGAGTTCAAGGGGGATGGGTGCGTTTTGTCCCATCTCCAGGAAACGTTTGACCACGTCTGGAGACATTTTGGATATCAGAAGAGGAGGTGGGTGCTCTGGACATGGAGCGGACAGGGGCGAGGGATGCTGCTAAACATCCTCCAGTGCGCAGGGGCAGGCCATGCAGCGGAGACCCATCAGACTCAGAACGCAGAAGTGCCACGAGTGAGAAGCATGATGACACTCTTTCTCCACCATGTTTGACCAGAGGAGAAAGGAGATGTCTGTTCAGGAAAAATTTGAAATTAGACCACCTGACAGAAGTGACAGGAAGCTTTGGAAGAATATTTGGTGGTGGTGGTTTAGGCGCTGAGTCGTGTCCAACTCTTGCGACCCCCTGGACTGTAGCCTGCCAGGCTCCTCTGTCCATGGGGATTCTCTAGGCAAGAATGCTGGAGTGGATTGCCAGTTCCTCCTCCAGGGGATCTTCCTGTCCCAGGAATTGAACCTGGGTCTCTTGCATTGCAGGCAGATTCTTTACCAACTGAGCTATGAGGGAAGCGGAGCAATATTTGGCTGAGCTGAATTTAGATACTTAGCAGGGATTGAGTGCTTACATGGTTCAGGGTTGGCAGGCTTTGTAGCAGGCTGGATATGAAGCATTTTAGGCGTGGCAGGCCACACCACACCTGTCAGCCTCTCAGCTCTGTCCCTGTGGAGGCAAAGCAGCAGTAGAGCAGCGGGTGGAGGAGTGGGCCTGTGTTGCGGCAAGAATCTCCTTATAGCCACAGTCCACACTCGGCCTGTAGTTTGCTGATCCCAGGTTCAGAAACTTAGCAGAGCTGTTCTCTCGCTCTTTGTTCATATTTGTAGTGTAGTCTGTTCCCTTCACTGGCTCCTCTCTGACCTCACCCACACTCAGGATGAGACAGTCGCCTCTGCCTTCCCACGGGTTCTTTATCACAGATGAAGACCAACAGGGCAGGCGCCCCACTGCAGGCTCTGACGAAGGCACACAGCCCTCGATGGCTTCCTCTCCCCTGCCTCCCACCCTCCCCCTCAGCTTTCCTGCAAGCTTTCTTTGATTTTTGGCTTTCAGTTCCTTTCCCCCTTTCCTGGCCAAATCAGAAAAGATGGCAGTTACTTCCAGCCTTTGACTCATGTCCATTCAGACGACTGTGTGAACTCTCCCAGAACTTTGTATTTTTAGGTTCATTTCCTGTGGGGAAGTGGAAGTAATAACGGCTGGAGAAGGAGAGAAATGAGGGCTTTTATTTGACCCTTAATCATATTAAGCCCTAAAATCAATCTGCTGTAGTCCTTAGAGAACAAAGAGCAGGGGAGAGGAAGGATAGGGAGGACAGGCTGATTACAAGGGAGAAGAGTGTTTCCCTTATCATTTCCTGTATTCCCCGCCCCCCCCCCCCCCACCCTTATTCCTTACACTTTGCTCCTTCCATTTCTAATTTTGATACAAATGAATGCTGGGGTTCCAGAACCCATTAAATATATATGATAACAGCATTGGAAGATATTATTCAATTGTGTTACTTAGTAAATACAGCAGCATTGGAAGGTACTTAGAAAATGTATAATCAACTTTCAACTTTCAGATGCAGATTATGAGGTGCAGAGACAAAAGTTACTTGTTTTGAGCGAGTGTGTGTGTCCCTCCTCATTCATTGAGCATCTGCTCAGCGTTAGGTACCATTCTGGGTGCTGGGGACATAGTGCAGGACCACTTGGGAGGCCACGCCCTTCCCACATGGAATCTACATTTCAGTACTAAGGAAAGACAGAAAATGAATAAGGAAGCAAATACATACGAATTTCCCTTTGAGATAAATGCTGTGAAGAAATTAAAATGCAGTGGAGCTTCAGAGGCAAGAATTGATGAGGTGACTTGAGGAAGTGCTTGCTGTGCTTTCTGATAGCCTCTCGTGGTCAGTTTTGTCTGTTTTATTACAGTAGCATCAGCTGTGCACGGAAGCCCAGCTTTCATAGTTCTGGTTACGTTTATGCAGCACAGTTCTTTATGTAAATCCAAAAAATATCTTCGTGCCCATCACATACTGCTCTGGCATTGTCCAGGAGTATTCCCTGTTCTTCCTGCCAGTGTCTGCCCGATAGACTGTTGCAGACATGTTCCAAAGGAGGGGCTTTCCCTGTGGTTTTATTGAGGGCCACAGCTAAGAAGACCATCTTGGATTCTAATCATCCACTGCTAGAGATGAGACAACCTAAATGTTTGGAATGAGGCGTCAAACTTTAACAGACATAGGGCTGAAACCATGTCACTGTAACACACACGAGTTGTAATGTGTAGCCACTCTTCCCTAAATCTGCAAACCAAGAGTCTCTCATTACAACTAGCAGTCTCTGCTGTATTCTTCCTATCTGCTCTGTTCCTCCCTTCCCCCCTTACCCTAGCACTTTTCATTACCTTTATTTTCTGACTGTGATGCTTAGAGATAAGCTTCAGGACAGGACTTAGCCCCCGCCCCGCCTAAGCTGGTACTGCCCAAGTCTGTTTTGTCCACTGTGTATCCCTGGCCCACTGTGTATCACTGTTGTATAGTTCAGCAGATGTTTACTAGTGAAGGAATGAAAGAACATGAGGATGGGGATGGAAACAAAATAACCGTAGTTGATAAAGTATGTGGCAGAAAGGCCCGTAGCGCCTCCTAGCACTGGAGAGTGGGGCAGTGCGAGCTGTCAGCCTGAGGAGACAGGCGGCAGCCTCCCTGGCTCTTCCCGGCATGTCTGCCTTACTCTTCTGCGTGGGATTCTTGTAAGGCCTCCAGTTCCTGGTGGGTTCTGGGCGTGCCTGGTGAAGGAGCCCCTCGCTGGCTCGAGCACCAGAATCTGTTTTACTGCTGCTTGGCCTGTTTCCTGGCTGCTGTTCATGGTTCTACCTTGGTTTCTTCGGTGCATACATTGTAGCTGCTGCCAAGGCACGAACAAGGTCTGACTCTTGCCCGCAGAGAAGTGCTGACTTCAGCAAATGCAGACCAGGCAAAGCATTGGTGATAGCACCCTGACAGAGGAAAGGGGCGGGGCGGGGTGGGACACCGGGTGTATCTTTGACCTTTAGAGAGAGAGCTGACTTTTCAGACTTCTAAGAGACTGTTGCCCAGGTGAGATAACAGCTGAAGGGGTCACAATGTCAATGTACCTCTTTAAGAAAAAGTACCGTCCTTGTTCTCAAGCACTTGTGCAGTGCCCAGCATCAAGCAGTTGGTTTGGTGATGTAACTGGTTCTTCACTCTCAATACTGTATTCTCCTGTCTCCCTGTTAACTTTATCTTCCTTACCTTTGGAGATCCAAGATAAGTTGAACAAGACCAAGGAAGATATTAGCAAGAACATGTCATTCCTGAAAGTGGACCAAGATTACGTGAAAGCCCTGCCCTCTCACGGTCTGAGCCCGGCTGCAGTCCTAGAGAAGCTCAAAGAATACAGCTCTAAGGGTATGGTTCTCAGCAAATGCACGCTGCCCACTTCCTTAATGTGGCTGGTCACTCACTCACTATTGGATGTTTATAGAGATTAAGTAGAGTTCATCCCTGGTGCTTCTGTGTTCAGGAGGGCCCACCACCTGTCTCAAAGGCTGAATTTCATCTTTTAAAAACTATGTTTAGATTCATTCTTCACCTATAAAGCAAGCAGATCTCAGAGAAGATGGAACTTGGTTCCACTTCTTTTCTAACCCTGAATAAAATAGATTTGTTTTTTGGAAAGACAAAATGTGATAAGACTGAAATAGAGATTCATTTTAGAAATTATGGAATCTGTATAGAGGCACAGAAGAAATAAGAAGTCAGTATAATTTCATCCTCAAAAGACAAACACAGATGATATATATATCTATACATCCATATCTCAAAATGTTCATGGTATTTTGTGTAATAAGCCCACACGTGTACATGTATGCATGTAGGAAGGATAAATGCACTTAGCAGCCTAGTGTTAAGAGTATAGCCCATGGACTCAACCTTGACTCACATCTAGTTCAGCCACTTAACAGGATGGCCTCAGGTGAGTTACTTCACTTCTTTATGCCTCTGTATCTATCTATCTGCAATGAGGATAGTAATTGTAATACTAACCTGAAAGGATAATTGTAGAGATTAAATGAGGTCATACATGTAAGCATATAACACCTGGTTTATAATAGGTACTCAATAAATTTCAATAAATGTTAACTATTATTAATGCAAACATGTTTGTTACAAATTAGGATTATATTACAAATAAGTTAAACATAGGCTTTTTCATTTGGCATAATTTTAGATTTATAGAAAGTTTGCAAAGATATACAGAGATTTCCCACAAACCTCTCACTCAGCTTCTCCTGATGTTAACATCTAAAATAAGCTTGGTACATGTGTCAAAACTAAAAAAATTAACATTGGTACAGTGCTGTTACCTAAACCACAGATTCAATTCCTGTTTCACCAGGGTTATCTATAATGTCTTTTCTCCTGTGCTAGGATCCAGGGTACCATACTGTATTTTAAAAGTTCTAATTGACATGTGTTGAATTTTTAATGATATTTTTGATCAGATGATACAAAACTAGATACAGTCCAGGAATTATACAGGATATAAAACAGGGATTAGCATTCTGAGACCTGCAGATTAAAGATCTCTACATATGAGTGCTGGGTTGGCTGCCTCATATCTCCCTCCCTTCCATTTCTGAGTCGCTGTCCATTCCCATTACTCTGCAGCTCCAGTAAAAGAGCAGGAAATGAAAGCACACGCCCTGCTTTTGAAATGCAGGTGACCTCTGGTCTGAAGACGTGCCTGTCACAGAGCAGTCCTCTGAGGACAACGTCAGCTTGGCCACAAGCCAGAGCTGGCCCGTCACGTGAGGATGAGGGTTTGTCTGGATAGTCGCTGCTCCGTCTCTGCTCTCCCTGGAGCTGCAGACCTTGGCTCTGTTAGAGTGATGGCAGCAGTCTTCAGTTGAGTGCTTCTGTAGTTCTCACTGCTCACTTTCAGTAGGGCGCAGGCATGTTAAAGGACCTGAGACCCCCACACGAGTGGATTTGTTGGCATTGTGGAGCGTCTGGGGGAGCACCTCAGAGAAGCGTGGGAGGCCGGGCCTCACCTCCCGGTCAGGAACCTTTCCTCGGATCCTTCTCCCAGTGCTGGCTGTGTTGCTGACGCTGAGTGCTGTGGCAGATGTTGCTGGAAGCAGGTGGCTGACTCTGTACGGGTTTCCAGGCTTGTCTGAGGGTGATGCTGATGGCTCACATCTCACCATGGGTTGTCCAGTCAGAGATTCAGTTCCCTGACTCCAGCTCTGGTGATCCTGTGCTGAGATTTTGCACTTTGCCTTACTCTTTTCTGCTAACTCTGCTCATAGCAGTTTCCACACTTCCTTTGACTGGCTAGAAAGGGAGAGAAGGTGGAAGCCCCTGCAGAAAAAGGTCACGCGGAGCCATACAGGGAACAGAAAGCGAGTGTAGATAGAGGAAGTGGTTCTGCTGGTAGAGGCCAGTTGGGGATGATGACGTTACTAGTGGACTCTCCTTATTGTACCTAGATGCTGTTGCTACCTTTTTCACACTGTTGTTGATGGTAGTGGTTGACCTTTCATCTTTCTTTTGCTGTGACAGTCTTTACTGAAGCTCTTTTTCTTGATTTAACGTAAGGATGCCTTGGAGTTTCCGCTCCAACTCTTGTACGCAGAGGAGTTTCTCCCTGTTTCTTCTTTAGAATCTGTCTCCCCAGAGGCTCCTGCTTACTGATCCAGTGGTCTGCCCTTTCTCTGCAGATGTCTTGTGGCAAGAGGGGAAAGCCTCCGGAGCAGTGTACAGTGGGGAAAAGGAGCTCACTGACCTCCTCGTGAAGGTGAGCAAGTGCCTAGTCCTTGGAAGGAGTGTGCGGCTCTGCTGGTTTAGATGATCACATCTTTTTCTCTTTATTCTTGTAATTAAAAAAAAAATTACTTAAGGGAAGTTTATTGTTAAAACTAAACAGGTTCAATGTCTCTTACCCAACATAGACAAATATGCATAACATTGTCCAAGACATCTTCAGTCTGTAAAAAAGTAAGATGTAACTTATGTCTCCAGGCTTAATAGACACCTTGTGTAGAAAGCAGATGGCTAGGGAAGGTAGTCCATCATTTGCGATTGTTAATGATAAGATATATTTTGTTGGATCAGAAGAGATAAGGGATGGAAACTTGGTCATGGTTTCCTGTACCCCTTGAGTCTCAAATCAGAGAATCTGAGAATGAGCAGTGGTCTCAGTTATAATTCATATAATTGTCATATTTTTTTGTTGACTTTAGAATTGCTTTAGCTTCTTCCATTTCTAATCAGATTTATTTTTTAAATCTCACTTTGTCATACAAAACTGGCATTGGACTGTTGCTTTCTAAGGATTTTGTGTTTGATTATTAGAACTATGGAACTGTGCATACCTTACTACATACTACATGTCTTGCTCAGCTGTATTTTGACATAATACCCTGACCTTACTTTTGTGCTTAACAATCTTTCAGTGACTTCCCATTGTCTACAGGACAAATCCTAAGCTGCTTATGCAACCAAAAATACCAGTCCCTTCGTGAGCCAGATCCCACCTATTTTTTTCAGCCATTCTTGTTATTTCCCCACATGAACACTGACTCCTGCCTTTTCTGTTTACTGAGTACCTTGCTTCTTTGTTGTTTTCCTTTCCCTCGTTCTTGCTACCTGTTCTTAATGATGAATTCTTATTCACGGTTCAAGGTTCCACTCAACAGACACCACCAGACCACTCAGAATGTTCGTGACTCCTTCTTTGAGGCCCCTTGCCTTCATGTACATACACAAATCTGGTATCACACTGAAAATAGTTATGCCACACACTCTACTAAGTGCTTCGCGTGTGTTTGCTTCGTGTGTGTTTGCTTCGTGTGTGTTATCTTACTTATGGCTAGAACCCCATCAGCTGTGTACTGTGATTATCCTCTTTAACATATGGGGAAACAGCCTCAGTGAGGTTATTTACCTAAGATTACACAGCTAGCCGTGACAGTTAAAGCTAAGATTTCAAACTGGGTCTGTTGGGTGTTTTAGTCAGTGCTTTTAACCACATGTATACTTCCTCTGTTAGCACTGGGTCAAGATAATTTTCATGCCTGTCTCCTCCACTGCAGCATGTCGATCTTCTTTAGACTGGAGGCCATATCTTGCCATTTTCCCAGTTCCTGTTGTATCTAACATAGTTGGCCTGATTCTTTTTCCTGTATGATGTAAGCGTCTCCACATGTGCTTGCATTTCTCCATAGGCTTATGGAGATTTTGCATGGAGTAATCCACTGCATCCAGATATCTTCCCCGGACTCCGGAAGATAGAGGCAGAGATTGTGAGGATGGCTTGTTCCTTATTCAATGGGGGACCAGATTCCTGTGGATGTGTAAGTATATGCAAATGACATTCTATAATATGACTTGTTTTTTTTTTTTTAGTATAAAGTAGAAGGTTATTAAAAACATACTGTTACACAAGTAATACATGATTATTGTAAGAAGATCGAGCTGAACAGAAATTTTTAAAGATTACTTGCAATGTTGTAATTAGTGTCTTATCAGCATTTTAGTAAATATCTTCTAGATTTTTTTTTTCTTCAGTCTTTTATTTTGAAAATCTTTAAACTTATATTGTCAGGATAGTTCTCCTATCTCTTCTCTTTTTCTCTCTCTCCCTTTCTTTCTTCCACCCACATACCTAACCACTTTGTTGTTGTTGTTCAGACGCTCAGTCATGTCTGACTCTTTGCGACCCCATGGACTGCAGCACACCAGGCTTCCCTGTCCTTCAGCAACTCCCAGAGCTTGCTCAAACTCACGTCTGTTGAGTCGGTGATGCCATCCAACCATGTCATCCCCTCTTGTCCCCCTCTCCTCTTGCCCTCAATTTTTCCCATCGTAAGGGTCTTTTCCAATGAGTCAGCTCTTCGCATCAGGTGGCCAAAGTATTGGAGCTTCAGCATCAGTCCTTCCAATGAATATTCAGGGTTTATTTCCTTTAGGGTTGATTGGTTGGATCTCCTTGCTGTATAATTTTGTCAAAGCATCTCATCGTTTTTTGATATACTTGTTTTGCTTGAGCTGGATATTGTTTTGCCATAAATCAAATCTTAGTTGGTTTAGGATTAAAGAAAGAGTCATTGTATTTAAAGATATACATGAGGATTCCTTCTCTCAACTGTTCTTTCTAGTAGATGTTTGTTAGTTTTCCTAAACTGTGATTGATGAACTTCTATTGAGATTTGTTACTATAGACTGGTATTGCCTTCTCTAGACAAAACTAAATTTCAGCTTATGCAAGACAGAGTTAACCCAGGGTACTATAATGGTAACCTCTAGGTGCTGATGCTGTCATACTTCTCTAATCGTCATGAAGTCTGCAAATTAAATTACTGAAGGGCCCATCCCAAGACAAGAACATTTTATAGTTACTTTTTTCTTCCCCAATAAGCAGCATTGGGTTTTAGTTTTAAGTTGGCACCATGAAAAATCAACATGTTCAAATATTCAGTAGCTAACAAAATGAGTGTCTGGTATTCCAGACACTCATTAAAAAAAAAAAAAAAAAGATTCTAAAACTGTTAAAAACTGAATCAACCCTAATCTAGCAGTGGGTTCCCTTATGGCATTTAATGAATGGGGTGATACAGATGCCGATATTCTTACAGTACCTGGGTATTCTGTGCCATTAGACTCTTAATGAACTTTTAAGAGAGTACGCGTTAAACAACCACAAAACCAATTTGTGGTTTATCTAGTAAAGTGGAAAATACCCATATGTTATGACCCTGAAACTCCACTTCTTGGGATATATTCTAGGAAAGCTAGTACATGTGTATATCAGGGTAGATGTATATTCATAGCAACATTGTTCATGATAGTTAAATACTGGAAGTAATTCAAATTATCTCTCAGTGGTGGGGTTGATAAATTGTAGGAGACTGTGTATGCTTCAAGCTACTGTAGCTGTCACTCAGATTGATGCTCAGATTGCTCCAGTTTTTGCCACTGAGGAGCTTCTTAATTTTGACTCCAGTGTCTTTTTGCATGACTCAAAGTAGTTTTCGAAAGCTTCCTTTCTTTCCTCCCCCTGCTTTTTTTTCTTTTTTTTTGGAGAAACTATTTTTATTTGGTGAAAATATCTTTTACATTTCCTGCTTCAGATCCAGAATCAGCCCTAGTTCAAGGAGCCCTAGTTCAAGGAGCCCTAGTTGATTTATAACCATGTAAAATATTTTCATGGTTCCTAAAAGTAAAATTTATAGAACAAAGAAAGACAAGTTAACCAGAATAAAACCCAGAGAGATGAATAGAAAGTGAAGAAACATGAAAGATAGAGTGAGAAGGGCTAGCACACCTCTAGTTCATATTTAAAAGCAGTCCCCCGAAATAGATAACCTGTAAAGGTGTAACTGATAGAACAACTGATATTCTCAATAGCAACGATGGCTGGGGCAGTTGCTGGTAAAAGGCAGATGGGCTGTGAGTTAAGAAATGTTGGAGCTGGGTGATACATGCAGGGGTGTTACTAATTCCCTCTTTAACTCTGTGTATTCTTCTCGTTAGTTCTTCCATTGAGTTTCTAATTTCATTTACTGTGTTTTTCATTCTTGAGAATTCTGGTTTTTTTTTTTTTTTTTTTAGTTTGTTTGGTTGTTCTTTGTAGTCCCTTTCCTTGGCTTATGTTTTGTTTATTTAAATATATTGCACATAATTATTTTATATTCTACATCTGATAATTCCATGAGCCTTACTTTTATGTTTCTGTTCTGGTTTTACCTACGTTGTTTGTATCCTTATACCTTTGATCTTTTTTTTTTTTTTCTATGAGTTAGGGTTTTCCTGGAAACTTAACTTTTCTAGTTTTATTTACGTTGTTTGTATCCTTATATCTTTGATCTTTTTTTTTTTCCCCTATGAGTTAGGGTTTTCCTGGAAACTTAACTTGATGGTTGAAGTTAAGTTCTTTTAGAGATTTGTATTTACTTCTGCCAGTTACTGGGGAATGGCTGGGAAGTACTGCCACATTGGAGCCAGTGTAAGTCTGATTTTCAGCCCATAGTTTTGTACTGTGGAAGTAGTCTGAACTCAGACCACACACTCAAATAAAAGCTGTTTCAGCGTACATTCTTGAGAGATCCTTATTTTTCTTTGCCCTGAGTATCTGGGTTGAGAAAAGCAGTTTTTCTGGCTATCCTCCTCTGTGCCAGCAGGGTTTATTTCTCTCACTGCTAAGAGTGTGGGTGAAGTCAGTGTTTTCAGCTATGCCCTCTTAGATGCCTTACCTTGAACAGGCCCTAAACTTGTTTCCTGTTTATTTGTCAAAGTGAAAGTTTGAAGTCTGATCTAGGAGTTGGCAGTAACCTTCAGAGTTGCAACCAGCTCTGACACTTAGCTTAGATGACTCTTGATCACACAGTTATTGATCCAGTGTGTTCCTTTATGTTAGCTCAGCTGTGGATGGATGTAAACATACTTGTTAATGTTTTAGCAGGCTTTTTTAGCTGTTTCATATAGGAGGGTGGCCCAAGATGTATATTGCTGGAAACAGAAGTTACATGATTATTTTTTTCTACATGGGAGACCTTTGCATACTTCAGAGCCTCTTTCCCCTGAATCCTCTCTTCACCATGGTTTTCCTAGGATACTCAGTTTTCTAAGTGAATACGATCTCACAGATTTCCACCCGTGCCCAGCCTTCCTCTCAGTGCTTTTTGGCTATGTATGACTAGCACATGGACACAGTTCTCCAGAGCACTGAGTTTTCAGTCTCTGCCTTCTCTGGATTCACTAAATTGACCTTAAACCTTTCCTATAATCAGTATAGTGGTTCTCAGCTTCTCAGCAGTGTTTAGGATGTTCCTTGCTGTTCCTAATGTATATAGTAATTCTGCAGTCATGCGTTTTGATACTTTGTGGTTTTTTTCAGGTCTGCAGTCTCATTATTTCAGTGTCCACTCTTTGAGCTCTTGTTTTCTTCAATTCCTGTTCTTATTATATTGTCCTACAGTGAGACACAGGAGGAGTTCCCTTCTGTTCCTTAGGTTGTTGCCGTCTGAGTTGGCCTTTATTTTGCAGGCTACCTTCTTTTTCTTTTCTGTGTTTGCATAGTTACCATGCCATCTTCTTTCATCTTGGCGCATGTTTCTGTGACTGTCTCTAGACATTCTGTTTGTTCTGATGCGTGGCAGGTCTGGTCTTGTCTGAGAGGCAAGGCTTGGGTAAAGCTTTGTTCCACCTATATTAGAATATGTTGGCCTCTTCTGCAACTTCATTCAAAGTCACCTACCAGAGTTCACTCTGCCTAGCTGGAAGAGAATAGTACTCTTTGGGCTTTGAGTATTTCTTTAGCTCATCCTATATCCCTGGAGGCTTCACTTTAAAGAGCAAGTCCTGGTGTTCCCCCTCCCTGGGCTGCTTGTTTCTCCCCAGCTGCCATGTCTCTCTTACCCACTCATCAGACAGTAAGGAAACCCCCTTCACTTGGGGAATATTAATGACAATTCTCAGCATTTTGCTGTTTTACCTGGACAATTTCCACAGTTTGGAGGAGGGATTGGGAACTGTGTTTTACTCTTTGCCATGATTCAGGAACTTGTTTTGTTTTCTCATCGCCAGTATTTGAAGTTTATCGTGTTAGGTTGTCTCCTTGTTTGGTTGTTGTTATTGCAGGGTTTTACTGTTTTTTCCTTCATTCTTGCATGTACTGAGGGGAGAAAATCTGTGAAGTGGTTTCAGTCTTCTGCCTTAATACCAAAGTCCAACTCTTGTTTTCTTGCATTGTTTCCGTGCCTCTCCAGTTAGGACCTTTTTTTAGCACTGTGTCAGGGGTCAGGAGGAGACCAGATAGAATCTCAGATCCCCAGCCTCTTCAGGCACTTAGACTTTTATAAGAGAACTAATTACCTCTGGGATTATGTGAGTTTCTCTGGTTCTCTCTTACGTCTCTGCCTTTCTGTGTCTCTGTCTCTCTCGATGATCTCCTTTTGGTGAGGAAAGTTCAGAGGTAGGAAACAAGAAGACAAAGCCAGCTGACTGGGCAGTCTGGAACCTGTTCCCAACTGAGGTCTTAAGCTCTTCTCATTCTTTATTCTTCACCGGACACTGTCTTTCCTTTTTGTAGCTTCATTTGCCTCAGTTAGAATGAGTGAGAGGTGACTTTATTTACTGAAAGAAATTTGGTTGCTGCAGTAAAGTCTTGGCTTGTAGAAATGCCATCAGGTCCAAAGAGTATCTAAAAGAAAAATTTCCCAGTAGGTCCTGTTCTGCCCTTGTTTTCTGACATAGCATATACAGGGTGAGAGTTTTTGAAAGTGTTGAAAGATGTTGACTAACGTGTCCAGTAGTTACTGAGGCTTCTGTCTTCTTACTTTAGAATTAGATTTCCATTTTGGGGTGGTACAGGGGACGGGGGGTAGAGGAAATAGAGTAGCAGCAAAATTTGAACACAGAATTCGGGGTCAGAAATTAAAATCAGAAGCAGAATTTAGGTGTTCCTGCTTTTACAGTCCAAAGTACACCATTGTTTGCCTAACAGATGATACTGATTGGATTTGTTACTGGAGTGAAAATAGGACATGTGAAGTGAGTGACTAGGGGTTTGGAAATATTTCTGCTTAGGTCATTGCTGAACTGCAGTGAGAGAACAGAGCACTGAGAACTTGGTGCTTTCCTGACTTCCCTTGCCGCTGTCTTGGTTCCTCATGTGGTGTTCTGAGGTTTTATGCTGGACCCCAGGACACACTGCAGTCTGCAGCACTGACCTCAACTGTAAGCACAGAAACAAGGGTCCTGTGCCCCAGTTCAGTGCCTTACTGTGTGGATGATGGTCACGTGTTTCCTGATGGCTTCCTCAATTACAGGATGACTGACTTTTTAATCTGTCATGTAACTCCTAACCACTTGGATTTTGTAGCCTATGGTATTTCTGTCTTATATGTGGATATTACTGTAGGAAATTTCAGCCATCATCTGCTCTCATTTCATCTCATCAGGTTACACTAAATATGAAAATATAGAAAGTTTTACTTTTTATCAAAAGATGGATGACTTTGGGTGAATCAGTCTCTCAGGGCTGTTTTCTTAGCTATAAAATGGAAAAGTTTTCTAAGGTTGTACGAGTCTTTGGAGATGACAAGTCTAAGGAAATACTCACCTAGCTCAGTGCTATGGCTCTTTTTTTTGTGTGTGTGTTTTGAAATGATTTCATTCTTAGAAGTTACCAAAGGAGAGCCAGATGGGTATGACGTACCTGTATGGGTTGTGGTTTACTGAGAGTCAAATCAGGCATTAGGAAATGTTAACTGATGATCTGATAGGTGTCAGCTTTCCTAGCTGGGTATCAGGAATATTGTCATGAACAGGCTTGTCGCCACCTTCATGAGGTTGTAGTCCAGTGAGGAAAACAGGATGAAGGAAATGACCTCAAGTATTTTTGTATCAACTCAGGTAAAATTGGCCTGTGTCAGAGGGGCTAGATAGGCCTAGCTTCAGGAAGACATTTTTCTTCCTTTAAAAACATTAGGATTTTTGTTTTGATTTCAGATAAGTAAGTTAATAAACTTCTAAGCAGAGGCTCCTTACTTTTCTGTCTTTCAGACTTGTCAGAATCACAAGTTTACTCTGGAATGTCTAAGTGTCTCTTCTTGGTCTTCTAATGTATCGCATAGTTGACTAGAGCTATAACTTCCCAGTTTCACATTCTTTAGTGGGCATTAGAAATTTAAATCAGTCAGTAACCCTGATGCTTCTGGAAGGGGATAAAAAGCCCTGTCCTGTCTGCAATTGGGTGAACAACAGAAATGTAAGTGTACTGTGCACGGGTGGTCTGGGCAGAGACGCGTTTATCTGTTCACACAGTGTGGAGCTCCTGACCAGTCAGTAGTTTTATTCTTCTCCTGAGCCAAGATTGGGCTTAGCCAGTAAAGTCAAGTTTTCCTTCTGAAAGACAGCAGCATGTGCTCTAAAGTGTGCATCCCAGAGCTTATCCGTCTCTGCATCAGATATCCTCAAGATCAAGGGAGAAAGCGCATGCTGATAGCTACCCCAACTCTCTTTTCTATTACAGGTGACCTCTGGGGGCACAGAAAGTATTTTGATGGCCTGCAAAGCTTATCGGGAACTAGCCTTCGAGAATGGGATCAAAACTCCAGAAATGTAGGTACAGTTGTTCCTTAGTATCCATGGAGTGTTGCTTCCAGGACCCCAATGGATACCAAATTCTCCATGCTCAGGCCCCTTATGTAAAGCGGTGTAGTATTTGCATATGACCTTCACACATCCTCCCTATAGTCTTAAATCATCTCTGGATTACTTACAATACTTAACATGTAAATGCTATGTAAACAGTTGCTGGTGTGCAGCAAATTCAGCTTTTGCTTTTTGGAACTTACCCCCCTAATATTTTGTGTTATGTGTAGCTGACTCCCCACCCCTCTGCCCCCGCCAATTTAGGTTTTTCTGTGGGAAACAGCCTGACCATCTGTTTTCTGCTTCTTCTGGCAATTCCAGTCCCCTTCCGTCCTGTCCTGTGCCCTTGACCATTATTACCCTTCACATTCAGCAAAATCCTGAGTGCTTTTGCTAGTTAATATTCCCTTTCCTACCCACCCACCCCTCCCCCCCAATTTATACATGGTATATACTGCAAGAACAAGATTCTTTTTCTAAAAGTAACAGTTATAGGACTATATCTTTGAGTTCTGTGATACTTACTGTAAGTTTATCTGGAACCTAAGGAAAACTCTCTAACTTACCTTAGTTCAGTGAAAATTACCTAGACTGCTTCAGGGTGCTCCTTAAGAAAATTTCAGCCTGCCAGCTGTGTTCTGGGAAGGAAAATTCTAAAAATCCAGAGATGACCATATTTTATTTGGTTGCTTTAATTTTTTCTTTCAGCCCTCCCCCTTGTACAGTATGCTCATACCACAGCTTTTGGGTTAGTGGTTTCCCACAAGTGTCAGTGACTCCGGGTTTTGTTGCATGTGATCTCGTGCTATAATTCACGCCAAGAGTAAGAGAGGAAGTCAGGCTACCATCTTTCTTCACACAGACATCTTTGGTACTTGGTACTTAGTCACTGATGGCAATTTTTTTCCTTCAAAGGGAATAGATTAATTTTAAGAGTGGAGTAACTGAGGGAAGTCTGAAGCAAATGACTTGATTTCCATACTGTCTGAAATGCTGTTCCCAAGTGTGTTGGACAAACGGGAATTTTAGTTTTTCACAGGATCATGGTCTTCCAGAGATGGAGAAGACCATCGATGTGATGCTTGACGGCTGCTTTAACATCCCTGCCAAGCAGTCTTATATTTTCTGCCTGAGTGTGTGTGGTGCCAGGAAGCTTGCTCCTCATTGGGGTGCCCTTCTTTGGTTGGACAACCAGAAAGCACACCTTCATGGTGATCTGATCCAAATTCTCTGCCACCTTTCACCTATCTGCCCTGATGTAAGCTTGGGATTCCTCCATGTGGCATTACTTCCAAGTTCTTCCTGCTACCAAAGTGATTTCCTAAGTAGTAGGAGGTTTCTCTAGAAAATCATTTGACCTCTTTTTGTTTGTGTTTAAAACGAAAAGTAAAACAACATAAACACTTAAAAAATTTTGAGGAAAAATAAGCAGAAGTTTATTCCTGGTGATTGCAATTAGCTGCTAGCCATGGTATCTCTTGAACCTGGTTTGATTGAATTTCACTGTTTTCCTTTAGCGTAGCCCCCCAGAGTGCCCATGCTGCATTTGACAAAGCCGCCAGTTACTTTGGGATGAAGATTATACGAGTTCCCCTGAACAAAATGATGGAGGTGGATGTTCGGGTGAGTTCCTCTGAAGAGCTGTTGTCTGTCTGGGGCTGGGAGAAGCAGGAAGTGCACCTGATCACTAGCTTTTTTCAGGGTCACACATGGATAGACTGGGAGTGCCTTTGATTATAGCATTAGGACTTGGAAAATCTGCCACTGGCAGTGGTGAGTCATCGCAGCATCAGTCCTTTCATATGTACGTGAACTCTTCATAGGAAGCTGAGGCTAACTTGGTACCTTAAAGACCTGAGTTCTGCTTCAGTACCATCACTTTCTCTTCTCTTTGTAAAATGAGCCTGGACTAACTTGCCCCAAGACACTCATTGTTTTCAGTTGGCCTGAATTGGTACCATTGCCCTTCTAATGGTAAGTATTTTTTAGAAGTAAATTGTCCAGTTTATTACCACTAGCATTATCCCCCCACCTTAATTGAGGTGTTAATTGACAAAAAAAAATTGTGTATATTTAAGGTGTGCAATTTGGTGTTTTGCTATATGGATACATTGTGACTGATAATCATCACAATTAAGCTATGTAACATCTCCATCACCTCACTTAGTTTTCTTTTTCTTTTTTCATGGTAAGCATACTTATACCCTCTAGATATCTAAGCAGATTTCAGGTATACAGTGCAGCGTTGTTCACTGTAGTCCCATGACTCTGCATTAGATCTCCAGAACTTACTCATCTTAATAACTGGAACTTGGCACCCCTTGGCCAACGTCTCCCCATTTCCCTCATTCTCCAGCTCCTGGCAATCACCATTCTGTCCTTTGCTTCTGTGAGTTTGACTGTTTTCAGTTCCCCGTATAACTGAAGTCATGCAGTATTTGTCCTTTTGTGTTTGGCTTATTTAACTTAGGGCTTCCCTGGTGGCTCAGAGGGTAAAGCGTCTGCCCGCAATCTGGGAGACCTCGGTTCGATCCCTGGGTCGGGAAGATCCCGTGGAGAAGGAAATGGCAACCCACTCCAGTACTCTTGCCTGGAGAATCCCATGGACGGAGGAGCCTGGTAGGCTACAGTCCACGGGGTTGCAAAACGTCGGACATGACTGAGCGATGCGACTTCACTTCACTTATTTGACTTAGGCTTGTGACCTCCAAGTTCATCTACATGGTCTCAAATGGCAGGCTTTCTTTTTTAAGCCAGAATAATAAGGCTTTAGTGATTACTTGTGTGCCTTGCATCTGTGTAGAGGAACTTTATAGTTTCAGAGCTGCATTTGAGCCTCATGATAACCTGGGGGGATCATAGAAGCAGTTAGTATTATTCCATCTTATAGATGAGGAAACACACTTGACTGAAGTTAAGTAGTTTCCTCAAGCTTTCACTGCTAACGTGGGGCGCTCTTGCCTCTTAGCCCACTATTCTTCTTTACCATCACAGTGGTTTTGCTGTTTTCCCCAGGGGTTTGTATTTGACCACCATGGTGGGGCAGTGTCTTCCTCTGAGCTGGAGAGGTGAAGGGGGTGTGCTGGTGGAGCTGAACCTTTAGGTTAGTAGCCTAGGCTGCTCTTGGCAGCATGAGAGCAGAGTAACTGTGATGTGACTTCTCATTTTCCTTTTAACTTTATCCCCTCAGGCAATGCGCAGAGCCATCTCTAGGAATACGGCCATGCTCGTCTGCTCTGCCCCACAGTTCCCTCATGGTGTGATAGACCCTATCCCTGAAGTGGCCAAGGTATGTGGGAGAAAGGACTACTAGGCAGGCAGATAGAGATTTTAGAGTCTAATGGTGCCTTATAGGAAAGAAGAAAGTGATTTTGAGTTTAGATTGTAGCCCAGTGGTGGTGAATACCTTTCATCCACCCTGTGGTAAGCTGCATAGCTCTCTGGAAGCCTCTGAAGGTAACTAGCTTGGGCTGTGGAGGAGGGATAATACACATTTAAACTGTCCATTCTGCAGTAGTGCTGACATTTTGATTCAGATAAGGAAATAATCTGCATTTAGGGGCATGCCTACCAGAGGGTGGTCTTCACCCACTGTGCTGCCCCAGAGCACCCCTCCCTCCTTCCCCACCCTGCAGTTACTAGAGCAGGACACCACACATCTTCAAGCCTAAATCAGAGTTCTGCTCATTTCTTGCATGATTTTTCAGTGAGTTGGAGGCCCTGCATATTTAAAATAGAAACCACATTTCAGGTGAATTATTTTAAAGGCTAACTATACTTGAAAGATGAGCTTTATTAAGAATGTCAAAAATAACCAGGATTTTAAAACATAGTACATAATGCTCTGGTTATATCCCAGCTTTCCACCCATGTGTCGCAAAGCTTTTGTTATAGGGCTATAACTGATATTCTTTATGGTCTTTGGAACTAGCTGGCTGTCAAATACAAAATACCTCTTCATGTGGATGCTTGTCTGGGGGGCTTCCTCATCGTCTTTATGGAGAAAGCGGGATACCCGCTGGAGCAGCCATTTGATTTCCGGGTGAAAGGCGTGACCAGCATTTCAGCTGATACTCATAAGGTGAGCGAGGAAAAAGACCACATGTTAATCAAAGTTGACAGTTGATTATTTTGACTATTATTTAAAAGAAATCAGTCAAAGCCTCAGTTTCCCCCATAAGTGTAAAATTAGATCTGGCTCTTTGCTCTTGCCAGGGCAGCTGATGGTTGTCTCAAGGTAAAGTGATATGACAGGATATAGAGCTGGAGGTGACGAGCAGCAGTGGAAAGGAACCTATTATCTTTGTGTCACATGGCTAAGAGAATTTCTGTATCCAGTGACTATACGTAACCAGGACATACTAGTGTGGTGGCTCTTACACAAAGGTTCCTGGACCCTTAAGAGTTTTGGGGAAGAGGTGAGGTTGATAGCAGAATTCCTAAGAGGAGGTATGTTAATGTTTCAGCCCCCGTGCTCCTGGGGCTCCTGCACCTGAGTGACTGGAATTTATCAACAGGAGAGGCCTCTGGGAAAAGGGATGAACTTACGAGCTCAGGAATGTTTGGCTTGTGATGTTTGAAATGTCCATGCTGCTGTCCCCGGAGGCAAAGTCTACATCAGATAGCCCCATGCCCTTTTTCTTACCATCTGTGGCTCAGGGAGTGAAATGAGTTCCATCTTAGCTTCAGTGAGAGTTAGGAGGGCACGTTAGTCAAGTACCTAGTTTATTTTAAATCTGGATTAAGTAGCTTCTAGATTTTGAGCACCATGGTATTCTGAAGAGGAAAGTATACTAAGCAAAAAAGATGGGAAGTGAGTCAAATCATGAATTTAGTTGCTCCAAGTGACCTGAATTCCTTTCTTTCCTGGCTTCCAGTGGAAATTTTCCTTCCAGGAAGTTTCCATCCTGACATACCGCCCTGAGGTCCTGTTTTAAATAAGGAAAACTACATGCTGGATGAAAAGAGGCAAAACCCATTAACTAGATAAGACATTATTTTTCCTAGGCCTCAGATTCCTCAGTCCTAAAATAGAGAATTTGAAACCCCTTCCCTTTGGTGTCCTCTATTCTTGAGTAAGTTCTGAGTTGGAAATCTTAATGTGAGATGAGGCTGTCAAGAGACCCGGACAGGTGAAGGGAAAATGCCTAGAGTTCTGGGGCGGGTCCACCAGGCGAACCACTCACTCACCTGTCTGCTTCTCCCTGCAGTACGGCTATGCCCCCAAGGGCTCTTCAGTGGTCTTATACTCTGACAAGAAGTACAGGCGCTATCAGTTCTTCGTTGCCACAGACTGGCAGGGTGGTATCTACGCTTCCCCAACCATTGCAGGCTCACGGCCTGGTGGCATTAGCGCAGCCTGTTGGGCCTCCTTGATGTACTTCGGTGAGAGCGGCTACGTTGAAGCTACCAAACAGATCATCAAAACCACTCGCTTCCTCAAGTCAGAGTACGTGTGCAAGATTGGCATTCTGCCTTGTCTCTTGCGTCGTAGGCACGTAGGCTCAAGGCATCTGCCAGGCCAAGCACCACAGCTCCAGCACTTGTAGTCCCCTGAAGCTTAGGAGTGTGCTGCTGGCCGAGGAGAATAAGCTCCCTTGCTGTGCTGTGACTTGGGGTCACAGCCAGGCTTCATCTGTAGGCCATCTTGTCTCCAAGGATGTCTTACCAACTGGCAGCTTTTACCAAGTGCTTAATGGTTAAGACAGTAGTTTTCAAACTTGAGGCTGAATCCTAATCACCTGGAGGGCTTGTTAAAAGGCAGATCACCAGGCCCCAGTCCGAGTGTTCTGACGCAGTAGGTCTGGAACAGGAATGTGAGGATTTGCATTTCTGGAAATGCCCAGTAGACACTAATGCTGCAGGTCTAAGAATCACACTTGTAGAATCACTAGAATAAGAAAAGAATTGGAGGGGTTGGGGAGGAGGCGGTGCTGAAATCTGGGTTGTTAAGGCAAAACCATGCTGCATGCTTTGTCTCATGTCTCTTCTTCACGTGTTACCTGTTTGGTTGTATATGTTACTGAGGTTGAACGAAAGCAGCCGCTAGGCCTGGCTCGTTTGACCAAGGCCTGTATATTGTCCTGATACACCCATCTGCTGAGAACTGCTGTACCACCTCCTGCTTCAGGGATTACATGGATGAGTTTTTAAGGAGAGATGGAGGGATCGTTTTTCTAGGATTAAAAAAAAAAAGTGCATTGTTTATTCCGCAGATACTCCTGGGGGGGGATACATAATTTAGGAGCTGGGCAGACAGATTAGGAGCCAAAAGTATTGAATCTAGTGGGGTTTGGGCCTTTAAGTATTTGTAATATTTAGGAACTGCTGATCTGAGTCTAGCCACCTGATTAGGAAACTCAAGTCCCCAAAGCTTAGATTGTTGTAAGGGTGACATGAGATGTTGGCCGGAATAATGTGACTGAATTTCCTTTCTGTTCGCTTTAAGACTAGAAAACATCAAAGGCATCTTTGTCTTTGGGAATCCTCAGTTGTCAGTCATCGCTCTGGGCTCTCGTGATTTTGATATCTACCGACTGTTCAACCTGATGCATGCCAAGGGCTGGAACTTGAATCAGTTGCAGTTCCCACCCAGGTGAGCTTGGAGACGCTTCCTTTGGTCTATGGCTGCTGAAGAGCTATGGCAGCAAGGTGACCTCAAGGGTAGAGAGGGACTGCCAGCAGCACTTTCATGGCAGCTGTAGTGTCTGTAGATCGTTTGTCTTGCCGTTAGGAGTTTCTCAGTTTAAAGAATAAGACTGTTAGCTATAAACTGTGGCAAATGGGGTGGCAGCCTCTCGAGACAGTGAGATTGTTACCCCCACCCCTGCTCTGGGCTCTTGTTCTCTCTCTTCCTCTGATTACCTGAATAACAGTGAGCTCAGAACCTTCCAGAGGGCCTCTGATCACTTGGGCCTGATACTGTCCCCTTGCACATGCCTTTCTAGTCTTCCGTGACGCCTTTAAGTAAGCACTCCGTTCCAAGAGAAGGTCTCCCGGTATCCTCCACGCAGCCCTGATTCTTTGATGTGTTGGTGCTGCTGCCAGTCCCATCCGGACTCCCTGGTCTCTTCACAGCCTTTTTGTACCCAGTCTCCCTCCAGAGGGAGTCAGAGTTTCTTTGCCCTGAAGTCCTTCAAGACCCCGGCCATGTGACCCTAGCACCATGAGGTTTACCACCTAAGACAAAAGTCCTAAAGCAGTGGACAGTTTGAGGGGAGGGGTGGCACAGAACAGCCAGGTGTATTCGACTTACCACAGTGGGTCTTGATCACGCTCAGGGCATGACACCCTCATGCCAGCCTACAGTCTGGGTATTTGAGAGCCCTGATGCCTAGGACTGGGAGCAACTTGACTATGTTTGTCATGAATAATAACATGAATAAGCAACCAATAAATTCCTGCATTTGGAGCTGCTTGATTTCAGAATGTGTTTCCCTCTTTTTCTCAGATTCATCTCACTTTGTCTTTTTTCTCCCGTAGCCTTCATTTCTGCATCACATTGGTACACACCCGCAAGCGGGTAGCCATACAGTTCCTTAAGGATATCCGGGAATCTGTCACTCAAATCATGAAGAATCCGAAAGCAAAGACCACAGGAATGGTAGGGGCATTTGTTTTTTTTTTTTTTCCTGTGGAAGCTTAGGTGTTGGTGGTGGGTTTGAAAGAATCAGATGACCTCTAGTCTGTTCCTGCCTCTGCCCCTTATCCACAAACTTCTTCATTAATCAGAACTGATGGTCTCTGCTTACCCATTCCCAGGGATTTTTGGTCTCAAATAAGGTACCTATAGATAAAATAATAGAGAGTGTTAACATGAAGGCAGGCAGTGGTAATGTTCCTTTAAAAAGAAAATTTTTACACAGGAAAGGCACTAAGCCAGTTTCCTCTGAAATTTTCTACACCAGATCCCACAGGCTAGTTCTTTAGGCAGAAAGGCAGACCGGCAAAAGCCTATGACGATCGTCTTACGCCAGCTATCTTTCTGGTGGAACTGCGCCTGGGATGGGAGCAGGGAGATGGGGGGAGGAGGGGCGCATGACCACAACTTGTTTCCTTCAAACCCCTCATCACTAATGACCTTCTTTGACTTGACTTCTAGGGTGCGATCTATGGCATGGCCCAGGCTACCGTCGACAGGAACTTGGTGGCGGAGCTGTCCTCCGTCTTCTTGGACAGCCTTTTCAGTACAGACACTGTAGCTCAGGGCAGCCAGATGAATGGCTCTCCGAAACCCCGCTGAGCTGAGACCCTCTGTAACCCCGAGGGGCGTCTGGCCTTCAGGAGGCTCTCGGGGTGTGGGACAGGCCATGCGGTTTCAACATCTGGTCTTGCTCCATAGAGCGCGACACAGACCACGAGACAGCGCGATCCTCAGGATTCTCATCCTTTGGTGGTTTTTAATGTGAAGACCTCAAAGGATCCCATGACGTAATTATTTTGTCCTTGTTCTAAATGTTCCCCTGGGAATTGTTTTAACCATTTCCTTCTCTAACCTCTCTTGCTGCCAACTTCCCTTAATCCTGGTGTGGCAGCTCTGACCTGTCCCGACTCCTTAGGGAAGCTGGGCTCCAGTTTACGATAGGAAAAGGTGTACTTTGTTACCTCAGGCAGCTGGGCTAGTCAGACAGGAATTCTGTTCTGTATCTGGTGTTCCCCTAGGTGGGGGTGAGGTCTGCTCAAGCAGGAGGCTTTCCCAGCCCTAGTGTTCTCTCTTAGAGTCCCTTCTTTCACAGCTTATGCTTTCAAGGACACAGGTTGGCCAGCCATCATCCTGCTCTGTGGGGCTGGCAGGGTCTGGAGTGGTCCCTGTCCGTGCTTGCAGTCCCCATGTGGTACTTGGTTGCCATCACCTTCCGTTCCCAGTGGTTTGTTCCTCTTTGCGTGGATTAGGACGAGAGTGGTGTGGGTTCCAGAGAAGCTAGGGCCTTCTGGCCCTGGTGCTGCCTCTTGGAGCACACCTGAGCCCTCTGCTGGGCCTCTGAAGATGGGAACCAGGCCTTTTTCTAGACCTCCCTGAGTATCAGCGCAGGACGAGCTCCCAGACTTCCAGGTACCCAAACTTCCGGTGTGCCACCAGAGTTAGCAGCAGTCCTCCCCGCCCTGCTGCTCTAGCCGTCATGCACATGTTTGTTTTTTGTTTGCCTGAAGGAACAGCTCAAAGCACCTTCACAAGTTGCCTTGACTTACCCAGGGAGGGCGTGAGAGAGCCCCCAAGGCAAGGAAAATCTCTGTTAGTGTGTTCTTTCTGCCTCTTCCCCCTTCATTCAACTCCCAAAGGTACGACGGCAGTCAAGCCTCAGGTACTGAACGCTCCTCGGCCCTGGCTATGATGAGAGAAACTTTCTAGAATAGAAAGACGTCAAGTGTCACTTGAGGCCTAGGGCCTGGGATTCCTTCGTTAAGACCAGTTGCTCAGGGTGGCGCAGGAACAGGACCCAACCCTGCGCCCACTTCCTACTCTTTGCCCCCCTGCACAGGGCCCTGATCTCGGTTGAGCCACTGTCCTACCCGCATGACAACACACGATGTGCCTTCTTTCTCAGCAGTGAGCAGTGATGGGCTACTCCTGACCCAGGCCTGGATCAGTCTTTGAGGTTTTTACCTGGGTAGGGGTAAGTCAGGAGACACTTTCCTCTGATCCACCACCCTTCTCAGGGACTCCTGAATACCCAGCCTCCTCAGGCTGGTGTCCTCTAGCCTTCTTCACTGGCAGTGCTGGCCCGGACTTCCCCCAGACTCCCTGGCACATTCGTCTAAGTGTTCTTTAGCGCTGTACTTCCTCCACAGTAACTGACTGGCTGGCTGCGTCATTGCAGGGCTGGTGTGTTGTGTTTCATTCTGTCCTTGTGGGCTCCAGGAATGTGGGTATGTTTGTGTTAGAAGCAGAGATCCTTTGGATAGGGGAGTCACATTCCGCCCTGATTGATGAACTGATGGGCACTGTGTGTGAACCATCCCTGGATCTCCAGTGCGTTCATCGTGTTGGAGGAATTCCAGGGACCCAGAACCACTCAGCAGGCACGACTGTGGTTTGTCAGCTGCTAAAAACGAAGAAGCACATACCTGCAGTGTCCTGTTGCTTCCCGTGTCTCCCCAGGACCTTCCTCTGTGGGCTGTGGTGTTTTCAAAGGGACCTGCTGTCGCCACTTTATGATCATGAGTGTTAGACTTAAACACTTGTGGGCTTTTTGTTCTTTACGTACCTGTGTGCGTAAGTAGCATCTAGTCTGCAGCGGTAGATGGAATGTCTTCATGATATCATGTTGCTCGCAGATGTCTCATTGGCCTCTGCAAAAACTACTCTTGTTTCTGGGTTAGAGTTTAAGTAGTTGCATGAATATACTGCCGTGTCACTTTTAATATGACCAGTTTTATACTTAGAAAATGGTACTTGCCTCTTTAAAATCTTTTCTGTCTTTAACCTCCCCCTTTTCCATCTCAAGGCTCCCTTCCTAATTGTAGCAATAATCTCTTAAGAAGCAACTAAGTAATAAAATGTCCCAAATCTTAATCATTGTGGATGGATGACCGCATTCATTTGTTTATTTAGGCATACAGGGGAGATAACCTGCTGGGGTGGTGGTTGCTGCAAACTGGCTGCTGGTGAGAAAGTGCTCTTTTGTGGGGAGGTGGTTGTGCATGCCCACTGATACTAGAACCAGGTCACAGCCATACATGAGTGGCAGCTCTGCTCAGTTCCAAGCACTACCCTTGGTAGCTCCACCAGGAGTGGTGGTCACACCTGTTTAAAGGGAAGTTGGGAACTCGCATCTCGAGTTCCTCAAAGCCAGTGTCCTGCCTTATGTTTTCAGTTATCATCCGTATCTGCACACATCTTAATGATGGACTGGACTGTCTTGGGTGGTCCCTAGCCAGCTGGGCAGTGTGGTTCCATCTTATGAATGGACACTGACTTCAAACCCTGCATTTGTTCTGGGAGCTGACAGAACACCTCAGATATCTGCGGAGGTAACCCCTGGGCCTCTTGTTCCATTATGACCAGGAAGTGAGAGGTCTTTCTGAAGGATTATTTGGGTTAGTTCTGTCCATCAGGTGCCCTAGCTTTGCATTCTGGCTCTCAGCCCACTTGTACTTAGCCAGAATCAAGCCAAGGAATGCCACCTTTGCTATATGGTTTTCCGCCAAATGACTTGGTTCCTTGAGGACCTACTTGCTATGGGGTAAACTCTAGAGAAAGAAGGCCCAGGATATGATTAGAGGGAGGCATGGCACACCCAAGAGGTGGCATTTTGATGCTTCTACCTGCTCCTTACAGCTGTGAGCTCCTTTGCCTTCTCTGTGGGTCTTATTAGCAACAACCTGCTCTTAGCTAGATCCAGTAGTGACAGAAGTAATGACAGAGGCCTGACTTGGTAGCTCCCAGCTACAGCATGTAAAAAATCAGGTGTTTGAGAGCCTTGTGAGTTGTCTATTGTAATAGCCTTACTTTATCTTGTGCTTGCTTTTTTTCATAATCTCTCCTTAACATCCTCTTCTATAATTTTAATTATTTGCATTAATTTTAGAATAAACATATTTATTTCCAAAAAGTGTTGTTTATGTCTTCGTACCACATGAAAGTGCTTCATGTAACTGTAGTGCCCTCCAGGTTGGTGTTTTTCAGCCTTTGATGCATTAGAGTAAGTGGATAGGAAGGTGACGTAGCACAGACCACACCTCCATGACTAGTGACTTGTGCTCTGATCCACAGTCATCAGGTCAAAGCACATTTAGAAGAGTTCAAGTCAGAAGTGAAGCGGATGTAGGACCACTGTCTGCACTTCGTTGGTTTGATAGAGCACTCTGCTGAATAACCAAGAAGTCACTGAACAAATCAAAGAGGAAATAAAAAATAGAAACAAGTGACAATGAAAACATGATGACCCAAAGCCTATGGGACACAGCAAAAGCAGTTCTAAGAGGGGAGCTTAGAACAGTTCAGTCTCATCTCAAGAAACAAGAAAAATCTCAATCTAACCTTATACCTAAGGCAACCAGACAACTGCAACAGAAGAGTTAGAAGGAATCATAAAGATCAGAGCAGAAATAAATGAAGTAGATACAAAGAAAACAGTTGCAAAGATCAGTAAAACTAAAAGTTGGTTCTTTGAGAAGATAAACAAAATTGATAAACCTTTAGCCATAATCAAGGAAAAAAGGGATGGCAAATAAGCACATGAAAAGTTGCTCAACATCACTTAATAGAGAAATCAAAACTACAATGAGGTATCACCTCACACCAGTCAGAATGTCCATCGAAAAATCTACAAGCCATCAATTGCTGGAGAGGACATGGAGAAAAGAGGACCCTCTGACATTGCTGGTGGGAATGGAAACTGACGGAGCCGTTACGGAGATTCCTTAACTAGGAATAAATCGACCATGTGACCCAGCACTTCCACTACTGGGCTTATATCCTGAGAAAGCCACAATTCTAAGACACATGTGCCCTAACGTTCACTGTGGCACTATTTACAATAGCCAGGACATGGAAGCAGCGTAGATGTCTGTCTACAGATGAATGGATAAAGAAGATGTGGTAGGTATATACAAGGGAATGTCAGCCACATAAGAGAACAAAGGAGTCAGTTCTACTGAGGTGGATGAACTAGCTCCTGTTTATAAAGAGTGAGAAAAATATATTAATGCACATATATGGAATCTAGAAAAATAGTTGTTGAACCTGTTTGCAGGAAGGAATGGAGATGTACATGAAGAAAATGGACCTGTGGGCACAGTGGGGAAGAAGAGGGTAGGCTGAATTTGAGAAAGTAGCATCAACATACATACACTATCATGTAAAACAGATAACTGGTGAGCTCTCTGGTGAGCTCTCTGTATAACACAGAGAGCTCAGCCTGGTGCTCTGTGATGACCTAGATGGGTGGGATGAGGGGAGGGAGGCTCAAGAGGAAGGGGCTGTGTGTATAATTATGGCTGACTCACACTTGTGGAGCAGGAAATGGCACCCCACTCTGGTACTCTTGCCTAGAAAATCCCATGGATGGAGGAGCCTGGTAGACTACAGTCCATGGGGTTGAGAAGAGTCCGACATGACTGAGCAACTTCACTTTCACTTTTATGCATTGGAGAAGGAAATAGCAACCCACTCCAGTGTTCTTGCCTGGAGAATCCCAGGGACAGGGGAGCCTCGTGGGCTGCCGTCTATGGGGTCGCACAGAGTCGGACACGACTGAGGTGACTTAGCAGCACACTGTTGTATGGCAGAAACCAATACAACATTGTAAAGCAATTTTTATCCAGTTAAAATTTTCTTTAAAAAATTAAAAAGGGAGAGGACTCAATACAATTAGAAAAAAATTATAGCTAACACCACAGAAGTACAGAGGATCATAAGAGACGACGACTACTGTAAGCAACTATATGACAATAAAATGGACAACCTGGAAGAAATGGACAAATTCTTGGAAAGGCACAACTTTCCAAGACTCAACCAGGAAGAATTAGAAAATATAAAGAAACCAATCACAAGTAATGAAGTTGAATCTGCAGTGAAAAATCTTCCAGCAAACAAAAGTCCAGGACCAGACAGATGGCTTCACAGGCGAATTCTATCAAACATTCAGAGAAGCGGGAAAACCTATTCTCAAACTCTTCCAAAAAATTGCAGAGAGGGGAACACTCCCAAACACACTATGAGGCCACCATTACAGATACCAAAACCAAATATATCACACACAAAAAAGGAAATTACAGACCATTTTCACTGGTGAACACAGATGCAAAACTCCTCAAAATAGTAGCGAACAGAATCCAGTAATACATTAAAATGATCATACACCATGATCAAGTGGGATTTATCCCAGGGATGAAAGGATTCTTCAATATATAAAAAATCAATGTGATACACTATACTAACAAATATAAGAGTAAAAACCACACAATCACCTCAATGGATACAAAAAAAGGCTTTTGACAAAATTAAATACCCATTTATGATTAAAAAAATAAACTCCAGAAAAGGGCATAGAGAGAACCTATCTCAATATAATAAAGGCCATATATGACACACCCACAGCAAACATCATTCTCAGTGGTGGAAAACTGAAAGCATTTCCTCTAAGGTCAGGAACAAGACAGAGATGTCCACTGTGACCACTATTATTCAACCTAATTTTAGAAGTCCTAGCCATGGTAATCAGGGAAAAAGAGTTGGAAAAGAAGTAAAGCTGTCACTGTTTGCAGATGACATGATACTATTTATATACAAAATCCTGAAGATGCCACCAGAAAACTACTAGAGCTCATCAATGAATTTGGTAAAGTTGCAGGATACAAAATTAATGCACCGAAATCTCCTGCATTCCTATACACTAACAACAAACAAAAGATCAGAAAAAAGTTATGGAAACACTCCCATCTGCCATCACAACAAAAAGAATGAAATACCTAGGAATAAACCTATCCAAGGAGGCAAAAACCCTGTCCTCAGAAAACTAAAAAACGGATGAAAGATGACACAAACAGATGGAGAGAGACAAGCATGTTCTTGGATGGGAAGACTCGATAGAGGGAAAATGCCTATACTACCCAAAGCAATCTACACATTCAATACAACCCTATCAAACTGCCAACAGCATTTTTCACAGAATGGGAACAAAAAAATTTTACAGTTTGTATGGAAACACAAAATATCCCAAATAGCCAAAGCAACCTTGAGAAAGTAAAACAGAGCTGGCGGAATCAGGCTTCCTGACTTCAGACTACTACAAAGCTACAGGAATCAAGACAGTATGGTATTGGCACAAATACTATACAGATCAATATGAAATACAGATCAATCATACAGGACAGATAAACCCATGCATCATGGTTATCTAATCCATGACAAAGCAAAGAACATACAACAGAGAAAAGACAATCTTTTCCATAAGTGGTACTGGGAAAACTGGACAGCTATATGTAAAACAGTGAAAGTAGAACACTACCTAACACCATACACAAAAATAAACTCAAAATGGACCGAAGACCTAAATGTAAGACCAGACACTATAAAGCTCTTACAGGAAAATACAGGAAAAATACTCTGATACAAATCACCTTTTTGGATCCACCTCCCAGAGTAACGAAAATAAAAACAAAAACAAGTGGGACCTAATTAAACTCGAAAGTTTTTGCACAGCAAGACAAAAAGCCCTCAGAATGGGAGAACATATTTGCAAGTGAAGCAGTAAAGGATTAATCTCTAAAATACACAAACAGCTCATGCAGCTCAATATCAGAAAAACAACCCAATTTAAAAAAAAGAAATGGGTAAAGACCTAAACAGACATTTCTCCAAAGAAAACATACAGATGGCCAAGAGGCACATGAAAAGATGCTCAACGCATCACTAATTAGAGAAATACAAATCAAAATCATAATGAGGTACCATCTCACGGCAATCAGAATGGCCATGATCAAAAAAAAAAAAAAAAAAAAAACACAAGGGGTAAATGCTGGTAACGGTGTGGAGAAAAGGGAACCCTCTTGCACTGTTGGTGGGAATGTAAATTGATACAGCCACTATGGAGAATTAATACATAGGTTCCTTAGAAAATTAAAAATAGAGGTGTGTATGACCCAGCGATCCCCCTAGAGGGTATATACCCTGAGAAAACCATAATGTAAAAAGACACATGTACCCCAGTGTTCACTGCATCACTATCTACTACAGCTAGGACATGGAAGCAACCTAAATGTCTATCCTAAGTATCCATGAGTGGATAAAAAAGATACGGTACATACACACAATAGAATATTATTCAGCCATAAAAAGGAAAGAAATTGGATCATTTGTAGAGATGTGAATGGACCTAGGGTCTGTCATACAGAATAAAGTCAGAGAAAGCAAATATATATTAATGCATGTATGTGGAATCTAAAAAAATTGTACAGATGAACCTAGTTTCAGGGCAGGGACAGATGCAGATGGAGAGAAAAGACGCATAGACACGAGAGAAAAGGGAGAGGGTGGGATGGATTGGGAGACTAAGTTTGACATAAATACACTACCATGTGTAAAACTTACATGCAGTGTACATTATGTGAAATGCCAGGCTGATGAAGCACAAGCTGGAGTCAAGATTGCTGGGAGTAATATCAATAACCTCAGATATGCAGATGACACCACCCTTATGGAAGAAAGTGAAGAAGAACTAAAGAGCCTCTTGATGAAAGTGAAAGAGGAGAATGAAAAAGCTGGTTTAAAACTTAACATTCAAAAAATGAAGATCATGGCATCTGGTCGCATCACTTCATGGCAAACATGGGGAAACAATAGAAGCAGTGACAGACTTTATTTTCTTGGGCTCCAGAATCACTGCAGATGGTGACTGCAGCCATGAAATTAAAAGACGCTTGCTCCTTGGAAGAAAAGTTATGGCAAACCTACACAGTATATTGAAAAATAGAGACAATACTTTGCTGGCAAAGGTCTGTCTAGTCAGAGCTATGGTTTTTCCCATAGTCGTGTATAGATGTGAGAGTTGGACTATGAAGAAAGCTGAACACCGAAGAATTGATGCTTGAACTGTGGTGTTGGAGAAGACTCTTGAGAGTCCCTTGGAGTGCAAGGAGATCAAACCAGTCAATCCTAAAGGAAATCAGTCCTGAATATACATTGGAAGGACTGATGCTGAAGCTCCAAAACTTTGGCCACCTGATGTGAAGAACTGACTCATTTGAAAAGACCCTGATGCTGGGAAAGATTGAAGGCAGAAGGAGAAGGGGACATCAGAGAATGAGATGGTTAGGTGGCACCACCGACTCGATGGACATGAGTTTGAGCAAGCTCCGGGAGTTGGTGATGGCCAGGAAAACCTGGCATGTGCAGTCCATGGGGTCACAAAGAGTTGGACACCACTGAGCGACTGAACTGAACTGATGTATAAAACAGAGAGTGGGAACCTGCGGTATTAGCCAGGGAGTTCAGCTTGGTGCTCTGTGATGACCCAGATGGGTTAGATGGGGTTGGGGAGGTGGAAGAGAGGCTCAAGAGGGAGGAGTTATATGCATACATATAGCTGATTCACTTTGCTATACAGCAGAAACTAACACATTATAAATTATATCCTAATAAAAAATAGGCATCAGAGAAAGACCAAGAGGGCAAACAATGATATGGAGCTCACCTCCCATAAATACATCAAAAATACATCAACATGTGGCATAATTCTCACAGATTACCTACTGAATGCTAGTAGAAAATGTCATACAAACAAAGTTGCAGGAAAGATCACCATGTAACTGTGTAGGATGAAACAGGAAATAAAATAACCAGGATGGAACTGTCAGGGGAGTGTAATCTCCTCGGTTCTGTCTCGTCTCAACAAAAATTTGAAGCGACGGACATTAAAGCCCTTGGTGCGTCACAGCTCTTGGACAGCTCCCTCAGTTTTATTTAGAAAATAAAGAAAATACATCCTAGAGGTGTGAAGGCATGCCGATCCAAAAGATGAGGAGAGAGTGCGCGCACGGGGGAGAGAGACCCCCCAGCCCTTTGGCTCCTCTTTTTGTGTCTTTTTTCTTCCCCCTGGACCTGCCCTATGTAAATTGGGCTAGTCAGGAGTGCTCTTTGTCCCACCTGATGTCCTCACTCCGGTCCTCGGACCTTCTTTTGTTCTATTTTCACAGGCTTTTCCTGTGCAGCAGTTGGCTTGCAGCAGGCAGGAGAGAGAGAGAGAGACCAGCACATTTGGTCCTGGCCACCTTGCTGCATTCTGCAGCCCAAAATACATATCTGCTGGAGTGTGTGGGGACTGGTGCTGAAAACCTGGGCTTCAGCAGACAAGACTTGGGGAGAGGACTGAGGCTGGCTGTACAGACAGCCCGAAGAGGCTGGAGTGTGGTCCAGGCTGCAATGGGATGTGTGCAGGACAGAGTATAGGTCGGTTACAGAAGCCCCACTGTTAATGTGCACACCAAGGGAGAGGCGGGGTCCTGCCATAGCAGCCGCACTCTGTGAAGTGCTGGGGTGGGCATGGCACCACCTCTACGAGTGTGCAGGTGCGGGTGGGTTGCCCATATGCGGAGGCAGGGCTGAAAGCTATGTGACTTAAGCAGTTTATACTGCTTGCCGGTGGCTTTGTAACCTCACTGCCTGTGGGACCCCTGAGCAGGTATCTAGTGCTCCTACTGTTAATGCGGGTCCAGCATTAATAGCTGCAGGCTTGGTGGGCCCCACGTGTGTGGCTGCAGGGCCAGGGCCTGAGCTAACCAGCTCCCATGGCGGGTCCAGGTGTGTGACCAGCGCAGCGCCCATAACTGACTTGAGAATCTGTGCGAGTGGCTTTGTGAGCACAGTGCCTCAGGCACACCTGGGAGGTTGCTTGCGTTCCTACGGCTGACACGGGGCTGAGGGCAGTTCCGACAATACTGTACTGTGTGAGCCTGCACAGCCGGCGGCAGGGAATGCCACAGAGCACATTTCCCACTGGACAGCTCCTGTGGGGGAGTGCTCAGTGGCTCCTCTTTTGGCGGGAGAACTCCAGTCCCCCCTACCTCACATCACAGCTCAGAAATGGATCTGGGGCTTTTACTCTTACAACTGGGGAGTGGACCCACCCCAAACAGGGCTGTAACAACCACAGAGGCAAGAGAAGGGCCTGCTGCACATGCAGTACAGGCTCTGGTCACCGAAATACCAATCACACCACCTACCAAGGGGATATCGTCCAGCACTTGAGAAATACGTGGCAGACATTCATACTAAAAACAGTCCTCGCACCAGAAATAGTAGACTGAGGCTACATAGGGACACTCCCACATAAAAGTAGCCCTTCAACACCACAGTAGATACATTTCTCTTCAAGTCAGAGTCGGAGAAATTTTAAGTGAAAAAGCAGAGGAACGACTCCCATTATTGACTGGGGGATTTTGGCAGAAACAAATACCTCTGGCCAGGTGTGTGTTATGTAAGTTAACACTGAAACATCTTCAGTCAGGAACGATCAGGCACCAAAAGACATTAATACATCTCTGGTCAATAATGTGCTGAAATAACGAGAAAATCCCCTGAAAGAACAATAAAGCAGAACTCTCTGGCCCACTAGACCCTGAGGCAATATTAATATTATTACCTCAAGAAGGAGGCAATAAAAAAGACTGAAGGAATTAAGACTATTGATCAAAATACAAATCAGTGTAAAAGGACCTAGAAACCACAAAGAGGAGCCAATTATAAAACTCATTTTCTAAGATGAAAGTCAAGCTAAAGGCAAAAAAGAGCAAACTAAAGAATCCATAAGAATGAATAAGTGATCTGGAAGATAGAAGAACACAAATCACCCAACCAGAATAACAGGAAAAAGTTTTAAAGAATATATGAGACCTATGGGATAATATAAAGCATGTCAATTTATGCTATGCACAAGAATCCCAGTAGAAGGGAAAAGGCAAAGGGTTTAAAAAATGTATTTGAAGAAATTCTGGCTGAAAACTTCCCAATCCTAAAGAAGTAGATATCCAGGTAGAGTAAACATGGATGGTCCAAAGTAAGGTGAAGAGCCGTACACCAAGACGTATTATAATTTAAATGGCAAAAGTTAAAGAGACCATTATTTTATTTTTTTACTTTACAATACTGTATTGGTTTTGCCATACATTGACATGAATCCACCAACCCTGAACCCCCCTCCCACCACCCTCCCCATATCATCTCTCTGGGTCATCCCCGTGCACCAGCCCCAAGCATCCTGTATCCTGTATCGAACCTAGACTAGCAATTCGTTTCTTACATGATAGTATACATGTTTCAATGCCATTCTCCCAAATCATCCCACCCTCTCCCTCTCCCAAAGAGTCCAAAAGTCTGTTCTTTACATCTGTGTCTCTTTTGCTGTCTCGCATACAGGGTTATCATTACCATCTTTCTAAATTCCATATATATGTGTTAGTATACTGTATTGGTGTTTTTCTTTCTGGCTTACTTCACTCTGTATAATCAGCTCCAGTTTCATCTACCTCATTAGAACTGATTCAAATGTATTCTTTTGAATGGCTGAGTAATACTCCATAGTGTAGATGTACCACAGCTTTCTTATCCATTCATCTGCTGATGGACATCTAGGTTGCTTCCATGTCCTGGCTATTGTAAACAGTGCTGCGATGAACATTGGGGTACACGTGTCTTAAAGAGACCATTCTAAAGTCAGCAAGAGAAAGAGTTAATTACAAGGCAACCACCATAAGGTTACAGCTGAGTTCAAAACAGGAACACTGCAGACCAGAGGTGAGCGGCAGGAAAAACCTGAAACCTAGCATATTCTAACCAGCAAGATTATCATTAGAATGGAAGGAGAGAGAAAGACTGTCTCAGAGAAGAATAAACTAAAAGAATACAGGAAAACCAAAACTTCCACTAAAATATTGAAAGATATTCACTAAAGTAGAATCTATAGGAAAGAGAAAACACAATTGGAAAGGAAATCACTTAAATAAACCAGTACAGAAATTTAAAAAATAATCAAAACAGTTTTTCTGTATGTCATGGTAACTACAATGAACACGAAAAGGATAAAAGAGGACATCAAAATCTTAAAATGTGGAGAAAGAAAGACAGTGTAGCTTATTTTGCAGAATATGCTTGAGCCTATATGACTACCAGTTAAAAGCAAGTAGATGTAATGATGGGTTAACATACTTAAAAACAGGGTAGCCACCAAACAAAAACATAGAATACACACACACACACACACACACACACACACACACACACACACACAAAGAACAAGAACATAATACAAAAAAGAACCATCAAATCACAAGAAAAAAGGGACTTCCCTGGTGGTAAGTGGATAAGAATCCATCTGCCAATGCAGGGACAACGGGTTTGATCCCTGGTCAGGGGAAGATTCCACATGCTCTGGAGCAGCTAAAACTCATGTGTCACAACTATCGAGCCCACGCTCTAGAGCCTGGGAACCTCAGCCACTGAACACATGCTCTATAGAGCCTACAGGCTGCAATTACTGAGCCCGCATGCTACAGCCACCGACACCCACGGGCCTCGAGCCTCTGGTCTGTAACAAGAGAAGCCGCCATAACGTGAAGCCCCTGCACCGCAGCGAAGAGCAGCCCCCACTCGCTGCAACTAGAGAAAGCTCACACGCAGCAACAAAGACCCAGACAACCAAAAACAGACAATTTTAAGACAAGGAGCAAAGAAGAAATGAGAAATCAATGGGAAAATAAAGTTTAAAATGACAAGATGTCTTTCAGTAATTTCTTTAAATGTTAGTGGACTAAAATGCTAGCAAAAGACATAGACTGGTAGACTGGATAGTAAAACAGCCAACAGTAGGCTGGCTACACTTTAGGGCAAAGGGCACATGGGTTCAAATTGACGGGACGGAAAACAATATTTCCTGCAAGTGGGGAGGACAATAATGTGGGAGGGGGCATCAACACTCATACCAAACAACACAGACTTAAAAACCAAGGCCATAAAGAAACACACACAACATAATGATAAAAGGATCAATATAAGAAGTGGATACTACATTCATTAACATATTGCACCTATTATAAGAGGACTTAACTACATAAAACAAGTACTAACAGACATAAAGGGAGAAACTGACAAGAATATAATAATAGTAAGAGATTTGTACACCCTGTAAGAAACGCCGCGGGAAGAAAGAGCCACCCCTATGGACCGTTGATCAGGGCCTTTATTGGGCGGTCGCTCTCGGGCAGAACTCCTGGGGGCGGGTAAGCGAGGAAGCGAAGGGGGTCTGCGAAGCAAAGGGAGTCTGCGAGGTTTGAGGGGTGGGGAAGGGTTTTATAGCCTAGGCCGGGCTCCCATATAAGGAAGAAAGCGCAGGCTCAGCGGTGATTGGTGTCCAAGGGCTCCGTGTCGGCACCTGATTGGACGGCTTTGGTTGTCGGCCCGCCTCCGGGGCTTGTCTGCAGCACTCTGCCGGGACATGTCCCGACATGCCCGGGCATGCCCAGGCATGCCTCAACACGCCCGACCTTGCCCGACCTTTCACACCCCACTGACATTAATGGACAGTCTTCTAGACCAAAAATCAGTAAGGCAAAAGAGATCATAAATGACACAATAGAACAATCCTAAATTGATATTTTTAGGATATTACATGGAAAGAAACTAGAATACACATTCTATTCAACTACACATAGAGCATTGTCTAAGATAAGCCACATACTAGATCAGAAAAGAAGCCTAAATGAATTAAGGATAGAAATTATTTGAAGAATATTTTCTGACCACAGTGGCATGAAACCAGAACTCTACAGAGACACAAAGGAGAAAAAAAGGCTTACATGGAGACTATACAACATGCTACTAAGAAACCAAAGGGTGAATGATGACATCAAAGAGGAAATTTTTAAAAACTGTGACAGACAACAAAGAAAAATCAACACGGGCTTCCCTGGCGGCTCAGTGGTAAAGAATCCCCCTGTGAATGCCGGAGACACAGGTCTAATCTCTGGCTGGGAAGATCCCACAGGCTGCAGAGCGACTAATCCCGTGCGCCACAACTATTAAGCCTGTGCTCCAGAGCCCAGGGATGGCAATGGCTACGCCCACGTCCAAGGTAAGAGAAACCCAAGTAAGACGGTAGGTGTTGCGAGCGGGCATCAGAGGGCAGACACACTGAAACCATAATCACAGAAAGCTAGCCAATCTGATCACACGGACCACAGCCTTGTCTAACTCAATGAAACTAAGCCATGCCCTGTGAGGCCATCCAAGATGGGCGGGTCATGGAGAGGTCTGACAGAATGTGGTCCACTCGAAAAGGGAATGGCAAACCACTTCAGGATTCCTGCCTTGAGAACCCCATGACCAGTATGAAAAGGCAAAATGATAGGACACTGAAAGGTGAACTCCCCAGGTCAGTAGGTGGCCAATATGCTACCGGAGATCAGTGGAGAAATAGCTCCAGAAAGAATAAAGAGATGGAACTGGTGATACAAGGGATGTGACTGGTGATAGAAGCAAGGTCCAATACTGCAAACAGCAATATTGTATAGAAACCTGGAATGTTAGGTCCATGAATCAAGGCAAATTGGAAATGGTCAAACAGGAGATGGCAAGAGTGAAGATCGACATTCTAGGAATCAGCGAACTAAAATGGACTGGAATGGGTGAATCTAATGCAGATGACCATTATATCTACTACTGTGGGCAGGAATCCCTTAGAAGAAATGGAGTAGCCATCATGGTCAACAAAAGACTCCGAAATGCAGTACTTGGATGCAATCTCAAAAATGATAGAATGATTTCTGTTCATTTCCAAGGCAAACCATTCAATATCACGGTGATCCAAGCCTATGCCCCAACCAGTAATGCTGAAGAAGCTGAAGTTGAATGGTTCTATGAAGACCTACAAGATCTTTTAGAACTAACACCCCAAAAAGATGTCCTTTTCATTATAGGGGACTGGAATGCAAAAGTAGGAAGTCAAGAAACACCTGGAGTAACAGGCAAATTTGGCCTTGGGGTACGGAATGAAGCAGGGCAAAGACTAATAGAGTTTTGCCAAGAAAATGCACTGGTCATAGCAAACACCCTCTTCCAACAACACAAGAGAAGACGCTACACATGGACATCACCAGATGGTCAACACCGAAATCAGATTGAAATATTCTTTGCAGCCAAAGATGGAGAAGCTCTATACAGTCAACAAAAGACCAGGAGCTGACTGTGGCTCAGATCATGAACTCCTTATTACCAAATTCAGACTGAAATTGAAGAAAGTAGGGAAAACCACTAGACCATTCAGGTATGACCTAAATCAAATCCCTTATGATTATACAGTGGAAGTGAGAAATAGATTTAAGGGCCTAGATCTGATAGATAAGAGTGCCTGATGAACTATGGAATGAGGTTCGTGACATTGTACAGGAGACAGGGATCAAGATCATCCCCATGGAAAAGAAATGCAAAAAAGCAAAATGGCTGTCTGGGAAGGCATTACAAATAGCTGTGAAAAGAAGAGAGGCAAAAAGCAAAGGAGAAAAGGAAAGATATAAGCATCTGAATGCAGAGTTCCAAAGAATAGCAAGAAGAGATAAGAAAGCCTTCTTCAGCGATCAATGCAAAGAAATAGAGGAAAACAACAGAATGGGAAAGACTAGAGATCTCTTCAAGAAAATTAGAGATACCAAGGGAACATTTCATGCAAAGATGGGCTCGATAAAGGACAGAAATGGTATGGACCTAACAGAAGCAGAAGATATTAAGAAGAGGTGGCAAGAATACATGGAAGAACTGTACAAAAAAGATCTTCACGACCCAGATAATCATGATGATGTGATCACTAATCTAGAGCCAGACATCCTGGAATGGGAAGTCAAGTGGGCCTTCGAAAGCATACGAACAAAGCTAGTGGAGGTGATGGAATTCCAGTTGAGCTGTTTCAAATCCTGAAAGATGATGCTGTGAAAGTGCTGCACTCAATATGCCAGCAAATTTGGAAAACTCAGCAGTGGCCACAGGATTGGAAAAGGTCAGTTTTCATTCCAATCCCAAAGAAAGGCAATGCCAAAGAATGCTCAAACTACCGCACAATTGCACTCATCTCACATGCTAGTAAAGTAATGCTCAAAATTCTCCAAGCCAGGCTTCAGCAATACATGAACTGTGAACTTCCAGATGTTCAAGCTGGTTTTAGAAAAGGCAGAGGAACCAGAGATCAAATTGCCAACATCCACTGGATCATCAGAAAAGCAAAAGAGTTCCAGGAAAACATCTATTTTATTGACTATGCCATAGGCTTTGACTGTGTAGATCACAATAAGCTGTTGAGAATTCTGAAAGAGATGGGAATACCAGACCACCTGACCTGCCTCTTGAGAAACCTATATGCAGGTCAGGAAGCAACAGTTAGAACTGGACATGGAACAACAGACTGGTTCCAAACAGGAAAAGGCTGTATATTGTCATCCTGCTTATTTAACTTATATGCTTAGTACATCATGAGAAATGCTGGGCTGGAAGAAGCACAAGCTGGAATCAAGATTGTCAGGAGAAATATCAATAACCTCAGATATGCAGATGACACCACCCTTATGGCAGAAAGTGAAGAGGAACTAAACAGCCTCTTGATAAAGTGAAAGAGGAGAGGGAAAAAGTTGGCTTAAAACTCAACATTCAGAAAACTAAGATCATGGCATCTAGTCCCATCACTTCATGGGAAATAGATGGAGAAACAGTGGAAACAGTGTCAGACTTTATTTTGGGGGCTACAAAATCACTGCAGAGGGTGACTGCAGTCATGAAATTTAAAGACACTTACTCCTTGGAAGGAAAGTTATGAGCAACCTGGATAGCATATTCAAAAGCAGAGATATTACTTTGCCAACAAAGGTTCATCTAGTCAAGGCTATGGTTTTTCCAGAAAGCTGAGCACCAACAATTGATGTTTTTGAACTGTGGTGTTGGAGAAGACTCTTGAGAGTCCCTTGGACTGCAAGGAGGTCCAACCAGTCCATCCTAAAGGAGACCAGTCTTGGGTGTTCATTGGAAGAACTGATGCTGAGGCTGAAACTCCAATACTTTGACCACCTTATGCAAAGAGCTGACTCATTGGAAGAGACCCTGATGCTGGGAGGGACTGGGGGCAGGAGGAGAAGGGGACGACAGAGGATGCACCATGCGGACGACAGAGGATCATCGACTTGATGCACATGAGTTTGGGTGAACTCCAGGAGTTGGTGATGGACAGGGAGGCCTGGCGTGCTGCGATTCATGGGGTCGTGGAGAGTCGGACATGACTGAGCGACTGAACTGAACTGAAGCACACATACAGCAACTGGTGAAGCCTGCACATCCTGAAGTCCATGCTCTGCAACAAGAGGAGCCATTGCAATGAGAAGCCTGTGCGCTGCATTTACAGAGTTCTTCCCACTCGCTGTAGCTAGACAAAAGCCCATGCAGCAGTGAAGATGCAGCAGAGCCAAAAAAAAAAAAAAAAAAGCCCACCATGCAAATCCCTGGGATGATGCGAACGCAGTCCTAAGAGGGAAGCACAGTCTTCCTAAAATAAAATAAATGCAAGTCTTCCTAAAAAATGAGAAAAATCTCAAATAAACAACCTAACCTACTACCTAAGAAAATTAGGAAAAAAAAAAAAAAAACAGGGAAAGGTAAAGAAAGAAACAATAAAGATTAGAGAGAAAATAAAACAAGATGAAACAACAATTCAAGATTTCAAAACAACCAAGAGCTGTTTTTCCTCAAAGAGTAATAAACAAAATCAACAAACCTCTGGGCAGGACACTAAAGAATAAACAGGAGACCTAAATTAAAAAAATTAAGATATGAAAGAGGAGATATAAAAACTGATATTGGAAAAATACCAAAGAAACCCCCACAATCCTATGAACTGCACATATCCCATATCCCCCAGCACTACCTAGAAGAAATGAGAAAGTTTGTAGAAAAGAACATTCCACCATAATTCAATCAGAAAGAAATATATAATTAAAACAGACTGATCACAAGAAGTGACAAACAAATGATAATTAAAAATATATACATACCACAAACAAAAAACCAATCTAAGATGGCTTGACTGGGAAATTACAAGAAACATACAAAGAACTTACATGGATCCTTCTGAAACTCTTAAAAAACTGAAGAGGATGAACACAGAGAAGTCATTTGGTGAAGGGAAAATTACCCCAATATAAAAAACAGACAAAAACACTAGCAAAAAGAAATTAAAGGCAAATATCCCTGTGGAATATCCCTGTGGAATAACTCTCAACAGAATATTAGCAAAAAGAAACCAACAGTGCATAAGAAAGATGAAATACCAAGGTAAAGTTGGATTCACCCCAGGCTTTTAAGGATGGGTGAACAACAACAAATCAACGACCCAGAACAGCAACACAGGAAAGGAAAAAACAACAACACATAAATCACTTCATAGATGCAGAAAAGCATTTAATAAAATTCAACATACATTCACCATAAAAACTCTGCCCAAGGCAAGTATGGAGGGAACATATCTCAACATAATATAAGCCACTTACAACCAACATACAGCCAGCATAATTCTCAATGGTGACAAACTGATAGTGCTCCCACTAAAATCTGAAACAAGTCAAGGATGCCCACTCACATCCCTTCTATTCAACATGGGCTTAGAAGTTCTACCAATAGCCTCCAATTAAAATAAATAAATTTAAATTAAAAAAAAAAAGTCCTACCATAAACAGTCAGAGAAGAAACAGAAATAAAAGGTCTCCAGATGGAAGCAAAGATGTATGATTTTCATGGTATGGAGAGGACATGATACTGTACATAGGATACCAAAGGATCCACACATCAGCTACTAGCACTGATACACAAGTTCAGCAACGCAGCAGGATGCAAGACTGACAGACAGAAATCTGTTGCATTTTTTTTCACATTAACAATACAAAGAGTAAAGCAAACACAAAATTCCATTAAAAATAATATAAAAAAATAATATGCATAAAAATAAATCTGACCAAGGAGGTGAGAGAATTTCATGTAGAAAACAATAAAACGGTGATAAAGGCAAATGAAGATGACTCAAACAAGTGGACAGCTACCTCTGCTCCTGATCTTGGAATGAAGTATTAGGGTTATTTAAAGGGCTCTACTACCCAAAGCAAACTACAGATTTCCAGCCATCCCCATCAGAGTATCCGTGACATTTTTCAACAGAACTAGAACAAAGAATCCTAATACGTATACGGAAACATAAAAGACCCAGAACTACCAAAGCAATCCTGTGCAAAATAGAACAAAGCTGCCCAGACTTCAAACAACAGTACCGAGTTAAAATAGCACGGAACTGGCACTAAGAACAAAGCCATATGGATCAAGGGACCATACAGAGACACCAGAGATAAACTCAGACACACGCGGTCAATTAATCTTCAACACAGAAGGCAAGAATATACAAAAGAGCAAAGACAGTCCCTTCAGCAAGTGGTACTGGGGAAGCTGGACGTCCACATGTTGGAACACTCATTTATACAACACACAAAAATAAGCTCAAGGTTGTTTAATGACTTAAATCAAGGCATGCCACCCAAAGACTGCTAGAAGAGAATATTAGGCAAAACAATCTCTGACATAAATCCTAGTATGTTTTTCTTATGTCAGTCTTCCAAGTCAACAGAAACAAAATCAAAACTAAACAAAGAGGACCTCATCAAACTTATCATCTTTTACATGGCACAGGGCACCGTTAACAAGATTAAAACACAACCTACAGACTGGGAAAAAATATGTATACAAACAGGGTGACCAACAAGGTCTTCATTTCCAAACTATAACAACAGCTCAAACAGTTCAATATCAAAAGTACAAACAGTCCAACTTTAAAATTGGGTGTGTAATTGTCTGGTGGTCCAGTGGTTTGGAGTTCGCTTTCCAATGCAGTGGACGCGGGTTTGTTGTCCAAGAAGAGCCTCATGCCACAGAGCAGTTAAGCCAGCGCACCAGTACTGCAGCCCACACATGTTCTATAGAGTCCAATGCACAGGAAAAACAGCCCGTATGCTACAACAACTGAAGTCTGCACACCTAGACCCTGTGCAAACAGGAACAAGAGCCATGTAAACAGCCTGCAACAAGAGAAACAACTTCAATGAGAAGTCGCAACCCCACAATGAAGAGCAGCCCCTCTTCACTGCCGCTAGTGAAAGCCCATGCAGAGCAATGAAGGCCTGGTGCAGCCACATTAAAAAGCGAATCAATGGATGGATGAATAAATAAATACATAAAATAAAATTGGGCAGAACACTTCAGCAGACAGTTAGTTCTCAAGGAAGATATACCCGTTGGTAATAGACACCCTTAATTATTAGACATGTTCAAGTTAAAATTCAAATGAGTTGGCACATCACACTGCTCAGAAAGCCATCGTCAAACGGGCTACAGTAATAAATGCGGGAAGAGGATGTGGAGAAAAAGGAACACCCCTGCTCTCTGGTGGCCATGAATATTGGTATAGTCACTCTGGAGAGCAGTATGGAGGTTCCTTAAAAAACTAAAAATAGAGCTACCACAAGAGCGGCAGTCACACTCCTGGGCTTATCCCAGGAGAAAACTGATTCCAGAAGACACATTCACCCCAAGGGGCACAGCAGCACTCTTTACAATAGCCAAGACATGGAAGCCACCTCAATGTCCATCAGCAAGTGAATACATAAACAAGATGCACTCTGTACAGACATATGGATATCTCTGTATAGAAACACTGAACTACCACTCAGCCACCAAAAAAGGATGACATAATGGCACTTGTATCAACATGGAGGGACTGAGAGAGGATACAACGAAAGGAAGTCAAAGACAAATATATGGTATCACTTATATGAGGAATCTGAAATATAATGCCAATGAAAAACGGACTCACACACACAGAAACCAAACTCATGAATAGCACGGCTGAAAGGTGGCAGAGGGATAAAGTTTGGAATAAGCATATTCAGACTACTATGCATAATACAGGGGGGATTTCCCTGGGGCTCCAGTGGTTGGGAGTCAGCCTTCCAATGCAGGGGAGGTGGGTTCAATCTCTGGTTGGGGAAGTACCATCCCACATGCTGCAGGGCAACTAAGCCCACATGCTCTAGAGCCCACACACAAGTAGAGAAAGCCTCAACAAAGATCCCACGGGCCACAACAAACATGCAATCCAGCTAAATAAATAAATATTTAAAAAAATATGTGAACACAGAGAGACAAAGTCCTCTCATTCATATAGCAGAGGGGACTCTATTCAATGTCTTATAGGAACCATAATCTTAAACAATATGACAAAAACCAGGTATTATTGGTATTCAGTCACTCAGTTCTGTTTGATTCTTTGTAACCCCATGGACTGCAGCACACCAGCCTTCCCTGTCCTTCACTATTTCCCGGGGTTTGCTCAAACTCATGTCCATTGACTCAGTGTTACCATCCAACCATCTCATCCTCTGTTGCGCCCTTCTCCTCCTGCCCTCATTCTTTCCCAGCATCAGGGTCCTTTCCAATGAGTCAGCTTTTCACATCAGGTGGCCATAGTATTGGCGCTTCAGCATCAGTCCTTCCAATAAATATTCAGGGTTGATTTCCCTTAGGATTGACTGGCTTGATCTCCTTGCTCTCCAAGGGACTCTCAAGAGTCTTCTCCAGCACCATAGTACAAAACCATCAATTTTTCAGTGCTCAGTCTTGTTTATGGTACAACTCACATCCATACGTGACTACAGGAAAAATCATAGCTCTGACTATATGACCTTTGTTGGCAACATGATGTCTCTGCTTTTTAATAAGCTGTCTAGGTCTGTCATAACTTTTCTTCCAAGGGGCAAATGTCTTTTAATTTCATGGCTGCAGTCACCATCTGCAGTGATTTTGGAGCCCAAGAAATAAAGTCTGTCACTGTTTCCATTTTTTCCCCCCATCTATTTGCCATGAAGTGATGGGACCAGATGCCATGATCTTCGTTTTTTGAATGTTGAGTTTTAAGCCAGATTTTTCACTCTCTCTTTTCGCTTCCATCAAGAGGCTTTTTAGTTCCTCTTCACTTTCTGCCATTAGAGTGGTGTCATCTGCATATCTGAGGTAACTGATATTTCTCTTGGCAATCTTGATTCCAGCTTGTGCTTCTTCCTAGAGCTCCATTCAGCCTGGGATATTGCATGATGTATTCTGCGTAAAGTTAAATAAGCAGGGTGACAATATACAGCCTTGACGTACTCCTTTCCCAATTTGGAACCAGTCCATTCATTGTCCCTTTTCTGGTTCTAAGTGTTGCTTCTTGACCTGTATACAAGTTTCTCAAGAAACAGGTAAGGTGGTTACGTATTCCCATCTCTTTAAGAATTTTCCACAGTTTGTTGTGATCCACACAGTCAAAGAGTTTAGTGTAGTCAATGAAGCAGAAGTAAATGTTTTTCTGGAATTCCTTTGATTTTTCTATGATCCATCGAATGTTGGAAATTTGATTTCTGGTTCCTCTGCCTTTTCTAAATCCAGCTTATATATCTGTAAGTTTTCAGTTCATGTACTTGTTGAAACCTCTACTGTGCTAAGTCACTTCAGTCATGTCCGACTCTTTGCAACCCTGTGAACCATAGCCCACCAGGATCCTCTGTCCATGGGATTCTCCAGGCAAGAACACTGGAGTGGGTTGACATTTCCTTCTCCAGAGGATCTTCCCAACCCAGGGATTAAACCCATGTCTCTTATGTCCCCTCATTGGCAGGTGAGTTCTTTACCACAGGTGCCACGTGGGAATCCCCCACTGTCGAAGCCTAGCTTGAAGGACTTTGAGGATAACCTTGCTAGCATGTGAAGTGAGTGCAGCTGTGTGGTAGTTTGACCATTCTTTGGCACTGGAATCAAAGCTGACCTTTTTCAGTTCTGTGGCCACTGCTGAGTTTTCAAAATTTGCTGGCATACTGAGTGTAGCACTTTAACAGCATCATCTTTTAGGATTTGAAACAGCTCATCTGGAATTCCATCCCCTCCACTAGCTTTATTCATAGCAATGCTTCCTAATGCCCACTTGCCTTCACACTCCATGATGTCTGGCTCTAGGTGAGTGATCACACTATCGTGGTAATCCAGGTCATTAAGATCTTTTTTTGTACAGTTCCTCTGTGTATTCTTGCCACCTCTTCTTAATATATATGTTTACTGAGTCCCTTGTCTATAAACCAGAAACTATCAAAACACTGTAAGTTAATGATACTAAAATAAAAAAATAAGGGGCATGACACAGGGAAAGTATTTCATACAATTCAACATCCATTCATCATAAACACTCTTCCCAAAATGGGTATGGAGGGAACATATCTGAACAAAATAAAAGCTACACAGGACCAACCTACAGCAAACGTCAACAGTGACATGCTGATTGCCTTCCTGCTAAAATGTGGAAGAAAAGACGGAGTCCACTTGCACCCCTTCTGTTCAACATGGGACTGGAAGTCCTCCCTACAACAGTCAGACAAGAACCAGAAATGAAAGGCATCCAGATTGGAAGCAATAGGTACAACTGTCATGGTATGCAGTAACATGATACTATACTGACACCCCCCTAAAGATGCCACACACCAACTATGGGGAGTGGCAAACAAATTTAGGAAGGTAGCTGGATACAAGATTGCCATTGAGAAATCAGCTGCATTTCTTCACTCTAACAACAGAATATCAGAAAGGGAAAATAATGCAAAAAAACCCAAAGCAAACCCATTTAAAGTCATATTGAAAAACAAAATATGTAAAATAAACCTGACCTAGGAGGTGAGAGCTGTGTGACAACTAAAGCACACTGACGAAGGCAACTGAAGATGATTCAGAGGAGTGGGCAGCTATCCCATTCTCTTGGAATGGAAGTATCAGGATTATTTAAGTGCCCTCCTAACCAAATCAAACTGCAGATTTTATGCCATCCCTATCAACGTATCCATGGTATTTTCCACACACCTAGCACAAATAATCCTAACACCAAGATGGGATCACAAAGGACAAAAGACCTAGAATTACCAAAGCAATCTTGTGCCAAAAAACAAAGGTGCCCAGACTTTGGACAACTCTGCCAAGCTACAGTAAACAAACAGCATGGAACTGGCACAAAAGCAGACGGACTGATCAAGGCAACAGGATAGAGACACCAGAAGGAAATTGCCCATGCCTAGGGTCAATTAATCCTTGACACAGGAGGCAAGACTATAGTAGAGAGTGGCTCAGAGGTTAAAGCGTCTGCCCGCAGTGCGGGAGACCCGGGGTTCGATCCCTGGGTCGGGAGGATCCCCTGGAGAAGGGAATGGCAACCCACTCCAGTATTCTTGCCTGGAGAATCCCATGGAGGGAGGAGCCTGGTAGGCTACACAGTTCATGGGGTCGCAAAGAGTCGGACACGACTGAGCGACTTCACTTCACTTCACTTCAGCAAGTGGCACTGGGAAAGCCAGATGTCCATATGTCAATCAATGAAGTTAGAACACTCCCTCATACCACACAAAAATAAACTCAAGTTTGCTTAATGACTTAAATACCAGGCATGATACCAAAAAACTGCGAGAAGAGAATATTAGGCAGAATATTCTCTGACCTAACTCGTAGTGTTTTTCTTAGGTCGGTCTTCCAAGGCAATAGAAACAAAATCACAACTAATCAAACTTATCATCAAACTCAAACTTACCATTGTTTACATGGCACAGGGCACCGTAAACAAGATCCACACACACCCTACAGACTGGGAAAAACAGATATGCAAACAGGGTAACCGACAAGGTCTTTATTTCCAGACTATACCAACAGCTCAGACAATTCAAGAGCAAAAGTACAAGCAATCCAACTTTAAAACTGGGCATGGAACGGCCTGGTAGTCGAGTGGCTGGAGTTCGCCTTTCAATGCAATGGACACAGGTTTGATCCTTGTCCAGGAAGATCCCTCATGCCACAGAGCAACTAAGCAGGCACCCCACAGCTACTTCGGTCCACTGACACTCCATAGAGCTACGTGCTGCAAATACTGAGGCTGTACGCCTCGACAACTGAAGCTCGCACACCTAGAGCCTGTGCTCCGCAACGAGAGAAAGCACCACAATGAGAAGCTGGAACACTGCAACGAAGGGCAGCCTCTGCTTGCCACAACCGGAGAAAGCCCGTGCGCAGCAGTGAAGACGGGGCAGCCCAAAATAAAAAATGAGCAGTGAATGCATGAATAGTGAGTAAAAATGACTTTAAATAAATTTTAAAAATTACTCAGACAACCTCAACAGACAGTTGTCCAAGGAAGATATACCTGTGGGTAATAAGACACGTGAAAAGACGCAACATTGCTAATTATTAGAGATGTTCAATTTAAAACTCCAATGAGTTGTCACCTTGCACTGATCAGAAGATCACCATCAAAAGGGCTACATATTATGAATGCAAGAGAGGGTGTAGAGAAAAAGGAACCCGCTTACTGTTTGGTGGCTGTGAAGAGGCACAGTCACCCTGGAGTATGGAGGTTCCTTCAAAAACCAAACATAGAGCTACCATATGACCAACAGTCACATTGTGGGCTTATTTCTGGAGAAAACTCTAATTCCAAAAGATACAAGCAGCCCAAGGGTCATAGGGACACTGTTTAAAATAGCCAAGACGTGGAAGCCACCTAAATGTCCATTAACAGAAGAATGAATGAACAAGATGTACTCTATACAGATAGACGGATATCTCCATAGAAACACACTGAAATGTTACTCAGCCATCAAAAAAGAATGGCATAATGGCATTTGCAGCAACGTGGAGGGATGGAGAGGTGATCTTATGAAGTGAAGTCAGAGAAAGACAAATATTCCATGGTATCACTTATATGAAGAATCTGAAATATGATACCAATGAATTTATTTGCAAACAAGAAACAGACTCACACACTCACGAAACCAAACTCATGGATACCACAGAGGAAAGGGCCGGGGAGAGATAAATTGGGAGTTTGGAGTTAGCAGATTCATACTACTATCCATAATACAGAGGGGACTTTCCTGATGGTTCAGTGGTCGGGAGTCCGCCTTCCAGCACAGGGGACATGGGTTCGATCCCTGGCTGGAGAACTGACATCCCCATGCTGCATGACAACTAAGCTCACAAGCTCTGCAGCCCACAGGCTGCAGTTAGAGAAAGCCTCAACAAAAGATCGCACAGGCCACAACTGAGACCCGATCCAGCTAAATAAATTAAAAAATTCTTCTATATAAAACAGATGGGGAATTCCCTGGTGGTCCAGTGTATAAAACTCTTTGCTCCCAATGCAGAGAAGGCTAGGGTTTGATTTCTTTTCAGGGAACTAGACCCCACATGCCACAACTAAGAGTTTGCATGCCTCCCCCAACAGCGCCCACGTGCTGCAACTAAGACCTACACAGCCACATAAAGAAACACTTTAATATCTATATAAACCAGAGAGACAAGGTCCTCCTACATAGCACTGAGGACTCTGCTCAGTATCTTCTAGGAATTATAACTGTAAACAATACGACAAAAAATAGTTATGTGTGTGTATACATAAATATATATATATGTACAAATATATGTGTGTGTGTGTGTGTGTATGTATATCAGTTCAGTTGCTCAGTCGTGTCTGACTCTCTGTGACCACATGAACCGCAGCACGCCAGGCCTCCCTGTCCATCACCAACTCCCGGAGTCCACCCAAACCCATGTCCATTGAGTCGGTGATGCCATCCAACCATCTCATCCTCTGTTGTCCCCTTCTCCTCCTGCCCTCAATCTTTCCCAGCATCAGGGTCTTTTCAAATAAGTCAGTTCTTCGCATCAGGTGGCCAAAGTATTGGAGTTTCAGCTTCAACATCAGTCCTTCCAATGAACAGCCAGGACTGATTTCCTTTAGGATGGACTGGTTGGATCTCCTTGTGGTCCAAGGGACTCTCAAGAGTCTTCTCCAACACCACAGTTCAAAAGCATCATTCTTTGGCACTCAGCCTTCTATAGTCCAACTGTCATACCCATACATGACCACTGGAAAAACCACAGCCTTGACTAGACGGACATTTGTTGACAAAGTAATGTGTGTGTATCTATATATACATACACACACAAATATGTTTATACATATATGTATGTACACACATATGTATATACATATACATATGTACACACATATACATGCTTATGTATATACGTATGTATATATATGTGTGTGTGTGTGTGTATATATATATATATATATATATGCTTAGGGCTTCTCAGTGGTAAAGAACCCACCTGCCAAGGCAGGAGACATAAGGGACGTGGGTTCGATCTCTGACTCAGAGAGGTCCAATGGAGGAGGGCATGGCAACCCACTCCAGTATTCTAGCATGGAGAATCCCATGGACAGAGAAGCCTGGTAAGCCACAGTCCATATAGTCGCAAGCAGTCAGACATAACTGAAGCAACTTAGCACACACACACATTATATATTTAACTGAGTCCTTGTCTATATACTGGGAACTATTAAAACTTGTAAATTACTGATACCTCAATCAAAAATTCTGTGATAGCTCGGCTGATAAAGAACTGACATCCCCATGTTGCATCCCCATCCCTTCTCTTGCCTGCAATGCAGGAGACCCCAGTTCGATTCCTGGGTTGGGAAGATCCTCTGGAGAAGGGATAGGCTACCCACTCCAGTATTCTTGAGCTTCCCTCGTGGCTCAGCTGGTAAAGAATCTTCCCGCAATGCGGGAGACCTGGATTCAATCCCTGGGTTGAGAAGATACCCTGGAGAAGAGAAAGGCTACCCACTCCAGTATTCTGGCCTGGAGAATTCCATGGACTTTATAGTCCATGGGGTCACAAAGCGTCGGACATGACTGAGTGACTTTCACAATTAAAAAAAAACAAGAGGGAATCATACACCACACCGCTGGCCTCCCAGGTGGCACTAGTGGTAAAGAGCTCAGCTGCCAGTGCAAAAGACGTAAGAGAAGCAGGTTCGGTCACTGGGTCCAGAAAGATCCCGGAGTAGGGCACGGCAACTCACTGCAGTACACTTGCCTGGAGAATCCCACTGACAGAGGAGCACAGTGGGCCCCAGTCTGTGGGGTCATGAAGAGCTGGATACGACTGATGTGACTCAGCACACACGCATACAGCATGATCAAGTTGGATGCATCTCAGATTCACAAGGATGCTTCAAACAAATGCGAATTAATGAACACGACTCAGCACATCAACAAAGGAAAAGACAAAACCACATGATCATCCCCACAGACCCAGGAAAAGCATTTCATACAATTCAACATCCATTCATCATAAACACTCTTCCCAAAGCAGGGATGGAGGGAACATATCTCAACATAATAAAAGCTACACAGGACCAACCCACAGTAAACATAATACTCAACAGTGACGAGCTGACAGCCTTCCAACAAAAATCCAGAAGAAAGGGAGCCCTCCTGCACCCCTTTTATTCAACATGGGACTGGAGGTCCTACCTACAACAGTCAGACAAGAAACAGAAATGAAAGGCATCCAGATTGGAAGCAAAGAGGTGCAACTGTCACAGCACCCAGGTAACCTGATACTATACAGACAACACGCTAAAGATGCCACACATCAACTACAGGTACCAGTAAACAAATCCATCAAGATAACAGGATATAAGATTGACATACAGATATCGGCTGCATTTCTTCACACTAACAACCAAATATCAGAAAGGGAAAGTAAAGCAAAACAAACAATCTGTTTAAAATCATACTGAAAAACAAAATATGTGAAACTAAATCTGATCTAGGAGTGAGAGACTTATATGCTTACATCTGGTGGCTCAGACGGCAAAGCGTCTGCCTGCAATGCGGGAGACCCGGGTTCGATTCCTGGCTCGGGAAGATCCCCTGGAGAAGGAAATGGCAATCCACTCCAGCACTCTTGCCTGGAAAATCCCATGGACGGAGGAGCCTGATACGCTACAGTCCATGGGGTTGCAAAGAGTCGGACACGACTGAGCGACTTCACTTTTACTTTCACTTTTTACTTTCAGCTGATGGAGGCAACTGAAGAAGATTCAAAGATATGGACAGCTACCCCATGCTCTTGGAATGAAATATCAGTATTATTTAAAAGCCCTACTATCCAAAGCAAACTACAGATTTCATGCCATCCCTATCAAAGTATCCATGACATTTTTCATAGAACTAGAACAACAACAACAAAAATCCTAATACATATATGAAACCATAAAAGACCCAGAATTACCACAGCAATCCTGTGCAAAAAGAATAAAAGTGCCTCCCAACCAGGCTAAACCCTCCCCTCTTCAGGTCTACCTCGTCCTCCTGGCCCCAGCTACCCACCAGGGCTCCCACCAGACCCCCCTGCTCTCTGCCTTGCAGGTTCCTCCTCCCTCTGGGCTTGTGTCCTCTGGAAACCCTTCATCCCTCCAGGGACTCCCACCTGCCCTCTGGACTGGGCTCTCTGCCCCTGGCTGTTCCCCTATGACCTCTGGGTCCTCCCTTTGCCTCCAGAGCCCTCTCTTCCCTTCCAGGCCCTCTCACCCTTCTAAACCGAGCCCTCCACCATCTGGGAGCCCCCTTCCACTCTCCAGTTTCCTTCTCCCTCTGGGATCTCCATCCTCCACATGCCCCCTCACTCCCCAGTGGCCCTGTCTGACCTCTGGGCATGGTTCTCTGCCATACGGGAACCCCCTACCCCCCGGTTCCCTTTTCCTTCTGGGGTCACCCCTCTGCCCTCCAGACCGAGCCCTTCATGGCCCTCTCTGTCCTCTAGAGATGCCTCAGAGGACACCTCTGCCCACATAGGCCCTGCAGGTGAAGGAGGGCAGGGAAATGGAGCAGGCTGGTCAGGAAGAGGTCCCTCTGGATGTGAAGGAAAAGGGAATCCATCTGCTGTTCCTCCACCCACAGCCCTGGGGAGCCTCCTGGGGGCTTAGGCCTTATCCTCTGCACCGTGAAGCTGGAGGCACTGCAGAGGTCCCCTTGGTTGGCTCACTGGAGCCTGGGCTACCCCCTCACCCAGGAGCTTTTTTGAAGGCTTGAGCCTTGAATCAGAATCCCACCCTGACCTAAACCCACCACCTCCACCTAAACACCTTCACTGCCTAAGCCTCTCTATCCCTAAGCCCTGCCCTTCACAGCAAAGGTTTTTTTCTACCTTTTTGTTCTGTGTTTTCTACCATTTGCCAGTGGAGTTTGGTTTTATCCTCCAGTAGTTGTTTCATATATATTCTTAACTTTTCTATTTCTGTTAGGTTTAAAACTTATTCTATTATTTTTTAATCTTCATTATTGTTCTGCCAAATTTTATTTTCTTTATACACACACACACACACACACATATACATACACATTTCTTCTCTTTTTTCTTCTCTTTGCTATTAAGAGTCTGGTTCTACCCTTCATGGGTTGTGCTACGCTTCAACAGTACATGAACCGAGAATTTCCAAACGTACAAACTGTATTTAGAAAAGGCAGAGGAACCAGAGATCAAATTTCCAACATCTGCTGGATCATCAAAAAATCAAGGGAACTCCACTCCAGAAAAACATCTACTTCTGGTTCATTGACTACACCAAAGCCTTTGACTGTGTGGATCACAACAGACTGTGGAAAATTCTTAGAGATGGGAATACCAGACCATCTTACCTGCCTCCTGAGAAACTTGTATGCAGGTCAAGAAGCAACAGTCATAACCAGACAAGGAACAATGGACTGGTTCAAAATTGGGAAAGGAATACATCAAGGCTGTATACTGTCACTTTGCTTATTTAACTTATATGCAGAGTACATCATGCAAAATGCCGGGTTGAATGAAGCTCAAGTTGTAATCAACACTACCAGGAGAAATATCAGTAACCTCAGATGACACCACCCAATAGCAGAAACCGAAGAGGAACTAAAGAGCCTTGTGATGAAGGTGTAAGAGGAGAGTGAAAAAGCTGGCTTAAACCTCAACATTCAAAACATGAAGATCATGGCATCTGGTCCCATCACTTCATGGCAAACAGATGGGGAAACAATAGAAACAGTGACAGACTTTATTTTCTTGGGCTCCAAAATCACTGCAGATGGTGACTGCAGCCATAAAATTAAAAGACACTTGACCCTTGAAAGGCAATGCCAAAGAACGCTCAAACTACTGCTTCAATTGCACTCATCTCACACACTAGTAAAGTAACGCTCAAAATTCTCCAAGCCAGGCTTCAGCAATATGTGAACTGTGAACTACCAGATGTTCAAGCAAGATTTAGAAAAGGCAGAGGAACCAGAGATCAAATTGCCAACATCCGCTGGATCATGGAAAAAGCAAGAGAGTTCCAGAAAAACATCTATTTCTGCTTTATTGACTATGCCAAAGCCTTTGACTGTGTGGATCACAACAAACTGTGGAAAATTCTGAAAGAGATGGGAATACCAGACCACCTGACCTGCCTCTTGAGAAATCTGTATGCAGGTCGTGAAGCAACAGTTAGAACTGGACATGGAACAACAGACTGGTTCCAAATAAGAAAAGGAGTACGTCAAGGTTGTATATTGTCACCCTGCTTATTTAACTTATATGCAGAGTACATCATGAAAAATGCTGGACTGGATGAAGCATAAACTGGAATCAAGATTACCAGGAGAAATATCAATAACCTCAGATATACAGATGACACCACCCTTATGGCAGAAAGTGAAGGCGAACTAAAGAGCCTCTTGATGAAAGTCAAAGAGGAGAGGGAAAAATTTGGCTTAAAACTCAACATTCAGAAAACTAATATCATGGCATCTGGTCCCATCACTTCATGGCAAATAGATAGAGAAACAGTGGAAACAGTGAAAGACTTTATTTTCTTGGGCTCCAAAATCACTGTAGATAGTGACAGCAGCCATGAAATTAAAAGACGCTTACTCCTTGGAAGAAAAGTTATGACCAACCTAGACAGTATATTAAAAAGCAGAGACATTACTTTGTCAACAAAGGTTTGTCTAGTAGGTTTTTCCAGTAGTCATGTATGGATGTGAGAGTTGGACTAGAAAGAAAGCTAAGCACTGAAGAACTGATGCTTTTGAACTATGGTGTTGGGAAAGACTCTTGAGAGTCCTTTGGACTGCAAGGAGATCCAACCAGTAAGTCCTAAAGGAAATCAGTCCTGAATATTCATTAGAAGGACTGATGTTGAAGCTGAAACTCCAATACTTTGGCCACCTGATGCAAAGAGCTGACTCATTTGAAAAGACCCTGATGCTGGGAAAGACTGAAGATGGGGCAAGAAGGGGATGACAGAGGATGAGATGGTTGGATGGCATCACCAGCTCAATAGACATGAGTTTGAGTAAACTCCAGGAGTTGGTGATGGACAGGGAGGTCTGGAGTGCTGCAGTCCATGGGGTCACAAAAAATTGGACAGGACTGAGCAACTGAACTGACCCTTGAAAGAAAAACTATGACAAGCCTAGACATCATATTAAAAAGCAGAAATGACACTTTGCTGATAAAGGTCCGTATAGTCAAAGCTATGTTTTTTCCAGTAGTCATGTATGGATGTGAGAGTTGGACCATAAAGAAGACTGAGCACTGAAGAATTGATGCTTTTGGATTGTAGTGCTGGAGAAGATTCATGAGAGTCCCTTGGACTCCAAGGAGGTCAAACCAGCCAATAAAAGGAACTCAGTCCTGAATATTCATTGGAAGGATTGATGCTGAAGCTGGAGCTCCAATACTCTGGCCACCTGATGTGAAGAGCTGACTTACTAGAAAAGACCCTGATGCTGGGAAAGACTGAGGGCAGGAGGGGAAGGGGGTGACAGAGGATGAGATGGTTGGATGGCATCACCAACTCAATATACATGAGTTTAAGCAAACTCCAGGAGATAGTAAAGGACAGGGAAGCCTCGTGTGCTGCAGTCCGTGGAGTTGCAAAGAGTGAGCGACATGACTGACTCAGTGAGACGTGACTGAGCAACTGAACAACAACAACAACTCTTTGTTATTGTTCTGCTTTTTTTGTTTTTTGTTTTTTTTCTCTTTTTCCCACGCCCCATGGCTTGTGGGATCCAGGTTCTCAGGCCAGAGACCAGGCTTGAGCCAGGTGGGAGCTCAGAGTCTGAACTGGTGGAGTACAGAGAACTCCAGGCCTCAAGGAATAGTCATTGGAATGAGATATCCCAGAGGTTCACATCTTAGCACCCGGCTCTACCCAACTGCCCCACAAACGCCACTGCTGGAAACCTCAGGCCAAACAACTAGTAAGACAGGAACACAGTCACACCCATCAAACAAACAAAAAAGAAATGACAAAAAAATATGTTAAAATGAAGAAAAAGGTAAAAAAACTACAAGACCTAGTAAAGGAAGAGGAAACAGGGAGCCTATCTGAAAAATAATTTAGCGTGATGATAGTCAAAGTGTCAAAATATTGAGAAGGGATAGAGAAAATGCAAGACATTTAACAAAGACCTAGAAGATATAAAGAACAAACAGTGACAAACAACACAATCACTGAAATTAAAAATTCTCTAGAAGGAATGAACAGCAGAATAACTGAGGCAGAGGAATGGATAAGTGAGTTGGAAGATAGAATGATAGAAATGAATGCTGAGTAGTAGAATCAAGGAAAAAAGAATTGAGGACAATCTCAGAGACCCTGGGACAAAATTAAACATAACTACATTTGAATTATAGGGGTTGCAGAAAGAGGAATAGGAAAAGAAAGGATATGAGAAAATATTTGAGAAGATTATAGTCGACAACTTCCCTAACATGGAAAAGGAAATAGCCACCCAATCCAGAAAGCTCGGAGACTCCCATACAGGATAAACCCAAAGAGAAATATACCAAGACACATATTAATCAAACTAACAAAAATTAAAAACAAAGAAAAAATATTAAAAGCTGCAAGGAAAAAGCAAAAAATAACATACAGAGGAATCCCCATGAAGCTGCTGCTGCTGCTGCTAAGTCGCTTCAGTCATGTCTGTCTCTGTGCGACCCCATAAACGGCAGCCCACGAGGCTCCCCCATCCCTGGGATTCTCCAGGAAAGAACACTGGAGTGGGTTGCCATTTCCTTCTCCAATGCATGAGAGTGAAAAGTGAAAGTGAAGATGCTCAGTCGTATCTGACTCTTAGCAACCCCATGGACTGCAGCCTACTAGGCTTCTCCATCCATGGGATTTTCCAGGCAAGAGTACTGGAGTGGGTTGCCATTGCCTTCTCCACCCCATGAGGCTAACAGCTGATTTTTCAATAGAAACTCGGCAGGCCAGAAGGAAATGGCAGGATATATTTAAAGTGATGAAAGAGAAAAACCTAAAACCAAGATTATTCCACGCAGCAAGGACTTCATTCCGATTTGACAGTGAAATCAAAGGCTTTATAGAAAAACAGAAGCTAAGAGAATTTAGCACCACCACACCAGCTTTACAACAAATGCTAAAGGAACTCCTCTAGCAAGAAATACAAAAGAAGAAGACCGATAAAAACAAACCCTAAATGATTAAGAAAATGGCAATAGGAATATATATTTCAGTAACAATGTTAAATATAAATGGATTAAATGCCTCAACCAAAAGACACAGATTGGCTGAATGGATAGAGAAACAAGACCAATGTACAAGAGACTCACTTCAGAGCTAAGGACACATACAGATTAAAAGTCAGGGGATGGAAAAAGATAATTCATGCAACTGGGAATCAAAAGAAAGCAGCAGTAGCAATACTCATATCAGAGAAAATAAAAACTATTATAAGAAATATGGAAGGACACTACATAACGATCAAGGGATCAATCCAAGAAGAAAATATAACAGTTACAAATATTGATGCACATTACATAGGAGCACCTCAACACATAAGACGAATGCTAACAACCATAAAAGGGGAAATTAACATAATAATAATAGGGGACTTTAACACTTCAGTTACACCAATGGACAGAACATCTGGACAGAAAACTAATAAGGAAACATAAGCCTTAAATTACACATTAGACCAAACTGACCTAGCTGGTATCTTCAGAACATTCCATCCCCAAACAGCAGAATATACTTTCAATTCAAGTGCACATGGAACATTCTCCAGGATAGAGCACATCTCGGGTCACAAATCAGGCCTCAGTGTACTTAAGGAAACTGAAATTATATCAAGCATGTTTTCTGACCAGAATGCTGTGAGACTACAGGGAAAAAACTGTAAAACACACACACACACACACACACACACACACACAAACACATGGAGGCTAAATAACACACTTCTAAATAACCAATAGGTCACTGAAGACATTAAAAAGGAAGTTAAAAAAAACACCTAGAAACAAACGACAATGAAAACACGACCATTCAAAACCTATAGGATGAAGCAAAAGCAGTTCTTAGAGGGAAGTTTACAGTAACACAAGTCTACCTCAATAAAGAGAAAAACATCAAACAACCTAACCTTACATCTAAAGCAATCAGAAAAAGAAGAATAAAAAACCCCAGAAGTTAGTAGAAGGAAAGAAATCGTAATGATCAGAGCAGAAATGAAGGAGACAATAGCAAATATTAATAAAACTAAAAGTTGGTTCTTTGAGAAGATAAACAAAATTGACAAACCACGAGGAAGACTCGTCAAGAGAAAACGAAGGGAGAAGACTCAAATCAATAAAATTAGAAACAAAAAAGAAGTAACAACAGGCAACACAGGAACACACAGGACCGTAAGAGACGACTATGAGCAGCTATATGCCAATAAATTGGACAACCTGGGAGAAATGGGCACGTTCTTAGAAAAAGACAACTCTCCAAGACTGAAACAGGAAGAAACAGAAAGCATGAACAGACCAACCATAAGTACCAAAATCGAAACTGTAATCAAAAATCTTCTAACAAACGAAAGCCCAAGGCCAGATGGCCTCACAGGGGAATTCTACCAAACGTTTAATGTTTGCTGTGGGTTTGTTGTATATGGCCTTATTATGAGGTAGTTTCCTTCTATGCCTACTTTCTGGAGAGTTTTTTTTTTTTTTTTTAATCATAAATGGTTGTTGAATTTTGAATTTCAGAAGAGCTAACACTTATCCAGAAAAACTCTTCCAGAAAACTGCAGAAGGAACACTCCCAAATTCCAAGAGGCTGCCATCACATGGATACCAAAACCAGACAGAGATACCACAAAAAAAGCAAATTACAGGCCAATATCACTGATGAACATAGATGTAAAAATCATCCACAAAATTCTAGCAAACAGAATTCAGCAATACATTAAAAGGCTCATACACTATGATCGAGTGGGATTTATCCCAAGGATGCAAGGATTCTTCAGTATATGCAAATCAATGTGATACCCCATATCAACAAACTTGAAAGATAAAAACCGTATGGTTATCTCAGTAGATGCAGAAAAAGTTTTTGACAAAATTCAACACCCATTTATGATAAAAACTCTCCAGAAGGTAGGCATAGAAGGAAACTACCTCATAATAAGGCCACACACCACAAACCCACAGCAAACTACTCTCAGTGGTGAAAAACTGAAAGCATTTCGTCAAAGACCAGGAACAAGACAGGGTGCCCACTTTCGCCACTATTATTTAACACAGTTTTGGAAGTCTAGCCACAGCAATCAGAGAAGAAACAAAAGGAATCATATTGGAAAAGAAGTAAAACTCACTATTTGCAGATGAGATGATACTATACATAGAAAATGCTAAAGATTCCACCAGAAAATTCCTAGAGCTAATCAATGAATATAGTAGTCTTAGGATACACAGAAATCCCTTGCATTTCTGTACAGGAACAATGAAAAATCAGAAAGAGAAGTTAAGGAAACAATCCCATTCACTACTGCAACAAAAAGAATAAAATACCTAGGGATAAAACTAGAGACAAAAGACCTGTATGCAGAAAACTACAAGACACTGATGAAAGAAGTCAAAGATGACACAAACAGATATACCATGTTCTTGGACTGGAAGAATCAATACTGTGAAAATGACTATACTAGCCAAAGTAATCTATGGATTCAATGCAATACCTATCAAAATACCAATGGTATTTTCCACAGAACTAGAATAAAATTTTCACAATTTATATGGAAACACAGAAGACCCCAAATAGCCAAAGCAATCATAATAAGAATGGAGCTGGAGGAATCAACCTTCCTGATTTCAGACTATACTACAAAGCTACAGTCATTAAGACAGTACGGTACTGGCACAAGAACAGAAATACAGACCAATGGAACAAGACAGAAAGCCCAGAGATAAACACATACACTTATGGGCACCTTATCTTTGACAAAGGAGGCAAGAATATACAATGGAGAAAAGAGAGCCTCTTCCATCGGTGGTGCTAGGAAAACTGGATAGCTACATGTAAAAGAATGAACCTAGAGTACTTTCTAACAGAATACCCCAAAATAAACTCATGATAGATTAAAGATTTAAATGTAAGGCCAGAAATTATAAAGGTCTTAGAGGAAAATATATATCATAGCAACATCCTCTTTGGCCCACCTCCTAGAGTAATGGAAATAAAAACAAAAGTAAACAAATGGGACTTAACTAAACTTAAAAGCTCTTGCACAACAAAGAAAACAGTAAATAAGATTTAATGACAATCCTCAGAGTGGGAGAAAATAAGCATAAATGAAACAAATGACAAAGGATTAATCTAAAAAATATACAAGCAGCTCATGCAGCTCAATACCAGAAAAACAAACAACCCAATCAAAAAATGGGCAGATGAACTGAACAGACATTTCTCCAAAGAAGTCCAGATGGGCAAAAAACACATGCAAAGATGCTCAACATTGTGCAATACTAGAGAAATGCAAATAAAAACTCCAATGAGTTACCATCTCAGACTGGTCAGAATGGCCATCATTGAAAAAAAAAATGCTGGAGAGGATGTGGAGAAAAAGGAAACCTATTGTACTGTTGCTAGGAATGTAAACTGATATAGCTGCTATGGAGAACAGTATGGAGATTCCTTAAAAAACTAGGAAAAGAACTACCATATGTCACAACAATCCCACTACTGAGATATACCCTGAGAAAACAGTAACTGAAAGAAAGCCATGTACTCCAATGTTTGCTGCAGCACTTTTAACAACAGTTAGGACATGGATGCAACCTGTGACTTCATCAACAGATAAATGGATACAGAAATTGTGGTATATATATATACAAAGGAATATTCAGTCAGTTCAGTTCAGTTGCTCAGTCGTGTCCGACTCTTTGCGACCCCATGAATCACAGCACACCAGGCCTCCCTGTCCATCACCAACTCCCGGAGTTCACTCAGACTCACATCCATCGAGTCAGTGATGCCATCCAGCCATCTCAACCTCTGTCGTCCCCTTCTCCTCCTGCTCCCAATCTCTCCCAGCATCAGAGTCTTTTCCAATCAGTCAGTTCTTCACATGAGGTGGCCAAAGTATTGCAAACAAACTCCAATGTTTGTTGCAGCACTTTTTACAACAGTTAGGACATGGAAGCAACCTGTGACTTCATCAACGGATAAATGGATACAGAAACTGTGGTATACATATACAATGGAATATTGCTGCTGCTTCTGCTAAGTCGCTTCAGTCGTGTCTGACTCTGTGCGACCCCATATAAGGCAGCCCACCAGGCTCCCTGTCCCTGGGATTCTCCAGGCAAGAACACTGGAGTGGGTTGCCATTTCCTTCTCCAATGCATGAAAGTGAAAAGTGAAAGTGAAGTCGCTCAGTTGTGTCCGACCCTTTGCAACCCCATGGACTGCAGCCCACCAGGCTTCTCCACCCATGGGATTTTCCAGGCAAGAGTACTGGAGTGGGGTGCCATTGCCTTCTCCGACAATGGAATATTACTCAGCTATAAAGAAAAAAGAATGCATTTGAGTCCGTCTTAATGAGATGGATGAACCCAGAACCTATTATACAGAGTGATATAAGTCAGAAAGAGAAAGACAAATATTGTATTAACATATGTACATGGAATCTAAAAAGACGGTACTGCTGAACCTGTTTGCAGGGCAGCAATGGAGACACAGACAGAGAGAGCAAACCTGTGGACACAGAGTGGGACGGAGAGGGTGGGAGGAATGGAGACAGTTTCATGGAAGCATACACATTACCATAAGTAAAACAGAGAGCAGATGGGAATCTGCTGTGTGAAACAGGGAGCTCAGCCCAGAACTCTGTGACAATCTAGAGGCATGGGATGGGGAGAGAGAAGGGAAGGGCACTCAGAAGGGCGGGCACACAGGTATACCTCTGACTCATTCATGTTGATGTATGGTAGAAACCAACACAGCATGGTAAAGCAATTATCCTCCAATAAATTAAAAAAAAAAAAACAGCTGCTGAGAATTCAGACAATACTACCCAATTACAGTAACCAAAACAGCATGGAAGTGACACAAAAAGTGGCCGATTGATTAAGGAAACAGGACAGACACACCAGAAGTAAACTCACGAATCTTCAGTCAGTGAATCTTTGACACAGGAGGGAAGAGTATACAAGAGAAAAGACAGTCCCTTCAACAAGTGGTTTTGGGGAAGCTGGACATCCACATGTCAGTAAGCGAAGTTGTAACAGTACTTCATACCACACAGAAATATACTCAAAATGACTTAGAAAGAGAAAGCATGACACCAGAAGACTGCTACAAGAGGACATTAGGCAGAACATTCTATGACATAAATCCAAGGCAATAGAAACAAAATCACAACAAATAGGACCTCATCAAACTTAACATCTTTTACACAGCCAAGGGAATCATAAAAGAAGATCAAAACACAACCTATAGGCTGGGAGAAAATATCTGCAAATGGGTTGACCAACAAGGGCTTCACTTCCATATTATACCATCAGCTCAACAACTCAGTATCAATACTACTAACAACTCAATTTTAAAATTGGGCATGGAATCCCCTGGTGGTCCAGTGGTTGGGAGTCTGACTTCTAAAGCAGGGGTCGTGAGTTCGACACCTATTCCAGTAAGATCCCACATGCCACTGAGCAACTGTGCACACATGCCAGAACTAGTGCAGCCTGCCAATGCTCTATAGACCCAGTTCAGTTCAGCTGCTCAGTTGGGTCCAACTCTTTGCGACCCCATGGACTACAGCACGCCAGGCCTCTGTGTCCATCACCAACTCCTGGAGTTTACTCAAACTCATGTCCATTGAGTTCGTGATGCCGAGCATCCATCCATCTGTTGTCCCCTTCTCCTCCTGCCTTCAATCTTTCCCAGCATCAAGGTCTTTTCTAATGAGTCAGCTCTTCGCATCAGGTGGCCAAAGTATTGGAGCTTCAGCTTCAGCATGGGTCCTTCCAATGAATACTCAGGACTGATTTCCTTTAGGATGGACTGGCTGGATCTCCTTGCTGTTCAAGGGACTCTTAAGAGTCTTCTCCAACACCACAGTTCAAAAGCATCAATTCTTCAGTGCTCAGCTTTCTTTCTAGTCCAACTCTCACATCCATACATGACTACTGGGAAAACAAACTATATGGACCTTTGTTGGCAAAGTAATGTCTCTGCTTTTTAATATGCTGTCTAGGTTGGTCATAACTTTTCTTCCAAGGAGTAAGCGTCTTTTAATTTCATGGCTGCAGTCACTATCTACAGTGATTTTGGAGCCCAAGAAAATAAAGTCTTTCACTGTTTCCACTGTTTCCCTTATCTATTTGCCATGAAGTGATGGGACCAGATGGCCTGATATTAGTTTTCTGAAAGTTGAGCTTAAGCCAGCTGAAAAAGCTGGAAAACCTCTCCTCTTTCACTTTCATCAAGAGGCTCTTTAGTTCTTCTTCACTTTCTGCCATAAGGGTGGTATCATCTGCATATCTGAGGTTATTGATATTTCTCCCAGCAATCTTGATTCCAGCTTATGCTTCATCGAGTCCAGCATTTTTCATGATGTACTCTGCATATAAGTTAAATAAGCAGGGTGACAATATACAGCCTTGACATATTCCTTTTCTTATTTGGAACCAGTCTGTTGTTCCATGTCCAGTTCTAACTGTTGCTTCTGACCTTCATTCAAGTTTCTCAGGAGGCAGGTCAGGTGGTCTGCTTTTCCCATCTCTTGAAGAATTTTCCAGTTTGTTGAGATCCACAAAGTCAAAAGCTTTGGTGTAATCAACAAAGCAGAAGTAGATATTTTTTTTCTGGAACTCTCTTGCTTTTTTGATGATCCAGCAGATGTTGGCAATTTGATCTCTGGTTCCTCTGCATTTTCTAAAACCAGCTTGAACATCTGGAAGTTCATGGTTCATGTACTATTGAAGCCTGGCTTGGAGAATTTTGAGCATCACTTTGCTGGCTTGTGAAATGAGTGCAATTGTGTCATAGTTTAAACATTCTTTGGCATTGCCTTTCTTAGGGATTGGAATGAAAACTGACCTTTTCCAGTCCTGTGGCCACTGCTGGGTTTTCCAATTTTGCTGGCATATTGACACTTTCACAGCATCATCTTTTAGGATTTGAGATAGCTCAACTGGAATTCCATTGCCTCCACTAGCTTTGTTCATAGTGATGCTTCCTAAGGCCCTCTTGACTTGGCATTCCCAGGATGTCTGGCTCTAGATGAGTGATCACACCATTGTGATTATCCGGGTCATGAAGATCTTTTTTTTTTTTTATCATTCTTGTGTGTATTCTTGCCACCTTTTCTTAATATCTTCTGCTTCTGTTAGGTCCATACCATTTCTGTCCTTTATTGTGCCCATCTTTGCATGAAATGTTTCCTTGGTATCTCTCATTTTCTTGAAGAGATCTATAGTCTTTCCCATTCTATTGTTTTCCCGCATTTCTTTGCACTGATCACTGAGGAAGGCTTTCTTAACCCTCCTTGCTAGTCTTTGGAACTCTGCATTCAAATGGGAGTCTCTAGACCCCATGAACTGCAAATACTGAGCCCATATGCAACAATAACTGAAGCTCGAATGCCTAGAGCCTGTACTCCACAACAAGAGAAACCACCACAGTGAGAAGCCTGGACAATGCAAAGGAGAGTCAGTCACCCCTGCTCGTTGCAACTAGACAGAGCCTGTAAAAGCAATGAGGAACTGGCAAAGCCAAAGGAAAAAAAAAGAATGGATGGATGAATAAATAAATAAGTAAATAAAATAAAGTTGGGCAGAAGACCTCAACAGACAATTCTCCCAAGAAGGTATACCTGCGGGCAATAGGCACATGAAAAGATGGGCAATATCGCTAATTATTAGAGAAGCTCAAGTCAAAACTCAAATGAGCTGTCACTTCATGCTGCTCAGAAGGCCATTATCGAAAGGGCTACAAATAATAAATGCAGGAGAGGATGTAAAGAAAAAGGAATGACCCTATCCTTTGGTGGCCACTTAAAACTGGTGCAGCTGTTATGGAAGGAGAACAGAGGTTCCTTCAAACACTAAAAACAGAGCTACCATGTGAGGAGGAGTCATACAGGCTTGTATACAGAGAAGACGCTTGATTCCAAAAGATACATGAACCCCAAGAGTCACAGCAGTGTTGCTTATAATAGCCAAGACAAAAGCCACTTAAATGTCCATCAACAGACGGATGCATAAACAAGATGTCCTCTACATAGATATATGTATGCTCAGTCGCTTTAGTCCTGTCCAACTCTTTGCAAATTATGGACTGAAGCCTGCCAGGCTTCTCTGTCCATGGGATTCTCCAGGCAAGAATACTGGACTGGGTTGCCATGCCCTCCTCCAGGGGATCTTCCTGACCCAGGGATTGAACCTGTGTCTCCTGCATTTCAGGCAGATTCTTTACCACTGAGCCCCTGGGGAAGCCCCCATATAGACATACAGATCTCTCTATATACACATACTGAAACCCTACTCAGGCATCAAAAGAGAAGGACATAGTGGCATCTGCAGCAATGTGGAGGGTCCGAGAGATGATCATGTGAAGTCAGAGAAAAAGACAAATATCGTAGGTATCACTTATATGAGGGATCTGAAATAGGACACCAATGAACTTACTTGCAAACCAGAAGCAGACTCACATCGAAAAAACTCATGACCACCACAGGGGAAAGGGGAGGGGAGGGATCAATTGAGAATCAGGGATTAGCAGATTCAGACTACTATACATAAAACAGAGGGGACTTCCCTGGAAGTCCAGAGGTAGGGAGTCCACCTTCCAATGAAGGGGAAGTGGGTTTGATCCCTGGGTGGGGAGCTAACATCTCATATGCTGCACGGCAACTAAGCCCACATGCTCTAGAACTCACAGGCCACAAGTAGGAAAAGTCTCAACAAAAGATCCCATGTGGCGCAGCTAAGACCTGACAGCTAAATAAATATTTATAATATATAGAGAACAGAGAAGGACCTCCTGTACAGCACAGGGAACTTCACAAACTGTCTTATAGAAATTATCATCCTAAGAAATCTGTCAAAGAAAAGGTATACATATATATTGAACTGAGTCCTTTGTCAATACACCAGGAACTATCACAACACTGTAAATTAATGGTACTTCAGTCAAAAAAACACAAAAGAGGACTCATACACCGTAGTCAAGTTGGATTCATCTCAGGTTTACAAGGATGCTTCAACAAATGCAAGTTAATGAACGTCAACAAAGGAAAAGACAAAAAGCACAGGATAATCTCCACAGACCCAAGAAAAGCATTTCATACGATTCAACATCCATTCCTCATAAACACTCTTCCTAAACTGGGGATGGAGGGAACCTATCTCAACATAATATAAGCTACATGGGACCAACTCACAGCAAACATAATACTCAACGGTAACAAGCTGATAGTCTTCCAACTAAAATCTAGAAGAAGAAAGGGAGCCCACTTCACATCTTCTCTTCAACATGGGACTGCACGTCCTACCCACAACAATCCGCCAAGAATCAGAAATGAAAGGTATCCAGGTTGGAAGCAAAGAGATATGACTGTGGCACGCAAGTGACATGATACTGTAGTGACAGCATCCTAAAGTTGCCACTCATCAACTACGTTAAGAGCACTGGTAAACAAATTTAGCAAGATAGCGGAATACAAGATTGGTGTATAGAAGTCAGCTGCATCTCTTCACACTAACAACAGAATATCAGAAAGGGAAAGTAAAGCAAAGCAAATTATCCTATTTAAAATCATATCAAAAAACATGTGTAAAACTAAACCTGACGAAGAAGGTGAGAGATACATATGCTGTCAATTATAATACACTGATAAAGGTTACTGAAGATGATTCAAAGAAGTGGGCAGCTACCCCATGCTCTTGGAATGGAAGTATTAGGGTTATTTAAATGCCCTACTACCAAAAGCAAAATCCAGATTTCATGCCATCCCTATCAAAGTATCCAAGACATTTTTCACAGAACTAGAATAATACAAATAAGTACATGGGACCATAAAAGACCCAGATTTACCAAACCAATCCTGTGCAAAACCAATAAAGCTGCCTAGACGCTAGACAATACTGCCAAGCTACGGTAATCAAAACAGCATGGAACTGGCACAAAGCAACAGGACAGAGACACCAGAGGTAAACTCACACATCTACACTCAGTCTTCAACACAGGAGGCAAGATACACGAGAGAAAAGACAGTCCTTTCACCAAGTGGTATTAGGGAAGCTGGACATTCACATCTCAATCAGCGATGTTAGAACACTCCCTCATACCACACACAAAACTAAACTCAAGGTGGCTACTGACTTATATAGAGAACATAACACCGAAAGACTACTAGAAGAGAACATCAGGCAAAACATTCTCTGACATAAATCTTAGTTATGTTTTTCTTAGGTCAGTCTTCCAAGGCAATAGAAACAAAATTGAAACTAAACAAATAGGTCCTCATCAAACTTACCATTTTTTACACAGCAAAGGGAATCATAAACAACATCGGAACACAACCAACGACTGGGACAAAATATCTGCAAATGATGTGACCAACTACAGATTCATTTACAAAATATACCAACAGTTCAATTTAGTATCAAAACCGTAAGCAATCTAACTTTAATACTGGGCATGGAATTCCCTGGTGGTCCAGTGGTTGGGGACCTGCCTTCCAAAGCAGGGAATGTAGGTGTGAGCCCTGGTCCAGGAAGACCCTGCATGTTGCAGAGCAGCTAAGCTGGTGACTGCAATTACTGCAGCCCACTCGCACTCTGCAGAGCTGCACGCTGCAAATACTGAGCCAGTTTTCATAGCCACCGAGGGTAGGGAGGTTCCTCTTTCTCCATGTCCTCCCCAATATTTATTATTTGTAGTCCTACGGATGACAGCCTTCTAACCAGTGTGAGGTGTGTGCCACAACAACTGAAGCTTGCATACCCAGATCCTGTTTCCTGAGATAAGAGAAGCCACCATAAAGAGAAGCCTGGACACTGCAACGGAGGGGCCCCTCCTCGCCACAACTAGAGAAAACCCATGCACAGCAATGAAGACACGAGGCAGCAAAAACAAAAACAAAAAGGATGGATGAATAACTGAACAAAAAAGTAAAATGGGGCAGAAGACCTCAAAAGACGGTTCTCCAAAGAAGATATACCCGTGAGCAATAAGCACGTGAAAAGATGGCTGACATCCCTAATTATTAGAGAGGGTGCTTAGCCACTCAGTTGTGTATGACTCTTTGCGATCCTTTGGACTATAGCCCGCCAGACTCCTCAGTCTACGGGATTACTCAGGTAAGAATACTGGAGTGGGTTCCCATTTCCTCCTTCAAGGGATCTCCCAACCCAGGGAGTGAATCTGAGTCTCCTGCATTGTAGGTAGATTTTTTATCGCTGAGCCATTGGGGAAGCTCAGCAATAAGTCAAAACTGAAATGAGTTGCCACCTTACAATGGGCAGAAGGCCATCATCTAAAGAGCTACAGATGCTTAGACGCTGGAGAGGATGTGGAGAAAAAAGAACTCCCTACCCTCTGGTGGCCATGAAAACTGGCCCTCCTATTCTGGAGAAAAGTATGGAAATTCTTCAAAAACTAAAAATAGAGCTACCACATGAGCAGCAGTTACACTCCTGGGCTTATATTCAGAGAAAATTCTAATTCCAAAAATACATGCACCTCAATGATCACAGCAGCACTGCTTTCAATAGTCAAAACATGGAAGCCATCTAAATGTCCATCAACAGATGCATAAACAAGATGTATAGAGATATATGGATATCTCTATAAATGCATACTGAAATACTACTCAGACATCAAAAAAAGAATGACATAATGGCATTTGCAGCAACACGGAAGGACCAAGAGATGATCATAAGAAGTGAAGTCAGACAGAGAAAGACAAATAATATGGTATCCCTTAAATGAAGAATCTGAACTATGATTCCAAAGAACTTATTTGCAAACCAGAAACAGACTCAAACACGTAGAAAACTCATAGATACCACAGAGAAAGCATGGGGGAGGGAAAAGTGGGAGTTTGGAATTAGCAGATTCAGAGTGCTATACATAAAACAGAGGGGACTTACCTGGAGGTCCAGTGGTTGGAAGTCCAACTTCCAGTGCTGGGGAATGTGGGTTCGATCTCCAGTTGGGAAACTAACACCCCACATGCTGCAGGGCAACTAAGCCCACACCATCTAGAGTCCAGAGGCTGCAATTAGAGAAAGCTTCAACAAAAGATCCCACAGGCCTCAGTTAAGACCCGACACAGCTAAACAAACAAACATTTTAAAAAAATATATAAAGCATAGAAACAAGGTCCTTCTGTATACCACAGGGGACTATAGTCAACATCTTATAGGAACTATAACCATAAACAATATGACAAAAATAGATACACAGATATGTATAACCGAGTCACTTGTCTATACAGCAGGGACTATCACAACACTGTAACTCAATGATACTTCAACCAAGAAAATAAGTGGGACTCATACACCACACCATGCCCTTCTCAGGTGGCACTAGTAGTAAAGAACCTCCTGCCAGTTCAGGGTACATAAGAGATGTGGGTTCAATCCCTGAGTCGGGAAGATCTCCTGGAGGTAGGCATGGCAATCCACTCCAGTATTCTTGCCTAGAGAATCCCATGCAGAGAGGAGCCTGGCAGGTTACAGTTCATGGGGTCACAAAGAGCAGGACTCCACTGAAGGGACTGAGCACGCACACAGGACAATCAAGCTGGATTCACCAGGTTCACAAGGATGCTTCAACAAATGCAAATTAATGAATGTGATCCAGCACATCAAGAAAGGAAAAGACAAAAACCATGACAGAATCATCTCCACAGACCCAGGAAAAGCATTCCGTACAATTCAACCTCCATTCATCATAAACACTCTTCCTAAAGTGGGTATGGAGGGAACATATCTCAACATAAAAAAAGCTACACAGGACCAACCCACAGCAAACATAATACTCAATGGTGACAAGCTGATAGCCTTCCAACTAAAATCTGGAAGAACAAAGGGAGCCCACTGGCATCCCTTCTATTCAACATGGAACTGGAAGTCCTACCCACAACAATCAGACAAGAAACAATAATGAAAGGTATCCAGATTGGTAGGAAGGAGGTAGGACATTCAGGGTATTCAGGTGGCGTGATACTATACAGACGACACCCTAAAGACACCACGCATCAACTACTAGCACTGGTGAAGAAATTCATCATGGCAGCAGGATACAACATTGACCCAAGGAAATCACTTCCACTTCCTCATGCTAACAATGAAATTTCAGAAAGAAAAGTAAACAATCCCATTTAAGCAAACAAAGCAATCCCATTTAACGCTGTTTCAAAAAACACAATACGTATCATTAAACATGACCAAGGAGGTGAGAGGCTTATTTGCTGACAACTTAAAAACATCGATAAATGCAACTTCAAATGCAACTCTGAAGATGACTCAAAGAAGTGGACACTCATCCCACGCTCTTGGAGTAGAAAAAATTATGGCTTTTAATTGGCCCTAATAGCCAAGGCGAACTGAAGATTTCATGTGATACCTATCAAACTAACCATGATATTTTTCATAAAACTAGAAGAAATAATCCTAAAATGTATATGGAACTATAAAAGACCTAGAATAACCAAAGCAATCCTGTGCAAAAAGAAAAAAGCTGCCCAGAATTCAGACAATACTACCAAACTGCAGTAATCAAAACTTCATGGAACGAGCACAAAACAGTCACATGGATCGAAGACACAGGTCAGTTGTTGCTGTTCAGTGGTATGTCATGTCTGACTCTTTCTGACCCCACGGACTGCAGCAAGCCAGGCTTCCCTGTCCTTCACTCTATCTCCCCAGAGTTTATTCAAACTCATGTCCATTGAGTCAGTGATGCATCCAACCATCTCATCTTCTGTTGCTCCCTTCTCTTCCTGCTCTCAATCTTCCCTTTTCTTCCTGCCCTCAATCTTCCCAGCACAGGTCAGAGAGCCCAGTAATAAACCCACACACCTACAGTCAATCAGTCTTTGAGACAGGAAGCAGGAACATACATTAAAGACAAGATAGCCTTTCAAATAGCGGTACTTGAAGACCTGAACAGCCACATGTCAATGAGTTGAGAGACTCTCACGCCACACACAAAAATAAACTCAAAATGGCTTAAATACAACACAATACACCACAAGCTCCTTGAAAAGAATAATATATTTTCTGACATAAATCGAAGTAATGTTTTTCTGTCATCATTCTTCCAAGGCAACTGAAACAAAAGCAAAACTAAACAAATAGGACCTCAGCAAACTTACCATATTTTGCACAGCAATGGGAACCATAAACAAGATCAAAACACGACCAACAGGCTGGAAGAAAATATCTAGAGTGACTGACAAGGGCTTCATTTCCAAAATGCACCAACAGCTCATACAACCCCATACCAAAACCACAAACCACCCAGCTTTAAAATTGGGCAGAAGATCGCAGTTCACCAAGAAGACTACCCCTAGGCAAAGACACATGAAAAGACAGTCAACATCCATAATTATTAAAGTGCAAGTCAGAACTCCAAAGAGTTGTCACTCACGCTGTTCAGATGGCCATCATCAAAAGGGCTACAAATAATTAATGCTAGAGAGGATGTGAAGAAAAAGGAACCATGCTACTCTTTGAAAGCTGGTGCAGCTACTATGAAGAAGCGTATGGAGGTTCCTTAAAAACTAAAGACAGTTACCGCATGATCCAGGAATCCCTTTCCTGGCTTATATTCACAGAAAACTCTAATTCAAAAAGGTATACACTCTCCAAGGGTCATAGCAGCACTATCCACAGTAGCCAAGACGTGGAAGGCACCTAAACGTTCATCAACAGATGAATGAATAAAAGCAGCTGTGCTCTACAGAGATATACGGATATGTCTATATATACACATGGATAGACTACTCAGCCATCAGCCGAAAAATGACATAATGCAATGTGCAGCAACGTGGACAGACTGACGTGGCTCAAAGGTAAAGAATCTGCCTGCAGTGGAGGAGATGCAGGAGACATGAGTTCGATCCCTGGGTGAGGAAGATGCCCTGGGGGAGGAAATGGCAGCCCACTCCAGCATTCTTGCCAGGAAAATCTTATGGACAGAGGAGCCCCTGGGGTCACAAAGAGTTGGACACGACTGGGCAACTGAACACATGCTACTCAGCCATCAAGAAAGAACGACGTAATGCCATTTGCAGTAACATGGACAGATGGAGAGCTGATCATATAAAGTGAAGTCAGGTGGGAAAAGACAATTATCCTGTGAGATCACTTATATGTGGAATCTGAAATATGATATAAACAAACTTGTTTGAAAACCTAAAACAGACTCATACACAGAAAAACAACTCATGGTCACTACAGGGGAAAGGGTGGGGAAGGGATAAATTAGGAGTTTGGGATTCGCAGATGCAGACTAATGTATGTAAAACAGACAAACAAGGTCCTACTGTAGAGCACAGGGAACTCCATTCAATGTCTAACAAGGGACTAAAAAAGAAACATTATAACAAGAAGTAGATAGATATGTTTAACTGAGCTGCTTTTCTATACACAAACTATTACAACATGCTTCCCTGGTAGCTCAGCTGGTAAAGAATCCACCTGCAATGCAGGAGACCCCCCGTTCGATTCCCAGGTTGGGAAGTTCCCCTGGAGAAGTGATAGGCTGCCCACTCCAGATTCTTGGGGTTCTGTGATGGCTCAGACCCTAAAGAATTCACCTGCAATGCAGGAGACCTGGGTTCGATCCCTGAGTTCGATCCCTGAGTTGAGAAGATCCCCTGGAGGAGGGCATGACAACCCACTCCAATATTCCTGCCTGGAGAATCCCCATGGACAGAGAAGCCTGGTGGGCTACAGTCCATGGGGTTGCAGAGAGTTGGACACAACTAAGTGACTCAGCACACACACACACACACACACACAAAAAGATCACACACCACATTCAAGTTGGATTAATTTCAGGCTCAGAAGGATGGGTCAACATAACACAAATAAATCAACGTAAGCCTGCACATCAACGAAGGAAAAGACAAAACCACATTATCATCTCCACAGATGCAAGAAAAGCATTTCATACAGCTCGACATCCTTTCATCATAAACACTCCTCCCAAAACAGCTATGGAGGGAACATATCTCAATATAATAGTTATGAAGGACCAACCCACAGTAAACAATACTCAACCATAACAAGCTGATAGCCTTCCAACTAAAATCTAGAAGAAAAGGGAGCCCACTTGCATGCCTTCTCTTCAACATGGGACTGGAAGTCCTACCTACAACAGTCAGCTAAGAAACAGAAATGAAAGGCATCCAGATTGGAATCAAAGAGGTATGACTGTCACAGTATGCAGGTAATGTGATACTATATAGACAACATCCTAAAAATGCCACACTTCAGTTATAGGCACCGGTAAACAAGTCCAGCCAGATAGCAGAATACAAGACTGATGTGCAGAGATCAACTGCATTTCTTCACACCAACAACAGAATATCAGAATGGAAAAGTAAAGCTAAGAAAACAAACAATCCTGTTCAAAATCATTGAAAAACAAAGTAAGGTACCTAAAACTAAACCTGACCAGGGAGGTGAGAGACGTATATGCTGACAACTATGATACACTGATAAAGGCAGCTGAAGACAATTCAAAGAAGTGGAAAGCCACCCTATGCTCCTGGAATGAAGTATCAGTATTATTTAAAGAGTCTTATCATCCAAAGCAAACTACAGATTTCATGCCATGCCTATCAAAGTACCCAAGACAATTTTCACAGAACTAGAATAAATCAAGGAAACATAAAAACCCAGAAGCACCAAACCAATCCTGTGCAAAAAAGAACAGAGCTGCCCAGACTTCAGACAATACTTCCAAGCTACAGTAACAAAACAGCATGGAACGTGCACAAAAGCAGATAGACTGACCAAGGGAAAGGAACAGAGACACCAGAAATAAACTCACACACCTATGGTCAATTAATCTTCAATACAGGAGGCAAGAATACACAAGAGAGAAGACAGTCCCTCCAGCAAGTGGGATTGAGGAAGCAGGACATACACATATCAATGAAGCTGGAACACTCCCTCATACAACAGACACAAACTCAAACAGGCTTAATGACTTAAAGAGAGAACATGCCACCGAAAGACTACTAGAAGAGAACATCAGGCAAAACATTCTCTGACGTAAATCCTAGTTATGTTTTTCTTAGGTCAGCCTTCCAAGGCAACAGAAACAAAATCATAATTAAACAAAGAGGACCTCACCAAACTTATCATCTTTTACACCTCAGAGGGAGCCATAAACATCAAAATGCAACCAACAGACGGGAAGAAAACATCTACAAATGGGGTGACCAACTAGGGCTTCTTTTCCGAAATAAACCAACAGCTCAAAAAACAATATAAAAACTACAAACAATCCAGCTTTAAAACTGGGCATGGAATTCTCTAGTGGTCCAGTGGCTGGGAGTCTGCCATCCAATGTGGGGAACGTGGGTGCGATCCCTGGTCACTGCAACTACAGAAAGCCCGTGCACAGCAATGAAGACGTGGGGCTGTCATAAATAAAAAATGAATGAATGAACGAATAACTAAGTATGTACAGAAATAAATAGAATAAAATTAGACAGAAGACCTCAACAGACAGCTCTCCAAAGATATACCTGTGGGCAATATGTACAGGAAAAGATGGTCAGCATCCCTAAATATCTGAGAGTGTACTCACTCAGTCATGTCTGACTCTTTGGACTGTAGCACGCCAGGCTCCTCTGTCCATGGGACTTTTAAGGGACGACTACTGGAGTGGCTTGCCATTTCCTCCTCCACAGGATCTTCCTGACCCAGGGATGGAACCCAGGTCTCCTGTATTGCAGGTGGATTCTTGACTGCTGAGTCATTGGGGAAGCCCAATTATTAGAGAAATACAAGTCAAAACTCCAATGAGTTGTCACTTCACACTGGTCAGAAGGCCATCATCTAAAGGGGTACAAATACTAAATAAATGTGGAGAGGATGTGGAGGAATAGGAACCCCCTTGCCCTTTGGTGGTCATGAAAACGGGCACATCCACTCTGGTGAAGAGTATGGAGGTTCCTTACAAAAAAAAACTAGAAATAGAGCTACCACATGAGCAGCAGTCACGCTCCTGGGCTTAAGCCAGCAGAAAACTCTAATCCAAAAGATACATGCATCCCAAGGGTCACAGCAGCCCTGTCTACAATAGCCAAGACACGGAAGCCACCTAAATGTCCATCAACAAATGAAAGCATAAACAAGAGGTATTCTATACAGATATCTTTGTATATACCACTGAGATACTACTCAGACCTCAAAGATAATGACATAACGGCATTTGCAGTAATGTGAAGGAATCGAGGGATGATCATACGAAGTGAAGTCAGACAGAAAAAGACAAATGTGACGGTATCACTTATTTGAGGAATCTGAAATATGATACCAACGAACTTATAGACCAGAAACAGACTCACACACATAGTAAACAAACTCGTGGGTGCCACAGGGGAAAGCGTGGAGGGAGGGATAAACAGGGAGTTTGGACTGAGCAGGTTCAGACTGCTGTACTTAGATAGGACTTCCCTGGGGGTCCAGTGGCTGGGACTCTACCTTCCAATGCTGGGGACGTGGGTTCGGTCCCTGGCTGGGGAACCAACATCTCACATGCTGCAGGGCAACTAAGCCCACATGCTCTAGAGCCCACACACCACAACTAGAGAAGTGTCGACAGAAGATCCCACAGGCCGCAAATTAGACCCGGCAGAGGTAAACAGATACAGAGCGAAGTGAGCCAGAAGAAAAACACCAATACAGTATCCTAACGCATATATGTGGAATTTAGAAAGATGGTCACGATAACTGTATGCGAGACAGCAAAAGAGACACAGACGTATAGAACAGTCTTTGGGACTCTGTGGGAGAGGGAGAGGGTGGGATGATTTGGGAGAATGGCATTGAAACATGTATAATATCATGTAAGAAATGAATCACCAGTCTAGGTTTGATGCAGGATACAGGATGCTTGGGGCTGGTGCACTGGGATGACCCAGAGGGATGGGATGGGGAGGGAGGTGGGAGGGGGGTTCAGGATTGGGAACATGTGTACACCCGTGGCAGATTCATGTTGAAGTATGGCAAAACCAATACAATATTGTAAAGTAAAAAAAAAAAAAAAATATATATATATATATATATATATATATATATAAAAAACAGAGAAACAGGGTCCTCCTGTATAGCCAGAAGATTATATCCAATGTCTTTAGGAACTATAATCACAAGCAATATGACAAAAAATACAAATACATGTGTATTTACCTGAGTCACTATACACCAGGAACTAAAGTAAATTAATGCTTTAATCAAAAAAATAAGGGGGAATCATACATCACACCAGGCACTTCCAAGGTGGTGCCAGTGGTATGAGAACCTGCCTGCCAATTCAGGATACATAAGAAATGCATGTATGATCCCTGGGTCGGAAAGATCCCCTGAAGAGGGCATGGCAGGACACTCCAGTATTCTTGCCTGGAGAATCCCATGAAGACAGGACTTGGAAATCTACAATCCACGGGGTTGCAAAGAATTGGACTTGAATGAAGTGACATAATACACATGCATACCCTGCAATCAAGTTGGATTCATCTTAGGTTCACAAGGATGGACTTCCCTGGTGGCTCAGATGGTAAAGCGTCTGCCTGCAATGTGGGAGACCTGGGTTCGCTCCCTGGGTTGGGAAGATCCCCTGGAGAAGAAAATGGCAACCCACTCCAGTACTCTTGCCTGGAAAATCCCATGGACAGAGGAGCTTGGTAGGCTACAGTCCACGGGGTCGCAAAGAGTCGGACACGACTGAGCAACTTCACTTTCACTTTCACAAGGATGCTTCAACAAATGCAGATTAATGAATGTGACCCAGAACATCATCAAAGGAAAAGACAAAAACCACGTGGTCATCTCCACAGATGCAGGAAAAGCATTTCATATAATTCAACATCCATTCATCATAAACAATCTTCCCAAAGCAGGTATGGGGGCAACATGTTTGTGTATTAGTTGCTGAATCATGTCCAACTCTTTATGACTCCATGGACTGTAGCCCACCAGCTCTTGTGTCCATTTGCCTTTCATTTGTGGAAAGAATTCTGGACAAGAATTCTGGAGTGGGCTGCCATTCCATTCTCCATGGGGGCAACTTATCTCAACATAATAAAAGCTATGAAGGACCAACCCACAGCAAACATAATGCTCAACAGTGACAAGCTGATAGTCTTCCAACTAAAATCTGGAAGGAGAGAGGGAGCCCAAATGCATTCCTTCTATCCAACATGGGGCTGAATATCCTACCTGCAACAATCAGATAAGACACAGAAATGAAAGGCATTGAGACTAGAAGCAAAGAGGTATGACTGCCATGGTATGCAGGTAACGTGACACTATACAGACAACACCCTAAAGATGCCACACATAACTCCTAGCACTGGTAAACAAATTTGGCAAGGTAACAGGATATAAGATTGACATGCAGAGATTGGCTGCATTTCTTCACGCTAACAACAGAAAATCCGGAAGCGAAAGTAAAGCAATGAAAACAAAGCAATCCCATTTAAAATCATACTGAAAAAATACAGTACGTAATGCTAAACCTGACCGAGGAGGTGAGAGACTTGTATGCTGACAACTACAATACACTGATAAAGGTAAATGAAAATGATTCAAACAAGTGGAGAACTGCCCCCATGCTCTTGGAATGGATGTATTAACATCATCTGAAAGACTCTACTACTCAAAGCAAACTACAGATTTCACTCTATCCCTATCAAAGTATCCATGACATTTTTCACAGAGCTAGCACAAACAACCCTAATATGCACACGGGAACCGGAGAAGACCCAGAATTACCAAAGCAATCCTGTGCACAAAGAACACAGCTTCCCAGACTTCAGACAACACTACCGACCGACAGTAACCAAAACAGCATGGAAGAGGCACAAAGGAGATTAATCAAGGGGACAGGGCAGAGGCACTAGAGACGGACACACCTACAGTCAGTTAATCTCTGACACAGGAGGCAAGAGTGTACAAGAGAGAAGACAGTCCCTTCCACAAGTGGTATCAGGGAAGCTGGACAGCCACCTGTCGATCAATGAAGTTGGAACACTCCCTCATACCACACACAAAACTAAACTCAAAAAGGATAATGATTTAAGTAGAAAACTCGACACCAAAACTCGACAGAAGAGAACATCAGGCAAAACATTCTCTGACACAAATCCTAGTAATGTTTTCCTTAGGTTATTCTTCCAAGGCAACAGAAACAAAACTAAATAAATAGGACTTCATCAAGCATATTATCTTTTTTCACAGCAAAGGAAACCATATACAAGATTAAAGTACAACATATGGACCAGGAGAAAACATGTGCAAATGGGATGACTGACAAGGGGTTCATTTACAAAATATACCAACAGATCAAGCAACCCCATTCCAAACCCACAAACAACCCAATTGTAAAAGTGGACAGAAGACCTCTACCATCAGTCTCCAAAGATAACATCCACGTGTGCAGCAGGCACATGAAAAGATGGCCAACACTGGTAATTGTTAGAGACGTGCAAGTCAAAACTCCAATGAGTTGTCATCACCTCACAATGGTCAGAAAGCCATCATCAAAAAGGTTATAAATATTAAATGCTGGAGAGGATGTGGAGAAAAAGGAATCCAACCCCCTACCATGTCGGTGTCTGTGTTTTTTTGTTCAGGCACTATGGGAGGTTCTTTAAAAAACTAAAAAGAGAGCTACCATAATATCCAGCAATCCCACTCCTGGGAATGTATCTGGAGAAAACTAATTAGAAAACATACATGCACCCCCAGTGGTCACAGCAGCACTGTTTAGAACACTCATATCTTATATGGAAGCCACCTAAATGTTCCATCAACAGATGAAAGCATAAAGAAAATGTACTCTGTTTAGATACATGTGAATCTCTACATGTACACATGAAATACTACTCTGTCGTCAAAAAAGAAACGAGATAATGCCATTTGCAGCAATGTGGATGGAGCAAGAGATGGTCCTTTGAAGTCAGACACAGAAAGATAAATATTCTATGCTATCATCTAATGTGAAATCTATAATTTGATATCAGTTCAGTTCAGTCACTCAGTCGTATCCGACTCTTTGCAACCCCATGGACTGCAGCACGCCAGGCCTCCCTGTCCAACAACAACTCCTGGAGTTTACCCAAACTCATGTCCATTGAGTTGGTGATGCCATCCAATCATCTCATCCTCTGTTGTCCCCCTCTTCTCCCACCTTCAGTCTTTCCCAGCATCAGGGTCTTTTCCAATGAGTTAGCTCTTTGTATCAGGCAGCCGAAGTATTGGAGCTCAGCTTCAACATCAGTCCTTCCAATGAATATTCAGGACTGATTTCCTTTAGGATGGACTGGTTGGATATACCTGAACATATTTTCAAGCCAGAAACAGACTCATACACATTAAAAAAAAGAAAGAAAGAAAAACTCATAGTTACCACAGCGTAAAGGGTAGGGGAGGGATGAATTAGGAGTTTGCACTTAAGAGATACAAACTACTATATATAAACCAGATAAAAAACAAAGCCCATCTGTACAGCATAGAGAATTCTATTCACTGTCTTAGGAACTATAATATAACACTATGACAATGAACAGAATATCTTTAATTGAACCTCTTATCTGTATACCAGAAACTATCACAACATTGAAAATTAATGGCAATTCAATTTTTTAAAAAGTGGGGACTTCTCTGGTGGTCCAGTGGATAAGAATCAACCTCCCAAAGGAGAGGACACAAGTTCAAGCCCTAGTCTGGGAAGATTCCACATGCAGCAGGGCATCTACTCCCACACACTGGAACTACTGAACCCCCATGCCCTAGAGTCCGTACTCTGCAACAAGAGTGTCCCCACAATAAGAAGCCTGCCCACTGCAACTAGAGAAATCTTGCACTCGGCACCAAAGACCCAGGGAAGTAAAAAATGAATGAATAAAATTTTTTTTAAAAAGAGCACACACCACGCTCAAGTTGGATTCATCCCAGTCTCACAAGAATGATTCAACATACACAAATCAATCAATGTGACCAAGCACATCAACAATGGAAAAGACAGAAACCTAACGATCGTCTCCACAGACACAGGAAAAGCATCTCATAAAATTCAGCATCCATTCATCGTGAAAACTCTTCCCAAACTGGGTATGGGGGGAACACATCTCAACATAATAAAAGCTACTTAGAGCCAGCCCAGGAGAAGTCAATGGCAACCCACTCTTGCCTGGAAAATCCCATGGATGGAGGAGCCTGGTAGGCTGCAGTCCATGGGGTTGCAAAGAGTTGGACTCGACTGAGCGACTTCACTTTCACTTTCCACTTTCATGCACTGGAGAAGGAAATGGCAACCCACTCCAGTGTTCTTGCCTGGAGAATCCCAGGGACAGCGGAGCCTGGTGGGCTGCCGTCTATGGGGTCGCATGGAGTCGGACACGACTGAAGCAACTTAGCAGCAGAAACAGCCCACCACCAACATAACGCTCAATAATGTAAAGCTGATAGCCTTCCCACTAAAATCTGGAATAAGTCAACAATCAGACAAGAAACAGTAATGAAAGGCATTCAGATTGGAAGCAAAGAGGTATGACAGTCATGGTATGGAGGTAACATGGTACTATACAGATAACACCCTAAAGACGCCATGTGTCAACTACTAGCACTGGTGAACAAATTCAGCAAGGTAGCAGGATACAAGACTGACATACAGAAATGTTACACTTCTTCATGCTAACAGTTAAATTTCAGGAAAAAAGTTAAGCAAACAAAACAATCCCACTTAAAATAGTTTTCAAAAAACAAAATATACAGGAATAAAGATGACCAAGGAGGTGACAGACTTCTTTGCTGACAACTTTGAAACATTGATAAAAGCAATTAAAAATGATTCAAAGAAATGAACATTCATCCCACACTCTTGGAATGGAAAAATTACGGTTATTTAACTGGCTCTACTACTCAATGCAAGCTACAGATTTCATGTGATACATATCAAACTAATCATGCTATTTTTCACAAAACTAGAATAATCCTAAAATGTATATGGAACCATAAAAGACCTACAAAAACCAAAGAAATCCTGTGCAAAAAGAAAAAGCTGCCCAGAATTCAGACACTACTATCAAGCTGCAGTAACCGAAACATTCATGGAACTAGTGCAAAAACATTCATAAGGACCAGAGACACAGGTCAGTTGTTGTTCAGTGGCTAAGTCATGTCTGACTTTTTATGACCCCATGGACTGCAGCATGCCAGGCTTCCCTGTCCTTCACTATCTCCTGGAGTTTGTTCAAACTCATGTCCATTGAGTTGGTGATGCCATCCAACTATCTCATTCCCCCCGTGGCCCTTTCTCCTCCTGCCCTCAATCTTCCCAGCACAGGTCGGAGATCCCAGAAATTAAAACACACATACCTACGGTCAATTAATCTTTGAGAGAGGAAGCAAGAAGATAAAGAAAAAATAGTCCTTCAGTAATACTGGAAAAGCGGGACAGTCACATGTCAAAGAATTTCAAAGACTCACACCACACACAAAAATAAACTCAAAATGGCTTAAATACAACACAATACACTACAAGACTCCTTGAAGAGAACATTAGGCAAAACATTCTTTTACATAAATCGTAGTAATGTTTTTCTATGGTCATTCTTCCAAGGCATCTGAAACAAAAGCAAAACTAAACATATAGGACCTCATCACACATCTTATTTTACACAGCAACGGGAACCATAAACAAGATCAAAGCACAATCAACAGACCAGAAGAAAATATCTGCAAACAGAGTGACCGACAAGGGTTTCATTTCTAAAAGACACCAGCAGCTCCTACAGCTCCACACCAAAATCACAAAGCAACCCAATTTTAAAATTGGACCCAACCCAATTTTTTTGGTTCTCCAAGATATGTGGGTGCATGCATGCTAAGTCACTTCAGTCGTGTCTGACTCTTTGTGACCTCATGGACTATAGCCTGCCAGGCTCTTCTGTCCATGGGATTCTTTAGGCAAGAATACTGGAGTGGGTTGCCATGCCCTCCTCCAGGGGATCTTCCCAACCCAGGGACTGAACCCACATCTCTTATGTCTCCTGCATTGGCAGGGGAGTTCTTTACCACTGAGCCACCAGGGAAGCTCTCCAGGAAGACATGCCTGTGGGCAAAGGCACGTGAAAAGATGGCCAACATCCCTAATTATTAAAGGCCAAGTCAGAACTCCAGTGAATTATCACTTCACACTCATCAGAAGGCCATCATCAAAAGAGCTACAAATAATAAATGCTGGAGAGGATGCGGAGAATAAAGAACCCCAATACCCTTTGATGGCCTTGAAACTGTGCAGCTACTGTGGAAAAGTGTATGGAGGTTCCTTACAAATTAAAAACACAGTTACCACACGATCCAGCAATCCCATTCCTGGTTTATATTTGGAGAAAACTCTAATTCAAAAAGATATACATCCTTCCAAGGGTCATAGCAGCACTGTTCACAATAGGTGAAAGCCACCTAAATGACAATGAACAGATGAATGCAAAAAGTTGTGCTCTATAGACACATGTGAATATCTCTACCTACACGCATGAATATACTACTCAGTCTTCAACAAAGAATAACATAATGCCACTTGCAGCAGTGTGGACTGAGAGATGAGCATCCAAAGTGAAGTCAGACGGAGAAAGACAAATGTTCTATGAGATCACTTATATGTGAAATCTGAAATATGATATACATGAACTTATTTGCAAATTAGAAACAGACTCATATGCAGAAAACAAACTCGTGGTCACCACAGGGGAAAGGGTCGGGGAGGGATAAATGAGGGGTTGTGGATTAGCAGATGCAGACTACTATATGTAGAACTGAAAAACAAGGTCCTACTATAGAGCACAGGGAACTCCATTCAACGTCTTGTAAGGAGCTATAATGGAAACATTATGACAAGGAATAGAGAGATATACATATATTTAACTGAGTCACTTCTCTCTACACCACAAATTATCATAACATTTTAAATTAATGATACTTCAATCATAAAAAAGGATCATACACCATGATCAAGTTGGATTCATCTCAGGCTCAGAAGGATGGTTCAACGTACATCAATCAATGTGACCCAGCACATCAACAGAGGAAAAGACAAAAATCACATGATCATCTCCACAGACACAGGAAAAGCATTTCATACAGTTCAACACCATTTATCATAAATACTCTTCCCAAAGCAGGGATGGGAAGAGGCAATGTAGGACCAACCCATAGCCAACATAATGCTCACTAGTGACAAGACGATTGCCTTCCCACTGAAATCTGGAACAAATCAAGATGCCCACTAGCACCATTTCTATCCAACATGATATTGGAAATCCTAGCCACAACAATCAGAAAAAACAAAAACAAAAAAAACAGAAGTAAAAGGTGTCCAGATTGGAAGGAAAGCAGTGATACTGTCACGCCATGCAGATGAAGTGACAGTATACATAGAACACCCTAAGGCTGTCACACATCAACTCCTAGCACTCGTAAACTCAGCAATGTAGCAGAATACAAAATCGGTATATGGAAATCACCTGCATGTCTTCATGCTAACAGAATGGGAAAGTAAAGCAAAGCGTCTCATTTAAAATCATATCAAAAAGCAAAATAAAACACATAGGATAAACCTGATCAAGGTGGCTGAGACACTCATCTGCTTACAGCTACAGAACACGGATAAAGGCAACTGAAGAGGATTCAAAATTTGACAGCCACCCTGTTCTCTCGGGTGTGGGGGCAGGGCTTCCCTGGTGGCTCAGTGGTAGGGAATCTGCCTGCAGTGCAGAGGCCGTGGGTTCAATCCTTGTGTCAGGAAGATCCCCTGGAGGAGGGCATGGCAACCCACTCCAGTATTATCGCCTGGAGAATACAATGGGCATAGCCTGGCCCTATAGTACATAGGGTCACAAAGAGTCGAACACAAGTGAAGCAAATTAGCATGCATGCGTGCACTACCCAAAGCAAATGACAGATTTCATACGACTGAAATCAAACTATCTATGACGTTGTTCACAGGACTAAAATAAATAGTCCTAAAATGTATATGGAACCAGAAAAGCCCAGAATGCCCAAAGCAATCCTGTGTACAAAATGAAAGCTCTCAGACTTCGGACCATATTACCAAGCTACAGAAAGCAAAGCAGTATGGTGCTGGCACAGAAACAGCCACATGGGTTGAGGGAACATGACCAAGAGCCTAGAAATAAACTCACACACCTATGGTCAATTAATCTTTGACAAAGGAGGCAAGAAAACATACCATGGAGAAAAGACAGTCCCTTCAGCAACTGGCACTGTGGAAGCTGGACAGCTACATGTGAATCAATGAAGCTGGAATCCTCCCTCATACAACACACAAAGTAAGCTCAAAATGCCTTACCGACTTAAAACACAAGACACCACAAGAATCCTGGAAGAGAAAAGACAACACATTCTCCGACATAAATCCTAGTAATGTTTTCTTAGGTCAGTCTCCCAAGGCTACAGGAACAAAGAGCAAACTAAACAAACAGGACTTCAAGCAAGCTTGCCATCTTTTACACAACAAAGGGAAGCATACTCAAAACCAAGAGACAAGCTATGGGCTGGGAGAAAATATCTGCAAAGAGCAAATAACAAGGGCTTCATTTCCAAAATATACCAGCAGCCCATACAGTCAATACCACACCATTAACAACCCAATTTTTTTTTAATTTTTTTTTTAAATTTTATTTTTACTTTATTTTACTTTACAATACTGTATTGGTTTTGCCATACATTGACATGAATCCACCACGGGTGTATACGAGCTCCCAATCCTGAATCCCCCTCCCTACAACCCAATTTTAAAATCTGGCAGACGACCTCAAGAGACAGTTCTCCAAAGACAACATACACAGGGGCAACAGGCACATGGAAAGACAGACGACATCGCTAATTATCAGAGATGCAAGTGAAAACTTCAGTGAGTTGTCATCTCACACTGGTCTGAGTCTTGGCCATCATCAAAAGGGCCACAAATAATAAATGCTGGAGAGGAAGTGGAGAAAAAGCAATCTCCCTACCCTGTTGCTGGCCATGTGAACTGGTGCAGCCTCAACAGTAAAGAGGACGGTGGTTCTTTAAAAAACTAAAAATAGAGCTATCATATGATCCAGGAATCCCACGACTGGGAATATACCCTCCAAACAGCTCTAATTAAAAAATATACATGCTACACACATGCTGTATTTAAAACGGATAACCAAAAAGGACGTCCTGTATAGCACACGGAACCATACAGTGTGTAATGTTCTCAGTGTCACATGGAAGCCTGGCTGGGTGGGGAGTTTGGGGGAGAATGGATACAGGTTTATGTATGGCTGAGTCCCTTCACTGCTCACCTGAAACCACCACCACATGGTATGTTAATCGGCTATCCCCCAATATAAAATAAAGATTTAAAAAACATTTCCAGTAACTATTATAAATGTAGGTGGCTCAGAGGTTAAAGTGTCTCCCTCCAATGCGGGAGACCGGGGTTCGATCCCTGGGTCGGGAAGATCCCCTGGAGAAGGAAGTGGCAATCCACTCCAGTACTCTTGCCTGGAGAATCCCATGGACGGAGAAGCCTAGTAGGTTACAATCCACGGGGTCGCAGAGAGTCGGACACGGCTGAGCGACTTCATCTTACCTTACCTTACCTTAGGGAAATATAAACTCTCTGTTTTTTCTCTAATTGCTTTTCATTAAAAAATGACAGATACACCTTGGGGAAAAAATTCATGCACCCCAATATGCAAGCAGTAGTATTTATAATTGCCAAATCATGGAAGGAACCCTAGTGTCCAACACATGGAACATACAGTTTCTATCAGCGGTTCCTAACCTTTTGACAGCAGGGACTGGTTTTTTGGAAGACGGTTTTTCCACAGATGGAGTAGGGAAGGTTCAGGTGGTAATGCCAGCAATGGTGAGCAGCAGATGGAGCTTCACTCACTGGCCCAACCACTCACCTTCTGCTGTGTGGCCCAGTTCCCAGTAGGCCACGGACCAGTACCAGTCCTCGGCTGGGTGGTTGAGGACCCCTGTATATATATTTGCACACACACGTTTACGTGTGCATGAACACACACAGACAGACAGACACACACACACACACACACTTGAATATTACTCAGGCATATAAAAAGAACTAATGCTATTTGCAAAACCATGGATGGACCTAGAGATTATCATACCACGTGCAATCAGCCAAAGATAGACATTTGATATATGTGGAATATAAGAAAGTAATTAGAGAACAGAAACCAAATTCATGGCTACCAAAGGGGAAGGTGGGGGAGGGATAAATTAGGAGTACAGAAATAATAGCTATACCTTATCACATATAAAATAAACAAACAAGATTACTGTACAGAAGGGGAACTATATCCAATAGCTTGTAATAACCTTTAATGGAAAAGTATAAAAAACATCTGTCTGTATATTGTGTATGTATATACACATGTACTCACACACATATATAACTGAATCAATTTGTTTACACCTGAAATTAACATAAAATGGCAAAAGAACTATGCTTCAAGAAAAAAAAAAGTCTCCACGTTGGATGCTGTAGACCAGTCATAGGTCCCATCATGCATAAAACTGTCTGGCTAACCTTTATCTTTGTTCAAGATGCTCCCTCAGTTACGTCTGCCTCAAGAATTAAGTCAAATGAAGCTTCTTGGTTCAACTGTGTGAATCACTGTATGTTCATTAACTCATTTCTTATCTTTGCATCTGGCATTAACTTCATTCATGCTGCCTAGTAATATTTAATTATTTTTCTACTTAATTCCCAGAGACAATAGGAGCTTAGAGTATTCCGGTCCCCTTTCCCCTTAGCAGTCTGAACACTGTCTTGTACAAAGTAGGTGCTTTAAATGTCTATTGATTCCAATTTGGCTTGGCTTGTGGAAAAGAAGATTCTAGAGCCTGAGGCCAAGTGAAATAACAGTTTTATTTTAGGCATAAGAGTGCATGGGTTTCTGTCACATAGGCTAGAGATGGCCCTAGGGTCCTAGCTTCTAAGATAAGACTGTTTATCTTAGACACAGCTTTTATCACAGCTTTTTGGGAAGTGAATTAGAAAGTGAGCAAGACACAGCTTGGAAATAAAGTCATTATTTTTGCTGGAGAGTTGTAATGAAAGAGAAGAGCTTATTCAAATCAGCGTACACATCCTAGAGCCTCAAGGAAGATAAAAATGATGCGGGGTAAAACCGGTCTGAGCTCCTGGTCTTAGCAGTGATGTTGGCCTCTCCTTCCAACAGCAAGGACTTGCCCCTAAACAGAGGCAGCAGGGTTGATTTGGCAGTTCTGACTACAGTAGCATCTCGGGGCTCCCCCAGCTCCCTCTCTGGATCCCCAGCTCAGCGCCCTCCCTTCCCCGGAAAAGCTGACAGAAGGGCAGGGTCTACGTCATGGTCACTGCTACTTGCTCGATGAAGCTGGCCAGGTTTATGTCCCGTTCTGAAAGGCCCGCACACTCGTGAGTGCTCAGGGTGATGTGGACCTGAAACAAAACCACAGAGATTCCAGACCAGCTGGTTCCACCAACTGAACCCACGAGCAGGAGGGAGTCACCAGCTCCTGGGCTCAACCACACTATGAAGAGTAACTAGGCACACTGGCTCTCCCTGGGGCTGCCTTCTTGACCAGTCTTTTATAGGGCAAAACTGTCTTCTATTACATCTCCATAAATAGTGGTGACTGCAGCAAGGGATAAAAAGGAAAGATCCAAATATCAAGAGCAACCTAAAAGCTAAAGACAAGACTCCAGACCAACTTCAACTCCTAAACACTGTCCATTTATAGATGGTCTCTTCCAACCTTAATGCTTTTAGAAAGAGTCCAGCACAGCGCTTGGCGCGTGGCAGGCATTTAATGACTGTTTCCGTTCATTTAGCAGACAGGCTGACCTTCCTGGTGTGCCTGGGTATTCCTAGTTCAAGATTATTGCTTTTTCATTCTTCTATATCTCAAGAAAAATTTCAGCCCTTGAGAGCTATTAACAGTGAATACACCTGGTTCCCACGGGTTTTCCTTCCTTGGGATTTGCCTCCTTAATGTCTACATTAACCACACATTATCTCACTAGTGTTCTAGTTTGCATTTTTTAAAAATCTGTAGTGAGACTGAGTATTTTCCAGGGGCCGTTTATGTCGATTCTAGGAAGGAGATGAAAGGAACAGGAGCTGATACTATGTCAATGAGGAGGGCCCACAGGGAAGTCCAAGGGAGAGGCCCTCAGAGCGAGCTGGAGTTCCAGGCATGCAACACTCACCTTGTTATACACGTTAAACCATTCGGGATGGTGGTCCAATTTCTCAGCCTGCAGAGCCACTCTTGTCATGAAGCCAAAAGCCTGTTTAATGAAGCAAGACCCAGGTTAGTATTCTGAGAGAAAGGACAGCTGGGCTCTCTTTATGGCCAGTGTGAGGCCCAGAAGGAAGAGGATGGCCCCGATCCATACAAGGTAACCTTTCTAGTTTTAAGCATTCCTCCTGGTGCCATGCCACTAGTTCTGAGGCTGGAGTTTGAGGTGGTCCTTCTGCAGCAGAAAGTCTTATCACTAGGACCACTAAGAAGGCGGAAATCCCAAAGAGGTTTTGCATCTTGGCCAACCTTTAGGTTATCTACTAAAATGTCTTCAAATAGTCACCTGTTTCCCACTTGAACTGTCTTCTCTTAGGACTATTTCTAAAAGTCCCAGGCACAGAGAGTCCATGGCTGCCCTGGTGGCTAAAGAACCTGCTTACAATGCAGGGGACCCAGGTTCGATTCCTGGGTCAGGAAATTCCCCCGGAGAAGCGCATGGCAACCCACTCAGTATTCTTGCCTGGAGAATCCCTTGGACAGAGGAGACTGGTGGGCTATAGTCCATGGGGTCGCAGAGTCAGACACAACTGAGCGACTAACACAGAAAATGGAGACAGCCCAGGGCCTATCTTCAGCTAAACTGGATGAAGACAACCAAACTGGATTCGCACAGCATCTTGAGAGTCTTGGCTTAAAGTACTCGAAGGGAGGGAACACGTTCTGGAGTGTGACCCCATCAGCCCCGGTCTCAGGAACTGTGTGCCACCCCAGTCATACCCGATTAAAGTCTTTGAAATGGAACTGCTTGAAGATGGCATCCCGGCCTTCCAGCTCGTTCCATCCCACGGCCCGCAGGTTTGGCAGCAGCTGGTCCCTTTCCTCAGCACTCAGCCTGTGTGCTTTGCCAGCCTAAGAGAGGGAAAACACAGAAGTTCAAGGGCACTTTTTTTTTTTTTTCCCTTTAAATAGGACAAAAGAGAGGGCCCTGGGCTGTTGGGGAAATTTAGCCAGCCTCCACTGGTGGCTGTGGTGACACAGTCAAAGGGCAGCTTGTCTAACTCAACAGACTGGGAGGAGGGGCTCTGGCTCGGGCACTGATAGGTTCTTAGAGAACAGAGAGTCCTGAGATGTAATGCCAATCACTGGGGCAGAGAAACGTTCCTCCCTGCGCCTGTCCTCAGAGCTTTCAGAGGGCACCTCTCCGTTTAAAAATCAGATCTCTTTCATTCATGAGAGAATAAAAGCAAATCCTACTGTTACTGTGTACTGAAGAGGAAAGTGAGGCCTAGAGAGGGGAAATGACCGCCCCCCGCCCCGGACTCCCCCCAGTCAGTGAAAGCACAGGCATCATTCTCAGGATGGGTCCATATCCCTGGGGACTGGCAAAGGAACCAGCACTTAAAACATATCCCAGGAGATTCTCAGCTACTGGCACTACCTCCCAGTGGGTACCCCACCTCGTTCCTACACAGCCTCTGGTTCCCAGCTGCCAGGCCTATGTTTCTTTAATTTCTACCTTCTTTTCTATTATGTCAGCTTGAGCCAGAGCTCGGGCCCGAAGCAGGAATAACTTGGCCAAGGGCAAACAGACAGGGCAGGGCCTCAGCCTATTTTCCAACTGTGCAAAATATCCCTGGGGCAGCCCAAACTGGCACCATTCAGGCTATGAGGGGAACCTTCTCTTGGAAAACAGAAGAAAGGAAAGGTCCGTGCTCCAGCCTCTTAAAAAGATCCAGGTAGAGGAGCTTAAGGGATCCTAGAATTTAGGCCTGTGAAGGAGAATTACCCAAGGATGGACATTGTTGGGAACCAAATTAAAAGTGAATTAGTTAGGTCTGGGAAAAGAATATGAGGGAGGTTAATTTAGTTTTGATAAGGCAGCCTGCAAACTGGAAGCCAGGTGTCCTGGGGGCACTCATTTCTCCTGCTTGAAGGGTAAAAAGGTACAAGAACTGCTACTTTAGGAATCAGCAAGGGGAGCCAGGAGACACTTAACTCCATTGCTACTAAGGGGATATTATTTGCATTTTTAAAAGACTTCTTGAGGCAAGCAGGTCTATGACAGGCCTTCAGGTGTGGGTTAGAACTGAACAAAACACTGCAGGGTTCTGGTAACTCAACAGTTTTCTCCCTCCTAAAAAGTGTGGGCGCCCTCTGGACAGATCTGGATGGGTCCGTCTCCTCTCCTAGGCTCTGGAAGATCAGCAAGGACAGTTGAGATTTGCATCACCATTCAACCCAGTCTCTCTTCCAGAGCCTGGCCCTGTCTCAGTGGCTGATAAGCCTGGTCTATGTATCCAAGCAACCAGATGGCAGCTAAGGCATCAGAAGCTACCACCTAGTAGGTTGACTCTGAAAGGAGTGCATGGGTACTAGCAGGCTCCTAGGAGGCTCCCCTTTCTCTTTAGAGTCTTCTGGAATCCCCAACATTTCACAGCCTGGGGCTGAACTGACAAACCCCTCTGAGATCTGGGCTCAGATAGGTAGCAGGGGCAGTGTTGGCTTAGTAAATCCCAGGCCAGGCCTGGGCCTCTGGGTGTGCAGAGGGGTTACTGATTACCCACGCCCTGCAGCTGCGGAGCCTCGGTGTACCTCACAATCAGCTCATCCACCACCTCCCCTATGTTCAAGCCAAGGTCTCCAAAGTGCCCTCCCAGGTGTCACCACAGTCCCAACTGCTCCTGATGCTTTGGAGCCTAACATTTTTGCTGTTTAGTAAAGGTCTGGGTCTAGAAGAGTCCCTTCTTGCTGCCCTGCAGGTTCACCTTCATCTCTATAGGTGAGCATAGGGCCTGACACTCTGCCCCCAGAAAGTTCAGCCTGGAGGGCATGTGATCCTGAGCAATCACATCCCCACTGCCGGGCACAGGCCTCAAACTAGGCCCCAGAGGCTGGCCGTGAGGTCCAGGCTCCGCAGAGGGGGCTCAGCTAGACCTCATGCCCCGAAGTGCAAGCGAAAAGGGCAGTAAACAGGCAGGCAGAGGCACACGGGAAATTCAGCCGCCCCTGCTTTGCACACCCACACAGGCATCGGTCTCCTCGCCGCTGCACCCCGCCCCCCGCCAGCCCCCAACATAGGACAGGGCCGCGCCACCAAGGGGACTAGGTCTCCGGGCTAACTATGCGGCCATTCCGCATCCCCGTCTCACCGCCCCCCTCCCTGCCCGAGGCACCGAGGCCCTGAGCGGACTCTGGCCTGGGCTCCCTCCTGGCTGTCACTGAACCTGCCACCGCCCGTCTCTCGGCCTCAGCGTCCCCGGCGGCACCACTGCGGGTAGGGTGGAGGCGGGACCGAGACCCCGACTCTCCTCGCCCGGCGCGCGGCTGCTTCGCTAAGGCCTGGGAGGGAGGCTCCCCCGCACGCCCAGCGCGGTCCTCTGGCCTGCGCGGGGATACTGTGCGGGCCCCGGCCCTCCTCCGCTCCTCCCGCGCGTCCCCTCCTAACCCGCTGCCCAGCGGCAGCGCGTGAGCCCCCTTACCATGCCGGACGCGGGGGCAGCAGCAGCAGCAGCAGGTGGCCGCGGAGTCCACCAGCGCGACGCCTGGCGCTCTCGGAAGCCGTCGGGCGGGGCCGCGCTCCGGCCGCCCCGAGGCGGGAGCGCGGCCGAGAAGGAGCCGCCCACCGGTAATCATTAACAACAGCTGAGGTTCCCTTCCAGCACTTTCCTCAGAGGCAAAGTTACAGGGAGCTGGGGGAGTTCAGGACCCGGGCTCCAAACGCGGACTTCAGTATTTGCCTCGCGCGGTGCCGCTTCCTATGTGACTCTGGGCGCGAGATTACTTTTTCTTTCCTACAAACACCTCATTGAGAAATTGACCCTCACAATAAGCTGCGCATATTTCAAAGGTACACTTCGATGCGTTTTGACGTAGTAGGCATCTGTGCAACCATGCATCACCACGTGGTATGCATCGCCGCGATGAAGATCATGAACATAGCCATAACCTCTAGAAAGCCTCCTCCTAACTCAGACAACCCCTAACCTGTTTCCCTATAGATAAGATTGCATTTTCTATGTGAATGGTATGTGAATGATACGTGAATGGACATAACATTCCATTCTTATATCTGCCTTCTTTCACTCAGCATAATTACTTTGAGGTTCATCTGCGCTTTTGCATATATCAATAGTTATTTAATAGTGTTACATTGTGTTGGAAGTGTTACAGTTTGTTGGACATTTGGGAAATGCTATAATTTGTCTGACATTTGGGTTGTTTCCAGTTTTTGACAGTTAAAGCTGCTGTAAACTTTTGGGTGCATATATGCTTTCGTTTTTCTTTCATATGCAGGGGTATATGCTTATAAGTTGTTAGGAAAACTACCAAACTGCTTTTCCAAGTGGTCAGATTAGTTTACATCCCCATCAGTAGTGTATGAGACTTCGAGTTCCCCCCGACCTTCACAGGTGCACAAAAATTTGCCGTGTCAGTCTTTTTAATTTTAGCCATTCTAATTGGTATGCAGTGATATCTCACTGTGGTTTTGAGTTTCCTTAATGACTAATGATGTTAAATACCTTTTTGATAGGGACAGAGTAAAGGGATAGAGTACGTGATTAAATAGTTAATCCCACAAGGGGATGGTAAATAGAAAAAAGTATAGGAGACCCCTGTAAGTTAATGATTACTCAGGAGAGCAGGTTTGCTTAACCACAAAACCAAGTAGGCTTACTTAGCAGCTAAACCATGCAACAGAAGCATAACACATGCCCCCAAACAATGAAACAATGGTGGCTTGAGACCCACATCCTGCCCAGGGAACTCAGTAAGTTAATGATCCCTAGGACATGCTCTCTGCACAGATTAAAAAAAAAAAAACACACACCAAAAAACCACAGTAATTTGTGAACCTAACTTAACCATGCAAGGACAAGAAAACTCCCTACCCAACCTGGAGGAGGAACTGATGATGGAAGCATGACACCTACTCAGGAAAGACAGAGTTCTCCTTCCCACTTTTCCTTTGATTATAAAACTGTAGCACACTAACTTCTGGGGAATGGCATCCTCTCGCCCACTTGCTTGTAAGCCTCACATTATTTATTCTAATAAATCACTTCTTATCTATCACTTTGCCTCTCACTGAGTTCTTTCTGTGCCGAGACATGAAGAACTGTATTACTGGAGATCTTCGTGGTGCTGGAGAAGACTCTTGAGAGTCCCTTGGACTGCAAGGAAATCCAACCAGTCCATTCTGAAGGAGATCAACCCTGGGATTTCTTTGGAAGGAATGATGCTAAAGCTGAAGCTCCAGTACTTTGGCCACCTCATGCAAAGAGTTGACTCTTTGGAAAAGACTCTGATGCTGGGAGGGATTGGGGGCAGGAGGAGAAGGGGACGACCGAGGATGAGATGGCTGGATGGCATCGCGGACTCGATGGATGTGAGTCTGAGTAAACTCCGGGAGTTGGTGATGGACAGGGAGGCCTGGTGTGCTGCGATTCATGGGGTCGCAAAGAGTCAGACACGACTGAGCGACTGAACTGAACTGAACTCGGAGCCCCAGGAAACAAGAGCAAATGGTTAAATTTTCATGTGTTTATTTGCCAATGACCCATCTTTGGTGAACTGCCTGTTCAGATTGCCTGTCCATTAACAACAACAACAAAAGCAACAAAAATTGAGTTTGTGTTTGTATTGGGTTTTGAGAATTGTTCATTCTGCATACAAGCCCTTTATCAGATATTTTTGATTTGCAGATATTTTGTTTGCATTCTCACAATGCTTTTCAAAGAGCAAATGTTCTTACTTTTAGTGAAATCCAATTTATCAAATCTTTCTTTTCTGGGTTGGTATTTTGATGTTGTAACTAAGAAATCTTTGTCTTATCCAAGGTCACAAAGACTTTTCTCCTATTTTTCTTCCATATTTTATAGTCTCGGGTTTCATTTTTTTTAGAATTTGTAGTTTTGTTTTTTTTTTTTAAGTTGGTTATCAGGACTTTATATCTCAACATTGTTAGTTTTAGATACTGCAAATATCTCCTCCCATTTAGCCATTTGTACACTAACTTCTTCCATGATGTTCTTTGTTGGCAGAAATCCTACGTTTTGGTGTAATAAGATTTATATTTTTTTCTCTACTTAAACCTTTATGCTTTTGAAGATTTACTTGACAAATCACTGTCACAAAAATATTGTCCTTTTTCCTTCTGTTAATTTTATAGTTAGATAAATTTAAGACCAAAGTATGAAAGATCCCTTTTGTATGCAATGTTAAGCAAGATGTTATTTTTAGTCACTAAGTTGTGTCCAACTCTTTGTGACTCCTTCGACTGTAGCACGCCAAGTCCCCTGTCCATGGGATTTCCCAGGCAAGAATACCGGAATGGGTTGCCATTGCCTTCTCCAGGGGCTCTTCCTGACCCAAGGAGCAAACCTACATCTCCTGTTTGGCAGGTGGATTCTTTACCACTGAGCCAGCTAGTCTACAAAGATGGCCCTCCAGTGAAACTTGACTCCCAGATTCCTGCCTTATGACTTTTGATCATCAACCGCCAGTCACAGGAGTGAGACTTGTTGGCTGCCTTGTCCTTCCAATGACTTCAGCCCCAGCAGACACCTGACTGCAATCACATGGGAGACCCCAAGCAAGAACACAGCCCAACAAAAACCAGGCAACTCAGAGAAAAGTAGGACATTTTTAAGCCACCAAAATTTGAGGTCATTTGTTAGGCAGCAATAGATAACAGGACAAATAGATTCCTGAATAAAAATTGGTCCCTGAAAGTGGAGTGTTAAGACCAACCTCAAACAGGTAGCATCCGCTTGGGAACACTGGTGGGTAGAAGATGGAAGAGAGGTTTCAAAGACAGGAGAATTTAGACTTCCTAGGGTGTAGTCAGCCAGAAGGAGTGTTGCTCCCACAGTAAGGATGAGAAAAGCCTGGAGATGATACAGAGTCATCACTTTTCTTCAGCATGCCAGGGAGTTGAGGTCACAGGGCAAGCATGGGAGGCAGGATGCACAGAGGGGTTCAACCATGCCAGGCACGAGGAGGGAGGAGGAAGACACACGGTCTCCATAAAAGTGGGTAAGAAGAAATATAAAATGTTAACATGCTGTTGGAAGCCAGTTGTGTGCTGGCATGCAGTCGTGAACAGCTGGGGCCCTGAGACACCGGGAGAGTTTGCATACATGAACAGCTTTTATTTATGGACCTCCGCTGAGTGCTCAGGAAAGAGTGGGGGAAGGGCAAGAGATGGGAGCAAATATCCCCCGCCCCTGCCCACCCTCCTCCCCAGACTGAGCAGCAGATTGCCTGCTGCTGTGGGAAAAGCGCCAAAGTGCAATCTTCTCCAGATCCTTGTCCTAAAGGAGCAAAAGCTGTTAAATCACGAGGAGAAGGCCAACAAATCCTGTCCCTCCTGGGACCCAGATAAAGATGCATTGTGGCTTCATTTCCTGTAGGAGGGGAAAAAAAAATTCCTCTGCCCTTGGGGAGGGGCAAGAAACAGTCTGGGCCACAGGATCCTATGCCAGTACCGGTAGAGGTCAGCTACCTCTGAGGAGAAGCAGGAAACTCACAAATGCAGCCACAGACATGAGGCAGCCTGGCTGCCACAGGAGTAGGGGTGGGGCAGGAATGGGCAGGAACACTGAGAAAGCTCCAGCATTCAGGGCAACAGAGAGCCCAGCCCCCTACCATGAACCTGGTTCTAGTAATGTACCACCGGGAGAAGGGCAAGAATGTGGGGGGCATGTGGAGAGACAACTTCTTCCTATGAGATCATTAGGGACATGCCAGTTGCTACCACAATGAAATCCTACTGAGCATCTCTTAGAAGGACTAGGAAAAAAAAAATTGTTGTTCAGTCCCTCAATCGTGTCTGACTCTTTGTGACCCCATGGACTGCAGCACACCAGGCTTCCCTGTCCTTCACCATCTCCTGGAGCTTGCTCAGACTCATGTCCATCAAGTCAGTGATGCCATCCAACCATCTCATCCTCTGTCGTCCCCTTCTCCTCCTGCCTTCAGTCTTTCCCAGCATCAGGGTCAGCTCTTCCCATCAGGTGGCCAGAGTATTGGAGCTTCAGCTTCAGCATCAGTTCTTCCAATGAATATTCAGGACTGATTTCCTTTAGGATTGACTGATTTGATCTCTTGCTGTCCAAGAGACTCAAGAGTCTTTTCCAGCACCACAGTTCTATGGCATCAATTCTTCGCTGCTCAGCCTTTTTAATTGTCCAGCTCTCACATCCATACATGACTACTGGAAAAAACATAGCTTTGACTTTTGTAGGCAAGTAATGTCTTTAGACCTTTGTAGGCAAGGTAATGTCTCTGCTTTTTAATACGCTGCCTAGGTGGGTCATTGCTTTTCTTCCAAGGAGCAAGCGTCTTTTAATTTCACGGCTGCTGTCACTGTCCACAGTGATTTTGGAGCCCAAGAAAATAAAGTCTGTCACTGTTTCCATTGTTTCCCCATCTATTTGCCGTGAAGTGATGGTGACTGGATGCCATGATCTTCATTTTTTGAATGTTGAATTTTAAGCCAGCTTTCTCCCTTTCTTCCTTCACCTTCATCAAGAAAAAGATGCCACCTGATAATCCCATGCGCTGAAAAATATGTGAGGTCACTGAAACGCTCACATGTTGCTGGTGAACAAACACAATGGTTCAGCCCTTTGGAAAACAATTTCACAGTTTCTTATGAAGTTAAACATAAACTTATAAGTCAGCAATCCCACTCCAAGAAAAATGAAAACAGGTCCACACACACACACACACACACACACACACACACACACACACACACACCCTATATGCAAATGTGTGGAGCAGCTCTGTTTGGAAACAGTCCAAATGCCCATCAACAGATGAATGAATAAGCAAATGTGGTCCATTCATACATTCGAATACTACGCAGCAATATAAAGCTTTGAACAAACTGCCAACCCGTGCAACAATATGCACGACTCTCAAAAGCATGCTAAGTGATAGAAGCCACACTGAAAATTAAAAAAAAAAGAAAGAAAAATAAATTATCTGCTACAGATATCATGCATCTGATGACTGAAAGAAATTTACAGAGATTAGATGCTGTTTGTGTGCACACTGGGCCTTGTCTCTCCTCCATTACCCACAGCGTCTCTGCCAGGGGCTGTGGGATGCATTCCTATCACCACTTCCGGCCCTTTGTCTTTACATCACCTCACAGTGCTGGGTGCCTCGGCAGAGCAGGAGGTGGAGGTATTTCCTGAAGGAATTTCTATTAGCAATAACTAAGCTAGACATGGGTATAACTGAGAATCATTCATTCATGTACTCTCTAAACCCAAATGAATTGTATCCCCAACTCAACTTGTCCTTAATACGATCCCCAAACATGCCTGATGTTTAACACAATCAAACATGAGGGATGTAACATAAGGAAATTTAGAGTGACGAAAGACACGGGGCTTAACCTATTGCACTTCCAATATCTTTCTTTTGCATGAAACTCAGAAACCATAAGAGTAAGGCTGGAGGTCACCTGCGTAGTTCATGCCTTTCTGCCTCACTCTCTACCTGAGGACATTCTCTGCCTGTAGGAGGCACTCTGTCCACAAAGTGAGAGACATTAACACACCCACCCCCCAGCAACAAATGAGGGTGGGGCTCAGTGTGCAAATATCCAGATGCTTGCCCTGTTCTGGTGTAAGCAGCCTCTCAGGGTCCCCAGCGCTACCAGCCCCTATGCCCTTGGTGATGCCCTGTTCACTGCTGCACACGCTCTTGACTTTCCTCCCTCTCCACTAACCTGCCTGCTGGCTCCTGTTTTTTTTTTTTTGGTCTTAATTCAAAATTATCCTTTATTCAAGATTATCCTTGTAACAAGTCAACAAGAAATGATAACCCCTCATTTGGGCTTCCCTGGCGGCTCAGTGGTAAAGAATCTGCCCGCCAAGGCAGGAGACATGGGTTTGATCCCTGGGTCAGGAAGATCCCCTAAGAGAAGGAAATGGCAACCCATTCTAGTAATCTTGCCTGGGAAATCCCATGGACAGAGGAGCCTCCAAGCTACAGTCCATGGGGTCGCAAAAGAGTCACACACGACTGAGTGACTAAATAGTAACAACCCCTCATTTATCACATATGTAATTATTTTCTCTGAATCTTGCTTGCTTTTTAGCTCAGTGACAGAAAAATGCATCACTTTTAGTCAGATCCTCCTGACGTTTCCTTTAGAGTTTCTGAGTTTCATGCCTTGCTTCCAAAGGACTTCCAGTCCTAACAAATGTTCGCCTTTACTGCCTTTTTAGTACTTTGACAGTTGGTAAAAAAGTGTTTCGATGGTTATTCTCCCTGGAATTTACTTTGGGGCATCATGTGAAACAATAACAATAACAACTTATTACTTTCTTTCTCAAGAGGATAAACAATCATCGCATACTACTTTAAAAATACATTAACTGGTCCATCTTTTCCCCACTGATCTGATTGCTATTTTTGCATTATGCTAAATTCCTATAATCCCTGTGGCTTGGTTCTTGGATGGTTTGTTCTGCTCCTTTGATCCCTCACTCCACCCTGTTTTAATTACTCCAGTTTTATAGTGTGTTTTGATATCTCATAGGTCAAATCTCATCTAATTTTTATTCTTCTTCAAAATGTTTCTGGCTTTTCTTGCTTGTTTACTCTTTCAGATGAGCTTTAAAGTCAGCTTGTCAAGTTCTATAAAAACCCCTTTAGTATTCTGATTGGGAATGCATTGAATTTATAGATTTAATTTGGGAAGAATGGACATCTTTGTATTACTGAGACTTCCTATCCTGGAGCGCGATATATCACTCCATTTATTTAGGGCTTCTTTATGTCCTTCAGTAAAGGTTTATCGTGTTTCTCATATAGGACCTGGACATTTCTCATTAAGTTTATTCTTCGGCATTTTATAGTCTGGGCTAGCCATTGTGCATGGGATACTTTTCTCATCACGTTTCTAAATGGCTGTTGCTGGGTATATAGGAGAGATGTGAATGTTGATGCTATCTTGTCTCCAGCCATGCTGATGAACTTTCTATTTAGACTAATATTTTTTCTGTGGATTAGAAGCACTTTGAGCGCACCATGCCTGTCCCACTGGGGATGGGCCTTCCTCAAGAGCAAAAGGCTCCAGGTACCCGGATGGCAGCATTTGAACGCACTGACCCTGTAAGGCTGCAGTGGGGACTGCTGTGTGAGCAGGGCTTTCTAGCAGATGGCCCTTAGAGCCCGTCAAATTCTGAGCTTTCACAAGCCCATAATTCTGGTTGCTATGTCCCTTTTCATACACTGTCTCCCCAGTTGCATGATAATCGAGGGCAAGTTCCCCTCCTGCCTTTCCCTCTTCCCTGTACATGTTTGATTTCCACATACCAAGCACTGTGCCAAGTGCCAGAAAGGTGGGAAGGAGATATTGAGGTGATGGTTGCAGGTATCAGTGCGTCACACTCTTGGGAATCAGGCAGTGTCAATTAAAATATTCTCAAATGAACTTAGAATGTGGCAGAAACTCTCCATCCCAAATGACTGGAAGGGCATATGCCCTGGGGGCTCCTCCTCCACACTGGCCCCTTCGGGGTTCTCCAGCGGGCGTGGTGGCAGCAGCAGCTCTGTCCCCCAGGGGATCGCTGGTCTTTTTGCCTTTGCATCCCAGGCTCAGCTGGGCACCTGGTTCAGACAGGCACTTAGTAAATGTTATCGAATGAAATGAGGCATGAGAGACAGGTTGGGAGCAATCAGGGCTCCCGGGCACTTTTGGAAGTGGCCGCTGGTTTTCAGGATGAGGTGGCCCCTGAGCTGTGCTGAATGCCTCCAGACACAGGCTACTCACTTCCTTAAGTCCACCCCACTCTGGGGCAGTTCCAGCCGTCTGAGTGGGAGTTCTTGGTGATGGGCAAGGGCTTTGTCAGACACGTCCAGCTCTCTAAAGGCCACGTATGACCAGTGGCTACCATACTGGATAGTAAGGACTAGACATTAGAAAGTCTAATTTCTTGTATAAGGGGTCAAAACCTGTCATCTAGAAAAGAGGTCAATCTTCCTTCTTAAGGAGAGAAAGGAGTTTTTGACAATAAGGGTAGAAACCAAACACACAAGTTCAGTTCTTAATGAGTCTCTGCCATACTGAGACCCAGGGTCTTCTTGCAAGGACCCTCTGGTCTAGAGATGTAGGTGGTCATACGGCTAACGAAGATGACAAGTGCTATCATAGAGGGATGTGGCCGGGCTGCCATAGAGTGCCTCGGAGTAACTCCACATGTGGGTGATGGTGAATTGTGTACAAAGAAGTGATGTTCACTGCATGCCTTGAAGATTCACTAGGAATTGGCCAGGCTTAGAAACGGGGTGTGTGTGTGTGAGTGTGGGAGTCGGGATGAGGGGTATGGGCCCTCCAGGCAGACAAGGCAGCCTGAGCAATTGTCAGGTGGCCTGAGGCCAGGTGTGGCCTGTTCCTTAGATGAGTCTTCAGCAAGGCTGCCCTCGGGATCCCAGTCAGAGCTGGGCCTGGAGGGGTTGGGAGAGGCTGATGGTGACAGGCTCTGCACGCTTCTGTGGTGGGCTTCCCTCCTAGAGCCTAGTTCAGAGCTCTGCTCAGTGATGAGGGGGAGGGGGAAGCAGGAGGCTGAAGGTGGTGGGGAGGGGAATCCAGTTTTGTTTCCAGCCATCTCTGCAATGCTCCTTTCCAACAACAGGGGGCAGGATGACCTTAGGAAACAATATCCATTCTTTGGGATTTAAGCAGCCAGGTGAAATCCTAAGGTAGGTGAGACTTTTCAGTACTCAATGGACACTTACTGAGCCTCAGGCTTTGTGCTGGCTCTGAAGACACTAAGTCAAACCCCCACCATTTGCAGCCTGTGTGGATTGCGGGGACTGCAAGGTAGTTGTGGTCAGTTCTGCCAGGGTAGAGGCTGGAGAAGTAGGACCAGCTTCCTAGAGGAAGCAATTCTTAAGCTGAACCATGACAAGAAGTTGCCCTCTTGGTTGCCGGGTTTGGTAAGACACGCCATCCCAAGGGGACAGACACATGAGGCATGGCAGGAATAGCCATGTCTGACTGTTGACTGTTGCCCCAGGTCCTGGAGTGGGGGTGCTAGAAACTGTGAGGTATGGTGGGGCTGTGTGCACAGCTCAGGAGGGTCCCAGAGCTGCACTAAGAAGCTCCATCCTGGGGCAATGGGGAGGACCCATCAGAATTTCTTTAAAACATTTCAAAGTTTTCATTACGAAAAATTTCAAATATATACCAGAGTACATCATATAATGAACCCCGCCATGTGCTTGCCAAAAATGATCATATTCTTCCACTTTTTCATTCTTTCTCCCTCCACATTAAAAAAAAAAAAAGCTTTTTATTATAGAAAATTTCAAACACACACAAAAGCAGGGAGCTAGGACAATGACCCTCTACCCAGATCAACAATGAACAATCTGCTGGGCTTGTGTCTGCTCTAGCCCTACCCAATCCTCCCCACCCTCAGATTACTTGGAAGCGAAACCACATGTCATTCAGATATACCTATTTTGGGATGTATGTTTAAAAGTTAGGGATGCTTTAAGAAAACACAATTGTACTCCCATGCTCACATCCGAACAAAGTTAATAGTCATTCTTTGATTTCATCCAATATCCAGCCCAGGAGTGGCCAGAATCAGATGAGCATTTCAGAAACGCTGTCCTGGCAGCACATGGAGAAGGAAGTAGAGGGGACTGGGGCTGGCACTGGGGCATCAGCCAGGGAACATTCATGAAGGTCTGGAAGCAAAGCTATGGTGACCTGACCTCGACTAAGGTGGAGCCACGGAGGTCGGAACCAGACACTACACATCTTGTCACATTAATCCTCACGAACGCCCTGCGAAGGAGGGTTTGTTTATAGGTGAGGAGACCATGGCTTGAGAGATTGAACTGCTCAGAGAGACGTAGCTATTAAGTTGAAGAAGTTTGGATTCAAATTCAGGCTGGCTTGTCCCTGAAGCCCTGGCTCCTGACTGAGGCCAGCATGGCCTCTGGAGTCACAGGGCCACAGAACCTGGAGGAAGGCTGGGGGCAAGGGTGCTACAGAGTGGCATCCACAGACCCTGATGCCTCCTGGATGTGAGGGGTGAGGGAGGGAGCTGTCTGGTCTCCCGATTCCTGCTTTGTTGCCTGGGAGAAGCTGTGAGTGTGCAGTGGTGCGTGGAGATGGTGGTGTGGGCCAAGATCCCCTTTACTAACCTGTGCAAATGACACACCAGGGATTCCAACCAATTCTGCCTTCCCTTCCTTTTCTTTCCTCTCCTGGTGCCCTGCTCAGGCCTTGTCCAATCAAGGCCCAGCCCTCCCTCCCATGGGGAAGGCTGATGCCCACCAGTTTCTAAGTGGATTGGCCGCCCCGTTCTCCATATGAATGGGGGGCGGGGGAGCACCACGATGTAGGCACCTCTCAGAATCCACCTTAGATGGGGCCGGCTTAGTCAACCCTGGTGCTGCCACAGTCACTTTTGGTTGACATTGTAACATCTGTTTAGGAACAGATCACTTTTCCTCCACACTTTCCACCCCACCTCCACCCCACAGAATCCCTTGTCTGTTATCACAGTGGGTGATAGAGGACTGGACAGTTCTCTTAGGCATCTGTTCCTCAAGGGAGCATCCCACCTTCTGGACAGCAGCCATCAGGAGGGGTTGCCAGGGGCAAAGGGCACACAGATCTCTTGCCTGCCTCAGATTACAGATTGGGGAGCCAGGCGTGGGCTGGCACTGTGGGACCAGTGGCTTGAAGGAAGATGAACACAGCCTAAGTGATGTCTCTTTGTGGCCCAGTGGCCCGGGGAGGCCAGGCAGTCGATGTTTAAAGATGCCTGAATCAGACGCCTAAACACATAAACCAGCCCGAATTGGCAAGTCCGCATCCCCAGGAGCCTCTGCCATGGCTGCCCCAGGGCAGAGAGGTTAGGATGCTCCCTTATTTGTTCAGTAGATAGAGGTAGATGACCAGAGGTGAGGGACTTGCCTAAGGCCACTGTGTGCCAGGGCCCAGGTCTTCTGCCTTATTACCTGTGTTCTTCACTTTGCAGTGGGTCACCCAGACATGGGAAGGGCTGGGCAGGCTTGCCCTCCAGTAAAGATCCTGGTGGGGCTCTGCTGGGCTGGAGACTGCTGGCAGACCCAGGGCTGTTAGAAACCTCTGGAACTTCAGAACCTGGGAGACTTTAGGGCTCACCTAGCCCAGCCCCATCCTCATCTAGCAATTGCAGAATAGGGCACAGGGAAGGGAGCCACCTACCTTGTCACCAGCAGACTGAGGATCTCCCCCTGGTCTGGGCCACCCCGTTCATCCTCACTGTCTTCCTCCAGAAGCTCCTATAGGCCAAGGGAGGGAGAGGGCCACTCTGGCTGCTTCAGACTAAGATCCTCCCCCTCTCCTGCAGGAAGGACTAGCAGATAGTGTCTTCTTCTCTCCTCTAGGTCCTGGGCCCACCTCAGCGCTCCCCCTGCATCCTCCTGGCTTTGGGGTGGATGTGGGCAACGCTGCCTTGGTTAGAGCTGGGAGAGTCCAGAGACCTGAATTCAGGTCCTTTCCCTGACGATGGCTGTGTGAACTTGTGCAAGTCACCTCACTTCTCTGAGCCTCCATGTCTTCACCTGCTCAATGGGCAATGGGAATAATTCTACCAGCCCTGTCTTGATCCAAGGGGATCAAATCCTAAAGAAAACACTAGACAAATGTAAGGGGTGGGCCTATTCTGAGCTGGTAAGAGAGAGGCCACGAGAATCAGTGTGTATCCAGAGCATGGTTCCTTCCTGGGCCTCGGAAGACTGTGAACACTGACTTCATCTCTGTTGCTGATTTGCGGTGTGGCCCCGGGCAAGTGGCCTAACCTCTCTGTGCCTCAGAAAATCATGCCGATCACTGCTTCTTCTTGCTGCGGTACTGACCTCCTGGCAACAAGGGGAAGCAAAATGCAGAAGAGCTCTAAGACCCTTGGAAGAAAGGCCGTCCATAAAAGTAACAGATTAACAACATTCAATAATCACGCTGTCTGCTAACAAAAGTAACGCCGCCCTAAAGTCAGGCAGGGAAACCAGCCCTGTCAGCACAGAGGCGGCTCCTAGCTGGTCTTCCTCTCAAGCTCCAAGGGCTAATAACCCTGTGCATCTGTTTACGTGGGGCCTTGCCTCTGCAAACCAACCACTAATTAGCTCCTCCACGGGTGTGCCCAGGAGGCAGGCAGGAAGGGCATGGGGCAATGAGAGCTAAAGCTCTGGGAAGGGGGGTCTAGCCCGGCCACCCAGCCAGTTAGGGCAGGGTTGGGCTGGGAACAGAAGGCTCTCCCAGTTCTCAGCGCCTACTTTTGTCCCTGGTGAGGTGAGCAGCTGGGCAGAGACTTTGAGCTCTTTGCGCCTCAGTTTCCCCACCAGAGCTGCCAGGGCAGGAAGGGGTGAGGCATCATGGGGTGTGTGGCCAGGTTGCCTGCTGGCTCACCTACTGTCCTTTTCTCTCCACCCCCTGCCACCCTTCCCGGCCTGGGGCTGGCACGGGGGGGCCACTCAGGTCCGGAACCTGGGGTCCCACCTAGTGTCCTCTCTGTGACCAAGTCCCCCTGATGTAAGCTGGGAGCCAGAAGGCCTGTTGCATGGCTCTCTGAGCCTCAGTTTCCTCATCTGCATAGTGGGGTTGTAATTCTCACCCTGCCAGCCACGGATGCCCAGACCCTGGGCTCGTGAGCTGGGTGGGGATGCGCCAGGCAGCCCTCCTCTGCAGGGCACACAGCCCCTCCAACCCGGACCAAACATGTGAAGGTGAGGCCAGAGCCTCTGCCTTGGCGGGGAGGAGCGGCTGCCTCTGCCTTCCTCTCATCCTGGCTGAGGCCTGAGGGAGCTTTCCTCTGGGTCCCCGGCTTCTTTCTCTCCTCTCTCTTTAGACGACTGCTCTCATTCTGTCTGCCTCTCACCGCACAGCCTATTTTTAACTTTCAGCATTGGGGGAGGGGAGCAAGGGCACAGGCACTGGCTTTTTCCCCCTTCCTTTTCCTTTGCCTCGGTTCTTCTCCGGCCCTCCTCCCAGGGTCCCCGCCTTTTCTGCCCTCCCCACAGCCCTCTTGTCCTATCCTCTCATCCTCTCACTGCCTTCCGACTCTCTGTCCTTCTCCTCTCCCACCTCCACCGATGCTGCTGGCTCCTAGGGCCCCCCTTCCCCTGTGGCTTCTCCTGGAGGGCGAGCAGTTCTTGGATAGCGCCCATTCTTGCCACAGTCATGCTGGACCGCTGCTGGCTAACCTAGGGGCCCCTTCGGGGCAGCAGCCGACACAGTGACCGCTCCCCTCCTTCTGGCAACCTGGTCTTCTCTTGGTGTCTAAGACTTTGAATGCTTCCGGGCCCCTCCCTGTCTTCTAGACAAGCCTTGTGGGCGCCGCTCTGCCCCTCTCTTACCTGTCTCAATCCCTGCTGCTTGGGTGGGGCCGATTCAGCTCTGGGCTTCAGAGACCCTTGTGTGACCAGGCCTGGCCAGGGGGAGCCCGTCCTGGGGTTTTTGTTGGATCGGAAAAAGGGGTCTTTCCTCTTGGCCGGATGGTGGGATGTCAAATGGAGCTGCCAGGGCTCCTCGGCCCCCACAGGGAGAGGCTGCCTGAGAAAGAGGCCAACAAGGAGGAAAAAAGAAAGTGTGATGGAGGAAGAGAGTCCCAAGCCCTCAACCTGGAGAGCACCTGGACCCTACTGTTTCTGATGTTTCGGTCACATGAGCAATATACATATATATATATATATATATATATATATATATATTTTATTTTTTTTTTCCTGACGTCATTGGCATTTAAAACTGAGAGAGGTTCAAAATGGAGGGGACATATGTATACCTATGGCTGATTCGTGTTGAAGTTTGACAGAAAACAACAAAATTCTGTAAAGCAGTTATCCTTCAATAAAAAATAATTTTTTTAAAAAAAAAGGAAAAATTGAAAAATAAAAAATAAAGAGAGCCCTGACTGGCTTGCCATCCTGGCTTCTGTCCCAGTCCACTCCTGTCCCGCTTCCCCATGCTATCCTAGGGTTCCTCCTTCCCTATGGCTGAGAATTCCCAAACACCCAGGCCACACTACATTTCCGGGCTTCAGGCTGTATCTTTAAGTGCCCTGTGCTTTTGACACAAAGACTTGCAGAGGCACTCGAAACACGGCACATCCCAAACTGGACTCATCCTGTGTCCATCTTCCAGGGCTGTCCGACTTGGGGATTAATGCTCCCTTCATTGCTTCCACCCACCCTTCCGTCTACCCGTGCATCCGTTCATCCTCCCTTCCTCCTTCCCTCTCCTCCTCCCTTCCTTCTTCCCTTCTATCCATCACTCTTCCACCCACCCACCCATGCGCCCATCCATCCAACCACTCGTCCATCTCCCCTTCCTCACAGCTACTACAGTGATGGGGATAGTAGCCTATGCTGATGGAGGCCTTGGGTCTTCCCAGGTGGCTCAGTGGTAAAGAATCCACCTGCCAATGCAGGAACTGCAGGAGATTTGGGTTTGATCCCTGGGTCAGGAAGATCCCCTGTAGAAGGAAATGGCAACCCACTCCAGTATTCTTGCCTGGAGAATCCCAAAGCCAGAGGAGGCTGGAGGGCTACAGTCCATGGGGTCACAAAAAGTTGGACACAACTGAGTGACCGAGAGCATATAGGGGGCTTACTTGGTGCCAGGTACTGGGCTAATCAATGCACAGCTACTCATTTAATCCTCAAAACAAGCTTGTGACATGGTAGTATTATTACACTGTCTAGAGATGAGGAAACTGAGGCAGGGGGGTTGATGATTTACATTGAGGAAGTGGAGAGCCAGGATTCCTCATTGCTCAGGACAGTCCTGGGAGTTGTCCTGCACACCCCACTTTTCCTGTTTAGGTGGTCACCACATCCTGAACACATTTGGAAGTGGCCACTGGTTTTCAGGATGAGGAGTCCCCCAGGGTGTACTGAATGCCTCCAGCCACAGGCGCTCAGTCCCTGAAGTCCACACCATTCTGGGATGGCTCTAGCCATCTGAGAAGGTCTTGGTGATGGGTGGGGCCTTTGATACACCCATTCAGCTATCTGAGGGCCTTTGTTCAGCTAAACACCTCTGCCACCTACCACTTGGTGGTCTGAAGCCCCCCACCCCCCTCCCTTCTTGACGTTCAGGGCAGAGGGGCTGGAGCAGGGGGAGCTGGACAGCTCTCATTGCTGGCTGCCACCCCTCACTCCAGATAGTTGCCCCCTAGGTGGGGAGCTGTCTGAGGCTGTACCGCAGGAAGCTATGCCTGGGGGTGACTTGAAGGGATGAGAGACCTGGAGCTTACCTTGTGGTCCACAGCGATAAGTCTCTGGGTGGACATGGGGTTCCTCTGGGACCTGGGGGTGGTGTGGGGCAAGCCTGAGAGCCAGGGCCCTGCCCTGAGCCAGGCTGTTCCACCCTGGCTGGCGACACTGCCTCTGGGCAGACACTGCTGCCCCACCCTGGAGAGGGAACAAGGGAGCTGGCCATGTACTGGGGCTGCCCGGGTGGGGTGGGGTGGGGCTGCTGAGGCAAAGGAGGAGGACCCCTTCCTATGTGTGGGATGGATTTGTCAACACCTGGAAGGACTCTGCCCCAAGAGGTTAGCATGGCGGCCACAGAAGAGCACCAGTCAGACGTCCCTTGAAGGGAGCCCATTGGCCCACCACTCCTGATAGCTGCACCTTCAAGACCTGCAGCAGGGTTTCCCCCAGCCTTCCTCTCCCAGGCTGCCCTTGGCCAATGGCCAGGCACGTCGAGGGTACTAGACCCAGACCTCATTTGCCCAGCACAGGTCCCCTCCCTCGGGCAGTCTTTGCTTAAGGCCTCCCTCATCCTAGCCAGGACATTCCCTGGGTTGCACTGAGTCTGGGGCTCAGTTTTCTTATACATAAAATGGGAAAATTAAAACCCACCTTGGATGTTTGCGGATAACCCAGGAAAATGTGTGGTAAGTGCCTGGGACAGTTCGTGGCTCAGCATGGCTCTCTCTGACCATCTGAGCTGCCTCTCCCCTCCCCTGCCTGCCTGAGGGTCTGGCTCAGGGCTGAGCACACAGGAGATGTTTAAAATCCAGGTGTTGAAATGTGAGGAACTGGCAGGAGGGGGCTGCCCAGGCGGGCTCTGCCACGCGGAGACAGCGATAGTTATGTCAGCTTACAACTGTGCTCAGAAACACCGATTCAGCACTTGCTGCCGAGTGTAAAGCTCTGTGGGGCTGGGAGGCTGGGGTGCAGTGAGGGAGAGAGGAGCAGGGGGGCAGTGGGGAATGAGGGAAAGAAGCACACAGGCACAGAGGGGTAGAGGCTGAAAGAGGGGAGATGAGGGATACAGAAAGAGACCAGGGGGAGAGACCGGCTGAGAACGAAACAAAGACAGGTAGAGAGAAGGTCAGAGAGTTTAGAGAGGCAGAGAGCCAGGGGAGAGTGTGTGCAAGCTCAGGGAACGGAGAGAGAGAGAGAGACAGAGGTGCAGCCAGGCTCCCTGTGGCCCGACCAAGCGACCCGCCAGAGGGCAAGTGAGAGACTCCTTTTTGAGTGAAGACCTCTTGAGGCTGTTGTCTTCTGGATCAAGGACCACATCCATTCATGAGCTCAACAAGAGCCGGCAAAGGGAGCCCACGGCCCGGAGCTAGCAGTGGAGGCGTGGGCTGTGGACCTGGCTGATGGGGCTCCGGGGGCCCTGGAGCTACGTGACAAGCAGGTCACCAGCCCCTGAGAGGGGCCGCCCCTGCCACGGCCTGTTGTTCTGGCCACTCGGGGAACACCCCTGAGTGCCGGGGTCTCTGTGGGCGTCTGAGGTGGCAGAGGAGGGATACTGTGAACGCACACAGGCCACAGGTCCTGGCGAATGGAGGAGGACGATGAGTGACCAAATGTCCAAGTCTCTCTGGGATGGAAAAGTCCCTGCTTAACATCCCACTGCCTCGGTTTGGATGCCTCCACGGTCAGCCAGCTCCCCCTCCCCTAATCAAGAAAGCCCGCTCTGATGCTGAGAAGGTCTTTGCTAGGCTGACACTTTCCCTCTGGTCTTCGCTGCTTGTGCTGGGGTAAGCTGTAAGCTAGCACGTGAGGTCACAGGGTTACCTGTGGGGAGAGAATCCTAGAACTTTCCTCCGCATCCCAAAGGGAAGCAGGGGTGTGTCTCTGGATCTCTTATTTCATCTCAGGGCCCTATTGCCCCAGAGAAAGACATCCGACTGATTCGTTTATACTGAGATGCTTGGAAGTTACTTTGTAACTTCCTCTAAAAACGGCAGCTTTTAACCCAAAGGGACACTTCACTGATGGTGGAATAACAGGCAGTGGGGAGTGGGTGTGGAGAGATTTAGATGGACGAGGCCTCTCTCTGGCTTCCATTTCCCACTGGAATCTCTTCCTCTCTCTATTAATTGGAGGTTCTTGGCAGGTGGGGGCCATTTCTTCCGTTTCTTTGCTGTTCCCCCAGCAGGGTCAGTGAGCCCCTCTACCCTCACCCAGGGGGCTTCCTGTGAACGGCAGGAACGGAACAGTAAGCACAGTTTTTGTACCCATGAACCACATCACGAAAGACCCCAACCAAGGTAAGAGTCCTGCCTGTGGGTGACTTGCTGTGTGATCTTCGGCACATCATTGCCGTCTCTGGGCCTCCCTGGGTAAGGCAGGGTTTGGACCAGTGGTCTTTGAAGGCCCCTCTAGCTGTTGTGATCCAAGGTTCTGGGTCTTTGACCCTTCTCAAGTTGCCAGTTAACTCAGGCTAGGCTCTGAGTGCAGCAGGACAAGCTAGATGGACTCCGGAGGACCCAGTGGCTCTAGGCCAGCCAGGCAACCAGACTTCTCCACTTGAAAACAATGGGCGAGATCTCAGAACTGGAGGCCTGTGGACTCTCTTATCTGACTCCCTCAGTGACAGAGAAACCAAGGCCTGGGTACACAGGTGGCTTGGTCAAGTTCCTCTGCATGTTAGATTTGGGTTCAGTTCAGTTCAGTTCAGTCGCTCAGTCATGCCTGACTCTTTGCGACCCCATGAATCACAGCACACAAGGCCTCCCTGTCCATCACCAACTCCCGGAGTTCACTCAGACTCACGTCCATCGAGTCAGTGATGCCATCCAGCCATCTCATCCTCTGTCGTCCCCTTCTCCTCCTGCCCCCAATCCCTTCCAGCATCAGAGTCTTTTCCAATGAGTCAGCTCTTCGCATGAGGTGGCCAAAGTACTGGAGTTTCAGCTTTAGCATCATTCCTTCCAAAGAACACCCAGGGCTGATCTCCTTCAGAATGGACTGGTTGGATCTCCTTGCAGTCCAAGGGACTCTCAAGACTCTTCTCCAACACCACAGTTCAAAAGCATCAATTATTTGGCGCTCAGCTTTTACAAATAGTTCCTTCTGCCTCTCAGTGCAGTTGGTTGGGTCTTAGGGGTAAATCCTGGTGGGCATGCTGGTGGAGGTGAAAGCTGAGACAGGCTCCGAAGGAAAATGTGAGTGGAGCGTTGTCTTCCAGGGAGAGGCTCCAAGGGGAGGGAGAAGGGTTAGACTGTGTACCTTGTCCTTGGCCTGTGCACCCCCTGCATTCTGGGATTCCAGAAGCCTGGGCAGTGGCTGGTTTCTGAGCTGGCCGTTCTGCGCTTGGTCTCCAGTGTGCAGTGATGGAAGACCCTACTCCTGGGGCTATGCTGTCTGTGGACCAGCAGCTGGACTGGGCCGGACTCAACTGTAAATCACCCATGGCACTGAGCTGGTGGGGATGGTTTATGCATCTCAGGCACCTACCCTGCAATTCAGAACAGGCAGTAACATGTCATTTTAATGAGACTGCAAATTTCCTTGTCACCCAGGAGGTTGACAGGCATGGCCATCAACACCTTGCTTGTCCCAGGCCCCGCCAGGGAGTGTGTGAGGAAGGCAACGGGACTTGGGGTCCAACTACCCAGACCTGGGAGAGAGGTGGGACTGGCTTGACTTTGGGCACCCCTGCTCCCCAGGCATCTCTCCTCTTTGACAGCTGCTCCCACTGCCCTTGAATATGCTGAGCGGATTTTCCTCTCCAGATCTCCACTCACACTGCTCCTGACACCAGGAATACCTCTCTTTTCCTTTCGATTATCCAGATTCTTCTTTCAAGGCCTAGGTGAAGACCTCTGCCTTCCAGAAGCCTCCTGTGGCCAGCCCAGCCGTAACACTTGGACCCCTGGGGAGGTGGTCCCGATTTACTTTCTAACTCCAGTAACCAGGCTGGGGTGTTGTCTGAAGCAAGAGACCAGAAAGACCTGGGAGGCTGCATTTAGGCTCAGCGGGAAAGAGAAATGTGATTAGCGACATCTGCCAGTGTCAGGGGAAGGAAGGCAGCAGCCCCTCCTGTTTGGTTTCCCTGTGGAGGCATCTGGGCCATGTGGCCATTTGCCTTAAGATCTGTGCACACTAAACTTCTCTAGTTTCTTTATCCTCTATCTGCCTGGGCGTGATGCAAGCTCCTGGTGGCAGGCATACTGCCCACACACTCTCCGTGTCCCTCAAACTGCTAGGCACTCATGAAGACCCCCAAAACCCTAGTCAGATGGAAAGGCAGTGCGTAAAACGCTGGCACTTTACCTGGAGTTGGGAAGTAATTCATAGGGTATCAGAGCCATTTACAGAGGAGAGATCTGGGGGGTGCAAAGTGGGAAAGTGTTTTCTCAAGATCCCAGAGGGAATGAGCTCTGGGAAGGTCTCTGCTGGGCACAAGAGGTTGCTGGATTGCTGAGGGGTGTTTCTCAGACCAGTGGGGGCAGGGCCCAGCATCCAGCCAGGCACTGGGGTCCCAGGATGCCTCCCTGGCCCTCGTAGATGCCCCTCTTTTTCTCATCTGGGGCTCGGAGAGCTTTCATTAGTGCAACATCCTCCCACGTAGGGGAGCCACACCTGTCATTATCCCCATTGTACTGATGGGAAAACGGAAGGAGCACCGGGTTTGTGGCTGGACCCCAGGGCTCAGCCCCTCCAGCAGGTCCGCGGCAGCTGGAGTTGCTCTGGTTCCAAACATAGGCTGTCTCAGCTCAGGCCAGTCTCCAGGCTGGTGGGCGAGGCGGGTCTCCTCTTACGGATGCTGATGTAGAGTGTGTGAGTTAGGAAGTCACTTACAGGCCGTTAGTTCTGAGCCCCTTGTGATCCAGATGGAGAAAATGAGGCCCAGAAAAGGCTGGGGCCTGACCCCAGGCCGCAGAGCCTCCCCTAGTGAACAGGCTGCCTGACAACCTGGTCTCCCAAGGAATGCAGAATAGAGGGTGAGCCAGGTTATACATCTGGGCCTTTGCTGGGGTCCCCCTCTGCCCAGGCCCCAGAACATTAAAGAGAGGAAGCCACAGGACTCCTGCCCTGGCAGCCTGCTCTGGGTGCCGTGACACTAGGCCATGCCTGGCTTTCCTACCAACTTAGATACTTTGGCATCTTCCCCATCCTGCTAGGGTAAGGAGAGCAATTCCTAGGCCTAGGGAGCAGCGTGCAGGCCAGGCCTCAGGCCTGGGGCTCAGGAGGGATGCTTGGGGCACCCGGTCTCTGAGTCTTGCTGCCTCATCCCCAGATGAGGCAGGATCAAGCATCTCCACAGTCCATCTTCAAGTTCTCACTATGGTACAAATGGCTGATGGTAGAACCTTTCCCAAAGTCATGCTGGCAGGAAGGGGAAAGGAGAGGTTGAAGGCGGAAACAGGATGCTGGGGGTTCTGAGACGTGGGTCACGATGTGGTCCAGAGAGCAGGTCTGTGGGCCAGACACTCCCTCCCAGGCTGGCCTTCCTTCTCTCCCTCCTTCCCTCTTTCTCACCTCCTCTGTTGCCCTCCTGCAGCTGTTAATTCAGTCCTCCCCTCCACTTGGAGCACCGTAAAGAGCTGGCCTTCAGCCAGATTTGCATTGGTGGTTTATTGATTTAATTAAGCCGGACTGTAAACAGTGTCCCCCTCCATGGTGTGAGCCGGGCAGGGGCTAGACCGGGCACCCATAGGGCGGCTGATGGGCATTAAACACAGGGAGGCTGCTGACATCAGGGCAGTCTGATTCAGGGACCTGTGCTTCCTGTGACCTTTGTCCTTCTGTTCCTTTTGGACTCTATCAGAAGTGACATTGCAAGTGGCCGTGACAGCGTAGTCAAGCCCAAAGCTTCTGCCAGGGAGAGGGGCCTCAGTGGACAGCGGGCAAAGGGAGCCCTGGCCCCCCTTCAGCAGCCCCTCCTCCTGCAGATGCCTTGCCCAGTGCCCTGGAAAGGCTGTCCTTTCGTCCTCTAAACAGAGCTGCAGTTTTGGAGGCCTGTGGCATGCTCCCTGTGCCCACTCTTGCCTGGCATCTCCAGATGCCATCATGGGGCAGGCATTTGCTTCGTCTGCAGAAAAGTCAGGAGTGACTGGAAATGACCACGCTCCCTACCCCTCCCTGGCCAGGGAGCACACGCCTGGGGAACCGTGTGAGCTGCCTACCAGCTGCCCTCTTCGGGCCTCCATCTTTCTAGATGTAAGTAAAAGCTGAAGGCAGCAGCATCCGAGGGCGCTGCTGGTTCCCCGGTCATCCCTCTTCTTGTGCCTGGGAAGCTGTTCTTATACCATGGAGTGCTAGGCCCTGGGCTGGGGGATTCTCATATTTCTAGGGTCAGCCAATCCTCACTCCAGCTTTGGAGAGTAGGCAACCTCATCCACACCTTAGAGACGAGCAACTCAGAGAGGTTGAGTGACCTGCTTCAGGCCACACAGCTTGGTTTGAGCCCAGTCAGCCTTAAGAGGGGGGACAGTGATGTTGATGCATTTCCCCTCCCTACCCTATTGCTACGTTGGCCCTTCCAGTCAGTCACAAGACTCTCCCCTCCTCCCCAGAGCTGGAAGAAAAGGGGAGCAGGAAGGACCCCGGGGGACAGAAATGCTATAGGCAGCCTTTGGTCCCACTTTAGGGAGAAAGATGAGGCCCTGGGTTGGTGGTGCCAAGTTGGCCACATTGCCCACAGGGAGCCAGGAACCTGGGTGAGGGGGCTGGGGCTCTGCAGAATGGCTTGTCTGCAGGACTGGGGCTGGATGAATGGACAGGCTTTGGTGGCTCAGAGTCTGATGGGCCTGGCAGGGTCCTTGGGGCCCATTGCCCAGATGAGAACACTGAGGCCCAAGGTCACACTGTCTGGATGGGTGTCTCCCAGGGAGAGTCCAGACTGGCCCTCTGCTGACCCTCCCCCCATTTATAGCCCCAGCCACCTGGAGCAAGATGGGCACCGAGCAGGTGTGGGCACCCGCCCCACAAGCCTGTGTCAGCAGTGTCTGTCTCATCAGTTCACAGCTGCTGGCAAACATCTGCTCTGTCTCCCACCCTGGCACCATCTGCCACCCCGCCTGCTCAGCCTCTCTATATAGCTTTCTCAACTTCTCTGTGTCTCTGCGTCTTCCTCTCTCCTCCTTTGCTCCTTCTCTGAGTGTCTTAGAATTGGTCATCTCTGCCTTGTCCACTGGGCAAGGCCAGATGGTCCAGTGCCCAGAACCCAGGGGAGGTGTAGAGTCAAGTGTGACAGGCCAGGCTTGGGGAGTGCAGGGCTGGGAGCTCTGCCATTCCCTGACTGATGGCCCTGAGCTTCCATCTCCTCATCTCTAAAATGGGGAGGACAGTTCGCACCTTGGAGGGCCGTTGCAGGGATGAGGGCTGAAGACAGTGCCTGGCACTTTCCAAGGCTCCTTCTGCTCCACACCTAGGTTTAGAGTTACTGCCACAGTCATCCAACCTGCCCATTCCCCAACTGGACGTGCTCAGGGATCCTGGGCAGCCCTGAGAAGGTACAGATTCCCAAGCCCCGTCCTCCCAGATCTCTTCTGCCAAGCTGGATCCATCATGCCGTATCCCTGCCAAGCTGTCCCTGGAAAGCTGTGATCCGCCTCTCGTACATTAACAGGAAGGGCTAACAGATTGGGGTCCTGGAGCCACCACTCAGCTCACCCAGGCTTAGCGCACATCTGAAAAATAGGAAGAATAAGGCTTTCTTCATAGCTTTGATGCAAGAGCTCCTGCAAAGCCCTCAGCACAGGGCCTTCTGTGGACATCACTGGGCTCAACAAACGGGGCTGGCTTTTCTTGTTGAACTCTGCCAGGGGTGGGAGCTCACCTGCTCGGGCTGCTCAGAGTGTTGGGATGGGAGAGCAGGGCTGCCTGTTCTACATGATGCCTTGCTGTGTTGAAATGCTTCAGTGCCCCAAGGAGTCCATGCCTCTGCCTACGAAGCCTCCCCCACCTGCCCACACCACTGACTTCTGCCTCTGACTTCTTGCAGCGTGACTGGGTAAGCCCACACCTGGCACCTGTTTCCTGCTGGTTTGCTTATTCTCTCTCACCCAGGGTGTTGCAAAAGCCTCCCAAATGGTTGTCCCAGTTCTCCTCTGCACTCTCCACTCCATTCTCCATCTGCACCTAGAAGGATTAAAGGAGAGCATTTCATTGGAGTATACGTCTTAGTATAAAGTTAGTATAAAGTGCTTAAATTTCTCAAGTGTGTGTTATTGTTCAGTTGCTCAGTCGTGTCTGACTCTGCAGCCCCATGGACTGCAGTACACCAGGCCTCCCCGTCCCTCACCATCTCCTGGAGTTTGCCCAAGTTCATGTCCATTGCCTCGGTGACACCATCCAGCTATGTGTAGCTGGATGGATTTCTGTATATGTATACACCATGTAAATGTCTCATTGATTGAGATACAGAACAATTCCAACAGCCCAGCACGTTCACCCGTGCCCCTTTCCAACCAATAATCTCCCCAGAGGTAACCAGTATTCAGACTTTAATCCCCAAAGTTAATTTCATCCACCCTTCAGTTTTATTTAAATGGGTCCACATAGCATATACTCATTCTGTCTCCCTTTCTTTCAGCATCATCTGTGAGACCATGCACCCAGTTGCCTGTGTTGGGAATTTCTTCTTTTTCATTGCTGCGTAGTATTTTGCTGAAGGAAGGTGCCGTCAGTTAATTCCCCTCTCTTCAGTAGTTGGATGTTAGAGTTGTTTTCAGTCTTTAGCTGTGATGACCATTTTTGTGCACATTCTTGGCGGTCACTGGCTTTCATTTCTCTTGGGTAAATACCTGTGAGTGGAAGTTAGATCATCGCACAGGCATGTGTTTAGTCTCAGTAAATATTGCCAAACAATTTCCCAAGTGGTTGAACCAATTTACACTCCCACCAGTAACATATGAGCCTTTTGGTAACTCCACATTCTTGTCAACCTTGGGAGTTACCATTCCTTTTTAATTTTAGACATTCTGGTGGGAGAATAATGGTATCTCATTGTGATTTTGATTTGCATTTCCCTAACGACTGATGAAGTTAAAAACTTTTCATGCGCTTGTTGTGCAGCCAGAGGTCATCTTTTGTATATTGTATCAGTCTTTTGCGAGTGTTTTCTAAATTGGTTTATCTGTTTTTTCTTGATCGAGATATTTGTTTCTTGTTCCTTGTAAAATATATAGCAGATTTGATTAATCTGTTGGATATACGAGAAGGAAATGTGCTTTTCTATCTTTGTCACTTCCTTTCCCATCCTCTCAGAACCCCTCACTTTGTCACCACTGAGCCTTTGAATACGGGGTGCTCTCTGCCAGGTGGAGTCTCCCCCTCTTCTCTGCCTTACTGGGGCTTGCGCTTTCAAGAGCTAAAGCAAACTCCACCAGCTCTGGGAAGTTGGCTCTTCCTGCTCCATATAACCCCTGTGTTTTGTATGCCTCAGAGCACATAGCCCGTTGGATGCAATGAAAGCAAGCCAAGGGGCACCTGGCTTCTCTGTGCACCTCTGGGGCAGGATGGTGTCTTCTGTGTCACAGTCGCCCCATACCTCACTCGAGGCTGGTTCCCAATCAACTCTTGTGGTAGGTTTTCGGTCATAGGATGGAGGCAGAGCCCAGTTTGCTTGCAAAGGTCCCCGTTTACACTTACAGATACAGTATGGTTATGAATGTCCCCTCCTGGAGGCCCTGAGGGGATGGGAACAGGAGAGGGTGCCCAGGGGAAGAGAATATTTGTTTCAGGGACGGACTTGGGTCTAGTGCTGACCTGGTGCCAATATGCTGTGTGCTATCAGGTGAATCTCTTCTATGCCTCAGCTTCCTCTTCTGTGAAATGGAGAGAATAAATAAAGCTTTCGTCGCCTGCGTCTCACGGGTGGTCATAGGGCAGATGAGACGTCAGATGAGCCTGTGACAGGAGCGCAATGCAGAGACATAGAGAAGCCGCTCCTGCCCCCAGGGAGGCTCCGCCTGGGAGGGGAGATGTCAGGCACTGCCCCCCACCCCCACTGCAGTGAGTATGAGGAGGGAGGGGACACCTGAGGCAGGTCCCGACAGGGGCAACCTGGCTGGACGCTGACACCGGTTACATCCAGGTGGTGGCTAAATGTCCTTTTCTGAATGTTGAAAACAGTTCATAATTTCAATTAAAGGAATTAAAATATAAAAACATAGGTTGGGCCCTTTCAACCCGCTCGGTGCTTGTGAGGAGCCCCTCCTGTCTGACGCATCACCACTGATGGGGCCGGGCACGGTGCAGGGCTGCTGTGTGGGGCACACCCTCCCTCGGATGCAGCTGGCTGAGGACAGGTGTGCTCGGAGTTGAGGAAATGCGACTCAGTGCCTGGGCCGCGGCCTGCTGAGGGCCAGGTGCCAGGCCCGGGGAGGGGGCGAGGTGGGAAGTGGCAGAGGTGAGCTTGGCTGGCTTCCAGAGTCAGCGTCAGGGTGGGGCTTCTTAGAGGCCACAGTTTCTTTGTATGCATGGGAGACTGAGACCCAGAGGGCAGACAGGACTTGGCCCATGTCACATGGGAAATTCTAGGCCAGATCTCCCCATTGACTCCACTTCCCACCTGCCTCATGCTTGCCAGGGGCCAGGAGGCATTTTTCTAGGTTCTGCTCAGGTTTCAGAGGCCTGATGTCACCTAGTGAATCCCTAAGCAGAGGATGTCCTCTGTGTCTTGGCCCTGGGTGCCCCTGCAAGGAGATCCTTAGTGTCCTGGGGCTGCCAGAGAAGATGGGGGTGCTGAGGGGGAAGGTGTGGTGCTGGTGCTGCTCGTCTGGCTTGTGGACACAATTGTTGGCATCCTGACATCTTTTCTCAACTCCACAGTCAGCGCTTAGGGGTTGGTGGCCTGAAATTAGCCACGGCGGGAGTATTGATGGAAACAGGGAAATGCTTCAAGGCAGAGTGGTTCCCTGGATACCAAGTTTCCTATTTACCAGCATACCACTGCCTGGCCCCATCCTCCTCAGCCACACAGCTCCACTTTATGATTTGAAGAAAGGTTTAAAAAGTTAAAAAAAAATCATTCTATTGGACCATTCAATTTTTTAAATCTACCCTGCAAGTGCCAAGGAAGTCTGTGTGTTGTGGACTAACCTGGGCTAACTTGTATGTCCTGAACTGACCCTTGATTCTGGGCTGTCCTAGGCTAACTTGTGTTCCAAGCCAACCCAAGTACTCTGGGATAACCATCCATTTCTGGGTTAACCCAGGCTAATGTGCATGTTCTGGGTTAATGGGTGGGTCTGGGCTAAGCTGGGAGAGAGTTCTAGGCTGGCCTGGGCTGACACACATATTCTGAGTGAAGCTGTAGGTTCTGGGCTACTGTGGGGAATTGTTCCAGACTAATCTTCAGGACCTGGGGGAGTCCTGGCTCCTCTGCTGGAGACAAGGGCAAAGTTTGGAGCTCCGGTCCTGATGTCCTCTTATGTTTTCAGGGGTGGGAAACAGGCCCTCAGTTTTCCTTCTTATAAATGAGAACAACCAGAGGTTAGCAATGAACTTGGAGCTCTGTTGTGAGCGAGCACCTCAAAGGGGCTCAGGAGGCCCAGAACCAGCCTCTCCTCCTGGACTTGTTGGGGAAAGGGAGGCACAACCAGCTCCTGCGTAGGGCAGGCAAGACTGGGCTGGCCGGGTGAGGGACAATGGGGCCTCTGTGGGTTCTGGGGAGGAAGCCAGACAAGAGAAGGGCTCCCTGCCCTTGCTGACTCTTCCTGAAGAAGAAAGGCGGGGACCTCATTTAAGACTCCAGGGACTTCCCTGGTGGTGCAGTGGCCAGGAATCCGCCTGTCAGTGCAGGGGGCAGATCCCTAGTCTGGGAGAATCCCACATGCCGCGAGGCAGCTGAGCCCATGTGTTGTAACCACTGAAACCCGTGTGCCCAGAGCCTGTGCTCCGCACAAGGGAAGCCACCACAGTGAGAAGCCTGCGTGCTGCAATGAGGAGTAACCCCATCTCGCCACAACTAGAGAAAGCCCGTGCAGAGCAACCAGGAGCTAGTGCAACCAATAAATCAGTGAACAGACTTGACTCCACTCCCCGCCTCACCGGGAACCCCTCCTTCAAGGGGCATTCATGCACAGCTCTGTGTCAGCCGACGCATCCCTGGCCGCCCATGGCTTTCGGGGATGGAGGATCATCAGCCCAGACCCTGTGGTGCCTCTCAGAACCCCTGTCCACGTGACCTCCCTCTAGCCCTCGGTCCATCTTCTGCTGCCTCCCCAGGGCACTGAGGTGAGAGCCACTAGGTCCCCCACCACTCCTAGCCCCTGGTGACCTCCCTTCTGCCGCAGACTGAAGGGCTGCTTTCTGGGGGGTCTGCTGGGCCTGCTGGGAGAGTTTCCTCCAGCATGTGTGCCCTATGGATGCAACTATATCATGCCCGACAGATACAGTGACAACAGCATCAGTGCCCCCAGTACCACTGAGAAGGCCAGTGCTGACCCCAGAGTGCTGCCCACACCCCGAGTTAGGGGTGCCCCTCAGCCATCTTTCCCACTGGGCGCATCTGTCTCCTGCCTCCCTCCAGTCAAGCCCACTCATTCCGACCCTCCATTAATACCTAGTTCCTGAGTCGCTCTGGAGGGTGGGTGCTGTGCACAGCAGACAGGTGCCTCCCCTGCCCTCCTGCAGCTTGCAGTTCCTGAACCTATTGCAGCTTTGCTTCGATCTCTCCCTCTCTATGCAAGACTCTCTCCCCATGCCCTCCTCCAGGAAGCTCTCCCTGATTCCTCACAATGCCTTTCTTCCTTTTCAGTTCCTTGAAAACTGCTCCCTCACTCACTGGGTGCCCTTTCGGCAACGCCAGGTCCCTTCCCAGGATAGGTGGGCCTCGAAACACTCCAGTCCATGTGAGAGACAGGCCCATTCCTGGCTGAGGTCCTTCAATCCATCCTTTGCCTCTGATAAGGCCAGCACTGCCATCGAGGTCACAGCAAGACCCTTTTCTCATGTTGTTTGGGCTGGCTGGGGCTGCCCAGGGGTCTCTATCTTACCAGTTGTGCAGGACAGGGTGGCACCTGGGGTCTGTGGACAGGCAGGCTCTCTGAGCCTTGTGTATATGGTGGGAATTTTGCTCCAAAATCACCATCTTCACACCTAGTGTTTCTGTTCTCATTCACCCACCATTGCCCCTGTTTGGCCAGAGTTAGGAATGGGTGGGCAGTCCTCTATGAAGGGATTCAAGTTCCTGAAGGATGGGCCTGCCCATCTTTACCTCCAGTTCCTCCAGAAGACGGGCTCCTGGTGGCCCTCTGTATAAAACGCTGACTACCTCCAAAGGCCTGAAGGCCAGCAAGTTCTATTTTCTTGCCTGACTCTCCACTCTTGGCAGCAGGCACTTCCATCTCTGGCCTGCTCCTCCTTCCTCCCCGTGCTCCCCTCTCCCCAAGTCTTCTTTCCTTTCACCTCTCCTTTCCTCTATTCCTCCAGAAAACACAGTCTTAACGTTTGAATGGAATGGGGCGCAATGACTTCTGAGCTCTAGGGGCTTGGTGGGCAAGAGGGAGAGGAGGGCTGGGAGGGAGCAGAGCAGAGGAGGGTTTGGAAAGGCAGAGAAAAAAGTCCAGGAAATGAGGTTTGGGCTGCCCTGAGGGTCAGCATAGAGAAGGGCTGCTTTATTCTGTGGGGAACCATTGAGGGTTGACGAGCAGGAGGTGGACATGAAGGGCAGGCCTTGGGGGCCACTTAGTGGCTATGAATAGGAGAGAAGGGGGCCTGGAGGTGAGGACTAGGCTATATCCATTCTAGGCATTGGGGAAACCTTGGGCTTCAGTTTCCTTTTCTGTCAGGTGGGTAATAATCCTAAACTAGTGTATTGCTAAGTTGCTTCAGTTGTGTCTGACTCTCTGCAACCCCATAGACGGCAACCCACCAGGCTCCCCCGTCCCTGGGATCCTCCAGGCAAGAACACTGGAGTGGGTTGCCATTTCCTTCTCCAATGCATGAAAGTGAAAAGTCAAAGTGAAGTTGCTCATTCGTGTCTGACTTAGTGACCCCACGGACTGCAGTCTACCAGGCTCCTCCATCCATGGGATTTTCCAGGCAAGAGTAATGGAGGGGGGCGCCATTGCCTTCTCCGAAACTAGCGTAAGGAGACCATAATGGCACCCCACTCCAGTGCTCTTGCTTGGAAAATCCCATGGGTGGAGGAGCCTGGTACACTGCAGTCCATGGGGTCGCCAAGAGTCCGACACGACTGAGCGACTTCGCTTTCACTTTTCACTTTCACTTTTCACTTTCATGCATTGAGAACGAAATGGCAACCCACTCCAGTGTTCTTGCCTGGAGAATCCCAGGGACGGGGGAGCCTGGTGGGCTGCCGTCTAAGGGGTCGCACAGAGTCGGACACGACTGAAGCGACTTAGCAGCAGCAGCAGCAGCAGCAGCAGCAGCAGTGATCTGCCTCATCGTCTCTGGACACCATGGCCTGAAATTCTGACACTGGCCACTAGGTGGCAGACAGCCCCCAGGAGCCCCACCTGCAGCCCCAAGCCTGGGCCAGGAGGACTTCTCCCCTGAGAGGATCAGTCTCAGAGCTGCCTCATCCAGTGTGCACTTCGTAGGTGGAATCTTCTCTCCTTACCCACCCACCAGCTCCAGTCCAGACAGAGGCCTCGGGGGCCTTGGGGCACAGAGGGGAGGCCATGAATGAGAAACTCCAGGTCCGCGTGCCTGATATGGGGGCCTCTCTCCGGGGCAGGTCTGTGCCAGGGGACAATTTGTGTAGGGTTGCCAGATGTAGCAAATAAATACAATATTTGGGATATAATTATACTGAATATTATTCATCATTAATCTGAAATTCAAATTTATCTGGCAACTCTGACTCTGAAGCACTGGCCATCACGAGGGACAAGGCCAGTCACTCACATTTCTGCACTGCCCAGGGTGTGGGCTCAGGTTGCTGGGGCTGAGGGCTGTCAGAAAAGGAGTTGGCACAGGGTGGGTAGAGCCAGCTTTAGTTCAGTCACTTCCCCTGGATGCCTACTCATCCATCCATTCATTCTTTCATGGGAAAAAGTGGAAACTGTGGCAGATTTTATTTTCTTGGGCTCTAAAATTACAGTGGATGGTGACTGCAGTCACAAAATTAAAGGATGCTTGCTCCTTGGATGAAAAGCTATGACAAACCTAGACAGCATATTAAAAAGCAAAGACATCACTTTGCCAACAAAGGTCTGTCTACTCAAAGCCATGGTTTTCCCTAGTAGTCATGAACAGATGTGAAAGTTGGACCATAAAGAAAGCCAAAGAATTGATGCTTTTGAACTGTGGTGCTGGAGAAGACGCTTGAAAGTCTCTTGGACTGCAAGGAGATCAAACCAGTCAATCCTAAAGGAAACCAACCCTAAATGTTCATTGGAGTGACTGATACTGAAACTGAAGTTCTAATACTGTGGCCACCTGATGCGAAGAGCTGACTCATTGGAAAAGACCCTGATGATGGGGAAGATTGAAGGCAGGAAGAGAAGGAGACGACAGAGGATGAGGTGGTTGGACGACATCATCAACTCCTTGGACATGAGTTTGAGCAAACTCTGGGAGATAGTAAAGGACAGGGAAGTCTGGTGTTCTGCAGTCCATGGCATCGAAAAGAGTCAGACATGACTCAGTAACTGAACAACAATCCATCCATCCATCCATCCATCCATCCATCCATCCATCCATCCATCCATCCGTCCATCCATCCATCCCTCCACCCGCCTGTCCGAGTCACTCCTTGAGGACTGGCTAGGCTCTGAGAGCGCAGAGACCATGGGTCACTGTCCTCGCATTCTCATGGGCTCTATTTCTGTCTTTCCAGTTCCAGCCCATCCAGCTTCTCTCTGGAGCTTGGCAGAGCCTGGTGGTGGAACCACATGGAATCTGCGACTCCTGCCTGCTCTGAGAGTTGTGCTCAGCATTCTGGCTGGACACACACGCTCCACTTTTCCCGTCACTGGACTGGGATGTTCAAAGGGCCGGGGGGCTCGAGTGGTGACAATTGCCCCTTCACCAGGAGTCATGCACATGTGTGGGACCAGGAAGAGGAGGGGAGGGAAAGGGGAAGCAAGGGTGGAGGGAGGGCCACTCTGCGGGCAGGCCCCGAGGGTGGGCCTTCATGTGGAGACAGCGCCTGCCTTCCCTTGATGCCCTGGGGCACAAGTGGCTCAGGACTCAGAAGGCCAGCTCAGGGATGCCTCCTGGAGGCCCGTTGACCTCATCTCCTGCTCCCACAATCCCACTCCCATGATGATAGATGTGAAAGTGGAGTCCCAGAGAGGGGCAGTGAGTGACTCAAGGCCACACAATGTCCCGCTCCTCATCTGAGTGTATTGCCCTGTGTCCTCCAGGCTCTGATCTGCTCTAGCTCTCAGGCGCTGCGAGGCACCTTCTGTCCCCCAGGGGTCCCCAGCAGGCCCTAGGCTGGGCCATCTGCAGTGACACAGCCTGGGGCCTGAAGACCTGCCCTCAGCCACCCTCTTCACAGGGAAGAAGATTCACGAGGCAGGTGAGTTACTTTAAAGGAACCTGCAGTCTTTTTATCACCTTGATGGCTACAGTGGGTTTTGTTTCAGGGAATATCTGTAAGACTTTAATTAAATCAGGAACTCAGGCCCCGCCAGCTTCCCTGCTGCTTATCAGCTTCTTAAGGCTGTGATTCATTACCCGGGATTATTTTTTTCATCCCTGAAATAATCTTTAAAGGCCTTCTATCAGGAAGATTAAAGCTATAAGTCATACATGCACACGTGGTTGCTTTCTTTTTTCTGCACATGGCGGTGTGGAGCCACCCAGAGGACTGGGCCACACGCTGCCCTGGCCTTCTCGGTCCCTCAGGGACCCTCTGCTGCCCTGGCTCGGGGAGGAGCAAGGGGGGTGTGGCCCTCTGGCTGGACAGAGGTTTGGCTGGAGCTGTGGGTGCTGGGGTAGCCTGGGTGGGTGGGAAGTGGGAGAGAAAGAAATTTAGCATTGGGTTTCCCCTGATGTCCTGGGTGAGAAAGGCCAGGCCTGTCACTCATCACCCTCTACCCTCACCAACAAAATGCAAAGGAAAGGGAGAGACAGAGAGAGGGACTTAGCTCCTCTCTCGACCTGCAGCTCACCTTTTCCTCTTACTCTTCCTTCCGTGCTTGATGACTCTTCTCCTTCCTTCACTTGACAAACATCCCCTGGTCCTGCTCTGGGTCACTGTCTGTTCTGCGTGCTCAGCCGGGCAAGACGGATGGGATGCCTTTCAGGGATACAGACAAGTAGTGAGTGATGACACCACGTTTATTTCTCTCTCCCTCTCTTTGACTCTTTGCCTCCCGGTCCTCTTTACCCCATCTTTCTCTGTCTCTGTCTTTGAAACTGGAGAAGCAAGGCTTTCTTTTCTAGTGAGAGGCAGGACTTCTTACTGGAGGTAGTGACCTTGGACTTATCTTGAACTGTTCACAATGACTCTCCCCTGGGCCAGCTTCCTCAGGGACAGGATGGTCTCAATCCAGGTCCCTAGACCCTTGAGGATGAATGAAGTCCATGGTTCAGCCTCTAACAGGAACAAGGCAATCGGGGGCATGGAGAGAGGAGGGTGGCCTTCCTGGAGGAGGTGGTAATGAGGACTCGGGTAGGCTGCAAAGAACTTGGTTCTGGAACATAACTTGCTCTGGCCCTCACGCTCTAACCCCTAGGCACCCAGTGCCTGTCTCATCTCTTTTGAGGGTGAACTATGAGGTGCTGAGACTCAGCTTTTGACAGACTCTTCCCACTCTAGCCCTTGGCCATTGCCAAGTTCAGTGAGTTGGACACACCATAAGTGTTATAACTTTGGAGATGTTACTTTGTGCAGATGGGAGCCCATGATGTCTCACGTAGAGCTTCCAGGTGGGTCTACCCTGGGACTTAGAATTGCCCTGCACTTGCTGGGGCTGGGAGCAGTCGTAGGTACCATTGGCATGAGTTGATCTGCGAAAGTGTGTATGTGAAGAAGAAATTCCATGTGTGGATGTAATGGACCGAGATGGGGCAAGGAAACATGGGACCTGGGAACCTGGGGTGGGATGCGGCCCAGCCCCCAGCACATGACTTTACTTCCATTCTCTTCCACTTCCAGGCTTTTGCATGGGCTGTTCCCACACATCTCCACCCCCACGTCACCTGGGATCATCCACCCATCTCATGCCGCACCACCCAGATGAAGCCAGGTCCCTGTTCAGCTCCCCTCACACTGTGCAAGGCCCAAGTCCTGAGCAGCCCTGGAGCTGATTTGTGCAGTGACTTGGTGGGACAGGCTCCCTTTGGGGGCTGTCAGCCCACAGCGCAGGACTCTAGCTGTTGGCTCATGGCTGGGCCCCTCTGCCTGGCAAGTCTGCCAAAGGAGAAGACGAGTTGAGGGGAGGGATTTGGAGATGTGGCATTTCCAAGAGGGGCTGCTTCAGGTCCCTGGTGTTGCAACATGTTCCAGAACAGAAGCATTCTTGGTCCACTTCTTCCCAGAACGCCAAGGGTCTTTGTGATGCTGAGGACCAGCCAGGCTGCCCCCAAGAAGGGATCAGATCTGTCAGGCTCTCTTCTCCTGGGGCCACAGGTGTGGCAGGGGCTCGGGCACATGGGAAAGCCCCCTTCTTTTCCCAGCCTCCTCAGCCTTTCCTGGGTTGGGGTGGGAACTGTAGATGAAGACAATGAGCTGGCACGATCTGGAGGCAGACACTACTGTGACCTCCTTCACAATGCAGGCTGGCCAGGCTGGTAGACATTTTTATTTATATTGATTTGTGTCACACATGATGACTTCATTTTCTGAAACAAAACTCAGGAATGTATGCGGAAGTGTATGCAGTCAAATCTAGGCCATCTTGATGTTCTGTAACATCTGCTCCCAATTGTGTGTGTGTGCGTGTGTGTGTGTGTGTGTGCGCACGAAGCCCTAGCATTTTATTAGACACTGATTGAGTTTCAGGGGCTGTGGGCTGACCTGTGGTTCATCTGAAAGTTGAGGGTGAAGGCTGACCACGGAGAGGCAATTAGCTCGTGATTGCTGGAAGGGCAAAGGTCTCTCCTTATAATGATAGCTCCTGCTTATTGGGCACTCAGCAAGCCCTCTGTGGGAAGTGTAATATGTGCAGTGTTTCTGGACCCTGCAATAGCCTTGTGGTGTAATTGTTACTGCCCCATTTTACAGATGAGGAACAGAGAGGCTAGGGTGCTCCACTCATTCACTCACCCATTCACTCATGCATGCACACGTTCATAAGAGTCTTTACGGTAGGTCCACTGTGTGCTGGGTCCTTGATGGGATGTGAGGGAGCTGGCGGAAACTCAGCCCAGCTGGGATGGGACCTGATCTCACTGCGGGCCTTTCCTGGCACCACGCCTGCTCAGAAGGAAGTGCCTCAAAGGAGCCTGATAGAAGCCTGAGGATTGGCTGGGTTCACAAACCAAAGATGACAGTGCAGGGAGATGGGGTCCTGGTGCGGGCTGGGCTGGTCACCGCTGGAAGGCAGGGCCACTCTGGACTGCCCAGGGATGCTTGGAATCCACCCCTGGTCTGGTCCAAGTTTGGAGCCACACTTGTGCGCTTCACTCTTAGAAAATCTTGGCTAAAAATGGAAAACCTCAACAGTCCTTTATCTTTCTGCCTCTCCAGAGCCCTAATTCTCCCACATCCTCTCGGCGGCAGCCCAGCCCGCCTTGGTGCTTGCCTTGGATACAGCACGGCTGAGGTTCTCAAGACCTGTTTGTCTTGTTATATCAACACAGCAGAAGCAGCGGCAGCAAGGCTGATGAAATAATAAAGCTCCTTATTTGCATCAGGCTCGGTTTCATATCCCTGGTCTCATTTTGTTCAGTGGCCGAAGGAGGGAGGCGCTGTTATCACCACCCCCATTCTCAGCCGAGGACATTGGGTGTGGACTTTCTCTGCCCTGCGGGTGCTTCTGTGCCAAGGTTTGGCCAAAGCTCCCTTCACTTGGTACTGGGTGGGGGCAGGAAAGCCAAAGGCAGCGGAGGTTTGCACCTGAAAGAGAAAACTCTGCAGTCACAATCTTGGCATTGAGGCCTCAAGTACTCTGGGCCTCAGTTTCCACATCTGTACAATGAGGCTAATGAGAGCGCCTCCCTGCCACCACCACCTTTTACGTGACTCTTGGGATTAAGAGAGATGCTGTGTGTGTAACCCTGTTGGTACAATGCCGGGGCAGAGTAGGTCAGGATGAAAGGTGATGAGGAGGAGAAGAGTGGAAAGGGGGCAAGACAGTCACCCCCTTGCTGCAGAATCTAAGCTGAGAAGTATGGGAAAATGTCCCTGGCAGCTCATGGACAGGCAGGCTTTCCCAGCCAGAGGGAGGAGGCTGATGTTACCATGTGCTTGGCCAGGAGCTAGGGATGTGGGGTCAGACCACCTCCCCGAGCCTCTCTTTCTACCTTTATGAAACGGGAGTGAGCCGCCTGTCTGCTTTCCCAGGGCCATCCGGCAGCTCAAACCATACCACAGATGTGAAAGATCTCATGAAAATTTCTGGCATTGCTTAAATCACAGAAAAATAGGCATTTCCAGTACTATCAAAAATTTCCTCTGTTTTACCTCTCAAATGACAGAGAAAAGACTCCTGCCCGAGAAGCTTCTAGCCTGAGATGGTTCATTCCCTCCCTGGGAGTCCCTGCAGCCTCCTGCGGCACCATTCCACCTGCAGCCTGCGCCCCCAGCCCTCTCTGCTCCAAGGGCCTGATCCTGGTGGTTTGTTTGAGACCCTGGGCTCCGGTGCAACAGCTCCTGGAAGCCGTGATGCCACCAGCTTGCTGGGTGACGGCTCTAATCTCAGGGCTTTGGTCAAACGGCTTGGGTTGTTGGGAGGGTGCAGTGAGGTGGTGTATGGACATGCGTGAGGCACACGGTGGGTGCTTAGGACATATTAGGCCCTCCTTTCTTGACTTCTCAGTCCTAAGTCTTCCCTTTCTTGAATATAAACTTTATCTACAAGATGAGGGGGTTGGAACTTGAAAGGATGGCAAAGCATGAGGCTATTCTTGGGACCACCCCACACTCTCCAAGGGGCAGGCAGACACCACTAATTAACTGGAATCAGCCTCAGAATCCCTCTTAACTGAGGATCCAGGGAACTTCAACCAATCAGTTCACACAGAGTCTGAACTTCTAAGGACTGGAACAGTCCTGGTAGGGGAAGGCTCAAGGATTCTACATCAGGGGAGGGTGGATTTAAAACTTGCTGTGTGAGAACAGGAGGAAGATGAGGAGGAGGGGAGAAGAAGGAAGATGATAATCCCTCTATATGCATAAGACCTGTTGCTTCCAGAGGGTGCCCCGAGACACAGGAGGGCCTGGCTGGCAAAGAGGTACAGGTTGGAGGCTGAAAACCCCAGACCTGGGGTTCAGTACCTGTCCTTTCCCAACTGTTGGCTCCAAACAGGCTCCAATACATGTCATCGCCACCATCTTTTCCAGGCACATGGGTCTGTGACTTCACTAATCCTCAAAGCCCCACTCATCCCCGTTTTATAGACAGAGAGGCAGAGGCTAAAACATGGGGACTTGGTCGCTAAGGTTGCACCTCCAGACAGGAGCTGAGCTGTAAACTCCCATCTGTTCCTGCTGGATTTACTCAGGCCATTAGCCAGGTCCCTGACATCAAATGAATTCTATAATTTGTAAACGCAGCTGAGTGGCTTTTACAGAGGAATGTCGGGAAGTGATAAAAAAAAAACACACATATCTTCGATAGATTTACGGGGCAGCCGAATGCCAGCGTTTTAGCCCCTCCTGCTTCCTCCAGGAGCCACACACGTCCAGAGAGGAGACCCAAGGAGGCTTTCGTGGCCGACAGCCAGGCCTTCCATCGACTTGTACAAGACAGGTTTATGGCGGCCCGGAGGAGACCAGCAATGCAGGGCAAGAGGCAGAGGCTGCCTCTGTCTAGGGCTCAGGCAGGGATGTAACAGGCTGGTAGGTGAAGCCTGGCAGGGTGCTAGAAAGTTCTCTGGATAGCAGGCTGACAGAGGCATTTCTGAGGCTGTTTCTCCCCCTCCCCTTTCCCTGCCTCAACTCCATCCTCTAAAGCACTGAGAACATACACGCCTGCCCCTTCTTTTAGGTCACCACCCTTCAGACACTTAAGGCTGTGCTTATGCCCTCTGCCCGGGGGCATCTGGGGCGTGTCTTCTCCAGTCAGTGCCTTCCAGGCCCCTCTGTTTTATCCAGCACATCAGAGACACTCCGTAACTAACCAGCTGTCTGGTGTGGTGGTGAGCTCCCCAGAGCTGGGGGCATTCAAGCAGAGGCTGTGAGAATGAGTTGGGGTGAGGCAATTAAGCTGGATGGCCTCTAAGACTCTTTCTCATCCTCTTTGATTCTAGTCTGGCCCTGGCATTCATGGAAGCCACTGGAAGGGTCTGCCAGGAAGCTAGAGTGAGGTGACCAACTTGATTTGCTCAAGGCTAAGGAGTTATGACCAACCTAGATAGCATATTCAAAAGCAGAGACATTACTTTGCCGACTAAGGTCCGTCTAGTCAAGGCTATGGTTTTTCCTGTGGTCATGTATGGATGTGAGAGTTGGACTGTGAAGAAGGCTGAGCACCGAAGAATTGATGCTTTTGAACTGTGGTGTTGGAGAAGACTCTTGAGAGTCCCTTGGACTGCAAGGAGATCCAACCAGTCCATTCTGAAGGAGATCAACCCTGGGATTTCTTTGGAAGGAATGATGCTAAAGCTGAAACTCCAGCACTTTGGCCACCTCATGCGAAGAGTTGACTCTTTGGAAAAGACTTTGATGCTGGGAGGGATTGGGGGCAGGAGTAGAAGGGGATGACAGAGGATGAGATGGCTGGATGGCATCACTGACTCGATGGACGTGAATCTGAGTGAACTCCGGGAGTTGGTGATGGACAGAGAGGCCTGGTGTGCTTCGATTCGTGGGGTCGCAAAGAGTCGGACACGACTGAGCGACTGAACTGAACTGAACCGGAGGAGATTTCAGGAATGCGGGACTCAGTGCTAAAACTAGGAAAGTCTCTTTCCCTTCCTCTTTTTCTGGCAAGTGGGCAGAGGAAGGAGGGGCCTGCTCTCCACTGGTTGCCCTGGTGTAACCTGCCCCAGCTCTCTGTCAGGCTGTCCTCAACCCAGCGCCTGGCCTCCGTCTGTCATCTCACCAGCTTCCTTCTGCCCCAGCTTCCCTGCTCCCTGCATGGCAGAGGTGGAGAGGGTGGAGACTGGAGTGGGCTGAGGGGGGAGCCTCCCCCTGCTCAAGGCTGCTCCTCACAGCTGGAGGGCAGACCTAGAGTGTGGAGGACCCAGGGCCCCTTCAGGGAAACAGAGCTGTTTCCGTGTCAGTCCTCAGCAGGGCTGGGCTGGGCCCTGAGGCTCACTGGGGCTGGGCTTCAGCCCCTCCATGCAGCCTGGCACTCGGCAGAGGTGGGCTGGGGGCAGAATGGGAGCAGATGGTCCCAGGAAGGGGCAGTGGCAACCGGGAAACTCAGGCCCTAGGCTGACCTCACCACTGACCCGGGGTACACCACTGCCCTCTCTGAGCCTCAGTGTCCTCACGGTGGTGGAAGAGAGTCCCCTGTTCTTGCCATTCACTGTGTGGCCCGGATGGTGGGATCCGTAGCTCTGACACTTCAGGGGGTGCAGGGGGGTGATTCTTAACATGAACACAGGCCTAATTCTTGCTCAGACTATCAGGGGGCGGACCCCAGTCTTGCTCTTCATCACACACATGCTGAGCAATGTGCAAATTCCCTCACGGCTTCCACACCTGAATCTGTATACACCCACCCACCTCCACATAGCCACACCCCACTCATCCACACAGACACACCTTCAGACACCCCCATACACCTTCATACCTCCCCATGCCTGCACAGCCTCAAGCACACATACATCCACCCCCCACCCCTAGCACTGCCTTCCCAGGGAAGGTGACAGCAGCAGAGACATGGCGTGTCAGGGTGAAGAACTGTGGGAGAGCCTTGCTCTGCAGCACAGATGGGACTCAGGGACTGGAAAACAGCGGGGTGGGGAGGCAGGTCACCCACAGCCTGCAAAGGGGGGGGGGGGTCCTGAGTAGATTCTTCTAGCCTAGGCCCCAGGTGCTGGGTCCTGCAGGGGTGCCAGGGGGCCCTGCTCCCCTCTCACAGCCTGGCTCCTGGAAGTGGCTGGACAAGCCCAGCCTCACATCCCTGACCCTGAGCTTTAGCCTTCTTTAAAATGCAGGAGGAAACGTGGTGGGGAGAGTGGAGGTGACTGGCCCAAGGTTGTGCAGAAACCAGAAGGGAAACCAGATCTCTCCCGAGAGGCTCTGAGATGCACTAGAAATGTGACACACAGAGGCTGCGGAGGAGCCTGCGGGAGGAGGGGCTTTCATCTGCCTGGGCCCCCGGAACACTTGACTCCCAAAGGCCAGAGGCTCCTCCAAGGGGCCACGGGTGCAGGGGTCCTTTGGGAGGAAGGCCGGGTGGAGCCAGGGGCCAGCAGCTCTGGCTTCTTCTCCCTCGGGGGTCTCTCTGCCTCCCTCCCCGCCCCCATCTCCTGATCTGCTTACCTGTCCATCTGTTTTGCTCTAGACTCTTGCTCTAGTTCTGGTCACAGCCTCAGTCCACATCCCAGAGAGCCTTGTCTGTGGTTGCCTGCCCCCTGGGCCAGCACTGGTGCCAGCCCACGTGATCCGTCCCAGGCTGCCACTTTCACCCCTGTCCAAATAGTGCCATCTGGTGGGTGTGGACGGGGCCATCCCAGCTCCAAGGAGACATGGGGTAACTCTTCCTGGAGGAGGGAGTTGGGGCCCAATCTTGAAGGAGAAGCATGATTTCAAAGAGTGGTGGAAGTTCTAGCTCAGGGGACGCTAGAAACGTCAACTGGGGAATGGCCTGCCCGGAGGGCCATTGCAGCCACAAAATGAGTCAGAGGGAGTACAGGGTGAGAAGGGTGGGCTGAGGGTACAGCTGGTGGAGGGTCTGCACTGAAGGGATGGAGAGGGAGCCAGAGCAGATGAGGGCAACCAGGGTTGCTTGGGAGTTGGGGGAGGACTGGAACAGGGCTGTGCCTCCCCAGACCAAAGAGGGGGGCCAGCCACATCAGCTGCTGAAAAGGGGCCTAGGGTGACCATCAGGAGGCTGGTGGTGACCTTGGTCAGAGCAGCTCCATGCTTTGTGGGCATGGCCGGACTGCAGGGGTGAGGAGTGAGGGGAAAGTGAGGTGTGCAGACAGCAGCTGTAGATTACTTTGTGGGTTCATGGGGGAGAGAGGGTCCTGAGCCCAGCCTGCTATGTACCCCTGAGATGGATAGTGGGGAGTGCTTCTCAGCCCCTGGCTCTCCTGCAGGAGGCAGGAGAGGGCACAGGAGCCAATAGAAAGTGAAAGTGAAGTCACTCAGTCGTGTCTGACTTTTTGCGACCCCATGGACTGTAGCCCACCAGGCTCCTGCGTCCATTGGATTCTCCAGGCAAGAATACTGGAGTGGGTTGCCATTTCCTTCTCTGGGGATCTTCCTGACCCAGGGATCGAACCCAGGTCTCCTGCATTGCAGGCAGATGCTTTAACCTCTGAGTAGCTTCCAAAGCTCTAGGACAAGCTCATGCTGCATTAACAGGTGACATCTGTCCTGCTCTGCCCAGACCACAGCCCCAGGACCTTTACCCTTGGACGGGCAGGAACAAACTGCTGTATGTCTCCAGGAAAGGGAGTGGTGGTGCCTGGGCCACAAACACTGAGCTGGGCGCCGGGTGCTGGAGAAGTTCTAGAGTTGGAGTTAGGGAGAGCGTGATCATTGCTCTCAAACATCTGAAAGTCTGTCTGCTCAAGCAAGAGGAATTCTACTTGCCCAGGGTAACTCCTGAAGGGAGAGCTAGCTTCAGAGCTGGGGAGGGTCAAGAGGCAATTTTCAGCTCAAATGAGCAAGTCTCTAGGTCAGTAGTGTCCCTGTGTGTCTGCTGGAGGCACAGGGACAGGTGTGAGAGTCCTGTCGCTGGCAGTAACGGGGCAAAGGATGCTGCTTTGTCATACCTTGGGTGTCTTACACATTCAAGGCACCCAAAGAACAAGGGATCCAAGGGACACCCAAGAACTGCATGATATGGTCTCTGCTCTTGGGGGCTGATGGGATCATCCGGGAAACCTGACTCGGACAAAACACAGAGTGAGCTAGGGGAATACGAAGGACTGTCAGGCCCATTCCATATTTCTGGAGGGACCAGGGCACGAATAGAGCTGCCCTGCACTGGCACAGGCTGGCTGGTGGACCGTAAGGAAGAATACAGTTGGAATGGGGTAACCTTGGGCAGGGGGAGCAGGAAAGGGGTTCCAGTTTCCGGCACGAGGAGGGGGTTGGATGCGAACAGATGACCTCTGCAGTTCCTTGACTCCGGAGTTCCTTGGCAGCAAAAAACACCCACAGAACTCTAAGCGGCACACAAGGTTACTGAGGACGGAGCAGAGATCCCAATATAGCTGGTGGGAGGAAGGCGGCAGCGGGCGAGGGGAAAGTAGGTCCCCCGAACAAATGAGGTGGGGCATGAAATTAACGAGGCTGGAAAGGGCTGAGCTCAGGGACTCATTTTTAAGAACTGTCTTTTAGCTAGAAAAATGAGGGAAAGGAATTTGGGCAATGAAGACGTAATGGAGATGGTGAACGCATCTGTCAACCTCTAGCCAACTGGCCAGAGAGAGGGGCCTCCTGGAGAGCAAGGACGAGGTGCAGATCAGAGGGACTGGGGTGATTCCTACATGCCATGCGAGGTAGAGAGGAGCTGGAGATGGGAGGTGGGGGACAGCAACGGGGGGCAACCACCTCCTGCCCACCCCGGCAAGGCTCCATATCGTCCTGTCCCCTGCCTGCCCTCAGGAGCCGTGCACTGACGACTTTTCCTATCCCAACCTGTTCTCATGCTATCTCTTCACTTGGTATGCTATTTTACCCCTGGCCAAGATGGGCTTGTCCTAAATGACCTCCAAGGGTCCTTCTGCTTGGCCTCTTGCATGGTGGGTATAGGGGCTGCCGGGGTCGCTGGTTGCCTTCACCCTTGCCTCTTTGGGAAGAGTAGATGCTGGTGCCTTGGTGACTTGGGACCCTGCCTACCCTACCCTGTCCCATGGTAGTTGGTCTGTGGCTCCCTGGAGATAGAGCCTCTACTGGATTCTCTCTGGTCTGCCCGGCCCCTAGTCTGGCACCCAGGGCAGATGGATGGATAGCTGAATGGATAGCTGGATAGATGGTGGTGGAGGCAGACAGGGGAGGGTGGCTGGCTGGCTGGCTGGCTGGATAGATGGATGGATCAACTCAGTCTGGCCACCTGTATACATCTGGCAAAGAGCATAGCTAGCTGCGTTAGAAGGAGTCTATCCTTCACTGGGTGGGAGGGTGGAGGGAGAGAAGGATGGAGGAGGAGAATGCCGGGAGGGAGTAAGGAAGGAGTTGGATAATCTAGTTCAAACCAGAACTACTGGGTCCCTGAAGAAGAGGAAGGTGCCCTTCCTGCCTCTTCCCAGGGCAGGGCCCCATTGCTCCTGCCATTGGCCTCTGCCAGAAGGTGGCTGAACTCTAGGATCAGGGCCCAGGAGAGGGAGTTAATTAAGAATTGACAGGCCTGGAGGCCCAGAGAGGGGAGGAGCATCATCCAAGGTCACACAGCACAGGGCAGAAGAAGGGCAGAAGGAAAACAGAGTCCCTGAGCTTTCCTAAGACAGCGCCACAGCTATCCTGGGACGGCCCCACTTCCCTGAAATCCCATCCCTTTTCCCTTTAGGCAATTCCCATGAGCCGATCCCTACTCCAGGTACAGGAGGGCTGAAGTGGAGGTGGTTGGGGGATGCTGAGCTAAATCATCTCCATGCCAGAGTCCCCCAGGCTCGGCAGAGCAGGAGGAGGATGCAGGACGGCGCTCCGCTCACACCGCACTGGCCCTCAGGAAGCCCAGCGGCCCTGGAAGCCCCTGCTGCGTCCTCCTCCCTATCTAGACGTGGAGACAGAGGGGGTGGGACTCGGAAGGGCCCTTAGAGGCTGCCCTTCATTGGGCCGGGGTGATGCCCAGAAGGCCAGGCTGCCCCCAATGCTGCGCTGTGGGCCTTGGGAGGGTCCTTCTCCTCCCTCCCCAGCCCCACTGGCCCAGCTGCCTCCCGTGGCCCTGCTTAGGTGACAAGGCCTTGAAAGAGGTTCAACCAGCTGGACTCCTCAGGAGCTGTCGCCAGGGCTTCGGGAGGCAGGGGGTGGAGGCGGGAAGGGAGTGAGCCTGGAGACATGGGGGAGCCTGGAATCCAGCAGCCACTTCACACCTGGCTTGTTAACTGCCAGATTGATTTCAGATCCCAGTCTCCAGGAAGGCCCCCAAATCAATCCCTCCTCTCCTCCCTTCTCTGGGCTCAGGAGTTATCTTTAAAGCCACAGCTGTCGCAGCTACTTTGGTTAAGCCCCGGTAGAAGAGCAGGCTTTGAGATCCAAAGCAGGCCCAAGGTTCTGTGTAGGAAAAGTCTTATCCTGAAGGGAAGCATGGTAGCTCATAGCATGTGATTAGAGGGGTGTTAAGAAGACCCTTTTACTCAAATCCCCATCTTACTGAGATGCCCTGATGGCTATAATTCTACCATTAGGAAGTCATACTTTTGGATGAATTAGATTAACAGTTCAGGAGTCCAAAATGAGGAGGCCCGGGAGAAGGAGCAGAGAAGCCTGAACTCAGGCCGGACACTGGTGATGGTTGCAGGTGAAGGGGCCACCAGGAGCCAGGTAGGGTCAGTCTATGCAGGCACATTATTGTTCCCCAAGGAGGTATGCCCCAACTTAGTAGGCACATTTCAATGGCTGGGCAGCCACTGTGTCCCAGCCCCAAGCCCAGCACAGTGACAGTATCTAATGTCAGCACAGCCTTGTGAGAAGGGCACTCTTGGCCCCGTCTCCTACACAGGGACACTGATGTGCCTGAGATTAGGTGACTCATCCAAGGTCACACGGCTCTCACAAACAACCAGGACTCCAGCATGGATCTATTGCATTCCAGGAACTACTGCACGTTTGAGGAGGCTTCTAGGAAGTCAAGAGAGCTGGATTGAGGGGGACATGCTGAAAAGGGGACCTGAACCCAAGCATTCCACGATGCCAAGAAACCAGGACAGTAAGGCTCTTCAGTCCATCGATATTACAAGTCAGGCATGCTGAGCCCTGGGCACCTGGCCTCAGCCTCTCTGACATCCTGCCGGGGCTCAGAGTCCCACGGGTGGGAGAGGCTTTGGGCAGTTTTTCTGCGACTCCAGCCCAGCTTCTGCTCACAGCTATTCCTTCATGGCCTTAGAGATGCAGACTCTGGGCAGGGCCACTGTGGGTCAGCCCTTGTACTTGGGGACAAGACATCATTGCTCATCCCCTTTGCGTGGACCTGATTACTAATACAGCGCTCTGTGTTTCCACAGCCTCCAACAAGGGTTTCATCCTGGTAGCATCACAGATGGACAGAGACGTCCTCTTCCAGCCCCTGTGCCCATTAAATGGCTGGAGGGGCTCCTTGAGGTGAGCCTGCATGCTGCTGTCAAGGGGTGTTCTCACTCTGCCAGCCTGGGGGGTGTGTGTGTTGCGGGTGGCTGGGTGGGTGCATAAGTGAAGCAGCAACTGTGAAGTTTGGTGCAATCCCAAGGGTCTTTGCCCGGCCTGTGAGCCCCTTGAGAGAAGGGCCATGTCTGTTTTGACCCCTCTCCCCCACAGTGTGCCTGGCGTGTGGTGGGTACTCAGTAAATATTTTGGAGTGAATGGATGGCTGAATGAATGAATTAGAACTCTGGATCCCCCAGCTGCAGAAAGTGAGGACAGTATGCCCTTCTTCCCTCTCAGAGGGAAATCTCTGGGTGCCATCTCAGTCCTTGCTTGGTTATGGCTATGCTGTGTGGCCCTAGGGGAATTGCTTGATGTTCCTGTGCTCAGATCCCTGGGAATGGTATTAACTGGGGAGAGTGGCTAATGGCATACAAGTGTTGGGGGGATAGAGTGGGCAAGAGGGCACTGCCTTTTATAGAAGGTGCCTGTAGCATGAACCACAGAAGCAGTGGGGGGCCTCTCCCCCTCCTCCAGGGCAAGGCTGATATGGGTTAGAGCACACCACTCACTGAGGGGTGGGGAAGGAAGAAATCCCAGGCCTGGCACAGGGCCAGCACATGGGCTGGCACTGGGGCTGAGGGGTGCCAAAGTGGGCTGGACTGGGGGCTCGGTTAGGGCATGGAGTGAGGGGCTGACTCCAGCAATGGCTGGTGGTTCACACTGGATCCTGGGTGTAGAGCTCAACCAGGGCCTGGGCAGGGCTGGGCTGAGTTCTCAGACAGAGTCAGAGCAGAGGTCAGGGCCTGGGGCTGAGTTTAAGACTTCAGCCCAAGGCTGGATCAGACGCTCCCTCAGGTTGCGGCAGGGGTCAGCCTGGGGTCACAGCAGATTTTCTTTGATGAGAGCCACTGGGAGCAGCTCTGCTATCCTGGCCTCACTCACTCTAAGCAGCAGTCAGTTGAGTGGTTGGGTACTGGAGGCTTGCTGAGGGCACTAGCTTTGGAGGTGTCCTTGTCCTCGAGGTGTCCTGAGGGAAACTTAAGGCTGCCCAGCGATCCAGGGCCAGGTATTCCTGTCACTGGAAGTGCCCCACTAGCGCTGATTGTCCAGCAGCTGAAGGGATGGCATCATGATTTCCACATGTGCCCAGCTCATTACAGTTTATAAAACTCCTTTCTTTCCAGCATAGTTCACACTCCTGAGAAACAGACATGACAAGAAATGATGCCCATTTTACAGATGAGGAAAATAAAGTCCCAGAGAAACTAAGAAGTTTGCCCAAGGCCATTCAGGAGGTAGAGGCAAAGAGGCAAAACAGGAAAAGTCTCCAACTTCCTACTTGCAGGACTGCTGTCTGGTCCTGGGTTCCCTGCACAGGATACCACGGCAAGGCAATCACATCCATGGCCCTGCTGCCCACTGATGCCCTGCAGAGATTAACAAGTTGCGACTGCCCTGCAGCCCTTACCAAGGCTGTCCAAGTCACCTCAGTCATCAGCAAGTCATATCCCTGACATCACGACCGCATAAAATTAATTTATTTAGTTAAGGAAGGTGTTAATTAAGAGTTCACATTTATTGTGTCTTTGCAGACAGCTCTCGGGGGCTTCTGAGTTGTCAGTGCTGGAGACAGCAAAAGCTAATGGTATCACAAGTTATTAATAGGATGATTCAAGACGGGGAGGGGGCAGATAGTGACTGGATCCCCAAAGCCTAACACAGAGCTTAGGGCACCAAGGCAGGTCTGCAAGCATTTGCAGGATGAATAAGGGGCATCCTGTCCTTGGCTGGTCTTCTTGCTGAGAGACCCTGAGGTCTGGGGAGGGGATTGTGGGTGAGAGACCCCCCACTCCTCTTAGACCCCTCAAACTTGGAGCCCCAGAGTTCCACACTTGGAGAGTGTGGATAGATCTTTGCTGATGAAGGTGGGCTGTATTGCAGATGTGGGCAGCCAGGTGTAGGGAAGGCCTGCCAGGGTTAGGGTACTTAAGTGGTTGCGAGCCTTCAGTAAATTCTGTGCAAGGACCTCCCTCTCCTTTCCACTGGACCAGGTAGGAAAAGAAGGAATTTTACACTGCTTTAGGTAAACAACGATGGCTGTAAAGAAGCCACTTGGTGCAATGGAGAGAAAACAGCCCAGGAACTCAGAGTCCCGGGTCTGTTCATGACAGGCTCTATGACCTTGAGGGGTGTCTACTCTCTGGGCCTTAGTTTGCTCACCTGTGAAACAGAATGATTGGGTGAAAATCGGCAAAAAGTCCCTTCTAATGCCTGATGCACTCCACATCTCTTTTTCCCCATATAATCACTTCTGGAGGGTACCACCCATATTCTAGGAGATGTGCCTGACCCTTTTGTGGCCATCATCCTGAATGCTTACAGAGCACTGGGAGGGAGACGCTGTACTAATATTAACTCCCATCACAGTTGGGAAAATCGAGTTTAAGTTGGGTAAACAGAGGCGAAGTAACTCAAGCTCCAAGGTGAGCTTCAGACTAGCCCAGGGCTCTTTCTAGAATTTCATACCATCTTCTGGGGTGGGATGGATACAGAGGAGACCCCAGTTTAGACATTGGCTGCTTGGCCAGTGCTGGTTGGGGTTAAGGGAAAGGAAGACAGAGCACCCTGTGTGGCTCATTGGACACAGCTGTCGGGCTACTGGGGCCAGCAGGGACAGGTTCTGAGACCGTCAGAGAACCAAACACAGCCTGCACCGTGAGGCCCAGCAGCCGCCCACCTAAGCCCCTTCTCTTCCCTTCCCCCTCTCATCTCCCAGGGAGACGGTCATTCATTCAACATTTATTTGAGGGCTGGCCTGACAACTAAAGATGAATCCGGACTTGTTGCTGCCCTCAAGGAGCCCCACATTTAGGGAGGAGGTGGCCCCCTAGATAGATAATTCCATGGTGGGCTGGGACAGAGGCAGGCTCAGGTCTGTTGGAGACACCCTGGCAGGATGGGTCACCCTCCTGAGGGATACAGTTAGGGATGACTTCCTTAGAGGAACTGACCCTTCAATAGAGTCTTGAATAGATATTCACCAGGTGGAGGGGCAGGGCTGTGAGATGGGCCTGCCATGTGGACGGAGCTGTGTAGGTCGAATTCTGGAACTACTTTTATGGCTGAAGCCTAGTGGGTAGAAGAGTATCCAATGGTGACTGGGCTTGGAGTGCATGGGGCACGGCATGCTAGCTTATGGACCCTGACCTCATCTGAAGGGCACTAGGGAGCTGCTGTGTGATTTGAGTAGAAAAATGTCATCTGTATCCTGTTTGGGCCACCCTGCTACTTTCCTATTCCAGGTCCTGAGGGCACTGCTGAGAGTAGGGATGCGGGGGTTAGTTTGGGATCCTCCAGAGGCTGAGGCGGAAACATGTATTTAAGTGCAGGGACACTTGTAGGGAAAGAAAGACCAAAGGACCATTTCTGAGCCAGTTACCATGGTGGGTGGGTGGAGCCCAACTCTGCTGAGGGGCTCTAAGAGCTGGGACAGAACATGCTCCAGTGTTGGACCACCCAGGGAGCAAGGGGGCCAGGGTGTTTATCCACCAACTCCCATTAGTCACTGGTTGAGGGCTGCTCCCAGGAGACATCAATTCCCTAGTATATCTAGTCCTCTCTATGTAGTCAACAAAGAGGACCCCAGCTGTTAGAGAAACCCTCAGGAAAACAAATAAAGATGCTGGCAGTTGGCAGTTAGGCCAGTGTGCTCTGAAATGGTGAGGATGAAAGGCTATGGTTAAACAGATCCTGAGGTTAGCCAGTGATGGGAGAATCACCTCCACTTTCACTTTCACCAAGACATCATCCTGGGGACTTGATCTGAAGACAGGAGGAAGGGGAAAATTTGGTCCTCAGCTTCAGCTTTGGAGAATTTGATCTGAGTTCAAGTGCTGATTGCCACTTATAAGTTGTGTCCTTAGGCAAATTTCTTAACACTCTTAAACTTCAATCTTCTCTGAAAAAGGGGAGATAATAGTACCTGCGCTATGGAATTATTGTGATCAGTAAGCAAAATAATGAGCGGGATATATTTAGCCCAGTGCCTTGAATATATTGTGTGTGCAATCAAATGTTTATCAAGATTATTATTATATTATTATTATCCTAGTGATATATAAAGAAGAGAGGGGCAAGATAAAGACTTGCAGAAAAACACAGCCATATTAGCAGCCCAGAGTAATTTTTAGTTGCCTACATTCTTCTTGGGTGTTAAACAGTAGATTCTCATAGTGCTTCTGGACTTTGTGAGCTAAAATGGAGCCATTAGCAAGTGACTTTATATATATCTATTAATGTAGAATCAGCTGTGACAATCACTTCTTTGTCTCTGACGCCCATCTTCTCAAGAACTCAAAGATCAGCTGCAGACATTATCTTGTCATCATTTTATCATCTTCAGACTGTCCCTGAAGCTGACTTCCAAGATGTGGAGCAGAGGAAGGAACACTGGGCAAGGAGTCTGGATCCTAAGTCAAACTCTAGAATGAATTTCAGATTCCTCATCCAGAATGTGATACTAAAACCACATCATCTCGTGTCTCCAACTAAGGCTGTCTAAGAATTAAATAATATTATGAGGGGAAAAAGGGTTAAGCTATGAAACTGCTTTGAAAACTAAGAATCAGCATCCAAAGTCTTCCAGGGACAGAGAGCTAGGACTAGAGCCATGTGACTTAACTTCTGATCCAAGGCTTTCTCAAAGGATCTTCGTAGTCACAGCCATAGGTGTCGTCAACGCCACACCACGGATGGCTCAGCTGGGCCGCTGGGGTAGGCGCCTGGGAAGAAGAAGGGTACCTGGGAAACCCTGGTCCTTGGAAGAGAGGCTTGAGGTTCTTGCTTGGGGATAGTGGTGGGGGATGCTCTTGGCCAGCTTTTACAGGGTGGGAAGAAGGGACTGGCAGTTGTTAAACCAAGAGGCAGTGTGGTCATCTGAGATGAGTTATAACCAACTGGGGACAGGTTTCCTCATTTCCTTATGAATGCAGGAACATCTCAGGATGTGGCTAAAGGGCCTCCTGTCCACACCCAGTCCGTGAAGAGCCAGAGAAGCTGGTGCTGGCCAGGTAGGCAACACTAGTGGTCTGTTGGAAGCCATGTGGCTTCCCCTTCTCTCTGACCATAGATTGGTCAGCGATTGGCTGGGAGCTAGCCTTTGATCACAGCCAGAGTGAACCCAGCTCTGGTCCCAGGTCGGTCTGGGCAATCTAAAAAAATCACAATGGGCTAGAGAGGTTGTAGGACTGGAATGGAGGCCTACAAAGATGGGTTTCTGCTTACACAAGTAGTTCTAGACCCATTTCCAGAGAACCAATCAGGGAACCATTTTTACTTTTGCTCGAAGAAGGTGGTCATGTCCCTATTGGGGCAGAGACAGGAGAAAGCCTACACCCCAGCTTGGGGGTGTCTGTGTGGGATGTATTCTCTAGAAGGGGCCAACAGTTTCCCACAACGCCACAGGGTAGAGAATACCAGGCTAAGGCATCATCAGGGCTGGTTTCCATTCTGGGGGCATTTCTCTGCGACTTCTTAATCAGATCTAAGATACGAAAGAAGGATTCATGGTGCTACTTGGAACCCCTCAGCCACCTGAGAAAGTCCTGTATCATGGAATCCCAGGTCTCAGACACGATCGGTCCAGGGCCAGGGAATACATTATTAAGAAGTTTTTGCTTAGATGTAGGTTTTCAGTTTTAATCTATATTCAGGGACCCAGTCAAACTGATTCCCTGAAATGTCGTTTTATTATTTTTCAACACAAAAACCTCTGTATGGTTGTTCAACACCTTCAGATCTGTGGCTTTTCCTGTTTTTCTCCTAAGGCTTACATCCAGTGAACTGAGGTCATGAAGGCCAGTTTGGAAAGATGAGGGCCATAGCAGCCAGAGCTTCAGGGGAGGGGGACCTGGGAGAAGAGATTCGGGAATGTAGTGGGGGAGACAATGAGAAGGTATTAATGAGCAAAAGAGTAACAGTGAAAGGTGAAACCATCCAGTGGATTAGGAGAGGCAAAGGTGATAATTGAGAAGAAAAGGAAAAAGGAGAGGAGAGAAGAAAAGAGGAGAAAGGGAAGAAAAAGTGCAGTACCATGTGGGGACAAAGCAGGAAGGAAAAGAGCCAGAAGAGAGGGGGATGAAGAAGGTGAGGCAGGGGAGGGGAGTGGAAGGAAAGCAGAAGCAGTGCAGTGGCGGGGCAAAGAGGCCCCAGCTCTGGAGTCCTTCTCTCCACCAAGCATCTGCACAGCGGATAAATACAGTACAGCAGGGCTTTTTTCTCTTCTTAATTGACATCTTTGAATCGGTCCTCACTTGACAAATCAGGCCATTTATTATTAGCGATGACAGGGATAAATATCACAGGCATTCACTTTACATCTGGACCCCTGATAATAGAAGTCAGTATACCAGCCCCTCTCCTCACAGCTTCCTCACCCCTTTTCTAGGGCTTCCTGGCAGGGAAACTGAGTGGCCAGGAGCACCCCGAGGCCTGTGGGGGTGCTGAGAGCACCTACAAAACCCCTAGCAGGAAGCATGTGGGTGGGAACTGTCCACAGTCAGAGTGGTGCTGAAAACCCACTGCGCCCTGTGGCTCCAAGGGGAAGGTGGGTAGCTGGGAATTGTACACAACCTGTATACAGCTTTCAGTATATAGGTTGTGACCTGTATACTGCTTTCAGTATCCAGGTTGTATACAACTCCAGTTGTGTACTAGCCCTAGGTGGGGCAGAGATCTCAGGGCTGGAGGGGCAGGAGTGTTCCTTCTCTGCCTGGAACACAATTACTTCTGGTACAGAAGTGACTTAAACTTACCATGTCTGGCCCTGGTTCTAAACACCCTCAGTGACTTGAAGCACGTCCTTCCCCTCTCTGGGTCTCAGGCTTCCTACTATAGCATGAAGAACTGGATTAGGTGTCCCTTCAGGGCCCTCCAAGTTCTAGCCCTTTCTGCTACCAAAGCCTTTAATAGATTCCCTATGCACATAGGATCAAGTTGCAAATTTCTTAACCAGGCCCTGAAGGTCCTCTCTGATCCCTTTTTACTTCTTTACATTATCCTCATACCAGCCAGAAGAGCCTTCTTTCCAGTCCCAGACACAATCTCCCACAATCTCCTTTTTCATCCCTTCCCCGCTGCTCAACTCTCTCCTCTGCCTCTCTCCATTCCTAATCTCTGGGCGAGTTGACTGTCTGGGCCCTTCATCAAGCAATAATAGCCTTACACTTAATGTGGTTCCAACATTTTGTGTCAGAGGCTTGAGAGCAGGCCTACGTGTTATATGGCTCTTCGGGGCCAGGCAGGGTTATGCTCTGAGTCAGCAATCAGTGGCTTACTGGAGTTTCTCATGACTGTGAATGGGGCCTGGGTGAGTATGTGTGGTATTTTGGCAGACCAAACACTTTTAAAACCATAATTGCTCTCTCAAGATTATTGGTGAAGGAAGAGTTAGCTGAGGCTTGTGGCCCCTTCTCTGAGACAGAATCCCTGCCTTGTGGAAAACACCTATGACCTCTGGCGGGACAGCTATACAGGGAGCAGGGACAGCAGGAGGGCCCTACAGAAACTGCTTTTAGGGTTCCGGGCCCTCCCAGCCTGATGTGGGTGGGAGGGCTTCATTGTCTCTGCACCAGGGGATGGATGGCTCTGGAGGAGCTAATGAAGCTGTCTTCCCAGCGACACACAGAGACAGTGACGGATGGTGCATGGGGAGAAGGCAGGTGTTGGCACATGGCCCATTGGGCAGGGTACAGAGCAGCATCCCTCAAAGTCATTGTAGGTCACAGTGACTGCTGTGTCCCAAGGGAGGAGATGTGTGGGTTCTGGGGTGCAGTGACAAGGACCCCGATTCCCAGGAGAGCCAGTGCCTCCCATAGCCCTCTTTGTGTGACCGACAGATGAATGTCAAAGTTAGAACGGACAAAGCAACAATATAGTCCAGCCTGTTCATTGTCCAAGTGGAGATGCTCAAACCCAGGAATTAAATTCACACAGCAAGCTGGAGGCAGAGATTCTTAAAAATGTCCCAGGTGGTCCAGAGGGGGAGAAGAGAAGATGATGCTTCACTGTATCACTGTCTTCACCTGTTGAGGGTGGCTGGGAGGGTATGGTCCCAACTTTGAGGGTATGCTCCCAACTTCTTGGCCAGCACTGGATGCATTGATCATTTGTCTGCCCTTTCTCTTCCTCCTGGCTCTAGAATCCAAGTCATCAGTCTACCTCCACTCCCCCCACCCAAACTCTGAGTCTTAGATCAGATCCCACGCAGGCAGGTTGTCTTCCAAGTCCCTCCTGCCTGCCTGTCTAACAATCGATGGGAACCACTAGCCCAGACGCCTTTTATAGTAACATCTCTACTTGGCATTTGAAACTAACCCCTGAACAAGCCCCCACCTGAATGGTATTACCTCTCTACTAATATTCAAGAAGAACTTCCTCAAAGAACTTTCTCTTCCATGGCAGGCATTCCTGAAATTATTGGAAGCATGACTACTCAAGATGCTAGAAACCCAATTTCCTGGGTGTGTGGGGATCAAGACCGGCCCAGGAGGGAGAGAGGGACTGAAGGAGAAAAGCACAAGTGAGTCCTTGGCCTCTCCAAGCCTAGAGCAGTTTCATCACAGTCTTATCGACTGAGATGTCCTCTTCCCACTGGTCCAGGTGGTCAGAGTGGCCCGAGGTGGGCCTGTGGAATTTGGCAGAGGAGATGGGAGAGCGGCAGGCCCCAGGTGTGCTGGCTCCCGTCACCTCTGTTAGGGGCTCCCACACATTCAAAGTGCTATGGTGGTCATCAGCTCACTTGACCAGGTGCCACTGGAGCCCTTAGGAGGGGATCTGGGAATCATTAGCTCCACTTCCTGAGCGAGGTCACCAAGGTCCACTGAGGGAAATAACTAGCCCAAGTGGACAGGTGGGTGAGTGGCATTCATTTCCTTATTCACACTGACATATACTTATTGAGCACTTACTCTGGCCAGGCACTGTGCTAGGTGCTGGGAATATGAAGGTGAGCAAGGCAGACATGGTCCCTGCTTTCAAGGACCTTTCAGGGACCACATCACTAGATCTCTGGCCTCTGGGGAGACACATATGGACAGGAGCACTGTCCTGAGAGTGTGCCTTCAAAGCTCAGTGTCTGGGTTTGTATTTTAGAGCTCATCTGCCTGCCCTGGGGCTTTCTCTCAAACTTGTCTCCTGCATCCTTGGGGGTACTACCCTGCCTTCCACTGTCTCTGAAGTGTCCACTGACTACCCCCTGCCAATGCATCTTCCTTTATCCATCACTGACCACTGGCTGGAAATGAAAGAACAAAGAGGAAAACGTTGATGCCTACAGCCTCTTGGATAAAGGATGAAAAGTAAGGATGCCTCCCATCCCCCCAAATTCCTGCTGCCTCAGACAGATGAATGGAGACATCCAGTCAATCTAGGATCAAGATTTCCTAGGGTCTGGGGCACGAAGGGGCCCTTGTTTCGATGCCACTGCGGCCTCTTCCCTCCCACCCCGACCCCGGCCTCCTCACTGTCAGCCCACTAAGGCCGGATTTGTCTTGCAAAGTAGCATCATTATAAACGCATCAGCCTCCTCTGGACGTCTGCACCCGTTCCTGCCAGCCCATCCAGGCTCGATTACATCTGAGGCTGTCTGGGGTAATTAAGTAACATTAGGACACATCCCCTGCTGTAATGCACTGTTCAAAGCCCTGGGCCCGTGTATCCTGGGAGTCACAACCGCACCAAGGCCGTGCCTGCCTAATGCACCGCGCTGTGATTGAGGCTAATTACTCCAAAGACAGGCCTCATTAGTGGCGGGTTTGTGCTGGAAGGCGGGGAGCAGGCTCCCTCTCTCACCTCCCCCAGCACACCAGGTCACAGCCTGTCTCCCCTCTCCCCTGCAGGTCCAGCTCTCTTTGCTCTGCTGTTTGGGTGAGATTTGAATAGAGTAAGGACATTCCCAAAACAGGGCACACAAGGTCGTAGACTGAGCTCCAGGGTTTTCAAGAACTTTCCGACTGCCTTATTCAACTGGTGGGAACTGAGGTCCAGAGGGGGTTACTGACTTGCCCAAGGTCACACAGCACAAGTGTAATGTGCCACATTTCTTAATCTGCCAGCCTTAGAGGTGAGGATGGACAAAATGGAAGGGCACGCAGACAAGCCCTATCTGCATCCAGGGGAGTGGGAGGAAGGGCTCAAGATGGCCTAGGAGAAGAGCAGGATGGCTGCATTTCCACAAAGCTGCTGTGTTTTTTTGGACGTCCCTAGTGGCTCAGATGGTAAAGAATCTGCCTGCAATGCAGGAGACCTGGGTTCAATCTCTGGATCAGAAAGATCCCCCTGGAGAAGGAAATGGCAACCCACTCCAGTATTCTTGCCTGGAGAATCCCACCGACAGAGGAGCCTGGTGGGCTACAGTCCACAGGGCCGCACAGTCAGACATAACTGAAGTGACTTAGCACGCATGCACACTGCATTTTTGGCATCTCTAGTCTTTAGAGCCCCCTTTGCCTGGAATCCTCTTCTGATGCCTTCCACCTGCTCCCTTGGTTGACTTCTTCAGGTGTCACTTCCTCCAGAAAGCCCTGGCTAACCTCTGCGCCTGAGTTCTGCATGTCTTACACGTGTTCCCAGGACGCTCTGTACTTGCCTGTCTCGGCCCACATCATTCAGAATTGTCAAAGTCCAGTCACTGTCCACACCCCACGTGACTGTAGATCCATGAAGGGTGAGAACTGGGCCTTTCTTGTTTGTGTTGCTTCTCCAGCGCCCAGCACAGAGCCTAGCTCATGGATGGCTTCTGATAAGAATGAGTAGAATGAAAAAAATCAGTGGTCAATGGTCTTTACCTTTTGTAGGTCTTGGACTCCTTGGAGAATAGGATAGAAGCTTCCGTCTAGAAAGAAAATGCATGTATCCATGTATAGGTAGTATTTGTCAAATTTTGGGGCATTCTGAATACCACAGTGTGCCCTCTACCACTTCCAGAGGGGTGCTTGAGATCCCAGTTAATTACCTCTGAACCAAAGTGTGGTTCCCTCTGCAGTTCTGATTTTTCAGTGTGGACCCCTTTGGGGACCATGTCCCGCCCTCCACTGCCTCCTGAGACCCCCTGACAACATCCTACCTGGTGAACTCTTCCCCAGCATGAGCTGACCGTCTTGTCTGGATGTCTTTGCCTCTATCGCACCTCCCGCCAGGGACACTTCTTTCTCTGTGTCCCTCCAGATCTTACTGTTGTACAGAGCTCAGTGTACTCTTCATCCTTTCTAGGAAAGGATGATGATCTGAGACGGCAGAATTTTAAGATATTCCCCCAAGGTTCCTGCTTCTGGCTATTCAATTAAATACAGATCCACTTCCTGTTGTGAAGGGACTTTGTGGCTGGAATTAAAGTTATTAATGAGCTTACCTTAAAATAGAGAGGCTAACCTGGATTATCTGGATGGACGCTGCATAATCACAGGAGCCCTTGAAAGCAGAAGAGTCAGTGGGGAGATGAATGGGAAGGGGAGGCCAGGGAGATACAAACCTCGAGAAGAATTTGAGTCTCCATTGCGGGCTTCAAGATGGAGGAAGGAGACTGAACCGAAGAGTGCAGGAAGCCCGCAGAAGGCGGAAGCAGCTGACAAAGGAACAGGAAACAGTCCTACGACTCCATGGAACTGAACTCTGCCCACGACCTGAATGAGCTTCAAGGCGGGTTTTTATCCTCAGATCCTTGAGCAAACATTAATTTTGTGAATCACAAAGAACCAGCTGAGCCATGCTGTGCCTAGGCTTCTGACCCAATTAATGGCTGTGAATTCTAAGTCACTAGATGTGTGATAATTTGTTATAGCAGCAATAGAAAACTGATACATCTACAGTGGGGTAAATAAGACCACAGCGTCCTAGACCCTCTTCCCACTCAGCCATGGATATGCGTCTTATTTCCTTGAATCTTGACTGGCCTGTGGCTGCTTTGACTGTGAACAGCAGCAGAAGTGACGCTGTGCCAGATCCAGGCTAAGCCTTTAAAAGCACTGGCAACACCTACCTTGGTTTCTTGGAGCCATGAGCTGCCATGTAAGCAATTTGAATATGCCAAGACTGCCATGTTGGGAGCAAGCCCATGCTGGCCATGCGGAGATGTTATGTGGTACATATGAGGGAAGTGGGTTCTAGAGAGATCCCTTCCCTGGGGTAATTTCTCATAACCATGGCATGACGTTGGCGGCACATCTCCAAACTTGAGACTGGCTTTGACTTAAGGAAGTTAATAGTTCCCTTCATTTCGTGGCTTGATGAGAACGAAAAGTCCTTGAATTTTCAAAATGTCTTTCCCCACCACTATACTACCAAGGAGACAGAGATCCCTAGAGAGCTCATATTTTGGCATTAGAGCATCATGCTCAGAAGGCTTCTCTGGAAAGGCAGCATTGTCATGAGTAGGACCAGATGCAAAAGGAGCTAACGAATGGATTTGGTAGATTTCCCCAAGGTTCTAAATACTTGGCTCCTAGGACAGGTATGTGTTGGAACACATAGAGGAGAGAATGCCTCAGCCCATAAGGGTTTTCACACATTTATCTTATTGTTGCCCTCACCCAGCCCCAAAGTCCCTGAAATACCTAGTGCCCTCCACCCTTGGGTAAACTCTCTACTACTGGTCCCTTAGGGCTTACCTGGTCGCTCAGTGGTGAAGATTCTGCCTGCAGTGCAGGAGCCACAGGAGACACAGGTTCAGTCCCTGGGTTGGGAAGATCCCTTGGAGGAGGGCATGGCAACCCACTCCAGTGTTTTTGCCTGGAGAATCCATGGACAGAGGAGCCTGGCAGGCTACAGTCCATGGGGTCACAAAGAGTCAGACACGACTGAAGTGATTTAGTATGCACACATTGGTCCCTTAGCTGTCAGGTGTGATTGCTTAGGGCAGACCTTAAGAAGGTCCCTAAGGGGGACCTTAGGAAGCAGGGGGAACACGACTGGACAGAGAGAGGAGCCACGCCTTGTGCAGTTTAAAAGTGGGCTTCTCTGGAAGGATTACTGAGAGGTTTCCTAAGGCAGTTGGAGCAATACACATTTAAGCATGTCTTACTTTCTCTGGGGTTGAGCTTTGTTCTATAGTAATAAGCACCAAGGAAGGAGCAGGGATCCAGGCATATGTGGTGCCAAGGTTGCTATGGGTCCATGAACATCAACTGAGCCCCCAAGACTTCTCCCTCAGGGTCAGCTCTCCTGTCCAATTCAGTCCAAACTCAACCCAACCCAACAAGCTTACTGCCCTCCAGAGGCATTCATTTAACTATGCTGGCTTCCCTTGTAGCTCAGCTGGTAAAGAATCTGCCTGCAGTGCAGGAGACCCGGGTTCGAATATCCCCTAGAGAAGGAAATGGCAACCCACTCCAACATTCTTGCCTGGAAAATCCCATGGACAGAGGAGCCTAGTGGGGTTCAGTTCATGGGGTTGCAAAGAGTTGGGCACGACTGAGCGACTAACCTGTACCCATACCCGTATACTTCCCTGGTAGCTCAGCTGGTAAAGAATCTGCCTGCAGCACAGGAGACCTTGGTTCGATTCCTCAGTTGGGAAGATCCCCTGGAGAATGGATAGGCTGCCCACTCCAGTATTCATGGGCTTCCCTGGTGGATAAGATGGTAAAGAATCTGCCTACAGTCCATGGGGTCACAAAGAGTCGGACACTACTGAGCAACAAACATATCTTCTACACTCAAACCCACCCACCTCTGCCCAAACCAACCCAATGCCAAGCCTGAGGGACTTAACTCAGTTTACTGATGAGGAGACAGGGGGATCATTTGTCCAACATTCCACAGTGGGCAGAGTTAAGGCCAGGACACAGCACTGCTGGCTCCAAAGCCTGAGCAGACTGCCTGGCCCCTCCCCCTTCCCTGGAAATGGAGAGCCACTTCGAGTGTCTGTTGATGTTGTGGATTATAATTATTATTTGTCTTGGGTGAGAGTGGCTATGGGCAGTCAGCATCTCCAGGGAAACCACGTTGAAATTTTCCTTCTCCTCCCCATCCCTCTTCACACCTGCTCCACAGCTCCCGTGCTTCCCCGGCATCCTGGGCCCTGAACCAGACTGGGTGACTCTGAGGAGTCTCTTCACTCTCTGGGCTTCAGTTTCTTCCCCTGCGAATGGGATAGTGCTAAAGATTAAGCAGAATGTCATGTGGGAGATGGCTGGCACTCAGTAGGTTCTCAATAAATGCTGCTTTATTAAAAGAGTGCAAGAAGGCTCCTTTCCACCTGCAGGGTTGAGGCTAGGGTAGGGGAAGTAGCTCCTCCATCACAAAGCTCTTTTCACTGCTTCTCACGAAGCCCACAAATCACCTGGGAAAGCATCTTTGATTTTGCTATTTTCCAGCCAGTTCACTTACTGTTCACTTCTGACTCACAGCATCTTCCGGCCTTACAGGGCTGTGGGTCACCCTGTCCAGCCTCCGGGTTCTAGTGAGACCAACACCTGGGTCACCAAGGACAGGGAGGCACCATCCTCAGCAGGTCAATCACGGGGGATTCCCTGCATTCCTTTGCTGGGAGGTCTTTGTCAATTCTTCCTCTCTTCGGGACTCAATTTCCCCCTCTGAAAAATGATGTGGTTGCTCCTTTTAACTCTCAGGCCTCACATGTCCCTGCGGTTCTTCTGGAGCACCACCAGACTAATGAATTGTTCTATGTGCAGGTTGAATTCTCTGGCTTTTCCCTTCAGTGGGAGGTGGGCTGAGTGGGACTCCTGCCCTGTCATGCCAAGTGCTCCCTCGCCTCCACCCCAGCTGGCCTCCCTTGTGCCAGTTTGGCCTCTTGGCGCCTCACTTCCTTATCTCCTAAATGGGAACAACGATGTGCACACTGCCCACCGTAGTAGACCAAGCCACAGCAGGGGAGTAACTCCTGTTGCTGACGGGCAAGCATGAGAGAGGGCTTCCCTGGTGGCTCAGACAGTAAAGAATCTGCCTGCAGTGCAGGAGACCTGGGTTTGATCCCTGGGTTGGGAAGATCCCCTGGAGGAGGGTATGACAACCCACTCCAGGATTCTTGCCTGGAGAATCCCCATGGACAGAGGAGCCTGGCGGGCTGCAGTCCATGGGGTCGCAAAGAGTCGGACACGACTTAGGGACTAAGCGCAGCACAAGTGTGAGAAAGAAACAGTGGATATTAACCAATACTGTTGGGAGAGGGGTCGGTGGTGGGTGAGATTACGCGTGCTGGAGCCACTATGTCTGCGTTCCAAGGTGGCGCTCCTCTCCCAGCTGGGTACTTTAGCCAAACCATTATTCATATAACAAACATGTATTGAGCACCTGCTGTGTGCTGGGCCCTGTCCCAGACATTGAAGGTACAGTAGTGAGCATGACAGATCCAGGGATGCCTCCCTGAAGGATGCAACCCCTGAGACGCCCACCCCAGAGAACCAGCCATCCAAGACACATGGGCTGAGGCAGGCGTGGGAGGCCCAGAGCTCCTCAGCTCTGCCCTCCCCTCCCCTCAAGGCTTTCAAACTGTGCTCCGCAGAGCTTGGGGAACCATAACCAGGGGCTGAGGGGCTTGGGCCCCAGCCCATGTATCTTGGGTGCTGGGTTCTGCTTACTGTTACTCTGAAGAAGCTCTGCAGCTATTTGAGAAGTACTGCTTGAGTCCTACCCTCCTGGTGTGCAGACTGGAGACCTGAAACCCCGAGGACTTGCCCACAGCCGCCCTCTGTCCTGGTCGAGTGCTCTTCCTATGCCATACCCAGGCCTGCCTTTCTGATCTGCAGCCTCCAGCCCCAGCCTGTGAGTGTAGCTCCAGGTCAGCCGGAGCGCCCCAGACCCTAACGGACACCTCTCCCTGCCAGCTCCACACTGTCAATTGATTAATAATGACATATTTTAGATGGTAGTACAAATTAATTTCTGAATCACACCATTAGTGTGTAATTAATTTCTTTGCTCTGGGAAATGAAGATATCCCTGACGAGCATGTTATCTCAATCTATAAAAGAGAAGAAACGCTGAACAGGCAACTCCATTAAGGCAAACACTGATCTTCCCCCACCCTATTTCTCCCTCTCTTGTGTGAGGACTCTTCCTCCCTTATCATCCCCCTACTTATCGGGGGGAGCAGCGTCTGTTTTCCTAAGGAGGGGTGGGGCCCCTTGGAGAGGGCTGCCTCTTGATAACTTCAGTGGTAATCAGATCATGTGTGCTTACTGCAGCCAAATAATGTCTTTATCGGATCCTGTTAAGGACACGGTTGCTGTGGAAACACAAGCTCTCGACCCTCCAGGTTTGGATGCCAAACCTGGAACATGCATTTTTCTGTGAGCTTCTGGGGGCCTGGGAGTGCTGGGAGGAGAGAGGTGGCTGAGCTTGGATGTTGTGCGGTCTTCCAAACTGGCCCCTCCTAATTTAGATGGTGGCTGCCTTCTTTAGAAAGTCCTCCAAGCTTACTTCTTTTCCACGTGTCACCCGCTCTTCCCCTGCCCCCACTGTACTTCACAGTAGCATGTTTGCCAGGTAGCCTGGCTCTGGGGCTCCCACATCAGCCTCCTTCACGCACTTCCAGCACTGTCTGGGTTTGTCCTCCCCTCTCTCACATTCCAAGCTGTGTGACTCTAGGCAAATTACTTGGCCCTTCTCTGCCCCATTTCCCCATCTTTAAAGGGATGCTCGTTGTCCCATTTCTTAAGCTGATTATGAGAATTTAATGAGATAATTAATGTAAAGTGCTCACATAGTGGCCTGGGGTGAGTGGTGATCAATGAGAGATATTACTATGCAAGCGGGGGCTGAAGGTCTGCCAGGGGCAGGAACAAAATTGGAATCAGATCTGATTTGGGTCCATGTCCCACTTCTGGCTGACCCCCTGTGTCTCTGGGCAAGTGGCAATCTCTCTGACCCTTGGTTGGTCTTTTAAATGGGGACAGTGCTGACTGTACAGGCGGGTGACTGTGCCTCTTGTTTTGTTGGGAAAGTCTTGGTTTGCACCTGTCGCCTCGGCACACTGTTAACAGTGGGCTGGTGGGCCCAGAAGTTGCCTCATTAGCTCAGATTCCAGGCCCCCAGGGGCAACCTTGTGCAGGCTTCTGCTCTGAGGTCAGAGACAAAGGGCCTAAAGGCAAGACAAAGGCTGTTTGCCCCCTGCCTGGCTCCAAACACCAGCTCTGGTGGGGCCCCGTGGCCCCTCTGACCCAGCTCAGCTCCAATTAGTGCACTGGGCGAGAGGCCTGGTGGTGGCCTCCCAGCCACAGCTTCCTGGGGCTCCCTGCACACCACAGTCCATTCAGGTCCCGGCATCAGCCCTGACCTGGAGGGCCCAGTTGTGTCCAAGTCCCTGCCCTTCCCTCCAGCTCATTAGTGCCTTTTGGACTAAGGGCATTCAGATGCACGCAGCCCTGTGGCAGTCGTCCTCTGGCTGCCTGCAAATATGCTTTTTCTTAGGGCTGCATGTGAGATGCTTCATGTCCAGAGGACCACACACCACCATTCAGAGCCTCAGGCTCCTGAAGGGTAAAATGGGTAAATAATCACTGGCTTGCTAGTTGTTGGATCAGACTTAACAATGCATGAAAAGGGGCTGTGAGTGCTCAAGAGCCCCGTGCTCCTGTGAGATGGGGTCCCACTGAGTGATTCCCAAAGCAATTGCCTTGTGAAGCCAGCCCTGAGATTATGCTAGTTTCCTTTTAAACGCTGGGATTCTGTAATGAAGGTCAAGTCTCCATATGAACAACTAAACTCCACCCATTCCTGCGTGTGGGCAGAGAGGTCATTCTTGAGGTTCAGGAAGCTGAGGTGGCGGTCTTAGCTCTGCTCCTGGACTGCTGGGAGACCCTGGGCTGGTGCCTCGGTCTCCCCTCTGCCTCTCTCAAGGTTCCTGTGAGTAGCTGGGCAAAGGCCAGGGTTGCCTGTGGGCATGGCCGAGACCAGCAAGGAACACAAGCAGGTACCGTTTCCCGATGCTGGGACCTGACCCTCTGCACCTCAGGCTCCTCTTTGGCCGAATGGCACTGAATAGCCACCCTGCAGGCTGTGAGGATTAGTAGCAATGATTAGAAGGCTGGGAAGTGCCTGGCTCACACTAGGACTTGGAAAGTGTGGCTATGGCTGATGTTGCTTTTCACACTGATAAGGTTAAAACACCACCCAAATGAGGGATGCCATTTTTATTTTACAATCAGCTGTGTGCACCCACTGATTGCTTGGTGCCCTGGTTTAGAAGCACAGAAGTCCTGGGGGTCTAAACCTGGCTTTGCCCCTTAAGCACCCTTATCATGTCCCGCCTCCCTGGCCTCGGCTTGGTGGGGGAGGGGCTGGGATTCAGGGGTGAGGCCGTGGAGGCGAGGCAGGAGGGGAGATTGTAGTCGGCCCTTGGCTTCATGTTTCCTTCTGCAGCCTGAGAATAGTTTTCTCAGGCGACCGGCCCCGGATCCAGGACTAGGCAGGTAGCTGAGCGAATTCACTACCTTGTCGGTGAGTATTTTCTTTGCTGCTTGCAGCTGGAACCAAGTTTCAGTTTCTGGGGGCAGTGGCTCTCTAGAAATTCTCGAGAGCCTGGGAATTTCCCCAGCAGATGCATTCAGCTCTCAGCACTGAGCCCTGATAGTTCTCAGGCTCTCACAGCTTCCCTCCCTGGGGAGTCTAGGGTGAGAGGGGAAGGGGGCAGAACAGGCCTGTGACCTGTGGTCCACCCGAGGTGTGAGTGCAGGGGCCGGAACTAACCATGTTGGTCACCAGGGGATTAAGGATGGGCGGGGGCTCCTCAAGGGTACTACAAGGGGGCAGGGCTGATTGAGAGGGCTCACAATCAGAGACTCTCAGGGATGGCCCCTCCTGGTTTCCAAACCTCTTTCCAGGAGAGCAAAGTCCTGGAGCTGGGAGGCAGAGAGTAAGCTTGAGGGAAAGTGGCCCTAGAGGAATCGGGCCCCAGACCCCTGGCAGAGCAGCCTTGGCAAGGAGGCAACTGGGTGAGCCAGCCTGATGCAGGGGGTGAGCCCAGGCTCTGGAGGGTGGTGGGGGCAGCAGTAAGAATCCCCGCTCTGCTTAGAAAGTAGGCCTGCACTTCTTCGTGGTGGGGCCTCAGGCAAGCACTCACCGCTCGGCACTGCACTTTCTGTGTCTGTATTCTGGGGCTATGTCGTGGCACTGTGGTGAGTCTTAGATGGAATCACATGTGTACGATGCCTTGCATGGTGCCCAGCACAGAACCAGCCCTGCCTATGTCTTTACCATGCCTGTCTGGTGATGCCATGTTGGCAGCTTGAAATCAGCCATGGTGTGAGTAGTTACACCACGGAAGTTGGCAGACTCTACAAATCAGGGCATTTCCATCCCCTCCCTCTGACTTCAGGATGTTAAAACATCAGCGTACCCCTGAACCAGAGAGTGGGAGGAGCTGTGCTGTATTTCCGCCACCAGGTCATTTGCCAGGCAAACATCTGCCCATCTGGGCCCGGATGGAAATATAGCCGGTGCCTGCATGGAACAAACAATTTCAAGTTTGACTGGTTTGTGTTGGGAGCCCTCTGGGGGTCTCAGGTCCATGGAATGATGGAGGTTTTCCAGGACCTTTCTCAGGTTTAGGGAGACTCCCCATTCCTAGTCCCAAGGCATTCTCAGACAGGCTTGGGCTAGCTGGAGGAAGCTGGGGTCGGCTCCATGTCTCTCTAACATTTGGAAAATCAAAAGCCTCAGAGGTCAGGTAATTTGCTTGACATCATTCAAACAGTTTTTAAAAGCCACCACACAGTTGAAGAAAGTGTTCGTTTCCACCGCCCCCAAATTTCCCCTTCTGCCTCTTCCTTGACATTTCCCTCCCCACAAAGCGTGCCACCCCTCCGGCTTCTGTCGTCTTAGTTTAGTGTGATACAGAACTTTATGTAACTGGAATCGGACAATGTGTTCTCGTCTAGGTATCTCCTCTTTCCCAGCATTATATCTGTGAGACTCGCGTGCGCCTGATGTCCATGGCAGTATTTAATTCATCTTCCCTACCATATACTATTCCACAGAGTACCCACTCTCTGTTCATGGATATATGACTTGTTTCCAGTTTTAGGCTATTGCCTACGATTACTTGGAACATACAAGGACACAGATTTTGGAGACTGTATGCACGCATTTCTGCTAGGTGTGTGCCTAGGAGTGACACTGCTGGGCATGGGGATACTGGACGAAGTTTTGATGCAACAGATGGTTGTTGAGTCCCTTTGGTGTGTGAGTTCCTGAATGAGACTCCTTGGACTAGATGAAACTCCTCTCTCAGAAGGTTCCCAGTCTGGAGGAGGGGGAGTGTGTAGAGGGATTGGAGAGTAGATACATTCAGCAAAAGTCAGCAGAGAGGAAAAAAACAAGAACTCTGGGGGTTCCCAATGCAAGGGCCACCGTCTATGTGGGGATCTGTGTCAGGAAGCAGGCAAGTCTGGAGGACGGGGAGTTGGAGGGCTTGGGAAAGATTTACCTCACAGAGACGGGGGGGCTGGCTTCCAGGCAGGGGACTTCAAGGGAAAGGTGTGGAGGCAGGTAAACAGAGTGAACTTGGAGAGAATTGATTGGTCTCCTCTGGCTGGGGAGCTGGGTCTGGGTGGAGCAGAGTGGTTGCCAGTTAGGGTCTGATCACTGATCACGAAGGCTCAAGAGTTTGGGGTTTGGGAAAGCACTGAAAGCCTCCCACAGGGCAGCCTGTGGGGGGAGGGACTATGTGGGGGGGTGTTATGTCTGTGTGGGGAATGCGGAATTCGGGGATGAGTACTAACAAAGTGTGAATGGGAATGGAGGAAGTGGGGAGAGGAGAAATAAGAGTGATTGGAGGGAGGCCCCAACAGTGAGCTGATTCTTTTGGATGAACTGGGGTGGGGGTAGGGTGAGGGTGGGGGGTGGGTGGGGGTAGGAGGTGGGCAGCTTGCATTTAGAATCAGGAAGCTGGCCCAAGTCCCAGCTCCTCCTCCCCCTTTTGGGGTCATCCTGGGTGAGTCCCTCCCTCCCTGGCCTCAGGTCTCCATCTATTACAGAGGGTGGCACTGGCTGATCGCTGAGGCCTGGGCTCCTGGAGCCCCTACCCCAGGCCTCCCTCAGAGGGCGGGCTGTGGGATGATTAAAGAGGGATGATGGATGGGAGAAGCCTGGAGGAGCCCAGAGCACCAGACAAGTGTGAGGGGAAATTAGTAGTCACCATTTTATTTAGCACGTGATCTGGCAGCCTGGCGATTTATTACAGGCATTATTATTAATGACCGTAATAATGACCCTGACAGTGCCATCTACTGCTTTGTACCAGGCCTTTGTTTTCATTGGAAATGCACTCCCTCCGTCATCCTCATCCCTCCTTGTGTGTCCTGATGTACAAATGGGTAAACCGAGGCAGAGAGCTGCTGTGTGATGGATTAGTCAAGGCCAGGGTGTCAGTCAGGGAGGGAGCCCAGCTCTGTCCATTCTCTGCCCAGGGTTTTCACTCCCAAACCAGCTATCTGCTCTCTCTCTCTGTCTCACGTGATTCCAGTCCTGTAGTCCTTTCCTGTGAGTCCCCGTCAGCGGCTGGGCTTAATCTAAGTGAGCCCTGGACGGCACAGTTGACAGGCGTGGGTTAAAGCCATCTTCTCCCCCTTCTGGCAGAGTGGCCTTGGGCAAGTTGTGTCCCCCCATCCACAGGCCTCAGATTTCCCATCTGCCACACCAGGACACCTAATCCTGGCGGAGTCATAGTGAGGGTTAAGAACTTTGGTGGAAGTATCAGCTTGGAGGGCTGGACATTTTCTAGGCTCCTGATCTCTACCCATGCCTCTCTCCCTCAGGTCAGAACTCAGCATGTAGTGGTGGAGATTGTTTTTTCACTTGAACTGGGATGAAAAGTCAGCCATGGCCTCCAGTGACAATTTTCTGAAAGCTCCCTTTGCAAGAGAAGCAAGCAAATGTGTGTGCATGTGTGTGTGTGTGTGTGTGTGTGCTATCTGGCTGAGGCCAGTAGAAATGTTATTCTATGTGAAAGGTCCCCAAGTGACAACAGTATGACAATTGGCCCATGTTGGGGGCCCTGGCCTGCCCCTGACTCCCTGTCACAAGCTGTGATGAGGAAAGCAAAGGCTGACTCTCTCCTCCACACACCCTCAGTCCCCAGCCTGCATGTTGGAGGCACCAGGGTCTGCTTGGGTCTCCAGGAAGGAGTAGGAGGCAAAGCCCCACTGTGGTACCTGCTCAGACTCAAGCCCCTGGCTGCCCAGCTGAGCCAGGGAGAACCACAGATATGCTCCCAGCCTCTGCTGCCCGATCTCCTGTCCTCCCATCCTTTTTCTGCCCTGAGCTTGGCTGGTTAGGGTGCCTGTCCCTGCTCACAGCCCTCTCATGACAACCTCCCCGTAGACCCTGGCAGCCTCTCAAGACACCCACTTCCTGTCTCCCTTTGTGCTCTCTGCACCAGCCGCTGGCTTGGGAGGGCCTCAGTGGTTCCATGATCCTTTCTGCCGTTGGGCCTTTTATATGTTGTTCCCTCTGCCTGGAATGGGGGCTTCCCTGATAGCTCAGTTGGTAAAGAATCCACCTGCAATGCTGGAAACCCTGATTTGACTCCTGGGTTGGGAAGACCCCCTAGAGAAGGAATAGGCTACCCACTCCAATATTCTCAGGCTTCCCTTGTGGCTCAGCTGGTAAAGAATCTGCCTGCAATGCCAGAGACCTCAGTTTGATCCCTGAGTTGGGAAAACTCCCTGGAGAAGGGAAAGGCTACCCAATTCAGTATTCTGGCCTAGAGAATTCTATGGACAGTCCATTGGGTTGCGAAGAGTCGGACATGACTGAGCGACTTTCACTTTCTGCCTGGAATGCCTTTCCCTTCTTGCCCAATTTCATCTGCTCACCTCTGATTCTTTGTTTTTGTTTAGACACTAAATTGTATCTAAGTCTTTGCAACCCCACGAACTTTGCAACCCCACCAAGCTCCTTTGCCCACGGGATTTCCCAGGCAAGGACACTTCAGCAGGTTGCCATTTCCTTCTCCAGAGGATCTTCCTGACTTGGGTATCAGACTTGCGTCTCTGGCATTGGCAGGTGGGTTCTTTACTAACAAGCCACCAGGGAAGCCCTTGATTTTTTATATCTCATCACAAATGTCACTTCTTCTGGCAAACTTTATCCCCAACCACGTCCAAAGGTTGAAACATTTCATGTTCTCAGAGCTCTTATACTTCTTTAGAGCCCTTGTCCAAATTTGTACATATCTGTTTATTTATTTAGTGATCATTTCTCTGGTTCCTGTCTCCCCCTAGAGAGTCAGCTCCAGGAGACCTTACTGTCTGCTCACTGTTGAATGTCTGGCATCCAGCACAGTGCCCAGGACCAAGCAGGGATCCATCTGGTCAACTGGTGTGTGATTCAATGAATGAATCTCTTCAGCTTCCAAATCAGAGCATAATGAGGTGTTATTGGTGCCAAAATCTCACTTATTAGAACCAGAAAGTCACAGTGTTTGGTGCCACCTGGTTCCATTCCCTCCCTGGGGGCAGGATCCCTGCTCACAGGTATCAATCTCTTCTTACTTACTTCCTAAGACAGGAGTTTCACTCCCTTGAAGGGGAACAGAGGAAGGCGGTAGAGGTCCTGCATGGTTACTGCATTAGTCCGTGAGGTCCAGAAATCCCTAAAGTCTCTCCTGTCTTTTAGGTTGGACAACTGGGACCTGCTGTCCAAGAAGACTGTGCAGCTCGCACCCTGGCTGGGCCTGAGATGGACACAAGATTCCATGAGTCCATCTCCAAGCTCAACAGAACAGAGGATGCCGGGACCCCACCTGGACTTGCTCTTCCCTCCATGCTGCTGCTGCTAAGTTGCTTTAGTCGTGTCCGACTTCCCTCCGTGCCCTCTTCTTAATCTCTAGGCATCTTTCAGGGCTGGTTCAGGCCTTGCTTCTTCCAGGAAGCCCACGGGGCCTGCTCTCTCCTGTGACCTGAGTGTGGAGCTCTACACAAGGTCATATGTATAGAGCCTCATACCGAGCCCACAGGACAAAAGCCTCCAGAACTGTTTGAGCCCCATAGCAACTGTTGCCATGAGCCCCCACCCTCTGACTTAAACTGGCCATTTTCTGACTCTCATATTAATATGGTAAAATATCCACCCTATAACATCCTAACCAATCACCCAATGCCACCCTTCCAGTAGGAATTTTCTTTGTTGTAAGGCTATAAAAATTGGCTACTAGTTCACGAAAGGGATCAGCTCTCCCTTGAGCCAGAACTCTGTTCTAACAGCGTCTCTTGCTCTAATAAACTCTATCCTCCTCTCATTCTGCCTCATGTCTGGAAATTCTTTTCCAACCCAGGCGTGGACCACGACACTGAGAAAGTTGGGGTTCTCCCTATGCCTTATGAGAATGAATGAATCAGAAGAAAGTGTAACCCCTTGTTTCATATATGGATTTTTGGGTGACCAGACAGGAGAGGTAAACTGCCAAAAGTCACAAAACTGCTGATTTGGGACAATAAGGCAAATTTTAAAACTTTGTGGTTATTAAAATTTCATTCTGTTAGTTTTTTTCTGTCTTTGGGGATGAAGGAAAATGAACAACCTCAGGAAATGTGGTCATAGACATCAAAAACCTTTTTAAAAAGAATGTATCCTTTCAGGCCTAAGGATGCAATTTGAAATGGGTGCAAAGATTTATGTACAAGGATGCTCATCACAGCCTTGTTTATGAGGGCGAAAAACTGAAAATAGCTTAAAGGTCCGACAGAGAGATTGGTTAAATAAATTATGGTGCATTCATGTGATGGAATACCATACAGCCATTAAAAATGATGGCCCAGTAAAAGAATATTTAACGACATGGGGAAATGTTCACAAGATACTGTTAAGGACAAAAAAAAAAAAAAAAAAGCAGGTTGCAAAACAGCAAGCTCCATATGCCTCTGACTTTGCTAAAACAATTATTAAAAAAAGAAAGCCCAGGGCCCCTGAGGTTATTTATGATATTGTTTCGCTGCCTCCAAGACACCAGCCTCATTAATTCCTATTTCAGTGTGGGCTCAGTGGAAAGCATGAGCATTTAATGTCTGGAGGTCTGATGTTGAATCTAGTGTATGCTATTTCTTCACAGGGTGACCTTGGAGCCATAGGCCTCATTTTTCCTCATCTATAAAATGGGGATAAGAGTCCTCCATTGGAATGATGTGGAAAGTATTTCAAAGATAGATTGTGTGTGTGTGTGTGTGTGTGTGTGTGTGAAAGGCCTTGGTAAACCGTACAGAGCTGGACTGATATTGAGAATAATGGTACATTATTCCCTAATTACCTTGGAGAAGGAAATGGCAACCCGCTCCAGTATTCATGTATGGAAAATCCCATGGACAGAGGAGCCTGGCAGGCTACAGTTCATGGGGTCACAAAGAGTTGGACATGACTGAGTAACTGAACACACATTCCCTAATTAAACTGAGAACTCCACGAAGGCCACACGAGGTAGCTTTCTTCCCTGTCACTCGGCAGCCACCACAGAGCCTCACACACGGTGTGCACGGGAATGTGGGTGGAACCACCCACTGAAACCCCAAGCTCACCCTTCCACACCCTCTGGACATCCCTGTGAGCCCCAGGACTGGGGCTGGCATCACCTATGGGGAGCAAGAATGCAGCTGTGGATCTGAGTGCTGGGGGTCATTTCTCCCCCAGCCCTTGCAGGATGAGGGGGTAGCCACTGTCTGGCACAGAGTGCATAACAGGTATGGCTCAGAAGACCAGGAGACCATGGCTCTCAGTACCCCCAAGCACTTCAGCGCCTTGGCCTGTCTCCTTGGGCTGTGAGCGCTGTGGGTGTTGCTGGGCTATAGGAGCCCCTGCCTGCCACCTGTGGGGATCTTGGTTCAGGCCCAGATGGGCCTGCCCCATCCTGACCCTTGCAGTGCACGGTGGGCCAACCATATCTCTCCTCTGAGTTTTGTTCCAGAGAGGGGCTGCGACCTGCCCTGAATCACGCAGTTGCTGACTGAACAACAGACCCCAGGCCTGGCTCTTCCCCCTGGCCCCCAGCCCCGCAGCAGAGGAGGGGCTTTCAGGCAGTTCTATCAGAAACCAGGGGTTCTTTGGGGCACTCAGAAGACAGAGATGGTGTATTCATATTTTCTTTCTGGATTCATTCTCTTTCTACACAGAGCTGACATGTTTCTACTTTGTGCAGGCTCCAGACGGGAGATTGGAATTGAGTATTTTGTTTTGGTTTCTTTCGGTAGAGGGAGGGACAGTTACAGTCTCACAGGCTTATGGGAAGAAAATGATTAAGGGGGCTGGTGTGGTGAGAAGATGCTGTGGGAAGTGTGGCTGGGCCCACCCAGGGCCCCCTTGTCTGAAGACCCACCTCCTTCCCCAGCTGCTGTTTGGTGCCCAGTGCTTACGACTCCAGAGACTTCCGAGAGCCAGTCAGAGCTGCTGACAACCGAGCCGGGAAGGCAGTAGCCCCTCTTCCTTCCGCAGCCTCTTTCCAGGGCTTTCCTGATGGGAGGACAGGAGCCTGGCCTTTGCCTCAGGCAGGAAACTTTGCTGAGAGATGATTTACTCTCCAGAGCCTCCACGTTAGGCCAGATCAGACTTTCCCTGCGACGCCTCCCCCTCTGCCTATCCTGCTCCACTCCCTCATGTGGGTTTTCCTGAAGAAGCACCCTCTCTAATCTTGTGCCCCTGAATCCCTGCCTCAGGCTCTGCTTGGTGGGAAGCTGACATGAGACAGATGGGAAATGGGACACAGTGTCTCTAAATATATCCAAATATAACCTTGTAAACACTACTGGTGGAGGCTCTGCACTCCATAGAACAATCTCCAGGCATGTTGTTTTTGAAAAGAGAAAATAACTTGAATGTACCAGACAGCCTGGATTGGAAGCAGAACCTAGAAATTCACTGGTTGAGCACTCCTGGCTGGATAGAACACCTTCACAGTAGATGCCCACGTTAGGAGGGCTAGTTCTGACGGTGTGCGTAGTGCATGTACGGAGAACACCAACCAAACTCTGGCATGGAAGGTCCGCGCGGCCCCTGCTGGACTATGAAACGGGGATTGCTGGCCAAGCCCGTGTCCAGCTTCTGGTGGCCCCTTGCCCAGCCAGCATCCTAGAGGGTCCTCCCAGACTGTGCTCATAGACCCACCGGGAATCCCTCTGGTGGATCAGGGAGTGCGAAAAGAAATCCTTTTGGCCTGGTCACTTTCCATTGCCTTTCAAACCTCAGCCTCCTCCAGGAAGTCCACGGGGAGTGTCCCCTTCTCTAAGCATCTCTAGCCCTGTCAGCAGGCTTCAGCTGGCTCAGTTATGAGAGGCTGGTGACAGCCTGGAGGAGAGGACAATTTTTGAATCCACCTGAGTACACAGGATGGGCACACAGTAGACAGAAGATACTGGAGAGGTAAATGCCTTCAGGGTGGGCAGGCTAGGATAGCTCTCCCAACTCCTATTCACCCTCCAGGCCACAGTCTGGACGCCACTGCATATCAGCCACTGCCCTGCGACCTCCACATTTGCAGCCTCTGTCGCTTTGAAGGCTGGAACTCTGTCAGTCTTGTTCTCTGCTCTGTCCAAGTGCTCGGTACACAGCTTGGCACAAAGAAGTTGCTCCATAAATGCCTGTGCAGAGGAAGAGTCTCTGGAGAAGCAGCCAAGCTGAGTTCGAGGGTGGATGCTCCATGCAGACAGGTCTTGCACCTTCCTTGCAAATGTGCAGGGCTAACAGCATGCAGCGAGAAGGGGCTGCCAAAGTGAGCCTGCCCCTAGCATAGTCAGGATCCCAGGGACTAGCGGCAGAGGCTCACTTAGGCTGCTGCAAGGACTGAGGTCTGTTTGAGGCTATCTGTGGCCATGACAGAGTCCAGGATTCCACCTGAATAAGCCCAATAGCACTAGCTGTCGCTTACCATGCACCTGGCACCAGGCTGAGCGTTTTCTCTGCACTCTTACATTTGTAGTGGAGAAGGGAATGGCATCCCACTCCAGTACTCTTGCCTGGAGAATCCCATGGGCAGAGGAGCCTGGCGGGCTACAGTCCATGGGGTCGCACAGAGTTGGACATGACTGTACAACTAACACTACTGCTACTACACTTGTAGAGAATAAGAGGACGCGTGGTTAGTGCTCACGTCTGCCCCGCTTCCCAGTGGCCCCTTTTTGAAGTCTTGGAAGAAGGGTGATTCCAGGCACTCACTGTCAGGCACTGAGCGGGTACATCTTCCTCTTCCTGCCTTAGGTAGGAGCAGTCAGGAGGGGCGCTGAGATCCAGGCCATCAGTGAGACACCCTCCCAACTTCAGATCCTCAGTGGGTGAAGCTGGGTTGGAGGAGTGGAAGGGATGATGTTCTCAGGGCAGTCGTGGGGAGCCCCCATGAACTGGGGTTCCTGCAGGATACAGATGGCGCATGCCTAGGAGCTTTTTGAGAGGAGTTTAGCGCAAACAGTTTGGGCCAGGGGAAGTGCACAGGGGTTGAAACGGCAGCCTGAGGGGCAGAGGGAGGAGCTCACACACCTGTAGAGAGAAGCTGTGGATGCGGCAGCCCCAGGAGTTATGACCTCAGTAGGGGGCCACCTGGGGGGCACACACTCTCACCTCTCTCTCCCACTTTTTCTGACCCTCCCAGGGGTGAGCAGAAGCCGTCACTGTTCACCAGCTTGTTTCTTGTATGCCTTGGAAATCTGTCCCCAAGCTTGGCCTCTGGTCTCCTGTTGGTGTTCTGTGTCCCCAAATAACCTTCTAGAAAATCCTGTCTGGCTTAAGTTTTCTGGAGTTGGTTCTGCTGCTCACAAGCCCAAAGACACAATGCCATCATGATTCCCTTCCAACAGATGAGTAAGCTGAGGCTCCAAAGAGTTTTGGCTTGTGGTCACACCACACAGGCAGAAGTGGCTGATGAATCAAGCTATGAATGCTGGTCCAGCTGTGCTTAAAGTTCTGAGCCCTGCAGCACAGTGAAGCTGGCCTCTCCCCGATCCGGAAGGCGACAGGGGTCCCAGGCAGCGGAGGGCCTGCGTTGTCTCATCACTCCCTCGGTAGGATTGTGAGGGGGTGACCTGGTTGCACCACACTGCTTCTCTCCATGGCTGGCTGACTGCTCTTCTTCCCGTCGCTAACTGGCTGTCCAACCCATGGTGACCCAGTGGCTAGGGAGCAGAAGCCTGTGGTAAGAAATATGACCCCCTGCTCATGGGGCTGGGGTGCGGAGACTTGGGCAGTTCACACTGAGTGAACCGAGAGCTCACAATGGCGCTGGGTGGGACTAGCTGGAAACTAGATGTGAGGTGGAGGCAGAGCACCTAGGAGTGGGGATGAGGCTGTGACGCGGCCCCAGCCCATTGTGCAGCTGGAAGCCCGAGACCCAGAGGGCAGGCATGGACCTTGGGGACCTGCCTTTCTCACCCCCAGACTTGGTCGGGGTCCCGAGGCCCACAGATGGCCCTCCCTAGGGTAGAATCCCCCATCCTCACCTAGTCTCCGCATCTCCCCATCTGGCCCTGACACCCACATCCATCACTGGGGAGAAATCCCTGGCTTTCGTGCATAAGCATAGATGCTTTGTGGGAAATTACCTAAGTTATAATCCAATTACACAATAATTACATTGGGATGGCTCTGTAACTATAGCATTAATTAACTTTGATGGCTCCCATAAATTATGTGGGAGATTGATAGTGGAGAGAGGGTGAGTGCAGTCCAGTGGGTGGGAAGTGGGCTGGGAACCCCGAGGGGATTGAGGGATAATAAGGAGGGGGCAAGAGATACAGAGGGGAGGTCAGCTCACGGACTGGGTGGGAGTTAAGGGGGATAGGGGACAGTTTCCTGAGAGTCAGCCTTCATGCTGCACAGGAGGTTCTGGGCCCTTTGAGAGTGGGAGAGGGGTGCAGGGAACTAGCTCCCTTCTGGACTGCAGAGGTCAGCTCTCTCCTATGCCTCTGCTCTTGAGAACAGTCTCTGTCTTCCCTCAATGGACCACTTAGGGCTGAGCCTGGCATCCCTTTGACTCGCCTCCCACCCCAGATCACTTGTCCAAGCGTTGCACTAGCGAGCAACATGGACTTCCCTGGAAAAGGTACAGAGGGGATGCTGTACTCACTCCCTTGGGACCCAGCAGTGTGACTCTAACCAAAGAGACAGGCAACGCCAATGTAGGTTGGAACGTGGAGCAACTGGGTCTCTCCCTCTCAGCTGGTAGGCTGTGAACTTGAACAGCTACATTAGAAAACTGTTCTGCAGTACCTACTGGAGCTGAACATGGGCACGCGTGAATCCAGGAATTCCACTCCTGGGTGTATAACCCACAGAAATGTGTACGTGTGTTCATGTGAAGATTCTTCAGAGCAGCGCTGTGCTTGGCGGTCAAAACCAGAAACTACCCAAATGTCCTTCCATGTAGAATGGGTAAGTGAACTGTGGACTGCCCACTCCATGGGATATTCTACAGCAGTGCGATGAAAAAGCCACAGCTATGCACACCCAGGCTGAACCTCGCAGACAAAATGTGGGGTGAAAGAAAGTGAAAGTGAGAGTCGCTCAGTCGTGTCTGACTCTTTGTGACCCCATGAACTGCATAGTCCATGGAATTCTCCAGGCTGGAATACTGGAGTGGGTAGCCTTTCCCTTCTCCAAGGGATCTTCCCAACCCAGGGATCGAACCCAGGTCTCCTGCATTGCAGGCAGATTTTTTTTACCACCTGAGCCACAAGGAAAGCCTGGGGTGAAAGAAGCCAGACATAAGAGCACATCGTATGTGATGTTGAAAACAGGCAAAACCAACCTGGTTCTAGACATCAGGACTGTGGTTCCTCAGTGAGCGGAAGTTAACTGGAACGGGCTGGGTAGGGGGTGGGGGTGCCTTCTGGGTCCTTGACATGTTCTGTATCTTGGTTTGGAATTAGCTCTATAGTGTCTGAACCATGTAAAGATCCATCGACCTATAACCATGTGATTTGTGAGCTTTCTCTTCACATGTTACAGTTCAATAGAAATTTGAAAGAAAAGTCACATTAGCTAAATTGTCTCTCCCCAGAGCCCCTCCTCTATCTCAGCACCCCTGGGTCCCACAGTTAGTTTTCCCCTCCTCTTTTCTCCACATAGAGTCAGCCCCCTAAACTTCTTCCCCACAAGCCTGCCTCGTCCCTGGCATTTCCCCCAGTACCTGGCATTTCCTGCCCTAATTGTGGATAACTTTTAGCTTCACCCAAGCATCCCTACCCAACTCAGCTCCACCAACAAGTGCAAGACGCCAGGGGGGTACTCATAGATGGGGAGCTCACGGACAGGACACACGTTGCTCAGAAGGCAGTTCTGTGACACCTTCTGCCATTAACCTGTTCCTCGGAGTCTCATTCCTCACTCTAAGGGGCAGGCCAACATATTTTTTTTCATACTAAATACAGTGCAGTCTTCAAGAGGAATTCCCAGGGTGACTTCCAAGACAGTAAAAGTGTCTCCTCATTCCTCTTGTTTTACAGAAGGGCAGACACAGGCCCCGAGAAGCTGAGGCCTCTGTGCCAATAGAAATGGGGCTCGAGCCAGGGTCATCTCACCCTCCACCCAGCGCTCCTTCTCTCCAGGACCGGGATCCTGGGAGGGGCAATAGTGGGGTGTGGGCAGCAGCTGTGGCTGCCCAGGCTTTGCATACAGGGAGGAAATGCCCCAGTGCCCTCAGCCGGGCCCATTTGTTTGAGGGGCTGTATCTGCAGACATATACACTGGAGATCTCAGATAGTGTGGTCATACGGGCGGAGAGGAGCACTGAGGAAAGGACAGCGAGCCAGACGTGGGGCACCCCAGATGCCTGGCCCAGTAATTCAGACTTCTAAGCCCTGGAAAGTTCCCAAACTGCCAGCAGACATCATGTTTACATCAAACCCCAGCCTCTCCTTTCTCCTCTTCATCCTACAGCAAATGGGGGTCTCTTGGGGCCTCACTAGTCCAGGGCTGGAAAGAGATCAGCAGAGGAAATGAAATTAGGCAGTACACGTATTAGCCTTGGGATTAACATGGGACCTTCTTCTTCACCTCTCATTACTGATTGCTAAATTCTGTGAGCCTTCAGCAGTGGTGTGCTGCTAAATGTTTAACTGACTCTCTGGGGGAAAGAAAAGAAAAAAGAATAAGAAGAAAAAGCCCTGCTTTGCAGTATTTGCCAATTTCCATGGTGTAAATTTTTCACCATGGTCCATTTTTCACTATCAACCTAAGGTCAACTGGCTCCCAAATTTTCTGAAAATTTAACAATTATGGGACCTGGCTCCTGCAGGAAGTCCTAGTGAGGGGAACTGGGCCTTTAACACTTCACGCACTAATAGGTCTGGGACTTCAGAAAACACGCGGTGGCGGCAGGATGACAGCCTCTTAGGTCCTGGGGCAGTTGGTGGCCCCTTTGCTTCCAGGGCATTTTTGCTAGTTTTGCCTGAAGTACGAAGGAGTTGCCGGTAGGACTGAACTGAGAGCGTGGAATATGCTTGTTAAGAAAAAATGCCAGCAGAATTAGAAAGCCAAAGGAACCTTAGTGCTCATCCTATCATAAGCATGTCTTTTCAGGTATTAAGACAGTGATTTTTTGGTTTGTTTGTTTTTAAAAAGGTCTTTCATCCCTTATATGACAGAATATATCACAGTTGACAAAGCACTTTCACATAAATAATCTTGTTGGAACCCCAGCAAAGCACTGTAGCCTGACTAGTCTCACTTCCCAGGTAGCCTTCTTTATAGTCCATAGCTTTGACTAGATGGACCTTTGTTGGTAAAGTAATGCCTCTGCTTTTTAATATGCTGTCTAGGTTGATCATAGCTTTTCTTCCAAGTAGTAAGTGTCTTTTAATTTCATGGCTGCGGTCACCATCTGCAGTGATTTTGGAGCCCTCCAAAATAAAGTCTCTTACTGTTTCCGTTGTTTCCCCATTTAGTTGCCATGAAGTTATTTGACCAGATGCCATCATCTTAGTTTTCTGAATGTTGAGTTTTAAGCCAACTTCTTCACTCTCCTCTTTCACTTTCACCAAGAGGCTCTTTAGTTCTTCCTCACTTTCTGCCATAAGGGTCATGCCATCTGCATACTGAGGTTATTGATATTTCTCCTGGCAATCTTAATTCCAGCTTGTGCTTCATCCAGCTCAGCATTTTGCATGATGTATTCCGCATATAAGTTAAATAAGCAGGGTGGCAATATACAGCCTTGACGTACTCCTTTCCTGATTTGAAACCAGTCTTGTTGTTCCACATAGGAAGACCATATTCTTTACCATCCAAACCAGGAGAGTGTTGAGACAGGCAGGGGGTACTCATTATGCCAGGACAGCAGGAGTGAAGTGGATCCTTCCCCTCATCCTGCAGGTGAGTTGGGCTGACTTTCTCAAGGTCACCCAGCAGGAAGGATGGGGTGCCACTCTTGGGCCTCACAGAGGCTTCACAAGCTTGGGTGTCTCCCCAGATCTAAGACTCCTCAGCAGACACTCACAAGGGGTGTGGGCACTCTGATCTTTGGAGCCTCTCCTGAGAGCCAGTCCTGAGAGGCTATGGCACAGAAAGCCTGTGATGAGGCTGGTAGCATCGGGGTATGGAGGGCTTAGGAAGGAGACTCCTTTAGAACTCTACCAGCTCATTGCACTTTCTCTGCACTGAGCAGTTTCACCCACAAAGTCTGGCCCCCAAATGCAAGCCCCGACTTTGGAAAGCTTGCTGGGAGGCAGAGGTTGGGGTGGGAGGGGGCAGGGAGAGGTTGCTTGTGCCCTTCCTGTTCTCTCTATTCCAGCCCCATGGACGCTCTGTCACTACACCCAGCCGGCCTCCTGGTTTGCAACGGGGGAAGCTGCCCCAGAAGGCAGTCTCTACCAAGCCGTGTTTGCCTCCTGCTTTGTGTGGGGCGGGGAGGGTGGGGTGTCCTTATCCAGGACAGGAAGGAGTAGGCCATCTCTGTCAGGTCACTCTGCCCATCCCAGTTGGAACCCAGCCCTCATCTTGCAGGACCTCATTAGCCAGGAGCCCAGCGCCTCCCCTGGAGGAAGAGTAAAGCCCTGAGATCTCAAAGCCATGGTTGCGCCTTGTTACTGGGCTGGAGTGTGACCTTGCCTCTGTGTTCTGCTAGAGGGCAAACCCCTATGCAGGCAGCCTGTCTATCTCACTTAATGCTCCTTCTTCCAAGAGCCCTGTGCAGAGGAGGCTTTCGGTGAGTGTGCAGGAGTCAGATTGGGAGAGGAGCCTAGACTCGGTGTGACACAGACCTGTTATCTGCCACTTTTCATAACAGTTAATCTATGCAACACTTACTATATGCCAGACATGGCCCTCAGACATGAAAGAAAGAAAGTGAAGTCATTCAGTCGTGTCCGACTCTTTGTGACCCATGAACTGTAGTTGGCCAGGCTCCTCTGTCCATGGGATTTTCCAGGCAAGAATACTGGAGTGGGTTGCCATTTTCTTCTCCAGGGGATCTTCCTGACCCAGGGATGGAACCCCGGTCTCCTGCATTACAGGCAGACTTTTTACCGTCTGAGCTGCCAGGGAAGCCCAGTGGCCCTCAGACATGCCATGTATTAATTCAATTAACCCTCACTATGACCCTAGGTTTGGCTTCCCTGGTGGTTCAGCTGGTAAAGAACCCACCTGCCAACGTAGGAGACGCAAGACAGAGGTTCAGTCCCTGAGTTTGGAAGATCCCCTGGAGAAGGAAATGGTAACCCACTCCAGTATTTTTGCCTGAAGAATTCCATGGACAGAGGAAGCCTGGAGAGCTACAGTCCATGGGGTCTCAAAGAGTCAGACACGATTGAGCATGTACACACGAGGTTTGTCAGAGTACGGTGACCCTAAGTGCCGCGGGCAGTGGGTACTATTTTTCTGCTATTTGTCAGATGGGGAAGCTGAGGTTCAAACTTGGGGGGAAAATCCAGTATAATGTGTGGGATGTAGAGCCAGGTGACCTGCATTTACAGTCTGGCTTTACTGTCTTGGGCAATTAACCTCCCCGTGCCTCAGTTTCCCTGTAAGTCAAATGGGACTACTAATAATTCCTTTCCCATTCCCAGAGGAAGTCCTGCCTCTCCCAGGGTTTCTGGGAGGATCAAAGGGGATAATGGATGTGGATGCTCTCTGTAAATCACAGGATGCTGTACAAATGTCAGGCATTAATATGTGTTGACTTGAACGCCCTCTCTCACAGTCTCTCTGCACTTCAGAACCATGGTTCTTCCAAAAACCAATCCCCTGGGATCAAAACTGGCATTTCCTAATCCCCTGCAAGCACAGAGGCAATTTGATGTCCACAAAAGACTTCTTAGGAGAATTCGATGACCTGATTAAAAAGGAAGTTGTGGGGGCAGGCGTCTATCTTGTAAAAAACATTCCCAAGGTCCTGTCTTCAGTAAGGCTGTCCAAGAGGGATTTTTTTTTATCCCCTTCTTTCTTTTTGGAAAAGCATTTTAAAATTACTAAATAATGGAGAGATTAGGAAATTCAGATTAGCATAAACATGAAAATTAAAACATTCTATAGTCCCACCACCCAGAGAGAATTATTCTGAGTTCCAAGTGAAGTTTCTGGTCTATTATGATACTAGATAGAGCCAGGCATGCAGAAATTCCGAGGTCATGATCCCCTCACCCATGCTCCATGCAGAGTTCCCGAGGAAGAAAGTCATGTCTGAGAAACAACAGCTGGATGGGACTCCAACTGCTACTCCATTCGTAAATTTGTTACTAGATCTGAGACCCTGGTAAGGGTTAGAATGAAAAACTCAGGCCTAGAAGACTTGGAGGGGCTTTCTGCTCCTTCCTTCCAAATTTCTGAGATAGCTGCCACTACAGGTCAGGACCAGCCCACCTTCTGTGCCAGGGCAGGGGTGGAGGAAGCAGAACAAAGGAGGACTCCCACACTTGTGGCTTTTCAATGCAATGAACTTGCCCTCTACTGAGGATGGCACTTTAAATCCTGGGCTTGGACCGTTCCTAGCAGAAACTCCTCTTCCCTTATGGGACGTAAGAGAGGGAAGACAGTGGGAGGAAGGGCCAAAGCATGGGAAAGGGTGGGAGTTCTCTTCCCAGCAATAACTGTGGTTATTACTGTGGATAGCTGTTCACAGTCTATTTTAATTGTTTTCCTGACACACACAGAAAAAACATTTCTACATGATTTTGTCTTTTAAATCTTAATTGATTTTATTTTTAATGGTTAATACATGCACATGATAAATAATTCAAGCAATACAAAAGAAGATTGAATGAAAAATAAATTTCCTGTCCCCCCCCAGCCCTCATTCTCCTTCAAAGGGGCCCCCCATTGTTACCAATTTCTTGAGTCTTGTTAAAGATGGCCTAAAGATGGGAACACGTCTATACATCATTCTTCATGGGTCATCGTATTCCAGAGTAGGGAGGTACCGTGATTCATTTGACTAATCCTTTATTGTCACACAACCAGGCATTTATTAATAACTCTTTGACAGCATTTACGTAAGCATCCTTAAGGCATCTCTTTGGATAAATACTTAGAAATAAGATCACTGGGTTATAAACTGTGCACATTTTAAAGATTTTCAGATCTTCCTGCTCAATTGTCTTCCAGAAGGATGTGCCAGGTTTCACTCATACCCACAACGTCCCATCACGGTGCCCTTTTCCTGTCATGCAACCATCACCAGGTTTAGAGACCCTTTGCCAGTTTGCTAGGTGATAAATTGCACCTTAGTATTTTTTTAATTTGCATTTCTTGGATTATTAGTGAAGCTGATGATTTCTTTAAATTTCCTGTTAGTCTATTGGCCATCAATCTTTGAATTCTTGGTTTGCTTTTTCCCCGTTGATTTGAAGAGCTGTTTGTAAGTAAGACTATTAACTCTTTGTTTCTCATATTTGCTGCAAATGTTTTTCCCAGTTTGTCATCCGCCTTATGACTTTGTTATAATGTTCTTGGGAGAATACAATAGGATTTCTGGGTATATAATATTGGATATAAAGTGATACTTTTTCCTTTTGCTGAGGATTAAACAAGGAAAATGAAACTGAAGGGAGACAAAGAAGATTTAATGCTGACTTAGGACAGACTTGTCAATTACAGGACTTTCCAAACTCTAAAGGGAGTGACCCTGGGCCATTCATGTTCTCTCTCTGGATTCATTAAGTTAGGGATGGTGAGAGGCAGGGGGAAGTAAGGTCAGGGCTCCCAGGCACCCTCACCTGCAGTTTTCACTGCCAGCAATGGCTTGTCTTTAGATTGTATGTGTAGGACATTTAGCCCCTGGCTCATAACATGCACTTAGTAAACAATAGCTGTTTAGTTGTTCATGCGGAACAAATATTTCTTGAGTGACAGGTATGTGCCAAGCATTGTTCTAGGACCTGGGAATGCGAGACAGAACCAAGTCTCTGTCCTCTGGTGGAGCTGACAGTGTAGAGAAGGGAGAGGGGTGTGCCTGCTGCTGGTGTTTAAGGGGCCCTGGGTGACGACGGCTCAACTCTGGAAAGGAATTTAGAAGTTACTTAGATCAGTCTCATGAGCCAGATGGGAAAACTGAGGCCCAGTGACAAAGTGACTTTCCAAGGTCACAGAGCCAGTCAGTAGTACAGAAAGAACTGGCGCTGAGGTCAATTTAGGCCAAGAGTAGCTCCCAGGCATCGTTCTCCTATAGGAAGGTAAAAGCATTGCTATGAACTGACACCCACTGACCTTGGCAGGGAGTGATAGGTGGTCAGCTGGCAGTGGCTGGAGATGAGGGAATGCCCCTGCTGTGAGGCAGGAATGAAGGAGAAGGATAGAGGTAGGTCCTGGCTTCCGTGGAGAAATGCCCGCCCACCATCCTGCTTCTGGAAGCCGAGAGAGGGAAGGGGAGGACTAAGCTTGCTGTGACCAGCTTCCCCCAAGCTCAGCTGCACCTCTCACCACCAAGCTGCAAGTGGCTGCAGTCCTGACCCTTCTCTCCCCGCTTCACTCTTCAGGTGGATCTCTGGCCTTTAGTATCATAGGAAGCCACTCTGGCAGAGGTCCTTGGCCTGTCACTCTTTGGGGCACTCAGGCACCCAGCCCGCCAGGCCTCCATCAGGGGGCACGGTGTTAGATCCCTGTCCAGGTAGACAGGAGCTGGGAGGTGTTAGGGCAAAGGTCTCTGACTATGAATCCTCAGCTCACCTGATAAAGTGATGGTCCCTAGCAGGGACTCGATGAATATACAGATTCATTAATTGATAAATGATAATGATGTTAAGTGAGGAGTCTCAGCTCATGGGGATAGGAACATGAAATGGTTTAATCTTTTTCTGCAATAACTGACTGTGCTCTCTTACACCTCAGCCCAGAGTAGTGAGCTCCATTAACCTCGCCTTCCTGACTTGATTATTAAATAGTCTTACTCCTGTTATTTAAAAGCCAGTTTTGTTCATTTGAAACCTGTAGCTCCCATTTAATTCAGTATTAGTCTTGTCTGCCTGGCTCAGAGGTTAAGCGTTTGCCTGAAATGCGGGAGATCCAGGTTCAATCCCTGGGTCAGGAAGATCCCCTGGAGAAGAAAATGGCAACCCACTCCAGTACTCTCGCCTGGAAAATCCCATGGAGGGAGAATCTCTTGGAGGGAGGAGCCTGGTAGGCTACAGTCCTTGGGGTCGCAAAGAGTCAGACATGACTGAGAGAGTTCCCTTCACTTCACTGCCTCATCTTTGGCATCTGGGAGGGAAAACACACCCCTTCTTTTTAGATCCCCGTCTCCTCTGACATGGGTGGTGGTTTAGCGGTGGAGGGTCTGCTGTCCAGCCATGTTGTGAAGGGCCCTTTGGGAGCTGGTTCCCTGCTGCACGTTCTGGCCTCAGAATGTGGGCCCTTTCTGATCTCTCTTCTCAGCTGTGGGCCTTGGGTACCATTCTCTGGCCAGCAGGATAGCCCCATCGGCTGTCTCCATCCTGTTATCATGGTAATAGTCACCATTCGCTGAGTTCCCGGCACTTTTCATATCTAAGCTCTCCTTTTGGTGACAACCCTGAGAGATAATCGTGTTCATCTCCCATCACAGCTAAGGAGACGGAGACTCAGGGAGGTGCAGGAACATGATCAGGGCCACTTAGAACCCAGATTTGTACCCTGATCTGCTGCTTCCGGGTCTATGCTCCAAGAAGCCTGAGTAGCAGAGTGTGGGGTCAGTTCTGGATGTCTGGGAGAGCTGGCTTTTATCGTGAACTCCAAGAGCCACGCTGTGCCCCCAGCGCCTTCATTTCCAGGAGGGTCAGGAGGGAAGGATGTGGGGCTAAGATTCATTCCACCCTAATACCCCAGAAAATGTCAAATTATCTGAGTTTGAGCCAGAGATGTCATGGGCACATTTAGGCTAGAATGAGAAAGAATTTCCCATCCAGTGTTCATCAGAGTTGAGGAAAGGGGTGCTGCGGGATTTCTGGGCCATGCCCAAGATGCCCTAGGATGCTCACTCCTCCCCTCCGCACCAGGAACTCCTAGTGTGGCCCAGGCTGGACAGAGGCCATGAGTCAGGGGATGCTGGTGTGGGGAGAGCAAGATGCAGTCCAGGCATCCTCGCTGGGCCCCAGCAGCCCTGGGATCCCTCCTCACAGTGAACCGTGGGCTCGCTCCATTAGAGCAGGTTAATTATGCCAAGAGAACAAGCCTACTCTGGCAGATGGAAAAGCCTTTCTGGGCGTCTCCTGGAGTCATAGCTGATGTGTGCAGGCCTCACTAGTGGCTCCTGACCAGGTTCCATTCATTATTGTGAGACAAGTACAAGAGGACCATTTTTCAAAGGCAGACAGGGGTCCCTCCCCATGGGCTTCACTATTGTCCCCTATGCCTACCCCAGGGTGAGTGCAGACCCTCTGGTCAGCCTCTGGTTCAGTTCAGTTCAGTTCAGTTGCTCAGTCGTGTCTGACTCTTTGCGACCCCATGAATTGCAGCACGCCAGGCCTCCCTGTCCATCACCAACTCCCGGAGTTCACTCAGACTCACATCCATTGAGTCAGTGATGTCATCCAGCCATCTCATCCTCTGTTGTCCCCTTCTCCTCCTGCCCCCAATCCCTCCCAGCATCAGAGTCTTTTCCAATGAGTCAACTCTTCGCATGAGGTGGCCAAAGTACTGGAGTTTCAGCTTTAGCATCATTCCTTCCAAAGAAATCCTAGGGCTGATCTCCTTCAGAATGGACTGGTTGGATCTCCTTGCAGTCCAAGTGACTCTCAAGAGTCTTCTCCAACACCACAGTTCAAACGCATCAATTCTTTGGCGCTCAGCCTTCTTCACAGTCCAGCTCTCACATCCATACATGACTACTGGAAAAACCATATCCTTGACTAGATGGACCTTAGTAGGCAAAGTAACGTCTCTGCTTTTCAATATGCTATCTAGGTTGGTCATGACTTTTCTCCCAAGGAGCAAGCGCCTTTTAATTTCATGGCTGCAGTCACCATCTGCAGTGATTTTGGAGCCCCCCAAAATAAAGTCTGACACTGTTTCTACTGTTTCCCCATCTATTTCCCATGAAGTGATGGGACCGGATGCCATGATCTTCGTTTTCTGAATGTTGAGCTTTAAGCCAACTTTTTCACTCTCCTTTTTGACTTTCATCAAGAGGCTTTTTAGTTCCTCTTCACTTTCTGCCATAAGGGTGGTGTCATCTGCATATCTGAGGTTATTGACATTTCTCCCGGCAATCTTGATTCCAGCTTGTGCTTCTTCCAGTCCAGCGTTTCTCATGATGTACTCTGCATAGAAGTTAAATAAGCAGGGTGACAATATACAGCCTTGACATACTCCTTTTCCCATTTGGAACCAGTCTGTTGTTCCATGTCCAGTTCTAACTGTTGCTTCCTGGCCTGCATACAGATTTCTCAAGAGGCAGGTTAGGTGGTCTGTTATTCCCATCTCTTTCAGAATTTTCCACAGTTTATTGTGATCCACACAGTCAAAGGCTTTGGCATAGTCAATAAAGCAGAAATAGATGTTTTTCTGGAACTCTCATGCTTTTTCCATGATCCAGCGGATGTTGGCAATTTGATCTCTGGTTCCTCTGCCTTTTTGAAAACCAGCTTGAACATCAGGAAGTTCACGGTTCACGTATTGCTGAAGCCTGGCTTGCAGAATTTTGAACATTACTTTACTAGCATGTGAGATGATTATCCTCCCCTAATCTTGAGTAACTCTTGGGGCTTCTTTGGATGGAGGTGGCATGGTCACAGTGGGTGGATGGCCCAAGGAAGGCCTGGGGTTTGACTGCCTTTGTTTACATTGAAAATGTCTAGTTTAAGTTCTGCCTCCATACCTTGAAACAGGCATCTATGTACACACCTCAATTCACTCAGCCACATTTCTCACTCCAGTCACTGCTGGGCTGATCTGTTTTGCAGAGGTTTGGCCAGCTTCCCTCAGCTGCAACCTGCAAAATGATCCCCTTACTCCAGGTATGAGCCATGCCACTCACCATGCATAGGACGCCTGCAGAAACCCGTGTGGCCCTCCTGCATGTGCAGCTGTGTGTGTTTAAGGGGAAGTTAACACATGTAGGGAAACCTATGACCAGTGGGAGTTGTGAGCTGTTGGATACATATTCCTTGTGTTTATTGCATTCTGGGACAATTGTGAACCATTTCATAAGGCTTCTCAGAGCAGCCACAGTTATGTGTAGCAGTTGCCAATTTGATCACATACAATTTAGCAGCTCCTTCCTTTTCTGATTTGCTCATTCTGTTCCTTCCACCTGCTCCCTGGGACCACCTTCCCCCAAACCACCTCTAAGAAAGACTTTCCCTGGGTTCTGTTTCCAGGAGAACCCAAAATGCCAGACTGGCCTTAGAAAGCTAAACAAAGCTAAGCACTTGTCAGTCAGTCAGCCGCAGGAGCTCATGGCTAGTCAGCAGGGTGGTGACTCCTCTGGCTCACGGGAACATCACACGTACTAAGATGCCCGAGAAATTACACGACAAGCTGGCCCACACTTCCACTGCACTAAAATCATGTTTCCCTCAGCTCGGACTTTTGTTTGCAAATGGTGATTTCTAAGACCAGTTGATCGATAGGAAGAAATCCGGATCAATGCCATAAGCCAGTGCTAGCCCTGCACTACAGCCCACTCGACGGGCCTGAGGGACAGTGTTGTGCGGGCTGATCTGTGTGGGGCGCAGGTGCCCATCTACTTGTGGGAGGGAGACAGGCTGTGATACACATAAACGTGGATTCTTGGGCAGCAGCAAATAGCTTAGCTGGTTGATCAAGGTCGTGGAAGGTGCAAGATGACTGGGTGCCAGGAAGTCTGGGGAAGAGGCTCTGGATGGACCTATGTAATGAGTGTGACCCTGTCCCTCTTGACAGTCCTCTCCTAGGCCACATCACTGAGGAGTGGGTGACAGGAAGGGTGAGGGAAACTGATGTTCCTTCAGGAGACCCTCTATTGTGCAAATGGGGAAACTGCTGCCCCTAAATGGGCAGGTAATGTGGCAGCAGAGCTCAGAGGAGGAAAAATCTTGGGCCTGGGAGTCAGGAGATCCAGGTCTGTGTCCCAGTCTCTTCACGTGCTGTCTGGGCTTCAGCTTCTGTCTCTGAAGTGGATATCACCGTCTCTGATCTGCCTGACATGAGGGGTGTCTGGGGTCTGATGTGGTTTTGCTTGTATGTCTTGACAAGCCTTCAAGTGCTCTGCTGACTGAATTCTGACAGAGGGCCTGAAATCAAGGACTCTGGATGCTCAGAAAATTCTCCTTTACCCTGGGGGCCCGGGTCCAGGGGATGAGGAATGGGGTAAGGAAGGAGGAGATAGGAGTTGATGGGAGATGAGCCCTGGACACTTGGCCTCCACAGGAGGTGGCACGGTTCCCTGACCTGTTTCCCGAGCCAGAGGGGCCTCAGGAAGGTGGTCCCCTAGCTCAGGGTAGAGACAGGGGCAGGGGAGCCTGGTGCCTCAGCCACGTGCCACAGTGAGACTGATGCGCAGGCCTGTCTTCAGCCCCCAGACTCCAGCTTACTAAGTAAACACCTGGAGTCAGCTCATTACTCACCTCCCCTAATTAGCTCATCACTCTCCCAGCTCTCCATCCGTCTTCACCTTGCTGCCATGGGCTCTAGCACGCAGTTATTTTTGGACTTCCCAGTAAGCACACCAGCTGGCTGGTCAGTGGGGACCAGTGCTGCCTGGACAGAGCTAGAGTTAGGGCTGGGCTGTGATCGCCTCCACCTGGAAGGCGGTCCTTCCGTCGCCTGCCTGCAGGCCCTTCTGACCAACTCCTCTGCTCCACTCTCCAGGGCAGGAGCTCCCCCCCACCCTTGGGAGCTGAAAGGCTGGGGGTGGGGGCATTGTAAAGAGCAGTTCAGGTTAGTTCAGTTAGTATTTATTAGGCACAGGCCCTGGGGTACCTCCAAAATACCCTTGGGGGATGTCCCGTTTCCTGGAGCACAGATGTTCAAGGGAAGATTTAGTTCATGTGAGATGTGTCCCAGCATCCATGGAGGATGGGGCAGAGGCACTTCATCTAGTCTAGGGTCTCAAGAAAGCTCCCCAAGGACAGGCACATGGGTGGAGCCTACAAGGGCAACGGAGCTCCACCAGGCCAAGATTCCAGCTGGGGGGTCCTGAGACCTGAGTTCCAGGGCCCAGGGACCTTGAGTGAGCTACTTCTCCCCTCTGGTTTCCCTCCTGTGACACCTAGAAGCATGAGATGGGCTTCTTCCAGGTAGATCAGGGCATCTCACCTACGCTCAGGTGGAGCGGGCCCGTGAGGGTCCCTTCATCTTCACCCCAACTCACACACGCAGAAAAGCAGGTCAGAGAGGCTCAGACTCATCCTCAGGCTGCACAGCTCAGGCAGTGCCAGAGCTGGGATGTGGCCCTGCTCTGCCTGACTATAGAGTCCCTGCTGTCTGCATCCCCTGCTCATACTCTTCCAGCCCGGCACCAGACGCAGGCTGGGAGAGCCGGAGAACAGTAGCCACCCCCGCCTTAGGAGGCACTCAGCACCCTGCCTATTAAGGGGAGGGCCAGCCCTCTGCTCCTTCCTGGCCATTGTTCTCCAGAAAATTAAGTCATTCCACTGGGCCCTTGTAAGCCTTTTTGGAGCTGGCTGTTCCCAAGGTTTGAGCCAGACTGCAGCTGGAAGTCTGTTATTATTCATTGAATCTCTCCAGGGCGGCTGGGAACATGACTTTTAATTGTCTCATCTCTGTCCATCCAAGAAAGAGACTAAGAGGCAAGAATAATCAGTATCTCATTATAGATCAGGGCCTAGAAAAGGAAACTCCTTAGCCAGGACCCTCTACCCACAGAAGAGGGGCCCCAGCCAGGGGAAAAGCAGGCTTATTTCTTCAGTTCCTACAATTCACATGCCAAACTCCACCTGCCTGAATAGGAGGACTGCCCACGGCCATTTGGAGTCCAAATGGCCATAAGCCAGGGATTGACACATTTGGGAATGGTCTCAGTGAGGTGAGGTGGGGTGTGGGTGCCGAAAGAGAGGTCAGAAGACACTGGTGTGTGGGCCCCAGATCTCTCTCTCTGCTTTTCATTGCCCCAGACAGTATAGAGATCTGGAAATAGAATTTAGAGATTATCTTGTCATCTGTCTCATGTCCATGTCCAAGCTTACGTCCATCGAGTCGGTGATGTCACCCAACCATCTCATCCTCTTTTGTCCCCTTCTCCTCCTGCCTTCAATCTTTCCCAGCATCAGGGGCTTTTCCAATGGGTCAGCTTGAACAAACTCCGGGAGTCGGTGGAGAACAGGGAAGCCTGGTGTGCTGCCATCCATGGGGTCACAAAGAATCGGACACAACTGAGCGACTGAGCTGAACTGAACTGTCATCTGTCTATCCGTCTATCCATCCACCCACCTATTCAGCAATCCATCCATCTGTTCAGTCCATCCATCCATCCATCCATCCAATGAGCTAGGGCGGCACTGGCATTCTTCATGCATACCATACTTCTCCAAGCAACTTCCTTTCTCTCATTTCATTATGTCTTCACAACTGTTTAGTCCCATTTGCCAAATGCAGAAGCTGAGGCCAAAGAGAGGCAGCGGCTTGCTCAAGGGCAGACAGAACAGAGTAGTTTCCAGGATGGCAGCTCAGTCCAAATTCTCCAGGAAGAGCTGTGTACAAAGGCCTGAACCAAGGGGCAAGTGAGGGCCGAAATCCAGTCCACACTCTGAGCACTAAGTGGGAAGGAGCCGTGTCTACCTGGAGGAAGAGGAGTCTTTTTCTTTGCACAAAGGCACCATCATCTTGCCAAGCTCAGACCTCGGCTGAGGAGCCTTTTTGAATTTTCATAAACAAGTTGTATGGACTATTGTCAGCCCCCAGCTCGCTGGTCGGTGTCTGGAGGAGCACTCCTGGAGAGGAGGGGACGGCAGGCTGGCCCATGAGAAGGGCTTTCTCTCCACCAGAGCTCAGGGAGGGGCCTGTGCCCCATGGCACCATGGCTTAGCCCGCTCAGAGAGGGCACGGCCCCTCCCTGCCTCTAAGCCAGCCTCCAACCTCATGCCAAATGGTTTGCTTACACGGGGGTTTCTAGTTGGCCACTCTTCAAGGTCATGTTTTCTTTGGGGACTGCCAGCTGTTTGAATTACTCTGGTTGGTAATTTTGTGTTTTGGTGCTTGTGTTTTGTTTTGATTTGGTTTTTGATCAGTATTTTTTGGAAGTGAAATTTATATATAATACACCCAGAAAAAGGTGGCATTCTATGAGTTTTGACAAATGTATATACTCATGTAACCATACTACAGTCCAGGCAGAGAATATTTCTGTTTCCCCAGAGAGTCCTCTCTTGCCCTTTGCAGTCTTCTCACCCTAACCTGGCCCCAATAGCAACCTCTGATCTACTTTCTGTCACTAGTGACTAGATTTCCCTTTTTTAGGATTCCATGTAAGTAAGGTCATGCATATATATTCTTTTGTATCAGAATCCTTTCACTTGGCATAACATCTCTGAGGTTAATCAGAGTTGTTTCATATATCGGTAGCTTTGTAGTATTCCAATGCATAGATACACTTCAATGTGTTGATCCCTTCACCTGTCAATAGGCATTTGCACTGTTTGTAGGCTTTGGCCATTTTAAGGAAAGTTATGATAAATGTTTGTGTACAAGTCTCTGTGTAGACATGCGTTTTCTTTTTTCTTGGCTAACGCTTAGGGGTGGAATTGCTGGGTCAAGGAGAGTTTATATGTTTGTCCTTAGGAGAAATTGTCACACCTTTTCTACAGTGATTGTACCATCTTATATTTTCACTAGCAGTGTGTGATTTCCAGGTGACCCACATCCTTAACCAACACAAAAGGTTTTGTCAGCCTTTTCCATTGGGTTGTTGTAGCGTATGCGCGCATGCTAAGTTGCTTCAGTTGTGTTCAACTCTTTGCGATCCCACGGACTGTAGCCCACCAGGCTCCTCTGTCCATGGGATTCTCCAGGCAAGAATACTGGAGTGGGTGGCCATGTCCTCCTCCAGGGGATCTTCCCAACCCAGGGATCGAACCCGCATCTCTTATGTCTCTTGCATTGGCAGGCCGGTTCTTAACCACTAGGACCATCTGGGAAGGCCACGTTGTAGTGTATAGTGATGTCTCACTTAGGCCCACTCTTTGCCTCACCTCCCTCTTGATTGTGAGATCCTCCGGGACATAGACTAACTCCTCAGTGTCACCGAAGAGCCCAGCAGGCAGCTGAGCCCAAAGCAGGACGCACCCCTTCCCTGCCCTGCCCGGTCCACAGGGTAGTTTGGAGTTAAGGATTCAGTGAGCTGAACGGAGCGTGATCACTCCTGGGACAGCGGCTCCAGCGCTAGTCGGAGCTCACGATGCACTGGTGCGTGTGAACTCTTCACAATCCTCCTCAGTCCCACCCCTCCTTACCCCATTGTGCAAATATGGAAACAGCTGAGGCTCAGCCAGGCAGAGGGACACCAGGTCTGCGTGCTCCCAAAGCCTGCACTCACGGCTGTGACGTGAACCACTGTGCTGCAGAGTCACTTGGGACTGGCCAGGGGGTTGTCACCCTCACGGTCAGCAGACAATTGCTAGGACGTGCACACAGCCGTGTTCCTGCCACCCGTCCTGCCAGCTCATCTGGCAGCTCTGGTCCCAGGGGCTCGACGCCACGTTGTCTGTCGCTCCATTATCCTAAGAGGCCCCCCCGGATCCCATTACTTCACTGCTGTTATTATTTATTCATTGGCGGAGCCCTCAGCCTGTGGATGGGCACTTACCTTGATGTCCCTGACAGCGGGTCAGGAGCCCCACTCAGGGTGTATTAATCACCGGCTGCACCGGCAGGGAGCCTGCATCCCCCGAGACGGGAGATCATGTTGCAGACTCAGAGGGCCTGTCAGCACGCTCACTTTCCCACAGAGAAGCCCACTGCCTGGCGTATCGGAGCTGTAGGAGCCTCAGAGAGCATCTGTGGAGGCAGGGAAACTGAGGCTCAGAGAGGGGAGGGCATTCCCCAAGACCCCACATCTCCCTGAAACGCTATCTGGGATTCTCTCCAAATACAAATGCACAGTGATTATAACACCGTTTTCAGGTAAAGGACTTGACAGTTTCAATCTATTCTCCTATTTGATGATAATGACAGTCCCTTGAGATCAATAAGGGCTTTCAATCAGATAGATAGATAGATAGACAGATAGATAGAAATAGATGATAGATGTAGAAATAACATAGATACAGAAACTGAAGCGCACAGAAATTAAGCAACCTGCTGAAAGCTACTGAAAGCTAGGACTGAGACCAAGCTATCCAGACTCTGGCTTCAGCCAGGAGATGTATACCTCTGTCCCTCTCTCTTTCCTTCTGATCCCCTGTGAACAAAAGGGGTCTCTTTCTGATTGACTGGGCTAGATCCCCTTGGGAGCTGAGTCTTGCATCTCTCTGGATGGCTAGAAAGGGGTTTCTGCCCTGCCCTGCCCATTGCTGGGCTCTTGGCCTGTCAGCTCCAGGCTCTTGGGAGGAGGTGGCTCATGGGCTGCTGGCTGGACACATTCTGGACATACTGGTGTGGCTAGAATTGGAGATGACTCGGTCTTTCACCAGGAAGCAAATGCAGACAGAATCTGATACTAAAGACAGAGCTGCCTTGGAGCATGAGGCATTGCCAGGGCAACCATTCAGGAGCCATGCCAACGTCAGTGAGCTCTGGGTCCCCTCGGACTTTCAAGGAAGTTTCTTCTGGCCCTTGATCGCAGGGCTTGTGCCCCATCTGAGCCCCTCTATCCCTGAGTGAGAGTCTAGTGAAATAACAGATGGAGATCGAGTCAGCCCAAGCCCCTGCTCTAAAGCCTTCCATGGCTCCCCATTGCCCTCTGAAAAAGGGGTGGCAGGATACTGGTAGGTTGAGGCCAGCTTCTGCCACTCCCTCTTACGTATAGGGAAGGAAATCTGGTTGTTTTTTTTTAAGTTACGCTTTTTACTTTTGGCTGCGCCGGGTCTTCGTTGCTTGGTGCGGGCTTTCTCTAGTTGCCACGAGGGGCGGCTACTCTTCATTGCGGTGCACGGGCTTCTCATCGTTGTGGCTTCCCTTGCGGCGGAGCATAGGCTCTGGGAGCATGGGCTTCAGGAGTTGTGGCACACAGGCCGAATTACTCTGCAGCATGCGGAGTCTTCCTGGTCTAGGGATGAAACCCATGTCCCCTGCACTGGCAGGCGGGTCCCTATCTGCTGTGCCACTAGGGAAGTCTAGAAATCTGGTATTGAGGAGCTCCTGGGCCTGGAACATTCTTTGAAGAGTCTTTTGTAAAAATATGCATTTTGTGGGAGATGAAACTGAGGCTTATCGAGGAAAGACAACTGACTTAAGGCCACTTTTCTAGGAAGTGTGCGATACAGAAACCATACTCGTGCGCTCGGGCCCAGATCACAAGCTCTTCACCCAGCTGAAGGATGGTGTGTGGGAGAAGGGACAGCTATGTTCAGGGTGGCTCGAGGGCAAAGCTAAGGGCATGGGATGGAATTGACAAGGAGGCTGGTTTCAGCTTGAGCTAAATAAGACCTCCCATACTGTCTGTGTGTCCAGGATAAAGTGGGCTGCTTGTGAGGGAGTTGGGAAGGAATTCCCCATCACGGGAGGTATGCAAGTAAGTATTTGCCAGCCATCTGCTGGAAGTGCTGGGCACAGCCTCTGCCTTGATGTCTGTAGACGGCTTGTCCAGAGAGTTTATTGGGTGACCTTCACTGGGAAGCAGCCCAGCTGACTACAGTCTATTTCCTAGAATCACCCCACCTACCACTGGGCCCAGAGTTCCCACCATCTGCTCTTTCATTTGTGCATTCCTTACTCAACAAATAGCCAGCACACGTGGGAGCTCCCTTATCAGACCTGCGGGAAGGGGGCCTAAGCAGGACTTCCAGAACATTCAGAAGCACAGGGCAGACCATGAAAGCAGCGCCCACTGTGGGGTCAGACACACAAGCATCGTTCTCGCTCTTTGCTTCCTATGTGAGCTGAGGTGAATCACTACCTCTCTGAGCATCAAGTTTGTTCTCAGAAAAATAAGACCAATAATGTACACATTCTGGTTACTGGGAGGATGAAATGAGACTAGATGACAGCTTCCTGGCTCCAGGAGGGACAGGAAAGGCGTGCCTCCCATTTCAGGCCATGGTCCCCGCCCAAGGTGCTGCGTTCTGTTTGTGTCCCCAGCTCCTGCTGAGTTGAGGGCCTGGGCCCAGGTGGGGCTCAGTGGCTGTGCTTAGGGGACTGGGCAGGCAGTGGCTGGTGAGTTTAGATAATTTTTATTGGAGCAAGTTATGGTCTGCTGATCTAGGTCAGCCCAGCCAGGGGGCAGCGTGAGCTATCTTTCAGTCCAGTGGCAAAGAGCCAGTGGCCTGGACCCTCGTGGGACTGAGGTTCTGGCTTGAAACTTTGCATCCAGGCTTCTGGTTGCCCAAAGAGGGAAGGTCCAGACAGGACCCTGAAATCCTGGTCTCAGAGACAAGAGCCTTAGGGACTCCTGACTCCTGGTGGCCCCAAGCCCAGGGCTCTGGCCCAGGCTTGCTGTGTGGCCTTGATGAGTCCCTTCTCCTCCCTGGGCCTTCAGTGTCTGATTGCCATCATGGTGAAGGCTGAGGAAGGTGAGGGGTGAGGGGGATGTGCACAAGGTAGACCCCCAGGAAGTCAGCCCAACCCCCAGACCCAATCCCCCTCACCACCCCTGCCCCACCTGTGTGATGCTAAGAAAGTCACTTAATCTCCCTGAGCATAAGTTCCACCAACAACATGGGGATAGGATCTGCTTCGTCTTCTTCTCCGAGCTGCTGTGGGGCTCAAATAAACTAAAGAGACTTGAGGTCAACTTTACCTGGAGCCCCACAGCTGCACTCAGTCTGGGAGACAGTGGTGATCCGGACAGGGTTCCTGATCTCAAGGGACTCTTTCTGGGTGTGGAAGGTGGAGCCATACTCTCAAATGGGGGCTATGGGGACCTACGGTGGGTGTTAGTGAGGGAAGATTTATCTAAATGAGAGCATCAGGGAACGCTTCCTGTAAGAGGCATGAGCAGGACAGATGGGCAAGATCATGGTCAGGCATGTGCAGAGCTGGCAGGGATGCAAATAGGAACAGCAGGATCCACAGACTGTTGGCACTGAAGCTACACAGTTATGACCCCTGGACCAGCAAGCAATCCAACAAGCAACCCTGTCCCTACCCTGTTGGAGCCTGCAGTGTGACAAGACACAGGAGAGACAGACATTAATCAAACACTCATCAAATACTGGAGTATTTGAGTATTATCTAGGGGGTCCGGGGACAGTTTCTAAGGGAAATGATTTCTGAGGGTTTCCTACATGCCAGACACTGTGCCCAGCTCTTTGTATGTATTGCCTTGTTTAATCATGCCTATGGCAATCACAGACCATGTCTCTGTCTATGGAAGAGGAAACAGAAGACCAGAGAGGTGAAATAATTTGCCTGAGGTTGCACAGCTGGCAGGCAGCAGAGCAGGATTTGCACCCAGGCCATCTGACTCCAGAACCCCCACTTATTGTAATCACTAAGCTATTTGTTCTGCCTCTCGTGTGCTTAATATGGCTGATCTCTCTCTTGTGCTTCTGGTTTCCCCTTCCCTCCCCATTTTGACCACCAAGATGATGCATCAGAACAAAGTCAGTTCCTGAAAAACTTGGGGCAGAAGCAGGAAATTATAGGTGTAGCTGAGACCTTTGCTAGACGGCGCCCCACCCTCTCCCTGGATTCCACCAAGAGTCTCCATGCCTGGTAAGGAGGAGGGGAGGAGAGTGAAGGGGCAAGACAGGAACTGGTGGGTCCTTGAGACAGGTCCTGCTTCTGTTTTCCTGTCTCTCCTACCCCCACCCCGTGTGGGAACTCACAGGGCAGAGAGGACCTATACCTGCCCTCCCCACCCCCAGCCTCCTGGTAGGACCCCTGAGTCTTCCTCTGCCTGGCATTGCATGGGAGCAGAATAAATGCCTGTATGGAGTCTCCAGGGCAGTGTGGGGAGTGGCCGGGGCCTTACAAGGGTCATGGGGTCTGGCTGCTGTGATGTAATAACCATGGTTGGGATGACAGAGGCTGAGATGGCATGGAATGAGGATGTGACAGGTGGACAGATGACAATCCTTCTCTTGGAGCATTGGGGGACCCACCCTCCATTCCCCCATCCCAAGGCCCTTGCTGGATTTTGACAGAACAGAAGGGCAAACAAATCATCCTGAACGTCCATGTTACATTTCAGACTCCTGGTAGGATGGGGACTTGTGTGGAAATTAGGCTTAGCTACAGAAAAACACAGTCATCTTTTTGTGCCCTTGATTTTACTGACTCAGAATCACTGTGAAAAGAGACATACGGGCCACCATGAATCTGACTTCAATGGGGAAGTCAGGGAAGGCTTCCTGGAGGAAATGATTCTTGGGCTGAGTTCTAAAGGAGTAGGGAAAAAAGGTGAAGAGAAGATCAGTCCTGGTGGGGAGATCGGCATGTGCAAAAGCCCTGTGGCAGGAGGGAACTTGTTGGGAGGGAGGGAATAATGAGGTGCAAACTTTCTATTTACCCTGCTTCAAGCCAGAACTCAGCCAGTGTAGCTCCTGGCAATTAATATTGGGATCCAGGGGAGTGGGGTTCTCAAAACCCTCCTGTCCCTGGTCTTTCATGTACTCAGACTTTGTTTCCGCCAACTCTGGCACTCCTGGCACCTGCACCAGACTCAGAATATAAAGCAGCAGGTGAGGAGCCCCAGGTGGCATCCTTATTGTCCTCCTGGGGAAACTGAGGCCAGAGTTGGCAAGTCAGTTGCCAAAATCAACCAAGCCCATCACCTCACAACAACTCCTCAGCAGAGCTGAAGCTCTGGTCTAGAGGGACAAGCTTTCTCTCACCAGAGGAGAGGACAGTACCCACCTGTTCCCCAGCCCTTTCCCAGGTCTGAGAGGCTTCTAGTGGCCAGAGTCAGGAGGATGTGGTAGCAGTTTCCCTGCAGGGAGGTGGGCCAGCCAGAGCTCACAGCCACCCCCAAGCTGGGCTGGTCACAACCCCATGATCACATGATGACCACTTATGCAGCCAAGAGGACTGAAAGGGATGGGCAGCCCAGCTGAGTCTGACGCTGACTTCTCCCGCAGCATCCCAGCAGGGCCTGGACCCCATGGATCCCAACAGACTCTGGCCCTCTGGGGTTGTAGACAGTAGTGAAATGCTCAAGGTCAGTGGGAGGCTAGAAGCTCAGGAGCACAGACAACCAGAATGGCCCCACTTTTGTGAGTAGAGCCAGCCCTGCCTCCTCCACCTGCATCTCTGCCCTCCTAGGACCCTGGGGAGCAGGTGGTTTGGCCCAGGGGAGAGGAGAGGGGGCGAGAGCCTGAGTATTAGACCCCTGGGCTTGCCAGGTAATTATGCATTAGGAGCTAATACTAATAAAGGCTCCAGAAAGGAGGAAAAGATCTTGCCACCAGATTATTGCACATGAGGGAAATATCAGGCCCCCAAACCTTCTCCATCCCTCACCCTTTGTCTCTAAGCAATCTGCTGCTTTTATTAATTCTGACTGGATTTTCCCAGGCTGAGGGCAGCAGGGGCAGAGGGAGACGGTACAGTGAGAGGTAAAGCCGGGCAATTTGGAGCAGACATTGGGAGGATGGGAACACACACAGGACAAATGCCTTCCACCACTGCTTCCTCGATGCCACTACCTACACAGCCCAAGAACATCCCTGGGGATGCAGCCCACAGCTCTGCCCAGCCCTGGCTCCTCCCTGGTGCCTCCAGAAATGGGACTGCTCCACCAGCTCTCCCTCCTCTCTCCCCTCCCAGCCCCCTCTCTTTCTCATCCCTTCCTCCTCCAAGAATCACAATCTGAATTTCCCTCCCACCTGGATCCCACCCCAGTGGCTTCCATTCCTTGAGTTACGTAAAGTGATGCTGAGGTTCAACTTCCAGAGATTTCTGCAAAAAAATGAACTGAGCAAAATGAATATTGGAAGAAGTCTAAATCTCCATCAAGAGAGGTTTGTTTGTGAAATTATGGTACAGCCATACACTGGAATGCTCTATATGTAATGAAATGGAATAATCTACATGGTATATTGTTGAGGAAAAAAATCAAGGCACGCAACTGCACACACAGCATGCTACCTTCCGTATATGAACACACACATGTCCCTGTACATGCATAGAATAGGGCCTAATTCAACTGAAGTTTGTTGTGGAGACAGGGAGACAATATTTGGAGGAAATGCTTGATGGGGTGTCTGTTATGCGGGAAATGCTCCACTCATGTTTGCTGTTGCTAACACTGGACAACTGACCCCAATATTTCCTTCCCTTTCTGCCTGGATGCCTCTCTGGAAAGGGCATTTGCATGGACAACACTTGAGAAGATTGTGGTTTGTAAGTGAGAGGAGGCCAGGAGAGGTTTTGAGGGGCTGTGGATAGGCTGAGGCTGGTAAAGCCCTTCCAGGCTCTGGCTGCAACTCTGGATAGTGCCCAGTGCTTCCAGGGCCTCAGGAGGCAGACCCGGGAACCAGCTCAGGGCCTGGTGCCTAGGAGGTGTTTGCAGCAAAAGGAGGGAATACTGTACATGCTGCTTCTTATCAACTATTTTTACAGCAATGCAAATAGAGGCTGGTCAGGCCGTGTGACTCATCTCCGACTCACCCTGAGCCTGGTCGGGCCTGTGGTTCTAGACTAAAAGAGCCCTTCATCTGCCTCTGTCTCCTGGTGTCCTTGTTACACATATATATATAAATGAGCCAAAGATGACCTCTGTGGATTGGCCCCTAGGTTATCTATCTCTTCACGGCAGGCTGAGACCTGTTAACTCAAAAGCCTTCCAGCCCTGATCTCAGATTGTTACACATCCAGTAGTTTAAAAAATAGCCCAAATGATCAGAGATTTAACTATTGAGGCTCTGTCTAACTAGCTTTGTCCTCACAAAACCTCACCCCGCAGCTGTTGATGGCGGAATAGAGCGCTCTGACCCAGAGACAATCTGGTATGCCACAGAGCGACACATCCCGACACATAGGCCCCCTTCTCGTCTCCCTTTCTTCCCTGGAGTTCCTTATTCTCTCCCGCTCTGAGTGACGGGTCCCTTGCCACAAAGTCTCAATGGTCTCAGGCTGTGAAGGGCTTCCTTTCTCTAGCAGCCCTGTTCAAGTACCTTCAATAGACTTGAGTTACTGCCCTTCGGGGTTATGCACTTGCGATACTTAATTTTATGTCAACCTTCTGGCTAAGAGATGCTCAGATAGCTGGTGAAACAGAGTTTCTGGGGCATCCCTCAGTGTGTTTACAGAGGAGATTAGCATTTGAATCAGGAGACTGTGTAAAGAAGATCACCCTCTCTAATATGAGCAGACATCATCCAAACTGCTGAGGGCATGCACAGAACAACAACAACAAACAAAAAAACGTGGAGAAATTACGAATTTTGTCTCTCTTTCCTTGAGCTGGGATGTCCATCATTCCTGCCCTTGGATATCAAGAGCTCCTGGTTCCCAGGCCTTCAGACTTCGGGACTTACACTAGCATTCCCCCTTCTCAGACCTCAGGATCACACCACCAGCTCTCCTGGTTTCCTAATTTTCAGGCAGCAGACCGTGGGACTTCTCGGTCTCCGTAACCACATGAGCCACTTCCTCTTTTTGTGACTATATCTACATATCCTATAGGTTCAGTTTCTCTGGAGAACCCTGGCCTGACTTTCTCTCTTGCGTGCATGCTCAGTTGCTCATTCATGTCTGACTCTTTGTGACCCTTTGGACTGTAGCCCGCCAGGCTCTTCTTCCCATGGGATTCCCCAGGCAAGAATATTGGAGTGTATTGCCGTTTCCTCCTCCAGGGAATCTTCCCGACCCGGGGATCAACCCAAGTCTCCTTCAGCTCCTGCATTGTAGGTGGATTCTTTGACGCTGAGCCATCAGGAAAGCCTGATTTTTCCTCTTTTCAGCCCCCAGGTCCCTCAAACTCCTGGCAGTCCTTCTGCCTGAGGCCAGGCTGGAGTCAGGAAAATCCAGACTTGCCTTGTCCCGAGCTACGTCGGCTGCCAAGACAGAAGAGAAGGGAAGAGAAGAGGCAGGGGGGTAAAAGACACCCCAAATGCCTGACCTCAGGGAAACACAGTGCCCCCAGTGTAGGAAGCAGCAGCTACCGAAGAGGTTCTGCTGTTCTGCTCCCTGGGGAAGAAGGAGGTGGGTGTAGAGGGGGAGGAGGCTGTGGGCGGAGGGAGAGGGTGAGCAGGGCATCCGACATTCCTGAACAAGCCAGGCAGCTGCATATCCCACTGGAGATCCAGCATTCTCACTGGCTACCAACCCCACAGAGAAAATCTGGCACAAGAGCACTGGAAGAAACGGCTAAGTATGAGTGCAGGAGCAAGCCACAAGCCACCCAACAGCAACTCCAAATAACGGCAACAGGAAACGATCTGAGTGTCCATTTTCAGTATGTGTACAGCGGACCGTGGTGTATGCACACACTGGAGTGGCATACAGCTGCGCACAATAAAGGTGCCCAGAGCTGCACACAACATGGACAGATCTAAAACATGGAAGGTGAGGCAAACAAGGCATTGCAGAAGAATATACACAGAGCGACCTTTCTGATATAAAGGACTGAAGCAGGCGAATTAAACATGGTGGTTCAGGTGAAACCTCAAGAAGTGCCGCGGGTAATGAAGCAGACTGGAGACAGTGGTTACCTCTGGTGGGGGGAGGGGAGAACAGTCGGGGAAGACGAGGCAGGGCCCATCTAAGGCAGGGATTCTCATGTGTTGATGTGCACACAGGGTCACCCAGAAGTCTTACTAACAAGTGGATTCTCATTTAGCGCATTTCTTGTGGGGGCTAAGGGTCTGCATTTCCTACAGGCTCCCAGGGGAGGCTAACGCTGCAGGTAGGGTGGCTAAGCCAAGTAACCATGATGGCCTAGCCCAGGCCCTCATGACCCTGCCACAGTACCAGACTCATTCTGGGGATGGGGGGAGGGTGCTTCTCCAAAGCATTGATGTAAATTGGCACAGCCATTATGGAAAATGGCATGGAGCTACCTCAGAACAGTAAAGATACAGCTGCCATACGATCCAGCAATCCTGCTTCTGATTAGGTATCCAGAGAAAATACCATCAGGGTCTCCAAGAGATAACTGCACCGGTTCATTCCAGCATCGGCCACAGTAGCCCACACATGCGAGCAGGTGAAGTGTCTATCGACAGGTAAATGGATAAAGAAAGTGCAATCTATAGTATACCTATATGGCGGAATGTCATTCAGCTTTTTTAAGAAAAGGAAATCTTGCCATTTGAGACAACAGGGATGAACTTGAAGAACATTATATTAAGTAATCACTGCAGATGGTGACTGCAGCCATGAAATTAAAAGACGCTTACTCCTTGGAAGAAAAGTTATGACCAACCTAGATAGCATACTGAAAAGCAGAGACATTACTTTGCCAACAAAAGTCCGTCTAGTCAAGGCTATGGTTTTTCCAGTGGTCATATATGGATGTGAGAGTTGGACTGTGAAGAAGGCTGAGCGCCGAAGAATTGATGCTTTTGAACTGTGGTGTTGGAGAAGACTCTTGAGAGTCCCCTGGACTGCAAGGAGATCCAACCAGTCCATTCTGAAGGAGATCAGCCCTGGGATTTCTTTGGAGGGAATGATGCTAAAGCTGAAACTCCAGTACTTTGGCCACCTCATGCGAAGAGTTGACTGATTGGAAAAAACTCTGATGCTGGGAGGGATTGGGGGCAGGAGGAGAAGGGGACGACAGAGGATGAGATGGCTGGATGGCATCACTGACTCAATGGTCATGAGTCTGAGTGAACTCCGGGAGTTGGTGATGGACAGGGAGGCCTGGCATGCTGCGATTCATGGGGTCTGAGCGACTGAACTGAACTGAACTGATACTAAGTAAAATAAGCCAAACACAGAAAAACAGAATAATGTATGATCTTGTTTACAGGTGGGATCTAAAAAAGTTCAACTCATAAAAACAGAGTAGAAGGATGGTTACCAAAGGCTAGGAGGAGAGGGGAACAGGGAGACATTTGTCAAGGGGTACAAAATTCAGTCATGCAGGATGGACAAGTTCTGAAGGTCTGATGTATTGCATGGTGACGATGGTTAGTATTACTGCATTGTATACTTGAAATTTGCTTAGAGAGTGAATCTTACGTGTGCTTACCACACACACAGTGGAAACTACGCTAGGTGGTAGAGATGTTAATTGGATTGATTATGATAATTATTTCACAATGCATATGTGCATTGTGCACACCCCGGGCTGTGTGCTCAGTCGCGTCTGACTCTGGGCGACCCCCCGGGACTGTAGCCTGCCAGGCTCCTCTGTCCACGGTATTCTCCAGGCAAGAAGACTGGAGAGGGCTGCCATTTACTTCTCCAGGGGGATCTTCCCCACCCAGGAATCAAACCCAGGTCTCCCGCATTAGCTTCTACACAAAACCTACCAATTAGGAACCTACGAGGAATGCATTTCAACTGTAAGTCTGAACAATGAACACCATCAAGGCTTTGTTATTGGTAAGTTCCATGGAGGAGAAAAGTAGGGGTGACCCACATCTCTAATGGGTAGCTTAAAATATACACCTTAAATAGTTACAATTCTTACTTGCCAATTATATCTCAATATAATTCTATCCCCTCAATAAAGCTGAGGGGGAAAAAAGCAGGATGCTAGGCCAGTTAGCTGAGCATCTCTGGGGGAGCAGCCCAGGCATGCGCATTTGTCAAAAGCTCCCCAATAGCTGTGTTTTTGCAGCAGGTGGAGGGCCACTATGCCAACCCTGTGACACACAGATATTCATTTTCTTTTCATTCCTTTGTACGGAATAAAATAGCATAAAAAATAGCCTACAAAATAAAATTTAAAAAGAATGGGAAGTGAAAAAGCTGAGCTGGGAGATGAGGGGCCAGAGAGGAGGAAGAGCAAGGAACCCAAAAGGATTCCTAAAAATGTCCTACCCCAATAGCCAGGAAGCCTGTCAGCCTGTCAGTTAGCACAGCGGGCCAGGACTGTGTTGATGATCAACCAGCCAGCTTGCTGTCAGAGCTGGGGTCTGCCAGGCAGCGGCACAGCTGTCAAGCTGTGGGTCAGTCCATCAAGCCAGCGAGTCAGGCTGGCTGTCACCAAGTGCATCTGCCTGCTTTAGAGTCAGCCAGCGAATCGAGATTAGTCGTTGTTATTCCGTCAGGCGGTCAGTTAGTCGTGACTTGGTCAGCCTGACTGTCCAGCCGTCCGTTATCTGCTGCCTGTTGCTGTGAAGGTTAGTGTGAAAGGCCCGTAGGGGCGTGGAGTGGCCAGGCATCAGCATGTTGATTGTTAACTCAGTTTAGTTGGTCAATCGTAACACCAGTGAGTGAGAGTTAGTCAGTGGTAAGACAGTCAGCCCGGCAAGCCGTCTGTCAGACAGGCACGCTCTGTCCCCAGTTAGCTGGGGAGACAGTGTTCAGTCAGGGGTCCCTGTCAGGCAGACTAGTCAGGGGTCCCTGTCAGGCAGACTAGTCAGGTGCTCAGCTTGTCAGCGCAGAGAGTCAGTCAGGCAACCCATGAGTCTATCAGTCAATTAACTGCTCAGCCACCCAGTCCGTGAGTCCCTGAGACAGGCTTCCATCAGTCAGTCGGTGTGTGTGCCCTTCATTCACTGTCAGCTAACCCTCGAGTCTGCCTGCCGGACACTCACCGTGTCTGTCCATATCTGCCTGTTGCTGGGCGGGTGGGGTGACTGTGGACAGGCGGCAGGCCAGCAAGGTCACTGCCTGTTGCTGGGCGGGTGGGGTGACTGTGGACAGGCAGCAGGCCAGCAAGGCCACTGCAGGACAGCGGCTCCCCTCTGCCTCGAGCCGGCTGCACTGAAAGCCACCCAGGCTTGGGAAGAACTCGGAGGCTCTGCCCCAAGGCGAGGTTCTGTTACTATTATTATCTGAGAAACCTCCCAAGGCTCCGGAAAGTGGAAAGTGGAAAAGGCCGTCAATTGCCTACCCTCTCCTTCCCCTCCCCTCCTCTCTTTCCATTAATGAGGTTCCTGCCGCAGAGAAGGGGCGCTTCCCGGAGGCCGGAATTGGAGGAGGGGGCAGGCGGTTGGTGAGCTGTTCCAGTCAGCCCTGGGCCTGCTGCTCAGTCTTTCCTGTTATGATCACCCGATGCGGGGTGGAAGGTGTGAGAGGGGGTGTCCTAACCAGTGGCCCTCTTCCCTTGACCTGGCCCTGCCCTTCCCCTGGGGATTCCACATCCTCCCACCCAGACCCAGAAGTCAGAGCTGCCCCTCTGGATGAGCAGGGAGGAGCAGGGGCAAGGGGTTATAGTAGGCCTGAGGGACCGCAGATTTCATGTCAGCTTTTGCTGTTATCTGCTGTGACCCAAAAAGGAAAGAAAAAAATATCGTCTCTGAATCTCTGTTTCACTTTCATGGAAGTTTCATGTGCATTGTCTCATGTAAACCTCAAAACCATCCCGCACGGCAGCATTATCCCTTTATAGACGTGCGTGTGAGGCTGGAAGAAATAAGCATTGACCTGAGGTCGATTCTGACCAGCTGTGTCTGGTGCCAGAATCCACATTCTTCCTTTGCTAGATCACCTCCTTGGGGCTGGCTGGGGACTTTCTGTTCCAGGCTCCCGTCTCCCATCTTTTCCATGGAGCTGGAGGGGAGATTTCTCAGTTTCTTGTGATTTTTTCGCTCTCTGTTAGAAGCCCTGTCCTGGACTTGCATTTGGGATCCCCCGTGCCTGGGGCCAGACTGGGAGAGACAGCAGAGGTTGGAGAGCAGCATTCCGCAGCTCTGGGTCAGCAGCAATTGGCCCACTCTTTTATAAACTTTTGGGTTTGTGAAGATAGAAGGAAGCTTGGTGCTTTCCTGGCCTGCATCCAGTCTAATTGGAGGCGGAATCCCTCCTGCAACCACGCAGTCAGCGTCTGATCTGTGCTTACATACTCTGGGTGATGGGGAGCTCACTACCACTCTAAGGTGCCTTTTCTATTGTGGGACAGCCTCAATCCTTGGCAATCCCCGCCCCCAACCCCGTGTTTTAAGTCCAAATCTTTAGGTCCCAGTTCTGCACTCTGGTTTCACCCAGACCAAGCTCATGCTTCTCAAGAGAGTTGACCCTGCTATCCAGATTTGGAGAAAGCCAAGATTCCCTCCTTGTTCAGGGCTTCCGTTCTTTGCAAGGGAAAGGCAGAATGCTGGAAAACTGTGGAGAGTGCAGCGTTCTTGGGCCAGCATGGCAGACGGATGGTGTCAGTGGCCTGCGATTGTTACACCGTGCTGTGTCCACGGCTTTGAGTAGTGCTCTCCAGCAGTGATCTGCTCTGGCCAGTGGGGTAGCAGCAAACTGGATACCAGCCCAGGTTGGTTAAAATGTTCATTTGGACCTGCCTCCTCTCTCTTGGACTCCTGCCACCCATGTGAGAACAAACCCAGGCCAGCCTTCAGGAAGGAGGTGAGAGACACACGGAGCCCAGGTGACCGGGCTGAGGTTGTCCTACAGAAGCAGTCCAAGAGCATCCTCCTACTCACCACAGTCTGAGCCCAGCCACGTCGGTCAGGCCTAGTTTAGATCAGCCAAACTCAGAGACTCCTGAGACTCAGGGACTCATGAAAAATAACAGTTCTTATTTTAAGCTACTAAACACTGGGCTACTTTGTTACACAGAAATAGCTAACTACAAAGTCAGTCAGCCAACATTGCTCAAGTTGCAATCTTGCTTCACCCACCCTTTCCTAGCAGGGTCCTCAAATAAAGTCTATAATCTCTGTCAGTCTCAGTGTTCTCATCTGTTAAATGGGTTACTAAGCCTTCTCTTCCTCCTTCAAAGGAGATAGTCAAAAAAGATGACAGATGTGGAAGTACGCTGCTAACCGTGAAGAGTACAGGGAAGGGATGTGGGCTCAGGAGGGCCCCACGGGCTGGCCTGGATGGGCTGGTGTCCCTGCGGCTACATGTCAGGGCTTGGCTAAGCAGAGAGCATTGTCCATATTAACCCAGCTCACCTTTATGACCAGAAGCAAGCCCGGCAGGCTGAGTGATAGGGCCAACTGGAGACTTATTTACAAACACAGCCCTTTCGCCTTCACTTCCTCAGTAAAGCCCCGTTGGCGGCAAATAAATGAGAATCAATAGGCCAGTTATTAAACCGTAAATATCCCTCCCCTCGGGTCTTGGGCCAAGAGCTCTGAGCCTCTCAGCTAAAGGCAACAGAGCTGGGAGCCCCTTGCTCTGAGCCTTTCAGGTAACAGAGGGCCAAGTGCCCCTTGCATGGGGCCTGCCTCAGCCCCCAGCCCCACCAGCCACTGCCAAACAGAGGAGAGACTGTTGCTAGTGTTGTGGGCAAGAAGAAGGCCTGGTCTGTGCAAAGCCGCCTTAAAGGACCCTCTTCCCACCACACAACACCTATAGTTTAGAAGGGAGGAGCCTTCTATGTAAGCCTTCTATGCGAGCAAGGCCCAAACCCCTCTCCTACCTTCACTGAGACTCAGAAGAGGACAGGGAACTCTTTCATCCCTGCATCCTCACAACCTGTGGATGGAGGGACAACTCAGGCTCCCAAAGAGACAATGACTTCTTCAGGAAACACATGTCCCCAAAGTGACAGAACCCAGACTCGAAATCAGATGTGAGGCGTCTGCTCTGTGCCTTCGTCTAGGATAGGAGAGGAATGGCTGTGTGCATTAAACTCGGTAGATGGTGACTTTGGGAAGGGACGCAGGTTATGTGGCAGCTGAAAGGGGGCCAGGGAGACAGGAGAGGGTAACCCCAGCACTTTTTCAGGAGCCTGAGTGTTTCCTGTTTGATCATTTGTGCTATAGGTCGGGTTACCCAGAAAGTGGCTCACAGGAGTTGGGGGTAGATGAAGGGGAGTAAAGACTGTGTGAGAGGGAAGCAGGGGCTGGTGAAATGGAGAGTTTTGTAGTTTGGTGCAAGAGAGGAGGACACACACATGTGCGCCAGGTAGGGGCACTGGAGACTTCCTGCAGTCCTTGACCGTGGGCGCCCGGGAGACTATGTGGAGGAGGTTGCATCCGAGCCGGGCGGTGGAGGGCAAGCAGGACTCATGCTCACTTACTCCCCTTTGTAAACGAGAAAGAAGCAAAGAGCTGTCCAGGAGGAAGGGCCAGAATAAACAAAGGCATCAGTGGTGGTGGTGATGATGAGGGTTATGATGGTGGCAGTGATGAGGAAGATGATGCTGCCGCTGATGATAGCAGTTGGCGCTTGTAAAAAGACTTTCTGTGTGCCGTGACCTGCACTAGTCATTGTACATCCCCCACGGTATTAAATCTGCACAGCAACCCAACACTCTCCCTACTTAAGTCCCTGGCTGTTCAGCGGTTCCTGTCCATTGCCTTGTATTCAGCGATGTGCTTTTCCTGTTCCCTGAGGATGCTGGCTGAGTCTCCCACGTGTGAGACCGAGGGGAAGAGCATTGAGCCTGCCCCACAAGCCCAGGAGCCAAACATCGGAGCTCATGCTTGGAATCGGCTTTTCACTAGCGGGGCAGTCTCTCTGGTTCTGTTCTGCTGGTGACATGGGGGAAAGGTTATAATAATAATATTTTTCTTTTAGGATACTGAGAGGCCTTGATGAGGTGCTCCACGACAAGCCCTCCGAAGAACAACTGGCAGACAGCACGTGCTCAGGATGAGCTGTTATTTTTATCTGCCTCCTGCCTGTGACCTTGCTGCCCGTGAATGCTTGCCAAAGATGGGTTGCACGGAATGGGAGTGGCCACTAGCATGTTTTCCCTGACCCAGATCTGAACCCTCTTTCTGTATTTGGAAGACTTCCCACTCTTGGTGGAAGGCAGAGCCTGTCCACTATTACAGAAGCTAAAAACCCCAGCTTGTCACTTTCCTATCCTCCCTTGCAGCTCAGGCACAGACCCATTAGCTGAGGTCTGCCTTTGAGGTGGGCCAGAGGCACATTAGCAAGACTCCAGGAACACCATTCTGGTGGTGGGCAGGGGCCACAGGGCAGTTACATGAGTGTCTAGGATGGTGCGGGCAGTAGGCAAGGACACACAGTTCTCTGGCCTGGGGGCAGAGCGCTGGGTGACCTCTTGTGCTCTGTGGCAATGCGCTCCCCAGACGGGTTTGGTGGCATGGTGGCCTGTCCTACAGTCTGTGTTTTCTAGTCCTTCCCAGAGATTCTGTGATGCCAGTGTCCATTCAGTAGATCCTATTTCTGCTCAGTCAGTGTGTATCTCTGCTGCCTGTAGGTAGGATCCTGACAGTACCTAGAGGAAGGTGGAGTTTCTGTTGGACCTGCTGCCGGGCTGAGACACTGGTGAGGTCCTGGGCCAGGCCCAAGGTACTAACCTGCTGCTCAGGGAAGTGGAGCCGCCACTCACGTCACTGTGTGCAACCTCCCATCAGCGGACACCCCAGGTCTTGGCCTCCAGCACTCCTGGAAGAAGACCTGATGGGGGGCTGCTCCAAAGCACTGGCCACAGACTCCAAGGGAGTCAGGAGCAAGTCCCAACAGAGAGGAGGGTGCTTATGATTTAAAATGCCCCATAATCAGGAAGGGGGCTGGTCATTCTCACTTGCAGACAAAAAGGCCTCAGCAAAAGTCAACTCACCCAGAAATGGGATTCCCAGTCAAACTCCAGGCAGAGCCACGTGGCCAACGATAGTAATTAGAGCATTTTACATTACGCTGAACTCTAGATTCTCACCTCTTTATCTCATTTTTGCTCATTCTACAGAGGGGGAAACACTGGCTCAGAGCTTACACTGGCTTTCCTAAGGTCCCCCAACAATGAGTGGTAGAGACTTCCAGTGCAGGTATTATAATAGCAAAGATGAAAGGGACCTTTGGGGAAACTGAGACCCAGGAGGGGGTGGTCAAGAGAATCCATCATGGGGAAGCATATTTGAACTTGTACTAGAAACAAACAAAAAAACTTTCTTATGACCTTAGGATAGAGTGCCCTGCCATGGGAGAGAGTGAGCTCCCTGTTAGTGGAGGTATGCAAGAAGAGGTAGGGACCACTAGGTGAGTATGTGCGGAGAAGCAAGGACCCCCACACTGACTGGGGGGTGCTGCCATCTCCTGGGACATGTGGTTCACTATAAATGGGGGTTTCTGAAATGATGCAGGTTCTTTCATGATCTTTCTCTGGTTTGAGTCAGTTCTGCCCCAGAGGGCTAAGACGGGCACAGAGGGTGGTTCTGATGTCACAGGCCACATGGGAGGTCCTGAGCTGTCTCCAAAGGCAGAGCAGAGACCCCAGGGTCGTAAGGAGTCTGTCTCCCTACACACATACACTCATGTGCACAGATGGAGAAACTGAGGCCCTGAGAGGGGAAGTGAAGGATCCCAAGCTAGACAGAAGTGGAGGCAGGGTGAGACGCCAAGCCTTTGGCATTCAGTCTAGAGTATGAGTTCACATTGTGGTGTCCCTGATCAGCACCCTCAGCATCCCCTTGTTGAAAAGACAAATTCTGAGGCCTCACTGGCTCCAGAGCCCTGGGAGTGAGCCATAGTCTGGGTTTCATTCAGCGTTGCAGGGGATTTAGCATTTCACTTGTTTATTTTTAATTGGAGGATAATTGCTTTACAGTGTTGTGATGGTTTCTGCCATACATCAACATGAATCAGCCACAGGTATACATACGTCCCCTCACTCTTGAACATCCCTCCCACCTCCCACCCCGTCCAACCCCTCTAGGCTGTGGGACAGGGTGAGCTCACAGAGCACTGGGGTGAGCTCTCTGCATCATACAGCAAATTCCCACTGGCTGTCTGTTTTACACATGGTAATATTTATGTATCAGTGCTCTCTCTATTCATCCCGGCCTTTCCTTCCCCCACTGTGTCCACAGTCTGTTCTCTGTGTTCTTGCAGGGGATTATTCCAATGCAAGTTAAAATCACTGACATTAGTGCTTTTTGTATTACAACGTTAACTAATTTGAGGCCTATGGGTGGGACATCCTTTCTGTGACATCTGGCCTTATTTCACTTTCTAAATAAAAGGAAATGTGACCCTGGCTTATAGGCTACACACATTTTACCCAAATGGGGCTACTGCCCCAGCCTCAGAGAAGTAGAACAGCCTGACAAGGTCACATGGTGACATGGCAGCTAGTCTGAGATTAGAACTCACAACTGCCTGATTTTTAGCCTGGGATGGAATGGATCTCTTGGTCCTGATCCCTCTTGCCCTACCCCGCATGACATCATAAGGCGCTCACCCCACCTACACAGAGGAATCCGGGCCTCAGCACTTCCTGGGCTGGCCAGCAACAGGCTTTTCTCAAAGAGCCCTGGCTGCTCTGGGCAGTGAGGGCTGGATTGGTTTATTTATTGCTGTCATTAATTAGTTTTGTTGGGGATGAAAGACAGGTCCCTGGAGAAGACCAGTGCATTAGAGCCCATTATTCCATCATTGCTCTGGACTCCTTGGCAAAATGCTCAGCCCCTCTCTGCTGTCAGCCCAGTACAATTAATTAGCCCATAGCCCAAGAGGCGGTCTTCCTGCTCTCCCTGGGCAGGGAGGGCTGTTCTGGCATCTAGTGCCCTCCAGGGCTTCTCTGCCCCAGTTCTAATGGAGGGGTTTGGTTAGTGACAGCTCTGGAGGTGAGGGTGCAGTTTCTGAGTGCCAGAGGGAGGTGGGGATCCTCTTATCCCAATAATTCTGCCATGAGTGCATGCTGTGATGTGTCAGACACTGGTGTAACTGCCTTCAGCACATATTTAATTCTTACGAATGTCATGCGACATACAATTTAATTTGCCAGGTGAAGAAACCGAGACTCTGCTAAGGAGTGACTTGCTCAAGGACCACAGCACAGACATGCAGAGCAGGATTTCAGCCTTGGGTCTGGCTCCCAAGCCAGGTTCACCCTTTGCTCACTAGGGCTTCTTAGTGTGGCTCATGAAGCTGGGGGCCCAGGCCCTCCAGAGGGAAAGGAGGCTAAGTGCAGGGGAAGCGTGGAATGAAGCAGAAATGATGGGCTCCATGACATGCTTGCAGACAACTTCGCTGGGCTCAGAATCAGGAGACATGCGTTCACTTCTGACCTGAGTGACCTTGAGCAGGTCCTCAGCTTCCCCTTCAATAGAAAGATTGCATCCAGTGACAAGGGTTCTTCTCTAGAGGCTGATATAGCCTAGAGGTTCAGACAAGGTGACTTTTCAGTATTACCTTTCTGAGCCTCAGTTTCCTTATTCCTTAGGAATTGTTGCAAATTCCTTACGAATTGTTGTAAAAATTAAATGAGATAATACATGAAAAGGCTTAGTACAGTATCTGACACATCACAAAGGCTTGATCATTGTTTACAAAGTTGAGAGTGGTAAGTTAAAAGGACTTAGTCTCAGACCGACTTGTCTTGAGGTTTGATCAACTTAAACCAGTAATTACAGAATCACTCTGTGCTAAGTACGGTGTTGTTCAGTCGCTAAGTTGTGTCTGACTCTTTTGCAACCCCATGGACTACAGCCCGCCAGGCTCCTCTGTCCATGGAATTTCCCAGGCAAGAATACAAGGATGCCATTTCCTTCTCCAGGAGATCATACTGACCCAGGGAAAGAACCCGTGTCTCCTGCTTTGGCAGGCAGATTCTTTACCACTGAGCCTCCTGGGAAGCCCCTGTGCTGTGTATTCACTGAAGCTAATCACCCTGTGAGGAGGAGGCATGGTTAAGTTTCTAGAGGTAAGTATCCTCCTGTTTGCTCAGGGCATGAATGCTAGGCCCGGTTATGCCTACATTTTACTGTGTAAACTTGAGCAGTTGCCTTCTCCCCTTAAGGCCTCAGTCTTCCCATCTGGAACATGGACAGGCTTGCGGGTCAAGCAGGGAACTGCCCCCCCACACCCCCGCCCTGCCACCGTCCCCTCCACTTTGGCAGGAGCTGCCTCTCCTGAAGGCTTCACTGGCTCTCAATGTGGCCGACTCAGGCTTCACCCAATGGTGGCGGCCAGGCTGCCTGCCTGAGGGTACTAAGTTAATTAAACCCTCAAGAAGCCATTTGTTAAGAGGGGAGCGATGGTATATTCAATATCAGCCAAAGGTTGGTGCAAAGTAATGAGTCTTTCTTTAGCTGTGAATAATGTATTCCCTCCCATCATAGCCCCCCAGCCCTCAACTCTGAAGGATGGTCCCAGGGAAGCCTATGGCTCATCTTAATGGCCTGGATGCTGAGAAGCCTAGCAGGCTAGTCTCTCTCCAGGATTTGTCACTTTCTCCTTGGGTTTCTCTCTGTTTCAGTCCCACTCATGTTCCTCTGACTCTTCTCCAGAAGGGCTCTGGGGCCATGTCGATCTCTGTCTCTCTCTGCACCTGCTTTACACTTCAGCCTCCAAGGAGAAACTGAGGGCCACCATGTGGGCTTTGACGTGCACACATTCTATGTGGGCGCCACAGTCCTGCCATGTAGCGGGTTCAGAAACAGTTAGGAAGAGGGAAGAAGAAAGGGAAGAGAGGTGATGGACTGACTGCCCGGGCCCTTGAGGGAAGGAGACTGGCCAGGAGACAGGAGGCAGTTTGAGGTCTGCTTGGGCTGGTCTGCTCTGGTTCCTGCTAAACGTGCCTACTCCCCATCACATCCGTGTACATGCCCCGCAGAGGGCAGCCTGCCTTAGACACCAAGACAGGTGTCCAAGGACGGGGGTGGGGGTGGGGGTTGGGAGGGTAGTTTCCCAGCCAGGCACTGGGCTGATGCGGTGTGAATACTCCCTCAACTTCTCTGAGCTTTCTTTCTCTTCAACTCCTGTAGAAAATGGAGCTGGTTCTGCTCCCCAAATGGGCTCTGGGGACAAAGGAGATCTTAACAGGGTCCCTGGGGACGGTGGAGCTGCACCCAGCTCTGCATCTTTGTCTTGCACACCTGCACCGCTGGGGGTACCTCATCTGGGTAGCTGTCCAGGATGGCTCTTCTCCTGGCCTGCTTCTCATCCTGGGCTGCCATCTGTCTGTCAGTCTCCCTGTGGACATCCCCCTGCTCAATGCAAAATTCTGGCATTCACAGGCAGAGATGGCCACAGCTGAGAAGTGGGAGCCCTGGGGTCTCCCCCTCTCCAGGTGGGGCCTGGCTTTGTCCCACTTTGTGCTGATACAAAAGGAAGCTGGGCCAGGGAGGGGAGGGGTCTGGGGCCTAGCAGGTGTCTGCCGATGTGCTGGCAGCCAGAGCGGGGAGTGGTGGGAGGGGCTCAGGCAGCCGTCATTCACCAGCTGAGCTGAGGACAAGGCACCTTGATTGGGCCCCCAAGATAATCGCCACACACCTGGGATGGCACCCCAGTTCCCCTCACCCCTTGCAGTCACCCCTTTGTCTGTCTGGGGAGTCTCCCACTTCAAAGCCCAGATTGCGGCAGATAGATTGGGCTGATGCCAGGTGCTGAAACCCAAGAGCCTGGTGGAGGAACAGCAGTGGAGAGGGGCTTTGGAGATGGGGGTTCCCAGAGTCAGGGGGATGGGGGTTCCCAGAGTCAGGAGGATGGGGGCAGCCTGGGCGATGGGTTCCCTACTTCTCCAAGCAGCCTGGAGCAGAGAGGACCACAGTGGGGAGAGGAGGGAGACTGGCTAGGGTATGTGCATGAGTGTGTGGGAGAGTGAGTGTGTGTGTGTGGGCATAGCTTACACGTGGATAATCGCATATGCCAGGGTGGGATGGGGCAGGTGGCTGTGGAATGCCCCTCAGTCCTCCCTGGTGGCCACTCCCGCCCTGGCAGGGTTGCACATGCGCAGCGTCTCTTCCAGGAGAGGCTCCTTGGTTGAGGAGCATGCTTGGCCCTTGAGGGAAGCAGGACAGATAGTCGTGGAGTTGACCATCCTCAGGCAAAGAGGGGCGGGAACTAATGGATAAATGCCTGGGCACCCTTGCTCCTTGGGGAGCGGAGCAGTTACACAGTGTGTGCTATTCGGTCGTCCAGAAGAATCTGGGTGGGATCGAGCTCTCAGCACAAACCCATCATGAACATGTTCCTCATACCCTTTCCTCCCTCCCTGACTCACCCCTCACTTCCTCACCAATTTTCCTGGGATCACTTTCCAAGAAAACAACCTGTCCTCAAACTCTTATCTCAGGGTTGCTTGTTTGAGTACCACAGTGGCAATGGGGACATGTTGGGTCCAAGTGGTATGCCTTGTGCAGGGTGAGAAGCGGGGAAGGGCCAAGAAACAATCTGCATACCTTTCCTGAGCACAGAGGGATCACAGCCAAGCTCCACGTCCTAGCAGAATGTAGAGCAGTGAGAGCCTCATCTCCTGGGCATGTGCTTGGGGTCATATTCAGCTGTGCCTGCATTGATCTGGGAACGGGCCTGGGACTTGATGCATATCCACATATTAGAGTAGACACCTGAGAATGTGGGTAGATGGGGGCGTATCTGTACATTGTAAACATGTGGTGTTGCACGTGACCCTGTACTCAGGCATGCGCATGTGTGCATGCGTGCATGTGTGTCTATATATTGATACTGCTAGAATCAAGGGGCTGCTGGCTTTGGGAGTCTGACCAATTGGCCCTGCCCTGCTGGCTACCCACAGACCCCAGTGGTGGCCAGCAGCACAGTAGGGCATGCCTCAAGGTGGAGACTGGACTAGCCTCCTGGGTGGACATGAATGTTGGGTGTCACAGAGTGCCTGAACTGTCCTGTGGCTCTTTGCTCTGCCTTCGATGCATGCAAGCCAAGTCAGGTATAAAGTTGTGCTGACTGGGGATGCCCCAGCCCAGGAGCTGCAGAGCCAGGTTGCTAGGAGAAGCGCAATTTCCATCCCTGTGACTGCCTTCCATGCCTACCCCCTCCTCTCACATCTGCATCACAGCCCCAGCGGACACTCTGATTTCTCTCTAAATATGAAACAACGACCTTGGCTGGGTGTCATGCAGTGGGGTGGGGGGAGGAGGAATTTCTACCCATGTCAGGGGCTAAGTGGCCAGCTTTGTCTAAAGTGAGTGGAACCCATCTCCTAGGGTTGGCCTCAGGGGCTTCCCCAGCATCCCTGGTGTTGACTCCTTTATCCTGGGGAGCATCAGATTTAGAATACAAATTTCCTCACTTGTAAGAACCTGCAGAGGTCAGCCAGGCCCAGCCCTTGGGTCTCATCGGTCTCCGAGAGGGAAAGCCACTTCCCCAGGGTCATACAGGGAAGCAGATGAGGGCAGGATTAGAACAAGAGCGCCTGGATGCTGTTTTTGCCTCTCACCACCCTGTTCTGCATGTAGAATTTCATACTTCTCTGGCACACTTGGCCCATTGCTCAGATTCTGCTACACTCATCAGAAGCCACACAGACAGGCAATCTACCTGCTACAAGTGGGCCCCACAGGCTTAGCAAAGATCCGATCCTCAGTCCCAGCCATTACTGCCAAGCCATATGCGGAACCAGCTATCAATGATGGGGATTAAATGAGGCACCCAGAGAACCAGAAACCTCCAGGTCAACCCACATCCCTTTCTTGTACAGCAGCCCTGCACTCCCACCTGCTCCCAGCAGGTCTTGGGTCCCCTCCACCCAGGGCAGAGGGGAGAGGCTGGAACCCAAGGTGGACTGAGGCCCTTCTGGGCCAGCTGGGGGCCAGGCACACATCAAATGGAATTCCTTTGCAATCTTTACAACAAATCTGTGAGGTACAGACATAGCCGTCATTTTACAGAGAAGGAAACTGAGGCCCAGAGAAGCTCACGCACATGGCTAATAAAGAGAAGGAAGCAATGTGGCCAGGCAGGGTGGACACAGAACATCAATCCCCTGACTAGTTTATGTCTTCCCACCACCTGTCAAGTTTCTCTTGGGCTCAGGCTAACTTTGGTGGCACCTGAGTCTTGAGATTATCTGTCTGGCAAGTGACAAACTGCCATGTAGGTCTGGGACCCCAGCCTGTCACACAGCACTGTCAATCAGACCACACTCAATCTGGCATTTCAGGACAGCTGATGACCCTGAGTCCCAGGCCCAAGGAATAATCACTGGTTCCCAGCCCTGCCAGACCCTGGACCAAGTGAAGAATCACAGGGAGGAAGGTCCCCCAGGTCAGCACACAGGTGCTAGAGGAATGTGTTACCCTTGGCCGTATACATGCCTCTTCCAGGACCCCATAAATTTTACCTGTTCCCCATGTGGGAAGGATGGGGTGTCCAGGAGATGAAGGGCCTGTCCCACTGTCCACCTACATGGCTCTGCCAGGCCAGGCAATTTTGCTGATGTCACCTCCCCGGAGATATTAAATATTGATAATGCAATAAATTTTCCCTGCACCTTCTATGACTCATGTCTTGATGTGTGCCAAAAAGAAGACAAGGAGGCTGAGGTGCCTCCATTTAGGCTGATGGGCATCCATCCTCCTGGCACTCTGGGAGTCATAGCCTCCTTGTGCTAAAAAGGGGCTTACAGAGGTCATCTGGTCCATTCCTCTGTTGTTGGGCCCTAACCTGAGATGAGCATTCTCCGAGGAAGGAGAAATCTTCTGGTTAGCTTATTATAATGATTAACCACCCTTTTTTTAAGGAAGTTCTTCAAGTCTAACTGAGATCCACAGTGAGCAAGAGTCTGACAGATGACTCCCATATCTTGACCAGGTAACTGCTCATTTCTAAGGAGCAGAGCACCCGGAGGGGCTCAATGTTCTCACCCTGACCCATTTCTGACTGCTTACTTGCTGTGCAACCTTGGGCAATTACAATATCTCTGAACTGCAATGACCTCATCTGTAAAATGGAACAGGAAGCTTTGCTCAGACTGCTTCCCAGGACTGTGGGGAGTGGGGCTTCCACGGCTCGGATGCACAGCTTGGTAAGTGGAGGGGGTACTCCTGGACCAGTTGTCCCCTGCAGTCAACAGACTGATCAAAGAAAACAATAGATGTGGAAGGGCTTTACAAATGGAAATTGCTTTGTAAATGCAAAGTGTTGTGTAAATGTTAGGGATAATTATATGCTTCAAAAATTAGAAGCAGCAAACATCCTTAGGAAGGAAAAGGTTCCTAAATTATTCCTTTATCCCCAGTACAGGGGGCTCTGCATGAGATTTTTGGGAGGGGTGGAGAGCCCTTCAAAGTGTGAATCATGCTCCTCCTTTCCCAGCCCTTCTCTTCCCCTGGGCTCTAAGCCAGGTTTGGCTCCTGATTAAAAAGGCCAGAGAGTGAACAGCTTATCAGTTACATGGAATCAATAGGCGTTTTCTTTATATTTTTCAATTAAAAGAGCCAACAGAGAAAAGAGAAAAACTCAAGTGCCCCAGCTGTCAATACCTATCAGGGCAAGGGGAATTGCAGGGCTGGGGGGAGGCTGGGACATTTGTCAATGCCAAGTTGTGCCCGCCTGGCCTGCTCTCTGCATCACCTAGACACACCCAGGAAAGGGACCAGGAGGCCGTGCATCTTCGCTAAGCATCCTTAAGACTTTTTGGCTGTGGGAACACCGTCTCCTGGGCCTTAATTTTTTAGGAAATAAGCAGGATTGAACTGGTGCTGCAGTGAGAAACTAACTATAGTTGGTGATGGGTCAGTGGGATGGCCACCCACTGTTACGATCAAACAGTTCAGAGACCTACCCGTGGGGTGGACTCTGGGGGTTGCTTCAGGGAAAATCCCGACCCACTCTTCTCAGGCGTGCGTGTGTGCTAAGTCGCTTCTGTTGTGTCCGACTCTTTCCGACCCCATGAGTAGCCCGTCAGGCTCCTCTGTCCATGGGATTCTCCAGGCAAGAATACTGGAATAGGTTGCCACGCCCTCCTCCAGGGGATCTTCCCAACATAGGGATTGATCCCATGTCTCTTATGTCTCCTGCATTGGCAGGAGTGTTCAGGAAGCCACCTGGGAAGCTCCCCTGTTCTCACAGCCAGTGAGAAAGCACAAAGAGAAAATCGGCTCAGGAGGCAGCAAGCGGGATGTAGGTTAGTTACAAGGAGGCAACTGGAGAGGCGATGGGCCAATAGGAGCCTTATTTGGTACTCATGGGGGATTTCTTCTCTCTGAGACGTCCTGGCTGAGGTGCCTTCACTTAGACCAGTAGGCATCTATTCTCCTGACACTGTAGGAATCATAGTCTTCTTGCGCTAAAAGAGGCTTACAGAAGTCATCTGGTCCATTCCCCTGCTATCACACCCTAGCCTGAGATGAGCAGCCCCTTTAGCCATGGGATCTGTGAGCAGCAGGAGAGAAGTCCCTTCCAGAACACGAATGTTGTTGGTGCCCCTCCCTGACCCCTCCCTCAGGTGCTGCAAGAGTCAGCTGCTAATAGCATCCTCCTGACCCCACGTTTCCTCCTGGGGCAGCGCTCAGCCAAGACTGACACAGGGTACAAAAGAGTCACCCTTGTCTGTCTAAAGGTGGTGCCAGAGCCCTGGTGGGGGATGTCTGAGGCTAGACTCCAACTGCACCCACACCGTTGCCTCGATTTTCTTCCTGCCCAAATCTGCTTCCCTAACTCTGTGACAGGGTTCACTAGAGAACATTCTCTATTCTAGCAGATACACAAGAATCCCTAACTCAGGCTCTGCTTGCTTCTGGGAGAAGCTGACCCATTCAGTTCATTTATTCATTTACTGAACATTTCCTACATGCCAGGCACTGGGCTAGGACCTGGAGATAAATACGTGACCATGACTGATTAGCTTCCAGTGGGAGAAAGAAGAAACAGGTAGATAAATAAGTAACTGAGTTAGATGTGAGTGATCTGAGGAAAGGAAAAGAGTGACGTTCTAGAGATCTTGGGGGTGGGGTACTATGGAGCTGGGGAAGAGCTCTCCCTAAGGAGGTGACCTGTGAGTGTGGACTGGAAGGACCTGGAGCCAGCTGTGTGCATACTGTGGGGAAAGGGGGTCCACAGAGAGGGCAGGTGAGTGCACAGGCCCTAAGGCTGGAATAAGCTTGGGATGAGGGCTTAAGGCCCTAAAAGACCAGAATGCCTGGAGTTTAGTGAAAGATTGGGGATGAGGGCAGGGAAGCAGGGAGGCTGAGGGTGACCTGATCAGTCACAGCCAAGGTTTTATTCTCAAGACAATGGAGACCTTTGAAAGGTCTTCGGCAATGAAGAGATAGAATCCACTTGTACTTTTAAAACAAGATTGCTCTGGTGGTCCTATACAGATGGGCAAGAGTGGCGGTGGCTATGGAAGATGTAACAGATGATTCTGTTGCCCCTCACCACCCCCGCTGCCCACTGGTGATTCCAGCTGCAGCTGATGAACTGAGGACAAACCCTCCAAATGCCTGCAGCTCCTCTCTGCTTTTTGCCTGTGAAGAGCTCACCCGACCTGCCCAAGACAGCCTGAGAGGAGGGAGCAGGGAATTCAGGACTCGGGAGGCAACTGTCTATCAACGGGACAAAAGTCAATGATCAAATATTTCAGGCTGCTGTCCTTAGGAGAGACTTTTCCAAGGGTAGGGTTGGCCACAGGGCTTTGCAGTAGCAGTAGCAAGACACCCTGGATTGGCTTTTCCTCTTTCCTGTCTCAGCTCCTAAATGTATGGCCTGCTTATACTCAAATCCTTCTCTTGCACTCTGCTCTTGAGGGAACCCCATGTAAGACAGGGGAGAGAGGATGGTGGCTTGGAGTAGGTGATGGCAGAGGTGATAGAGATTTGGAGACGGATCCAGGACATATTTTGTAAGCTGGGTGACAGAACAAACTGATGGACTATCTGTAGAGGGTGAAAGAAAGGGAGGAATCAAGGATGAGTCTCAGAATTTCAGCTTGAGGATTGATGGTTTACTGAAATTGAGGAGAATGAGAGGACAGGTATGTGGCAGGAGTTAAGAGGTTAGCTCCGCTGGATTAAACTTGCAATGCCTGTGACACGTCTAAGTGTAGATCCCACAGACGCTTGAAGCTATGAATCTGGGGCTTGGGGCTGAGGTAAGGGCTACAGACATCAATTTGAGAGCCAGCTTAGAAATAGTATTTTAAGACATGGGCCTGAGTGAATACCTGGGTGAGTGAGTAGCTGGAGAAGGAAAACAGGTTGAGCAGAAGAAAAGGAGTGCCTTCATCTGTCCTTCTGAGCCTGGGCTCAGAATCCCATGGGATTCTTGGCACAGTTCTTAGAGGCTGTACCCAGGAGGCGTGCCATGTACAGTCACAGATTAGACACTGCACAACTCCTGGGAATGCCACCTACATAAGCTGCAATGTGAAAGGGACCGCCTAGAGTTCAGCTGCAATCTTCCCAGCCATGCATGCCTCTTTGTAAGACCAGAGTATGGGCAGAGCCCTATAGAAGCCACAGAGAGGAGCTTCTGAGAGCTCAGTGGAGGAGGAGATTACAGGAATCAGGACAATCAGAGATGGCTCCCTGAAGGAAGTGGTGTTTGCCCTCAGGCTCAAACAACAGAGAGAATTTTCACCTTTTGAATTGGGAAGGCGGGGGAGATTATTTCAACAGAGGACACCGCAATGGGCGAAGTCCCAAAGGCAAGTAATTAACTGCAGAGCACATTGGGGAATTTGGTTGTCTGAGACTGCCAAAGAAACTTATAATAGTTGTGGAAAGACGATTTCTGGCCAGAGGGTTGAGGCCCTTGAAGTACATACCAAAGAGATGCAGTTATGTGACTCAGTCCTGGTCACACCTTGAGGGAGATTCCAAGCCACGACTCTGACCCTGGGCCAAATCATGTGCCCCAGTGATCAGAACACAGTGGCCTCTTACCACCCCAGTTCTCATCATCCCCTTTGCCAGGTCTGCAGATCCAGGAGGGGGTGCGAGCTGTCTTCTCCAGCCTCCCAGCCCCCAGTACCCAGAGACTCTGCCTTCCTTTCCCTGGACAGTTCTTAAAGAGGCTCCAGCTGTCTCCGCCAAGAGTCCAGGTTATCAAAGTAAGCAACTGCAGCACTGTCACTGGGTGGCAGCGACCCAGGAATCACAGAATTAGCTGGAGCCTGCTTTCCCAGGTTAGGGGTCTCCCAGGCCTGGGGCTGGTCTGTCCTCCCTACCCCGGGCATAGCTTCTGGGAAATGTAACCTACAGCACAGATAACCAAGCTGGGGACACTCAGACATCACAGAAAGTGCTGGAGGCAGGGGCTATCTGGGGAGGGAATGAAGGTTGCAGAGAAGGAACGAGACACGTGGGCTCAAGGTGGACCCTTACCCAGGAGGGGTTGCATCATAGAAAGGGAAGATCAGATTGCCTCCAGCTTCACTCTCTGTAAGACCGTGGAGGGGAGGACAAACCAAAGGATATTTTGCTCCTCTGTCCCTTCCTGCAGCGTTTACTGAATGCCTACTGTGTACTGAGCACATGCTGGGGCCCTGGAGATGCAACAGCAATGAGGACAGGAAAAACATCTGTCTCTGGGGTGCACACAGGCTGGGATGACAGGTGCAAACAGAAAACTATAATGGAGCAGGGCAGTGCCAAGACAGGGGGTGGGGGACCCGGACCAGAGCACCTAACAGCTTGTGGGTAACGGAGAAGGTCTCCTGGAGAAAGTGACATTTAGAGGGATAAGAAGGTACGTGTGTCTTTTTCAGTTTCGGTTTTCTCAGGATGTATGCCCAGTAGTGGGATTTCTGGGTCATATGGTGGTTTTATTTCTAGTGTTTAAGGAATCTCCATACTGCTCTCCATAGTGCCCATAGCAGTTTGCATTCCCACCACAGTGCAAGAGGGCCCACTGCAGCGCTATTTACAATAGCTGGCCATGGAATCAGCCTAGCTGTCCACTGCCAGATGAATGGATAAAGAAGCTGTGGTACATACATACAATGGGATATTACTCAGCCATAAAAAGGAACACATTTGAGTCAGTCCTAATGAGGTGGGTGAACCCAGACCCTATTATACAGAGTGAAGTAAGTCAGAAAGATAAGAGAAAATGTCATATACTAATGCATATATATGAAAGCTAGAAAGATGGTACTGAGGGACCTATTTGCAGAGCAGCAGTGGAGAAACAGACGTTGAGAAAAGACTTATGGACACAGCTGGGCATGGAGGAAGGAGAGGGTGGGAGGTATGGAGAAAGTAACATGGAAACCTGCATTACCATATGCAAAATAAATAGACAATGGGAATTTGCTGTATGACTCAGGGAACACAAACTGGGGCTTGGTAACAACCTAGAGGGATGGGAAGGGACATGGGTCAACCTATGGCTGATTCATGTTGAATTTGGTAGAAACCAATGCAATACTGTAAAGTAATTATCCCTCAATTAAAAATAAATACATTTTAAAAGAGACAAGAAGGAGTGGGTGGAGCCTCAAGCCCTGAGCAAGAGATTGTTCAGTCTCTGCAAACTACAACATTTTTGGGGACCTAGGTTTCAGTGAAGAGAGAAGACTGAGGCTGTCATTGGCTCTCATCATTGGAGAGAACGCCTTTTCCACTGAGAAAGCATATCTTGGAGAACATAACTGAAAAGCTAATTGAAGCTGTTCTGTGTCGGGCTCTGTGGACACACCTAGTCCTGCCCTTGAGGGACCAGCATTCTCCTGGGGAGACAGGCATGAGCCAGCTTAGATCAACTGTCTCTGAGAGTCGACTGACCAAAGTCCTCCCAGGGGAAATGGCACTTGGGCCAGGTCTGCACAGATGTGCAGGAGAGATGGGTGTGTAGGGGAAGGGCTAGCCTTGGGAAAGACTTTGTCACTGGAAACACATTGGCCAATAGGACCCTGGGAGGCATGCCTTCATCTACTCTACCTGTGGAGTAGGTCCCACGTGCCCAGGCCCTCCTAAGCGCTGAGGCACAGACGTTTTGACATACTCTCTGCCCTCAAGGGGCTCTCTTCTTCCAGCGGAGGCCATGGGACCCACCGGGGCTGGCACATAACAGGTGCTCAGTGAGCACTGGCTGCAGACAAGAGCAGAGAAATATGCTGCTGTCAGCTTTGCAGTGACCCACGAGAGCTTCATGGTGGGTCCAGGAAGGATAGAACCCAGAAGGCTGGTTGGAAGGGGTAGTCAGGAGCTTTCCTGGGGAGGGCAAGTCTCAGCTGGCCTAGAAGGATTCAAGCAATGATGAGATCTGGGCAGGGGACTGGGGAGTTGCTTCTGCTTCTTCCCTATGTTTAGGAGTGCATCACTGATGTTTCAGAACTGGGCATCAAGAGCCATGTGAGGTATGAGAGTATGGAAATATATGATTTATTTCAGTGTGTGAGGGTATAAAGGCTTCCCTGATAGTTCAGTGGTAGAAAATCTGCCTGTCAAGCAGGAGACATGGGTTTGATCCCTGGGTTGGGAAGATTCCCTGGAGAAGGAAATGGCAACCCACTCGAGTATTCTTGCCTTGAGAATCCTATGGACAGAGGAGACTGGTGGGCTACTGTCCATGGGGTCACATTCAGACACAACTTAGCGACTAAAACAACAACAACATAAGGGAATAAGGATGTGTACACAAGTATGAAACTGACTGTGTGAGCAAGAGTAAGTGCAAGTGTGCAAGAGAGTGAATGCATATGCATGTGAGTGTGAGACACCATAAATGAATGTGAGTGAATGAGACCGTGTGTGAGTGTGAGCTAGTGTGAGTGTGCATGAGCAGGTAAGACTGCATGGGTATGCGTATCTGTCAGTGTATGTGTGTGAGTGTGCGAGGCTGTGTGTGACTGTATAAGTGTGTGTCTCACAGACACTAGGGCTGCAGCTGTGCTCGTTTCTGCAATCACTATGATTTGCTGGATTTCATCCAAGCAGTCAATACTCCATCAGACATAAAGAAAATGAATTTCATGCCCTGCGGACATTGTGTCCAACCCAGATGGACAAGCACATGGTGTGGCCAGTGGCTAGGGCGCAGCAGACGTGAGACTTTTGCTCATCTGGAAGGTGGCTCCCCTGGAAGGGCCCGGCTGGGCCCTGGAAGATGGCTGTGTGATTGAGTCTTGTCCCTGGCCATCTCTGGGCTTGGCCTCCCCCAGGTGAGAGAAAGGCACAGAGAAACTTGACTGACAGGAGCACCGTTCCATAGGAGCTCTGCTCCTCTCTCAGCTTTCTGCTCCTCTCTCAGCTTTCTGCTCCTCTCTCAGCTTTCTGCTCTTTCCTGAAAGGCACACACACTCCCACATCTCCTGAGGGGCCTGAGCGCCCATCTCTAGGACCTGCTCTAGACATCAACTGGGGGCCAGAAGCATGTACAGAAGAAAGAGCCTGAGCATCAGGGCCAGCCATTCCTGGATCAGATCCCAAGGTGGCCTCTTATGGTGACAGTAATTCAAGCCACATTTTAACCCAAGCTGCACCTGTGCTCTTCATCTCTATTGATTAATGTATATTTCGCAGCAGCCCAGTGAGGGAGATGTGAATGGTTCCATTTTACAGGTGATGAAACTGAGTCTCAGAAAGCCCTGATGACATGTTCTGAGCTGGCAAGTGGCCCTGTCCACCCTGATGAACCATGTTCCTGGGCTTCACATCTATAGAATGAGACTGGCGATGCCAGCTCTGTGGGCTTGTTTTGGGATGAAACGAGGCACCATGACTGGGAAGGGGCCAGCACTGTGCCCAGCTCATGATGGTGAACACGCTGTGACTGGACCCAGCTCCTCCATACAGAAGACACGCCCTGGGAGAGAGGAGGGAGGCCTGGGTCTCCAGGAGCTATTGTTTCTAGCCCCCAGCATTTGAGTGGAGGCAGGGAGTAGGCTGGGGTCCCCACTTCATTCTCAAAGGACCAAGACACTGAGCCCTCTGATGGGGAAGCAGGCACCTGGGCCTCAGGAACAAAGCCCTATGGCAGGTCTCAGCCAGCAGTGCTGGCCCAGGGTGGGAGGATGCAGCCCCGTGTCCATAGAACCTGCTTCCTCACCAAACTCTTGAGACCTGCACAGAGCAGAAATCCTCACCTCCAGCCTGCTGATGAGTTGGATGCCCCAAATTAAACCCAGGAAGGGAGGTGGCAGTGGGAGAGTTTAATCGATTGGGTCTGGCATAGCCTGATAAGCAGCTACCCAGGTTACTGGAAGGTGAGCATGTACCAATGCCTTTGTGGGCTTGATTGTGGAGTCACCCACCCCTGGGCTCTGCTCCTAATCTCCACAGAGGCCCGAGGCTGCTCTCTCCCCTACCACGAGGCCCCCATGGTCAAATCTCCTCCTTCCAACCTGGAGACTAGTCACCCCCCAGGAGCCCTGCACTGATAACCACCTACCCCAACACAGTCTCCTGGCCCAGCACAAAGCACCTGTCCCCGACCTTGAGTGGATGCCTGGCTGAAGGGTACTCCCCCATCAGAGTCTGGTGATCAGGTCCAAAGTCTCTTCCCAAAGGGTCCTTCCCTACTAGAACAGTGCTGTGGATAAAGGGGAGTGTTTAGGGCATGTGCAGGACTCCCTGCAGGCATGTCCTTTGAAAAACTCAAGGCAAAAATACATGGGAATGGAGCAAAGGTAGGCTTTTCAACAAATGGAGCTGCAACACCAGGACATCCACAGGCAAAAAATGAATCTAGACACAGACCTTACACCATTCACAAAAATTAACACATCATGAATCATAGATCTAAATGCGAAATGCAAAACTGTGAAACTCTTAGAAGATAACAGGAGAAAATCTGGATGACCTTGGGCATGGCGATGACTTTTTACATACTACGAAAGAAATAATTGATAAGCTGGATTTCATTAAAATTAAAAGCTTCAGCTCTATGAAAGACACTGTCAAGAGAATGAGAAGAAAAACCACAGAGTGAGAGAAAATATTTGCAAAAGATACGTCTGATTTTCCCAAAATACCCAAATAACTCTTAAAACTCAACAATCAGTAAACAAACCACCTGATTTTAAAAGGGGGGCCAAAGACCAGAACAGACCATCACCCAAGAAGATATACCAATGGCAAATAACCAGATGAAAAGATGCTCCACATCATATGTCATGCTGCTGCTCTTGCTGCTAAGTTGCTTCAGTCGTGTCCGACTCTGTGCGACCCTGTAGACGGCAGCCCACCAGGCTCCCTCGTCCCTGGGACTCTCCAGGCAAGAACACTGGAGTGGGTTGCCATTTCCTTCTCCAATGCATGAAAGTGAAAAGTGAAAGTGAAGTCGCTCAGTCGTGTCCGACTCTTAGCGACCCCGTGGACTGCAGCCCACCAGGCCCCTCTGTCCATGGGATTTTCCAGGTGAGAGTACTGGAGTGGGGTGCCATTGCCTTCTCCATATGTCATAAGGGAACTGCAAATTAAAACAAAAGGCAGATATCACTCTAAACTTATTACAACGACCAAACTCCAGAACACTGATGACAGCAAATGCTGGTGATGATGTGGAGCAACAGCAACTCTCCTTCGTTGCTGGGGGGAATGCAAAATGGTACAGTCATTTTGGAAGACTGTTTGGCAGTTTTCTTACAAAAATGAATAATTTTACCATATACCACCCAGCAATGGCATTCCTCGGTATTTACCCAAAGGGGTTGAATACGTAGGTCCACGTGAAAATCTACACACAGATGTTTACAGCAGCTTTATTCATAATTACCAAAATTTGGAAGCAACCAAGATGTCTTTAGGAAGTATGTGGATAAATAAATCATGGTACATCAATTTGGAATACAAAAAGAAATCTATCAAGCCATAAAAAGACATGGAGTAAACTTAAATGCATATTTCTAAGTGAAAGAAGCCAGTCTGAAAAGGCTATAGACTGAATGATTCCAACTATGTGACATTCTAGAAAAAGCAAAACTCTGGAGATAGTAAAATGATCAGTGGCTGCCAGGGATTCAGGGAGGGTGGAGCGGGGGAGATGAATAGCACAGATTTTTCGGGCAGTGAAAAGATTCTGCATGACCCTGTAACAGTGGATACATGTCATTCTACATTTGTCAAAACTAGTATTCCCAACACCAAGAGTGAATCCTAATGTAAATTATGAACTTTGGGCGGTGATGTGCCGATATATGTTCATCAATTCTAACAAATGTGCCACTCTGGTGAAGGATTTTGATAAGGGGGGAGGCTGGGGAGTGGGCAGGGGTATGTGAAAAGTCACTACTCAGATTTGCTGTGAACTGAAAAATTGCTCTAAAAATAAAGTCATTTTAAAAAATATGAAAAATACTTAAATCTGACACCTGTTTTGATCTTAAATTCGTGCGACATGACCCTGATCATATTCCCACTGGCTGGTCATTTGGATTCTGTTCTTCCTGTTAAGTTGCTTTTTACTATTATTACTAAAGGTCACTGGGGGCACTTCCCTAGTAGCTCAGTCAGTAAAGAATTCACCTGCAATGCAGGAGACCAGGGTTTGGTCCTTGTGTCGGTAAGAACCCCTGGAAAAGGAAATGGCAACCCACTCCAGGATTCTTGCCTGGAAAGTCACTTGGACAGAGGAGCCTGGAGAGCTACAGCCCATGGGGTCGCAAGAGTTGGACGTGACTCAGCACCTAAACCAAACCAGGCACTGTGCTAAGCACTGAACAGTGATGGTCTCATTTGACCCCATGACAACTCCCTGAGGTAGAGACTGGTAACCCATTTTTATGGACGAAACAACTGAGGCCCAGAAAACTGAACCCTCTTGCCCATCACACAGGTGGTGGAGATGGAGCCAGGTTTTGAACCCAGGTCCGTCTGGATCCTGAGCATGAACCCTTCGTGTCATACAAACAGTACAGTAATGATTCAGAACTATTCCTATTGCATTTTCTCATCACTCTCATTTGTTTTCATTATTCCTGCTTGATGCGTGGGAAGCTAAGTCAGAGAGGTGAGGCACTTTGCCCGCCTTAGCTCCCTTGCAATCACATTGTTGCTTCTGGGGCTCTCTCCCCTGTCTCTGGAGTCTCAGAGGCTCCAAAGGAGTGAAGGAAAATGTCAAGAATATTAAATTCATAATTGAGTAAAACCTGAGAAGAATCATTAAATCATGGTTTAATATTTCCCAGATGGTTCATTGACATTTTGGAGACATGTCAAACTCTTTTGCTTGTATATCCTGACTGTGCGGATGAAAACTGAGTGTCTATAGAGATGTTGGCTGGAGGTTGGGCTATGGACTATCCACACCAGTGGTACGGATTTGAACCCAGAGTAACATCCCTCATCCTCACAGGATCATTTCAAGGTTATTCTACATGTGAGGCTCAAGTGAGATATGGAGGTCCAGGCATGTTACATACATGTTACATGTCACATATACAATTGCAATGTATAAAGACCCCTGAGTTATACTGGATGTCAATTCATTTCCAGTTATCAAGGTCCAGATGCTTTATTCATGTAAAAGTTGACTTCAAACATGTGTGCTTTCCTAGAAATGAGTTCTTAGTTACCTCTAATAATTGCCGATAAAAGGGAGTGAGATTTTGAAGAAATGGCTGATTCTAGGGCTGGAGCAAGGAAATTAAGATCATCCTGGATCATTTTGTAATGCCAGGAATTAAGATAGTGTTAAAAACAACAAGACCCTCCAAAACCAAAAAGTCACAATAGGCTTATCTTCAGTAAGTCCACCACAGAACAAAACGAAAACCCAACGGGCCATGTCAAGAGAAGAGAAGAGTCAAATTGCAAGAGTTTCCAGTGGTTAAATCTGGAACAATTTGAGCAACATGGGAAATAACAACAAAAATATTAAATTCCAACTAATAAGTAGAAGAAATGAGGGAAGTGGAAAATCACCATTAGAACATCAAGGTAGGAATTGCTGCAGGCTGGATCCAGCCACAGTTGTTAAAATTAGTGGGAACTTTAAGGGGAAATAGGACATGTGCATGGCCTCAAAGTAGTTCCCCTCCCTCCAATTTATTAATTACTATGGTGGTTTTAACATATGTCCACAAATTCACTGATATTCAGGGGGTGGGTGTTAATTCCTCCCTTCTTGAGTGAGGGGTGCGCTTAGAGACTTGCTTCTAACAATAGAATATGGAGGGGGAAAAATTACACAGCAGTGGAGAAAACTGGCAGATACCACCTGAGCCGGCCAAGCTCAGCATCACCAGTGAGAAGTCCTGTGAATGGCACATGTCATGTACCCTGATGTAACGTGATGAAGTCTCAGCATTTACCCTGAGAAAACCTGGTGACATTTGCAGTTAAGCAAGATGTTGACATTGTTAGCATAAGACAGAGGTGGGCGGAGTGTTGTGGGAACTACTCTGTGCTACCTAAAATTATTTTTAAATAATTTTTTTAAAAAAAGCTAGGTACCTTGTTCTAGATTCAGGATAACCCAAACATGGAAAGTTAAAACATTGGCCTTAAATTAGGCTGTTTTAAAAGCAGCAAATTCAACCTGTTGTAGATGTATTGCATACATGTGAATAGGTATAACTAGCCATAAAATGAGATCATGCTGTGTACATTGTTTCATAGCCTGCTTCATAGTAATCCATCTGAGTGATCCAAAAGGCTTATCACAAATGTGTGCCAGGAACTACAGTTGAGAGAGGCATCCCAGATCTCCTTGACTCTTCCTCGTGCCCTGCTGAAGTTCTAAGATCTTCTTGTCATATTCCTAGCATTGCTCCAGCCCCCCTGGATCTCAGAACCCTAGAACATGGGACAAAAGCCAGGAGAAGCTCTCCCAAGATCTTTCAGAAAGAGCTCTGAACCAGAAGCCAAGAGACCGAGGTTTCTTGTCCTTCTGCTGGGGCCGCAGGCAAGTTATGCACCCTCTCTGAGCCTGTTTCTTTATCAGTTAAATGTGGAGGAAATGCCTGGCTTTGTTCCTTTCCCAGGATCTCAGGAGCATCCAGAGAAACCGCCCATGGAAAGTGCCGGGTGAGTGCTGTACTAGCTCTGCATCTGAGCACCAGGGTTCAAATATCTAGTCTGCCCCTTCCCGCCTGAGCAGCCATGGGCAAGTGGCTTAGCCTCCCTGGGCCTCAGTTTCCTCCCTGAAAAATGGGACTGTTGTTAGTACCAACCTCATGCAGTCGCTGTGAGGAGTGAAGGAGAGCATCAGCGTCAATGTGAGAAGGATGCTGAGCACGGTGTCTGGGACAGAGCTGCAACTGGCAGCAGATGCAGAGGTTGCTACTTGGGTGTAAACCAGATACACTCAGAGGGAGCCTGGGGGCTTCCCAGTGCACCTGTGTGGTGCCCCAGATGCCCGCGGTGGCACGCAGCCCTCTCCTTGGAAGCGGCCCCTGTTGGCATAGCCTGCAATCTCCTAATTCCAATGGCTGGCTCCCAGATGTCCAGGGTCTCCTAGCCCAAGAACCAGCTCCTGAGGGCATCTCAAAGCCGCCCGCCTGGGGCAGAACCTTGGCTGGCCAGAGAACTAGGCCTACAGGGGCCGTGCTGCTGAGGGTTGGGGTGGGGGCAAAGCCCGGGGAGGAGGGGGAGCGACAGGCCATCCTCAAACCTCCTCCAGCCTCCCTAGAGATGTCACAGGCTTAGCAGGGGCTGCTTGACACATGTCGGATAAAATAAGAAAAAATAAATAACAATGTTTATAAGAAGATTAGCGAGAAGGCGGCAAAATTTCTCTAGGGAGCCTCCTTGGCTGCATCTCAGAGTGACAGCTCCCATTGCCTTATCAGAGACATAATGAGTTGCCAGGATTTGGGGTCATTAAAAATCCTCGCTGGCTGGGCCCCCTCCCTTGCCTGTCGCCTTTGAAGGTTGGAGTCAGGGGGTCTGGTGGCAGCATGGGCCCCCTGCCCCCACCGCACTGTCTGCCTGTCGCTGTCGCTGATCAGTGGCGGCTGGAGGTGAGATGGTGAGGCCCAGCTCGGCGGAAGTAATGGAACACGACGGCCCAATTTGTGCCCGCGGCCCCTCGGGCAGAGGACCCGTCTCCCTGGTGCGGATTAGGCTCTGTTTTATCTTGGCTGCCTTTAGAGACAGAAGGGCGGGGGGCTGGGGGTGCTCTGTGTAGATGCATGTGCAATCACAGCTCCAGACTGCATTGCGAGGGAGGGAGCCCCACGGGCCACCTTATCCAATGCCTCGCTTTGCACGTGGGAAACTGAGATCCCGCCAGGGGCAGAGGGCAGGTAGCAGTGTACTGGTGGCAGAGGATGCCTTGAACCCAGGTTTTCAGACTCCCAGCCCAATGTTGGGTGTGTTCAGTGCGTTGCTGCGCTTTTGTAGAGGAAGCAGAGTAGGGAAATGACGATGAAACATACAGACAATTCAATTCAGTGAGAACAAATGTGTATTGATCTCCCACAATGCGTAAGTCACTGGGAGAGACACCGGGAGCTCAGAAACCAAGGAGACACAGGACATGGCCCCCAGGCCAGCAGGAGGGATGGCTGCGGAAGCCAGTGTCCCCAGGCCAGCATCCGCCACACCCATCCCAGACACCCTGACTCACTCTGCGGAGATCCCTATCAGCGCCACAGAGAAAGTGCTCCTGCCTTTAATCAGCTCCCTCTTTGTCAGGAAGCTTATCTCCAAGGAGCTCAAAGCACTTGTAGTGCATTGATTTTCTCAACCACTCACGGACTCCACTTCCCTTAAGAGATGGGGAGCTTTTAAGACGGAGGATTATCCTTGGGTTTCGATTTAGGAAACTGAGGCTGGGAGCAGCCCGCGCATTGTGCCACTGGCCCATGTGGTCTCTTTGTGCTCCGGGCAGATACGACTGCACGTTGGAGACTGTGGTTTGGTGAGCAGAGTGAGGCTAGATCCCAGCCCCATAATCACCCCATCAGCTGAGCACCCTTGTGCGGTAAACAACCTGTCCAGCTGTGTGCGGCAGCCCTGCTATAAGTCTAGTTGCCCAGGATGGTCCTGAGGTCTCTCTCAGCTGGATCTCTGGCAAAACGGAAAACCCAAGAAGGTCTTCCCTATTTTGGGGAATGCATTTAACCTCTTCGAGTGTCGGTTTTCTCGTCTGTAAACAAGATGTGACAAGAGCCTGTGAAGTAGTCAGATTGATTGAATGAAACACTAGATGTTATTGTGTTTTGTGAACTCTCAAGTGCTAAGTAAATCTTAATTTTGGCTTTTCATAAGGTTGCTTCATGGAACTGGTCGCCTACATTCTTCTTCACAGTCCTGTACCTACTGCACCCCAGGTTTCTCCCCAGAGATCGCAGCCCAGCCAGAGCCTCGCCAGTCAGCACCGCAGGGTCAACTAATACATAGAACCAGGGCTGGCAGAGTTCCTGAAGTCCCCATGTCATCCCCTGCCTCGAGCACACGGGGGGAAGGAAGAGAATATGTCCATTTTACAGGCAGGAAGGCTGAGTCTTGTCAGGCCAGCTGTCTCCACCTCAAACCTGCTGCCCTTCCTCTCTCAGCCCTTGCTGCAATAGCTCCCCAGCTGTTTTAGCTGGAAGGAGTCTTAAATCACAGGGGAGCTCCAGTCCAACCCTTCTCTCCAGGGTGGAGATAATGAAGAGCAGAGCAGAGGAGGGAGCATGCCAGTCCTGCCACAGGGCCCTGGCCCCGAGCACTGCTCTTTCTGCAGCTTCAGAAACTCCTCACAGGCAGTGGCCAGGGAGCTGCGGCTTTCCTCAGCAGGCATCACTCTGCTTGAAAGTCTTCTGGTCCAAGTCCAGAGCCTCCGAGATCCTCTGCTTACCTTAGCTCAGCCCTGAGCCACTGGGGCCCCAGACTGCTCCCTGAGACTCAAACTTGGGCAATAAATGAGGCGGGGGCGGGGGGCGCAGAAGGAATGCCTTGGGGTTAGAACAAGAAATGTGGCTAGTCCCACCGCAGCTCAAGACTAGGGTCTTTCAGCACAGCTTGCTCTATCACAGGCCCGGCTGGGATGGCCGATATGACACAGGCCCCTGGTGAGGCCTTGGCTTCCACAAGACTGTGAATTCCAGGACTGACAGATGGAGTTTCCTCTCCACAGCTCATGACCCCTGTATCTCTGGGGGCTGAAACAGCTGGCTGGGTCCTCAGCCCTGGTGCTGAGCCCCACAGCGGGTCTTTACCAGCCAGGAGGGGTTTTACTGCACACTCCCCAACAATAACAGAAACAGCAGCTTGTACATAATTTACTTTTGAAAAATAAGTGAGTCAACTCAAGGCTCTCCAGTAATTCTGCCTGTCTCAATTACCTACATTCTAATACTAAAGTGCTTACATCCCAATACTAAGGTGAGATTGTACGGTGGTAACAAGTCTGCCTGTAAAGCTGGAGTCCTGGGTTCAATTCCTGGGTGGGGAAGATCCCCTGGAGAAGGGAATGGCCACCTATTCCAGTACTCTTGTCTGGAGAATTCCACGGACAGAGGAGCCTGATGGGTTACAGTCCACGGTGTCACAGAGTCAGACACAACTGGGCAACTAAAACACGTACAGTACTAAAGCAGGAGATTCTGATAATAATGATTAAAAATCACAGCTGATACTTAGAAGGGCACTTGCTATATGCCAGGCACAATGCTGCGTGCTCTACCCACAGGACCTTTGCTATTTCTCTAACAACGCTGAGAGGTAGGGGCTACTGTTACCCCCATTGTTCAGATGGGAAAACTGAGGCTCAGAGGCATTGCCCTGTCCTGTGCTTGTGCAATTGATACAGGCTTGAAAGCACGCCTGTCTGACCTCAGGCCCCATCAGCTGCTGAATACGGTCAGGCCCCTCCTAGGAACCAGCCCTGACCGGGTCCTCATGGGCAAGTGCTGTATACTTGGAGGGGGTTCAGTGGGTCTGGATGGACGGGAGAGTGAGAACCAGAAGCCTAACACCCACTAACGCTCTCTGGGCAGCGTCAGAGGCCCAGGAGCCCATCCGTGGTGGAGCCCCGCTCCCTGCAGCCTGCCCCTCTGAGAACCCTCTGGTACTGTCTCCTTCCCACTTCTCCCCTCGTGACATGATGAGTCATGTCCTGCACCGTGGGGTTTCCGTATCTGCTTCCCGTGAGAGGCCAGCTGACAAGTTCTATTCTCTCATAATGCTTTACAAAACAGGCTGGCCTCATCCTTGCTGCTTCAGTCCGGTGGGGCGGGGGTAGGCCTGGTGAAGGCCTGGTCTTCACTGCCTTTTCCCTCCCACCGCAACCAGGGTCTTGAAGCCCTCTCTTCCTGCAGGGCCCACGGAAACTGCGTATTCTGATCTGTGTGGGGAAACTGAGGCTGCTCTCCTCACAGGAGTGCCCCCTCCTCTTGTCCCTGGAGAGCCCCAGAAAGGCCTCCAATCCCCCATGTCTCTGCAGCCTAGGAAGGGGAGAGAGGAAATAGAGCTGGGAGGCATTTGCCTCTGCTCAACAAAGCAACTCATTTCTTTAGGCAAATGAGCTGGAGAGGGAAGGACATGGCTGGAGACCAGCAGTGATTAATTAGAAAGGAAATGAGTGGTCTGCACAGACCACAGTGGGTGGTGAGGGGCGAGGGGCCTAGCAGATGGAGGGTGGGCTCAGGGCAGACTCAGAAGGACAAGGAGCCCAGACCTGAGCAAGCACTAGCTGTACCCGTGATGGCCCCCAGGTGGAGGGGCAGAGGGCAGGCTGCCTGGTGTCCTGGAGCTTACGTCTTGGCTGGGGAGGGGAGACTGAGCCAGGGTACAGAGCGGGGAGGTTGCAAAAAAGAGGCAGAGGCACACAGGGAGCCAGGGAGTTCGGATGCCTGGCTCCCCCAAAGCATGGGTCCCCCTTCCAGGATGTCCCCTTGCTCCCCACCCAGGTCTTAGGCCCCCTGCCCCTCCTCTGAGACATTCTCTTCCTTTCACATCTGGCTTTGCTCCATTCGACACCTTCAAGTTAGTCTAACCTGTGTCCCAGTCCCTTGGGGCTAGATCTGCTGACAAATTATATTAAGGGAAGAGTGTACATATGGCACGTTGGGAAGAGCTAAGAGCCTGGGATAAATGCCCTGTTAGAACCACTGGGTTCTGAAGAAAAAAAAAAAAATGACATGGCTGCCTGCAGGCCCTGTGAGACGTTTGCCCAGAGACTTGGGTGATGTTCTCAGCTCTGACCCCACTTGGGTCCATGTCACGAAATGCTAGAGCATAGGGATCATCGAGTTTTGGATATAGACCAAGGGCCAGAGAAGGACTGTGACATGTCCCCAGCCACACACATCCGTGGTAGAGATGGGAAAAGATTTGGTCTCCTGACTCCTGCATGGCTCTTCAGACAGTCTATTACACTGTTTGCTTTGGGAAGCCGGAACAGTGGATGCAATTCTCTGCCCTTTCCTTTTAGGGTCACCCACCTCCCCTGCGAGTTCTCCTTGGGGCCAAGCTTACAGCATCTGTCTGGTAAGTGTCCACCTGGGATGCCCCTTACAGGATGCTGCTTTGAGTCCAACTCAGATCTCCAGTCTGCTCCCCTCCCCAGGTACAAGGGGTCTCTCCTCGAGTATTTGCGGCACTCTGGTTCTTCCAGGGTTAAATCTGGCAGCTCTTCCCTCCCTCCCCACGAATGACATGTTTCTCTCCACGTGATGGGACGATGGCTAAGAATAGAGTTTGCTACTCTTGGGCTCTGCTCGGAAAATCTGCCACAACATAAGAGTTTTATGTGTCTGTGGGGCTACAATACTCTAGGCTTGAAACCTGGGGCCTCTTCCTGGGCACCACCAGGCTGGGTGGCTGAGGGCTAGTACTCTGCTGGCCCCTATCTATGGCCCAGATGGGTGCAAGAAGATGAGCCAAGGGGAACTCATTTCCCCAGAAAAGCCTGTGACTCACGCTCTGTTGGCCGGTCTGATACCCCATGCATGAGATCGTCATCATTTCACAGCTGGGCAACCGAGACAGACAAGGAAAGTGGCCTGCCTAAGGTCTCATGGCTGCTGAATGTGAGGATCTGACCCCATGACCTGTTCCTGTCATGGATGCATCATCCCCAGAATGACACAGGTCTCTTGACCCTCCTTTGCCTACCCAGTTGCTGACTTCTTACTGCCTTTTCCATCTTAGGCCCAGCCTTTGCCTCCCACGATGAAGGATACATTTGACCGACACCAAGAGCAAAGAAACATCATAGAAGATGGTGATAATGGTGATGGTGGTGGTGATGTGTGTTAAAGGCAGTTAGAAGCACAGATTCTAGTGAGTGGCTCAGAGAAGACAATGGCACCCAACTCCAGTACTCTTGCCTGGAGAATCCCATGGATGGAGGAGCCTGGTGGGGTGCAGTCCACGGGGTTGCTAAGAGTCAGACATGACTGAGCGACTTCACTTTCACTTTTCACTTTGATGCATTGGAGAAGGAAATGGCAACCCACTCCAGTGTTCTTGCCTGGAGAATCCCAGGGACTGGGTAGCCTGGTGGGCTGCTGTCTATGGGGTCGCACAGAGTTGGACACGACTGAAGCGACTTAGCAGTAGCAGCAGTGAGTGGCTGCCTGGGTTTGAATTCTGGCTCCACTACTTACAGCTGTCTGACCTTGGGCAACTTATTTTAACCATTCAGCATACTCATCTGTCAACCCATTCCAGTTTTCTTGCCTGGAGAATCCCCATGGACAGTGGTGCCTGACTGTCTACAGTCCATGGGGTTGCAGAGAGTCGGACATGACTGAGTTACTAAGCACAGCACAGCACATACTCATCTGTGAAATGGGAACATCACAGTTTATAGGCATTAAATTATTATCATCTTTAAAATGCTTAGAACATGTCGAAGGCCCCGTAAATCTTCATTACTGCTTGCCTTGCAGGATGTAAAATCCCTGTGTGGTTGTGATGTGCAGAGAGATGGCCTTGCCATGAGCTAGAGAAGCCATGTTCCCTCAGCTTCCTGTATACTAGGGCAGCCCTAGCCTGTATATGTGTGCATGCGTGTGTGTGTATGTGTCTAAGCACAATTGGACAGGTGAACTCCAAGAATGAGAAGAGACTTATCTCACATCCTATCCCCTTCACTCTGCCACACCCAGTTCAGAAACCCCCTCCACAGCATCTCTCACCTATGTTCTCTTAAGCTTTGCTCACCTGCTTCCCATGGCAAGAAATGCCTTCCTCCAAAGGCAGCCTGTCACCTTGAGAGAAGTGCTGGCTATTAAAAGCAACATCCCTAGGCTTTCTCCTCCTCCCTTCACCCAGGAGGCCCCAAGACAATACAAACTTTCTGTAAAGAACAGAGCAGCCCCCTCCCTCTCCAGGGAACCTGTCCCAGATCACCCCAGCCCACTGAGCTGTCCCCTCCTCTGTGCGTCTCCTCCGTTCACAACATCTGCTTATCATCAGGCCTCTCATCATATGGGTCTTGTCTCCCCAGCTAGACACACCGTGGTTCTGAACAAGCTGACAGAAGGTGCTTAGAAGACTGCCCAGCCCACGATCAGTAAATGTCAGTCGTCATAATAAGAAATATTACCATTCTTATCATCATCACACTCTCCCTCACCATCACTGTCTATGACGTGAATGAATCAACTACATGCGGATCTTACATCCTACACCCTCATCCTGCCAGGCAAGCAGAAATAGATTGAAGGGTTATGGGGCCCCTCACCATGTGCTAGGCACTTTCCTAAGCATTTTAAGTGTGATAACCCCATTCATCCTGGCAACCTATAATGCTTCCATTTTACAGATGAGTAAACTGAGGCACTGTGCCATACCACTGTTCACCCAGGGTTACACAGCTCTAAGTAGCAGAGCCAGAATTTAAGCCTCAACCTGCTGTCACCAGAGTCAGTTCTCCCTACTGCCTGTCTCTACACCACCACAAGACTTAGTGAGAAAGGTGTGACCTTTGGGGGGCCCACATGTAAGCAAGACAGAGAGGTGCATCCTTGGGACTTGTGCTCCAATACGGAGACTCGCAGGGCTGCACCAGGAGTTCAGCTGCCCTTGGCTCATCCTCCTGCTCCCGTCCCTGGTAGAAGTCCTTGGAGTTTAAAGTGAGTCTCTTGAACAAGGTGATTTTGTCATGCATTCCCTGTCTTCCTGGGGCAGCATGGCAGGAAGGGCAGTGCTGGTGAGTGGGCACCTAGATGAGGGTGATGTAGACTTTCCCTGGGAAAGTAGAAGCAGCCCAGCTCTGGAGACCTGTCCTCCCAACACGGAGTGACAGCATACCCAGTGTCCCCAGCCAGGGCTCTGTGGGCCACCCGTCTGCCAGGAACACGCACACACACACGCACGTGCACACGATATTAAAGTCATATTTTTGGTTGCTGGGAAGGCGCAGTTGTCACTTCCTCTGCCCTAGGCAACCCGCTGGCCCAGCTCCCCTTTTACTTCCCCGCCCCACCGTGAGTGCCATCCGTTTGTATTTATATAGATAAATCGGCCTGGCTAATTAAAGTTCTCTTGCTGGAGAGTGAGGGAATTAATAAAAGAACTTGGAAGGGAGCCGACCAAAAGCTGGGTGCTGTGAGCCAAAGCCAGAACCTGCAGCAGCAAAGGAGGCCAGAGGGTCCAGCCAATCCCTCTCCCGGTCCAGCAGGCAGGGCCATGTGACCCATTCCCACCCTCCTCCAGGGGATGCTCTGGGGCCCCAGGAATGAGGGTGCTGGCAGAAGCTGCTTCACTTTGTGTTTTGTGCTGTGATGCCACACAGGCACCTTCTCTTGCCCTCAGGTATGTGGTTGCAAAACCGAGTCTTGAGGAAGTGGGGAAATAGGGGCAAGGAAGAGTGACCTGCTACCTTGGCTCAAATCCTGGCTCTGCTCCTTATAGCTGTGCAACCTTGCATGAGTGATTTTACAGTTCTGTGCCTCAGTTTACTCATCTATAAAATGGGAGCATCGTAGGTTTTTAAAATTAATAGGGTTATCACATGTAAATTGCTTAGAGTAGTGCTTGGCACTGGGTGAGGGCCCCATAACTCTTGGCTCTATTATTGTTTGTCTGGCAGAATGAAGGCACTGAATGTATGGTCCCTGTGGTTGTGGTGCCCAGAGAGGGGTGCTTGCCATGAGCAAAACAGCTTCCTTCCCTGACCTTCCCAGATTTCTGGGCAGTACCAGCTTATTGGCTGCCGAGCTGGGCCTCCCAACACACTCCAGACTGGAGATTAGGAGCCACCCCCTCCCCCAAGGATCCCCCTAGCTGAGCCCCCAGGATGGATTCTTTGCTCTTGTTAAGAAGCAGCTGCCCCAGTCCCTGCCTGAGGCCAGAGGACTTGCCTGAGAGATTTCTGACTCAGCTCTGCAGCTGGGATTTCGGACAGGCTGCAGCTCCCCAGGACACAGCAGGCCTGGGGCTGTTGGATTGTGCCCCCATCCTATCTCCCAGCCTCTTTTCCACCATTCTGGCCTCAAAGACCTCTAATATCACCACTGCCCTTGGGCCAAGCTGGGAAAATAGGCCACTGATTCCTCATGGAGGCGAAGGTAGCCTGGAACTGTATCCCTCACAAGCCCTCCCTGTCCACATTCCCAAGCCTACGTCTGCAGAAGGCAGAAAGCCTGTGGGGCTGGAGACCTGCAGGTTCCTGCTCTGTTACCGATGGGCTGTGTGACCTGAGCCACGTCCAGTCCTATCCACACAGTTTGGACTCATCTTCATAGGCAGCTTCCTAGCTCAGCCCTCCAGGATTCCAAACATGGCCCCTAAAGAGCAAAGAAAGGAAAAACATCATCACAGGCTGGTATCTCTTTGTCCAGAAAAGCCAACTAGTTCTGGGAAGACTCAGCTGTGTGAGGTCTTGGGCTTGAGCTCAGATTCCTCCTAAAGCCCCCAGAGCCTCCTCGTGCCCCTAGGGAAGAATGATGGAGGTCGAATTCCTGATGGCCAGAGCAGGTGGCTTGTCCCTTTCACCAGAACCCAGCCCCCAGGGGCCCAAGCTACTCTCCAGAAGCCAGGGAGAGTTACCAAGTTACCAAGGCATCATCCTTCTGTCCAGCGGTCTCAGCTCAAATGTCCCCTTCTCTGACCACATGGTCAGGAACAGCCATTCCTTGTCCATCTTTCATGCCATTTGCTTTCTTATCTTGTCTTCATGGTATTCATCTTGTCTACACATTCTTCTCTCTTTGGTTAGAAGTTTGTGGTCTGTTTCTTCCAACTAGGTAGAAAGCTCCTTGTGTTTTCTTGGCACATCTGCAGTACCTGGCCTCCACTGAACATTTTTTAGATGAGTAAGTGACTGAGTGAGCAGAGACCTGGGTGAATCCCTGAGGGGATGGTCACCAATGCAGATGGTCACTCGCAGGGGAGGAGGAGGTCAGGCCAACTGGGCTGAGGCCGGGGCACCCAGAGGAAACAGCTGGGCCTGTTGGAGCCAGAGGCCCTGAGGCTGGCGCCTCCTGTTTGTCGGCCCATGCAGGCAATGGTCTGGTCCCCTGAGCCCTAAATGAAAAGGGAAGCAGAGGGAGGGCAGCTGAGGAGGAAGGATGAGACAGATGTAACCGAGGGACAATGAGAAAGGAGGGCTGCAGGAAGAAACAGAGAAGAGAGGAAAGCTCGAACGGTCCACAGGGCCATCACTCACTGACAGCATAGTCCCCATCCAGGTGTCTCTCTCCGGGGCTGGCTCATCCTTCCTGTTCTCTCTCAGCACAGCGACGCCAGGAAAGCCCCTCCCCGCCAGCCCGGGGCCCTCCACCCTGGAAACCTCAGGCCCAGTGGAACTCACCAGGTCCTCCCTTCATTGTGCAAGGCCGGAAGGTGAGGCCCAGAGAGGGCCAGGGACTTACCCAGGGTCACAGAGCAGCTAGACCCTAGGCCTCCCAGTTCCCTGAGTAAGGCTCTTCCCATGCCCAAGCCTGTGGTCGGGGTGTGCACACCAACATCCCGACCCCCCCTCCCCGCCCTCGCACCCCCACCTCTGCTCACAGCAGCCCCAGCAGAGCCCCGCTTGGGCCTCAGATACCTATTTCTGGGCAGCACTTGCCATCCAGGGCCTGGTGTCTGAGCGTCAAAGCCTAAAAATAAAAAGACAGATTGTCCACTTCGGCTGTAATTACCGCCTAAAAAGACCCAGTGGGGAGAAAGAGAGAGAGGGGAGGAATAAAGGGAAAAGAATCTCAGAGCTGAGTATCCATCACAGGCAGAAGGCAAGAGGAGGGAGGGTCTGTGGGTACATCAGTGGGCCTCTCGGGCCTCTTGCCTCCCAGCCCTTCTCTCAGCTCACCAAGTGAGCCATCGTCCCTAGCCCCTTTGGACAAGATGGAGACAGGACAGGCCATGGGGGTGGGTCCTGGGTGGGTCAGCCGCCCTCAGCTCTGTAACCATCACCAAACAGCAGCCTTCTTGGGAGACTCAGTTTTCTCACAATGGTTCCTTTCATTCACTCAGCAAGTATGGATCGAGTACCTACTGTGTGCTGGAGACACAGTTGAAACAAGACGGGCAAATCCATCCTCATGGGGTGCACATTTGTCACATGGGAAGTAGTTACTCCCTCGGGGATGAAAAACTCCTTTAGACAGGGGCCAGGGCAGGCCTGAGGACCTGGGCGGAGCATTCCTGGCAGGGGAAAGGCCTGAGCAGAAATTTTCAGGCCATGCTCAGGGGACACAAGAAGGCCTCTGTGTCTGGAGCCCATAAGCAAGGGGGCAAGGGGACCAGTTAGCAGAGGCAGGCAGTGCCCAGATCCAAGGGAGCCTGGCAGGTCCTGGTGAGGTGTTCGGATTTTGTTCTGAACGCTGTGAGAAACCAGGGGAGGATGGTTAAGGATGGAGTGACATAGCCTGACTTGAGTCTTACAAAGATCATTCTGGCCACCACGTGAGCAGATAGAAGTGGAGGGCCCATAAGCAGGCTATGCCGACAATCTAGAGGGGAGATAACAATGGCCTGGCCTGGGATGAAGGCAATGACAATGGAGATAAGAAGATGGTTTAGGGATAAATTCAAGAGTTGAGCTACAGATTGGATGCAGTGGGGAAGAATTGCTGATAAGATTTTGGGTAGTTATGGGTACATTGAGAGTTCTGTTTTAACCATGATGAACTGAGATGCCTGCATGACTCTGTATCCACGTGACTATACTAGGCAGGTATTATGGGACAAGTGTGGAGCTAAGTGGAGTGGTTGGGCTGCAGGTAGAAATGTGGAAGTCATCAGCAAGGGGTTGGTCTCTAAAATCACTGACCTGGGAGATGGGATCTGGAAAGAGAGTGTGGATAGAAAAGAGAAGATCTCAGTCTGAGGCCAGGGGTTCCTTGACTGACAATCAGAGGTTGGGCAGTTGTGGAGTCCTTGAAAGGGACAGAGAAGGCAGTAAGGTAGGAGGGGCCAAGTGAAGAGATTTTCCAAAAGGAGAGACTGTCCCAACTGGGCCAGATGCCGCCAAATGTAGAGGAGGATGAAGACAACAACAGGGAGGCTGCTTGGGTCACTCAGGGATCTTGACAAGAGCCAATGTTCCATGGCAGCAGAGAGGGGAGAGTGGAAGGGGGCAGTGGAGACAGAGAGGGGAGAGTGGAAGGGGGCAGTGGAGACGGAGAGGAGAGAATGGAAAGGGGGCAGTGGAGACGGAGGCTGGAGACAACTGCATGACGCACTCTGCCATTCCAATAGCTGGAGGGAGAGGGAGGCGGGCCAGGCAGGATAACGAGAGCAGAGCCAGCCGATTCCATCATGAGAGGTGCCTGAGGCCTCAATTTCCAGGGAGGACAGGGGGCTGGGAGGACCAGGGGAATCAGGGAAGTCAGGGAGCCAGCTGAGAAGCACTGCGGCCATGAGGGGTGGGGAGCAGCATCCTTTCCGGGCTGCACTGACTGCGGAGAGGCCGACCCAGGGCTGGAGGGGCTGCCAGGGGGACTGAGAGTGCGCCCACTGGGACTCTGGATCCAAAAGCCACAGGGCTAGTGGCGGGCACAGGGCTGCTCCTCTAGGGGCAGGGGGTTTGGAAAGTGGGGGCAGTCAGGAAAGGCAGTCTAGGTGGGGGACAGCAGGTAGTCCAGAACCCCATGGGACGGGGACTGGCCCGGAGAAGAGGGAGCCCCAGCCCCACTTCTTACCCTGCAACTGATGGGAAGTGCACTGGGCTTATTTGTCCTGAGGACCATCCCTAGCCTCTCCTGGCTTTGCTCTGTGTCTCAGGGGATCTGAACCCTATGAGCTGTGTCTTCAAGACCCTGGCTCAGCAGACTTCAGTCCAGAGGGGGAGATGGGTGGTGCTGGTGGAAGCTGACGGTAGGAGGAAGGAAAACCCTGGGTATTGCTCCTTCCCTCTCTGTGACTCCAACTCCTGTGGGACATGCCTGTGAGCCTCCAGCCTCTTCCTGCGCCCCTGCAGCCTAGGATGGCAGCAGCCTCATGGCATTGCTAATTGCTGCATTGCTGCACATCCCGTTTGGACTCTCGGCTTCTCTATCACCTATGAAACGGATTCCCTGCACTTAATCTCCCATTGTAAACACTTGAGGGCCCTTCTCTTTTCCTCATTAGAGCCTGACTGCTATAGCAAGTGGCTTGGCTTCTTTGAGCTTGTTTCTTCACCAGTAAAAAGCAGAGCTACCATGGGGAGTAAATGAGATAATGACTAAAAGCATGTAGCGCTGGGCCTGACATATGCGGAGCCGTGCAAGTGGGTGCTGGAGGAAGCTCAGCGTTCATTCATTCCCCACTCGCTTCTTCAGCTCCTGCTCTGGGCTATGGGCTGGGGACACTCCAAAAGCCATGCCTTGCCCCTGGGTTATGGGCCTCAGCACTTAGAGGAGCAGGCAGAGGCTTCAGTCTGCAGGCTGGAAAGGGAGGCTGGGGGCTGGGGTGAGGGGTGGGGCCTTTCTGGTGCCCTGGCCCAGTGTGATAATGCTAATGACAAGGAACAATACACATGGCCACCCTTCCCCCAGGGCGCCCCTGGAATAGCACCTGCAAAGAGCTTTACCTGCCTTTCTTCTTCCAAATCTCAGAGCAACCCCAGGAGCAAGGGCTATTGCATCCCACCTTTCTCTCAGGGGGGATGGGGGATGAGGTGCCCAGGAACAGGAGACAGCCAGACCTTGGGACTAGGAGGCAGATGGGGGGCGGGGGGCGGGCAGGGTTACCTCAAGCACAGTAGACTCCTTTACTCAAATGGCATCAAAGCAATGGGAACAGTGGCCTGCCCTGAACAACTGCAAGGTGCGATCACAACCTGCCCAGAGGGAGGTGGGGAGGGGGCTTTGGGGGATGAGGTGGAGCTGCCCCACAGCAGGCAAGGTGCACTGGCTCTGGCAGAGGAAGGGGGTAGCACCCCACAATGACTGGGGAGCTTCAGTACCTGGCCCTCGGTGTCAGGGGTCCGACAGCAGGAAGGCAGGTTGGAGTCATGAGGGGCCAACCCAGCAGGCTGCCCCAACCCCCTCACCCGACTGTTGGCTCCTAAACAGGCCTGTGGCTGCCAGAGTCACAGCAGATGAGCTGCCAAAGCCCCGCCCGGGCCTGACCCTGCGCTGACAAATTCTGGAAACTCCACACGCTTGGAAGGCAGTCAAATATCAATAAAAAAAACAACTCCCTCCTTGAGCCCCAGAGCATTTGAGATATTATCTTTGTGGTTTTCTGTTCTTGATTTTCATTAGAAATAAACAGTGTCCAATGAGAGCATTCAGTGCAGTGTGGCGCCTCCGTAGACCTCAATTTCCTCATCTATAAAATGGGCCTATTAATTCTCCTGGCCTGCCTTCCCCCCAGGACCACCGAAAGGGTCAGATGAGAAGCGATGCAGGAAGGCAGACTGTGAGTGTAAGCGTGGGGCGAGGTGCTCTCAACTCCGCTCTTGAGGACGCAGCTTGTTCATCTGTGTGCCCTTCCCACCCCAGCTCGCAGCACCACAGTGACTATCAGCTGAATGCAGGTTGCTCAGCCCTCCTCAGCCTTGGTTTCCCCTTCTGGGCACTGGAGAGAGTGCCTGACTCTACTTCCTCAGACATAGGCAGCATTCAGTGATGGGTGCAGAGGAAGAAGACAAGAGGAGGTTATAAGGGGTTGGAGGGTGCCCTCTGTGTTCAGAGCATGAGTGGCTCCCCTGGAGCTGGGCAAGGTGGCAGTGCCGAGGCTGGGCTCCCAGAGAGAGGGATGCTCTGGCTGTAACCCCAGCCCAAATGCAGCAAGAATGCTCACCCTCCACACCCTCCCCACCTCCCCAGCCAAGCAGCAGCCTTCCAGTGAGTGCAGCTGAGGACAAGGCAGAGCCCTCTCTCTGAACCAGCGCCCCATCCCCAAAGCCCCACTGCTCCACCTGCTGATGGACGGGCGGGGCACAGGGTGTCAGCGGGGGATGTTCGTAAAGCCAGAAACGTCTATCAGTCCAGGCTTAGACCCCTCTTGGAGCAGACTTGTTCCTCTGGACTGCCCCACTCCTGGGCCCACTCCCCAGCAGTGTCAGCCCCGTCCATGTCACGTGATAGACCTGCCCTGAACAGCCATGAGGCTCTGAGAGCCCCAAGTGCCCTCAGAGTTTATTGAGCCCCACCCCTGGCATATCTGGAGGACCCCAGGCCCAGGAAGTTTGTTATAGGGCTGGTCTGGGTTTTCCACTGGGGGTTTTTTCCCCCATCTTTTTCCTGCTGCTACTGAAATCAGCCCTCGGTCATCTTCTGGCAGCTACAGCTGCTGTTGTTTAGACCAGTAGTCCTGATGTCACTCACCAAATAAATAGGTAATGATGAAAGTGAAGGGGACCATCGCATGATTTCCAGCATACCTTTAGCCAAGTACCCTCTATGTTCTTTGCATAGGATGTCTTGTTTATCCCTCACGATGCTCTGTGAGCAGATCCCATTATTAATCCCATTCTATAGATGAACAGATCGAGGCTCTGGGAGGTTACATAATTTGGTGGAGGCTACAGAGTAAGTGATGCAATCGGGATTCCAGCTTATGTCTTCTGGACTTCATTACCCCCACCTCACATGGCTGGGGCATTGGGGAGCCTGGGTTAGGGGCCGCAGCTGCTGCTGGGTGCTCATCTTTTCCCTCAATAATCACTTAAAAGTTCCCGCTCTGTGCCAGGCCCAACACCAGATCTTGAAGATACACTGATGAATAAAACCCAGTCCCAAGTCTCAAGGGGCATAGGAGTCCCAGGGGTGAGGTCAGGCAGGCAGGGTTTTAGATATAGAACCATGCAGTTAACCTGTAACATGTCATTTCGTCTGTCTCTCCCCTCCCCTATCTGTGAAATGGGTCTCAGAGCCTTCAGCTAATGAGCTAATGGCTGGGACCTGCGACGGCTCTGGGAAGCGTGTTAAGTGCTATGTGTCCCTGGCCCCATTAAAGCCATTATCTGCTGGCTGGGTGTCACTAGGCAAGTGGACTCCAAAGTGGACCACAGACAGGCAGCTCACCTCCGGGGGTGTGGAGAAGGCCACCCTCCCCTTCTAAAGTGGCTCTCACCTTGGGGCCTGCCTCCCTGATGTGTCTCAGGTAAACCACCCCCCTGCCCCAGGCCCCTGTGAGCCGTTGAGGGAGGGTGTCATGTCACTGCTCAGGCCACCATCCTGGCGTTTCACTAATGCCCTCTAATGGGCCCATTTAGCAGCCCTGTCTGGCTGTTATCGCAGCAGCTAATTGCTACTCCTCCTCCTGCCCTCCTCGGGCCTCTGCAATCAGCCAGCATTAACTGCCACAACGACTCACCGATTCTACCCAGCCCAGCTCCCAGGCTCAGCCAATGACAAGCTTCTCCAAGCCTCCCCTCTTCCCCTGGCCCCAAATTCTTGTTATTATTTCCAGGGGCTCCTGAAGCACCCTACACTGAGCAATTTCAAGGAGCAGGAAGGAAAGCAAAAGAGGGGGCAGAGGCAATAGGTACAAGGCATCTTGGCAGGCAGGGGTGCAGGGAGGCGCCTCAGTGGCCCTGCACAGGCGTGAAGGTCAGGCCCTGTCCAACTGCAAGGCCTCCCCAGCATGGACTCTGGGATAAAGGCTTGAATGCAAATGGTTTGTTTAGGATACGACCCCAGGAAGCACCATCTGAAAGGATAAAGGGGAGATAGGAAGGCGTGGGAGAGTACCATGAAAAAGTGGGTGAAGGAGCTGCCCCACAGGGTCCCTCTGAGGGATGGTGTGGAATGGTCCTGGAGTTTTCTCACAGGAGAGGGAGGGGACCTGTGCGTTTATCCCAGGGCCACTCTTGAGGTGTCTGCTCTGGGCACAGGTGAGGCAGAACCCTGCGGACAGCCACTGTGGGGCCTGAGTGCCAGGGCCTCTGGGGCAGGCAGGGGCAGTTCTGCTGCAGGCTCCCCAAGCAACTGTCCACAAGCTGACTCGGCCCACCTTCCAGGGTGGTCTCTGGGCTTATTCACAACAGTGAATTGGGGGTACCAGCCCTGGTCAATGGCTGCAACAAAATAATCCTAGCACTCAAATCCAGGGAGATATTGGTACCACCAAACACTGGGTTTGTCTCATCCCTGGTCTTCCTTGTGGCTGACCTCTCTGCCGGACATGTCTTCCCCTGGGAAATCCATGGCAGCCCTGGACTCAGTTTCACTCTGCATCCTCACAGGGCCAGTAAGAACACTCAGTGGGCCCTCTGGAGTCAGAGGAGCTGAGGCTGCATCTGATAGGGGAGGAGGAAGCACACGAACTGTGCCCCACCCAGGTTAGGACAATCCCAAGAGCCAACCTGTATGAATGAATGTATGCTGAATGAGAGTGTGAACCAGGCAGCCAATCTAGTAGTTAAGAACACAAGCTCTAGAACCAGACAGACAGGGTGTCCCACTGGACAGATCCTGACCCCCTCCCTTACCAGCTTGGACAAGGTGACCTCTCAGAGTCTCCATTGCCTCATATAAGATGGGCCAGATAAGGTTCTTTAGGGGTGCTTGTGAGGATTAAGTGAGGTGACCCAGGTCCTCTGGTATCGTGTCAGCACACAATAGGGCCTGGTTAATGGCAAATATGACGAGCATCCTTTTCCTGGCCCAGGCCACCTGCGTGGCCAGCCAGGGAAACACTGCTGCTGGCCCTCGGCCTCCCATCTCATCTCAGCCTGGCGGACTCCTTGCATCCCAGCAGCTGGGTGGGTCAGGCATGTGGCCTCGCCATGAGGACAGCAGAGCTGTCCTGGGTGCCTTGCACAGAGGGGCAGTGGGGGTCCTGGGGAGGGTAGGCAGAGCGAGGAGAGGCTCTCCCTGCCACCACGGGCAGGTTGCTTATGTGCACAAGAGCACGTGATGCAACCCAGGGAATGAAGGCAGGGCATCTTCCTATGTTGTGCTGATGTGTCTGATAGTGACAGTCCTGGGGCTGGTGCTGATGCATTCTGACAGCCCCTTCACTGCTGGGAGCCTGGGAGCAAGGGTGTTGAGCATGTGAGGGCTCCCAGAACACCCCACCCTGCAACTCCCACTTCAGGGAGGAAGTTGGCTTTAGTATTGGCTGGAAGGGGACCCTCTGGGATAAACCAGGATCTGCTGCTCCCTCACACTCTCCACCTCCATTTACCTGGGATGGCTCCTGTGCCAGGCTGGCCCGCAGGCTCAGGACTGGCATCAGAGCAAGACTGAGAAGCAGTGTGATCGTTTGTACCACCCCTCAACCCCCAACTTGATGCAGGCCCAGAGGAAGAAGAGATTAGCCTAGGACATCCTGTAAGGTCATGGCTAGCCCAGGCTTTCAGACCCCCAGACCAGGGAGATGGGTAGATATCCAGGGGCAGCCTGGGTGTCCCAGGCCAGCTCTACCCACAAGCATCTCCTGAACCCATTTGCTTTCCACTGCTCCATGTGCTGGTAACATCATACCAGGATTGCCCAATGTGAAGAATCCATGGGGCAGGGGCAGGCTCCAACCAGCCCAGGTCCTGTGGTCCCAAAGCTCCTAACATTTCCCTGCTCCAGCCAGACCTTCCTAACACCTTCTCCTCACTGACGGCCAAGGCAGAGGTCTGGCCCTAGAGCCACACCTTCAGGGCTCAATGGACAGAATCTGACCAGGGCCCCAGGGAAGCCACCATCCAGGTGCCTGGGCATGTGGCCACAAGAGCCCACCCTGCTCCCAGCCCTGGCCTGAGCAGAACTGGCCTCCTTCACACGCCCTGGCCCCTCCTCTAGCCCTGCCCACTTCCTCACTTCCCTCTGAAGCAGATCTTGTCTCTTCATGCATCAATTATTAATTTGCTCCAGCTACATTAAGCCTGGGTCAGTCTCTTGGTTCCTTTGTCATTTACCCTGGGGTGGAGGTGGGTGGGGGAGCAGTGGATGGGATTGAAGAAGCTAGATCAGACAGTCTGAGAGGAGTCAGGACTCCTTCTGCCCATCAGACATCCCAAGTGCATGAAGCCTGATCTAGGGCCCCTTTAAAATCATCAGATCTAACATGTGGGGAAATTGAGCTCCAGGGATGGGAAGGTACCTGCCAAGCACACAGGTTGGTCAGCTGATCCCAGAATACTTACTCATCACTCTGCTATGTGGCTCTGACCCTCTCGTTTCTGTTTGGCATCTTCTGTCCTGCTCCTCTAACAGACCTATATATGTCCTATGAGTCACATGAGGTCAAGTGGAATTTCTAAAGTCACAAGCAAATGATGTACAAAGCAGGCACTGCACTCTGATGCCCAAGAAACAGTCCATCCAGCAGACCAGTGTTTCCCAGTCCTGTTCATATAAACATGTTTTGGCAGGTCCTTCCCTCAAAACACCCTTATGAATAAGTAAAGAAATACTTCAAACCATATACTCTTCTCACAGAGCTACAACATGCATCAGGGTGTATAAAAGTTCTGAGAAGTTCTACAATGGAGAAACCTGTGCAGGTCTGACTGACCTAGGGTGCCCCAAATTATTTGATGCCAGAATGGTCTAGACTCACTGTGTCCTACAGAGCCCAGGCCTCACTGGGTTTTGGGGAACCTGTGAAGGGGCAAATCAAGATCCTCACCTCTCTCCCTACACACACACACACACACACACTTCTGGTAAGTGGGAAGGTAAAGGAGATACCTGGGTAATGATTCCCAAGGGGACAGAAACTAGAATGGAAGCATGGGTTTCCTGGTGCTAGCCTCCCTGGCTGTGGAGCTTGAGTTACTCACTCAGCTCAACAGGTAAGGTGATGGGGTGGAAAGTTCTAGGATTCCTAGATCTCACAAAACTGGTTGGAAATCCATTTGCTTTACCAACCATAATAATCTCAAGAAATACAGATTTCCCCTGGTGTCAGAAAGTAGAGCGTTCCTATGAAACATTCCATAAGGTGAACTGGCGAGAAGCAAAGAAGCAATTACCTTAGGACACCTCTTGCTAATGGATGCACAAAACAAATGGAGATGAAGCCCAGATGCTCATGGACACAGTTCAGAGCTCTGGGGCTTGATGCTGAGATGCCGAGTGTGGTTCCCAGAAAGGAGCTTGCCGGGGCCACTCTTGCTCTTGGTGCACTACCTCCATAACAGCATCAGTAAAAGTGAACACTATTTTAGTTTTCCACTTTTTTTTTTTCCCTCCAAAGAGCAAAAATCCTCTTTGGACTTCTTTCAGTTAAAGAAAACAGGTACTAATGTAGGTCTTCTGTAAAAGTGAAGTGGTGTAAAGCACACTTCTGAAGAGAAGGGGCTGTCTATAGTTAGCATGAGCTGGATTTTTCTATATGCCCCTCCCATTGTCTTGCATTATCCTGTTGTTTTGTTTGTTTTTCCAGTTGTGGAAAACTGAGGCTCAGCAACACCTAGTCACTTGCCCAGCATCACATGTATCACTGGAACTTCAGTAGCCTGGCTCTGAAGTCCACACTGTTAACCATTACAGTGTGCTCGCTGCCTCTAGGAGCAAATAATACATCTCTCTGGGCCTCGACATGGAACAACAGACTGATTCTAAATAGGAAAATGAGTACGTCAAGGCTGTATATTGTCACCCTGCTTATTTAACTTATATGGGCAGAGTACATCATGAGAAACGCTGGGCTGGAGGAAGCACAAGTTGGAATCAAGATTGCCGAGAGAAATATCAATAACCTCAGATATGCAGATGACACCACCCTTATGGCAGAAAGGGAAGAAGAACTAAAGAGCCTCCTGATGAAAGTGAAAGAGGAGAATGAAAAATCTGGCTTAAACCTCAACACTCTGAAAACTTAGATCATGGCATCTGGTCCCATCAGTTCAGTTCAGTTCACTAGCTCAGTCGTGTCCGACTCTTTGTGACCCCATGAACTGCGGCATGCCAGGCCTCCCTGTCCATCACCAACTCCCAGAGTCCACCCAAACCCATGTGCATCGAGTTGGTGATGTCATCCAACCATCTCATCCTCTGTCATCCCCTTTTCCCAGCAATCTTGATTCCAGCTTGTGCTTCTTCCAGTCCATCGTTTCTCTTGATGTACTCTGCATAGAAGTTAAATAAGCAGGGTGACAATATACAGTCTGACGTACTCCTTTTCCTATATGGAACCAGTCTGTTGTTTCATGTCCATTTCTAACTGTTGCTTCCTGACCTGCATACAGGTTTCTCAAGAGGCAGGTCAGGTGGTCTGGTATTCCCATCTCTTTCAGAATTTTCCACAGTTTATTGTGATCCACACAGTCAAAGTCTTTGGCATAGTCAATAAAGCAGAAATAGATGTTTTTCTGGAACTCTCTTGCTTTTTCCATGATCCAGCAGATGTTGGCAATTTGATCTCTGGTTCCTCTGCCTTTTCTAAAACCAGCTTGAACACCTGGAAGTTCACAGTTCACATATTGCTGAAGCCTGGCTTGGAGAATTTTGAGCATTACTTTAATAGCGTGTGAGATGAGTGCAATTGTGCGGTAGTTTGAGTATTCTTTGGCATTGCCTTTCTTTGGGGTTGGAATGAAAACTGACCTTTTCCAGTCCTGTGGCCACTGCTGAGTTTTCCAAATTTGTTGGCATGTTGAGTGCGGCACTTTCACAGCATCATCTTTCAGGATTTGAAATAGCTCCACTGGAATTCCATCACCTCCACTAGCTTTGTTCATAGTGATGCTTTCTAAGGCCTACTTGACCTCACATTCCAGGATATCTGGCTCTAGGTGAGTGATCACACCATTGTGATTGGTCATGAAGCTCTTTTTTGTACAGTTCTCCTGTGTATTCTTGCCAGCTCGTCTTAATATCTTCTGCTTCTGTTAGGTCCATACCATTTCTGTCCTTTATAGAGCCCATCTTTGCATGAAATGCTCCCTTGGTATCTCTAATTTTCTTGAAGAGATCTCTAGTCTTTCCCATTCTATTGTTTTCCTCTATTCATGGCAAATAGATGCGGAAACAGTGGAAACAGTGGCAGACTATTTTTGGAGGCTCCAAAATCACTGCAGATGGTGACTGCAGTCCTGAAATTAAAAGACGCTTACTCCTTGGAAGAAAAGTCATGACCAACCTAGACAGCATATTAAAAAGCAGAGACATTACTTTGCCAGCAAAGGTCCATCTACTCAAGGTTATGGTTTTTCCAGTAGTCATATATGGATGTGAGAGTTGGACTATAAAGAAATCTGAGCACCGAGGAATTGATGCTTTTGAACTGTGGTGTTGGAGAAGACTCTTGAGGGTCCGTTGGACTGCAAGGAGATCCAACCAGTCCATCCTAAAGGAAATCTGTCCTGAATACCCATTGGAAGGACTGATGCTGAAATTCCAATACTTTGGCCACCTGATGAGAAGAACTGACTCATTTGAAAAGACCCTGATGCTGGGAAAGATTGAAGGAGGGAGGAGAAGAGGGCAACAGAAGATGAGATGGATGGATGGCATCACTGACTCAATGGACATGAGTTTGAGTAAAATCCGGGAGTTGGTGATGGACAGGGAAGTCTGGCATGCTGCAGTCCACGGGGTCGCAAAGAGTTGGACACAACTGAGCGACTGAACTAAACTGAACTGGGCCTCAGCTTCCACAGCTGTCAGATGGGGAATGCAAATGCTTCTTTCTCGGTCCTGTTCGGAAGCGAGTACTCCCAGACAGTGCCTGGTACTAGTAGGGAAACAACAAATGGTAAATTTCTCTTATCCTTCCTTTGCATCCTGGCCTTAAAACTGTGATGAATTCTTTACCCCTGTTTTCTCCAACAAAATGGACTGAGCTTCCTAGGGTTCTACTGTCAGGGCCACCGAGGTATGTGAAAGGAAAGGCCAGGGAGAGGGTGTCAACCTATTCCCAGGTCTGCAGGCTGACCTCCCGCTGCAGCTGAGGGCAGCCTTAGGTGAGCCCCAGCTCGAAAACACCTTTTTAAGGTCCCTTTCTCCTCCCCATGTATGAAACCAAGTTTTGAAATGAGAGGGGTCAGGTGGAAATAAATATCATTAAAATCCACAGCACGTAATGGTTTATAAATTGTGACACATAATTCAACTGGTGCCTGGGTTGCTGGCTTTCTCTCCGCCACCACTTCTCCAGTCCTGCAGCCTGCATGAGTCCCTGGTGAAGTAATAAATTGAGAATAAGGGATGCCGTGCTAACTAAATTTCGCTTGTCGGCTTTAAGCTTTCATGCTGTGTGTTAAGTCTGCACAAATATCACAAAGCATATGTGTGTGTGTGTGTGTGTACGCACATATATTCATACATATATTTGTATATATAAATTACCCTGCTGTTATGCAATTCCCTCAGGACAGAAAAACCTTTTCTGGCAAGAGTCTTGTTTTTCTAGCCTTATTGAGGCTTGTCAGGTTAAGTCTTCTTTCTTCACTCCCCAACAGCTCTCTCCTCTAATTTAGGATCTTCCTGTGGCTTAGTCCAAGAGTCCTTCTGGGGAGGAAGATCTCATGGGTCATCCAGCCCCACCCTTTGCTTCCAGGCACCAAAACTTAATTGACTCTGAAACAGAAATGAAGACCTTGCTGAGCCAGGCTGCCTGGGGAATGGCCGCAGAGTAGCTTAGAAACCCCGCAAGCCTGTGTCTTGGGGAAATCTGAGACCCAACCCCGTACTGCTGTGACTTGGGCCCTTGTGAGTGGGCCCTTGTGCAGATTCTGAGAGCAGGTCAGCAGCTCCTGAATAAGATATTTTGGCTTTCCTTTTGCATTTAGTTATAAAACCAGTAGTTCTCAAGTTGTTTGACCCAGTGAACTGTGTGTATATATGCGGCTTTGGGGAAGTGAGTGGTAAGGACCCTATATTTTTTTCACTCACCAGCTTTGTGACCTTAGGAAAGTGTTTTAACCTCTTTGAGCCTCCTTCTTGTATAAAAGAGAGGGTGGTTGTGTGGGTTCAGTGTGGGGGTGCCAAGCACAGTGCCCGACTCTCAGAGAGGGAGAGAGCGAGTGCCATGGGCTCTAGCATCTAGAGGCAAGGACAGCTGCCTGAGGGAGGAGGCACGAGTCCCAACCTGGCCCATCAATCCTGCCGACATGAGGAACAGCATTGCCTGGGCGGTGGGGAGGGAACAAGTCTGCGTTCATTCTGGGTAATGAAAAGTGTCATCAGTAAATGAAGAATCTCCTAATTACCCAGACGTCCCTGGGAGGATTTGTGAGGCCGCAGGCAGTAACTGAGGTCCTGGTGTTGAGGGCCAGGGAGGAAGAGTGTGGCAGGCTGGGTTTATGGACGGGGGCCCTGTGTGGAACAGGCTCTGACCCCCAGAGACAGAGGCCCAGCCCCCGTGAAAGAGCCATAGACCAGTGGTCCAGAGCTGGAGCTGCGTGCCTGGGGTGCTCCCTCTGAAAAGTGGGGAAAGTCCTCTATAAACAAGATGGCCCTAAACATCACCTTTTTCTTTCTCATACCAGTTTCCCTACCTGTGAGTGCCCATTATGATGATAAATATCCGGTCAATTGGGAGGGCGGGGGACCATGGTCCAAATATACTCACCAGACAGCCAAGGGCTCACACCCTTGGGACAGGTGAGTGGCAGCTGTCCCAGAGAGCCCACCTGAGGGACTCAACTCAAACTCAATATATTAACTCTGCAGTTTCCAGGGGGCCTTTTTCTTTCCCAGGAGGACTTTGGAATCATCAGGATCATAACCGAAGTCCCCTCTGAACCTCTTGAGTCTCTGCAGAGACAAGCTGGGGCCACCAATGTCCTGTTTTCTGACTGTGGTTGTTGATTAGTGTGTCCCCAGAGGGCTTCCGTGGGGAATGGGGAAGAGAGGGATACTGGAATGCCATCTGCGCGAGGGTTCACTTGAAAATGCTCAGCTGTGTGGCCATTTTAAAACACTATTATCAAATATTTTCCGTTAAGATCACCGTTATCACTGTCCCTATTTGCCAGGTGAGAAGACAGAAGCACAGAGAGGTCGCTGACTCACCCAAGGTCACACAGCAGTGCCCATGTCTCTGACTCTCCTGAACCCTGTGGCCTAGTCTTCTAGACTTACCATCAGTGTCTTCTCTCTCCTCTCCTACGTATGTCAGAGTAAATGAGGCTCACTGATGTGCCCGTCTCCCGTTTTATGGACAGGGAAACTGAAGCACAGAGCAGACTCTCTTAGGTGAAAGCTGGGCTGAGGTGGGACATAAGCCTCTGCAGTCACCCCTCCTCTGTGCACCTAGGTCCGCTGATCTTCCCTCCGGTTCCCCACCCTGCTTCCCCAGCTTCATCTCTCTGCCCGGGTGCGGTGGTCAAGAAGACCCGGTGCAGAGAAAGAGCGATGACGAACGACTGCCCAGAAGAGATAATGCACTATTAAAACACGCCTGCTATTCTAATTATAAAGGAGACCAAATTGGGTTTAAATTGGAATTAATTGGATGCCCCCTTATCCACGCCATCTATCTTGTACTCACCAGCCCTTCTGGATGGGTGGGATGGAAGAAAGCAGAATCTCATCTTCTCCGCCACTGAACACACATCTCTGAAGGCGACCTGCACCCAGCCCCCAGCCCCCAGCCCCTAATCCCTTTAAACGTTTCAAGGAGCACAGACAATGGGAGCTGGGGTGCCTGGAGCCCTCCTCTGCCTACCTCGCCAGAGGGGGATGGAAGGGGATTAGGTGACTCTGGGAATTGGTGGGAGGGGGATCACACCCCAGAGGACCAAGACTGAAGGAGGCAGGCGGGTCAGGCCAGCTCTGAAATGCATGCTGGAGTGTTGTAGTGGGCTGGGAGATAACAGATCTGTACACAAAGCAAGGCCAGCTAGGGAGGAAGCTGGGGAGTGGGGCTTGGCTGAAGGGTCTTCAGACTGGATGGACTTGATGGGGAGGAAAATGAAGCCATCTAGCAAGCAAAATATGGTTCCAAGGCCAACTCCCCTGAGTCTACAATAAATTGTTACCTCCTTATAAGGGAAAGGTGACACCTGCCCCTCCCAGAAACCACTGTTACTCTGTGATCCTTAGGCAGTCCCTTGTCCCTGTATTATTGCAGAAATCTCTTCTTCAGCTTGGCTGGGCATTCAAGGTTTTTGCCTTACACCATTGGTTAGTCAAAGCACTTGCTTCTCTCCTAGGGTCTCACACTGGTGACCCACAGGCCACACTTCATTTGGCTTGCTTATGTTTTGTTTTGTTTTTGTCTTGAAAGCCCTTGGCTGTTTTTGGTACTCTTTTCATTTTGTCCATCCCCACTTTTCCTAATTTAATCTTGAACCTGGCCTGCTTCATTCATTTACATTACCTACCTGGCTTTAACCGTCATATGGAGTTTGCAGTCCCTCACATGCTCATGTGCTGTAGCTGATCTGGCTTCTCCATAGCCCCTTGACCTCATCTCAGCCTCCTCGCACCTTTGCCATACCACACCTCCCCCCAACACACTCCTCCAAATCCCACTAGTCCTTTAGGCCTATTTCTAGGAGGCCATCATCTCTGGCCTTGGGCCCTCAGTGTCTCTGTTCTTCTCATGCCCTGACAACAATGTTCTTGAGGTACTCCTCCTGGGCTCCCTTTGAGTCACTCCCTTCCTGGAGTTATCTTATTTCCTTGGGTTTGTAAAACACGTCCTGGGAAGGACTTACTCAGTATCCCAACTAAAAAAGCAAGTTGCCAGAATGGGAACACAGAAAAAGCTGAGCGATTGCCTGGTATCCAGTTACGGTTGAAGGGGCTTTCTGTGCACAGAACCATGGACAGGGCACTGAGAGCAAGATGGAAAGGGAGCCGCCCCAGGATGATCCCATGCTCTCTGGGCAGCAAACTTCTGCTGGGAGCCCTCCCCTCTGGCCTGCGTATACCTTTCCTATCTTAGCACTCACCTGTCTCAGTATTCCACACTGCTGGCCAGCCCACTTCCTGGTCAATGTGACCCTCAAGACCCCCCCAGCACACACACACACAGATGCACTCATGTATACAGAGACCACCAAACACAGATATACAGACCATTGTACCACTTTCCATCACCTAGAATTCTGCCACCTCCACAAATACCCCACATTTAGAATTCTGTTCCCATACATGTACCCAGAATGCACCCCTCTACCCACACCTAAAATTCTGATTGTGTGACTAGGACATCTCATTCTCCCTTATGCACCAAGAATCTTGGCCCCTGCCTCACTATCCAATGCTTTGGAAAGTCTCCCCTTTCCTTACTCACAGAGTGATGCACCCCACATCTGTGACATCTCCCTCTCCCTTCATTATACCCACATATGGCCCCTACACCCAGCCAAATTTCCCATCTCAAATCCCAAAACCATACCATGGGAGGAATACTACTCTCCCACACAGACATGCAATATGAGCCTGGAGAATTCTGAGCCCATACTGCCTGCCTTCCACCCTTAGCAGTGGCTTATCCTTCCTCTGCCCTAGGACAAAAATGCTTTAAGGCTTACACTTTTATAGTCTGAGTGAATGAAACACACATGTGCAGGGAGTTACCATGATTCACTTCCAATGTAGGAGGGGCTGCATTTTCTTTTCCTTTGTGTTCGAGGTAAATATTTTCTTAGCTTTCTAATTCTGAGCATGGTTGATAGAACATTTTAGGCAGGCTGAGATTTAGCCAGATGCTCAGAGATCTTAGCTCCTGTCTGCCAGGAGGAGAGGTGGGGGACCAGAGTTGACCTGGGAAAGAGTGTTTCTAGCTTCCAGGTCTTATAAACCATATGGGTATCTTGCACTCGCTAGCCACAGACTCCTATATTAAAGCATCCCTCCTGAACAAAGTAATCTGTGAGACAGTAAAAGGGACTAGAACCCTCTCACTTAGAGAGAGAAACCAAAGTGGGTTGGGGGGTGATGCAAACACAGGCTTTAGGTTTCTGAAAGTCAAGAGATGAAAGGTGAGTGACAGCTGCTATGTGATTTTGAGACATGAATTAAGTGAATCAATGTGAAAGGGAGAGAGGGCAGGAGAAGTTTCCAACATGGTTGGTGGTAGAAATGGGAGAAGCTGACATCTGAGGGAGCTTCAGTTGATAAGGCAGACAAAAACTGCCAGCAATCAACTATGTATCCAGAAATTCTCATTGAGCACTTATCACTTGTTGGGCTTGATGTGAAGAGCCTGGGACAGAAAGATGCGGCTGCTAAAATCCTGTCCCTGAGAGAGGAGGATTGAGAAGCTGGGTGGGATGGGGTTGTGGACTTGTGGGAACTCAAAGATGCACAGGGGTTGGTAAAGGCTCCAGGGAGAAAGCCATTTGAACTGGGCTTGGAAGACTGTGGGGGCCTTGTCAGCCAGTTGAAGGAAGGTAGTGAAGGTGGGAGGTACTGTGTACATGAAAGCACGAAGGAATATGTTGATTTTTGGGAGACCATGCTAACTTGTTTGGATTTGACCCTTGAATACAATGAGGAACCCTCCAACTGATGGTATGAAGGGTTGATTAGCAGGTGTAATGTGGAGGCAGGAGACCCAAGAGAAACTGTGATTCAGAAATGAGGGTTTGATCAAAGGCCACAGTGGTAGAAAGAAGGGCATGAACATACTTCTGAACTAGCCTCGGTGCCTCCCAGACTGTGGAGGTGAGAGTAATGGAGGGGCTAAAGATGACTCAGATGCCTTTAGCTCAGGTAACCAATGGACGGGATATACTTGGCGTTTTGCTCAATAAAATGAATGAAATTGGCCAGGCTTAATATGCAGATGACACCACCCTTATGGCAGAAAGTGAAGAGGAACTAAAAAGCCTCTTGATGAAAGTAAAATAGGAGAGTGAAAAAGTTGGCTTAAAGCTCAACATTCAGAAAACGAAGATCATGGCATCCAGTCCCATCACTCCATGGGAAATAGATGGAGAAACAGTGGAAACAGTGTCAGACTTTATTTTTCTGGGCTCCAAAATTACTGCAGGTGGTGATTGCAGCCATGAGATTAAAAGGCGCTTACTCCTTGGAAGAAAAGTTATGACCAACCTAGAAGTAGAGACATTACTTTGCCGACTAAGGTCCGTCTAGCCAAGGATATGGTTTTTCCAGTAGTCATGTATGGATGTGAGAGTTGGACTGCGAAGAAGGCTGAGCGCCGAAGAATTGATGCTTTTGAACTGTGGTGTTGGAGAAGACTCTTGAGAGTCCCTTGGACTGCAAGGAGATCCAACCAGTCCATTCTGAAGGAGATCAACCCTGGGATTTCTTTGGAAGGAATGATGCTAAAGCTGAAACTCCAGTACTTTGGCCACCTCATGCGAAAAGTTGACTCATTGGAAAAGACTTGGATGCTGGGAGGGATTGGGGGCAGGAAGAGAAGGGGACGACCGAGGATGAGATGGCTGGATGGCATCACTGACTCGATGGACGTGAGTCTGAGTGAATTCCAGGAGTTGGTGATGGACAGGGAGGCCTGGCGTGCTGCAATTCATGGGGTCGCAAAGAGTCAGTCACGACTGAGCAACTGAACTGAACTGAACTGAATACTGGCCAAGTGTACACTACCTCCCACATCCAAGTCTCAGCCTCTCTCCCAAACACATTGGTAAAGAGGGTACGGTTGGGGCAGAGTCTCAACCCTCCTCTAACTTCTCAGAAAGAAAACGAATCTATGGTTACCAAAGGGGAAGGGTGGGAAAGAGACAAATTAGGAGTTTGGGATTAACATATACACACTATTTATAAAACCGATAACCAACAAGGACCTACTGTATAACACAGGGAACTATACTCAATATTTTGCAATTACTTATAAGGAAAAAGAATCTGAAAAAAATAGATACACTTACATGTATAACTGAATCACTTTACAGCACACCTGAAACTAACATATAACATTGTAAATCAACTCTGTGTGTGTGTGTGTGTGTGTGTGTGTGTGTGTGCTTGTGCATGCTCAGTCACTCAGTCATATCTGACTCTGCGACCTCATGGACTGTAGCCCACCAGGGTCCTCTGTCTATGGTTTTCCAGGCAATAATACTGGAGAGGATTGCCATTTCCTACTCCAGGGGATCTTCCCAACCCAGGAACTGAAAAAAAAAAGAACATTTTAATCTTTGTAAACAAGATAGAATTGCCAAAAGTACATACACTGGGAAGTAAGAAGCATGATTCTTTTTCTGCTGCAACATTAACCTTTTCATTAAAATTATCACATAATAAAAAGTATGAATCTAGGGAAAGTTTGGATAAGAATTAAAGAATAGGACTTCCCTGGTGGTCCAGTGGTTAAGCATCCGCCTGCCAATGCAGGAGAAACAGGTTCGATCCCTGGTCTGGGAAGATTCCATGTGCCTCGGGGGAGCAAAGCCCATATGCCACAACTGCTGAATTCGCTTGCCGCAACTACTGAAGCCTGCCTGCCCTAGAGACCATGCTCTGCAGCAAGAGAAGCCACCCAGATGAGAAGCCCGCGTACCACAACTAAAAGTAGTCCCTGCTCAGCACAACTAGAGAAAGTCCTCAAGCAGCAACGAAGCCCCAGTGCAGCCAATAAATAAGTAATTTTAAAAAAAGAAGAATGAAAGCAAAAGAAAAACCACCTCACCTTTGGCCCAATGAGGCTTCAGCACCATGGACAGCAACACATCCAGGATGGCGCCTAAAAATGTAGTCATGAAGCACAGCGGAGCTTGAAGATATCTGTGAACCACCTACAATTTGTGCACAGATGTAACAGATTGAGTCATTCGGAATCCTATATTGTAGGTGCTTTAATATTATTCTATCTATCCTCAGGAAAGGATAACCTTGAAAGCAGAAATCTTGCCCACCCCACCCCCATCACTGTATTTTTGTACCAGCCCCAAATAAAGAAAAACAAGCCCCATAGAGGGTCTAGGTTTTGAGTGTGACTGTGGGACTACCAGACCTTTTCATAAGACAAAGGGAAGTGGGAAGGAAAAACATATGTTGGAACAGGGAAGAGCAGAACAGCCTGGCACCTGAGTGTTACTGAGCCTCTGTAGCTTGTGAAAAGAACAGCATTTTAGGCGTCTTGGGAAGGGAGGATGTGTGGATCTGAGCCTATTCCCAGGAAGTAGGACTTCCAATGAGCTGGCTGTTTGGGTGGCTGTGAGGACTGGTCACTGAACGGTAAGGTGAAGGTCACTATGAACTGGCAGGGAATGGGTGGAGCCTCTATCAGATGAGTGGATTGTAACTCAGTCCAACACTAAGCAAGGAGGGATTGAGGGGAGACGTGACTCCCCACACCCAGCAAGCATCATGACCTGTCCAGGACTCTATGCCTGGGACATTTGTTCAGACTGAGGCTTAGGAGAAACCTGGAGAGTTACTGATACTGCTTGGTAGGTGCTGGAGCTGAGTTTACTTTGTTCAGAAAGATTAAAGAAACGTGTACTATGTATATATTGAGCATTGTGGAATAACTGTGCTCTAATTTATTCATTCATTCATGTACTCAGCAAATACTGAGTTGAGTAAATGATGTTGTGGCATGCACTGGGTGTGGCCATGAGGATGACTAGGGAGTAAAATTTCACAGTCTCTATGCTCTTGAATATCATCTAATGAGGGACTTTGACATTAGTCAAATAGTAACAGTAATAGAAGGAAAGTTGCAAGCATAACAAACATTTCTGAGAAGGAAAGTTACCCAAAAGTACGCTAGAAGATTGCATAATGGGAGAGGAGTGTGTTGGCTGGTCTGCAGGTAAGGGAGGTCTCTGAGGAAGTGACGCTTGAGCTGAGAGGCAAGGAATAAGCTGTCAGTCACAGGAAGAGTTTTGTCGCTAGCACAAGAACACTGATGAGCTATTGAGACGCTTTGAGGGGAGTGGGAGAAGGGCCCGGCATGATGATTGAATTTTCATTTTGGAAAATTCACTATTTTTGCCTGTAAAGTGAAGTGAAAGTCGCTCAGTCGTGTCCGACTCTTTGTGACACCATGGACTAGTCCATGGAATTCTCCAGACCAGAATACTGGAGTGGGTAGGCTTTCCCTTCTCCAGGGGATCTTCCCAACCCAGGGATCAAACCCAGGTCTCCTGCATTGCAGGTGGATTTTTTTTTATTTACTTTATTTTACTTTACAATACTGTATTGGTTTTGCCATGCATTGACATGAATCCGCCACGGGTGTACATGAGTTATGGAGAAGGGAATGGCAACCCACTCCAGTATTCTTTCCTGAAGAATTTCATGGATAGAGGAGCCTGGCAGGGTTACAGTCCACAGGGTCACAAAGAGTCAGACAGAACTGAGCAGGTTTTTGCCTTGGTCCCACTCAAGTGCAGGACCTGAAGTAAGGACTCATGTGCAGGCAGTTTATTGAAACATGACCCCAGGTATCAAAGATGAAGGACCAGAGAAAGTAAAAGGAGAAAAATCTAATACAAGGGTGTATTACTGAGTTATTCTCACCCATATAAAACCAGAACTGATCACACTAGGATCTTCTGAGGAGGACAAGGAATGCCTCTTGAAAATTTTCACATGATGGTTCTTAGGGAGAACCATTTCTACATTGACTCCTATCTATCCATTGGCCCCAGGGGTGTTGACTTCCCTCTGCCATGCTTCCAGGCTGTACATACTCCCTGCCATGTAGATCTCTGCTGCTGTCCCACTCTGCGGCATCAGAGAGGCCCTGTGTGGCACTGGAGAAGTGCAGAAGCAAAAATCACACATTGTGTATTTGAGCTAGGATACTCAGTGGAAACCGTGCTGGAAATGTTCACTGCAATCATGACTGGCATCAGAGAGAGGCTGAGAGGGCTGTTCAGTGGGTACTCAGAGCTTCTGGCACATTCCTCTAGCCACATAGTCCATTTCAGGTGAGGGAGGAGGGTGATTTGGACCATAGACACAGATGGTGGCAGTGCAAACAGAAGTGAGCTGGGGAGAAGTGAAGATGGAAGACTTGCGCTACAGTTTGGAGGTTGAGCCAACAGCCCTGGCCGGTGGGTTGGCTATGGAAGGGCATGAGGAGAAAGTGAAGCAGGAACAACTCATGCGTTTTTAGCCTGAGCAGCTGAGCAGATGGTAGAAGCTCTGCTTGTAGAGTTTTCAAATAAAGGCAAATGGGAAAGAGTGGCCAGTGAACAAGAAGATGCATGGAAACCAAGAGAAGAAAGCTTCAGAGACACTGGCTAACTGCGGAGGAAGATGGTATGACAGGCTGAATTATGCCCCCTGTCTCACGATATCCACACTTTAATTTCCAGAGTCTGTGAATGTTACCTTATATGGTAAAGAATGGGAGGCTTTCCAGATGGGATTAAACCAAGGATCTTGAGATGGAGTGATCATCTTGGATTATCTGGGTAGGCTCCAGGGAGATCTGACACAGACAGAAGAGAAGGCAACATGAGCAGAGAGACTGAGCTTGGAATGACATGCCATAAGCCAGGGAAGGCCAGTAGCCACCAGGAGCTAGAAGAGGCAAGGGAGGACCTCTACCCTAGAGGCTCTAATGGGAGTATGGTCCTGCCAACATCTTGATTTTGGTCCAGTGAAATTGATCTCAGACTTCTGACCTCCAGAACTGTGGGGGGATAAATTTCTGTCATTTTAAACCTCCAAGCTGGTAGTCATTTGTCACAGCAGCGACAGGAAACTCATACAGATTTGGATAGAAAAGTGATCACAGGATTTAGAAACATGGAAGTCATTGGGGATTGAATGCAGGGAATGAGGGAAAGGGAGGAATCAAGATACATGAGTTTGGGGCTTAAATAGGCAAATAGATGATGGTGACACTTACTGAGATGCCGAACAGGTTTTGGGGAGCAGCATCAAAAGCTCTCTTATAGCCATATTAGGTCTGAGGAGGATGTAGACATCACTGCAGTTAAGAACACTATAGCCAGATGAACAACAGTCCCAATTGCTCCTGCGGGACCTTGAAAAAACCATGGGGACAATGCTTTCCAGTTTACACATGGAATGAGGACTAGAAAAGACACTTTAGCCCTTCCAGTGCATACTGAGTGAGCATGTACGTGCCCAGAGAATTCTTTGCTGTGCCAGAGTGAGTGCCAGTTCATGCCAGGGGTGTCCCCAGGCATTCCAGAAATAGTAGTTAGTGCCAGGGGGGTCACAATGAATGCAAAGCAAGTTAACTTAATGCTGCAGATGTAGAAATGCATGCCAGAAGAGAGATATATTGGCTGGGGGGATTAACAAAACGTTCCAAAGGGGTAATAGTAACACACTGAGGAAGGGATGAAAATGAATTCAGAGAGTGACTGCATATGCCAGGGGAGTCACATGGCACATGGTGGAACTGAAGGAGCCAAGGAATAAACATGTGGCAGGCCGTATGCTTTCATGCTGCGTTCATAGAGCAGGAATGAGGTCTCAGCTGCCAGTACCAGGTAGGGGCAAGCCAGTACTCATGTTCCAAGAGCCCAGGGCTACTGAATCCTGCCTTACACCTGAGTCCTCCCGCTTCAGAGGGAGTTGGCATTGAAAAGACCTCTCTTGTCTCTGGGACCATTGCCATGTACCAAAGAAGGACAGGTTCCAGTTCAGAGGGGGTCAACTGTCCCAAGAACCAACTATGTGGGATCCCAGGAGATTCAGGGCTTTCTGATGCCCAAAGGTGTGAGGCCCCAGGAATGTGCATCCCAGAGCAGCCTCCCACAAACTATTATTTGTTTCCAACTCTTCCCTTTCACCTAGCACACCTGGGGTGGGGCTCCTTGATTGCTCTTATCCACCTTCAGGAACCAGTGAAGAGAGAAATGTGAAAGGGAGACTAGATGCCTGTAAAATCACCATCAGGCCATAAGGATTTGCTGAGCACTGACTGTGGGTTTGGGCCTGAGCTGAGAGCTCAGGAGGACAGTGAGTGCCAGGAATAGAAACCAGCAAATCATATAGTAGGGAGACAGGGTGGGCAAGGGTGTGGCAGTGTATGCCAGCAGCCAACAGCTTCCCAGATGATTTCACTCTCACCTTTTCCTTTTTGCTGTATATTATGTATGCTGGGCAGGAATCCTCCTTACCTTCATTTTATAGATAGGGACACTAATGCACAGGAAAGAAAAGTGATCTGCTCAAGGTGAACAGATCTTCGTCTCTCTTCCTTGGCCCAGCACTCTTCTCTTTATAGCTTGCACCCCTGGAGAAAAATTAGACATGATCTCAACATTGTATTCTTGACATAATCTTGGTGTTTATGTTTTCTGACAAAACGTGGTCATGGTGGAGAGTTCCAACAAAACATGGTCCACTGGAGAAGGGAATGGCAAACCACTTCAGTATTCTTGCCTTGAGAACCCCATGAACAGTATAAAAAAGCAAAAAGATATGACACTGAAAGATGAACTCCCCAGGTTGGTAGGTGCCCAATATGTTACTGGAGAAGCACGTAGAAACAGCTCCAGAAACAATGAAGAGGTGAGCCAAAATGGAAACAACACCCAGTCGTGGACGTGTCTGTCTGATTCTGTAAAGAACAATATTGCATAGGAACCTGGAATGTTAGGTCCATGAATCAAGGTAAATTGGAAGTGGCCAAACAGGAGATGACAAGAGTGAACGTCAACATTTTAGGAATCAGTGAACTAAATGGACCAGAATGGGTGAATATAATTCAGTTGACCATTATATCTACTACTGTGGGCAAGAATCCCTTAGAAGAAATGGAGTAGCGATCACGGTGAACAAAAGAGTCCGAAATGCAGTATTTTGATGCAGTCTCAAAAATGACAGAATGATCTCTGTTCATTTCCAAGGAAAACCATTCAATATCACAGTAATCCAAGTCTGTGCCCCAACCACTATGCCAAAGAAACTGAAGGTGAACGATTCTATGAAGACCTACAAGACCTTCTAGAACCAACACCAAAAAAGATGTCCTTTTGATTACAGGGGACTGGAATGCAAAAGTAGGAAGTCAAGAGATACCTGGGGTAACAGACAAATTGGGCCTTGGAGTAAAAAATGAAGCAGGGCAAAGGCTAAAAGACTTTTACCAAGAGAATGCACTGGTCATAGAAAACACACTCTTCCAACAACACAAGAGATGACTCTACACATGGAGATTACCAGATGGTTAATACTGAAATCAGATTGATTATATTCTTTGCAGTCAAAGATGAAGAAGCTCTATACAGTCTGCAGAAACAAGACCGGGGGTTGACTGTGGCTCAGATCATGAACTCTTTATTGCCAAATTCAGGCTTAAATTGAGGAAAGTAGGGAAACTACTAGGCCATTTAGGTATGACCTAAATCAAATCCCTTACAATTATACAGTGGAAGTGACAAATAGATTCAAGAGATTAGATCTGATAGACAGACTATCCGAAGAACTATGGGAAGAGGTGCATGACATTGTACAGGAGGCAGTGATCAAAACCATCTCCAAGAAAAAGAACTGCAAAAAGGCAAAATGGCTGTCTGAGGAGGACTTACAAATAGCTAAGAAAAGAAGAGAAGCTAAAGTCAAAGGAGTAAAGGAAAGATATACCTATCTGAATGCAGAGTTCCAAAGAATAGCAAGGAGAGATAAGAAAGCCTTTCTAAGTAAACAATGCAAAGAAATAGAGGAAAACAATAAAATGGGAAAGACTAGAGATCTCTTCAAGAAAATTAGAGCTACTAAGGGAACATTTCATGCAAAATGGGCACAAGAAAGCATAGAAATGGTATAGACCTAACAGAATCAGAGATATTAAGAAGAGGTGGCAGGAATACACAGAACTATACAAAAAACATCGTAATGACCCAGATAACAATGATTGTGTGATCACTTACCTAGAGTCAGACATCTTGGAGTGTGAAGTCAAGTGAGCCTTAAGAAGCATCACTACAAACAAAGCTAGTGGAGGTGATAGAATTCCAGCTGAGCTATTTCAAATCCTAAAAGATGATGCTGTTAAAGTGATGCACTCAATATGCCAGCAAATTTAGAAAACTCAGCTGTGGCCACAGGACTAGAAAAGGTCAGTTTTGATCTCAATCCCAAAGAAGGGCAGTGTCAAAAAATGTTCAAACTACTGCACAATTACACTCATCTCACATGCTAGCAAAGTAATGCTCAAAATTCTCCAACCCAGGCTTCAACAGTGCATGAACCAAGAACTTTCAAATGTTCAAGCTGGGTTTAGAAAAGGCAGAGGAACCAGAAATCAAATTGCCAACATCCACTGGATCCTAGAAAAAGCAAGAGAATTCCAAAAAAAAAAAAAAAAATTGACTTCTGCTTCATTGACTATGCCAAAGCATTTGACTGTGTGGATCACAACAAGCTGTGGAAAATTCTTCAAGAGATGGGAATACCAGACCACCTTACCTGCCTCCTGAGAAATCTGTATGCAGGTCAAGAAGCAACAGTTAGAACTAGACATGGAATAACAGACTGGTTCAAAATTGGGAAAGGAGTACGTCAAGGTTGTATATTGTCACCGTGCTTATTTAACTTCTATGCAGAGTATATCATGTAACATGCCAGGCTGGATGAAGCACAAGCTGGAATCAAGATTTCTGGGAGAAATATCAATAACCTCAGATATATAGATGATACCACCCTTATGGCAGAAAGCAAAGAGGAACTAAAGAGCCTCTTGATGAAGTAGAAGGAGGAGAGTGAAAAAGCTGGCTTAAAATTCAACATTCAAAAATGAAGATCATGGCATCCAGTCCCATCACTTCATGGCAAATAGATGCGGAAACAATGGAAAGTGAGAGACTTTATATTCTTGGGCTGAAGAATCACTGCAGATGGTGACTGCAGCCATGAAATTAAAAGATGCTTGTTCCTTGGAAGAAAAGCTATGACCAACCTAGACAGCATATTAAAAAGCAGAGACATTACTTTGTCTACAAGGGTCCATCTAGTCAAAGCTATGGTTTTTCTAGTAGTCATGCATGGATGTGAGATTTAGACCATAAAGAAGGTTGAACACTGAAGAATGGATGCTTTTGAACTGTGGTGTTGGAGAAGACTCTTGAGAGACCCTTGGACTGCAAGGAGATCCAACCAATCCATCCTAAAGGAAATCAATCCTGAATATTCATTGGAAGGACTGATGCTGAAGCTGAAGCTCCATAATTTGGCCACTTGATGTGCAGAGCCAACTCATTAGAAAAGACCCTGATGCTGGGAAAGATTGAAGGCTGGAGGAAAAGGGTACAACAGAGGAGGAGATGGCTGGATGGCATCACCGACTCAATGGACATGAGTTTGAGCAACTCCGGGAGATGGTGAAGGACAGGGAAGCCTGGCGTGCTGCAGTCCATGGGGTCACAGAGTTGGACATGATTGAGTGACTGGACAACAATGTTAAGTCGTGGTGTACTGAGTTTTCCCCACTGCACTGGGCCTTTGTTGCTGCATGTGGCTTTCTCTAGCTGCAGTAAGTGGGGGCTCTTCTCTAGTTGCAGCGTGCAGGCTTCTCGTGGCAGTGGCCTCTCCTGCTGCAGAGCATGGGCTCCACAGTGCACAGGCTCAGTAGTTGTGGCATGCGGGCTATTTCCTGATGAGATAAAGGAGATAAACCAGTGAGCCCGAAATTATTGCAGCTTAGTGCCTTGAAAGAGTTTTCAATACAAGCAATTTATGCAGCTCAATTCCAGAAAAATAAACGACCCAATCAAAAAATGGGCCAAAGAACTAAAGAGACATTTCTCCAAAGAAGACATACAGATGGCTAACAAACACATGCAAAGATGCTCAACGTCACTCATTATTAGAGAAATGCAAATCAAGACCACAATGAGGTACCACTTCACACCAGTCAGAATGGCTGTGATCCAAAAGTCTGCAAGCAATAAATGCTGGAGAGGGTGTGGAGAAAAGGGAACCCTCTTACACTGTTGGTGGGAATGCAAACTAGTACAGCCACTATGGAGAACACTGTGGAGATTCCTTAAAAAATTGCAAATAGAACTGCCTTATGACCCAGCAATCCCACTGCTGGGCATACACACCAAGGAAACCAGAATAGAAAGAGACACATGTACCCCAATGTTCATTGCAGCACTGTTTATAATAGCCAGGACATGGAAACAGCTTAGATGTCCATCAGCAGATGAATGGATAAGAAAGCTGTGGTACATATACACAATGGAGTATTACTCAGCCATTAAAAAGAATATATTTGAATCAGTTCTAATGAGATGGATGAAACTGGAGCCGATTATACAGAGTGAAGTAAGCCAGAAAGAAAAACACCAATACAGTACACTAACACATATATATGGAATTTAGAAAGATGGTAATGATGACCCTGTATGCAAGACAGCAAAAGAGACACAGATGTGTAGAGCAGACTTTTGGACTCTGAGGGAGAGGGAGAGGGTGGGATGATTTGGGAGAATGGCATTGAAACATGTATACTATCATGTAAGATACAAATCGCCAGTCTATGTTCGATGCAGGAGGCAGGATGCTTGGGGCTGGTGCACGGGGATGATCCGGAGAGATGATGTGGGGTGGGAGGTGTGAGGGGGGTTCATGTTTGGGAGCTCATGTACACCCGTGGCGGATTCATGTCAATGTATGCCAAAAACAATACAGTATTGTAAAGTAAAATAAAGTAAAAATAAAAATTAAAAAAAATAAATACTTCATACCCTAAAAAAAAAAGAAGAAGAAAGAAAGAGTTTTCAGTCCTCAATGCAAGAAGGGGGAATCCAGGTGGAGACTAGTGGATTCCTTGGGTTAAGGAGGGCAAAGTTAAGCATCTGGTGACATATAGGCAGCTCAGATTCTCAAGGAAAATGTTGCACAGAGAGAGAATACTGAAAATCTACAGAAGGGCCCGTCTAAAAATTCAGCAGAGTACTGATAAGTGCATGTATATAAAGAAATTATCCATGGCTGAGGGAATAAAAACAGTATAAAAAGTTTAGGAAATTGTTCCCACAGTTCACACAGAGCCAGAGGTTGGGCTTCTTCCCAGTGCCAGACTGGAAAAGCTAATAATTCATGGATTATTGGGTAGAATATTCAGGAAGCTCTTGCCTCAGTAATGGGGAATAATGAGCCCTAGACTGAGCAACTGCTCCAGACTTGCCTAACAAGTCATAAAATCAAGATGCAAAAGGATCAGTTCTTTCCAAGTAATTTAGCTGCATCATCCCAAGGGGAAAAAAACAAGAATAGTTACATGAATATAAAAATAGCCAGGACTCAATAAGGGACTCAATAATGCCTGAAGTCCATCAGATTACCAACCATACTAAGAAAAACATGATCCATATTGAGTAGCATAATCAATGAACTGGGCCACACCCAAAACTGACAACAATGTTAAAATTTGCAGACAAGAACATTAAAGCAGTCATTATAACTATATTCCATATGTTCAAAAAGTTAAGTAGATATATAAATGATAGTTTTGTTTAAAAAAAATGATCATCTAGAATTGAAAGAGCCAATGTCTGAGATAAAAACCTTGGTGTCTGAGATGGGGTTAATGACAAATTAGACATGGCAGAAGAAAATACTAGTGAATTTGAATGCATAGTACTAGAAAGTGTCCAAAATGAAACACACAGGGGAAAAAAAGATTTAAAAATACAAGAGCGTCATTGAACTGTGGGGCTTCAAGGAGAGTAATATATAAGTAATTGAAATCACTGAAGAGAGGTGGAGGTTAGAGAGAAGAGAAAAAATATTTGAAAAGATAATAGTCAAAACTTTCAAATTTGATGAAAACTATTAACCCATGAATCCAAGAAATGAAAAGAATTCCAAGCACTTGAAGAGAATTGACCCCAAGGCATGTCATATTCAAATTGCTCAAAACCAGTGATGAAAAGAAAGTCTTGTCAGGTGAAAAGACAGTTTAGAAAAGAAAAAAAATGGTAAGAATAGTATCGCAGGTTTCTTATCAGAATAATGGAAGCAAAAACTACAACTTTCTAATTGCTGGCGAAAGTTGTCAACCTACAATTCTATGCCCAGTGAAAATATCTTTTAAGAATGAAAATGAGACAAATGTATTTATAGATATTCAAAAGTTTAAAGAGTTCATTGCCAGCACGTTGCAATCTGAAAAATGTGAAAAACATTCTTCACGCAGAAGGAGCATGACACCAGATGGAGGCATGGATCTACACAGAGGGAAAAAGAGCACTGGAATGGGTAACTACATTAATACAAATATTTTAACGCTTTTAACTCTGTGCATGTCTTTATTGCTTGAACAAAATGGTTATAATATATCGTGTAAAGCATATGACAATAACACAAGGGCCAGGAAGAGAGAAACAGGAATGTATTATTGTAAGGTCTTTATAATATGTATGTAATGAGTACTTTAGAAGGCAGACTATTTGAAGGTAGACTGTGATAAATTGGCAATAACTATAAACTCTAAAGTAAACACTAAAATAATAAAACAGAGTGATCCCTAACAAACAAGCCAAGGATAAAACTGAGTCATAAATAATACTAAATAAATCAAAAAGAAGTAAGAAAAAAGTAAAGAAAGAACAGACAGATGGTTTAGTGAACTAATAACAAGATGATAGATTTAAATATGACCATATCAACAATTTCATTAAATGTAAGTAGTCTAAACACCCCAATTAAAAAGCAGAGATCATCAGAATAAAAAGAAAAGCCCAAATATATGCTACCTACAAGAAATACACTTTAACTATAAACACACAGTTAGGTTAAGTGTAAATGGGGAGGGAGGTGGGAGGGGGGTTCAAGATGGGGAACATGTGTACACCCGTGGCGGATTCACACTGATGTGTGGCAGAACCAATAAAGTATTAGAAAGTAAAAAAAAAAGTTTTAAAAATATAACATGATAACATGAAACAAAAGAAAGCTGGAGTGGCTATTTTAATATCAAACAATATCTCAAAGCAAAGAATATTACTGGGATAAAGAACATCAATTAAAATGATAAAGATGTCGATGAAGGAGGAGTAAATAGCAATACTAAACATTCTGTAAAAAGAAGAGAAGCGAAAAGCAAAGGAGAAAAGGAAAGATATAAGCATCTGAATGCAGAGTTCCAAAGAATAGCAAGAAGAGATAAGAAAGCCTTGCTCAGCGATCAATGCAAAGAAATAGAGGAAAACAACAGAATGGGAAAGACTAGAGATCTCTTCAAGAAAATTAGAGATACCAAGGGAGCATTTCATGCAAAGATGGGCTCTATAAAGGACAGAAATGGTCTGGACCTAACAGAAGCAGAAGATATTAAGAAGAGGTGGCAAGAATACACAGGAGAACTGTACAAAAAAGAGCTTCATGACCCAGATAATCACGATGGTGTGATCACTCACCTAGAGCCAGACATCCTGGAATGTGAAGTCAAGTGGGCCTTAGAAAGCATCACTATGAACAAAGCTAGTGGAGGTGATGGAATTCCAGTGGAGCTATTTCAAATCCTGAAAGATGATGCAGTGAAAGTGCTACCTTCAATATGCCAGCAAGTTTGGAAAACTCAGCAGTGGCCACAGGACTGGAAAATGTCAGCTTTCATTCCAATCCCAAAGAAAGGCAATGCCAAAGAATGCTCAAACTACCACACAATTGCACTCATCTCACACGCTAGTAATGTTCAAAATTCTCCAAGCCAAGCTTCAGCAATGCGTGAACCGTGAACTTCCAAATGTTCAAGCTGGTTTTAGAAAAGGCAGAGGAATGAGAGATCAAATTGCCAACATCCACTAGATCATCAAAACAGCAAGAGAATTCCAGAAAAACATCTATTTCTGCTTTATTGACTATGCCAAACCTTTGACTGTGTGGATCACAATAAACTGTGGAAAATTCTGAAAGAGATGGGAATACCAGACCACCTGACCTGCCTCTTGAGAAACCTGTATGCAGGTCAGGAAGCAACAGTTAGAACTGGACATGAAACAACAGAATGGGTCCAAATAGGAAAAGGAGTATGTCAAGGCTGTATATTGTCACCCTGCTTATTTAACTTATATGCAGAGTACATCATGAGAAACGCTGGGCTGGAAGAAGCACGAGCTGGAATCAAGATTGCTGGGAGAAATATCAATAACCTCAGATATGCAGATGACACCACCCTTATGGCAGAAAGTGAAGAGGAACTAAAAAGCCTCTTGATGAAAGTGAAAGAGGAGAGTGAAAAAGTTGGCTTAAAGCTCAACATTCAGAAAACGAAGATCATGGCATCTGGTCCCATTACTTCATGGGAAATAGACGGGGAAACAGTGGAAACAGTGTCAGACTTTATTTTGGGGGGCTCCAAAATCACTGCAGATGGTGATTGCAGCCATGAAATTAAAAGATGCTTACTCCTTGGAAGAAAAATTATGACCAACCTTAGATAGCATATTGAAAAGCAGAGACATTACTTTGCCAACGAAGGTCCATCTAGTCAAGGCTATGGTTTTTCCAGTAGTCATGTATGGATGTGAGAGTTGGACTGTGAAGAAAGCTGAGTGCCGAAGAATTGATGATTTTGAACTGTGGTGTTGGAGAAGACTCTTGAGAGTCCCTTGGACTGCAAGGAGATCCAACCAGTCCATTCTGAAGGAGATCAGCCCTGGGTGTTCTTTGGAAGGAATGATGCTAAAGCTGAAACTCCAGTACTTTGGCCACCTCATGCGAAGAGCTGACTCATTGGAAAAGACTCTGATGCTGGGAGGGATTGAGGGCAGGAGGAGAAGGGGACGACAGAGGCTGAGATGGCTGGATGGCATCACCTACTGGATGGACGTGAGTTTGAGTGAACTCTGGGAGATGGTGATGGACAGGGAGGCCTGGTGTGCTGCGATTCATGGGGTTGCAAAGAGTTGGACACGACTGAGAGACTGAACTGAACTGAACTGAGTGTAGTTTATACCCAAAATTCAAAATTGTTCTAAGTTTCAAAAATCAATCTCCCAATAAATAATTCACTCATATATAAATCATGAAGTGGTTTATAAAATTATGTCTCTAAGTTTATAAGAAATTTGTAAACATAGAATTCTAATTAATCGTGTTTCTGTATAATGGGTATAATGATCTGGAATGTTTGTTATTCCAAGGTATTATATACTTATCTTAAGTCTCCATGTTGTGGATGTAATGTACTGCAGGTGAGTATAGTTAATAATGTTGCATTATATATTTGAAAGTTGCTAAGAAACTGAATCTTAGAAGTTCTTATCACACAAAAAAATTGAAATTCTGTGTGGTGATGGATGTTAACTAGACTTCTTATGGTAATCATTTCATAATATACACACATTTATGAAATCATTATGTTGTACTCCTGAAACTACATAAAGTTACATATAAAATTTACTTCAATAATAGAAGTCTTTTCAAAAAGAAAATCCATATGATCATCTTAATAGATATAGAAAAGGCCTTTGAGAAAATTAAATAGTCATTCATAATTTTAAAAAGAGAATTCTCAGTGAACTAGGAGTAGAAGGAAATTTCCTCAATCTGATAAGAAGTATTTGTGTAAAACCAACAGCTAACATCACATTTAGTGGTGAAAAGCTGAATGTTTCCTCTTAATATTGGGAAAAAACTAAGGATTTCCATTCTAACCACTTCTACTGAACATTGTAATGGAGGTTCTAGCCAGTGCAAGCAAGCAGACAAGAAGAAAAGAAGGCATACAGATTGGAAAGGAAAAATTAAAACTGTTTTCCTCACAGGTGACTTGATCATGTCTAAGAAGAAAATTTTAAGGGATTAAAAAAAAAACTACTAGAATTGATAACTGACATGGTCACAGGATTTTAAAATGTATTGCTTTTCTATATATTGGGACTGAATAATTAGAAATTCAAATTTTAAAATACTATTTCAATAGCAAAATATATTAAATACTTTGGAATAGGTTTAATAAAATATTTGCAATTCCTGTACAATAAAATCTTTCTCCAAGAAATTATAGAAGAACTAAATAAAGGAGAGACATACCATTTTCATGAATCAGATGGTTCAATATCATTGACATCAATTTTCCCCAAATTGTTCTACTGGTTGCATGAAATCCTAGTCAAGTCATCCTGTTTATTTGTAGAAAACTCACAATTTGATTCTAAAATATACATGTACATGTCAGGGACCTCAAAATGCTAAAAGTTTTGGAAAAAAAAAAAGCTGAGGGATAACACTGTTTCCAAGCCCCTCCGGCAGGGCTCTGGTGGCTCAGAGGATAAAGAATCTTCCTATAATATGGGAGACTCAGGTTTGATCCCTGGGTCAAGAAAATCCCTGGAAAAGGAAATGGCAACCCATTCCGTTATTCTTGCCTGGGAAATCCCATGAACAGAGAAACCTGGCAGGCTACAGTCCATGGGGTCACAAAGAGTCAGACACGACTGAGCAGCTAACACTTTCCACCTCTGGTAACAAGAAATCAGGTATTTTTTATGAGTTTGTTTGCTTATTTGGTTGGTTTCTAAAATATAATTGGCCTATGGCACTATGTTAGTTCCTGATACACAATATAGTAATTCAATACTTCTATACATTTCAAATGATCACTATAATAAATCTAGTTTCCATCTGACACAAAATATAGCAATTATTGACTATATTCGCCTCATTGTACATTCCATATCCATGATATTCATTTTGTAACTAAAAATTTCATAATCTCCCTCACTTCTCTCCTGTTCCATCCCTCTGCCCTTGGCAACCACTTGTTTGTTCTCTGTATCTATGACTGTTTTTGGTTAGCTATGTTTTTTTCATTTGTTTTGTTTTTCAGATTCCACATATAAGTGAAATCATACAGGGTTTGTCTTTCTCTGTCTGACTTTTTTCATTCAGGATAATACCCTCTTGGTCCATCTATATGGTCACAAATGGCAAGCTGTAAAATATTTTAAGGCAATTATATTTTAAAGAGATCAAAAATTATTTTTAAAATGTCTTTAATATTTATTCACATTTCTGCATTTCCACCACTCTTGATTCCTCTATCCAAATTTCTACCTAGTATGTTTTTCTTCCTTGAACAATTTCCTTTAACGTTTCTTATAGAGGATGTTTGCTGATGATGAATTCTCCTGGCTGTCATTGAACCAAAAAGCTTCATTTTATTTTCATTTTCAAAAACAATTTTAATGGGTATTAAATTCTAGGTTGATAAGTGCTCCTTTAGTATTTAAAGACATTATTTAGTACCTCTGGACTGAATAACGGAGAAGGCAATGGCACCCCACTCCAGTACTCTTGCCTGGAAAATCCCAGGGACGGGGGATCCTGGTGGGCTGCTGTCTATGGGGTCACACAGAGTCGGACACGACTGAAGCGACTTAGCAGCGGCAGGACTGAATAATGTCTCACAAGAAGTCTGTTACCATCTCTATGCTCCTCTATCCATGTCTTTTCCTTATAGCTGCTTTAAAATTTTTTATTTTATAACTGATTTCAGCAATTTTATTTGTGTCTTGGCATGGGTTTTTTTTTATGTTTCTCTTGCTGTGGGTTCATCGAGCTTCTTGGCTCTGTGGATTTATAGTTTTCAGCAAATTTGGAAAGGTTTTGGTCATTACTTGCTCAAAAACACGTTTGTCTCCTTATGTGTGTGTGACATTGGATTGCTTATCACACGCTTTCGTGTATTTTTTCTGGGTCTGTTTCTCTCTGTGTGTGCTTTGCTCTGGATCATTTTTATTCCTGTGGCTTCAAGTTTACCGTCTTTTCTTCTGCTATGTCTAATCCACGATGGATCCCACCCAATGTATTTCCAGATATTGAAAATACAGTGTAATTTCAGATACTGAATTTTTCATTTCTAAAAGTTCCATTTGAATGTTTTTTATATCTTCCATTTCTCTCTCCATCACGGTTATAATTTCTTCTCTTTTCTTGAACATATAGGGCATAGTTATAATAGTTGTTTTGACACCCTTGTCCACTAATTCAAGCATCACTCTCATTTCTGGCCTATTTCCAATGTTTGATTTTTCAGCTAGAATGGATATTTTTCTGCTTCTTTGCATACCTGGCAGAATTATGGCCCCCAAGAGCACTCTATGCTCTAATCTAGAAAGCCGTGGATGTATTACTTTATATAGAAAAAAAAGTACTTTGCAGATGTAATTAAATTTACTAATCATTTGACCTTAAAATAAGAATATATTTGATTACCCAGGGCTAGCCCAACATAATCATGAATCCTTAAAGCAGAGGCAGAAGAGTAAGTCAGGGAAATGCAGAGCATGAGTAAAATTTGATGCATCATTGCTGATGTGTAGAAAGTATGGGTATCATGACACGGAATGTGGGAAGCCTCAAGGAACTCAGGGCAGCCCCTAGCTGACAACCAGTATGGAAATGGGACCTCAGGCCTACAACCACAAGAGCTGAGGTTAAGCTGGGAAGACAATTCCAAGATCCAGAGAACTAGGCAAACTAGCAGCTTGATCTCAGCCTTAGGAGACCATAACCAGAGTACCCTGCTAAACTGTGCTGTGCCTAGACTTCTGACCCATAGAAACTGTAACGTGGTAATTGGGTGTTGTTTGAAGCCACTAAGTTTATGGTTATTTGTTATGGCAGCAATAGACAGTTAATACATCTGGCTCAGTGGTAAAGAATCCACCTGCCAACGCAGGAACCACAGGTTTGATCCCTGGATCAGGAAGACCCCCTGGAAAGGGAAAGAGCTACCCACTCTAGTATTCTTGCCTGGGAAGTCCCATGGACCGAGGAACCTGACAGGCTACAGTCCATGGAATCATGAAAATGTCAGACACAGCAACTGAACATCAACAACAGGTTTTGGTTGGATGCCAGACATTGTGAAGTGTACTTTGTTGGATGCTATATATTTATGTGTTCCCATAGATACTCTTAGTTTTGTTCTGAAACACCAGTTATATCTGAAAATGGTTGGATTCTTTCAAGGTTTGCTATTTTACCTTTTTAAGGGTGATTTCAGAGCCCACTTTGCTCTAGAGATAATGTAAGTCTATGGTCCAGGACACGTATCTCAGGACTCTAGCTGATGTCTCCCGTACTACAAGGTTTTCCTACTCTAACTGGGGTGGACAAGAGCAACCCCCAGCCCTGTCTGCACTCTGGAAGTTGTTCAGTCTGTAGTGGTTTTCTGCCCAGTGGTTTTCACATGTGCTCAGATGAGTTCTTAGCCGAAACCCCAAGAGAACCCCTCTGCCATGCTCTGGAGTGCTTTCTTTCTGTGCAGCCCTCACCTCTCCAGTACTCTCCCCCACAAATGCTAGACACCTTGGTCTCCTCAAACTTCAGTCTCTGTTTTCTCAACCCAGAGTGTAAGCTGAAGAAACTGTAGGACTCACCACGTTTGTTTCCTTTCTCTAAGCAATTACTGTCCTGCCCTGCCAGTTGTTCAACATCTATCATATCCTATATTTTGTCCAGATTTCTGGTTGTTTAAAATAGAAAGGTGAATTCCATTCCTATTACTCCTTTATGGCTAGAAACAGAGTCTCTGGTGGAACATTTTAAATATTGAAGCATGGATCCCATCTTGGGATGTCCTGGGGGCAGACCTGGGCATCTTTAAAAGCTCTCTTAGTGGTTCTAATGTGCAGCCAGGGTTGAGAGCCACTGACCTGGAAGGACTGAAAAGTGAAACCAGCTGGCCTGACTGCAAGAGTTCTTTCTATCCCGTAGCACTTCCAAGACTTTCTCCGCTGATATCAGAGTTTAGGCTGCCTTATGCTGGGTTCTGTGGAGGTGGGACCGACCCATGGGCCAGGATGCCCTAGACAGGGTGGGGCTCAGTTTGCAACTTTCCAGTGACCCTACTGAAGGGCTGTGGGCTGAGGGGCCCCTCTCACCTTTTCCTCAGATCAGAGCCCCTCCTGATATTCAACTCCCATCTCTGCTCCTGCTTGAAGCTGCTGATAAAAACACGACTGGCTTCTTGAACACCCCACTCACTCCCTAAAGATGGGGAGGCGTCAGTTGCTATGGAGATGGCACAACTGGTGCTATTTGTTAGGGGCAGGTGGGCACGGAGAATGGCTCCCCTGGCTCCTCCATTCCCCTCACATCTTGGACCAGGGGGTCTGCACGTGATAGAAGAGGGGAGAGGTCTCAGGAGAAAGTCGTAGAACTGGGCGGAATCCTTAGAGACTCTTTGACCAATACTTTCATTGTGTAGATGGAAAAACCAAGCCCAGAGAAGCAAAGGGACTACCCCAGATCATTCAGAGACCATGGTGGCGGGGGTGGGGGGGGGTGCCGGGAGGGGGCACGTGGATAGCCAAGTGCCTTAACTACCTGTCTACCTCTCCTAGGAGCAGGGGCTTGTGAGGGGGCCAGGCAGTGTTAAGTGACCTGCCCAGGATCCCTCAGCAGGCTGAAGCAGGTCGGAGAGCTCCGCTGTACGCACTACTGCTCTGGAAGGTTGAAGGGCTGCTCCATCCTGGCTCACCCTCCCTTTCAGGGACCTTGATTGAGCCGTGTGGTTCCCTTGGAAACAGAGCCGCTTGTCTCCTGGGGTCAACAGCACTTAATCTGCGGTTACTGCAATCTTGATGTTAGTCAGGGGAGGGACCCCAAACTCTCTCCACATTCCCACACCACCCTCCACACTGCTGTTTCATGAAGGTACACACACTTTCCGTCCTCATTCTCACATGCAGCTTCCCCACATGTGGAATACATGTGCGTGCATGCACGCGCGCACATGCACATACACACACACACACACACACACACACACACACACACACTTTCTTCCAAGCTCAGAGACCTTTTAATGACTGTTTTCTAACCCCCAACTGAAAAGGAACAATCACGTTCCTACCAGTTACCCTCCCCTTGTGCCCCAAGGTTGCTCAAGAAGTAGAATTGGAACACACTTTCCTTTCATATGCTATTTCCACACAGCAGTACAATCAGATTAGAAGTAGGATGGGGGAAACAGGCCAGATGATTCATTTTCCTTGCCCCTCCACCTCCTGAAAGATTCCAATGTCTGCCAGGAAAGTCCAAGCTATGTTGGGGCATTACTTAGGACACAATGAAGTTTTTAGAAATCTAAATTATAATTCATCAGCATATACTATGCTCCTGGTGGAGTCCTTTGAGAGCTGGCTTCCTATCTAATCTCTACTGTGGCTCCCTAGCTCCCTGGTGCTCAATATGAGTGTGCTGAATAAAGCTATCTTGGACTTCAGGAAGGCAGAGATGAAAACTTTCTGAGCAAAGATGGATATGGTCCCATACCCTGTGCACTGATTCTGACCTGTGAAAACAATTGACTTCAAGGAAGAAATGGAGAGGCATCTAAAGTGTCAACTAAATTTTGCCAGGGACCCAGGCAGAGGAGGGAAGAAGAAACATAGGCCGCAGCAGAAACAAAAAGTGTGAAACGAACCCGCAGTTCAGCGGATGGGGTCTGAGTAAAGACAAACTGGGGGAAGAAAGAATCTCACCCGAACAATAGAGGCAAACAACCCAAATGCAACAACGGGACTTGGAACCCCTGGAAAGTCTGGGTGGTACGGAGTTAAAGCAGGATGGAGAAAGAAGGATCCTTGAGTCTTGTCTGGTGTCCTTCTCCAGCAAGAAGAATGATCAGGAGCCTGACAAAGGGGCTGCCGGTGAACGCCTGCATAGCTATGTGATCAAATCCCCAAAGGCAAGGACATGTATTTAAAATTTTGGTAGATATTATTAAACTATCCTTTGCAAACAGATTGCAGCAACGTACACTTTCACCAGCTACATATGTGAGTGCCCATTTCTCCATGTCCTTGCTGGCACTAGGTTTCATCAAATTTTAATTTTTACTAATTTAATAATATACAGATTTAACCCTGCTTTGCATTAATGGTGAGAGATTAAGCACATTTTCATATGTTTACTGGCCTTTTGCATTTCTTGTTTCTATAAACTGCCTGTTTAAATCCTCTACTCATTTTTCTCTTTTTCTTTTTGATTTTTAAGACCTGTTTGTATGACAGAAAAATTAGTCTTTTCATATTTGTGGGAAACATTATTGTAATTGACTTGTACTTTGGAGGTCTTCCGTAGATATGCTTTTAAATGTTTATATGGGCAAGGAAAAGGACTTTTTTATGGTTTCCAGGTAACTAACTGCATTAGACAAATTTGCCTTCTAGTATGCTCTAGTAATCTTTGAAATTTCTGGAAAAACCAACAGATATGTTTGTAGAAGCTGAAACAGCAACCCTTGAAAAATCAGGGAAAACTAATGAGGGGTAAAAGGAGATCAATATATATCCAAGTTTTCCAAGGAATAGAGAGAGAGATTCCAGAAATGTAGACAAATTATTTTTATGCTAGTTCCAAGTAAAATTGTAGGAATGATCATTAAGCACGTAGTTTGTGGTCAATTATCGAAGGGTATGTGGTCATCAGGAGCTGTCTGGGTTCCCCAGGAGGTCATGACAAACGTGTTCAGTCCCCATTTTTTGTCAGGGTCCTGGAGAGATGAATCAGAAGGTTGCTGTAGACCTAAGACTTCTGGGCAAGCATTTGATAAAGTCTCTCAAGACTTCCCTGTGGAGAGGATGTGAGCCAGATCCATAGCTGGTTCAACGGCTATGTCCAAAGAGACGAATTAATTAATCAATATCAAACTGGAGGGCTCTCTAGAGGCTACAGTGCTTTCTCTGAACTTGACCATGTCTTGTTTAATGCTTTTATCAGTGGCTTGGATAAAGGCACAGAAGGCCACTTATCTGATTTACAGAGGACTCAGGCTGGGAGAGAAAGCTAATACAATGAGATGTTGGAATCAAGATACAAAAAGATATTGCTAGGTTGAAAAAGGTTAAGAGGGGTAAAAGTAAAATGTGCTTTTTTTTTTTTTTTTTTTTGGTGGGTTGGGGTGTGTTGTGAATAATTAGAGCTTGGAAGAGATATGGGTAAAAAGCAGTAATTCATGTGGGGAAAGACAAGCAAATTCCAGACGTGTCTTGTTGTGGAAGAAAAGCCTTAGGACCCTGCAGGGACTGGTTGCGCTGGGCTCTGTGCTGCCGTCATGCTGGGGAATGGTTCTAAGATCAGGACATTCACCTGGAGAAAATCCAAGAGGACAAGCTACCAATACTAACCATGGCAGGGCTGTCCTGAGAACAGAGAGCAGATGGATGCTTTTTGGTTCCAGTTGGCTGAATGAGGTCCGGCTGGTACGTTGACAGAGGAAAACTGAGGTTCAAAGAGAAGAATTATCTAAACAGCAGGCAGCCCAGAAAGCAGAGATAAATGCTGGGGCTGGGAGTCCCAGGTGCAAGGTAGGAACAGATCACTTTGCTATAGGTTTGGATTCTACCAAAGTTAAAGGTCACCTTCAAATGCAAATATAGCTTCAAGATAAGCCCCAGTACCCATCCCTGCCAGCTTGCTACCCTAAAACCTCTACTAGGTAGAAATCCTAGAGCCTCGTTGTGCTTCTTAGATAGATCTCTCCTCCTTATCCCAGTCTGTGTTGTTGTTATTGTTCAGTTGCTAAGTCGTGTCTGACTCTTTGTGACCCCAGGCTGTAGCATGCCAGGCTTCACTGTCTTTCACTATCTCCTGGAGTTATCTCAAATTCATGACCATTGAGTCAGTGATGACATCCAACCATCTCATGCTCTGTCGCCCTCTTCTCCTCCTGCCCTCAATCTTTCCCAGCATCTGGGACTTTTCCAATGAGTAGGCTCTTTGCATCAGGTGGCCAAAGTATCAGAGCTTTAGCTTCAGCCCTTCCAATGAATATTCAGGGTTGATTTCCTTTAGGATTGACTGGTTTGATTTCCTTGCAGTCCAATGGACTCTTAAGAATCTTCTCCAGCACCACAGTTCAAAAGCATCAATTCTTCAGCGCTTAGTTTTCTTTATGGTCCAACTCTCACATCTATACATGACTACTGGAAAAGCCATAGTTTTGGTTATATGGACCTTTGTAGGCAGATTGATGTCTCTGCTTTCTAATATGCCGTCTAGGTTTGTCATTGCTTTCCTTCCAAGTCTTGGGAGTCCCCAAAACATTTTGGGGCCTAATACTAGCTCAGTCACAGAATAGAGGCTCCTAGCACCCAATACCCGGTCCCATTTTCAGGAAACTTCTGAATTCCTTAAAGGGGAACAGGACCCAGACCTCCCTGAGCAGAGACTGTATTGGCGAGGCCTTGGGGTAAGACTGGCTGGGAGGGGAACTGACTTCTTAAAAAACTAAATCTTCTCTCCTTTCAGGTACCCCATTTCTGTGGCTAGGGGCTACTCACATCATATGAAACGCTCAGGGTCACAGAAAAAGTTGCATCACAATCTTCAGAGTTATCTGGCCATAGGAACCATAAACCACAGATCCCCTGAGTCACCCCCAGGCACAGCTGTTGTTCAGTCCACCATGCCAGGCTTGGAGCTCCTGAAACCGATTGTCCTTACAGATATGTTTGAAGACGTGGTCAGCTAGGAAGGTCCCATTTCCCCAGCCAGCATTTAACACATTTAACCATTTCCCGGGCCGTGCATTTAACACACCTGACACACATCACTTCCAGTCACTTCCGGCCACACAGTCACTTCCTGCCACACTCAGCAGCCTGGAGTGCCCTTTCAGTGGAGGGACAGCCCAGCGGCCCCATCTCCCACCATCATCTCCACACTCTGCTGGCATCTGCTTCCCGCTTCCTTCCTTCACTCCCATCCTCCCTCTCTGCCACTGTCCCTTCGGACCCAGGTCTGCTCCCAGCTCTGAAGTCACTTCCCAGTGCCTCTGCCCCACCTGTGAGCTGGAGGAAGGGTGCTGAGGATCTTACAGGTTCTTTTCTGACACATTGATCTCAAGCTTTCAGAACCTCAGTTTTCTCTGTACAAAATGAAGATGACCTTTCAAATTTCTTTTACATCCAGCATCTAATAGCTTAGCATCTTATACGCTTCTGCAATTCCAAAATCCAAACAACAAATGGACTGTATGTACGAAGAGCCTACCAGATGCCAGTTTCCGTGTGTTGTTCAAACCTCTGACACATGAGGTAGTGTTCGCCCAAGGGGAGACTGAGCCAGTGCTGTGAGGTTATGTAACTTGCCCACGGTAAGCAAGCTGGCCCATGGCGAGCCAGAACTGAAGCCAGGTGGTGGTGTGGCTCAGGGCACACACCCAGCTCCCATACACCAGTATGGCTCATGCTGTCTGAAGACCCCAGAACTCTGGGCTTTCACATTTGTGCTGATCAGGATTTGGGGTCTAGAGAATCAAAGAAAATCCTTCTGCCCTGATGGCTACAAGCTCAGAGGAGTGATGATGCCCCACACCGTCAGCCAAGGGAATCTCTGAGGATCTCCTCTAAAAGCCATTGTCCACCCTAATTTGTTCCAAGGACAGGATAACAGGAGATGGCCTTCCTATGTAGTAGGAAGGATTCAGGTTAGGCAAGAAGGTATGTTAAAAAAATTTTTTTTGTTTTCATTTTTGTTGAAGTTAAACAGTCAGTACTGATTGACAGTCCTGAGGACAGCCTTGTCCTTGATCGTCACCCTTCAGTCCAGCTCCCCAGAGGCTGCCATGTGTCATGCTTCTAATTGCTCCTCCAGGTAGTTCTTTCATCTTTCCAAATGAAATGCTTTCACAGTTATTTCTTACTGATGTCAGCCATTTTTTATTGACTTGGACCAAGAATTTCTGACAGGATGTGGACAAGTGCCCCAGGTTCAGGAAGGGAGGTGGGGAAGAATGCCTTTTGCTAGAAGAGAGGGGTTGTGGGGCCAGACCTAGGAACAGGGGGTGACCCATTTGTATAATAGTGGGACAACCAGGCTGAGGGTCAGTCTACGGCCCCACCCTCCAAACCTGAGGCAAACACGGTTCCAGGACTTAATGAGCACATGTCTCTCCTCTCAGCTCAGATAGAAAGCCAAACACATTCCCACCCCCAGGGCCCTCTGGGATGCCTCCATTCTCCCACCCCCACCGGGAGCCCCCTTGCTGCTTCTTGGACCCATGTCTAGATGCCACTTGTCCCTCAAACCCTAGCTCAGAGCCACCTCCTCCCGGAAGCCTTCTTGTCTTCCCTGGCCTTCCCTTTCCTTGAGTATCTGAGGCTGGACCATTGGAACAGCATGGCTCATACCCCTCAGTTCTCCACCAGATCAGGGGTTCATATCCCTGGTCTGACACCAAGGCACCAGGAAGCAGAAACCTGACAGCTCACTGGCATCCCCTGCCCTGAGCTCAGCCCCCGGCACAGGTGAGGGCTCAGTACTCAGGGCTATGATGATTACCACAGGTTCCCCTAGAGGCCCCACAGCAGGGAGGAAAGGGAGACAACTAGATCTCAGGTGAGTCCCCAGCTCTGCTGCCTGAGGTTCTGGAGAGAATAAAACGTCCACATCTCCTTTTACAATTTACAAAGCACTCTTCCAACCACCCTGTGCATTATGCATTGACAACATTCCAACCTGAGGGACGAATTAAATGAGGCTCAGAAGTCCCACAGCTGGAGGGAGCAGAATGGGCCTGGAAGACCAGATCTTCAGACTCATTCCTCTGTCACGGGGCCCTGCCCAGCCAGTCCCAGCCCCCACACAGGAGCAGGGTTTGAGCAGAAGCTGCTCAGGGCAGCCACCAAATCGTGCCAGGGAGGAGCCACCTGTCCTCAGACTGACTTGAGGCGAGGGGCCAGCTGCTCCCTCCCCATTCCCTCTGAGCATCAGGAGACCCTGCAGGGTCCCATAGTTCTCACAGCCATGCCTGAGTCCCTGAGATCCAGGCTGTGCTCAGTTCATCCGTAGGAAACACTCTCGCGAAGTTCCCACCTCTCAGGGTCACATCTGTAGATATATGGCTGTCTGGGGTGCTGGGCTCTGTCTGGGTCTGTGTCCAGACGCAGGTGTGGGCTCGCTAGTCTTCAGGCAGCCTGTCTGCTAGCAGGGGGGCCCTGTCGCCCACCCAGGGGGGCCCTGTCGCCCACCCAGGGGGGCCCTGTCGCCCACCCAGGGGGGCCCTGTCGCCCACCCAGGTACTTGTTTGGCCTGAGGTATCTGAGCACTGCGGACTACAGATTGTGGGTGGGGCCAGATCTAACGGTCAGCGAGGGGGAGGAGCCCACACTGCAGCCCCGCCCACTGCACCTGGTTTCCAGTGGCCCAAGGGGCTCCTAAATATGGCTGTCCCCAGCTTGCCACAGCTGCACCCCTTCCCCAGGAGACCCTCCAAGAGCAGCAGGTAGGTCTGGCCCAGGCTCCTATAAAATGACTGCTTTTGCCTAGGGTCCCGGTGCAAGTGAGACCTGGTGCAGGTTCCAAGAGTGGAGTCTCAGTTTCCCCTCAGTCCTGTGGGGTTCCTGCAATTCCGCCCCACTGGTCTTCAAAGCCCAGTGCTCTGGGGGCTCCTCTTCCTGGTGCCAGACACCCCAGGCTGGGGAGCCTGACGTGGGGTTCAGAACCTTCACTCCTGTGGGAGAACCTCTGCACTGTGACTCTTCTCCAGTCCGTGGGTCGCTCAAGTCTGTGGTATGGGATCTGATGATACCATGAGTCCACCGCTCCTGCTGCTCATCGCGGCTCCTTCCTCATGTCTTCAGCTGTAGATCTTTTCTGGTAGGTTCCAGTCTTTTGCATGGATGGTTGTTCTGCAGATAGTTGTGATTTTGATGTGCTCATGAGAGGAGGTGCATTCAAGGTCTCCCTTCTCTGCATCTTGGCTGACAGGCACCTGTTTTCAGTCAACCATCCAGATGCTTCCAATTAGCCATTGTGCACTGGGGATGCCGAATGTCTGATGGCTCAAACTGCCCCATCCGCTTGGCTGAGGTACTGCCACCCTCAGCCTGTCGTCTATCATTTTCTGTGACAAGAGCCTGGGTGGGGGCTCCTTTTGGGTGGGTCCTGTAGGCAGCAGGTTTGGGAGGGGGTTGGGCACCTGGCACACCCTTGCCTCCCTTTGGTCCTCAGAGGAAGAACGCCCTGGTCATCTTGTAGCCCTTCCCCTGCCCTGCTTCCCCTCCAGGCCCGGCAGGGAAAGGACCATCTAGTGGTAGTTCCTGGCCAGTTCTCTGGAGGCACAGCCAGCCCAGGCAGATGCTGGGAGCAGACACATCCAGAAGCGTGAAGGAAAATCAATGTCCCATTTGTCCGAGGACTCAGACTTTGCACGTCATAGACACGAGCGTTTCACCACCATCATACTGCCTTGTTCGGAAGGGAAACTGGAGGCCGGGGGAGGGAAAATCCATTTCCCTGTGACAGAGCCTGATGGTCCCCACCCCCATCCTGCGCAGCCTCGAGCTGCCTCTTGGCCCTGGGGAGGGTGTTCCTCACCCGCCGCTGAGCCTGGAACATGAAGGATAATTTCCTCCACCGTCTTTCCCTCCCCCACCCCCAGCAGCTCCAGACAAGCTTGGCAGCTGGAGTCCCAGGGAGCGGCTGAATCCATCACCGGGGTCAAAGACAGGGCCTGGGGTATGTGTTAAAACAAGAAAACCAATCAGAGCTGAAAATGAAAGGCAGTGGAGGTGTGAAGCGAAGATGGAGACTGCCAGACGGGACGCTTGGGTGGCTTGCGGCCCTGGGTGGCTCGGTGGTCGCTGCCCACACACCTGCCCCCAGTCATTGTGGGCCCTCCTCGGTGACCTGCCAGTCCAAGAAGTAGGCAGCCAGTGGGAACCATGGGCCTGCCTCTCTCAACCTAAAGAGCAGACCCCTAATCCAGGGCTGAAGTGATGAGGGGATGAGGGAGAAAGAATTTCTGTATTTATTAGTCAATCCTCAGGTACCTCTCAGAGTCGGTACCCAGATATCCCCTTTTGTGACACCCAGGCTGAGATAACCCCTGTTCATCAAGAGTGATCTGTATTCTCAGAGACAGAGACCATGTGGTCTCTGTCTAGATTCCAGACTCCAAAGCTCCCTCTCTGCCAAAGCTGGAGTGGGTATTGAGGGGATAACTGAGTCCAGGAAACAGGTGGTGAATACCGGCCAAGCCTGTGTCCCAGACCTGGTCCACGTGCCATTTCATTCAGCGTCACAACTGTGAGAGAGATGGTATTTTTGTGCCCACAGACTGGAACTCCCAGTGCTAAAGTGATTGTCCAAGTTCACAGATCGTGGAGGGCAGAGCAATGAGTGGGGAGCTGGGGGTCAATGGGAAGAGACTCTCCCTGCCAGGCACCCAGTCTCATCTGCACCATAATCACAGTCCAGGTCTTCCTGAGGGGCCAAGACCCTCCACGTTCAGTGCCTGGGGCAGGCCCAAGTACAGTGTCAGCTTAACAAATACTGACAGAGCACCTACTGTGTGCTGGGCACACAGCCATAGTGGAATCAACAGTGTCCTATCCCCACGGACATTACCACCCAGAAGAGTACAGAGCAGAGTCCTCCCCTTAGTGTCCCCTCATTACCTGGCCCCATGGTGGGACCCCACGTCGAGAGACCATGTCAGAGAAGTCCAGACCATCAGCCCCAGGTCATCGGCCCCTGGCTGCCCATCAGGATGACCACTCACCCCAGCTCGCATTTTACAGAAGGAGCGGGTGGGATCCACTGCACACAAAGTGGGCAACTGAGAGGGCAGCCTCCTGAGGCCTCCTGCCACCACTCCCGACAGGGTCCCCTCACCTGTGAGGCAGCAGTGTTGGTGCCTGGCTGAGGGGTTAGGCTGCACAAGGAGAGAACTGAAGATGCGGGTGGGGCACGTTAGGATGGTAGGCTGGTGCTCAGGGGCAGACTGTCAGCCTGGGTGGCACTTGGAGCCCAGGAAACAGAGTGGGCAGAGAGGCATGAGGAAAGCACATCATGCCAGGAGGCCAGCAAGGACAGGGCTGGACTGCGGGGATCTTGGATGCTGGGCTCGGCCAGCAGGATGCCTGTCTTCAGGCTGGGGGCCGGGTGGGCGGGAGCTGTGGTGGGCTCTGGGCCCTCAGCCTCTCCCTGCTCAGGTCTGCAGACGAGAGAGCACAGCCAGGTGGCACGGTCAGGCTGACAAGGCGACTGCCTGCTCTCAGAGGAGGGGAGCAGTGGGCCCAGGCGGAGCCCCCGCTTCCCTTCTGCCTGGCCACCTCTGCCCCCACCTCTCCAGCAAAGCCCGGGAGAGGACTGGCAGCCACTCTATTAACGCAAAAACGGGTGGCCTGCAGCTGCTGACACTGGGGTTAATTAAATCTATCTCCCCATCAATTCTCATTCAGCTACTATCGACGGCCATTAGATGGGTGATAGAGTGACAAGGAAACACTAATAGACTTGTCTTAACCCTCACGCTGTGAGGAGAGGGGGCACCGTGCTCGGGTCTCCCAGGAGAGCCATCTTCCTGCTGTGGTTCCCAGCTCCCTCCCAGGTAGAGTTTGGCTCCTCAGAGAGGCTGTTCCCCTACCACCTGGCAGCCAGCCAGACGCACTTCGCTTTTTATTCATTTTGCGTATTCCTCCTGGGTTTCTCCTCTGCACCATCCCAACAGGTAGAGAAGACAATGACCAGACTTGGGCTGCCCCTTCTCTGCACTCAATCCAGCCTTTCCTCTGTTAAGTCAAGCCCACCCAAGGCTGTCCCCTCTCAGACGCTTCAGGCCAAGCCCAGCTCCCATAGTCCTGGTAGTCCAGGTCGCCCAGTCCCCCTGTGATCAGCAAAATAATGTTCCTGCAAAGATGTTCACGTCTCAGTACCTGGAACTGTTACCTCACATGGCAAAAGGCACTTGGCAAATGAGATTAATTTTAGGATCTGAGGTGGAGAGACTATCCTATATGATCCCGGTGGGCCCAATGTAATCACAAAGGTCCTTACAAGGGAAAAGACTGGCAAGTCGGAGAAGATGTGCCAGTGCAGGCAGCATCAGAAACACGTGATATAAGAAAGGCTGCACAGTCACTGCTGGCCTTGAAGTTAGAATGAATGTGGGAATACCAGGCAAGGCAAGGAAATGCATTCTCCTCTGAACCCAGACACCTTCATGTTAGCCCAGACAGAACTATTACTAGACTTCTGACATCCAGGGTCATAAGAAAATTAATTTTTATTTTAAACCACCAAGTTTGTGGCCATTTGTTACTGCAGAAGTAGGAAAGCAATAGCCCTTATCCCCATCCTAAGTTCTACCTACAGCTGCGTTGTTGTGGCTCAGTTACTAAGTCATGTCTGACTCTGCAATCCCATGGACTGCAGCACTCCAGGCTTCCCTGTCCTTCACTGTCTCCCACAGTTTGCTCAGACTCATGTTCATTGAGTCGACGATGCCATCCAATCATCTCATCCTCTGTCACACCCTTCTCCTCCTGCCCTCAATCTTTCCTAGCATCTGGGTCTTTTCCAATGAATCGCCTCTTTCATCAGGTAGCCAAATATTGGAGCTTCAGCTTCAGCATCGGTCCTTCCAATGAATATTCAGGGTTGATTTCCTTTAGGATTGACTGGTTTGATCTCCTTGCAGTCCAAGGGACTCTCAAGAGTCTTCTCTAGCACCACAGTTTGAAAACATCGATTCTTCATTGCTCAGCCTTCTTTATGGTCCAACTCTCACATCCATATCTGACTACCGGAAAAACCATAGCTTTGACTATATGGACCTATGTTGGCAGAGTGACGTCTCTGCTTTTTAATATGTTGTCTAGGTTTGACATAACTTTCCTTCCAAGAAGCAAGCATCTTTTAAGTCACCCCAATTCACATTTCCCTGACTTCACACATGATGTTCCTTCCACCCAAGGAACTGCTTCTGGCTAGTTGACAAAGTCTTCCTTTGAAATTCTACCCAGGACCTCCTCTGTGAAGCCTTCCCTGGTTTCCCCTCTGCCTGGACAGCCTCTTGCATCCCTGTGCCCCCGCTGTACTTGCACCTTTCTCTCACTGAGTGCCGCTCAGTTTTGCATTCAGTGTGAAATTCTTTAGCAGAGAGTTTTATCCATCTTCATAAGCCCTGGTCCTCTCACACATAGCAGTTCAGTAAACTTTTGTAAAATGACCCCTGTAGGATGGCCTGGTCAGTTTTGTGCTGTATACAGAAGCAGTAGAGCAAGGTGGCTGAATATGAGTTCATGCCAATTTTACATCAAGTGAAAAACTCAGATAGTAAACCTTAACTATCCATGCTGAAGTATTTAAAGGAAGTATACAAATATATATAATTTCTCTTTAAACACATCAAAAATAAGATGGAAATGTGTAGATAAGTGATAAAACAAGTGCAGTGAAATGATAATAGTGTATCAACGTTCCCTGTAAAATTCCATCAGCTAGGCTATGTTTGAGTTTTTTTCATTGCAGAAAAACATACACCTGTGATGATTAATTCTGTGTCAACTTGGCCAGGCTAAGGGATGCCAAGATAGCTGTTAAAACATTGATTTTGGATGTATCTGTGAGGATGTCTCTATAAGAGATTAACACTTAAATAGGTAAACTGAGCAAAGATCTCCCTCATCCATGACTGTGGGCGTCATTCAACCCCTTGGGGGCCTAAATAGGACAAAAAGGGCAGGGAAAGATCTACATTGCTCTCCATTTGACCTGGGACATCCATCTTCTCTTTCTTAGGCCTTCAGCTCTGACCAGGACTAACACCATCAGCCCCCCTGCTTCTCAGGGACTGAAGCTTGAGCTGCAGCTACACCATCAGCTTTTCCAAGTCTCCAGATGGCAGGTCATGGGACTCTTCAACCTGCTCATGTGAGCCAATTCTTTATAATAAGGATCTATCTATCTATCTATCTATCTATCTATCTATACTCCTTTGGTTCTGTCTCTCCCGAGAACCCAAAATACCCTAGAACCAGAAAGTCTAAGATCATATCTTGGTTCAACCACATCCCAACCATATAAACTTAAGCAATTGCTTAACCCCTCTGGGCCTCAGTTTCCTCATAAAATGAGACAACAGCACCTTCTATGGTGTTAGTATGAGGACTCAATGAGTTAATGCATGTTTGAACTTTCAGGAGCATCCTAAGTGCCCAGTACATCTTAGTTATCATGCCGTCTCTTGATAAGCTCCACATTTCCTTCCTTGCCACCCTAGAAGGTTCACCAAGAGGAATGGCAGACACTCGGAAGTCTCTCGGTGGTCCGGGAAGAGTTTCAGTTGGGACTGGGGACAGAGGAGAGAGAAAAATATCTGCCAGTCAGCCTATTTTCAATCTGAATGAGGGGACTGAGTCCTTCCAAACTACATACCAGCACATGCTGGACACTGCTGCTGCCACCTCCTCGGAGTTCTAGGCAGAGGGAACATCCCAGCAAGATATAAAGGCATAAGAGGGGACTCTGGAAGTAGCAGTAGTCAGTAGAGGTAACCAGGACCCTGTTGAAAAAAGCATCTGAATTTCTACTAGGGGCCGCGGGTTCTGTTGGGGAAAACCATTTTGTCATGTGTATGGAGGAGTTAACACTTGAAATATTGAGAACAGATGGGAGGGTGATGGGAATGGAAACCCAGAGATCATCAAGGTCAACTAGGACACTCGTGCAGCAATCCAGGGTAGACAGTGGTGGATGGAAGATCTATGTGTGACTATCCACTTCCCAATCTACAAAAAGAACTCTTATTCTTAGACTTGACCCCAAGTCTGGCGTTTCTGGTTCACACCTGCTATTACATTCAATCAGAGGCCTTTTGCCCCCACCTAGTACTGAGGTTTTCAAGAAAAGGAGTAATGTCAAATCCATCTATATCCCACAGACCTAAGTAGGTACTTAGAGGGTAAGAAAACCCCTGCTAAAGTGATGGGGATAAGTCTGGTGGGGTCTGACTGCTCATGAGAGGGGTGGAGAGAAGGAAAGGTACCGATTCTTATGGTTCAAGCTGCCACAGCCCCCAGGAGCCCTAGATGGGAGGCATCAAGTCAAAGGACAGAACCAGATGATTCCTCTCCTCTGAGTTTGGAAAAGAATTGAAGGATTGAGACCCTTGCACTCAAGCTCTGAGCCATCCAGGTAAGGCATAGATGGGAATACAGCCTCTGGGTCAGAGGAGCAAGAGACACAGAGCAATCAGGGACAAGGGTGGGCTTAACTCCTGGTGGAGTTTCTCTAGGAGAAAAGTGAAGGGCCCTCAGAGCACTGAGCCTGATGGTCAAGAAGAGTTCTGAGCATAACCAGGGTGTGAGGTCAACAGGACAGGCAATACTGCAGGTAACTGGTTTAGAAGGGCTAAAAGAGCAAAGGTCAGGCTTCCTAGGTGGTGCTAGTGGTAAAGAACCTGCCTGCCAATGCAGGAGACATAAGAGAGGCAGGTTATATTCCTGGGGTGGGAAGATCCCCTGAAGGAGGAAATGGCAACCCAGTCCAGTATTCTTGCCTGGAGAATCCCATGGACAGAGGAGCCTCGAAGGCTATAGTCCACAGGATCACAAAGAGTTGGACATGACTGAAGCAACTGAAGCATGCCTGAAAAAAGCTAAGGTCATTTATCTACAGGTTCACGAGCAGTTCTAACCACGCTCCTATAGACTTTGACCATGTGTGGGTATTAAGATTAGACAGCAAACAAAAAGGAGATGGCTTTTAAAAGGTTTGCTGTATGTGACAGGACACACAGACCTTAGGGGACAGTCTGGGCCTTCAACCTATCCAGAGAATGGGGTAGTAGCTTCAGTTCAGTCGCTCAGTCGTGTCCGACTCTTGGCGACCCCATGAATCGCAGCACGCCAGGCCTCCCTGTCCATCACCAACTCCCGGAGTTCACTCAGACTCACATCCATCGAGTCAGTGATGCCATCCAGCCATCTCATCCTCTGTCGTCCCCTTCTCCTCATGCCCCCAATCCCTCCCAGCATCAGAGTCTTTTCCAAAGAGTCAACTCTTCGCATGAGGTGGCCAAAGTACTGGAGTTTCAGCTTTAGCATCATTCCTTCCAATGAACACCCAGGATTGATCTCCTTCAGAATGGACTGGTTGGATCTCCTTGCAGTCCAAGGGACTCTCAAGAGTCTTCTCCAACACCACAGTTCAAAAGGATCAGTTCTTCAGCACTCAGCTTTCTTCACAGTCCAACTCTCACATCCATACATGACTACTGGAAAAACCATAGCCTTGACTAGACAGACCTTCGTTGGCAAAGTAATGTCTGCTTTTCAATATGCTATCTAGTTTGGTCATAACTTTTCTTGCAAGGAGTAAGCGTCTTTTAATTTCATGGTTGCAGTCACCATCTGCAGTGATTTTGGAGCCCAAGAAAATAAAGTCTGACACTGTTTCCCCATCTATTTCCCATGAAGTGATGGGACCAGATGCCATGATCTTCGTTTTCTGAATGTTGAGCTTTAAGCCAACTTTTTCACTCTTCTCTTTCACTTTCATCAAGAGGCTTTTTAGTTCCTCTTCACTTTCTGCCATAAGGGTGGTGTCATCTGCATATCTGAGGTTATTGATATTTCTCCTGGCAATCTTGATTCCAGCTTGTGCTTCTTCCAGTCCAGCATTTCTCATGATGTACTCTGCATATAAGTTAAATAAGCAGGGTGACAATATACAGCCTTGACGTACTCCTTTTCCTATTTGGAACCAATCTGTTGATCCATGTCCAGTTCTAACCATTGCTTCCTGACCTGCATATAGTTTTCTCAAGAGGCAGGTCAGGTGGTCTAGTATCCCCATCTCTTTCAGAATTTTCCACAGTTTATTGTGATCCACACAGTCAAAGTCTTTGGCATAGTCAATAAAGCAGAAATAGATGTTTTTTTGGAACTAACTTGCTTTTTCCATGATCCAGTGGATGTTGGCAATTTGATCTCTGGTTCCTCTGCCTTTTCTAAAAACCAGCATGAACATCATCCTTAAATGTTCACTTTAGTCCACCCCTTTTGGCTAATAAACATCAACATCCACTCTTCCTATACTTCAAGGAAGTGTGATACAACGGAGGTTAGATACCCGTCCTCTGGTCCCCTAGCAAGGGGAGTTTACAAGTCAGCTATATTCTATTATAATCCAATATGAGGTAATACTCAGGTTTACCTCCAACCCTGTCATATTGTGACCTATGGACTGGAGTGTAAACTGTCCCCATCATACCTTACATAAGGTAAACTTATCACTACAAAGAGGATAAACACAGATCATTGTAAGGACATTTTATTAAAACAAGTACAAGGCCTTGGTTATTTGTGACCCATCTTCCAAAAGAAACTTCATATTCCCTTTGCCTTAAACTTCAGCTTATTAGATGGTGGAATGACCCACACCTTCATTACAGAGAATCATACCATTGATAGAACTGCTAGCAGAGGTTTCTGTGGTCTACTAACCCACCAGAATACGAGAGGTCTTGGCAGGGAATTGCCTGGATTGTGCCTGTACACCCCCTGGCTCTACTGCATAGAATCATCTTGTTTTCTTAGATAAGATCACCCCAGCCAATATTGTAAACCACACCTTTTTCCTGTTCAAAGTAACAGAGAAATGACTACAGCCTTTCTCTACTTCTATTTCAGTGATAATTGTATTATCTAGTTAAGTCCTCTTTTACCTACTAATGCCTCTAAACTAGCAGAGTCCAGAAATGTTGGAAGGGGAAATTTAATGAATAGGACCTTTGTTACAGTGATGGGTTCTCATTCTTTTCCACCATCCAGTATCTAGATCCAAGCAATCCATCTATGAGGGAATCACCCCATTAGTCTCCGGTTTAGATCATGTACCGCACCTTCTGATAATGTTCCAACCTCCCGGGTGCTGAATCCGATGTAGCACAATGATGGGAGTTTCCATGGACTGTTCCACAGTCCTGTATGGCTGGCTGCTTCTGGGAGGTGGGGTACATGCAAACACAAGAGGATTCCATGGGCTTCGGCCTATTGATTTATTCTAAGAAACTAGTTCCTTCATCAGATGCAGTGGATAAAGGATATTCAAGTTTGTGGATGGTTTTAACATACTTGGTGGGCAGAGAAAGGTAGAATTCCTTGGATTTATCTGTTTCAGTAATGGCAGATAGCTCTATGAGTGTGATGAAGGGAACCCACCATCAGGTAGCTGACTGCTTTCCCAAGTTTATGTATTAATACTTTATCAGGGGCTCAGAGTCATTGTTGCTGGCAAGTTGGTCTCAGTAGCTGTCAGTTCAGTCCTTATGAGAAGTTTAAGTTGATCCATGCCTGGTCTTGATCTTGCTCCCTTAACACTTTATTCATGAGTCTTTTAAGCAAGCGTTGCGGTGCCTGAAGAAAGACGCTGATCAATCAGAGGGCAGACCACCTAGCTCATCTAACCAAGAACCTTCTCCAGAGTGGGGCCGTTGTGAGCATTCTCAAGGGAGAGCAACACAATTTGGATATTTTTGAAGAATCTTACGCATGTACTTCTTCCCTAAGCCTCCTTGTCACTAATCATGTAGTCTTGATCCCAAGTCCATGACCGGCAGTGACAGCCTTAATCTTTTGTAGATCTTCTAGACCATGTGCCCTTCCAGACAAGAGATAAAATGGCCTGCCCAAAGTCCTGTTAGAAAGCTTCCTTTTCTGTGGTCCTTCAAGGTCACCTTGAGTGGGGCTAGAACACTATCCAGCTGATACTAGGAGATTAGCTACACCCACGGCTAGATTTCGCTCCATAAGATAGGAATGGATTGAAGTAGTAGGTTTAGTCATTATGTTAACCAAGTCCTCATGTAATTTACATGTGTCATTAAGACCTACCTGGACCTTCTCTTACATAGGACTTCCATTTGATGGACCACAGGGCATGCCTAATGATGGCTGGGTACCTCACAGCTTATTCTTATAGACAGTATCCACTTTCTACCAGGGACAAAATAACAAGGCAAGTACCACTTCAAGAACAGTTACTTGCAGAAGGCAGCCCTAAAACCTTAGGAGAATCTCAGTGGACACCCCTATCAGGGTTTCCGAGGAGTTCTATAATTCACTCTGATTTGCTATAGACACTTGGACACCAACATTCTACTGGATGGTGGGAACCAAGGGGCAGCGCTGTGTCCTGTTCTGGATACTACTCAGAGTCAGTCTTTTGAGCTCACCACCGTAGCCAGGAAAATTATGGCACATGCTCTCTTCAAAAACCAAGGCTGCCTACTGAGTGTTCGCCTTCTTACTGAAACGAGGATGTAAGGAACGCCCAGCAGCAGTGTGTTCACTGAAGCATGGCTTTGGGTGACAAACCACTCCCTTTGAGCAGCATGAAAGATGCTGACAAGACCAAGCTGAGTGGCCGCTGGGCAGCTTAAAGCCCATTGTTCTCTGTGACTGTTCTGTTTCCACATACCACAGGCTGTGAGAATCTCACACCTTCATACCAGCTGAATTGTCACCGCCTTCAGCCCCTACTAGGCCAGAATGCAGTCCATTTCCTTTAAGGTCTAGTTCCTTGCCAGCCAGTCCAGCTTGCAGTTCTCTCAGGCAAGGGTCTTGGTTAGAAGACAATGAAAACCTATTCTGGCCAATGTAAGCAGAGAAAGGAACTCATGAAGACTGGGGGTAGCTTGTAGAATCCTCAGGAGAGCTGAAGTTTGCCACACAGCAGACCCTTCTGGTGAGAACACCTCGACCCCACTGGTGGACGCTGGCTTCTGTAGCTGACGTTGCTTATGTGGTCAGTTTCAGGGCCGCCTGAAGCTTGATCGTTTTGCGGTTCTCCCAGTTAGCAGAGTGAAGGTTATTGTCTAGAGTCCTTGAAGCTTTGCCTCATTAGCTTCTATTCCAAATCCAGGGAGGGCATATCATGGAGCCTGTGTATGTTCTACCTGCAAGAGAGGGTATCCAAGTTTGCTTCCTTAGTGCCAGGTAGGTGCTATTTCCCACTAGGACCAAAATGTTAAAAATCCAAGCAGAGGCAGAGGGATCAGACAGTAAGTGGTCAAAGACAGCCAGCATGGCTAGTTTATCCACACAACCCTGACCTCCCCAGATTTGGCTCTCACCTGTTCACACAGAATGGAAGTTCCTTGCCATCTCTGCCACACCTAAGGGAGGGCTGCAGTCCAGACTTCAGACACAGGATGCTCTACTGGTTTTCTGCCCTTAGGAATGCCTTTGTCCATAGAGCCACTGAGGAAGCATCCCTGCAGCCAAGTCACAGCCACCATGAGAAGGCCAACTTCCAAGCCAAGGGCCTGAGCTGCAAGGTCACCACCACTAGGGTCCCAGGCAGTGCCAGACTCTGGGTAGAAAGCAGGGTGTGGGAGAAAAGAAAGGGCTTTATAGCCTGGCCAGTGTGATACCCAGAGATCTAGTCTGCACTGTTCAGCCCTCCTTCACCCCTGCTCTTTGTGACCATAGCATTTCCTGCAACCCTTCAGCCATAGCCACATGCTAGTGCAGAAGTAGAGATATAGGATATGTCATATGCTACTTCAGGGCCCATCTCTCCCCACCCCCAGGCCATGGGCTCACAAAGGAACCTCCTGCAGCTGGAGGCCATGGTATGCTGGCCCATGCCTTCCAGGCATGCCTTCATGCCGGAAGGCCCTGATCTATTCATTCTTGGCCTTTAGCCAAATGCAGTTGCTACATTTTCTGTCCTTCATATTGGCTTTGGCCCAAGACTTCCTCCCACATTTCCCAAGAATTCTGGAAAATACAGAGGTGAAGCAGAGGTCAGAGTAGTGGTCCTGGTCACTGAGTCTAAGTCTCCCACCATGGTGATATTTGTGCTGAGATGTTCTATCTTTTTAGCACAAGACTCCAGCCCCTAGTGATACTAATGGGTGCCCTTGGGACCTTATATGTGGGAATGGAAGGCACTGTATGGTGTAGGTTAGATACATTCAGAGACCCAAATTCCAGTGTACATATGGAATTTTTACCTGAATAGATGTCCATGCACTGTAAAAGGACATAGGGAAAGCTTTGGGCCTCAAGTGAGGAGCCACTTCTGCTGAGTGTCAGTCTTGCTTCAGTACCAGGCTCACCGTCTGTGTGAAGCTACTGCAGGTTCTCAGATGGAGCAGGAGCCAAGTGGGTAGTCAGGTGCGAATCCTCACTAGGGCTGCTAGTCCTGTGGATGGAGGTGACTTGGCCTTCTCGGTGTATCTGTCTAGAGCCGTTGTGCACACCAGCCTGGTCAGATGGGTACAGAGTTTGCCTGGACTCTGCTTGCTCAGTCACCTGCTTGTCCTAGATTCTACTGAAAGGACCAAGTCAGGAGGCACTCACAGAGAAAGCTGATGCTCCCAGGGGAAAATAAAGAGATCCCTGGTTCTTGTATGGCAATTTCATGCCTTCTGGGAAGATCTTTTGGCTGCTCCATAGTAGTGACTGGAATCTACTGATTGTTCAGCATCCTGACGTGATGACCAGCTGCAGGGCCACCACGATCAAGATGATGCATTGTGCTTTGCCTGCATACAGACCAAGGGCCTGCATCAGAGCACAGTGGTCTCCAGCTTCGATTCCAGCTCAGCTGCTGATACAAGTTCTGTTTCAAACACAGACACACTTTGACTTGAGACATCTTCTACAAAACTACTACTTTTGTACTTCTGCTTAGTAGTACTTCCAGCGCCTTCTTGTAACTGCCAGCGTTCCAGGCCAGATCAGTCCACCCAGCGGCCTTAATTGGTCTCCAAAGGAAGTCCACAGATTGGGGGTAAACACGCATAAGGCGGCAGTGCCTCCTTCCACCACCTTGGTCACTGTGTTCAGGTCTGGCTATTGTTGTTGTAAAGGGTTGGTTCTCCCAGTCCCAATCTCTTGCCTCCTGCCCACCCTCCCACATACCCCTTCACCCCTCTGAAAGCCTCAGGTTGGAGAAAGGCACTCCTGTGTTTAAGGGTTATTGTTCTTGTGGTCTCAGGCTGGGGCTGAAGCCAGGACTATGTGATGGCTTGGACAGGCTTCACTTAGAGTGCCCTCTGCCAGAAACAGGTTCTAGATCTGTGTTCTAGATCCCTGCTACTAGGACTTCACTGTGTCAGAGACTTTCTGAGCAACACTGATCTCTCTGTGGGGAGATAGAGAAGTTAGGAGGCAAATGCCTCAAGACTTCTTTCTACCAAGGTCTAGCACTAGTGGCCTATTTCTACCTCCCAGACGATTACATTTCAGCGCTTGAAAGCATGACTAGGACACCATGTACTTCATCAAATCTCAGCTGGGAAATGTGAGATGCTTACAAAGACCTGTCCCTGTCTTGTCCATGAGAGCCCTCCGGCTCAAGCCCTCCAAGGAGAGAGTCACTCTAGCTACTACGGATTATGCTATGATTCTATTATCCTGTGTTCTGTTCCATGCTTGACCAAACCTCAGATTTATAGGGAAAACCTACAACTTCTAATATTGACACTGTCTCAGCCTCTTCCCCTACATTTTCCAATTTTGCCATTTGTGAACAAATTCTCCCATCCCCAGAAATGCTGCCTGGATCAAGACAGATCCCAGAGATATCATCCCTTCCTTCTGCTTGTCACCTACACTCAGCTGATGCCTTCTACCTGAGCTGTTCTTCCTACTTCAGCCTTAGCACATCCTACGGCTAGAATTGCAAGAAGTCTGTGGAGGTCCTGTCTCTACACTCTCCAGGCCTACAATGGTCACTTCCTGGGTATGCTAGTGTAGAAGGCCAGAGACAAACCAGCTTGTACATGGAGGTAGATCCATGCTCAGTATTCCCAGACACTGTTCAATTATACTTTGAAGACCATTCCTTTGGAGATATGGAAAGGGTGGGGAGGATACAAGGCTCGAAGGGATACCAGTCTGTACCCCTTGCCCTGGCTATGCATGATGTTCCTTAGACACCCTTAGAGTCTGGGCCAAGATCAGCTACCACTCTAGCCCAGCACCCTCTGCATCTGGGCTTTGCCACCCTTGCCAGCCCAGGCCAACAGATCCAGCTGCTAAGGTCCCAGGTACTGCCTAACCCAGGGTCACAAGAAAGATACATGTGCCACTCCTGGAGAACCAGTGCCCACAGCAAGGCTGCAACTTTCTCTTCTTGCAAATTTCGGGAGCTTTGCTCTCACACTTGGATAGAAAGGAAGGCTGTCTAGATGTGAAGCTAGTACATTTGACTCACCTATGAACACAGTCCCTGGCTCAAGGAGGAGACCTGAGGTCTAAACCATCACAGGACAGGTGCTGGCAGCAAGACCAGAGGGGTAGACTGCCAGAAAGGGGGCCAAAGCAGCCTGAGGGGCAGCAGCCAGACCAAAAGGTCAGAGGCAACAAGTAGGATATAGTAAGGAGCCCAGGTACCAGGCTGCAAGGAGAATGTTAGTCAAGTCTGAGGACCAAGAGGAGTGTGGAAGAGAAAGATGAAGGAGCCATGGAGAATGTATCTTATGGGCAGCAGGGAATTGGGACGGATCCTGGTATACAGAGAATGCCGAGGTACAGAAAGGCAGCCAAAGGCTTGATCCAGGGTCCCTACCCAAAGCAGGCAGGAGTCAGGAACCCACTCTGGATGGACTTTTAGCAACTCAAGGTCAAGTTCAAGAGGAAGTATGCATGGGAGAGAGTGAAGGGGAGCCAGCAAGGCTGAGTAGAAGATGGAAACCTAAGCCATGTTTCCCCTCTGAGAGAGACCCTGCCATACACAATGTGCATTTGTTGAGCAGATACACCCCTGTGAGCCAGTGTGTACCTGAGTGTGTATTCCTGCTTCCCATTAGAAGCTAAGCTGGGGAGCGCCCAGCCCTGAAAGAGGCTATGCAAAGTGCAGGCCGTCCCCAACTTATGCACAAAGCTGCTCAGAGATGCTCTTCCCTGGAGAAAATGCAATTCTGAGCCCTGAATCAGAAACAGAGCTTTCTGGTAAGCCTCCCATGCTGAGTTTAGGCTTTAACTGGCACATACCTGTTATAGCCCAGGGATGTCACATACTACTGTGACCTGTCAGTCATTACTCTGAGCTCCCTAAAGGCAGAGATTTGCCTCTCTTACACTCCAGACTGTGACAAAGCTGATGTCCAGCAGTTGTGTGTGAAGTTTCTATAGAAGATAGACCTCCCCAGGAAGTTTCTCAGGTTGAAGAGATAAGCAGGTCCCTAGGTGATATGTTATAGGGTGACAGGCTTGGAAGGTCTGCGGGACAGATGTTTAAGGAGGCTTCCTAAGTGATCTTGGCTGTTGATCCAAGCAGAGTAAAATAGGACAGAACAAATCCTGGAATAACTATGGCAGGACAGCGGGGACCAGGCTATGAGCCAACTCTGGTCTCTGTCCAAGGGGAGACCAAGTGTTTGTCTTTTGTGATCTTCTGGTCAAGGCGTATTCTTGAAGTCTCATCTTCTCTAGTGGGATTAAAGCAATAGTGTTAAGGGACTGTGGTCTCCTCATGATTTCTACTAACACCAAGCATGCCAAGTTCATGGTCTCCTGCTTAGGTGATATTCCACATACACAGCTGCAAGACAAGTGCCAAGGTCTTCCTACATAAGAATTCTAAAGCAACCCCTGGGGCCAAGAGTTCTTAGGAGACATGGCCTGGGAAAAGAGGCAAGAAAGAGAGGTGCTTATACAAGTAAGTTTAGTGAAGGGGTAGCCCTGACAAATTCCAGCCTCATTTATTTCTTTCAGCCAGAACCTGACCCACATGTCTAGGGTGAAGGGTAAACTGAGATTTAATTAGGCAGATCTATAGACCTTAGATGCCTAACCCACGAGATTATGGGCAACAGATGAAAACTGGGACTCAGAGGCAGGAGAGGAAAAACAGCTTGAAGAGAAACCACCAGCCCAACTGGGATCCAAATGGACCTCATGAGATGAGTCCCAGTGCCTGGCATAGCTGTGAGACAACACACAGGCAGACAAAGTGCCCAGATGCCAAGAGCTATGGCTGGCCATTGCCTTCATCTCCATGGTTGGCAGGGACAGAGGGCGCAGATTAAAGGGAAGGTGAGCAAGTTCAAGAGAACCGGGAAAGAAGGCTCTGAAGACAATCTTCCACATACAGCACTGAGCGGGCCAGAAGCCAGGATGCTCACAGCCTGGGTCCCCAGGTGCCACTACCTACTGCAGTGAAACCCTGAAGAGATGGGAAATGAGTGAGAAAAAGCACTGGCTCAAGTCCTGAAGTGTAGTGAGGCCCTGCTTTCTGTCTAGATTCTGGAACAACAAGGTCTCTCCAAGGTGGCTCCTGAGCACCCTGGAGATGCCTGCCCACAGACTGTGTCTGGCCTGTTTCCCAGGTAACTACCTTGGTCCCCGTCCTCAGGCATCCACCAAGGCAGGTCCCAGAAGGCTTCCATGGGGTAAGATCAGCAGCCAGCTTCTAACTAGCCCCTCTATACCGTTAACACAGTGACAGAAGCTTAAGGGAAAGTCTAATGCAAACACTTCTTTCTCAGGAGGCTTATTTCAATAAGACATCCTTCTCTAGTTTCAGTTCACCTGCTGCTGGGTACTTTCTATCCATAGTTATAGGGTCTAGTTTAGAATCTGTTTCTAAACTAGACCTTCTATAATTGTTTTTTTTTTAACCTTCTATAATTGTTTTTTTAAAAGACATAGCTGAGCAGCCCATTCTCCATCTCACTTTGTGTGCCCCAGTCTTATAATCCTCCCCTACCTTGACATTCTTCCTGAGGCCTCCAGTAGCCTACAGGTAATTATCCCCTAAGGATAATTCCATTGTTGTCTCTATTACTCAGTCTCCAGTTATAAACCCTGGGCAGAAGAGGTGACAGTTTACAGGAGTCCTTCTTAGGCCTGCTTCTCAGCTTGTAGTCTGATTTCATGCTTGCCCATCTTCTGTTTCCATCAGTACACCAGTAACTGCTTCCAGTCCAGACTGTTCCTGATCTCCAGGGATCTCTCTTCCTGCTGGACATTCTCACTTGAGCAACTCAAACCAAGATTGCCCTATATTGAATTTGTTTCTGCTTCTAAGGAACTAGAAGGATGCCTCAGCTGATGTCATGCTGTGGACCTAAAGATAACCACTAGATGACCAAAAGCTGTTTTCTGCCTCTCTCCTTTGACTCTGTCCTTCCTCCTAAGAATTTCTTGAACCCATCTATTTCACTCTGACTTCCCTACCCCAAGTTTTTTCCCCCCTCTCACCTGAGGAGGTACAACTTTCTAAGAGGTCACCAGAACTTTTCACTGACGTCCAGCCAGGCTCTCATCTAAAATCCTGAGTTATTGTTAAAGATAGCCTTATCTGGTCACTGGTCTCCTACACCTGCTTAAATCCCTTTTATAGGATCCTAGCGTTCAAAGGGCATAGAACAGGGTCTTCAACCCAGCCCAAGAGGCCTGACATGGTCTCACTCTGGCTTAAGTTGCTATAGTCAACCCCATTGTCCAAGTTGGGGTCATACCACCTTTATATCTGGCATCTTTACTGAGGATGCCACTCACTGAGGAACTCTTAGAAATTATGAAATTGCTACAAGATACTCTATCCTCATTTCTTCAGAGAAACTCACAGGACTAGGCACTTGAGCATCCAGCCCTATCTTCCCGGTTGTCGGGGTCTGAGGAGCGTGAGGCAGGCTCCTTCCCCAGTGCAGCTCCTCTGCATCCGTAGTGTTCTATCTGGACTTAGGGAACTTTTCTGCTTCTTAAGTGAGCGTGGGCCTCAGAGCTGTGGGAGTCCGATGGGCAGCTGGCCTAGAGGTACCATGGTGTTGTTGACTATTTGAACGTGTTTATGAATCCTACCTGGTTGCTTTGGGACCATCCTCAAGGCCTGACAGAGACACTAGGAAATCCCTTGAACTCAGCTCATCATCCCCAGTCACCACTACACACCCCACCCTCAATAAGCCAACTGCAGATGTAGCCACTCAAGATCAATATACCTAGGCTACTTATACACCATGTTTAGGCCTCAGAGAGATTAGCATGTCAGGCCTCCCAGTCAGACCAAGTCTTATTTCCATAGACATGGCACTGAGGTTGCAGGTGCATATGAAAGAGGCAGGAAGTAGGTGGCGATACCTCTGGACTTGTAAGTTCAGTCTTTATGCTGGGCCAGCCTTGAATTTCTTCTTCATAGCCCCTCACACTGGCTTTTTTTTTTTTTTCTGCACTATAAGGGCTGTAGCCCCTTCCTTCTCAGATCCCTGCATGCCATTGACTTAATGCAGTAGCTTCTTTCCTGTTCACCTCCAAGCCTGGGGCAGGCTCCTCATATTTTAGTCAGAAGGATCTGTAATGGAAGCCATTTTCCAGGATCCAGGACTGCCCGCTGACTTCCAGATGAAAGTTTCTAGATGGACCTGTCCGTATTCCTGCTGCCTTGACTCACTATACCTAGTACTATAGAAGAGTTGACAAGTTAGTAAACAGACCTCTTGCTAAGATCTCCAGATCTATGCCTGTGGCCAGGCATCTGCTGGGTAGCCTCAGACATTGCCTATTGCCCACGATGCCCTCAAAAACCTCAAGGTTCACTCAGGTGTTGAAGACCCCTGGGATGACAATTGTCAAACCTGACTTTAATGGAATTAAGGGATGATAATCACACTGACAAATCTGTGCAGGGTTGGGCCCTGGGAACCCAGGCTGTCCAGCTCCCCTAGCCCGAGAGGAACCTGAAAGAATATACAATAGAGACAAGTATTCAGACACCCTGCTCAGCACTCCCAGCTTGGGTCACCGGTCAGGTAACACTGCTTCAGGGAGTGTCAGGAAATGCTACCTGGAAAAGGCCAGCAGGACCAGAACAATTGGCCCCCATACATACAGAGTATGGGCAGAGACCAGGCTTTCGGATGCTCCTTCACTGTATCCCCTCCTGCTTCCCCCCCTCTCTTCTCAATACCAGAGTATAAAAAACAGACTCATAAGAAGAGTGAGAAGCTATCCCCACAGGCCACAGAGATATGCTGCAGGAGTAGGGCTCGGCACCCAGGAGAGGAAGAAAGAGGCAAGAACCCAGCGTGTATCCCTGACCCTCCAGCCCAGGCTGCCATATCTTCTGACCAGCGAGGCCCCCAGGTGATAATTCCAGGAGCCTCACCACAGCTCTTGCCTCCTAGGGGCTGCCTTGCCCTGGCCTAGGATAGCCCATGGGGCAGCAGAAGCCTACCCCTTGGTACTGATACCTGTTCTGCCTGCCTGATTATCAACCATCAGCCACTCTGAGTCTCAGGAATTCTCCTTAGGGAAACAACTCTGCAAGTTTACAGGTGGGCCGGGGTGGGGGTGGGGGAGTGATATAAAGAGACCCAGTGGCAAGGTAGCAGAGTTTTAGTCTTCACCCCTGATAAGATCAAGGTACCAATACAAATGGGTAACAGATCGGTTTGAGCTTTTACAATTGGAAGAACCCACAAGACTCATAAGTGCCAGAGAATCAGACTAACACCTGGCTAAACCCCTATGCACTGAAGAAGGGCAGAAGCCACAGCACGAAAACATTAAGTGGATACCAAGTGTTGGTTTTCCACTATTTTGGCTTAATGAATTCTTGCGGCAGAATGTTCAAATGCTTCCCTTTAAAGTTCTAGGCCAAGATCTAGTTCTGTACTTCCTAAGGAGATGTCATCTTCATCCACTAAGTGTAAGGAAAGAGTTCTTACTAGCTTGAGAATTCTGTAGAAAATCTGGTGTTCTAGCTTCAGCTTGTACCACAGTAGAGACAGTCTGTACTCTCCTCCAGGGGATTGCCTAAGAAGTAAGTAGTGGGTCCTTGAGACAAGACCACTTGGTATCTTACCAGAAGTAGAGGGAACAGCGAGGCACTTAAGCCTGAACACAGCCGGGGCCCTAGGCTGACAGCTCTGGAAATCTGGATTTGTCCCAGGAGCAGTAATGGCTGTCACAGCCAAGTCAGAGATGGGCAGAAATGGAGTTGGTCGGGAGAGTATTCCCCAGTCCACAGGGATCATTTATCAGTCCAAGTAATGCTAAGTTATGGTCTCGTAGCTCAGTTCTAGATGGCTTAACACAACGGTTTATTTTTGGCTCAAGTCTCATAAGGGTACAGTGGTTTGTGCAAGGCTCTGTTACTAGTACAGGCAAGAATGGTCCCTTCAGCTATGCCATCAGCATACATAGCTTTTAGAGTCATCTCTGCCCAAGAACTTGAGGAAAGCACACCTATCCTTCATGGCCCTTGACCAGAAGTGACATCATTTCCACTCATATCATGTCAGCAAGGTACTCATGTGACCTGTGATGATGGCGAAAGGGAAAGAGGGCATAGAGATGGTCTCTGATCATCAACTAACAGCAAGATGTCCAGTTCCTATCACCGGCACTGTGTGTTACACTAATAGCAACAGCATCGCTACCACATTGGCTGAAGAATTCTTGGAATGAGAGCAACCCTTGCCCACCCGCTCCAACTCCCTGGCCAGGGAAGGATAGATGCCAGCAGTGGCCTCACATGCTGAATTTTACCTGTCGCCTCTAGTGCTGAGTGTATTTGCACAGAAGGACCGTTTAGGGTCAGCAATATTCAGGAGCAGCCTTGAGTATGGATGACTCAAAAAGTCAACCTGTTCCTTTGGGCACAAAGTCATCATCGGGGCAAGGCCTGCCAGAGGCTTGGGCACAGTCTAAGATGGTACCTCACCGTCTAGGAGCATGTGTCCTCAGCAGTCTCCATGACTGAAGTTCTCACTAAAACATCAGCACATGGAGGTAGAGTCCAGATGACCTGCCTCAGATGCCCCATGGGTGCCGTCAGCATCAGCTCCACACAAGCCATAGCCTGTCTGAGCAGGATTCTATTAGCCTGCCTCCAGGAGTTGGCCTGACCCTCAGCGGCATTCTTGAAACACAGCCTCACTCATCTGGAGGGCAGAGGCCTTTCTCTCATTCACTGCTACGTCTGCTGCCCAAGGTGGTGCTGCAGTGTGAACATCTCATGCACACTTGGAGGGTGTGCACCAGCACAATCAACTGTGAGTTCCATCTAATTCAAGGTGGCTGATTTCCCCAGGATGGCACCCCTGGGAACCTACCAGTGAAAGCACAAAAGCTCTTTAAAGAGACACTACTGAAAGTTAACTAGGTCCTCACAAGCCTGATACGGACTATGCCCGTGATTCCAATGGTGCCTCCAGCTCTGTTTCTGGGTGGTGCAGCCTGTGGTGAATAAGCCTAAATCAACTCACCCATTGGGAAGTTCAGTGCCTACCTGTCAAGTGACCAGGTGCCATGACTAGTTGGCAGGCAAGAGCCTGCATCTAGCTTATGGGAAGCAGTGATGAGGTTGCCTAGTTGAAGCAACATTAATAAGGGGGAAATACCAATACAGAGGGCTTCCCTGGTGGCTCAGAGGTTAAAGCATCTGCCTCCAATGCAGGAGACCTGGGTTCAATCCCTGGGTCAGGAAGATCCCCTGGAGAAGGAAATGGCAACCCACTCCAGTATTCTTGCCTGGACAATCCCATGGACGGAGAAGCCTAGTAGGTTACAGTCCATGGGGTCACAAAGAGTTGGACACAACTGAGCGACTTCACCTTACCTTACCTCACCTTACCAATATAGGACTATCCCAAATCAGCCTGATGGCTCTAGAAATCCTAAAGTCAGAAGGGGGAGAAAAAGAACAATAGTCCAAAAGAGCCCACTTCACAGGGCAGCAGAGTGTGAGTAGGAGGGCCCCAGAGAGAAGAACACCTTGAGTCACAGGCAGAGAGCAGAGCTTTCTTCACGGGCTCCCAGCAGCAGCTCAATGACAGCAACTGTGGCAGGAAAGATCAACCCAGAAGCAAGTGACATTGCAGACCATCTAGAGACTGACCATCATGATCTCATCGGCCGCACATAGCTGCATATCCAAGTAGGTTTTGTGTTTTATCTAAGGTAGGTAAAATTCTTTCAAAGAGAAGAGACTGGATTGGGCTCTAAGGATCTCAATTAACATATCTGCATCATCCCTAGAAACCAATTCTAGAAGAGACCATCAGGTATTAGCAGGAAATCATGATATTTCACCTCAACCAGGGTATGTTGGACCAATGGACCCAATATCCAAGCTTGAAAGAATTCTAGGAATAGTTTTCTTCATAGACCCAGGAAGTGTCTTGTATGTATTGTGTATGTCCCTATCAATGGGACAGTCCAGGTCCCATTCCTGGCCATGTTCTCTATGTGGCTTTCTCCTTTGGTACCATGGGACTCTTTATTTAGCACAAATCCACTCTAGTGACTCATCAGCCTTTGTTAATTCCCCTGCAATGGCATTCTGAAGGGCTAGGAGCAAGAGTCCAAATTTTTCCTTGTTACCTATTGATATGGACAGCACTCCCATCCAGAATTCCAGTGCTGCTACCTGTTTCCTTGGAGGTCCTACTCCTGCCATAGCTTTTGGGTAACACCCATGTAAATGAAGCCTGCCCCTGATGGATGGTAAGTATCAGCCTTCCAAGGTGGACCCAAGGAAGCTAGCTACCCTAGCTGAGTTATTCCTTTAGCATCCTGAAGTCTAGACAACTGAACTGTCAGCATAGTCCAAGGGACCCTAATTTTTCCAATGAGACATTCTTAGTCCCCCAGGTTCTGGGTCTCATAGAGGGAGCTATATCAGGAAGAACCCTTATACCGCTTCCGAAGATCTCTTGCCACTTAGCCCTAAGACTGCGAGGTCAATCCATTGTCCAGAGACCAGGGATGCCTAGAAAAGAATATGCCGTCACATCTAGACCTCTGGCCCCTGGCCTTATAGTACCAGCAGTTTATAAACAATTTATCACCTAGTATGCCTCCTGTACCTATCAGTTCAATTGCAAGGAGAAGTGGCCCAGGGGCATACCTACACTCCGAATTTGACTCTCTTTCTCAGGTTAGAGAATAAATGAAAGCTTTAAGATTTTATGATTAAGATGATTCTCATATATAGCCTGGAAGTCAGTGCAAGGTGTTAGAGTTGTATTTACACCCACACCTGCCTGTCCAGACACTGGCCACGTACTTAGATGTGAAGCAAAGAAACTAAGCGCATTTACCAACAGTCTATCCTGACAGACTGTGCCAAGGTCTGTTCTATTCATATTGTGAAATGATCTGTGGAAAGGTTGATTCTATAAAGAGCAAAATCCCACATTCAGAGTCACAGAAAACCACCCACAGGACTAGCGACCTGTGCTCACAAGGTCAAAGAAGAAATACAAGCTATGTCTCATTCCCATGCTACAAGTCCCAGGGATGGGGTGCCTAGTTTCTATAAGAAAAAAAATAACAACAATTTTTTAGTTAAAAGCAGAACCTGGACCACAGGAAAGAATCATACTGAGCTTAACAGACCAGAGAAGCTGTCTAAACTACATCCCATCCTCATTCCTCAAGCCCCAGGAACAAGGGTGCTAGGTTTCTACAAAAGACCCAGGTTTAGATCCTGCAGGAAAGCTGGACCACAGGAAAGGATCAGACCTACGCTCAGTATCAGAGGCAAGCAATCTATTCTCCATCCCAATGCCACACATCCCAGGGATGGGGGTCCCAGGTTTCTACAGGTAAAGAAACCGGGTTTTAGATCCAGCAGAAGAGTTGGACCACAGCAAGAGATCAGACCAGTGCTTAGCAGACCAGAGGAGCAACGTAAACTACACCTTGTCCTGATGCCCCAACTCCCAGGGACAGGGATCTCAAGTTTCTACATGTTTCCACAAGAAAACCCAGGTTTCGCATCCAGCAGATAAATTGGACCACAGGAAAGGATCATCCTGGGCTCAGCAGGCTAGACATAATGCAAGCTAAGCCTCATTCTTACGCCTCAAGTCCCAGGTTCCAACATCCAGTTATATTTTACTCTGAGTGTACACCCTAGGGAACATTCATGGAAGGTGAGAACATCAGGGCACATGAAGCAGTCATACCTGGGCTTGTCCCTAGCCTGAGGCAAAGCCAGTGATGGCTGTCTTCTTTAGTGGATGTAGGGATCTATGTGACACGTCCCCAGGTTGGTCCAGTCTATCTGGGTGCAGGATGCCAACTCATCTCTCAATCAGAAAGCCAACCTGAAACTTGACTTTCTCCTAGAGACAGAAGATGCCTAATAGCTGGATACATATGGTACTTTCCTTATCCAGCCCCATAACATAAAGGAATTTCCATGTTTTTGTCTTTCTGAAGATGATAAAAGCTTTTCATCTAAAGGTTAGGTGTCCCAGAGATATTGGGATCTCAGAAGCCTATGAGGGTCTCAAGGATACCCTGCCAGAGTTAACAGCAGCAGAGCCAAATACTTTCCCATTTTGAGGGAGTGAGACGCCTTGGACTGATAGGGCTCCTGGAGCTCTCTCCACTCAGCTAGTACATTCAAGGCCTCAATGGTGGAAATGTCTCTCACTCAATACCATGCCCTAATGCTGAGCAGTTGTTGACCTGCTGAAGCTGCTACTCTAACTCCACAGTTCTACTTTAGAGCTACTCTTGTTCCCACAGGCTTCTGAGTCTGGAGTAAGGAGGGAATATGGTAAGAAGATACGTTCTCGGGCTCATTTGTCTGTTGAAGGGACTACAGCAACAGGAACCTGAGATCACACTGGGGAATGCCAATAGGCATCAGTGGTCGTGAGTCTGGTTGAGATTCTGATACATCTAGTTCTGTTAGAAGGCTTCAGTTACACCAAGAGAATGTGAAGAGTGAGCAACTGGGCATCAGATGGTTCTCGAACACATTAAAGACTTCACAAAGTCATAGATCCCAGTGCGGTAGATTCTATAGCCAGGACAAAGAAAGCAAGCTTGGGAAACATGCCAACATAACCAAGAAGGGCTACAGTTGTACTGACCTGCTGCTGCTGCTAAGTCACTTCGGTTGTGTCCGACTCTGTGTGACCCCATAGACGGCAGCCCACCAGGGTCCCCCGTCCCTGGGATTCTCCAGGCAAGAACACTGGAGAGGGTTGCCATTTCCTTCTCCAATGCATGAAAGTGAAAAGTGAAAGCGAAGCTGCTCAGTCATGTCCAACTCTTAGCTACCCCATGGACTGCGGCCCACCAGGCTCCTCCATCCATGGGATTTTCCAGGCAAGAGTACTGGAGTGGGGTGCCATTGCCTTCTCCATACTGACCTAGACAGAAATAAGGAAAGAGGGTCAGATGTTTTGGAGGCAATAGTACGGAACCTGGGATGGGGCAGCCTAGAGGCCAGCCCAAGTGAAGGAAGTTGTAGCATCTCTGGGAGCACTTAAACACAGAAAGCAGAGAACAGAAGCAGATGCTGCTGCCACGGAGAAAAGTCTGGTGGGTGGGCCTCATAATCAGCAGGGGAAGGGCAGGGAGAAACGCTGTAAGCAATCAGGTTAAGACTGGCTCTCCCAGCACATTTCCAGCCTACAGTACAGTATATTCTCAAAGATGGCAACTGTGTGAGGTGATGCATGTAGTGGGCTGATTGTGATGATTACAGTGGGAGTCATGTTGTATGCTTTATCATTTGGCCAATCCTACCTCAAGACAAAGCTTCTGGGGAAGAGGTAGACGTCATCATGTCACGGAAAAACAAATCCATAGGAAGCCCTCGTGACAGAGGGAGAGGGAAGTAGTGAGCCAAGAGTGTGAGAATTTTAGGCCATGTGATGCTTTCTAGAGTTCTTTGTATAACTGGTCGCCATGAGCCACGTGCTCGGCCTGCACCTGCCATGATAATTCCATGTCTGTTCTTAACAGGGACAGTACTTAAAAAACAGAAGCTCTGAAAACTTTAGGCTTATCTCTTGAAACAGCCCTTCATTATGTAGGTGATGGGGGGAAAGGAAGAGGCTACCCCAAGATACATGGTTGCTCAAAGCCAAGTAATGTATATTCAACATCTAGTTTCTGGTTTACATGTAAAAAGCTTGGACGTTGCCGCTGTCCTGACAGGTTAAGCCGAGCAGACTATAAAATGGTTCTTGGACCCAAAAGAAGGGAGGATATTGGATTAAGCACTGTGCACTAGGGTTGGGGAGACAGATGAATATAAGGAGCCACAGTTTACCCCAACAGAAATTCAAGAGCTGCTGTGAGGACCAGTGCTGGAGTAGGACAATCAAGTGTAACTATGTTGCTGGGGGCTTGGTGCAGACAACCCTGTGAGTTAAAGGCTCCAGGGGGACCCAGTCACAGGGGCCCATAGTATCATGACATTTCCCTCCAAGAACTTGACTAGGCTTCCACAGTAAATAGGGGCTTCCGTGGTAGCTCAGCTGGTAAATAATCTGCTTGCAATGTGGGAGACCGTGCAATGTTGGGAAGATACCCTGAAGGAAGGCATGGCAACCCACTCCAGTATTCTTGCCTGGGGACTCCCCATGGACAGAAGGGTAAATAATCTCCTTGCAATGTGGGAGACCTGGGTTCAATCCCTGGGTTGGGAAGATCCCCTGAAGGAGGGCATGGCAACTCACTCCAGTATTCTTGCCTGAGGAATCCCCATGGACAGAGGAGCCTGGCAGGCTACAGTCTGTGGGGTTGCAAAGAGTTGGACACAACTGAGCGATTAAGTCAGCACAGCACAGCAAGCTGTAGGACATCAGGTTGTCAGCCAGCCACCTGAAGCTAGCTGAGAAATATAGAACAGATTCTCACAGCCCTCAGAAGTTACCAACACCTCCATCTCAGACTTCTAGCTTCCAGAACTGAGACAGTACATTTCTATTATCTGAGTCACCTTGTTTGTGGTACTTTGTTATGGCAGCCCTAGCAAAGAAACATGCAGGAGAGAAATGACTGAAGAAGCAAGAGAGTCCCTGTCATAGTCAGCCAGGGAAAAGCCCGGCACAGCAAGTAGTAGCTTTACTTATACCAATTCCTCAGCCAGGGCACTGACCGGGCTCCTGGGTATGGAGTAGTGGAGAAGTCAGGGCTTAAACCTGACTTTTTTTTCTGATAGACCACAAATGCCAAGAGCCCATCCTATAAATATCATGGCATGTTTAAATGGGGTCTAGGTTCCAAGAAGAACTCCATATTCAGAAAATCAAGAAGGCATCATATCAGAACCCAAGAGAAGTTTCCTTGCAGGAGCATACAAGTCCTAGGCTCAGCCAAATAAGGAGGAGAAAAAGCAAGGACTCTGAGGCTAAGCTTCAAGCAGCATCAGGGCAATGTGGTAGGAGCATCAGAAGCTATCCTTTGCAGCCATTGGGTAGAATGGTACTTGGGCTTAGAGCTAGCCAAATGTGTCAGCTTTACCAACTATGTGAGGTAGGGAGGGGGCAGGAAGAGGGTCAGATAATACACTCAAGACTGCAGAGCTCCATGTCCTCAAGAGGGTACAGTTCAAAGATTGCCAAAGCCCCAGGACCGTGGTTCCCCACCTTGTCCGCAGGAGATACATTCCAGGTGTCCCAGTGGATGCTTGAGGCTGAACTGGTAGTGAGCCCTGTGTGGACTGTTTTTACCTGTACATACCTATGATAAGATCAGTTGGCAAACTTATGAATTTTAGTGTACTGTCAGAAAGTTGTCAGTTTTGTTTCTCAAAATGTATCATATGAATGTATAATGTATTTCACGTCTTTTCCGTCTCAAGCACTTATCATGTACTATGTTTGTAAGCTTTTGGCGTTAGACTCAACAGCAAGACTAGCATGAATGCTGCCTTCACAACATCACAGATTACCACAGATTTTAGCAACCTCAGATTAGAATCTCTTTCCTTATATCAAGAACTTTCACCTTTTCACCTTTTATGGGAGACACTTTATGGATTCTTCAGCATATCTGAATATCAGCATCATTAGTCATGCTCTCTGAGGCCATTATTAGATTAAGGGTTACCTGAACATAAGCACTGCGGTAGCCCGCAGTTCATCTGATAACCAGGAGGTTTCTGCATGACTGGCGGGATATGCTGGACAAAGATGATTCATGTTGTGAATCATCTGTTCTGTGACATGATCATGCTCCACAGAACACACATATTATGAATTGCTTTTTTCTGAAATTTCCCATTTAAGATTTTCAGACCATACTTGACCACAGGTAACTGAAACCACAGAAAACAAACCACAGGAGGGGGAATGGGGACTTCTGTACATCCTTTGTCCTGAGCCAATTTTGTATATCAGAGATTCCACAAGTTTGCACTAGCAGCTCAGAGTTAACTCAACATCCATGGCATGAAGTTAAGTCTAAGCCACTCTACTAACATGACTTCCCCAGTCAAAGTGTCCCTCCCAAGATGAAGGCATAGTTTCAGCAAAGTACATTTCTAAAAGTCCAAGCAGCAAGCTGAATGAGCTGTTCCCACTGAAGGACTAATACAGTTAGAGAGCCAAATGAAGCCTCAACTGCCCCCTGACCCTCATGGGCAAGAATTGGAGTGAATACGCTGCCTTCTTCCCATCTTTTCCAAGGGCCATGCAGAAGCCTAAGTGTTGGGTGGCTAGTAGCAATGTGGGGGTGTCTCCCTGCTGGGGTTATCAGACGTAAAGGGGAGAGAAGGTTCAAGTTTCAGATAGCACGTAATATTGTAGTCTGAGCATGTCTCAGACATCCTGCATTTGATCTGTCATCCCTACCTGGAAAACTGGTCACCTGTGCTTTCTTGCTAAACAGACCCAAGAAATCATGGGAAGAGACATGTCCATGACCTACCTACAAACATCCTCACATGGAAGTCAAGATGTTCACTGAACACATTTGGGATATACACACTTGAGAGGCTTCCAGTTAACACAAGCCACCACACGAGGACAGATAGGGCACTTCCAAGAAAACAGTGAAGTTCCCCAAAGAACTCCAGGGTCTATGGGCTCATACTCAGAATGGCTGCCTTCTACCCTCCTGGCCACAGGCAGATGGCATTTTCTCTGGGCCCTCTACTTGAAGTTTCCTAGTGGTGACAACCACTTTGTGAGTATAGACGCAACACTAAATAGACTGTATTTCAAACTACAGTTAGTCATCCATTCCAGTTCAGGCTGGCTGCATAGCCTGGATCTTAACTGTGCCTCTGAAGTAATGCAAATTTGGTAGCTCTTAACCAGGAAGATCTCCAGCTGAGCATTATTGAATTAAGGTGAATATGAGCTTCCTTTTTGACTATTTTCCTATTCAGAAGACAATCACAGGAGCAGTTCCTTCTAAACTGCCGTACGGTTTAAATTGCTGAAATGCTGGGTTAAGAAAAAAATTGACGGGATAAATATGTCTATGTGTGATAGTCACTATTAATACCAAACCAGCATTTTCTAGTTTCCCAAACTAGAGAGTTGTGCAAAATTGACCCCAGGGCCAAGACAATGGACTGTTCTAACGCTACCTAGAATAGTTTTGTTTTCAGTACTTTAAGTCATACCAAGTAAAAACTATAGGTATTTAATGAATTAAGATACTATTTTTTTCTTAAAAAGTACTTATGGTTAGGGCATCATTTTGGTTACATCTCCAGTTTCTCTGGTGGCTCTGACAGTGAAGAACCTGCCTGCAATGCAGGAGACCCAGGTTTCAATCCCTGGGTTGGGAAGATCTCCTGGAGAAGGGAATGGCAACCCACTCCAGTATTCTTGCCTGGAGAATTCCATGGAGAGAGCCACCTGGCAGGCTACAGTTCATGGAGTCACAAAGAGTTGGACACAACTGAGCAACTAACACTTTCACTTTTTTCAATATGGTCACATCTCAATTTAGAAAGACTAAGCTGGCTAGCAAGGTTCCTTAGTTTTATATTTAGTCCTGAGTAAGCGGGAGGACACACCTGGTTCACTTGTCTGTTTCACTGTAGGTTGTCAGTCTCTTCATGATGAAGAGCTTCCCTCCACAGAATGTAAGAAAATCACAGGATTTGGCCCTTGATAGGGGGAGAAGAGAAACTTTGGGTAAGTAACCTTTGTACTTCAGTTTCTCTGACTGTAAAAGTAACACATATGCATGTATTTAGGATCCCTGAAATGTGTTAGTTTAGTCTTCAAAACATCCAAGATACCGCCTCAGTTTTCATGTGTGAAGTAGTTACTTTCTACCTTAAAGGAGTAGAGAATAAGGTGTTAGATACTTGAATTGCTTACTATCACTCTAGCATGAAAATTGCATTCAGATGCTAGTTAACACCCAGCCCATGAGCTCCATCAGTCATTAGTTCTATGATCTGAGTATTCCTCTAAAATACCTGGGCATGATACCATAAAAGGGGATGGGCAAAACTTTACCTTGGATATTTTACCTTGGTGATTTACCGGGGATATTTTTACCTATCCCTTAAGAGAGGATGTTAGGGAGCTTCTGAGAACACTAGCAGTAATTTTTGCTGTAAATGCCAGTTACACAGATGTTTACTTTGAAAGTTCATCCAGCTGTATACTTGATTTGTGGACCTTTCTGCATGTGTTTTCCATATGCACAAGGATGGTCATAACAGCCATATCCAAAGTAAAGTGAAACTGCAATTCAAGGCATACTCATAAAAAGCAAAGAGCAAGAGTCAGACTGTGTTACCACTAACAGAGAGAGTCACAGTCTAGAAGCCGGGGTACTGATAGTTTTGTAGTCATACAGGGGTTAGCATTGTGAGACTGTAAATGTTTACTCAATCTTCATAAGCAGTTTAAGTTATAATGAATTTCTTCTATTTACTAGTGAACTAACTTTGGGCAGCCATGGGACTCTCTCCTACCCATGGTACTCTTACCACGACTTTGAAACGGAAGATGGTATGAGTTGGACCATCATGTTCCAACTTGCTTTCCTGCTTTAGATGGTTGCTATGTCATTTCCCTACCTAACCTTTGCCTGCAAGTGTACTGGACCCATCCAGATACTTCTGTACAGATTGTGTCTCTGCCTGAAACTAGCTAGTGACTAAAATTCCCCATTTAAGATATCTGATTTGCTTCTAACCACTAATGTTTAAGATTGGGATGGTCAGCTTAGAAAAGCTAAGAAAACAAAGTAAGCAACATTTCATATTCAACAGTATGATAGGTTGTGTTAGTAACACTTTGGCATTTTCACAGACCTCAGCTTCAGTGGCTGAGACACTTCACATATCACATCACATCACTGCTCAGTGTAGGTGTTCCTGGTTCACCTCTCATGTTCCTGTTCAGGGACTGGGGCTTCTTCGGTACTGTGGCTTGACCTTCCCTGGAGTCTTCACCATTAAACTAGTAGATGTGGGGAAGGAAAAGATGGTGAGAAAACTATGGGCTATACTTACAATCAACTTGCATTTCTGGTCATGTTCTACTGGCTAGATCTAAGGGAGGCTAGAAGCTAGTACCCAGAAGACGCGGTACCCAGGAGGGAACTCACATGCAGGAAGCACTACCCATCTCTACCCCAAGTGTGTACTTTGAAAGTGTTTAAGCAATCTGAGATCTTCCCAAAGCCAAATATCTTTAATACACTACAGCCCATTTAACAGAACAGATTTTGTTTAAGATTCATTGAACCAAAGCTTTTAACTTGTTTTACCAATATGGAAAATATGTTTTTAAAAGAGATTGCTTTGCAATTCTCTGATAATGAGTGATGTTGAGCATCTTTTCATGTGTTTGTTAGTCATCTGTATGTCTTCTTGGGAGAAATGTCTGTTTAGTTCTTTGGTCCATTTTCTGATTTAGTCATTTATTTTTCTGGAATTGAGCTGCAGGAGTTGCTTGTATATTTTGAGAATAATTCTTTGTCAGTTGCTTCATTTGCTATTATTTTCTCCCATTCTGAAGGCTGTCTTTTCACTTTGCTTATAGTTTCCTTTGCTGTGCAAAAGCTTTTAAGTTTAATTAGGTCCCATTTGTTTATTTTTGCTTTTATTTCCATTACTCTGGGAGGTGGGTCATAGAGGATCCTGCTGTGATTTATGTCAGACAGTGTTTTGCCTATGTTTTCCTCTGGGAGTTTTATAGTTTCTGGTCTTACATTCAGATCTTTAATCCATTTTGAGTTTATTTTTGTGTATGGTGTTAGAAAGTGTTCTAGTTTCATTCTTTGACAAGTGGTTGACCAGTTTTCCCAGCACCACTTGTTAAAGAGATTGTCTTTTCTCCATTGTATATTCTTGCCTCTTTTGTCAAAGATAAGGTGCCCATAGGTGCATGGATTTATCTCTGGGCTTTCTATTTTGTTCCATTGATCTATATTTGTGCCAGTACCGTACTGTCTTGATAGTATAGCCTGAAGTCAGGCAGGTTGATTCCTCCAATTCGATTCATCTTTCTCAAGATTGCTTTGACTCAGTTCAGTTCAGTCTCTCAGTCGTGTCCGACTCTTTGCGACCCCATGAATTGCAGCATGCCAGGCCTCTCTGTTCATCACCATCTCCTGGAGTTCACTCAGACTCACATCCATCGAGTCGGTGATGCCATCCAGCCATCTCATCCTCGGTCGTCCCCTTTTCCTCCTGCCCCCAATCCCTCCCAGCATCAGAGTCTTTTCCAATCAGTCAACTCTTCGCCTGAGGTGGCCAGAGTATTGGAGTTTCAGTGTCAGCATCATTCCTTCCAATGAACACCCAGGACTGCTCTCCTTTAGGATGGACTGGTTGGACCTCCTTACAGTCCAAGGGACTCTCAAGAGTCTTCTCCAACACCACAGTTCAAAAGCATCAATTCTTCAGCACTCAGCTTTTCTTCACAGTCCAACTCTCACATCCATATATGACCACTAGAAAAACCATAGCCTTGACTAGACAGACCTTTGTGGGCAAAGTAATATCTCTGCTTTTGAATATGCTATCTAGGTTGGTCATAACTTTCCTTCCAAGGAGTAAGTGTCTTTTAATTTCATGATTCATTGATTAGGTCTAGTAATTTTCTGGTGGAGTCTTTAGGGTTTTCTATGTAGAGGATCATGTCATCTGCAAATAGTGAGAGTTTTACTTCTTCTTTTCCAATCTGGATTCCTTTTATTTCTTTTTCTGCTCTGATTGCTGTGGCCAAAACTTTTAAAACTATGTTGAAGAGTAGTGGTGAGAGTGCCTTGCCTTGTTCCTGACTTTAAGGAAAATGGTTTCAATTTTTCACCATTGAGGATAATGTTTGCTGTGGGTTTGTCATATATAGCTTTTATTATATTGAGGTATGTTCCTTCTATTCCTGCTTTCTGGAGGGTTTACCACAATGAAGTACCATTTCACGCCAGTCAGAATGGCTGCTATCCAAAAATCTACAAACAATAAATGCTGGAGAGGGTGTGGAGAAAAGGGAACCCTCTTGCACTGTTGGTGGGAATGCAAACTAGTACAGCCACTATGGAGAACAGTGTGGAGATTCCTTTAAAAACCGGGAATAGAACTGCCATATAACCCAGCAATCCCACTGCTGTGCATACACAATGAGGAAACCAAAATTGAAAGAGACATGGGTACCCCAATGTTCATTGGATCACTGTTTATAATAGTCAGGACATGAAAGCAACCTAGATGTCCATCAGCAGATGAATGGATAAGAAAGCTGTGGTACATATACACAATGGAGTATTACTCAGCCATTAAAAAGAATACATTTGAATCAGTTCTAATGAGGTGGATGAAACTGGAGCCTATTATACAGAGTGAAGTAAGCCAGAAAGAAAAACACCAATACAGTATACTAACGCATATATACGGAATTTAGAAAGATGGTGATGATAACCCTGTATGCGAGACAGCAAAAGAGACACAGATGTATAGAACAATCTTTTGGACTCTGTGGGAGAAGGCGAGGGTGGGATGATCTGAGAGAATAGCATTGAAATATGTATATTATCATATGTGAAATCGATTGCAAGTCCAGGTTTGATACATGACACAGGGTGCTCAGGGCTGGTGCACTGGGATGACCCAGAGGGATGGGATGGGGAGGGAGGTTGCAGGGACGTTCAGGATGGGGAACACATGTAAACTCATGGCTGATTCGTGTCAATGTATGGTTTTTGCCATACCACTACAATATCATAATTAGCCTCCAATTAAAATAAATAAATTTTAAAAATAAAAATAAAATAAAAACAAAAAAATAAAAATAAAAGAGATTGCTTGTTTGATCTGATCAGTAAAAGTATGAAGTAACTTTAGGGATCAGTACCAACATGCCCCTGGTGCCTCAGGACTGGTTCTCTGCATTCTGTTAGCATTGACAATGTTAAGAACTTTTAGAAAGCCAGTGTTAAGTTTGTTTTAACCTGAAAGTACCCTTTTTGACAGATTTCAATCTGCTTATTTTATCAAAGGCCAACAGTTATGACCCCAGGCAGCTTTGACCTACCTGTTCTGTGGACATCTATAGAATCTGTTCTTTAAACTCACTTTTGAACACCTGAAATACCATGCATTCTAGTTGCTACAGAACAGTCATCTCCAGGAGCCTATGCTATATGCTTAATCTGATTCCCCATGGATCTTTTGGTATCTATCATTAGCTTAATAGTTTTTAATAAAATCAAGCCATTCATAGTTAAGATACGGAAACTGGTATGTAGAGGTAAAGAACAGTGCATTTATGCTGGTTTTTTTTAAAATAGGGGATCGCTCTTTAGAGATGAATGGTACGGATTGCAACCTGGCAACATTTAGTAAGTGGAATTAGGTGATGGTCAGTGGTTGTTAACCTCAACAAGCAACAGGAGAAGGTATATACCTCTTGTTGTTAGTACACAGCTACCTAAGTAGTCTTACCAAGAAATAAACTTGAATCTCACCTTTTAGAGCCAACTATAGACTGTAGGAAACACAGTGATTAGAGGAACTTCAGTAAATCAGAGATGCGATTATACTCCCAAATGTAGGCAATTCTGTAGGACAAAAGACCCTGTTGAATTGCAAGGTAAGATGAATATATTGAGATGTTAAGACTCCAACCATCATACTATGCAAGCCTTTTTTGGATCTTAGTTCGCATCAAGACTAGAATGAACTAGAACTGGTAAAATGTATACTCAAAATATAATTGACAACTTAGTTTTGTTTAGATGTGACTAGTATTGTTAGGGTTCCCCTCCCCCACAACTTCCTGAGAAACACTTAGCTATTTACAGAAAGTATAAGGGACATATTTTTACAAATAGGACTATTCAGTCTGTTTCTAGGACACTAGAACATGATAGACAATTAGACATCCTCCCAAGTTCTTTTGAGACCCTTTAGCTTCCCTAGTGGTAAAGAATCGGCCCCTAATGTGGGAGACTCAGGTTCAATTCCTGGAGAAGAGAATGGCTACCCATTCCAGTATTCTTGCTGGGAGAATTCCACAGACAGAGGAGCCTGTTTAGCTATAGTCCATGGGGTCGCAAAGAGTCGGACGTGACTGAGCAACTAACACGTTTGCTCTTCAGTAGTAGGGTGGGCAGGCTTCCTGGAATAGGACCCAAAATATCACAGCCCACCATTATCTCAAGCTTAACACAGCTTAGATCAAAGCTGCTGAGCTCAAATCAGGCTCTTTCAACTAAGCACCCCATTTCTCTGTCTACCTTCAGCAATAAGATCCTGCTTCTTCCCTCCCCTACCATAAAAGTAAGGACCACCTAACAAAACATGCAAGTGTAAGGCACATGCCCAAGTCTCTAGGAAGCATGGGACAAAGAGTCTAGTACATCTTGATAGAACAGTATTAGAGGCTAGTGCATCTTGATTTTCTCCCCTCCCTAGCATTCACTTTTGCATTTGTGGTCAATAAATGGGAAGGCAGGTGTGAGAGAGCATTGCACTTCTACTTCCCCTCAGAACGATTTGTTCTCTCATACCTTTCAATAGGAAATTCATCACAAGTCTATAGACTGACCTCTACTTTACACTTTCCTAAGCAACAGTCTCTTAAACAGGCTAATCATCCACCTGCGCCATGGGCCCTTCGCTTTCCTGTTTTAGGCAGCATCATCTTAATTTTGGATTGCCTTCCCATTGTTGTTTATCAAAATAAAATCTCACCTTTATAGGACACCAGAAAACACCCTATTTCTTCCTTCTATTGCCAAAGTGTTAGAATTGGCTATGTACCATGCCATCTTCATTTCTTTAGTCCAATCAAGTTTCCAACTACACTGCTAAGTAGCATCTATGGATACTAACTTACTCCTATTTGGTAGGTCCAATACATGCTTCCATTCCATTCACCTTACTAAGCCTTCCACATTGATTTCTTGAAGCTCTCCTTTGCTACCACAAATTGTTTTTGCTCTTCAGTATACATCATCTCCTGTTTCTCAGTACCCTCTGCCAGTATAGTTCTTAAAGTTGGGGGTCCTCTGGGCACCCTATTTTCACAGATGGGCTATTTCTGAAGATATTTGGTAATTATATTTTAGACAATTCCAAGTATTTCCCTTCCTTACTTTGGGGAGCTCCAAGTTCAGTTTTCCAATTACCTATTATTTCTACTCAGATGTCTTATAGGCAGTGCAAATCAAGCTTGCCCAAAACAAATAATTTTTCCTATGACTCCTCTAGCTAGTATGGTTTTCTAGCTCATCAACTGAGCATTTATACTTAAATTTTGATTGCCTAGTATCTCTTTAATTTTTCCTTCTCTCCTTAAATGTGGTCACCAAGACCTGTCATTTCTACCACTTAAATCTTAAACTCATCCATTTTTCCTCTTGTATGTCATCACTTCTAGCTAACACTGCCTTCTTAGCTTGGATTTGCCCTGCTCAGCCCCCACCGTGCTTCCTGCCAGAGTGACCTTTCAGGAAACTGATGGCACCTATTTCAGTGGCTATGCTAACATGGTCTTGAACTCTGTGTAGGAGTCAAGGATTAACAGATGAGTCATTCTAGCTATCTTAAGCATACGTAGGAACACAAGTTTGCAATATCTTTAAGAGACTTCAGGCTAGCTACTGAGAGTTACCAGAGCAGTATTCGAGAACTTGCCAACAAGGAAAGCTGATACCTTTGCCATGACCTAGAAGGTGAGGAATTAGAACTACCTAATTTCCCTAACACCTACTGGAACAATAAGCACTATCCCTAGATCCTGGCTTGCTGAGAGAAGACAGCCTCTGTTGCATCCAGTTAGCAGAATATGATTACATATAGAATCTTAGTTATAAGAATGTGAAAAACAAAATCTGGGAAATAAGTTTTCTATTTTCTGAAGTATAGGAAGCAAGTGGAGTACTTAGTAAGGAAAGTGGATGTACCATACTTCTATATAATCGGACCTTGTCCCAATCTTCCTATTAGCCTTATTTTGTGTTTCTCATCTAAGATTTTAGTTACAGTTCCATCCCAAAACCTAGGTTGGCTTTAAAGTCAGTTACTGGATCAACCTGGAAGATTAGCGGTATAGGCATCTAAGGTTTCCCAAATATCCTTCAAGACTCACTTATGAGGCTAGGTCAAAGAACAGCAGGTCCTAGTATCTAGATATTTGTCTACATCCTAGCAGTCCAATTTTTGCCCTAGGACCCAGGATAATTGTGGTTTTGTTTCTTTAGGGTAGAGGAGCTATCCAAAAGATCTCCACCCTCATGGTCAGACAGTGGATGCTTTCTAGTCACATAGCAATTGTTTTAGCATTGAGGAACTGCCAAGCTGACTAAAAGCAATTGTGCTATTTTCTCACCAGCAGTGATACAATTTCCAGTTTGTCTACCTCAACATTTGTTTTCATTACTCTTGAGAGTCGCTTGGACTGCAAGGAGATCCAACCAGTCCATCCTAAATGAGATCAGTCCTGGGTGTTCATTGGAAGGACTGATGTTGAAGCTGAAACTCCAATACTTTGGCCACCTGATGTGAAGAGCTGACTTATTTGAAAAGACCCTGATGCTGGGAAAGATTGAGGGCAGGAGGAGAAGGGGACAACAGAGGATGAGTTGGTTGGATGGCATCACCATGTCAATGGACATGGGTTTGGGTGGACTCCGGGAGTTGGTGATGGACAGGGAGGCCTGGCGGGCTGCGGTTCTTGGGTCGCAAAGAGTTGGACGCAACTGAGAGACTGAACTGAACCTAATCAATAACACTTGCACATTGCCTGTGTCAGCCCCTTTGGGTCCTTCAGTGCTGGGTATGCCCCTTTCTCTCCCTGTCCCTGTCTTTACTCTCTATAAACCACACCCCTGAACCCTACTCCTAAGAGTTTGGCTGATGCTTTTATTGGTAGCAGTGCAAACAGTTGACTTATTGGAAAAGACTCTGATGCTGGGAGGGATTGGGGGCAGGAGGAGAAGGGGACAACAGAGGATGAGATGGCTGGATGGCATCACCGACTCAATGGACATGAGTTTGGGTGAACTCTGGGAGTTGGTGATGGACAGGGAGGCCTGGTGTGCTGCAATTCATGGGGTCACAAAGAGTTGGACATGACTGAGCAACTGAACTGAACTGAACACTAATCAAGTATAGGGTCTTAGAATATAGGTTTACTAACAAAATTTAGTGTTTGGCAGCACTTTTCTACCTAAAGACATACCAAAATTAGATACTTTGTTTCACTGTAGATCAGCCCTGCTCTTTTGTGGTCAGTTTTGATGAAGAACACTAACTCTGAACCTCAGATTTCTCAAAAAAAAAAAAGCTCGATTTTCTTTATTAGTAACTTTGTATGGCCACTTGTATTCAATTTTTGCTTAACTCTTAAGAAGTTTTGTACCTCTGTAATATCCTCAATTTTTCCTTTTAGCACCCAAAACCTAAAATATTTACTATTTGGGCCTTTGTAGAAAGGGCTGCCGACTCTATTCAAAGAGAAAAAAACAGAACAATTCTAAGCCTGCTCTGATATTAGCAATGTAATTCATTAAAAATAGTATCCAATTTTCACCTTTAGAAGATAGTGTAAGATCTCACCCAAACCCAGGCAGGCAGAATATTGCATTTGAAAATGTGACGATAAGGCAAATTCAAAGTAAGGCCATTTCGACTTAAGGAACAGAAGCCTGCCTGACAAGAACCAATTCAGGCTGGAAGGAGTTGCAAGCCCAAAGCTCCACATGCTTAGCTAATCTGGCTGCCTTCATTTGCCATTAAGTGGTCTCTTGTGGTTTCCCTAAGCCTCTCATCACTAACCATTTCCAAAGTGAAGATTCAGTCATTAAGCAGGTTGTGAAGACACCACATGTGAATGAGCAGACAGGCATGGAGTTACTGTCACATCACAGCCCCTGCAGCCTTTTTCACCAGCACAACTGTATTTTCAGCTTAAGTGTTAATTCCAAAAGTTAGCTACTGCTAGTTCCTTACAAGACTAGTTCACTTGAGAACTGGCAGGTCAGGTAGAAGGAGCTAAGAGCTGCATTAAAAAACACACACACACACACTTGTTACATTTACTGTCAGTCACTAAATACATCTCAAAGAAACCAGTGGGTCAGACTTTCTCCATGTTACAATGTTTGGTCTTAATACTATGGCATTGATTAAAAAAAAAAAGGTAGATTCAATTACATGTCACCTTTTACTCCACTCTGCAAGTTACAGATGTTTATAACCTCCTATGCAATTCATGGGGTCGCAAAGAGCCGGACACGACTGAGCGAGTGAACTGAACTGATGTTCATGGAACTTCAGTGAGAAGGCGTATGAATGACAGAAGTAGCCATCATTTTCAAGTCTTTAGACACAGCAAAATATCCCCAGAAGTTAGCTTTGAGAAGTTGGGTTTATTACAGAGGTACAAAACTTCTCAAGAGTTAAGCAAAAATTGAATACAAGTGGCCATACAAAGTTACTAATAAAGAAAATCGAGCTTTTTTTTTTTTTTTTGAGAAATCTGTGGTTCAGAGTTAGTGTTCTTCATCAAAACTGACCACAAAAGAGCAGTGCTGATCTACAGTGAAACACCACAGATGGACTACAGGTCTAGTTAGAGTCCTATTCACCACACTTCTATTTCATATAGGAGCCCAAGATTGCCATAGTCCCTAGAATGCCCAGGAAGTTATTGATGTTCAGAAATGAAAGAAAATACATGGCCTGAAGATATTTCAGAGGGGTCATGGGATTATGGTCAAGACTACAGAGAACTCTGGGACGTCTATAAGATCACTGATCTGAGGCCAGGAGATTGGAAGCCCAGCATCTGACCATAACAAGTATTGATGGTCAGGATAGAAGTAGTACCACCAGCAGTGGTTCTGCAAGTACAACTGCAGAAGTCAGAATTTCCTACTTTTATGTCTGTTTACATTTCTAAACTAAATATTAGAGTAGAAAAGGGAAGACGGTTCGACCTTGAGGGTAAGGAGTCATTAACACACAAATCACTAGTCGTAACAGAATGAGACTAGAGAAGGATGGAGCAGAAATATTTGGGCTTGTTTAGTCACATAAAAATGAGACTGGTGACTGGAAAAGGTATCAGTCCTAGAAAGTGACAAGAGATATCTGTAAGACATGAGGAGTTCCCACCAAATGAGAAGAGAATTCCAATGGGAGAGATTAAGGGCATCAACAGGCAGTTCAGGAGAAGGAAAGAATGATTGGTACAGTTTTGCTAATCAGAAATACAATTTTATAGTGATCATCTTTCCCCCATCAAGTTAAGTCTATGTTCTAATGGAGATGAGGTAGGAACACTGCCAACTTGAAGGAGTGGTCTGCCAGCTATGAAGGATGGTTACACTTACCATCCTTGGTAACAAGGAACGTGCCTGTGTCCAGCAGTCCTGTGGGTAGGGAGACCCTTCAGACCTCCAATGCGAGGCACTGAGAGGCTTTCAGTTCTTCATAGCATAGACAGAGATGTGAGCAGCACGGAATGCCCACTATACCACCAGCACCACCTCCTCTCATGCAGCAGCAATGTGGCAGAGTCTCAGAGTCTGATTGGATACGCTCCCTCTCTTCAGCATAGTCATTGCCCCCAGATTGAGTTTCTAGTTCTAGCCTAAGCCCACTCCCATGGCTTCAGAATGGAGTGAGAATCCCAACAAGTCTCCAGTGCTGCTCCTGGGCTAGCCCATGAACTAAGCACAGGCCAGACAGCCCTACTCAGGGCCCCTCATCCACTCTGGGTGACAGTTCTCCAGGCTCACAGCACACGTTGCAAACCCAGACCCAGCTTTCCAAAGCCACGTGCTGTCTCTGGTCATTTGGCATTTGATGTTCTCATGATAGCCACATTCCTGAAACTACTAGAGGAGTCTAGGAAGCACTAGACATCAAGTTTTGACATAGCTGAACTAATACAGATCAGGCCACTTGGTTCATAGTTCAGTTCAGTTGCTCAGTTGTGTCTGACTCTTTGCGACCCCATTGACTGCAGCACTCCAGGCTTACCTGTCCTTCACCAAGGGACATAGTAAAAGACCCCAAATCAAATTCACATGCACCATGGGTAAGAACTGGCCTTCTACATGTTCATGAACTCAACCTTACGTTCAGTTCAAGTCACCAAGTCCCTGGAGTTACTGATTTGTTCCTTTACTCCATGTCTCACCCAGAACTCAGGTAAACAGCATTGGCAGGGAACACCAGGTCCTCTGAATAAACCAAGCTGAGGCCAACTCTCAAAAAGAGAGACCATCTTCCCTACACTGACCTGAGAGGCTTTAATCCAAAACACAAGGTCATGGGTGAAAACATACCCCAAAGTCCTCTTAAAAGCAAGGGGACCAAAAAAACAAAAAACGAGGGAACCAGGGAGCCCGGTACTCTGCAGTCAGGGTCGGGAGGGGTTGGGAGAGTGGACAGCTTGCCTCCCCTACAGTGGAGCCTCCACCTTAGGAACAAGCCAAGCATTACTAGGGCTGCAGTATTCTTACTCTGCTGTGCACCCAAGGCAGAGGCCCCAGCCTATACTGGGGCTGGGGAAGGAGGGAGCCCCACCTGTCAGCTGCCCTTCAGATGTGTTGCAGAGACAATCATATATACAATTATGGCTCTGTCTCAGACTTGAGAGGGAGACTTCACCCCCAAGACCCAAAGACAGTCTGGAAAACTTAGGGTCCTTCTGCTTCTTAAGTTCCACGCAATCCAGGGGGAAAACCATGGCGTGCAGGGATGTTCTGGGATTATTTGGATCATGATTATTTAGGTGAAAACCAGCTCTAGCACATGAGGAGCTTAAGTCATTGCTGTCCACGAGAAAAAACACTGAGAAACTAGTCAATGATTTCTTGGGTCCATTAGAAAACCAAGGTCCTAGGGCAAACCACCATGCCAAAATTTACAGATAGAGGAGTATATGGAATCACAACCAACATCCAGAAGCTCTGGGAACCAGGAACTGGAAGAAACTCTTTGACAGGGAACTAGAGGCCAAGTTGCTGGACTAGCTTGAGAGTGCGAGATTCTAGAGGCCATAGCAGTAGAAGGCCCTGTACTTCATGGGTTTCTTACCTTTAGAAATACCAGCCTCTCATGATCATCAGAAAAATCCTCTCTTCAGGCAGGCAGAAGGGAAAAGCCACCACTTTGAAATAGACCTCTGTTTTACGGAGGGTGCTCTGGGCATATCTTCCAAGGGCAGCTATGTTAGCCTCACCTGACCCAAGGAAAGGATACTTAGCCAGATCCAGCCGCTCTAGCTTTCCTGTCTCATAGGAGCTGAGGCAAGAGGCCTAGATGCACTTCTGAAGATCACAGCTCAAGGACTCAGGCTTGCTACAAATCAGACTATACGATGCTTTCTCTCTTTTCTACCCCTCACCAATGTGGATTACAACACATTGATCTGAGCCACAAGACCCAGATCCTATTTAAGGAGGTGTTCTTAGGGGATAGGCAATAGGAAAGGGGAAACGACTAGAGCCTCTGGCCCCTTCAGCTACCCTCTACTCAGCCAAGTCCAATTATCACTTTCTATCACCCAATAGGACTAGATTTCACAAAACACAAAAGGCACATAATGTCTGGAAAGAAAGCAAGTACCAGAATCAGACTTAGATTTTGGAATGGGAATCGGATAGGAAATTTAAAGTGATTGATTAATATGTTAAAGATTCAAATGGAAAAAGGCAACGTGCAAGAACAGAGGGGTAACATAAGATGGAAATTCTAGAAATGTTTAAGAGGAAGTGCTAGAAGGACTTCCCTAGTGGACTGGAATCTGCCTGACAATCCAGGGGACTCAAGGTTTGATCCTTGGTCAGGAAACTAAGGTCCCACATGCTGTAAGCCTGCTTGCTCCAGAGCCCCCGCTGCAACCAAGACCCAATGCAGCCAAATAAATTATTTTTAAAAGGAAATGCTAGAGGCTAAAACACTAGCAGAACTTAAGAATGCATTTGATGGATGCATCAGTAGATCAAATACTGCTGAGGAGAGGAATGAGAACTTGAAGATAATGTCAATATAAGCTTCTCAAATGCAATGAGGAAAAAGAAAAATTGACTCAGATCCCTGACCGGAAGGTCTTCAGTTAGTCCTCTTCTGCATAGGCCCAGAAGCAAGTGTTCTAAGAAAGAAGGATCCTGAACCAACTCTGCATGAGGTTCTCCCAAGGCACCCAAGTCCTGTCTGAGGCTAATGGGCAGAGCAGCAGAGCCTTCCCCAGTCCTCTATAGAGATCACTACCTCTCTGCCTGTATCTGGTAGCCAGCTTGGGGTTACCCTGCCAGGCGTGGTTCTGCAGGTCAGTGCTGGCCTCTCTGCCAGCTGTCTTTCTTGGAATAGGAGGTATGCAGGCCCTAGGCCTCTGTACTTGACTCTTTTCCCATAGTTATAGCATGTTCTTGAATTCCTAGTATTCCAGTGCCGCTGCCCAGTATCCAGCATATCCTGATACCCTAAGAGTTTTGAAGGCAATAAGATGTTAGAACCATAGATCTGCTGCTCTCCTTTGCAAGAACTCTCACATGGAGGCATATTCTAGGTGGCCAGCTTCCCCAGCCTTGTTAGTCCCTTTCTGAAGCTTCAGTGCCTGCAATCTGAAGTACGGAGGGCTCCTGCTGCCTTCCAGAAAGCCATTTCAGTTACCCTAACATAAACCTGGTACTTTTCTGCCTCGAGCCCTGACTTTCCAAGATGATCCCAGGTAGACCTTACACCTGGAGGAGGAAATGGCAACCTACTCTAGTATTCTTGCCTGGAAAATTCCAGAGACAGAGGAGCCTGGAAGGCTACAGTCCATGGGGTCGCAAAGAGTCAGACATGACTGACCACACACACACACATATATATAGACCTTCAGTTCAGTTCAGTCGCTCAGTTGTGTCTGACTCTTTGTGACCCCATGAATCGCAGCACGCCAGGCCTCCCTGTCCATCACCAACTCCCGGAATTCACTCAAATTCACATCCATCGAGTCAGTGATGCCATCCAGCCATCTCATCCTTGGTCGTCCCCTTTTCCTCCTGCCCCCAATCCCTCCCAGCATCAGAGTCTTTTCCAATGAGTCAACTCTTCACATGAGGTGGCCAAAGTACTGGAGTTTCAGCTTCAGCATCAGTCCTTCCAAAGAACACCCAGGGCTGATCTCCTTTAGAATGGACTAGTTGGATCTCCTTGCAGTCCAAGGGACTCTCAAGAGTCTTCTCTAACACCACAGTTCAAAAGCATCAATTTTTTAGCACTCAGCTTTCTTCACAGTCCAACTCTCACATCCATACATGACCACTGGAAAAACCATAGCCTTGACTAAATGGACCTTAGTCAGCAAAGTAATATCTCTGCTTTTGAATATGCTGTCTAGGTTGGTCATAACTTTCCTTCCAAGGAGTAGGCATCTTTTAATTTCATGGCTGCAGTTACCATCTGCAGTGATTTTGGAGCCCAAAAAGATAAAGTCTGACACTGTTTCCCCATCTATTTCCCGTAAAGTGATGGGACCAGATGCCATGATCTTCGTTTTCTGAATGTTGAGCTTTAAGCCAACTTTTTCACTCTTCTCTTTCACTTTCATCAAGAGGCTTTTTAGTTCCTCTTCCCTTTCTGCCATAAGGGTGGTGTATAATTAACCATAGCCTCTTGTTGAAGCAAAGGCAGGCTTGCAGTCAAGAGTCACCAAAGTGGTCTCTTAGAAGTCTTAGCTGGCAGAGTATAATGTGGATTCCCTGTGTGTGTGCACGCTAATTTGCTTCAGTCATGTCCAACTGTTTGTGATCCTATGGACTGTATCCTGCCAGGCTCCTCTGTCCATGGAATTCTCCAGGCAAGAATACTGGAGTGGGTTACCATACCCTCTTCCAGGGGGATCTTCCCAATGCAGGGATGGAATTCATGTCTCTTATATCTCCTGTATTGGCAAGGGGGTTCTTTACCACTAGTACCCCTTGGGAAGTCAACCTGGGTTCCCTACCCAAATCAATACCCATGCTCTGCAACAGGAATTTGCCCTTGCCAGTAGGGCAGCATCTTCAACTCACGTATGATCTGACTTTAAAAGCTAGGAATTCTGAAGATTCAGGAGAAACCAGATGAGAATTAGAATAAAAGTTTCAGCATCATTGGATGTTAAAGCCCAGGGTTTGTACAAGTCAAATAAACAAACAAAAAACCCATAAATGATTTTTCTTGAAGAATCAAGAGGCAGAACTGATAGAAGCTAAGGGGCAAGGATCTTTTGAGTAGACATCAAGATGCTATGATGTAAGGTTCGGGAACAAGACTAGGAGGTCCAGGTAGTGCCTAGTATATATGTAAGCATGAGGGCTAGTGTCTAACATAACCTGAGCCTAGAAGGCACTTGGGAGTGGAAACATCTCCTGTGACCCACCGATAGGGACCAGAGATGCTCATGTTGCTTGCAGTTTCTATTAGTCTACCCTGACTTGATCTAGGTGGTCTTGGATATTGTCACTGATCATCTCCACTCCCTTTGCCAGAAGCATCCAGGGAAGAGGCCCCATGGTCTAATTAAACTGACCTTGACCTTCCTTCTCCATTTCAAGATGGAGTAGCAGGTACACAGTGGTTGTTCTACCTGTTCCCTAGCAGTTGTTAGGTGGACAAACAGGCACATAAGGAATCAATCCTTCCCTAGTCTGCAGAGACACTGGTGCCTGCGTAGGCCCTACCCTCCTACACGGGCAGATATCTCCTAACACAATTTCCTCCAGTTCCCAAAGCAGCTCCCCCAGCTCACAGCCATACTTCTCTGTCCTCCCTAGCATTGTAGGCTCCACTGCCTCCAGCCCAGGAGGATGCTGACCAGCTTCCTTCCTCAGGGTAACAGGTTCAGCAAGACCCAGGATCATTAACAAACATGACTCAAGTCACTTCCTTTCATCCATATGGCAGGGACTTGTGAGATCATGTCAAGCATAGAAGACTCAAGAGGAAGGGAGAAAGGGGCAGAAGTTAAGGTGTCCAAGAATTTCCTAAATAAGACAAGCCCAAAGGTCTAAGTTCAAACTTTCAGGCTGAATAGATTAAGAATGTAGGCATGTCAGTTTAGGTAACAAATCCTCAAAAGAGCCTAGAAGAATACTGCTAATGCTCATAGTTGACTTTGCCAGAGCAAAAGAAGCCAGGACATAGTTGGAATGACACTTTGATAACGAAGAGGGCAGGAGCCGATCCAGAACTCTATACCTGCCAAAGACATCCTTCAGAATTTAAGATGAAGACAAAATGTCATCAGCAGACTCACAGGAAATACTGAGTTTGGCCAGAAGGCAAGTGATTCCAGATGGAATCCCAGATATCTGGAAGGGGTGAAGTACCCAGGAAAAGTATAGTCAGTAAAGTCAAGATTCAGAGAAAAGCAGTAGGACCATGTAAGCAAAGCTGTAAGAACCTACGTGGAACACAGCAATCCTTGGGTGAGGTTAAGCTGCATATTCAAGTAGTCAGTTACTTAGAGTTACTTTCCATCCACCTCAGGATTAGAAGACCCTATGGAAAGCCTCAAGTCTTTTAACACAGAGAACTGAAAGCCTGCCACAACAGTAAAGGTGGTTTAGTCCTTTGGCTCTTGCAAAGGGCTTTGCATCTTCCAAAGAAAAGTTGTACAGGCAAGTCCCTACACTGTGCTCTGGGTCTCCCCATCACCTCGTTATCTGTCATGAGACAGAAAGAGGTACCGAGAGAGGGTCTGAACGTCCTCACAACTTCTCAAACACTCCAGTGACCCTAGACATGGGAAAAGTAAAGAACCAGGAAAAGACTGACATTAAGGTCAAGAGCAGACAGCTTTACCCCTGAAGCAGAGAAGGCAAGGGGTACCTTCCAAAACACTGAGTTAAAAATCATAGTACAAGAAAGCAAAGACCTAGGGATTTCACAATGGACTTAGTATATTTTATTAAGTACTTGTTTCACTTCTGTGTGCTAGGACTGCCAGAACCAGGGCAGCCAAATTTGTAATCAGCTGATGATACCCTTTGAGACTTTTGGAAAATTAGGGATTTGCATCTAGTTTCTGCTCTTATAGTGCTGGTCTCAGTTGCTAGCTACCCTCTGTCAGGATCTGGCCCAGAAGAGTGAGCTAACTGAAAACACAGACAGCCACAGGATGGGAGATGTTGTGACCTGGAAGGGTGTGGTTCTTCCAGGATAGGAGGCAGCCTGGTGGCTGTGGAGGAATTCAGAACCAAGGTAGTTGGAATTATGTTCCTGCTTCTCACCTATTACTCCGGGAGGGAGCTCACCTTATACCTGCAGCAACTCAACTTTCTAGGCCAGGGAAAAAGTCAAGACCTGGCAGAATCCATGAACTAAGGAAGAACAGGTGGGGAATTGCTTGACGAGGGACCATCTCCGCTCTGCCACCCTCTCCCCATGGCTGGGTATTTACAGTCTCTCTGTTCTATCATCCCTTACGCCTGGCAAGCAAGGGCAGGCTCTGCCCTAAGAAAACCTTTTGGGGAGTCATGAGTGATTAGCTGATTTCTCAGCACCAGAGTGCTTCACCCTAGGGTTCATCTTTCCTCCCACCCAGAGCTCAGCAAGCCCTTTTCTGGTCTCCCTAAATAGATATTGCTGGAAGTAGTCAACACCCCCAGGGAAAATGAGCTCAAGCCAAGTGAGACATTAGGAATGCAACTATTCCAAGGTGGTTAACTGCATCAGATTCCAGAGGTAGAAATAACAGACCAGACCAAAGACTTTAAATGCTCAGTTAGTCATAAAGATAGTTAAAATGAAGGATATGTCCAAGAGTCCCATCACTTCATGGCAAATAGATGGGAAACAATGGAAACAGTGACAGACTTTATTTTCTTGGGTTCCAAAATCACTGCAGATGGTAGCTGCAGCCATGGCATTAAAAAACACTTGCTCCTTGGAAGAAAAGCTATGACAAACCTAGAGAGCATATGAAAAAGCAGAGACATTACTTTGCCAGCAAAGGTCCATCTAGTCAAAGCTGTGGTTTTTCCAGTAGTCATCTATGGATGTGAGAGTTGAACTACAAAGAAAGCTGAGCACCGAAGAATTGATGCTTTTGAACTGTGATGTTGGAGGAGACTCTTAAGGGTCCCTTGGGCTGCAAGGAGATCCAACCAGTGCATCCTAAAGGAAATCAGTCCTGGGTGTTCATTGGAAAGACTGATGTTGAAACTAAAACTCCAATACTTTGGCCATCTGATGTGAAGAGCTGACTCATTTGAAAAGACCCTGATGCTGGGAAAGATTAAGGGCAGGATGAGAAGGGGACAACAAAGGACGAGATAGTTGGATGGCATCATCGACTCAATGGACATGGGTTTGAGCAAGCTCTGGGAGTTGGTGATGGAGAGGGAGGCCTGGTGTGCTGCAGTCCATGGGGTGGCAAAGAGTCGGACACGATTGAGCAACTGAATTGAACTGATGTCTAAGAGACTGAGTTTGGCTAAGGAACAGGCAACCTTACTTGGAGCATGAATCAAAAAGCCTCCCAGAAGGAAAGATCAAAAGTAGTTAGAAAAGCCAAGACGTGGAAGCTGGACAAGCCAGCAGTAATGCTGAAGGAATCTTAGAGACAGGAATGTCTGAAGGGACTGCTCAAGGTTTAGAGATATTGAGGATGGAGTAAAGAGGCCCATAGAGAAGGGAGAGGTAAGGAAGCCAGCCCTACAGGATTCGGCTCTGGGATTCTTACACTTTAGAGCCTTAGACTCCAGTCGTTGGAAGTTGGAGGGAGGCACATCACTCCAGACCAGAGTCAGACTCGCTTCCCAGTGAATGTGAGTAGAGGGGTGAGGCTGGGCTCTCTGAGGAGGTGGCCTTCCAGAAAAGAGAGCTAGGAGGGCAGCTCTCCAAGCACAGAGGGAAAGCTGGGGACCCTGCCTCCACAGGCAGGACGGCATCTAGATCTCTGAGCAAGGGCCCATCATAGCCACAGGATGGACGGACGAGCACCCTGGCTCCCTGTCAGATGGCAGGAGGCACTGGTACCAGCGTGGCCCAGCCTTTGAGGCCCCAGCTGCTGCCCTAAGGCCGGGGAGGGCCAGGGCAGCCTGGCTCAGGCTGCTCCAGCTAGGGAGGGGCACCTGCAAATCTTCTGATGCCACTTACCCAGCTGCTTCCACTTAGTTTTGGTGGCAGCCTTGCTCCAGTCCCTCACAGTATTGTGTCCTTTCCACACGTGGTCCACTCACCCTCCTAGCCCTTAGTTCTTTCTCCAGGGACAGTGACTCCAGCCTCCTCAGCTTGACCTCAGCCCTCAGTGCTGTATCTACCACAGTCCAGCTTCTCTTCAAAGAAGGGGGTGTCAACACCCTGCATCGTTGTGAGGGAGAAAGGAGCCTTTCCCCACCTGCAGCCTGTATTCCTGCTACTGCCCTCCTCATCCCCACTTGGTGAAGTGGGGCCATTTACCTGCCAGCAGGGATCAGCCAGTGTCCAGCCTCTCCTCACAGGAGCCTCCCCTGCTAGCCTGAAGGCCTCAAGGCGTAGGACCCATCCCATTCATCCTTGGCGCTGGCTTTCGTCGTAGAGCCAAGATCCCACTACATGGATGTGGGAACCTTGGAAGCCCAGTGGGATTGTGATGAAGGATAGGTTCCCACCACATGACCACTGGTTGGAAGGGGACCAGGCCACCTAAGAAGCTCTGCTTAGGACCTTCATCCCAGCCTGTGGGCTTTCACAAGTCCTTTCCCATCCAGCCACGGCTGGTTCACATGTCATGCGCAGGAAGTCAAGACCCATTTACAACTGCCCCCAAAGTCAGAGGGCCTGCTCTGTACTGACAAGTGGGGAAGGTGACAGAGAACCCCACCCAGCCTTTGAGGGCTCTCCTGCCAAGGAAGCATGTATGAACAGCATAGCTGGAGCAGTGGCTGAGTATTGGTATGACAATAGCAAGGCATCCACACTAGGGATCCTGTGGCCAGGCCTCCTCTCTACTGGGCTCTCTGGTTCCAGTTCCTTCACCTGGGAGCCACAGGCCTCCTCTCTACCAGGCCCTCTGGTTCCAGTTCCTTCACCTGGGAGCCACAGGCCTCCTCTCTACCGGGCCCTCTGGTTCCAGTTCCTTCACCTGGGAGCCACAGGCCTCCTCTCTACCAGGCCCTCTCGTTCTAATTCCTTCACCTGGGAGCCACAGGCCTCCTCTCTACCAGGCCCTCTGGTTCCAGTTCCTTCACCTGGGAGCCACAGCATAAGACTCTGGCTGAACATGTCTTCAGTGTATACAACTGAGGTGACATCTCCTGGCTTCAGCTCAGATATATGGAAATCCTCAGGTCCAGGCTTCAGGGCCTCCCTGGCCACAAGCTTGTTTTCCTCACCATGGCAGCTGAAGACAGAATAAGAGAATTCTGCCTACCTGGATTTTGGGACAGCTGGTTGTGCAAGATGTGGGCCCCACAAACGAGGCCTAGGCACAGGACCTGGATCTCTGCAGAGCCCTTTGTGTCAAGCACACAGGCACCAAGCTTCCTGCCAGCTTCCTGAGCCACAGATGAAGCCAGACGGTGCCAGATTGGAATTCTCCCAGTAGACACCAAGGGTTCAGGTGAGACCGAGGCTGCTAGGGAATTTCATGACCACCGGGCCATTGGCTCCTTTACAAGCCAGTCAGTGGTTTAGGGCCCCTAGTCTCCTTTCCAAATCCCAGCCTTGCCCAAAGAAGGCCCTTAGTTCTAAAGACCCAACCCAAAGCTTGTGCTCCAGGTGCAAGAGTGTCCTCCTCTGGGATCCAGCCTGTGACATTGCCTGGACATCAGAAGCAGTAGCTAATGGAGGCCCTCCCAAAAAGAGAGATGCAAGACCTTGGTCATTTCACTGACCAAGCCCAATACTCTACCTCTTTCCCCAGCCAACCACCCAGGGTCTGTCCAGCTTAGGAACTCAAGCCCAGGCCCAAGTACCTGGAGTCCAGGGATCCCAGGTATTGCCCCTGGCAGCCACTCCCTCCACCCATAGAGGGTTTGTTCCAGCCACACTCCAAAGCCACGATCAGGTTCCCATCCAGCCCAGACCACAGGTGCTGGCCCAAGCCCCAGCTTCCCTTCTCCTCCCAACTCCACCCTTAGTCAGGTGGAAGCCCGGCACAGCAGCGCACCAGGGCCTTCTCGTCCCAGCAGTTCTTTCCTCCCAGATGGTCGGGAGGCCCCCAGATAGGCTGCTCTGCTGAGCACCAGGTCTATGCTGGCTCCTGCAATCAGGACTGCCCTCCTCTGGGGGAGGCTGCCAGGCCCCATCCAACTGAAGCAGGAGGTATTGAGGTGGGGGTGGGGGGTGGTGTCCTGAGTGCTGATAGAGGCAGGATCTGGATGTATCCCCAGACCAGCAGCCTCCCATCCTGAGCACTGGCTACTAGAAGACACCACACTGAGGTCAGGCTGGCTTCTCAGAGATCCCACATAGCCTCTTACCAAAGTCCAAGTCAGAGAGGCACAGCCAGTCATAGGTCAGGTGTCTTCTCTCGGTCCAGAGAAAGCACATCACCCGGAGAGCCAACCTTCAGCCCCACAGTCAGGAGACCAAGTTTGGTGGTCCGAGCCTTCAGTCGGAACTTCATCTTCATCAATCACCAGGGTGCATGTGTTCCCTCGGTCATGGCCCTCCTAGAGTCAGTTCTAAATCCCAGACCAAAGCAAGGGGCTAAAGAGATCTATGTGAAGCCAGTAACCCTCTTGGGCTGTAGTCAGTGGGTAAGGAGTCCAGGCAATATCCTTACCCACTTTGGCCTGGGGTTGAGTGGGAGAAAATATGTCCCCCAAGGGTTCTGCTAGGCATTGAAGGGGCACAGTAGCCAGCAGCCGGCCTGTCTGGCAAACCAGCTAAGGTACTGCATGAAGGTTTTTATAGACCCCTGATCGTACTGCTGCTTCTAGAACCAGGGTTCTCAAGCCTTTAAATACATTAGAATTACCTGGAAGTCTTTTTAACATACAATTGCTGGGCTCTATCCCCAGAGTTTCTGATTCCATAGGCCTGGGATAAGGCAGGAGAATCTGCATTTCAAAGATATTTCCAAGTGCTACTAATATTTCTAGTGTGAGGCCCACTCATTGAATTCTAGAGTTTTCAGAGATGAAAAGGGCCTGCGCCTTTCACTTGAATGAAGGTACAGGTGGATTTAGGTTTATCAGAATAGTTTTAATGCATCTGGGTTGATCCTGGGATTGGATAAGGAGAGGAACCTGCCTTAGTCTTGAAGGCCTTTGGGGATACCTAGCATCAGCAAACCCTGGGGTACTGATGTGTCTTGGAAATGAACCTGTGTCTTTCCCACTTCTGGGCTTCGTAGAGTGGAATCGCAGCAGATGGGAGAAGTTAGGCAGATGAAGAGGGTAGGGGAGTGAGAATAGTACACCCTAGATATCAGAGCAGATGGGTCTCGGGCCCAGCTCTGCCCACAGCTCCCACAAGGGACACCGGAGAGTTACTTGCTGGGGTCGGATCCCACCTGTCATTAGCGCCGCCAACCTTTTCTGAGCACCTGTTGTGAAGTGGGCACTTGTTGCATGCTGGGAGGTGGTGGTTAAAGATGCAGCCTGTAGGGGAGTGACAGGAAAACAGGGGCAAACACAGGTCGCAGTGGGCAGCCCCTCCTGTTGCCCGCAGACCTGAAGAGAAGGAGAGGCAGCAGAGGGGAAGGCCAGCCCAGTCATTTTGAGGCAAGCTGTCTCCCAGCTCTAGAAAACAAGCTCACCAGCTTTCAGGGAGAAGAGGTGATAGACTGAAATTAGACAAAAATCAAGTTTTAAAACGTATCCTCCCTGCCCTGGTGAGGCTCATTCTGAGGCAGATTGTGGGTGATGTGTTTTATTGTTTATATAAGCATATAGTTTACCAAGAGTCTGGGAGGTGAAGACATTGAGGCCCAGGCTTCGTCTGACCATTTAGGCTGACCCTCTGGGTGCAGGACCCAGGCATCAGGAGGTTCTCTGCACAGAACCCTTGTTGGTTGGAGAATCACTGGCCTAGATTAAGAGGAAAAAGAGATCCGCGGGGACTGGGCAGTTCCAGACAAGGGAGGGACGGCACAGACAGGGGTCCTATAAAGGGGAACCTCCCAGTGTGACTACTGGAGGGGAAGAAGGGAGACCGGGTGAAAGGCGGTTTGGGGCCCAGTTCTGCAAAGGGCCTTCCTTGAAAACCTGAGGGGTTAAACTTTCACTTCATGGCCAGTGGGGAGCCACTGAAAATCTCTGAGGAGGGGCACCAGTGACGAAAGCTGAGTAACCAGCTTCAGCTGCCTCCTGCCTCCTCTCTCCCTCCTAGACGTTAAGGAATGGGCTTGAGCCTCAGGAGCCCATTCTGCTAGAAGATGCAACTTTAGGAGGTCACTGATTGAGAGACACCCCAAACCAAGAGATCAGAGGATGACAACCCATCAGAATTGACTCCTGCCCCTTTACCATCATTTAAAACTTCCCGTGTGGCCTTGGGCAAGTGGTTTGGTGTGTCTGAGCTTAGTGGTCAAAGATAGCTCTCCTGCCTACCAGGAATACAGACCGTGGGCAAAAGTATGCTTTGAAAAAGTGAAAGCTGGGTCCAGAAGTAAGCTAGTGTCCTTTGCTGAGTCCAGCTGGGGCAGGAGGTGCTGGGTGGGGGTGGGGAGCCAGGGAATTCAGATGATTGGGAGAACATTTGAACAAGATCACTTCCTGTTAAGGCCCAAACCTGGGAAAAAGAAAGTGGAGTGAATACATTTATTTTTCATGATCCCAAGCTCGAATGCGAGAAGACAGTAGCAGGGTTGATATGGGATAGAAAGCAGATGAAACATTGATAAGAACTTGATGAATAATGCAGGAGGGGCCAAGCTACAGATATGGAGACAGGACCCTAAGGTGCCTCTCTCAGACTCAGCTTACCTGGAAAAATGCAATTACACATGTGACTTTACAAGGAACCAAGGGGCTGGGGCTGGAGCAGGGAGTTACAATGAGGAGTGTCCTCTTCAGAATTCACACCTGTTTTACTGAGTGACCTGGACACATGGTGTCACCTCTCTGGGCCTCATTAGAGCTACTTTACCTTCTCCCCAAGTTAGGCTAGAACTCAGACATTCACTTGGGTTATTAACACATTGCTCTGATCAAGTTGGCATCAATATAGGTCCATGTGGTATAAAGTGGTTAGACAAGTCTAAAGTGAGTGATGAGAAATAAAAAAGCAATTTTTTCCATTGATTTTTTTTTTTTTTTTTCAATTGAGCTATGGGGCTTTCCTGGTGGCTCAGTGGTAAAGAATCTGCCTGCAGTGCAGGAGACACAGGAAACTCAGATTTGATCCCTGGGTCAGGAAGATCCCCCAGAGGAGGAAATGGCAATCCACTCCAGTACTCTTGCCTGAAGAATTCCAAGGACAGAGGAGCCTGGTGGGCTACAGCCCATGGGGTTGCAAAGAGTCAGACACGACTAAGTAACTGAGCACACACACAGTTGATGTACAGTATTGTATTTCAGGTGTACAACATCATAGTGATTCACAATTTTTAAAAGTTATACTCCATTTATAGCTAGTATAACGTATTGGTTATATTGCCAGTGTTGTACAATCCATGCTTGTAGCTTATTTATTTTATACATAGCAGTTTTTCTCTCTCAATCCCCTGCCCCTTTCTTGTCTCTCCTCACTGATAACCACTAGTTTGTTCTCTGTATTTATGAGTCTGTTTCTTTTTTGTTATATTTGCTAGTTTGCTTTTTTTAGATTCCACATAAGTGATGTAATGCAATATTTGTCTTTTTCTGACTTATTGCACTTAGCATAATACCCTCCAAGTCCATCTGTGTTGCCACAGATGGCAAATTTTCCTTATTTTTTACGGCTGAGTAGTATTCAATGGCACCCCACTCCAGTACTCCTGCCTGGAAAATCCCATGGACGGAGGAGCCTGGTAGGCTGCAGTCCATGGGGTCGCTAAGAGTCGGACACGACTGAGCGACTTCACTTTCACTTTTCACTTTCATGCATTGGAGAAGGAAATGGCAACCCACTCCAGTGTTCTTGCCTGGAGAATCCCAGGGATGGGGGAGCCTGGTGGGCTGCCGTCTATAGGGTCGCACAGAGTCGGACACGACTGAAGCGACTTAGCAGTAGCAGCAGCAGTATTCCAGTGTGTGTGTGTGTGTGTGTGTGTGTCTGTGTGTGTGTGTGTGTCTGTGTAGCACATCTTCTTTACCCATTCATCTGTTGATGGACACCTGGGTAGCTTCCATATCTTGGCAATTATAAACAATGCTGTTATGAACACTGGGTGTGTATATCTTTTTGAATTTGTTTTTCCTTCCCCACGCCCCCACTTTGGATATGTAACTGGGAGTGGAATTGCTGGTATGGTCGGTAGTTCTGTTTTCAGTTTTTTGAAGTACCTCCATACTATTTTCCGTAATGGCTGCACCAATTTACATTCCCACAACAGTGTAGAAGGGTTCCCTTTTTCCACATCCTTGCCAACATTCATTATTTGTATTCTTTTCAATGACAGCCATTTTTATAGGTGCGAGGTGGTATCTCATTGCAGTGCTTAAAAAAGAGAAATTTAAATAACCAGAGTCCTTCAAAGTGATTCGACTCCTAGGCCCCTCTTGGCTTCAGGCCCTGAGACTCAGCCAGCAGGGCCCCTCCCCAGACAGGCAGGCAGCCCCAGGGCAGCCCAGTTGCCCTTCCTGCCTGACCTGCCTAATGCTAGCTCCTGGCCTGGGTGAGTCCTTTGAGCCCTACCTCCAGGGACTGGCTTTCCCCTGATAAATGTCCCTGTGACTGTACAGCCACGGAGCAAGCCAGCAGCCTTAACCAGAAGTCCCCTCCCCTGCAAGGCCTCAGTCTTCTCCAACCCTCCCCACCCCCACCATTTCCCCGCTGTCAATTCTACTGCAGAAGGTCTGTGAGCCACAGCCTCACCTCATCTTTCTTTTTCATCTCTTTTCCTTTTCTTCTTTAAAATCGTGTTTTTAAACCACTACCTCCCATCAAACAACCTAGTAGCAAGCAATGCAGGTCACCTTATTTTAACGATCACCATGTTCCTCTCTCCAACCAAGATACCAAGGAAATGAGTGGTAATTAAGAAGTTTGTCTCCTCTTCATATTTTCTTTTATACACAAATGCCTACTGAATACCTAATATGAGCCAGGCACTTCCACACATGCCGTCGGCCTGAATTCTCACACGTCCTGCCGAGGAAGAGCAGAAGGGACCCCGGCCCCGGGCATCACCGAGCTGACAGAGCCAGGACCCCAGAACTGTGCTCTTCGCTGCAGTCTCAGAGTTCTGCCACTTTAGGACTAAGTGCCACCGCTGGCCTCAACATTCCCCTCTAGACAATGGGTGTGGTACGCTCTGCCCTGCCCCCATCAGGATGGTCATGAGGAGCTCAGGAGGCAGTGGTCCTAAGAGTCTCCCCAGGCCTCCCTGTGGCTTCACCCTGGCTCTGCACGTGGCAGGCTGTTCTCCATGGCTCTCATTCACCTCTACTCATAGAGGCAAGTTCCACTCCATGGAGTGGAACATGGACAGCCACATGCCAAAAACCTCAAACTTACTTGGGGGCAGAAGAATGTGGTAAGAGATTGAGATTTGGAACTGGACACATGGAGGTTTGAATTAGCGTTCTCACATTCACTGTCTTTCACTGTGTGACCTCAGGTGAATTGCTTACCTTCTCTGAACCTTAGTGGGTATTTGCTTGTTTTTGCCTCCCTCGTAAATGGGGACCCTGCTTTTGCCTCACAGGATTGTTGCAAGGCTTTGATGTGATAGTGACACAAGTTCAACAGGGAGAGGACCTACCTTTGCTGTTAGTGTTAGCAGCAGCAATTTACCAGACAATTCAGCTGTAGAGAGGTTGGCTTCCATCCAACCTGGAGGGCCTACTTACCAAGGAGTCCCCATACCCAGGTGCTCTCATCTGAGTCTCACTGTGTCCAAAGAGTGACTCACGGGAGGGCTGTGGCCTACAGACCCTGGTGAAGCCTGGGGGTATGTGGTGCCAGCTCCTCCTCTAGTCAGGGAAAGACCCCAAGCTCCTAGCCCATCCTCAAAGTGTCTGGTCCAGGTGCTTGCCTCCACGGCAATAATGACCACCTGAGGCATTCACCCCATAAGTTTTGGCTTGGAAAGTGCTCTCCTACCTTTCTAAGGCAATACCATGCTGCTGCTGCTAAGTCGCTTCAGTCGTGTCCGACTCTGTGCGACCCCATAGATGGCAGCTCGCCAGGCTCCCCCGTCCCTGGGATTCTCCAGGCAAGAATACTGGAGTGGGTTGCCATTTCCTTCTCCAATGCATGAAAGTGAAAAGTGAAAGTGAAGTCGCTCAGTCGTGTCCGACTCTTCGCGACCCCATGGATTGCAGCCCACCAGGCTCCTCCATCCATGGGATTTTCCAGGCAAGAGTACTGGAGTGATACCTGCCTCCTAAAGCACTATGAAGTGTGATGGGGAGAAGCAGGGAGAGGGTATTAGCAGCCTCATTATTACAGGTGAGAAAACTGATTGGCAAGTGAGCTTGTGGGGTTAGAACTAAGTGAGCTGGTCACTGCCCACAGGGGTGGGCTGTGGGGCACTCCCTGCATGTTTGCGTATTAGAACCTAGAGGCAGGTCCTGCCTGGGAGGGACAGGGGAGCAGCCCTGAGGCCTGGCCTGACCACGGAGCTCAGAAGGGGCAACTCTGGGAGGTGGACAGAACTAACCTCCCAACCTGACTCCCCCGCTCCTCTCCTTCTCGGCCAGCCCAGCTCTTCTCATGAACCACAGGGGGTCCTGTGGTGGGAGGAATGGTGAGCAGGCTCAGGGCCAGGACCGAGGCCTGCATACATTAGAAGAAACACAATTGTGCAGAGAGCTGTAGAACATTATTGCCTGTGCATTATTGATAGTTATCGTAGTCGGTGAGCCATAAATTATTGACAGGACCAAGAGTATGGAGAGGCAGGGGGCTGCAGCCTGGGCCAAGGGGAGGGGACTGGGACCAGGTTGTACAGGATGCCTGCCAGGGAGGCGTGCAGTTGGTTTGGGCAGGAGGACCTGAGTTGAGAAGGGTACACCTATGCCCATCCCTAGGCAAGAGAGTGATACCAGTGTTCCTCTCTTTCTCTCACTCCTCCTCAACCTTTCCTTGAGATCCCCCTTCCCAGGGCCAGCATTTCTTCCCTCCTGCCCCTTCCTCCTCCTCCTCCTCCTCCTCCTCCTCTGCTTCCTCCTTCTATTCTCTGACCTGGTAGAGGACCTCTGGTGGACTGGCTGGCATCCAAAAGAGCCATCAAGAACAACTCACGTGCCGAACATCCAAGTGCTGGGGACACTGTGTCCCAAGACAGGGCAAGCTAGGGGACAGACATCTGGGTGGGGTGCACCAAGCCGTGCTGGAAGACTTGAGAAAGCCATCAGGCATCTAGGTGGAGGTGGGGAGGATGTTTGTTATCACAACCATGGCTAACACTTGGTGGGCACTCTCTGTGTGCCAAGAGCTTCAGGCATATTCACACTGTCCTCACAGCAATGCTATGGGAGAAGTACAGAGAGGTTAAAGCACTCATCCAACATCACACAGCTAGTTTTCATGGCAGAATCAGGATTCAGGCCCAGGTAGTTAGGCCCCAAGCCTGGACTCTTTCTTACCCATCACACTGGGTATGAGAGTGACTGTCAATCTGTCTGAAGGGGGAGATTAGGAGGGGTCTTATTTGCTTTTTGCACTTATCTCTCTTTTCCAAATTTTCTACAATGAATATGCATTGCTTTTGTAATCAGAAAAAACACACACCACAAATGACTTTTTTAATAGCATTTCCCCTCCCCCCCGGTCCCTCGATGCTTCTAACCTGTCCCCTCCTCGACCACTCAGCAGCCCAGCTCCCTCCTCCTAGCCCAAGGGAGCAGGAGGGAGCAGGCAGCAGACCCCACATGTTCTCCCTCCTGCAGGTATGTCCCCACCATCTACCTTGCCCATGTCCAGAGCTGTGACCACAGCACACTGGGGTATGGGGCTCCCTCCAGCCTCTCTGCTCAGCCGACAGCTTCTCCTTTGGCTCCTCAGGGACTGAGGGTCAGCACCAACCATGCCCCACAGCAGTTCTATCTGCCCATAGCAGCCAGGCTGGCAGCTGGGCCCAGGGCCAGGCCAGCACTGCGGAAGGGAACCTTGAAGCCATTTCCAGCCCTGCCCTTGCCTCCTGGAACACTGTCCACCTCTTGATACCAAGTTTCCCTGGATTAACTAGTGTTCTCAGACTGGACCTGCAGGGACACTGCTTTACTTTCATCCTTACGGCTTCAGGTAAGAGCTTCTCCTATGCCTCACCACTCCTGGCTCTCGCCTGCAAAGACTGGGCAGATCCAGGAGGAAGTCAGAACCCAGGATATGGGCAGAGGAAGGCTGGGGCTGCTGCCATTCTGCACACCCTGCCTGCCCACCTCACCACCTCCTACTCAGGCCCCCAGCACCCTTGGGACTTACAAAATCCATTCACAAGGCTGGTGGCAGGGACACCTAGTACAGCTAAGAGATGGCCACTCCTGTCTTGCCAGGTCAACTAGCCCACATGGTCTTGAAGTATTGCTTTTTTAAGAAATGTATTTTATTGACGTGTAGTTGATTCACAGTGCTGCTAATTTCTATGTATAGCAAAATGATTCAGTTATACATATATATACATTCTTTTTCATAGTCTTTTCCATTATGGTTTATTACAGGATATTGAATATAGTTCCCTATGCCATACAGTAGGACTCTGTTGTTTACCCATTCTGTATGTAATACTTTGCATCACAGTCTCCCAATCCTTCCCTCCCACCTCCCCTGCTCCTTGGCAACCACAGCTCTGGTCTCCATGTCTGTGAGTTCGTTTCTGCTTCATACGTAAGTTCGTGTGTGTTGTATTTTAGATTCCACATATAATTAATATCATATGGCATTTGTCTTTCTCTTTCTGACTGACTTCATTTGGTATGTTAATCTCTAGGTCTATCCATGTTGCTGCAAATGGCATCATTTCATTCTTTTTACAGCTGAGTAGTATTCTATTGTATATAAGGAATGACATCTTCTTTGTCCCTTCCTCTGCCAGTTGACATGTAGCTTGTTTCCATGTCTTGGCTATTATAAATAGTTCTGCTATGAACATAGGGGTGTGTGTATCTTTATCTTTTCAAGTTATAGTTTTCTCTGGATATATGCCCAGGAGTGGAATCGCTAAGTCATATGGCAACTCTAGTTTTAGTTTTTCGAAGAACTTCCATACTGTTCTCCATAGTCGTTGTTGTTGTTCAGTCTCTCTGTTGTGTCTGACTCTTTGTGACCCCATGGACTACAGCAAGCCAAGCTTCCCTGTCCTTCTCTGTCTCCTGCAGTTTGCTCAAATTCATGTTCATTGAGTTAGTGATGTCATCCAACCATCTGCCGCCCCCTTAGTGCTGGAGAGTTCCCTTTTCTCCACATCCTCTCCAGCATTTACTATTTATAGACTTCTTGATGATGGCCATTCTGACTGGTGTGAGGTGAGACCTTGCTGTAGTTTTTATTTGCATTTCTCTAATAATTAGCAATGTTGAGCATCTTTTCATGTGCTTTTTGGTCATCTATATGTCTTATTGGAGAAGCATTGCTTATGTTCCCACACATACACACTGCTGAAAACAACTGAAGTGTCCACTGATGGATGGATAACTGGCTGACCAAATCATGATGTATTCATTCTACAAAACACCATATAAGCATTGAAAAGAGTGATGGAGATCTTTGTCTGTTGACCTCCAATAACATCACCATAATTATGTTAAGGGGAAAGCAAGTTGCACCCCAGTGTAAAGCATACACCCATTTTTCTTTCTATAATATATTTTAACCATGTTGATATAAACTGAAACCTCTATATAATCTTAGGACTTAATTGAGGCATTCACCAGGAGACTGTTAATAGAGGTCAGGAGGTTGTTTGTCTGCAGTGACTAAGGGCAGCCAGGAGGAAATGAACACATCCTGTATACTAGTCCAAAAGGAGAAGTGATAACCTACAATAATAGATACCACTTTAAAAAAGAACTCAACATGGTGGGCACATTCATGCCTCCAGGCTCTAACAACAACTAGCAATCCTGTGGCTGGGGAACGTGTGCCCCAGTGTTTATGCCTCAGAGCAGGGTCCACACCAGGCAGTGTCAGGCATACCTTTGTCAACTGCTGGCCACTGGTCACCATAGGTGGCTCTGGATGGCTCTGGGCTTCTTTGCAGAACTGACCTTGGCTCTGGGAAGATCCATTCATTGATTCAGTAGTCATGTCAGGCACTTCCTATGTGCCCAGCTCCCTCCCTGGATTCTTCTATCACATTTCCACTGTGTGCCCGAAAGGATCCAGCTGATGACAGAGAGCACTGACCCACTCACAGGGGACTAAGTCTATGTATTCTTTCAACTCATCAAGCCCCTGAGAAGTGCCAGACCTTATGCTGGGCGCCTCCGTTTCCCTGTCCTGACATGGCTGTGTAACTACTGTCTGGGAGGAAGAATGGGACAGAGAGAACAGCCAGGGATGGGGCAGACCTGCCCAATTTGGAAATGCATATGTAACAGGACTATTGATTTTGTAAACCAACTGCAGAAAGTTAGGTTCGAAGAGACCCTGGCTGACAGGTGTCATATGAGACAGAGAGAGTGTGAATGCTTCCTTGAAAGGGTTGGAGACCTGCCCCATACCATGCTGGGAGCTCACAGTGCACCATCCAAGTTTATGAGCCAGAATGGGGCAAACAGTCTCCCAAGGGGAAGAAATTGAGGGGCAGAGAGAGCTGGTCCGTTTTTGGAGGGGTGACAGACAAAGGAAGAGCTGGTGGTGATATGGGGGCCCATATGACCTAAGGGGCATGAGTCTGAGCAGACTCTGGGAGATAGTGAAGACAGGGAAGCCTGGCATGCTGCAGTTCGTAATGAGTCAGACACGACGTAGCAACTGAAACAGCAACAGTGATCTCAGGGGACCTCAGATCCCCTTCAGATTGAACGTGGCATTTATAGGAATAGGTTTGGGGCATGGCTGAGTGAAGCTGAGGTGTTAATAGGGGGCAGCTGCAGGCGTGTGCTGGATCTGGTGAGCTCACCGTGCTGTCCCCTCAAAGGTCACTGTTTTCAAAGAATAAGATCCCACCGGGCAGAGGCAAAAACTGAGGCTCAGAGAGGTAGGGGGCCCAGAGTCAGAATCAAGACAGGGGCTGTCCTGAGGTAACTATGCCCTCTCCGGGTGAGCCTCAGTGCCTGCTATGGCCCCCATCCCCAACGTAAACGGCCCCTCTTCCCTACTCCTGAGTTCAGCCTTCTGAAGAAGGGGAGCAGGCCTCCGTGGGTCCTCCCCCTCCCACAGGCAAAAGGGCACATCCTGGCTGTGGGACCAGGGTACAGGGCAGATCTGGGTATCAGTTCTGCTGCCAGCTTTCCACGTTGTGACAGATGGCCTTCATGGGCTATGGGGACAGGAAAGGACAGACCGTGGTGAGAGCCAGGGACTGTCAGGGCGAGGGGGCTCATCCCTGACACCCTCTGCTGGGGAAGGTGAACCCAGCGGTATCTGGAGAAGGGGCGGTGTTTAGAGGTGTGGACAAGAGAAGAGGACACCTATGTGAAGAGACAGAAAGGCAGTAACCAGGTGTGTTCAGGAGAGGATGGAGGTAAACGGAGCATGAGCATGAAGCTGGAAGATAAGATAATTCAAAAAGGTAGCCTATGTCTGTGTTGTCCAATGTCGCAGCCACTGGCAGCAAGCGCCTACTGAGCACTTGATGTGTGGCTGGAGTGACTAAGGAACTGAGATTTCAGTTTTCATTTTTAAATTGTAATTCATTTTAAAAGTTTTCATTTAATTCATTTAAATCTAAAATTAAAATTTTTAATTTTAAAATTGATACTTGATTCACTTACTGGAAAGCTTTAGTATGCTTAGAACAACATGGATACTTTTCTGCTCTGAATTTTATGAAATATAAATACTGATCAAGTGTTTCTGATGAAAGTGTAGTATCCAAATTAGAGAAGCTTTAAGTATCAAATACATACCAGATTTTGAAGACTTAGTATTAAAAAAAAGAATGTAGTGGATCATCGAAAAAGCAAGAGAGATCCAGAAAAACATCTGTTTCTGCTTTATTGACTATGCCAAAGCCTTTGACTGTGTGGATCACAATAAACTGTGGAAAATTCAGAAAGAGAAGGGAATACCAGACCACCTGACTGGCCTCTTGAGAAACCTATACGCAGGTCAGGAAGCAACAGTTAGAACTGGACATGGAACAACAGACTGGTTCCAAATAGGAAAAGGAGTACGTCAAGGCTGTATATTGTCACCCTGCTTATTTAACTTATATGAAGAGTACATCATGAGAAATGCTGGGCTGGAAGAAGCACAAGGTGGAATCAGGATTGCCGGGAGAAATATCAATAACCTCAGATATGCAGATGATACCACCCTTACGGCAGAAAGTGAAGAGGAACTAAAAAGCCTCTTGATGAAAGTGAAAGAGGAGAGTGAAAAAGTTGGCTTAAAGCTCAACATTCAGAAAACTAAGATCATGGCATCTGGTCCCCTCACATCATGGGAAATAGATGGAGAAACAGTGGAAACAGTGTCAGACTTTATTTTCTTGGGCTCCAAAATCACTGCAGATGGTGATTGCAGCCATGAAATTAAAAGACGCTTACTCCTTGGAAGGAAAGTTATGACCATCCTAGATAGCATATTCAAAAGCAGAGACATTACTTTGCCAACAAAGGTCCATCTAGTCAAGGCTATGGTTTTTCCTGTGGTCATGTATGGATGTGAGAGTTGGACTGTGAAGAAAGCTGAGCGCCAAAGAATTGATGTTTTTGAACTGTGGTGTTGGAGAAGAGTCTTGAGAGTCCCTTGGACTGCAAGGAGATCCAACCAGTCCATTCTAAAGGAAATCAATCCTGAGTGTTCCTTGGAAGGGCTGATGCTAAAGCTGAAACTCCAGTACTTTGGCCACCTCATGCGAAGAGTTGACTCATTGGAAAAGACTCTGATGCTGGGAGGAATTGGGGGCAGGAGGAGAAGGGGATGACAGAGGATGAGATGGCTGGAAGGCATCACCAACTTGAAGGATGTGAGTTTGAGAGAACTCCGGGAGTTGGTGACGGACAGGGAGGCCTGGTGTGCTGCAATTCATGGGGTCACAAAGAGTCAGACATGACTGAGTGACTGAACTGAACTGACTGATTATTAATAAATTTTATATTGATTACAGGGTTATGTATTGAGATATTTGAGGCATATTCAGTTAAATATATCCAAATTAATTCAATTAAAAAAATTTTAATGTAGCCACTAGAAAATTTTAAATTACATATGTGACTTGAGTTATATTTCAACCAGACAGAGCTGAAGGTCTTAATCACTGGCCTAAATTTAGCTTTAGAATATGCAGTATCCATTAGGTGACTCAATTATGAGTGGCCCTGGGAAGTCTTCCTTGCTGCCCAAGAATGAGTAGGGCCCCTTCTGTGGGCTTCCAAAGCACTCGAATCCATTTCAACATAAAGAAAGCACTATGACTCTAAGGCTTTATTAGTGTATTTTATTAAAGTCCAGAGTCTGTGATTGGGGTGAGTGAGTTGGGGTTCTGCTTCTAGGCTCTGCTGCCCTCCAGCCCACCCAAGCTGTCAGCAGGCACAAGCCCAGTGTCCTAAATCCAGCCAGGCATGAAAAGCAGACCTCTCCTACCCTGCCCGCCTCCCTGCCTGTAGCCTAACAGCGGCACAGACAGGCCCAGGACAGGCGCTGTCAGCCCAGGCCTCTGCAGGCTCCTGTGGCCGGCTGCTGGCAGGGGGCTCCCACAGGGAGCACACCGTGACACATCAGACCTGTCAGCTCTGATGCTGTAGAAGGGATACACAGGCCAGTGAAATATGACCCCGGTGGCCGCCTTGCATTCTCTGGGCCTAGGCCACCAGCTCGCAAGGTGCTCCCAGGCTCCCAGGCCTGTCAGAAACTCCCTAGCCAGAGGGGACAGGAAGTTGGGGCCACATCCTCTCCAGGCAAAGGGAGGAACCAGATCAGCTGGCCTGGCCTGTTAGTTTGCTCTCTCCACTTAGTTTCCCTGGAACTTTTTTATAGGGCAGGTTTTCACCCAGTCCTTGAAATCAACTTTGACTTGGTCTTTGTTATAGGGAGAGAATCAGAGGCCAAAATTCTGGCCAAGGCAGTTTCTAGGGGCCTCCATACTAGACTGGAATTGCTATGCTGCCTGCAGAGGATCACTTTGCTTCTCTGTGCTTATTTGCCCAAATGGGAAGACTGTCCTGGAATCCCATATGATATCCCATACCTGACATCAATCAAACCTTTACAGAAGGAAAGAAAGCTAGGATGAGTTGTATATGTGCAGGCATGTAGAGATAGGAGATTCCGTCACAGAACCAATACCCAAGAAGAAGTGGCTGCCTTTATGGAAAGCTGGGTTTGCATAAGGCTTGCACCCCTAAGTCTTTCATTAAGTGAAGGCTGCAAACATTGTGCTTCCCCATTTCTCTTTAAAGACTTGTCTCTCTCTGAACACTTAGGACGTCTGCCTCCCTGTACAGAAATAGGCCCATCTTATTCATTTCTTCACTCAACAAACATTAATATAATATTGGCATTATGAACAATGCTAAAAGTCCACTAAAATATATTATTATTATCATCACCATTATCTTCTTTTACGCCAGGGACTGAGCACATTCTTCCCCATAGACTATGTTCTTTCTGGGGGAACTATCTGCTACTGAATATTCCCTCCCTGGACCAAACTGTCCCAGGGACGACGCAGATGATGGCTCTACAGCCTTAGAAAGGGGCTATCCACTGCCTCTTCTATCTTTCCAAAGTCTCTGCACACTCATGCCCATTACCCAGGATCACTGAGGTTTTCAAACGTTTTTCTTTTAGTAATTAAACATTTTCTTTGAATAGACCCCAATGTGTAAATCAGCTACACTGAAGGAGGGGGTAGGGTTGTGGAATCCTCCTACCCAACATCCATTCTCCCCAACTTGATGCTGTGGCAGCCTCTTGAATCCCTGTGCAGAACCCCAGGACTCCCTAGAACACAGACTGAAAATCACCAAGATTAGGAGTCAGAAGAATTGGGCTACACGGCACAAGTCATTGTCTTGCTGTGTGGCTTCAGGCAAGTTACTACCCTCTTTGGGCTTCAGGTCCATTTTAGTCAGATGAGAAGGGTGAGATGGGTGAATCTGAAAAGATGAGCATAACCCTACATGGGGAAAAGAGGGAAGGTTACCATGAGCATAAGTGAGACAGTGTCTCAGCCATCCTGACACAGGCAACCTGAGAGCAGCCACATCTCTTCAGATGGCAGTCCACGCTCTGGATTGAGTCACTGCATACGAGAAGGTTTTGAGGTCCTGCAAAGACACTGCTGCTGCTGCCAAGTCACTTCAGTCATGTCCGACTCTGTGCAACCCCATAGATGGCAGCCCACCAGGCTCCTCTGTCCCTGGGATTCTCCAGGCAAGAATACTGGAGTGGGTTGCCATTTCCTTCTCCAATGCATGCCTGCATGCTAAGTTGCTTCAGTCGTGTCTGACTCTGCGACGCTATAGACAGCAGCCCACCAGGCTCCTCTGTCCACGGGACTCTCCAGGCAAGAATACTGGAGTGGGTTGCCATTTCCTTCTCCAGCAAAGACACTAACTGCCCCAAAATATGTCTCCTCAAATCTTTCACAATGTCTAAAATTCCACCATTGGCAAACTGCATCTCTTTGGATCCCTAGGGTTTTCTGTTTCATTCAGATCTATGCTTCATTCTCTCATAGAAGCTATATATGAGAGATGATTTCCCCAGGGGCTCAGTAGTAAAGAATCTGTCTAACAATGCAGGAGACACAAGAGACGGGGGTTTGATCCCTGGGTCAGAATGATCCCCTGGAGAAGGAAATGGCAACCCACTCCAGTATTCTTGCCTGAGAAATCCCATGGACAGAGGAGCCTGGCAGGCTGCAGTCCATGTTGTGGCAAAGAGTTGGACATGACTTAATGACTAAAAAAACAACAATGTATATAAGAGACAGAAACAGCTCATCAGCTAAGACGTTGGAGAAGATGAACTGGCATCTGGCAGAGGTGGGCTTGGAATGACAAGGAGGTCAGCCCAAAATCAAAGACCAGCTTCACCACCACCGTCATTTTCACCAACAGACACTCCGGTAGACAAACTTGAGATTTTAACCAACCTCAGGGTCAATCCAGGGCAGCCAAACTTCCCTACAAACTCACCTCCCACCCAGGCCCCATGCTGTGCTGAATTAACTCCACCAGTAGGCACTGTCTGAGGACCTGCCGTGCACCATGCACTGTTCTCTGTGCCTGGGGTTCATCCTTGAGAGGACAGACCAGGTCCCTGCCCTCAGACGAAGGCACACAATAAACAAACCAGTCCCTAGCAGATTCTGCAAGTGGTATGATCTGGTTTATGCTTTAAAGGGTCACTGGCCACTGGATGCAGAAGGGATTTTTAGGAAGACAAGAATGGACACATTTGCCCAGGAAGCTGGAAATGGGCCTAATAGCCATCTTGTCTAACTGGGGACATCTTGTCCAAAGGGGGAAGTGGCAGCAGCCTGGTGTAGTGAAGACGATCTAGGCTGACTGGTCTCATCCTAAACCCCAACCTGACATCATTCTCTGGGTGGCCTCATTGGAGTTCCTCAGCCTCTCTGAGCCTCACCTCCCGCATCTGGTAGTACAGTCCCCATTCTGCCTCGGAGGGGCCTATGAGTGTAGATGAGCTGATTTGTGCAAAAAGCCCAGAGCAGAGTTGTTGCTGTTTAGTCACTAAGTCATGTCCAGCTCTTTTTGCCACCCCGTAGACTGTAGCCTGCCAAGCTCCCCTGTCCATGGGATTCTCCAGACAAGAATACTGGAGTGGGTTGCCATTTCCTACTTTAGGGTATCTTCCCAAACCAGGGATAGAACCTGAGTATCTTGCATCTCCTGCATTGCAAATGGGTTCTTTTCTTTGGTAGTCTTTAAAAAAATTTTTTTATTATTTTCTTGGCCATGCCACACAGCATGTGGGATCTTTGTTCCCTGACAAGGGATTGAACCCATTGCCCTTGAATTGGAAGCACAGAGTCTTAATTACTGGACCACCAGGAAATCCCAAATTTATAGTCTTAACAATTCTCTCTAGTGGTCTTATCACAAAAATGAAACAAACTGGCCTAGTTTGACTTTAACTGTTAAACCTGTTGTTCCCTGGGTAATAGAATAGGAGTTTCATTATTTTTAGACCATGGATTGAAACTCTTTTTGTAAAGAGCCAGATGGTAAATCTTTTTGGCTTTGTATATTATATGGTTTCCACTCAACTCTACTCTTGTACCAAAAACAGACATAAGACAAAATGTGGCAGGTGAGTTCTTTTTAAAATTTTGTTTTAAACTGGAGGATAATTATGATATAGTGATGGTTTCTTCCATACATCAACATGAATCAGTCTCAAGCATACGCATGTCCCCTGTCTCTTAAACCTCTGTCCCACCCTTCTAGGTTGTCATGGAGCACTGGCTTTGGGTTCTGCAGGCAGATTCTTTACCACTGGGCCACGGAGGAGCCCTCAATATAGTAAATGCTCAGTAAACAGCGTCATTATTATTGCCATAATCATCTGGGTGAGCTGACCAAGGTCACACAGGAACCAAGCAGAGAAGCCAGGACTGGACTCCAAGCCTCCAGTCCCCTGCCGCACCCACTAAGATCCTGTCAGCTAGCAATGGAGTTTCCAGAATAGATGCTGAAGACTGGACAAAAAATTAATAGCATGTTGTGCAACTGACTAACATCAGGGTAGTGATTTAAAAAAAATAAAAAGGAAAGAGCCTAAGAGGATGCACTGTCTTCAGAAGCTGCTACTCCTTCCCAGCATGTTTTTCGCCTGAAGTGAGCTCAGTGGGAGACACAATAAATTACTGTTGAACTGGAAAGGCCACCCCTGCTTGGGGAAGCCCCCTGGCCCAACTAGAACCACGAGGAAGGGAGCTTGCTTGTCTAGCAAGAATCCCCAAAGACTGTAGGAGAGTCCTTCAGCCTGCCCAGGCTGGGAGAGCCCCAGGGAGAACAGAGGGCCAGCTGGGGGCCAACGCACTGGCCACTGCCTCCGGCAGTGCGAAGAGGAAGGCTTTGGAGAGACCGCTGAGCCTGATTCCTGACATTCCCCTCTTGAGTCCGCTTTTCCCCAGTGACTGTGAGCCTCACTGTCTTTATAAAACACAGGGCCGGCAGCATCTTTCTTGCGGGAGTAGGGCTGCAAGAATCCCAAGGGGCCAAGTATTGCAGAGCCCAGGAGAGGCTCAAGACTTGTTTGCCCCTCTGAGGGTCCAGGTCCCCACTTTGGAGCATGAGGGCAGAGGTGATTCCTGGAAGGTGAGGCCAGGATGGGACTGGGACACTGGGAGCAAAAGAAGGAGGGTTGGGGGAACCAGTAGTTTCTTCTCTGGGTGGGGCAGGGGCAGTAGAGCCTCAGTTAGGAGGGACTTTGAGGAAGAAACTCAGATATTAAGGGAGTGCAGAGAGGGGTGTAGCAGACATGCTTGTTGTATATTAGGGTCATTATAGTAACTCTTTCTAAAGGGGCTTGTTTCATTTCCTAGGGGTGCAACAACAAAATGTCACAAACCAGGTGGCTTAAAAGAGTAGACATTTATTGTCTCACAGTCTGGAGGCTAGAAGTCTAAAATGAGGTGTCAGCAGGGCTGTGCTCCCTCTGACGCTGGGCAGAATCCCTCCTCGCCTATTCTTAGCTTCTTGGTTGGCAGTCCTTGGAGCTTCTTGACTCACAGCTGCATCAGTCCAATCCTGTGTCTTCACGTGGCCTTCTCCCTGTGTATCTTCATGTCATCTTCCGTCTGTGTGTATCTCTGTCCAAACGTCCCTTTCTTGTAACCACACCAGTCTTATTGGATTAGGGCCCACCCATATCAAGCAATATTATTTTAAGTGATGGCGTGAAGGAAAGACGGAATAGCATCATGAAGGGACTAAAGCTCCTACCAGGCCCCTTTTGTTGTTACCACTGGTAAGAGACAGGTCTAAGTTAGCCCCTCCAGGAGAGGTGAATACTGTGACCTCAGACTGGAATAATAGTGCTGAAGGGGAAGGACTGGGTGTCAGGCACTGTACTAGTCAAGTCACATAATCTCATCTCACTTCCTCCTCCCAGTTGCCCCATGAGAACCCTTTCCCAGGTAGGAATCATGCCTATTTCCCTGTTAGGAAACTGAGATTGAGACAAATAAGGGGTCGTGCTCAAATGCACACAACTGTCAAGGACCGGAGCTTAGATACCAATCCAAGCAGTCTGACTCCATCACCTCTGGGTTCCACCACTAAGTTATGTTTGCTCTGAGAGAATCACATGGTGCTTCTGCCTTCCTCAAGCCCTTGAATTCCAAGGTCCTGCCAGAATTGGATCCAAAGGTAAGCCAAAAGCCCACCTGAAGCTGCAGCCAAACCCATTCCCAGCTCAGTACCGAGACTGAAAACCTCCTCATGGCACTTGAGGTTGCCAATAGAGCTAATTACAGGTGACTCGACCTAATTAAAGCTGAAGCCCAACACCAATCAACTCAACCCAGGAAGAATCTGATTGGTCTGCTGCTTGCCACAGACAGAGGAAAGAGTTTATACTCTGTGTGAAAACCATAAGCAAAGAAAGCAAAATTACGTTTCAGTCCCACATTTGTTTTTTCTAGATAGTAGTCATTAGAACAATTGTACATATGAGGACATAGGAAAATCTGCAGTGGGGTGCTGGAGCTAGCTCTGCTCTTGAGAGCCTATTGTGCACATTTTCTTTTAATAACTCTGTGTTCAGTTATGATATGTTGGTAACTTGAACTCAGGTCTAATGGGAGTATTCACACAATGAAAACTGGAAAACCCCACAAATAACGACTGCTGCTGCTGTGTCTTTTTTTCCACATCCTCACCCTCCTCTTCCTTCTCCTTCTTCAGAGAGCTGGTTGTTTAACATTTATACCACTGCAAATATGATCCGTAATCAAGAAGAAAACAGTCACTGCAAGCAGACCCACAGATGACCTAGTTATTGAAATCAGAGGAATAGGATGTTAACTGAATTGTTACAAATTCACTTTAGAGACTATGTATAGGGAAAGATGGGCATTGCAGGTGAATAGATGGAATATTTCAGGAAAGAAATAGTAACTCTAAAACAGAAATAATAGAAAAAATGTATATGAAACAATTCACTTATAGACGTAAACACTGCAAAAGAAGAGATAAGTGAAACTTGAAGTTAGGTGACAATTATCCAAATAAGAACAGAGAAATAAAACTGATATAAATATAGTGAATGGAGCCTCAATAACCTGTGAGACAATATTAAGTTGTCTGATATGTGTTTGGAGTCCCAGAGGGAAAAGATAGATAATGGGACAAAAAACATTTTGTTTGAAAAAATAATGATTAAATGATGAGAAATATTAACTCAGAGGTCTAAGGTGCTCAATGAATCCTAAGTGGAATAAGCAAATAAATAAGGAGAAAAAAAAAAAACAACCAAACAAAAAGACTCACACAGCCTAGGTATATCATAGTCAAATTGATGAAAGTTAAAAATGAAAAGTATGGTAGTTTTATAACAAATCTTTGATGCCCTTCCCTGCAGGAAAGTGAAAGTGAAGTCGCTCAGTCATGTCTGACTCTTGGCAACTGTAGGGCTCCTACATCCATGGGATTTTCCAGGCAAGAATACTGGAGTGGATTGCCATTTCCTTCTCCAGGAGATCTTCCCAACCCAGGGATTGAACCCAGGTCTCCCGCATTGTAGGCCGATGTTTTACCATCTGAGCCACCAGGGAAGTCCTTCCCTGCAGGACGTTATGCCTAATTTCTCACCCCTTGAATGTTGACAATGAGAAAATACATGAAATATGGTTTTCAAGATACCAGACATCAAAAAAAAGAACAGGGGTTCCCTGGTGTTTTCCCAGTGGCTAAGACTCCACACTCCTGATACAGGGGGTCCAGGTTCAATCTCTGGTCAGGGAGCTAGTTCCCACATGCCTAACTAGTAGTTTGCATGCCACAACTAAAGATTCCATGCACTGCAACTAAAAGATCCCACATGTTGCAATTAAAAACCAATACAGTATTGTAAAGTAAAATAATAATAATAATAAATAATAAAAGAAAAAATAATTAAAAGAAGATGGACAGTGATTGTTGAGATATGGGAAATAAATGAGGTATATCTGATGATTTCCTCAGCTTGCTGCTGCTAAGTCACGTCAGTTGTGTCCGACTCTGTGTGACCCCATAGACAGCAGCCCACCAGGCTACCCCACCCCTGGGATTCTCCAGGCAAGAACACTGGAGTGGGTTGCCATTTCCTTCTCTAGTGCAGGAAAGTGAAAAGTGAAAGTGAAGCTTACTGTCTTGAAAATACTTCTAGGCTACAGTGCAAGGAGGGGTATTTCAGGTAAAGCCTGGAAGATATCCTAAGTTGAGGACACAGAGCTGTGAGTCCAGAGAGATTAAGTCATCTAGAATTCACAAGACAGAGCGTTAGCACTAGAGAGAAGAAGATGGCACAGAAAAAGAACTCGAGAGATCTGCAGATGTGGCCCTTTGAGTATTCAGCAGAGTACCGATCAGCAAATTCATCTGAGGAAAGTACCCGAGGCCAGGGTAGGAACCAGCCAACATGATTTGAAGGAACAGTGCCTAAATGTCACACAGGGCTGAGATCAAGAACAAGACGGGGGTGCCCACTCTCGCCACTCTCATTCAGCATGGTAGTAAGACCTAGCCAAAGCAATCAGGCAAAAAAAAAAAGAAAGAAAAACTGACTGGCTTAGTGCCACCCTTCTAATAAATACTATGCCAGAAGGGAGAGTGTGTCTGTCAAGACTAGGTCATGAGAGGTGATGCTCACTATTGGATCACTCGCTCTGGGGGAAGTCAGATGCCACGCTCTGAGGAGACTGCAGCAGACCCATGGAGAGGTCCACATGGTGAGAAGCTGGGGCCTTCTGCCAAATAGCAGTATAGTCGCTCCTGCTCATGACATGTGGGTGAAGCATCTTGGAAGTGTGTCCTCTGATCTGTCAAACCTTTAGATAAACTGTAGTTCCAGGCAACATCCTGACAGCAATCTCATGAAAGATATGAAGCAAAAAACATGAATGAAGTTGCTCCCAAATTCCTGGCCCACAGAAATTATGAAAAAATTAATGTTCAGTGTTATAAAACACTAAGTTTGGGGGTAATTTGTTACATAGCAATAAATAATGAATGCAAAAAGCAAGTCTTAGAGCAGATAGAGAAAAATGACACATTATATTCAGAGGAACAATAGGAACACTGACTTCTAGAAAGAAACAATGAAAGCTAGAGGATAATGGAACAAGATTTTTATAGTGGTTGCATCAAGGCTGTATATTGTCACCCTGCTTATTTAACTTATATGAAGAGTACATCATGAGAAGCACTGGGCTGGAAGAAGCACAAGCTGGAATCAAGATTGCCGGGAGAAAAATCAATAACCTCAGATATGCAGATGACACCACCCTTATGGCAGAAAGTGAAGAGGAACTAAAAAGCCTCCTGATGAAAGTCAAAAAGGAGAGTGAAAAAGTTGGCTTAAAGCTCAACATTCAGAAAACGAAGATCATGGCAACCGGTCCCATCTCTTCATGGGAAATAGATGGGGTACAGTGGAAACAGTGTCAGACTTTATTTTTTTGGGCTCCAAAGTCACTGCAGATGGTGATTGCAGCCATGAAATTAAAAGATGCTTACTCCTTGGAATGAAAGTTATGACCAACCTAGATAAGATATTAAAAAGCAGAGACGTACTTTACCAACAAAAGTCCATCTAGTCAAGGCTATGGCTTTTCCAGTGGTCATGTATGGATGTGAGAGTTGGACTGTGAAGAAAGCTGAGCGCCAAAGAATTGATGCTTTTGAACTGTGGTGTTGGAGAAGAGTCTTGAGAGTCCCTTGGACTGCAAGGAGATCCAACTAGTCCATTCTAAAAGAGATCAGTCCTAGGTGTTCATTGGAAGGACTGATGGTGAAGCTGAAACTCCAGTACTTAGGCCACCTGATGCGAAGAGCTGACTCATTGGAAAAGACTCTGATGCTGGGAGGGATTGGGGGCAGGAGGAGAAGGGGATGACAGAGGATGAGATGGCTGGATGGCATCACTGACTCGATGGACATGAGTTTGAGTAAACTCCAGGAGTTGGTGACAGACAGGGAGGCCTGGTGTGCTGCAATTCATGAGGTCACAAAGAGTCAGACATGACTGAGCAACTGAACTGAACTGAACTGAACTGAACTGGGGGAAAAGAATCCTGTCAACCTACAAGTCACTATTCAGCAAAAACAGTCTTTAAAAATTACAACAAAGCATTTTTCATAGTCATTTTATGCGCATTAAGAGAATTAATGAGAGGATACTCTTCAGGCTAATAGGAATGATGGTAGAAGGAAAGACAATTGTATGAGAAATGCGTCTGTAAAGGAAATAGAATTGTGAGTAATAAATAAGATGTTAGGAAAACTAGGTAACTGCATGCAGAAGAATGAAATTGGACCCCTATCTTATACCACTCACAAAAATTAACTCAAAATGCATTAAGACTTGAACATAAGAAGCCAAGCTGTGAAACTCCTAGAAGGAAACTCAGGGGAAGAGCTCCTTGACACAGGCCAGGCAGTGATTTTTATGGTGTGAGACCAAAAGCACAAGCAACAAAAGCAAAAATAAGTGTGACTACATTAAGTGCATCAAACTAAAAAGCTTCTGCACAGCAAAAGAAAAAAATCAACAGAATGAAAAGACAACTTATGAAATGTGAGAAAATATTTGAAAATCATATCTGAGAAGAGGCTAATGGCTAAATAAAAAAAGAACTCATATAACTCAATAGCAAAAAAAAAAAAAAAAAACACACACACAATTTAAAAATGGGCAGAGAAACTGAATAGACAGTTTTTTAAGAAGACTTAGTGGTGGGGGTGGTGATGGGTTTAGTTGTTAAATTGTGTCCGACTCTTGAGACCCCATGGACTGTAGCCCACCAAGCTCCTCTGCCCATGGTATTTCCCAGGCAAGAATATTGGAGTGGGTTGTCATGTCTTTCTCTAGGGAACCTTCCCGACCCACGAATCGAACCTGGATCTCCTGCATTACAGGCAGTCTCTGGCATTGCAGGCAGATTCTTTACAATTGATCCACCAGGGGAGCCCCTAAAGAAGGCTATAGATGGTCAATCAGCACCTAAAAAGGTGTTCAACATTACTGATTATGAAAGAAATGCAAATCAAAATCACAGTGAGCTATCACCCCACACCTGTTAGAATGGCTATTGCCAAAAAGACAAGATAACAAGTACTGACAATGATGTGGAGAAAAGGGAACCCTTGTGTGTATATATGAATGTGAATGAATGTGTGAAGTCTCTCAGTCGTGTCCGACTCTTTGCAACCCCATGGACTGTATCCTACCAGGCTCCTCTGTCCATGGGATTTTCCAGGCAATAGTACTGGAGTGGATTGCCATTTCCTTCTCCAAAGGATCTTCCCAACCCAGGGATCAAACCTGGGTCTCCCACATTGTAGACAGACGCTTTACCGTCTGAGCCACCAGGGAAGTCTGTACGTATATATGATGGAATGTTATTCAGTCATGAGAAAAAGGAAATCCTGCCATTTGTGACAATGTGCATGAATCTTAAGGGTATTATGCTAAGTGAAATGTCAGTCAGACAGATGTTTTATGACCTCACTTGTATGTGGAAACTAATTAAGCCAAACTCATAGAAACAAAGTAGCGTGCTGGTTGCCAGGGGATGTCCGCTGGAGGGAATGGAGAGATGTTGGTCAAAGGGTGCAATCTTCCAGTTACGAGATAAATAAGTTCTGGGGATCTAATGTCTAACATGGTGATTATAGTTCCTAATACAGTATTATATACTTAAAAATTTCTCAATAGCTCTTAAATGTTCTCACTACAAAAAGAAATGGTAACTATGTGACATGATGGAGGTGGTAATCAATACATAAAAGTATCAATCAATATGTTATACACCTTAAATGTACACAATGTTTTATATCAATGATATCTCAATAAAGCTTGTTGGAGAAAAATATTATACAGGTTCTTTCCAGTAAAATCACGCAAGAAGAAACAAAAGGCAACCAAATCAGCAAGAAATAAATAAAACTGTTTATTTACAAATAAGCTGATGGTCTATGTAAAAAATCTGATGGAATCTACAAAAAGCTAGAAGATTTAATGAGTTTAGCAAGGTTGCAGAATATAGGATCAATATATTTAAAAATCAGTTATGCAGTACTTCTATATACTAACAAGAAACAATTATAAATTGAAATTAAAAAAATATAAATTGCAATAGTGTAAAAATATAGAATATTCAGGGATAAATATGATGAAATGTGTAAATACTTGAACATCAAAAACTTTAAAACATTGCCAAGAGAAATTAAAGAAAAGCTAATATTGTTAAGATATAAATTCTCCCAAAATTGGCATGTAGATTCAATACAATTCTAATCAAAATCCCAGAAGGTTTTTAGTTGAAATTCACAAGTTGATTCTAAAATTTATACAGAAATTCAAAGGAGTTAGAATAGTCAGAATTACTTTGAAAAAGAAGAAAAAAAGTGGAGAACTAACACTACTTGATTTCAAGGCTTACTTTAAAGCTAGGGCAATCAAAACAGTGTGGTACTGATACAAAGATAGACAAATAGATAAATGGAACAGAATGAAGAATCCAGAACTAAGCCCACACATAGATGGATAAAGGATGTTTTTTTACTAAAGTGCAAAGGCAAATCAATGGATACAAGTTAGTCTATTCAACAAATGGTGTTAGAAAAACTGGATGTCCATATGCAAAAAACAAATGAAAAAGAAAAGAAAAAAATGGAGTTGGATCACTGCTGCTGCTGCTACTAAGTCGCTTCAGTTGTGTCCGACTCTGTGTGACCCCATAGATGGCAGCCCACCAGGCTCCGCCGTCCCTGGGATTCTCCAGGCGAGAACAAGGTAATGGGTTGCCATTTCCTTTTCCAATGCATGAAAGTGAAAAGTGAAAGTGAAGTTGCTCAGTCGTGTCCGACTCTTAGCGACCCCATGGACTACAGCCTACCAGGCTCCACTGTCCATGAGATTTTCCATGTAAGAGTACTGGAGTGGGGTGCCATTCACTACCTTGTACCATATACAAAAAAGTATCTCAAAATGAATCATAGACAAACATAAAATATGAAACTTATAGAAGAAAACATAGAGAAAAATTTTTGTAAAAAAGGAGAAATTTCTTAGATATACCACAAGAAACGATCTATAAAAGAACAAATCAATACACTGGATTTCATCAAAATAAAAAGCTTCCAGTCTTTAAAAGACACTATTAAGAGACTGAAAAGACAAGCCACAGACTGGGGGAAAATGTTTTCAAGTTTATGCCTGATAAAGGACTTAATACCCAGAATATCAAATCTCAACAATAAAAAAAAAAGAAATAACCAACTGAAAAATGGACAAGATTTAAACAGATCTTTCATCAAAGATGATACAAAAAGTACATGAAAAGATGCTCAATATCATTAGTTATTAGAGAAATAAAAATTAAAATCACAATGACATATTAGTGCTGCTGCTGCTAAGTCGCGTCAGTCGTGTCCGACTCTGTGCGACCGCACAGACGGAAGCCCACCAGGCTCCTCCATCCCCGGGACTCTCCAGGCAAGAACACTGGAGTGGGTTGTCATTTCCTTCTCCAATGCATGAAAGTGAAAAGTGCAAGTGAAGTCGCTCAGTCGTGTCCAACTCTTAGCGACCCCATGGACTATAGCCTACCAGGCTCCTCCGTCCATGGGATTTCCCAGGCAAGAGTATTGGAGTGGGGTGACATATTACTACATACCTGTTAAAATGGCTAAACTTCAAAAAGCTGACCATACCAAACATTGGCAAGAATGTGAAGGAACTGGAACACTCATGCACTACTGATGGGAATATAAAATGGTGCAAGCACTTTGGAAAACTAACAGTTTGTCAATATCTTAAAAGTTTAATATACACCAATAGTATAATCCAGGCATTCCATTCCAAGATATTTACCCAAGAGAAAATGAAAGCATATATTAAATATGAAGACTTGGACACAAATGCTCGTGGAAATTTTATTTGTAATAGCCCCAAACTGGAAACAACCCAAGTGCCCATCAACAGGTGATTGGATAAATAAATTGTGGTAAATCCATACAACATAATACTACTCAGAAATAAAAAGGAATACGCAATTGATATATTCAACAACATGGATGAATCTCAAAATAAGTATTGCAGAATGAAAGAAACCAGACAAAAGAAGAGTATATATTGTATGATTCCATGTTTATAAAACTGTAGAAGCTTCACACTAACATGCAGTGACAGAAACAAATTGGTGTTTGCTTGGCAGTGATAGAGAGGACTGAGTAGGGTAGACGGAGAAGATTGCAAAGTCACATGAGGAAACTTTCAGGAGTTATGGATAGAGTCACAATCTTGATTATAGTGTAGGCTTCACATATGTATCTCCAGAATGAATACGTTTCTATGTGTCAAATATATGCAGTTTTTTAAAATGAAGTTTATTATATGTCAATCATATTTCAGTAAAGCCATCTAAATGTTTTAACTCTATGCTATGATCCATATGTACAATGAATCTAAATTCACATTGATTTATTTGTCTCTTCCCTTATTGCTCAAATGTAACTATCTTTTGTATTATCAATTTTGTACCCTACCATATAAAACAAGTTTTCTTAACATGTAAGAAAAATTATTGTTGCTATGCAGATGACACCACCCTTATGGCAGAAAGTGAAGAGGAACTAAAAAGCCTCCTGATGAAAGTGAAAGAGGAGAGTGAAAAAGTTGGCTTAAAGCTCAACATTCAGAAAACGAAGATCATGGCATCCGGTCCCATCACTTCATGGGAAATAGATGGGGAAACAGTGGAAACAGTGTCAGACTTTATTTTGGGGGGCTCCAAAATCACCACAGACGGTGATTGCAGCCATGAAATTAAAAGACGCTTACTCCTTGGAAGGAAAGTTATGACCAACCTAGATAGCATATTCAGAAGCAGAGACATTAGTTTGCCAACAAAAGTCCGTCTAGTCAAGGCTATGGTTTTTCCAGTGGTCATGTATGGATGTGAGAGTTGGACTGTGAAGAAAGCTGAGCGCTGAAGAACTGATGCTTTTGAACTGTGGTGTTGGAGAAGAGTCTTGAGAGTCCCTTGGACTGCAAGGAGATCCAACCAGTCCATCCTAAAGGAGAGTAGTCCTGGGTGTTCATTGGAAGGAATGATGCTAAAGCTGAACCTCCAGTACTTTGGCCACTTCATGCGAAGAGCTGACTCATTGGAAAAGCCTCTGATTCTGGGAGGGATTGGAGGCAGGAGGAGAAGGGGACGACCGAGGATGAGATGGCTGGATGGCATCACCAACTCAATGGACATGAGTTTGGGTGAACTCCAGGAGTTGGTGATGGACAGGGAGGCTTGGCGTGCTGCGATTCATGGCATCGCAAAGAGTCGGACACAACTGAGCGACTGAACTGAACTGATATTCATATCGGATAAATAGCCTTCAAAACAAAAACTATTATCAGCAATAAAGAGAGGTATTACATCAAGATAAATGGTCAGTCATCAAGAAGACATGATACTACTAAATGTCTAGGTTCTTAATAATAGAGCTTCAAGAGACATGAAGCAAATATTCACAAAATTAAAGGAAGCCGTAGAGAAATTATATAAGAATATTTTAACACTATTATTTCACCACTTGATGGAATAATGAAATTGAAATTTTTGTAAGGATATAGATTCAAACAAAATTATAAATTTGTTAGTTGTTTTCAACTAAAACTACCTAATTGACATTTTTAGAATATAACAGTTAACAATTGCAGAATGCACATTATTTACAAATGCATATAGCATATTCATCATGATAGATCATCTGGAAAACAAATTCTAATAAATTTTAAAGGATTGAAACCATGAAAAGTTTGCTCTGTGACCACATTTGAGTAAATTAAACATTAATGACAAAAGGTATCTGGAAAACACTGCATATTTGGAAATTAAACAGCACACATAAATAATTCATGGGTCAAAGAATAATCCCATGGGAAATTAGACAATGTTTTGAACTGAATGAAATTGATTTGAGAACCTTTTCTTTCTACCAACGTAAGTATTCAGTATGATTAATTTCCTTCTCAACACTAAGATGCATTTCAGAAATTTTGATATTGTGTATTTTCATTATCACAGTTCTAAGTATTTTTTAAATTTATTTTGAAACTTCCTGACTGAACCACATATTATGTAATTATTTAATTTGCAAGTGTTAGGAGATTTTCCTGTTTGTTTTTTTTTCTGTTATTGATTTCTAGTTTGATTCCATTGTGGTCAGATTTCAGACTCTTTATGATTTCAATTCTTTTCATTGAGATTAATTTTATAGTCTAGGATATGGTATATTTTTGTGAATTTTCCGTGAACATTTCTAAGAATGTGTATTTTACTGTTTGAGATGGAGTGTTTTACCAACTATCTAGATAATATGCTAGTGTTTCACAGTATCTATCAGATCCTATTGGCTGATGCATTGCTCAGTTCCTCTGTAAACTTGTCCATCACACCGCTTCTGCTTAACATTGTACTGTAGATTTTAGCCAGTTCAATAAGACAAGAGAAATAAATACAATTCATAAATACTGGAAAGGAATGAATAAAATGTTTTTTATTCATAGATAATAAATATGTTTGTGTGGGCTTCCCAAGTGGCGGTAGAGGTAAAGACCCCACCTTCCAGTGCAGGAGACACAAGAGACATGGGTTAGACCCCTGGGTTTGGAAAACCCCCTGGAGAAGCGTATGGCAACCCTCTACAGTATTCTTGCCTGGAGAAACCCATGAACAGAGGAGCCTGATGTGCTACAGTCCATAGAGTTGTAAAGAGTTGGACACGACTGAAGTGACTTAGCACGCATACAGTATGTGTGTGTACAGAATACAAAGGAATTGAGAATAAAACAACTAGTACAAATGAGTTAATTTAGTAAGTCACAAATCAACATACAAAGTCAATGGTTGTTATTGTTCAGATGCTCAGTCGTGTCCAACTCTGCAGCCCCATGGACTGCAGCATGCCAGGCTTCCCTTCACTTCACTATCACCCTGAGTTTGCTCACTCATGTCCATTGAATCAGTGATGCCATCCAACCATCTCATCCTCTGTCATCCCCTTCTCCTCCTGCCTTCAATCCTTCCCAGCATCAGGGTCTTTTCCAATGAGTTGGCTCTTCACATCGGTGGCCAAAATATTGGAGCTTCAGCCTCAGCATCAGTCCTTCCAATAAATATTCAGGGTTGATTTCCTTCAGGATTGACTAGTTTTATCTCCTTGCTGTCCAAGGGACTCTCAAGAGTCTTCTCTAGACCACAGTTCGAAAGCATCAATTCTTCAGGGATCAGCTTTCTTTATGGTCCAATTCTCACATCTGTACAAAACTATTGGGAAAACCATAGCTTTGACTATATGGACTTTTGTTGGCAAAGTGATATCTGTGCTTTTTAATACACTGTCTAGGTTTGTCATAGTTTTTCTTCCAAGGAGCAAGTATCTTTTAATTCATGGCTGCAGTCACCATCCTTAACGATTTCAGCGCCCAAGAAAATAAAGTCTGTCACTGTTTCCTTTTATCCCCCACCTATTTGCCATGAAGTGATGGGACTGGATGCCATGATCTTAGTTTTTTGAATGTTGAGTTTTAAGCCAGCTTTTTCACTCTCCTCTTTTCACCTTCATCAAGAAGCTCTTTAGTTCCCCTTCGCTTTCTGCTGTTAGGGAGGTGTCACGTGTGTATCTGAGGTTACTGATATTTCTCCCAGAAATCTTGATTCCAGCCTGTGATTCATCCATTCTGGCATTTCACATGATGTACTCTGCATAGAAGTTAAATAAGCATGGTGACAGTATACAGCCTTGACGCACTTCTTTCCCAATTTTGAACCAGTCCGTTGTTCCATGTCCAGTTGTAACTGTTGCTTCTTGTCCTGCCTACAGGTTTCTCAAGAGACAGGTCAGGTGGTCTGGTATTTCCATCTCTTTAAGAATTTTCCACAGCTTGTTCAGATCCATACAGTCAAGGCCTTAGCATAGTCAATGAAGCAGAAGTAGATGCTTTTCTGGAATCCCCTTGATTTTTCTATGATTCTACAGATATTGGCAATTTGATCTCTGCTTTCTCTGCCTTTTCTAAGTCTAGCTTATACATCTGGAAATCCTCAGTTCATGTACTGCTGAAACCCAGCTTGAAGGATTTTGAGCATTATCTTGCTAGCATGTGAAATGAGTACAATTGTGCAGTAGTTTGAACTTTCTTTGGCATTGCCTTTCTTTGGGATTGGAATGAAAACAGACCTTTTCCAGTCCTGTGGTCATTGCTGAATTTTCCAAACTTGCCGGCATATTGCGTGCAGCACTTTAATAGCATCATCTTTTAGGATGTGAAATAGTTCCACTGGAATTCCATCACCTCCACTAGCTTTATTCACAGTAATGCTTTTTAAGGCCCACTTGACTTCATACTCCAGGATGTCTGGCTCTAGGTGAGTGGTCACACCATTGTGGTTATCCAGTCAATGGTATTTTTAACCAAACAATTAGAAAATGAGATAAAAATGAGATTTAAATATTTTAATAGCTGTATGCAGGTCAGGAAGCAACAGTTAGAACTGGACATGGAACAATAGACTTGTTCCAAATAGGAAAAGGAGTACGTCAAGGCCGTATATTGTCACCCTGCTTATTTAACTTCTGTGCAGAGTACATCATGAGAAATGCTGGACTGGAAGAAACACAAGCTGGAATCAAGATTGCCGGGAGAAATATCAATAACCTCAGATATGCAGATGATACCACCTTTATGGCAGAAAGTGAAGAGGAACTAAAAAGCCTCCTGATGAAAGTGAAAGAGGAGAGTGAAAAAGTTGGCTTAAAGCTCAACATTCAGAAAACGAAGATCATGGCATCCGGTCCCATCACTTCATGGGAAATAGATGGGGAAACAGTGGAAACAGTGTCAGACTTTATTTTGGGGGGCTCCAAAATCACTGCAGATGGTGATTGCAGCCATGAAATTAAAAGACGCTTACTCCTTGGAAGGAAAGTTATGACCAACCTCGATAGCATATTCAAAAGCAGAGACATTACTTTGCCAACAAAGGTCCATCTAGTCAAGGCTATGGTTTTTCCCGTGGTCATGTATGGATGTGAGAGTTGGACTGTGAAGAAGGCTGAGTGCCGAAGAATTGATGCATTTGAACTGTGGTGTTGGAGAAGAGTCTTGAGAGTCCCTTGGACTGCAAGGAGATCCAACCAGTCCATTCTGAAGGAGATCAGCCCTGGGATTTCTTTGGAAGGAATGATGCTAAAGCTGAAACTCCAGTACTTTGGCCACCTCATGCGAAGAGTTGACTCATTGGAAAAGACTCTGATGCTGGGAGGGATTGGGGGCAGGAGGAGAAGGGGATGACAGAGGATGAGATGGCTGGATGGCATCACGGACTCGATGGACGTGAATCTGAGTGAACTCCGGGAATTAGTGATGGACAGGGGGGCCTGGCATGCTGCGATTCATGGGGTCGCAAAGAGTCGGACACGACTGAGCGACTGAACTGAACTGAATAGCCAAAAATCCATAAAATATATAGGAAGATATTTAATAAAAATGTACAAAGCCTCTACGCTGAAAACTAATAAAACAATGCTGAAAGAAATTAAGAAAATGGAGAGATATGCCTGTTTGTGGATTGGAAAACTCAGTATCAAGATATCAGTTCCCCTTAAATTGATCTATATAGTCAGTGCCCTAAATTGATCTATATATTCAAAATCCCAATGGCTTTGGTACAGAAATTAGCAAGGTGACTCTAAATGAAATGCTAAAGATCTAGAAGACCAAAATCATATTGAAAAATGTGAACAGGGCTGGAGGGCTTAAAGATTAACTGTAAGCTTATAGTGCTAAAGATGGTGTGATATTAGGGTAAGGATAGACAAATGGATTAATGAAATAGAATAAAGGATCTAGAAATAGATTCACATTTATACAGTCCCTTGATTTTGATAAAAGGGGCAAAGCAATTCAATGGGAAAAGGAAAGTCTTTTCGAAAGGATAGTGCTGGCACAACTGTATGATCATATAGGGAAAAAAAGTGAACCTCAACCGCTACCTCACATTATACATTTTAAAAAATTGGATATGGACAGACTTAAACAAAAAGGGATAAAGCTTCTGAAAGGAAACAGAATATCTTTATGACACAAAAGGCAGTAACCATAAAAGAAAACAAAAAGTATAAAATTTATGAATTTAAAACATTGGCTCTTTGAAACACATTTCACAAAATGAGAAAGCAGCTATCAGCTGGGAAAAAGTATTCAGAACACATATGCCTGACAAAAGATGTGTATTGAGAATGTTTAAAGAACTCCTACAAATCAGTAATAAGAAGACAAACATCTCAATAAAACTTGAGCAATCAGTTTGAGCAGATCCTTCATGAAAGGAAATATACAAAGAGTTAATAAGCACATAAAAAAGTGATTAGCATCACTAATCATCAGGAAAGTGCCAGTTAAAACTAAACTGGAACGCCAGTTCACACCCACTGGCTAACACTAGAAAGCCAGACAATATCAAATGCTGATGAAGAACAGCTGGAACTCTCATCCATTGAAACGAGGAATTTAAAATGTTTTAATAATTTTGGAAAACCGCTTTGGCAGTTTTGTATACAACTATACATATACTTACCTGATGATCCAACAATCTCACTCCTATACATTTCCTGCTGAAAAATAAAAATATATGTCCACAAAATAATTGCTTGAGAATATTTTTAGCAGCATTATTCATACTAGACTAAAATGGGAAATAATCCAAATGTACATCATAAGTGAATAGACAAACAAATTACAGAGTGTTCAAATAATTAATCCTCTTCAACAATCACAGGGAATGAACTTCCATTACTACGACACCACAGCACCTTGGAATGAATCTCAGTCATTATGCTGTGAGAAAGAAAAGGGAAAATTCTCAAAAAGCTTAGGCATGTTGAGATAGAATATGTGTAGGCCTTCACACTGACAGCCTCAAGTCCTGCTAAAAGATGTCAGCAATGATGAAGAATCATCAGGAACCATGTTGATGTATGGCAAAACCAATACAATATTGTAAAGTAATTAGCCTCCAATTAAAATAAATAAATTTAAATTAAAAAAAATCAGGAACAGCAACTCTAGAAGCAAACAATGAAAAGCTAATAGGTCTAACTTCATAGTTCAGAGTGAAATCGATTTTATAGCAAAAATGCAGAACAGAGGGGACCAGAAGAGTTGACGGCTGATATTGCAAGAAGAGCAGAGGCTCAGAGGATCTGACAAGGAATGCTCCTCATAAGGAAAGATTTTCACTACCCCTTCCCTTTTACACACCCTCTCCTTTCCTATGGGCTTTCCTTTCTTTGCTTCTCCCTGCAATTAAGATCGTTCTTGCCAGTATATCCCAGGGGACAGAGTTCACAACTCAGGTACCTCTTCTTCCTGCTCCTGGGGAAGCTTGAATACTAAACCTCAAGAATCCTTTCCACTGAAGAGTTTCTTTGGTGTATGTCCTGAAAACAATAGTGAGTTATCTTCAGGTTTCAAAGGAAACTGCTCCTAAAAATTCAAAACCACAGCAAGAAACACAGGGATTTTTGTCTCTCTTCCAAGTTCACTTTGAATTCTCCCTCAGTCTTAGTTTAAGAAACTGCTATAACTTAAGTGGTCATACGTTTGCCCAAATGAAAGCTTTACAGAATTACGAGTATCAAGACAGTGTGTTGTAAATAAAGTTGTTTTCGTTCAGTCACTAAGTCATGGCCAGCTCTTTGTGACCCCATGGACTGTAGCATGCCAGGCTTCCCTGTCCTTCATTATCTCCCAGAGTTTGCTCAAACTCATGTCTCTTGAGTCGGTGATGCTATCTGACCATCTCATCCTCTGCCACTCCCTTCTCCTTTTGCCTTCAATCCTTCCCTGCATTAGGGTCTTTTCCAATTAGTCAGCTCTTCACATCAGGTGGCCAAAGTATTAATATTAAAGCTTTAGCAACAGTCCTTCCAATGAATATTCAGGGTTGATTTCCTTTAGGATTGACTGGTGATCTCCTTGCTGCCCACAGGACTTCTCCAGCACCATAATTTGAAAGCATCAGTTCTCCAGTGCTCAGCCTTCTTTATATTGCAACTCTCACATGTGTACCAGACTACTGGGAAAACCATAGCTTTGACTATACTGACCTTTGTAAAGTGATGTCTCTGCTTCTTAACACACTGTCTAGGTTTGTCATAGCTTTTCTTCTAAAGAGCAAGTATCTTTAAATTTCATGGCTGCAGTCACCATCCACAGTGATGGAACCCAAGAAAATAAAATCTGTCACTGTTTCTGTTTTTCTCCATCTATTTGTCGTGAAGTGAGGGAACCGGATGTCATGATCTCAGGTTTTTGAATGTTGAGCTTTAAGCCAGCTTTTTCACTCCCTTCTTTCACTTTCATCAAGAGGCTCTTTAGTTCCTCTTCATTTTCTGCCGTTAGTGTGGTATCATCTGCATATCTGAGGTTGTTGATATTTCTCCCGGGAATCTTGATTCCAGTTTGTGGTTCATCTAGCCCAGCATTTTGCATGATGTACTCTGCATGGAAGTTAAATAAGCAGGGTGACAATATACAGCTCTGTTGTACTCCTTTCCCAGTGTTGAACAAGTCCATTGTTCCATGTCCAATTCTAACTGTTGCTTCTTGACCAGCATACAGTTTCTCAGGAGCCAGGTCAGGGGGTCTGGTATTCCCATCTCTAAGGATTTTCCACAGTTCATTGTGATTCACACAGTCAAATGTGTAGAAGTCAATGAAGTAGAAGTAGTTTTTTTTTTCCGGAATTCCCTTGTTTTCCCTATGATCCAATGAATGTTGGCAATTTAAACTCTGGTTCCTCTGCCCTTTCTAAATCCAGCTTGTATATCTGGAATTTCCCAGTTCATGTACTGCTGAAGCCTAACTTGAAGGATTTTCGTATGAAATGAGCACAATTGTACAGTAGTTGGAACATTCTTTGGCATTGTCTTTCTTTGGGATTGGAATAAAAACTGACTTTTTCCAGTCCTGTGGCCACTGCTGAGTTTTCCAAACTTGCTGGCATATTGAGTGTAGCACTTTAACAGCATCATCTTTTAGGATTTGAAATAGCTCCACTGGAATGCCATCACCTCCACTAGCTTTGTCTGTAGTAATGCTTCTTAAGGCCCACTTGACTTCACACTCCAGGATGTCTGGCTCTAGGTGAGTGATCACACCATCGTGGTTATCTTGGTCATTTAGACCTTTTTTGTACAGTTCTTCTGTGTATTCTTGCCACCTTTGCTTAATCTCTTCTGCTCCTTTTAGGTCCTTACCATTTCTATCCTTTATCATGCCCATCCCTTCATGAAATATCCCCTCAATATCTCCAATTTTCTTGAAGAGATTCTAGTCTTTTCCATTCTATTGTTTTCCTCTATTTCTTTGCATTGTTCGTTTAAGAAGGCCTTCTTATCTCTCCTTGCTAAAGAAGGCCTTCTTATCTCTCCTTGCTATTCTCTGGAATATTAATCTCAGTGACTGAATTATTTACATTATGTTGTAATTTCTAGATAGTTTAAATATTGTGTTTAATTTGGTTAATTCTCTTTATTATATGAGCAATTCTGAAATTAGACTATTTGGGGTTTCTTATTTTTTTAATTTTTAGTGAAATATAGTTGATTTATAATGTGTTCATTTCTGCTGTACAGCAAAGTGATTCAGTTATACACATATACATCCTTTTACATATTCTTTTCCATTATGGCTTATCACAGGCTATTGAATATAGTTTCCTGTGCTATACAGTAGGACCTAGTTGCTGATCCATCCTGTATGTAATAGTTTGCTGCTGCTAATCCAGACTCCCAGTCCTCCCCTTTCCCGGCACACTCCCCCTTGGCACCCACAAGTCTGTTCTCTATGTCTGTGAGTTTCTGTTTCATAGATGTGTTCATTTGTGTCGTATTTTAGGTTCCACATATAAGTGATATCATATGGTCTTTATCTTTCTCTTTCTGACTTACATCACTTAGTATTGTAAATTCTAGGTCCATCCATGTTGCTGCAAATGGCATTATTTCATTCTTTTTTTTGGCCGCGTAATATTCCACTGTGTATATATATTCCCTGTCCTCTTTATCCATTCATCTCTTGTTGGACCTTTATGTTGTTTCCTTGTCTTGGCTATTGTGAATTGTGCTGCTATGAACAGAGGAGTACATGTATCTTTTTAAATTACAGTTTTGTCTGGATATATGTCCAGGATTAGGATTGTTGGATCGTATGGTAGCTCTATTTTTGTGTTTTGAAGAACCTCCATACTGTTTTCCACAGTGGCGGCACCAGTCTACATGGCTACCAACAGTGTGGGAGGGTTCCCTTTTCTCCACACCCTCTGCAGCATTTGTTATTTGCAGACTTTTTGATAATGGCCATTCTGGCCAGTGTGAGACAGTACCTCATTGCAGTTTTGATTTGCATTTCCCTGGTAATCAGCGATGTTAGGCATCTTTTCATGTGCCTATTGGCCATCTGTATGGGAAATTAGACATCTTTGAAATGGCAAAAGGCATTTTTATATGCCAAGGGCTGTATTCCATAGTTTTCAAACAAATATGAAGTGCCTTGATGTTTTTCTTAGGCAAAGTACCTTGGTGCTTACCTGAATACATTTAAATTGGAATGTTTATAAAAAAACAGAGTACGAGAAAGTTTAAAAGGTCTATCTTGCTATTTTAGACTATACCCTGTTAGACTGTACCCTCTTCCCTCTGTATGGATAATTTCCTACTGAATTCCAGAGAAGAACTGGAAGAGGCTGGTAGCATGGCCTGGTCATAATAATGTGGGTTTAAAGCTCACAGTCATTACTTACCAGCTGACCTTAGACATGTCCCTTTCCCTTTCAGAGCCCTAGTTTCCATTTCATGGCCCCATGTTTAACACCTACCTCCAAGAAAAATGGAAATGAACAAGGAAAAACTATGTTGTTAAGATTTAAAAACAAACAAATAACTACAATCAGGCTTCCTGGGTTTGAATCTGGCCTCCATCTCTAGCTAAGCAGGAAAACCTGTCACACTTTTCCTATTAAAATGGGGATGATCATTGCATCAACCTCACTGGTTATCATGGAGATTGAAGGAACCAATTCACGCAGCACCCTTGGCACGGTGTCTGGCTTGCTGCAGTTTCATTAGCTGGCTTTTTTATTTTTCAAGAGGGCAGCCCCTCCTGTAAGGACTGGTTGGTGCTGCGGTCACAGCTCTGCACGGGGAAGTCCACAGGCACCTCTGACTCACCACATCAGCACCTGGACCCAGCTACTCCCAATCACACCGTCCACATTCCTGATCCTGGGCCTTGCTCGCCAGGCTCCCTCCGCCTAGAATGCAGTCGTCTTTCATGTTTGCTTTTTCCTCCTCACCCCCGGGGCTAATCCCCAACACGACCCCTTCAGAACACTAAGGAAACCCCCTTCACCCCTGCAAGCAGGCCCCAGGCATGGTAGTCTCAGTCGGCAGCCTGTTCCGGCTCTGTCTTCACCTGCGTTTTCTATGCCCCATAACCCACAAGCAGACATACTGCACAATTTACTGAACCCAGTGCAAAGTTATTTGGAACAGGGCTCCTCATTCAAAAATTATTAAGAACTTCAAGATAGACAAATCCCAACTGAGGGATATTCTGCAAAATACCTGATGAATAATACTCAAAACTGTCAAGATGATCAACAACAAAGAAAACCTGAGAAACTCTTAGAGGAGCCCTTAGAGTCCTGACTACTATGTGTAATGTGGGATCCTAGAACAGAAAATGGACATTAGGTCAACGCTAAGGAAATCTAAATGAATCTTAGTTCATAATAGTATTTCAATATTGGTTCATTAATTATAGCAAATCCACCACACTAACATAAGTTATTAATATTAGGGGAAAGAGGGATGAAGGACTATGGGAACTTTCTGTGCTATGTAATTTTTTCATAAATCTAAAACTGTTCTAAAACTTTTTTTTTTTTAAGTAACAACAACAAAGAATTTTGAGAAGGCTATAGTGGAGAAAATTGTGCAAGACAGAGCCAGGATTTGAACCCGAATCTGTCTGACCCTAAAGCTTTTGTGAATGACTGCTTACACTGCTTGAACTCCAGGGACAAGGCCCTTTCCTAGAGGTAAGAGAAAAGATGTATGGAGTTGGGGAGGAGGTGGAGGGTTGTCACAGTATTTAGTAGAGAGGTTAGGAGCCCAGTCTTGATGACTCAGGCCACATAGTGTGTGTTAGTCACTCAGTCGTGTCTGACTCTTTGCAACCCCATGGACTGTAGCCCACCAGGCTCCTCTGTCCATGGGATTCTCCAGGCAAGAATACTGGAGTGGGTTGCCATTTCTCCAGGGGATCTTCCTGACGCAGGAATTGAACCCAGATCTCCTGCATTGTAGGCAGATTCGTTACCATTTGAACTATAGGGAAGTCCTGTATCGTGTGTGATTGCATTTATATGAAATTCCCAGAACAGGAAAATCCATAGAGACAGAAAGTCTGGTTGCCAGAAAGTCTGGTTGTCTGGTTGCCAGGGGCAGGGGAAAGGGAGGGGGAACATAGGGAGTGACTGCTTAATGGTATGTGGTTTCTTTTTGGGGTGATGAAATGGTGGTGATCGCTGCACAACAAAGTGAAGATACTAAAAGATACTACATTGTAGGCTTTAAATAGTTAAAATTGTAAATGTTATGTTACCTTGATTAAAAAAATATAGTGCAAGCTTGAGATCCAGTCTGTCTGGATTTGAATCTCCAGGGTCCCGTTTACTAGCTGTCTGCTACCTCGGGCAAATTACCTCTCTGTGCCTCATTTCCCTCATCCGGTAAACGAGGTAGTAACAGTCCCTAGCTCATAAGGTTGTTGTCAGCCGGATTCAGGCGTTTGGAGTCCATCCCAGCCTTGAAGGGTCAGGGGAGGGATTATGAACTCATCCCCAAGAGTTCCCACCTAAAATTTTGCAAACAGAGTGGTCTGAGAGCCGCCTCCCCAGACAACCTGGAGTGGAAACCCACTCTTGGGCGGCCCCAGGGTGAAAGCCAGAGCGCATCACCATTCCAGACCCACCGCTTTAGGAAGCAAGCCGAAGCAGCAACGGAGGAGGTATGAGCTGCAGCGCGCCGCCTAGTGGCGCCTTGGAGCACAGCGGTACCGGCCGCCTGGGGAAGCCGCCAACCAAAGCCACTAGCCACGCCTGCAGGGAACCCCGGACAGCTGCTCCTTATTATAAAATAGGTGGCGTGTATTCAGCCAGATTAGGGGCTTTCTGCATATTCTTTTTAATCCCACGAGCTAGTTATTGTTCCCATTTTACAACTGATGGAACTGATGCTTCGAAAGGCTCAGCAGCCAACCCCAGTTCTCCCAGCAGGTAAGAAGAGCAGCCCCGTGTCTGTTCATCCATCGGCTCAGCTCCAGATTCCAGAACTGTCTCTGATGCTCTCTCCTGATTTGGGATAAATGAGGGTAACCCAAGGAAGCACTACAGACCCCACTAAGGGTCAAAGCTAGCTCTGAGACTGATTTCAAACAACTGCATTGCACAAAGTCTGCCTCACCTCCAACCTCAGGCCCTGTAGAACCCCCTAGGAAATGGAGGGGAGGTGGGAGGCTCCTTCCAGGGCTCATCTGGCAAAGCTGTAGGCCCTTTAACCAGTAACCCTTCCCCAGCCTCACTGATACGTCCACTCAACCAATATTTATGTATGCTCATATAGGTGCCGGACAGTCTGAGGTGCTGGATATATCATGGTGAGCAAGAAAAGGGGGCCCTGGCTTCCAAGCCTCTTTTATTTATTTATTTATTGGTCATGCATGTGGGATTTTATTTCCCCAGCCAGGGGTCCAACCCAGGCCCCATGCATTGAAAGCATAGAGTCTTAACCACTGGACCACCAGGGAAGTCCCTCACCCTCTTTCTTAACTCACAGCAAGACCTCTTCACTGTGAGTCTGATGGCACTGGGTTTGGGAACACCCTGGTGTTAATCCAGATATTCCAATGTGTCATCCCAGAGCCAGGACCTTGCCCATTCTTCACCCATTCTGGGGAAAGGTGTGAGCTCAGCGTAGTGTGATTCCCTCTGAAGTCCTTTTGCTGCCCCCCCAGTTGAGGGCTGGCACTTGAAGATGCCCAGGCTGGGGGACAGCCACACCCCCAGTGGTTATTTAACTGCAGGTGTCTGGGAAAGGGACATTCTCCCAGACATTGGAATGGCAGGGGAGCGGGTGCAGAGAAGTTATGGAGGAATCCCAATGTGCTAAGTCTCCTACCCTGATGCAGGAGTCCTGGAGGCAAAGAAGGGTCCAGGACCTCCAATGGGCATATTTCCAGGATCAGGGGAAATGGGATGAGGATCAGCAGAATAAGAGGAATGGACTGCTCTCCTTTTGCTTGCCCAACCCCCATCCCCGAGACCCCTTCTCTCCAGTTAGAAATTAAAGTCATGAAATCTGACACCAGGTCTAGAAGGGCCTGCCTGGTGCAATTACTATCTAAACAGCAAAGTCCTGTGCACTGGAACTTTTTTGAAAAATGTCCAATATCATATTGGTCTCTGGTTAAGAGAGAGAGCATGCCTGTCCTGTGGTCCTTGCCTGCCAAGGCTCTACTAAGGTCCCCGCTGAGTTATCTAGCAAAATGCACTTGACCTTGTGCCTGTGCCAGAGGTTGACAGTCAGATGCTGGGCCTCAGTACATGTACCTATATGTGTTGCCCTGTGAAAGTTAAGTATCTAAATATCTATTTGTCTTTAGTGTCATCTGCCTAAGGATGCATTCGTTCTTTTGGATTTGCATGCCTGTGTGTGTGTCCATGACAAGGTATATGTGTGTACTTTTTAAAATCCTATGTTTTAAGTATGTGGGCCTCTGTGCAGGTGGGTGCCTTTGTGATGTTTCTGGGTCATGTTTGCTTGTGTGTGTATCTTTGTAGGTGTGCCTATAACTGTCTAGGGGTGGGTGTGTGTGCGTGTGCTTGTACTTCTGTTGTTAGGCGGGGCTGGCTGGGTGTGAGGAGCTATTGACTCCCTCACCTACTGCCCTTACCTGGGCCAAGCTAAAAATAACCTACCTGTCTTTGCACATGGGGGCCTTTCTTAGTTGGCCTAAGTTCTCCCCAGGGAGTCCTACTCCCCCATATCCACCCTCCTGATCCTGGCTGCCGGGCCAGGAAGGGCCGGGGAGGTGAACTGATCTACAGACCCTCTTCCCTACATGTTCCAGACCCAAGCTGTGGAGGCAGTTTGTATGGACGGGAGTCCTGGGCAGTCCTGCCCTTCTCTGTTCTCTGGTGAAACAGCTGAGGCAGGCCCTTGTTTCTTCTCTAACTGCCTGCACCAAAAAAAATCCCTTTCCAACCTGTATTTCTGGCCTCCAAGTTCTTTCGCTGCCAATCTAGGAATCGATCCTGGGAGCACTGACCATATTCCAGTCTACTCTCTACTGGCCTGGCTGGGCCTCCCCCTACCTTCCTTTACCCCTTCTTGAAGCAGCCATTGCCTCTGTATCGGAGGAGTGATTCCAGGTCCCAGCTCTGGGAAAACCCCAAGTAGTGAACAGACCAGGAATGGAGGAAGGGGCATTCCTGCTGGCTGCCAGTCCTTTCTCACCCACCAGCCCCAGAAGAGGTAGGAGGGTGGAGGATCCCCAGCTCAGCATTTCTGTCCAGTCCTGTCTCTCTTGCTCTTTGACTCATCCACTCATTCACTCAAAGCTGTGTGATCTTAGGCAAATGCCTTCATGTCTCTGTGCCTCCATTTCTTCACAGGTAAAATGAGATTACAAATGGTACTTACCTCCCAGACTTGTGAGGATTAACTGAAGTGATGCATATAAAGAGCTTAACCTGGTGCCTGGCACATACAAGGACCTTGGCGGCATTAGCTGATCCACCCCTTCTAATGTCACTGGGTTTCAATCCCAAGATACTGCCTAACCCTCAAACTCCACCTGGCCCCTCCTGTTCTTTGGCTCACTCTTGGGTGGTCAGGATTTTCCACCAGGAATCAGATTGACTGAGAGGAGAGATCTTGGAAAGAAAGATCGAGAGATTATTGACATTTGTACTGCAGTTTCTGTACGTTGGCCTGGGAGGCACGCTGCACTGCATGTAGGGTCTTAGCTCCCCAGACCAGGGATTGAACCCATGTACCCTGCTGTGGAAGCACAGAGTCCTAACCACTGAACTGCCAGGTAGAAATTCCCTCCATACTTATTTTAAAAATTCAGTTCTGCAGTGCCTTGCCATGTCGTCTCAGTGTGTCCGACTCCTTGCGACCCCGTGGACTGTAGCCCACCAGGCTCCTCTGTCCATGGGATTCTCCAGGCAAGAATACTGGAGTGGGTTGTCATGCCCTCCTCCAGGGGATCTTCCTGACCCAGGGATCAAACCCGTGTCTCTTTTGTTTCCTGCCTTGGCAAGCAGGTTCTTTACCACTAGCGCTACCTGGGAAGCCCTACAGTTCTACACCCTCTTATTAAAATTGTTATTATCATTTTTCTCCATTTTGGAGATGATGAAGTATCAGAAGGGTTAAGTAACTTGTTCAAGGTCACACAGCAGGCAAGGGGCAGAGCCCAAATTTACACCAAGCCAAAAATGGCTCCCCCGTGCCTCACTGTCAGTTGGGATGGGGGTAACATCCTCGGCCCCGGGTGCTACAGGAGGGTCAGCCGGGTCTGGTCAAACAGTTCTGCCCAGGGTCATGCCAACAAGTAGGGCTAACCAGGATGATCCAGATCCACAGTCAAATTCACAGAGCTGTAAGTTCCAACTTAACCCGGGACTTGAGGGTTTGAGATTTTTCTCATTTAAGGAGCGTTTTCTGGGAAAGAACCCCCACCGCCACCCCCTTCCCATGTAGAAGACAGATTTTACACAGTACAGACCACGGAGCCAAAAACGACGGAGTCCTGAGTTTAATCAGAGGAGAAAGCTGACACAGCCAAGCCAAATGGAAGAGCAAAAATACATTTCCTTAGTTTCTGGGAAGGAAAACTGGGCAGACTCCGCTTCCAGTTTCGATCCAGAGGCCGAGTTTTCCAATGCTCCGGGCCCAGCGTCTCTCGAGGACCTCCCTGAAGAGCCCCCAGCTTCGCTGAGGCCGCGCCCAAGAGGCCGTCGGTCACCCCCTCGAAAGGCCCCCCGCCGGCTCCGCCCCTGCCCACCCAAGGCCCCGCCCCGCCCCGCCCCGGCTGTGCTTGGTCCTCCTCAGCTCAGACTCACTAGGGAGAGCGAGCGGCGGCGCTCGGCGTTGTGGCAGGAGGCCGGGGCCGGCGGAGACGCCGGAGCCGCGGGCAGCAACTGGGCGCAGGAAGGCGCTTACTGGGGTTCGGACCGCGCGGCTTCAGCCGCTGCGAGCGCCGCTGAGCGCTCTAACCTTCAGTCGTGCAACTTCGTAGCCAGGACGTGAGAACCCGGAGAGCGCTCGAGTGCCGGAGCCGGAGTGCAGAGAGGGGCGCGCCGGAGCCTGACCGGAGAGCGGACGCCAGGCACCCGACGCGCTCCGAGCGCCCGGCAGCCCTCTGCGAAGCGTGGCTGCCTCTGCCCCAACGGAGGGCACGAGCTGGCGCGACCGGGCGCCGGGGAGGACGGCGAGGAGGAGGCGGCGGCGGCGGAGACGGCGGCGGCGAGGCTGGGGCCAGGGAGAGAACCCCGGGGGAGAGGCGCCCGAGCCGGGCCGAGGGAGCATGTGGGCCCGGAGCGGAGCGCGGGGCGCGCTGCTGCTGGCGCTGCTGCTCTGCTGGGACCTGACGCTGAGCCAAGCAGGTAGGGAGCGATCGGGCATGGGGGAGTGGGGCAAGGGAACCCTGGCGCCTCACTCTGCCCCGAAGTTGAGGTGGTCCATCGCTCTGTTAGTGCGCGCAGTTAGTGCTCTGTTAGTGGGTGCAAGGGCGCCCAAGTTCGAAGGTAGATTTCTCTGCCCCACCAAAGTGGGCGATTGGTGCAGCCATCTCGCGGGGGGTGCGCAGGCCCTCCAGCTCCTGCCTGGAAAGGAGGGGTCGCTTCTTTTCCCTGGAATAGTATCCGATTCGGGGTCTGCGCCTCCTGGAGGACCGGCCTCCAGGGGACCCCTGGTTCCGCGCGTGCTTGGCAGCGGCTCGTAAAAAAAAAACGAACACACACAGTCGCTGCACAGGCCAGGTGTGCGCTCGCTCCCAGTTCGCTGGCAACTTCCTAGTCCAGGTCCCGGCTCGCCCAAGCTCCTAGCGCGGCACCGACCGGAATCCGCAGACTAGGAGGGAGCGAGAAACCTGGGGAGCACGGGAAGCGCTGGTCCGCTCCACCAGCCGAATGAGACCAGCTTGCAGGGGGTTGGTTACCGATGAGAATAGGGCTGAGTCTTGCACGTACAGTTTTCCCCGAGATCTTGGGATTCGCGGGTCTAGAAGATCTTTTTTTTTTCGCTGTGTGTTGGTGGTTGACGGGAGGAGTACGTAGCGATCTGCCTAATTTCTTTTTAAATGAATCACTGACATTCTCCCCAGACGGGGGGTCGACTGGGTGCGCTCGCCAGACTCCTACTCTGGACCCACCAAGGTGCCTTACGGGAGTCGGTGGGCTACTAAAAATTAAAGCCCCTATTCCGCCTCTTCCGCGGTGGATGTGTACACGTCTCGCTGGTCTGTAGCTGGGTCCAGCGCGGCTGACTGGGGAGCAGGGTGGACGCATGGGAGCCATCCACCTCTCTCGCCCTCTTTCTGGAACCGAAGCACCGGGCTTTCGAGGTAGGGTGGGGAAGGGCCGCATCCTGCAGAGTCCTCTGAGTTGCGGCTGAGAATGGGGCAGGAAAATTGGTGCATTAAGTGGACAGATGACGCAGCCGCTCCCCCCCCCCCCCCCCCCCCCCCCCCCCCGCCAACCTTCCGCTGAGGTGTTGACGTCCGCCGCCCTCCTGTCCGGCCCCCCTCCCCCAGCGACCTTCCCACCCCCGCCCCCCCCCAACTTGTAGTCAGAGATTCTTCACTCTGGAATTAATGATTCCCACGGCCCAAGCCCAAGTGAGGACTTGGTTTTAGCACATCCCGCCCCTCTCCTATTTTCCCCTAGCCCTATGTTGTAAAGTTACGACATAATCATTTGATCCACGTTAATTATGATTTGGGCAGACTCTGGTATTTAAAGCAGTGTTTTGAAGTTGGAAGGTAATGATGGGGGAGGGGGCAGGCTGCTGAATGACCAACTTTGTTTTAAAGAGTACAGTTGGATGTGGGAGGTGCTGGGCTGGGGTGTTGGTTTCTGATTTTGGGGTGTTTGAGGGGACGTGATTGAAGGGTTGGATGAAGTCTCTGTAAATGGCACACGGGCAGGATTGGGTCTTGGGAAGCTGTCTTTGACCGGCAGGGCAAGGATATAAGGAATAAATACCGAGATTACTGAGGGTGAGGGGCTGGGTAGGCAGGAGAAAGACAAGACTGATTGGCCTGGAGTTCTCCAGAGCTGCAGAGTAGGCTCCCTTGGGAAGCTGGGGGTGGTCCGCCTTGCCTGCTTAACAAAGCATCCGGCTTCCACCTTCCCCCAAAGAAACCCCAGGCCCAGGGCTTTGATGGATTTGGGCACGATCGGTGCCTAGCCAGAAATGGCCTATAATACTGGGCTTTGATTTCTCACTAGCAGAGTAGAACTGGCGTTGGAATTGTGCTCATTACTTAGCACAGCAGGGGTTGCCTGCCCACCAGCCTGGAGAGGGGCCAGCCAGTGGGATCAGCCTGCTGCCTTCCCTTTGCCCTTAGAAGCCTGCCTTTAAGACAGAGAACATGCCCCTTCCTCCTACACAGCCCTTGTACTCTAATGTACAGAGCAACTTTCAGAATATTCATTAGGTCTTCCCAGCATCCCCTGTGAGCTCCATTGCACAGATGGGGGAAAAAAGGCCAAGATGTTGCCTTTCCTCAAATCTTACCTTCACTTGACCACAGATTGCAGATTTGTATCCAAGGCTCCTGTTAATAGCCAGGCTGATTCAGTCCACTTTGAATTCGTGCTTATGGTCCCATCCACGGTCTTTCTTGGGAGTCTCTGAGCTCTCCTGAATGGGCAGGCACCTCTCTGTCCTTTCCCCTACTCCTATTCCCAGTGGATCTGGAAATGAGTTCCCTTTACAGCACTGAGAATTTTTTTTAAGCCATAAAATTTGATGGTGGAGGAATCAAACCCAGAACCATAAGCTCCAGACTCTTAAAAGGAGATGTCAGCAAGTGACTGGCCGGAGAGGACACTTTAAAAGCTGAGGTTAACCCTGAGAATCTCCTGCCACCTATCCCTCAGCCTTTCCTAGAGCTATTAATGAGCCTTTCCTTGGCCTCTGGCTAGGATGGTTGAGAAGGAACCACGGTGTCATGATAACGCTTCTTTTTAAGGTGCAGTTAAAATCGGAGTTTTGCTAGTGTTTTTGCTCTGTGTGTGTGTGTTGGTGGTGGCCTGTCCTTGTCTTCCTGTTCAGCTCAGTCGTGTCTGACTCTTTGCGACCCCATGAATCGCAGCACACCAGGCCTCCCTGTCCATCACCAGCTCCCGGAGTTCACCCAAACTCATGTCCATCAAGTTGGTGATGTCATCCAGCCACCTCATCCTCTGTCATCTCCTCCTCCTGCCCCTAATCCCTCCCAGCATCAGGGTCTTTTCCAATGAGTCAACTCTTCGAATGAAGTGGCCAAAGTACTGGAGTTTCAGCTTTAGTATCATTCCTTCCAAAGAACACCCAGGACTGGTCTTTAGAATGGACTGGTTGGATCTCCTTGCAGTCCAAGGGACTCTCAAGAATCTTCTCCAACAGCACAGTACACTATACTAAATGCCAAGTTCACTTAAACAAATGGAAAATCAAGAGTGTCTTAATTCTTTTTCTCATTAAAGTGAGAGTACCACTGCAGGGGAGGAATTCTGTATGTAATTTCTCTCCCCACCCCACAAGCTGGGAATTCCATAGGACAAATTAATTCCCCTCTCTTCCAATCCACTTATTTAACTGCTGAAGCTTTGGGACAGGCCCTGACCTGCCCAGGACTACACTTGGACTCAGGAAGAGATCTGAGATTTGCACTCAGGACTCATAAACCTCATTCTTGTCAGGGCTCCTTTATTCCACTTGGGCTGCAGACTGTCCACTTGGGTCTGGGACTGAGATTTTGAAATCAAGGCCTGGCTAAGGCAGGCAGCTAAAGATGGAGTCGGTTTGGTAACTGAGTTGGACGGGGACTTGCAGGGGCAAGATTTGCAGGGAGCATGGACCTGGGAGAGGGCTGGGCCAAAGGTCAAGGTGAGATCCTGAGACCAGGCAATTGCCCAAAAGTAGCTTCATCCCTGGTCTTCCAACACTGATCCTCTCAGTAAACGCCCCCACCTGCCCCAGTGAGATAAATCACAATCCAGGCTCCCTTGGTCTGCAGGACTACATATTAGCATTTTAAAGCTCTGTACTGATTTGCATGGAGGCTTCCCTGATGGCTCAATGGTAAAGAATCTGTCTGCAATTCAGGAGCAGAGGTTCGATCCCTGGGTGGGAAAGATCTCCTGGAGAAGGAAATGGCAACTCACTCCAGTATCCTTGCCTGGAAAATCCCATGGACAGAGGAGCCTGGCATGCTGCAGTCCATGGCGTCACAAGGTGTTGGACACTCATTTGTATAGCTGGAGGCAAAACACTTTTTTACATTTTTATTTTGAAGCTTTAGGGGCTCATCTCCTGTACCCATTTTGTTGTTGAATTTTTCCTGGACTGAGGTACTGTGACCTGTTCCTGGCTGTCAGAGCAGGCTGGCAGGTCTGCCTCCCACTTCCTTACCAGCACTATCTTCTAAGGAGGGTTTGGACTTTGGTGATGAGGCTGAAGGGGAGGTGGATCTCTTACATTCCAAGTGCTTGGTTGGTATTTCTGAATGCCCCATCCTAGAGCCTCCTCCCGGGCCTGCTGGCCAAACATATGGTCATTTGAACCTTATGGCTGGGATTAGGGTAGCAAGGAACTATCTTGGAGCCCCCTGAGGCCTGGAGGAAAGGGTTAAGGAGCAGGGGGTCATAGGCTGGGATTTAGGGGTTGCCTGTGGGGTTGGTTGTAGGGAGAAACTACTCTCAAGGCAGGAAGAGAAGGATTCAGACACTAAGACCAGGGCTGGCGCTTCTGGCCTCTTCTTCCTCCTCCTCTCCAGTTTCCTAAACAGCTTCCACAAATGGAATCGTCAAAGCTGTGAAGGCAAAATGAAACCAAACAAGTGTGTTCTGTGCTTTTCTGTTACTTTCCTTTTTTAAAAGGAAAACCTAAAATACCGTAATTAGAATAATATGAGGAAGGGCTTTGCTCCTGAAGCTGGGGATGGGGCGCCACCTCCTGCCCCACCATGGGCCTGCGCTCAGCCGGGTGCCGCTGGAGCTTAGGGAGTTTACCCCCAACCTGACCGGGTGACCGAGGGCCAGGTGGGCCCCTCCTCTGTGTTTTTTGAGAGAAGCCAGGCTTCCTTTTGGGAGTTGGGCGGGCGGCTGGATTGCGCTGGATTCGAACTCCGGCGGCCAGCACGAACCGCTCCAGTCACTGCGCCCCCTCAGGGCAGGCGAGTCCTCGCCGCGCCCTTGTCTCTCTGACCCTCCACTTCGGCGAGGCTAATGGCAGCGAAAACATTTGCTGAAGTGAAGGCATAAATCAGCCGCCTCCCCGCTCCCGCGACCCTACCCGCTTTGTTCCCTCTTCTTTATCTTCCGAAGCCCTGGGTTGCTGGAAGCTCCCGAATTTACCCTTGCGGACAAAGCGGCCCAGTTAGCATCTCCGAGGCTGGCGCTGGCGGGGCTGATTCAGCTCGCGGGTACCTGGGGGACGCACGTATCTCGGCACCGACACCAACCGCTCCCCCTTCGCTTCCTCTCCTGCGTACCCCCTGGTCCTCCTCGGCCCCCTTACCACCGCCTCTACCCCGTCCCCTGCCGAGGAGCCGGGGCAGCTCTCGGCCACGGCTAAGCAGTGAGCTCGCGGAGCTTCCTTCTCACCTCCCAGAACAGGCTGACCCCAGCGTCTCGCAGCTTCCCCGCCTGCTGCTGCGCGGCTCTTTTCGAGAAACGCAGGCTGCGGTGTGAAAGTGTGCGTGGAAGAGTGGGTCGGGGTGGGGGTGAGAATGTATATGAAGGAGGTGGGCGGAGGTGGGAGTGTGCAGTGGGAGGTGAGGGTAGCTGTGGTGTTGCGTTGGGTGCTGGGTGTGTGTAGGGGGTGAAGCGTGCAGGAGGGATAGGGGGCGTGTCTTGCGTTGTGCCTTTTGCATTCGGGATGGCGGTGCGTGTGTTTGGGTTGGGGTGGGTAATGCAAGTGGGTGCAGCTGTGGTGCGTTTGTGTGTAAACAGGTGTGTGCAGCATGGGGACGGTGAGTCACCACCATACTAGGGAAGCTCCGGTGTTCTTAGGAGGTGGGAACCCAGGTGAGTGAGATTTGATCCATTTGGTCTGCATGCCAGGTTGTGGACTTGGAAGGGCAAGAAGCTCCCTCACTTGAGGGCAGGTGGAATGGATTGACCACAGGCCCTATAGCTAGCTAGACTAGGAGCTTGGGTGACTCCCCCCAGGAGGACAGGAGTCCGAGTCCTGGGGTCTCCTGCAGTCTGCTTTCCGAAAACAGTGGCAGGTCCTGTGGTTTGAAGGTCTGCTCTCTGCTCTGGGTCAGGTTCCTACTTCAGCCCTCCAGGAGGTGTGGGGTCCTCGGGAATTTGCCAGGGAAGAAGCAAGCCGAGCTCGGATGAGTGGCATCGTCCATGGAGAGCAACATGGGCAGGCATGGCTGGGCCTGGGACTCTCCATGGATGTAAAAGAGCATGCAGGCACATACAGACACATACATGAGCCCTGGACTCCACTGTTCTTCGTTTCCTTGGTCACAAAGGGCTCCCCTGCCATCCTTAACTCTAGGATAAGGTGTGCTGTTGCAGACTAGAGAGACCTTTAGGAAAATCATAGTCCCACCGATAAACTTATTGTTTAACAGAGTATAGAACCCTCTCATAGGTAAGATCTCAGTTTGTCCTTGTAAGAACCCCACTGGGGAGGCGGGCGCCACTTAGGATGCGCACTTCAGACCTGGCTCAGAACCAGAGCAGCCCTGGCCCCAGCCCTCAAGGTGGTTGATGTGTGTGAGGGATGCTGATGTCCACTCCAAAGACTGGTAAGTGACATTCCAACAGCCTCTGTGGCAAATGAGGCCAATGACACTGCAGCTGACCTTTGAATAATGTGGGGGTCGGGGCACTGACTCCCCAGCAGTTGAAATTATCTTTGCTACATCAGCCTCAAAAATAAAGAAATTGACAAATGACTCACCCAAGAGCAGGAAGCTGAAATGGTTTGGATAGAATCAGGACTCAAAACAGTTCTTTTGATTCCACATATTGTAATCTCTAATCAAACATAAACTCATCCCCAAGCTTAAACATCTATAAAATGAAAATACGGGTACCACGTTCATTGAAAAAATATCTACTTTTATGTGGACCCACACAGTTCAAGGCCTTGTTGTTCAAGGGTCAACTGTCTATTCTAGGAAGAGAGCCTTGGGGCTTCCTGGAGAGGGTGGTGTGAGCCAGACCTTGACTCTCTTTTTCGGGTCTTTCTAAGAGCATTGCTGAAGAGGAGACAGGTGGGGACAGGGGTGCCCACCTGATATGTCTCCAAATCTTGAGAAGTTGGCCCTGCCAGCATCTGCAAGGGCCCCATCCTGTGTGGACACCAGTTCTTGGTGAGCCAGATTTCCATCCTGGCCCTCCCAGGTTCAGCTGAAGGGGTGGTGCCTTTCTCAACTACCTCTGAGTAGTTGCAGCTTGGGGCTGGCACTTGAGAGGAAAAGATTTCTTAGTCTTTGATTTGCTGTCTGTGGTTCTTGAAGATGGTGTGAGCCCAGAAAACACTTTTTAAGCAATGATAGGAATTACATTGGGGATGGAGGTGTGGGAAGGTGTACTGTGTTGCCTTCTGCCAGGCCCCCACCAGAGGACACAGAGTGGAGTACAAGCGAAGGACAGAATCCTCAGCCCAGCTACTGCCATGAGCTAGTTGGAGAGGACAAGCTCAATTGTCAACACCTCTAGGAACCCCCAGCCCCTCCAACCCCTCTTCTCACGGAGGACCCTCAGGACCTCAGCTGCAGGTGCATGGTGTGGCCAACTGAGGTTCTGAGGAGATTAATATTGCCAGCATTGCCACTCACTAACCCTATGGCTTCGGGCAGCTCACCTAACTTCTTTGCCTCAGTTTCCTCACCTATAAAATGGGGATAATGATAGTTTTGTCCTCACAGGGTTGTTTTGGGGCTCACATGACCTGATATATGATAAAGCACTTAGCCCAGGGCCTGGCACACAATGAGCTCAGGGAGCACTCAGGCACAGCCCTGCGATGCCCGAGACGACCGCCTCCAGGCCAGGAGGTTCAGGGCCTGGCGTCCCAGCAATTCCTGCCCTAGGAGTTGGGAGGTTCTGGCTTTTGCTCTTTCTCTGCTGTGTGACCTTAGGCAAGTGATTTCCTTCTCTGGGTCCCCTCTGTAAATTCAGGATGGGGGAAAGGCGGAAGGATAATCCATCCTTAAGGGCTCTAGGATTTTTGGTCTGGTTCCATCTGAAGAGGCCCCAGCAAGAGACAGAGGTAACCAAGGCCCAGAACCACTGTGTTTACAGAGGCCTCTCTCGAAAGTCAATATATTGACTAGAATGCCCTTGTGAGCATTATGCGGCCCTGGGTCTCTCTCTCTCTAAAGCTATAAATCACCCTCTGGGACCTCAGTCCCTTTTTCCTGTTTCATAAGCATCTCCTGCCTCATAGACAGAGAACCCCAGATGCTAAGCAGGGCTGGGGAGACAGAGAAGGCCCCACTGTCAAAAGCACCCTGAGCATGTGAACAAAGAGGTACTTGCTCCCCCGACCCTGCCACCCCCACCAAGGCCAGGGAGGCCCTTTGTGGGGGTGTGGTAGGAAGACACTGTCCAGACCTGGCCATCCCACTCACTGTTTCATTTCCAGGGGTGGAGTGTAGTTGAACTCAGGACTGGGGGATTAAGAATCCTGTCCCCACACCAGGTATTGGAACACAAATACACTCAGCCCTAAAACTTGGTACACATGGAGGTTCATTTGATAGGAGGAAGTACTGGGTCAGAGGTGGGCAAAGCCCTGGCCTGACTCTTGGATTGGTTTGTGTTGCTTCTTGAATCCATGTGCCAGGCTTGTGGTGCTGGAGTGGGGTCTGGCATGATGTTTAGAGGGTGGGCTGTGCAGTCAGATTACTTGGGTTCAAATCCTGGCTATTCCAGCATTTGGCTGTGTATCCTGGAGCAAGTTACCTACCCTCTCTGAGCTTTAGTCTCTTCATTTGTAAAGGAGGAGTGATAACAGTGCCAATCCCATCAGATCCTTGTGGGGATGAATGAAATAATGTATGCAAGTGCTTTGCACATTCTAAAGCACTCAATAACACTCACTGTCCTGCTCCTCCTCATTGTTGTTGGTGCCAAGTATCGAGTGATGCAACAGGAGGTCCTTCAGGTGTTGACAGAAGGCTCTTGTGGACCCAGGTGGTTGGTTAAGGAAGGCTTCCTGGAGGAGGGAAGGATGGTACGTAACTGGCCTTGAAGGATAAGCAGAGCTCAGGTGAACAAAAAGGGCATTCTTGGTACGGGGTGTGTATATTAAAGTGTGGGGTGGGAACGTCTGACATATCCACCCATGAGATGGATTTTGAATTCAGCCACCTGATCTTCTGACAAACAAGACTTCGGGAGCCAGGGGTCCCTTCCTGGTGGAAAGAGCCAAGGCTTTGGAATTAGAAGGATTTGACTCTTACTGAGTGGCAGGGCTGTGTGGCTGAACCTCCGTGTACCCTAGCATCCCCATCTGTGGGGTGGGGATGACCCCCCTGCCTTCCTGGGATGGTGATGTGACGTGAGATAGACATGCGGTCCTGGCACAGAGCAGGTTCCATTGATTTCCCGTGGCCTCCCTCCTGCTTGCCTACCCCCCACCTCCAGTCTGGTCTCCCCCTGGCTAGGCCTGGGCCCTGCTTCTCTCCCTGTACATCTCTGGGCAGGGGTCAGAGAGTTCCTGGTGGTAGCTTCCTGGTTGACCAGAGAGTCAGGGAGAGGGGCAAGAAGGAGGCCGCCTTTTCTGTCCCTGAGGCCTACCTGGGTCTGGTGGATATCAAGAGATATACCTAAGATCTGGGAAGAACATCTTCTGCTGAGATCACCCAGGAGCCTGCAACCCCCAGAGGCCTTGAGTAGCATTACTGGCGTCAGGAGACGGAGCTGAAGGCAAGCAGCTCTGTAATGCAATCAGAGGTGCCCGCCTGCCCAGCCTGGGCCTGGGCACCCATGGAGGATGAAGAGCTTACAAGAAGTTGAGCGGGGATTCTAGGAATGCTGTTCCTGGCTCCCTCCCCATCCCACCTTTGCTCATTCTGTGACACTCTGCAGGACAGAGTGAGACCCAGAGATGGGACTCAGGTATGACATGTAGGGAATGCCTTATGGAGCAGCTTCCCACCCTTCGTTTTCCTTGTCATTCAAGCCAGGGCCCTGGGGGTGAGGAGGCAGGGTCAGTGAGTGGAGGCAGGATGAGGTTGAAACAACTAGATGATGGGAGAGCCGCTGCGACACGCCATGCCTAGGGAGACTGGGTATGATTCGGCTGATTTTGCTCAATCACGTGTCCCTGGTACACAGCACCATCCCAGGCACAAAGAGAGAGCTTGATAAACACTTGTAGGGCAGATGAATGAGGAATTCATGCAGGCCTTCCTCACTCAGGAGGTTGCTGTGACTCACTCCCTGCCACACTTTGGACTTGCTACTGTTTTAGAAGAGTCTCGCTGCTTTGCTTATAGCCCCCACCCCACCCCCGCTTTGCCTGCTTCTCTCCCTTCATTTTCTCCTGCTTTCCATCTTTGATTACTTACTGTGCATGGGGTATCATGGAAATCAGAGCCAAGTCTTCAGTGGTCAGAACCCTGAGGTAGGAAAGAATTTATTCATGAAATCCAGGGGAGCCACAAAGAATTGATCAAGGACTGCAGTCAAGTGCCCTTTGTGCCTGCGTTCAGAGGAAGCAGACTGGCAGACATTTGCTAGGCTGGTAAACGTTGTACTTACCTGCAAGGTGGCCTTCACAAGGCCCATCTGGCTGGTCCTGGCCCCTTAAAGATATTTGTTTCCAGTTTGCAGCCCCAAGCCCATTGAACATTCCCCTCTACCTTGCTGTCTTGTGGCTCAAGACAATGTCCGTTGCAGATACACTGGTCCTGAGACCTGGTAGTAGGCAAGGGCTGAGACAGTATATCTGAAAGTTCGTTGAAAGGGTCTGCCCGAAGACCTCAGCCCTCCAGAACAGCTGCCACCAGCATCTTGGCAGGAGCTGGGTTTGATGCAGGGGAGCAGTTTTGGCTGCAGAGTCTGGCTAAGGCACACTCCCCCTTCATCCGATGTTAACATTCAGAGAGCATCCCTGGGAGATTAAATACCCCCAGGCGCTTAGCCGAGGCAGCAGTAGTCTGAGCCCCACTGCCACCCTCACAGCTGGGCACCTGCTGGCTCTTGCCAGGAGTCCCCAGCACTGATCTGGAACTCCTGCCTGGCAGCACGAGGTAGCCAGAGCTGATCCACACATCTGATCCGGCTCCACTTTTTCCTGCTGGTGCAACCCCACTCTGTGCAGATGCACACATACAAAAAGAACTCAAAGTTGAGGATCAGGAAACCTGGATTCTAATCCTAGCCATGCAGCTAATCTGCTGTGTGTCATTGAGCTAATCCCGTTCCCTCTCTGGGCTTCAGTGTCTTCATCTGTCCAGTGGAAGATGGTCTGCCCTAGAATCAGTAAACTGAGTTCAAGTCCTGGCTCCAAAAACTCACTCACTCCCCGAGCCTGTATCGCCTCACTGTGAATTGGGGCCTGATTGGTTGTTGTTGGGGGGATTAAATGAGACGGGGCATGGCCAGTAAAGGTCAGCTCCTTTTTGTTTCTACCTGGGAGGAAATCAATCTGCAAACCACTGATTACACGCCTCCTTTATTTCCAATATTACCCTATTGACACATCGAGTATTAGGTTCAGGATGGCCCACGGGGTTGACCTGATGATCTTCCTGGGGGTTACATCAAGAGGGGAAGCCTGCACTGTCCTATGCATTTGGAAAGAGCACTGGACTAGGAGTCTGGAAGCTACAGCCCTGAGGCCAACTCTGTCTTTGTGTGACAACCAAATCACTCGCCCACTCTGAGCCTCAGTTTACCCATCAGCAAAAGGAATAAAAGAAGCTGAATGCTAGGCAGGGCTCAGGGAGAAAATGCCTGGACAGGTGCTTTGGAAACTTCTCCAAACCCCAGGGGCTGCTGATCTGAGTAGGAAGGAGGCCCACACAGCAAGGTCTATCCCCAGGGGCTGTGCAGTACGTCCTGGGAGCTGCTCACTGTGGGGCAGGTAGGAGAGGGCCCGCGTTTCCACTTCCTTGGCTGGAACCTCCCGCTGCGGGTGGGCCCTGGCTATTGAGCTGGATGACAAGAGTTTGGGTCGCTTCCCATCCCTCTCTGCTCCATACTCCAGAGCTGGGGAGGCTGGGGTACCACGTCAGGGAAGGTTAGTGTCAGGCTGGGTTTGATGTGTCCAAGCCAGCACACCATCTGCCATGCCCACCAGAAGTTACGTAATCCCTCGGCCGACTGCCTGTTCTTAGAAAACAGGGCAGACGGGACCAGCAGAGAGTGGAGGTTAGTTTTCTTCCCTACACTTTGTTCCCTCACAGCCCACCACCTTCCTGGACCCATCTTCATTCTCCTAGTTGTTTCCATACTGTCCAGAGCCTGAGACATAAATGCTGGGACTGAGCCAGGCTGAGGTTGGAGGGGGACGAGGCAGTCCTTGAGGGCTGCTTGCTGCCTGGCCTGGGGGCAGCCTGCTGGAGCAGTCCTTGCAGCCTCTCACATCTTTCCTCTGCTGAGCTCAGGCGGAATGGACTGAGGAGGGCAGCTCAGGGTTCAGGAAAGTAGGGGCAGACCCTCCCCCCAGTTCCTACAGAGGTGTTCCTCTTCTAACACCTTATCAAATATTAAGCATTTTAATTGTATCTAAATAACAGCTAAATAATGCTACCCATGTATTGCTATGGCCGTTGTAATCACTGAGACCCAAAATTCAATCCTGTCTCTTTTATTTGCTAGCTGTGTGATATTGGTAAGGCAGCTTCACCAATGTTGGCCTCAGTTTCCTTATCTATGAAATGGGAATGATAAAGCAATTCGTTCACTTATCACTGAATGATAAAGGGGTTCATATCAGTATCCTGAGGGTCAAATCAGACAATAATGCATGTAGAGGACAGAGAGAGCGTTCAATAAGTGGTAGCTGTCATCACTGGTATCCAATTCCAGCCTTTTTGAAGAAAGTGATATATAATGACTAAATCTTTTTTATTCTAGAAAAGCAAAGTTGGTTTAAGACTAATCCATTAATATTAATAACATGTGCCAAATTAGTATCGTATACCATATTAATAAATCTAAGGAAACAAAATCATGTGATTATATCTATAAATGCTGAAAATGCCTTGGACAAAATTCAACACTTATTCATGATATAAACATTCAAGAAAATAGTAATGAAAGAATAGTTTGGGCAGGAGGAGAAGGGGATGACCGAGGATGAGATGGCTGGATGGCATCACTGACTCGATGGACGCGAGTCTGAGTGAACTCCGGGAGTCGGTGATGGACAGGGAGGCCTGGCGTGCTGCGATTCATGGGGTCGCAAAGAGTCGGACCCGACTGAGCGACTGAACTGAACTGAACTGATACTGATATGTTGTCGTTGTTTAGTTGCTAAGTTGTATCCTACTCTTTTGCAGCCTCATGGACTGTGGCCTGCCAGGCTTCTGTCCATGGGATTTCCCAGGCAAGAATACTGGAGTAGGTTGCTAGTCCCTTCTCCAGGGGATCTTCCCCACCCAGGGATCAAACCCATGTCTCTTGCGTTGCAGGTGGATTCTTTACCACTGAGCCACCAGGGAAGACCCATATATATATCCTGATCCTAAAGCCAGTATCTTGTTTAATGAGAAAACACTAAAACCATTTTGATTAAGACCAGTATAAAGCATGGACACCCACCATTTTTCTTACATCCAACACTGCTAGAAGTATTAGCCAATGTAATTAAACAAGAGAGATCAATTAGAGGCCCAAGAATGGATAAAGAAGTAAAACTGTCTCTACTGATATTAAAACATACTGTAATCCCTGTATAATTAAAATAATGTGAAACTTGTTGCCTGAATTGGCAGATAAACCAGTCAAAAATGAGAGAAAGCCCAGAATTAGACCCGTATGCATATGAAAATAAAGTATATCCAGAGGTGACATCCTAGATCACCGGGGTAAAGGCAGACTTTTAAATAAATGCTGCTTGGACAACTCAGTTGCCATTTAGAAAATGATAATCTTTGATCCATATTTTACACCAAAGAGAAAAACAAACTCTAAATGGATTAGGAATCTAGATGTAAACAGAGGTATCATACAGGTAGTACTAGATGGAAATTCAGGTGAATTCTCTTTAATGTTGGGGTGTACGGATGCGTGCATACTCAGTTGTGTCCGACTCTTTTTGACTCTGGTCTGTAGCCCGCCAGGCTCCTCTGCCCATGGGGATTCTCCAGGCAAGAATACTGGAATGGGTTGCCACGCCCTCCTCCAGGGGATTTTCCCCACCCAGGGATTGAAACTGCATCTCCTGTGTTGGCAGGCAGATTCTTTACTACTGAGCCACCCGGGAAGCCCAGTGTTGGGGTAGGGGAAGGCTTTCTATGACTCCAAATCCAGAGACAATAAAATTAAAACTTGCTAATTTTTATTATATAAAAATTTTTTAAAATTTACAATTAAGCACCCTAAGGAAAGTCAAATACAAATATTTGACAAATGAGGAGGAAATGTTCATAATATATGCTACAGACAAAACACTAATATCCCTAATACATAAAACACTTAAATATTGAGGACCAAAAAACTTGATTATAAAGTAGGAAAAGGGGACTTCCCTGGTATTCCAGTGGCTGACTCCACACTCCCAACATTGGGGGCACAGGTTTGATCCATGGCCAGGGAACTAGATCCCACATTCTACAACTAAAGATCCCGTAACTAAGACCAGGTGCAATAAAAATTATAAAAAATTATTTTTAAGTGGGAAAAGACATGAACAAATAATTCACAAAATAAGATATTAACAGTGACACTCAAACACTTGAAAAAAGATGTTACAACTCATTCATATTTAGAAGCAAATTAAAACAACTCTGAGATACCACTTCTTACAAGACTAGAAAAAATTAAAAATTGTGACCAAACATTCCACTGGGGAGGCAGTGGGGAACAGGCACTTTCAGACACCGCTGTTGGAAATGCAAATTGGTATAGTCCTTTGGAGAGCTAATACAGCAATACTTGACAAACTTCATATATGCTTTATTTTTTGGCCGAACAGTCCTACTTCTAGAAATCTACCCTTAAAGTACACTTTTATCAATATAAAAATACTTATGCTCGTGGTGAATGATTACAGCATTATTTGTAATTCCAAAATGTTGGAAGTAACCTGAACACCCTGGTAGAGGAGCTGAATAAACTATGATACAACCACATATTGGAGTACTATGCAGCTATAAAAAATGATCCTAAAACTCTCTAAGAACTGATATGGTGAGATTCCTAGGACATACTGACAAGTAAAGGTAAAAAAAGCAAACCACAAAATAGCATCATGTAGGAAAGAAGTAGGTATAAGACCAGGCTGGACCCATACCTCTTTTCTCCATCTTTCTTCATGGCTTCTTGACAGCGTTCTGTTTGCTCATCAAATGCCCAGTTCCGGTCTGCTTAAATATCTGGGCAGTGATCCCTACATGGGGAGACAGATTTCCTGTGCTGTCCTCGAGGAAGATAGAGAGGAGAGGGGCAGGACCCACAAGCCGCCTGAATTGTGACTCCTGGCTCCATGTGGTCCTGCAGCCCCCTGGGACTCACTTTCCTCTTCCACTGAATGGGGGATAGTGAATCCTACACCACTGGCTACACAGGCAGGAGGTGGGACCAACATAATTATTCATGTATGCAAAGGGCTTTGCATGATGTGGAATATGTTATTTATTATCTACTTCCATAAGGCTCTGTACCTTGCTCCTTGGGGCTCAGGCGGGTATTAGATCCTCCTTTCCAGTCCCTTGTGACATACATGTGTGTGCACACACACTCCATTCTGTACTGTACACGCCCACTCAGAGCTGTGGAAGATGCGGAGGTGGTTGCTTAATCTGTTGTTTCCTTTACCTGTGAGGGTCCCATCCACATACTCTCCACTGCCCATCATGTGTGTTTCAGGCCCTCTGGGCACCCCAGCCTCCCTCCTGCTCTTGGGCCTGCTCTTTCGTCCATAATGGCCAGTTTGAACCCATTGTGCTATTTAGTTCTTAAAGCTTGAAGGCAGGAGGAAAAGGGGATGACAGAGGATGAGATAGTTGGATGGCATCACCGACTCAATGGACATGAGTTTGAGCAAGCTCCAGGAGATGGTGATGGACAGGGAAGCCTGGTGTGCTGCGGTTCATGGGGTTGCAAAGAGTTGGACACGACTGAGTGACTGAACTGAACTGAACGTCTCTGGGAGGAAGACCCTAGCAAAGGAGCAAAATGGGGCTTGGAGAAGTGAAGTGATCCCTGCTAACCTCCCAGCTTTGGTGTCAGAGCCTAGTCTAGATCTAACCTTAGCCTCTGGACTCCAAATCTAGTGCTTCTTCCAGGATCCCTCTCTGCATCCACTCTCCAGGGCTGGGACCAGGTTTTATCCTCTGTGTACTTCCCTGGATGTCCCAGTGAGCGCTGGCTGCTTAATGATAATACATGGAGTGATTGGTGAGTAGACAGAACTTGGAGCTGCTTTGTGAAATGCAGAATCTTCCAGCCATGTGATTCTGGCCTCACTAAAAGGGCTTTTCTCACATGTTCCTTCCCATGTACCCATATAGTCATATGTTCATATGGGAGCATGGGGAGGAGCCTGCAGGGGGCTGTCTGTGCTCCTTAGGGCCCCTGCAGGTCCAGTGGTCTGGGGGGAAGGGGCCAAGCCAGACGTCAGTCTCTGCAGAGCAGGAGGGGCTTTGGGCCGGCAGTGGAGGGTGTAATTGCCGGAAGGTCATGGTCCGAGCCCTGAGAACTCTGCTTGCCAATCAATAAGTCATTTATTATGCCCTTGACAGCATGTCCCTCTGCCCCACCCTGGGTTCTTGCAGCTTGCAGAGGGAAGGGCAAGGCCAGCAGAGAGTCTGGCCTCTCCAGGGAGAGGGGCTGCTGGGAGCCAGAAGTAAACCATCCTCCCGTCTCCTCATCACAGCCCACTGGACCAGAGCGGCTGCCCAAGCCCTCAGGCATCCTGATCACTGCTGAAGAAAGCTGGCTGAACGGAAGTTCCCAGGTACTTGGGCATCTCTGTCTCACTGCCCTGGACTTCCTTTCCAAGGCTCCTTTCCAGGAATTGTAGTACTTTCAGGGAGGGTGCAGTCCTAGGAACCACAGCCTGGTAGACCTTAGAAAGGGTCTCATGAGGGCCCAGTGTCCCCTTAGCTTGAGCAGGAGCTGGTGGTGTGAATCAGGCACATATTTTCAGCTCTCCAGCCCACCACATGGCAATATGGTGTCCATTGCCCACAGGTGTGGAGTATTGCATGCAGAAAGCACCTTCACAAATGAAGCTGAGCTTCTCAACAACCTCAGGATGTCATCCAGCTGAGCACTTGCACCCCTGGCTTATAGCTGGGGGATCTGAGGCAGAGGGAAGGGGTTGACATGCCCATGTCATCTCTGGACTGGCTTGGTTGCTGCCTGATTTTCCACCCTTACCAGCCCTTCTCCACTCTTAATGTGGCTGAGAAAGATTAACAGGCATTCTAGATTCTTCTAGATTGTCCTTCCAGGGCAAAAACCTGTCTTACCTCCAGGTTTTAGCCCAGGAAATTCGGCAGGAGATCAAGAGGAGCTATCAGGGCTTTAGCAGTATGCCAGGCTTCCCTGGTCCTTCAATATCTCCCGGAGTTTGGGCATATCCATTGAGTCGGTGATGCTGTCTAACCATTGCAGTCCATGGAGTCGCGAAGAGTCGGATATGACTTAGCGACTAAATAACATCAGTGCTTTAGCTCTTGTTGGCCCAAGAGGGTAGTGGGCACATGCTGTTCAGGAAACAGGAACTCTCCTCACGCCTCACTGCACGGCCTGGGAGGGAAGCTGCTGACACAGGCCCTGGCCTTTCAAAGGTGGGAATGAGGGCTGAGCAAGAACAAGCAGTGGCTGCTTTCAGTGGTGTGTCCACAGAGTGACTCAGTGACCCAGCTTGCCTCTCCAGGGCAGGGATGTTCCAGAAACAGCCAGCCACCTTCTCTCTGCCCACACTGCCCCCTCCTCGACATCCCGCCTCTGATCCTGAGTGCCTGGGCTACCCACCCCCTGCCCGGGCTATACCGTATCTTCCCTTGTATGTTCACCAATGGTGGACAGCAGAGATGAGCCTTCCACATAAGGGAAATTCCAGATCCCACTAAATTCTAAATTCGAAATTCCACCGCCTTATCTGGCACCATTCTTTCTGACCTTTGATGGGCTTCCTGGTGTGGGAGGAAGGACCTCCCCACCCTCAGAGAGACAGTGGGGGGCCTACTTTCCTGCCACCCAAGCCTACCCCACCTACTGGGCCGTCTCCCCGCCACCCCATAGTGTGTCATGACCTTGTACTGTGGCTGGAACACACAGGTTGTTGATAACAGCAAAAAAGAGCAGCAGGGAATTGGGGGGAAGGGTGGACGCTGGGCCTGACAGTGACTCATGTTGGAGTCATGGTCCTGTTTAACCCTTTGTGAACTGAGATACCACACCAGTTGCTACCTCTGGCTAAAGCCAGAGTTCCCCCATCTGTTACCTAAGGGGGCTGGACCAGGGAACTCAGAGGACCCTGTCAGCTTTCAGGTGTACGTTTTCTAAAATCTGCGCGTTCCAGCCACCTGCTGAATTTCCTGAGAACCCAAGGAGGGCGGCTGTGGCACCACTAGCCTCCCGTCAGCATTTCCTGCCTGAACAGGTCATGTAAGCAGGGGGTTTGATGAGAGTGTGGGTCTGCAGCTGACAGGAGACGCAGCCCCCACGTCAGTAAACATGCCTTTGTACAGGATACTCTCGCCACCGACATCCACGTGGTGTGCTCCTTCCTGTCGTCTGGGTCCCAGCTGGGATGTCCCTTGCTCAGAGGGTCCTTCCACACTGCCACTGCTCTGCTTCGTTTACTTTTCTCTTAGTGCTTATTACCATTGGGAATTACGTTTTGCGTATGGACTTCTGTGCTTGCTGGTTCATCGCCTGGCATCCCTCCAGCATGTCAACTCCATGAGGGTAGGGCCATGCCACTCTCAGTACTGTGCCCTCCAGATCCGGGACAGTGCCCGGCACAGACACAGTGTCCGGCACAGACTGGACCCTTGACGTCCAGGTGCCCAGTGAATGAATAACTGGGGTTGTACCTAAGAATCGCCTTGAGGTTTTTTTCAAAATTTACATGTGCGGCCTTTGCCCCTAGCGACGCTGGCTCAGGAAGTCTGGGCATATGAATTTAGACAGAGCACCCCAGGGGATTCAGATGCACACCCCTTGTTTGGTTCTTAGCCTTGGCTGATCAGTGGGATCACGGCTGCCTGGTTCTCACCCAGAGATTCTGGCTTACCTGGACTGAGAATCTGGCCTGGCCATTTTGTGCTTTAAAAGCAATTCCATTGGTTCTGTTGTACTGCTAATGTAAAGGCCTCAGAACCCTATTTTCTCCGAGGCCTCTCGGATCCCAAGGTCCACGATTCTTGGAAAGCCCTGCAAGGTTAAGCCGCACTTTCTTCCAAACCTCCAGTGGGGGTCAGCTCCTTGTCCTACCCTCCTGCACAGATAAAGAAAGTGATAACCCTGCTTGACCCTCGTGGATGAGTTGGGAGCGTTGCTGGGGACCCCACAGTCCCTCTCCAGTGACCTCCTAGGAGTGACTGGTGGCTCTCTGCACTGTCCCACCTCCTTTTCCTGGCAAGATTTCGGCTGAGCTGTGTTGGAACCTGTCTCTTCCTCTCCCCTGATAGCACACAGTTTTAAATAAGATCTTCATTTACCAGAAGTTCACACCACAGCTTACGTGTTATGTGAGAAGCAGCAATCCTGTGTTCGTGGGGAAATGCTCTGGGACGCGATCAAGAGGGGCTGGAGGAGGAGAGCTACTGCAGAGGGAGTGCCGGAGGGAGGAGGAAGCCAGGGAGTCCGAGCTGGCGCCCGCCCCAGCCCTGGCAGTGCCATGCTCCTCTGGGCTCCGTGCAATGGGTGGGGGAGGTGCCACCACTCTGCAAGCTGACCTCATGGCTGCTGGGGGGTGGGGAGGGAATGTCATGTCCACACCCGCTCTGCCAACTGGTGCCCACAGGTCTGCTCTGGGTCATTTATGTGTCTTCCGTTGGTTGCTCTTGCTGTTGACGTGTCAGCCGCCTCCCATCTTGCCTCAAAGACTGGAATAAGGAAGGGGTTTGGTGGCCACAGACAGACACCACCCCTCCCCCATGGCCATCCCGCCTCCCTTCTTCTCAGCCCAGACTATGCAGCATCTAAATCAATAAACAAATTCCAGTTGCACAGCACTTAAACATTTCCGGGGTTTTCTCCATGCAGTCTTCCCAGCTGCTCTGTGAGGTGGGTGTGATCACCTTGCTTACGCAGGGGAAGAAACTGAGGCGGGGGTGGGGGCTTTGAGTGCCTCTACAAAGCAAAGCTGTGACCTTGTGCTGAAGATCCTTCTCTGCTCTGCCTGCACCTGGAGGGGACTGGAAAGCAGGGCAGGGCACTGTCGCATCTCAGTGGTCCGTGGTGTTTTTAATCCAGTGGCATTTGCTTGTTCTGGTGGCGTGAGAGCTGACAGACCAAGGATCGGGTACCAGAGTGCCCTGTGCCCTTGAGCAAGGCTGCTTTTACCTCTGGGCCTCAGTTTCCCCAAAAGTGAACCAAAAGAATTGGAAAAGGTAGTCTCTTGGGAAGGTGCTGCCCTTCAGCTTTCCCTTGCAGATGTTCATGTGCCCTGGCAGGAGGGAGATGTGGGGAGAGGGTCCTGCGGTGGCCCTGTCGCAGGGTCCGTGGTACAAGGCCAGTGTGCTGGCAATAAATATTGAGCTGACAGATGCTAAGCCGCATCCCCAGCCTCTGAATAAATAAAAAGTTGCCCAGAATAACAGCCGGGAAAATGCTGGGGCTCCAGCCAGCTCTCACCTTCGCCCCTCCCACTGGCTGTGCCTTTGTGCCTCCCCTGCCCCCTCCCTTGTCCATCACTCACTCCAGCCCCAAAGGCGGGCATTGTCCCAAACTGGCTTTAGCTCATGGCCTGCCCCCTACCCCACCCCACCCCCAGCTGCCACAGCAGCTAATGAGGACCAGGTCCTGAAGATGACAGCTGGGGGACAGACCAGCCAGGCCCTCACGGGGCTGGGGTCAGGAGTACACAGGGGAGCATGCCTTTAATCCCCAGTGCCAGCCAGCAGCCTTTCTTTGTGGATACGCCCTGGCATATCTGGCCCCCACCCTGGGAGATGGAGTAGCCAGAACCCAATAGGAGGCTGGTCCACTCACGACTTCTGGCTGAGGCCACCAGGATATTAGGACCAGAGCGCACATAGGTGACCCCGGGGTGTTTCCAGATAGATGGCTCACACTTGGTTTGATGTTTCTCTGATATGTATATGAGTGTTTCCTGTCCCCCACCTGTTGGATCAAGTGTCAAGTTACGGCATATTAGAGCAAAAAAGACGTCTCCCTCATTTTACAGAGAAAGAAACTGAGGCCTCAAGGTAGTGACGGGATGGTGAGGACACCTACCCAGGGCCACACCTGCCCAGACAAATGACGGCCTGGATTTGAACCCTCAGCTAAGGTCTCTGCCCTTAACCCCACTGACTGCCCTTCTCCGGGGGCCTTCATTGGGGCCCCACAAAGATGACGCCTCATCCCTGGGGTTTAGCCCAGCCCCAGAGGAGAAAGTCCAGGCCAGGCCATCAGGGCTCCTTGGTGCTGTGTGCTTGGTTTATGGCCTACTCTGGGAAAACATTGCATCATCAGAAAACCTGCTTTCCACTCTAGCAGAGGGGCCGCTGCATGTGGGGAGCCAGTGCTAAGAAGCGAAACCTCTTGCATGGGGTTTCTTTGGCTTCCAAGCTGTGTGAGAACCAGTGGGGAAGCCTCCTGGGTGGAGAGACCAGATAGAACAGAGCCCCCTTGCGGGTTTCCACAGACATGTCTACAGAGGATGCCCATAGTGCAGTGCAAGAGCCGGTGGGGCTTTTAATCCCCATTCTACAGGCGAGAGCGCCGAGGCATGGCCAGTCAGGAACTTGGTGGGAGTCTTACGATCCAGCCAGCTCTGGGCTGCAGGGCCTAGAGACTCACCTCAGTGCCCCTTCCCTGTTCTCTCGGGGAGGTCCCAGGGCCAGTCTGAACAAGTAGGGCTTAAGAGCCAGGCTAGAGGGGGGAAGACTTGCTTCTAGACCTCCTCCCAGGCAGGGCCAGAGTCCCATTGATTCCGTCTCTGCTGGCCCAGACCAGACCTGCGCGGCCCCCTTCCTCCCCAGTGCCCAGGGTGCCCGCCCCTCCCCCTCCCGCTGCAGCTGCAGGGCCCCTCTGCTGCAGGACTCCGGCCCTGCTGCTGCCGCTGCCTCTGACATTCCGCCCCAGAAGATAAGGATCCTGTCTGGCGCCTGAGTGCTTTTTTTCTCCTGCTTTCCGAATCTGTTCCCTGATTATCTGCAGACAGCCCCTCACTAGGGGGGCCACCTGGGAGGGGGCTCAGAGCAGAGAGAAAGGCATGGGGGAGGAGGGAACCAGGAGGCCTGCAGCCACCCACCTGGGGTCGTGGCAGCCATTGACTAAGCCCCCACTGCGACCTGAGCACCCAGCTCAGGGGAGAGCTTAGGACTGCTTTTTCTGGGTGGAGTGACCCACTTGAGTGGAAAGAAGGGGTATGTGAGCTAGGGCCCGGGATAGGGACACAGGGTGGGGTCACTGCCGTGGTCAGCGTTCCTCAGCATTGGGCCTGGACAATACCCAGAGGGGATGTGGTGGAGGCTGCAGCCAGCCAGACGGCCACATCCTGTGGGAGACACTGGCCCTTCCCAGGCCAGACAGGGTCTAAGGACACTTAGGGACAAGAGAGGGAGGGTGCTGGAGGGCTCCCAGAGCCCAGCCTCCAGCTCCGGGGACTAGTGTCAGAGAGCAGCCAGGCTAGCATGGCCCCCAGGCCTCAGCCTGAAGAGGAAAGGCATCCTGCTTCCCTGGTGGCTCAGACGGTAAAGAATCTGCCTGCAATGAAGGAGATCCAGGTTCGACCCCTAGGTCAGGAAGATCCCCTGGAAATGGCAACCCACTCCAGTATTCTTACATAGAGGATTCTGTGGACAGAGGAGCCTGTCTAGCTATAGAACATGGGGTCGCCAAGAGTTGGACATGACTGAGCACCATCACAGAAGCCCAGCCTTCTCAGGCCAGGGCTTCCCTGGAGAGCATCCGGTTATATCAAGCAGTGTCCAGACAAGGAGACCATTCAGAAAGAGAAGGGATTGGGCTCATCTCACCCTCTAGCAAGTCAGATGCGATTCCATCTTCCAGGGGTCAGGAGTCTGCATTGCGGGCCCCACTTACTGGGATTTGGGAGCCTACACTTTACTGCTAACATACTGTGTGATCTTGGGCAAGTTCCTTTCCCTTTCTGGGCCTTTACATTTCTTCTGCTGTAAACTGGGGAGGCAGCCTGTGTGGAATGAGGACATATAGCCTTCTCTCAGTGGGAACGGGAGAGGACAGCAGAGGCCTGGGTTCACAGACATCACCTCTCTGTCAGACCTCCAAGGGTTCTTGTGAAGAGTGAATGAGATGTAGGAGGTGATAACCTGGCTTGGAGTGGGTGCTCCCTAAATACAAGGATGGCCAGCTGTTAGCAGCACAGGCTGGGAAACCCAGGGCTGGCACAGCTGCTGCAGGAGCCTGGGCTGTGGAGTGTCAGGAGGCTGAGGGGCCAGCCCTCTCCATGAGCATTTGCTTGTGCAGGCTTTGGAAAAGGCCCCACACCTTCCCTGCCCCCGGCCTCCACTCGCCATCCCCTCCCCCACACCCCTAAAACCATTTGGGGGAGGGGAAGCAATGCAAGATCATTTTTTATGGCTTCCTGGCCCCAGAGCCAGAGGGCTGAGGATCTGGTGGTGTGGGCTGGATTCCTGAGCCTCCCCCTCGGAGCCTTCAGCTCATAAATATGAAGCCCAGGGCTGGGAGGAGCTGGCCGTTAAGCTGTCAGCGAATTGCCCACTTAGAAAGCCGTAAAGCATTTCTCGGAGCTCCTGGGAGCTGGCCCAGGTCTCTCCCACCTCGCCCTGATGGGCAGTGGTCTCCTCTTCTGAGTGTGCTGGGTTCCCTCTGCCCAAATCCCCGTTTAAACTCGCCAGTCACTCCCACCACTAGCCTTGCCTTGGTTTTTCCTCTGTGCACAGGAAGTCTGGGGAGATGGATGGGGAGGCCCAGGCTCAGGGGTCCCTGGGGGCTCTTTGAAGTTCAGTGGAGATTTCAAGAGGTTGTAGAGGGTTCTGCTCCTGCATTTCTCTTCCTGAGAACAGGGAAACCCCCATTATTTCTAATTCCCTTCTCTGTGCCTAGCCTAAGTGGATCCAGAACCTGCCCCAAGGACCTCTCAAAATTGCAGTTAGGGAGAGAAGATGAATGCCTAGGAAGAGAGAGCTCACATTTTCTGTAGCTCAGAGGAAGAATGTCTCCAAGGCTGGGATGCAGGAAGGCTTCCTTGAGGAAGCAGGTATGTGGGGGCAAATGGGGTGGAACACAGCTCAGAGTCGAGGCAGAGGCCAAGTAGCCAGCATCTGAACTTGGGGGCTACGGAGAGCTTTGTGAACACATCCCCTGAGGATCCCCTGTCAACTTGTGCTTGTGTGGACGGGTTCTGGCAACAGACTAGGCTCAAATGCCACCTTCACTCCTTAGCCATGTGTCCTGGAACAGTTAGCTTATCTGAGACTCATCTTCAACCTTGAAATGGAATTAAGAGCGATGCACTCCATAATGACCATCGTCCTAACATTTAAATGAGAGCTTATAGAAGAGGAATCTTGTCTCAGTGGTCAGGGGTCTTTGGAGTCTGGTAAACTGGATCCCAAACTCAGTTCTGCCTCTTACCAACCATGTAACCTTGGTGGTTAGTTCACCTCTCGAGGCCCCAGTTCTCCCATTTGTGAATCGGGGGTGAGAGTAGTGAAGATTTGATGTTAGCTGTTAACAGGCACAGTATGTCCACAGCGGCTGGCGCAGAGTAGATGCAGGGTCAAGTGTGTGTTGGGAGCCCCTGCCTCCAGCCTCACTCAGCCTATAGGTTCAGGAAGGGACAGCTTTATCGGGAGCAGGAATGATCTTTACCAGGGTTTCTTAAGTCCTTTTTTCTTTCTTAAGAAATGTTTAATGCTTACCCTAAGGCAAGGTGAAAACTAAAACGCCAGCCAGTCCACTTCCCTGGTTTGTGGCAAGGGGGCTGGGGGAGGAGGGATGGTAACCTGAGCTGGTTAGGCTGGGGAAGGTGGGGAGAGGCCCCTGTCGGGCAGGTAATTGGGGATGGAGGGGCCTCCTGTCTTTTCCCACAGCGGGCTGGGAGAGACCTGGCTTCCACTGCTTCCTCGCCTCATTAACTTCACCACAAATAGCCCAACTGCCCTGTAACTCCCTCAGGCAGAAATCAGGGGCTGTTCAGAAACTAAATAAATAGGAGAGTGATCATTAAAAATAAGACGGCACCCCAGGTGGAAAACCTGCTTCCTGCTGGAAACCCCAGTCTTGGGGCCATTTGGAGTCCTGGGAAGGGACTGCTCAGGAAGCTGAGGGGTAGACTTGTGGAGAGTTCTGACTACTACAGAAAGGTGCAGACACCCTCCTCGTGCCTGCCCGGGTAGCAGGGGGGCAAAACTGTCGGTGGGTCACTTCCAAGCTGCTTTTGTCTTCCCTGGGCTTCCAGTGACTCCAAGCTTTGCATCTCCACTCTTTCCCTACCGCCCCTCCCTACCCACCTTGACCTTGCCAGCTCCACCTCTCCCCTCCCCAGCATCTTCAGTCTCCAGCTGGGCCTCCTCCAGCTCAGACTTAGAAACTGAGACCTGAAAGCTTGTTTCCCTGCCCTTGAGCTGCCCGGGATGGTCGCTGGTAGGGGAGAGGGCGGATTCAAATTTGAGTGGCCTGTCCGCCAGGCACCCCAAACCCCACTCTCTGTTCCCAGGGTGGCTATAACCCAGGAGGAGCGTCCTCTCAACTTGCGGACACCTAGCAGTCCGGGGTTCACAGGGCAGTGATGACTTCAGGGGGAGCAGCGTAGGCTTTGGGCTTCCCTGGTGGCTCAGTGGTAAAGAATCTGCCTGCAGTGCCGGAGACCTGGGTTTGATCCGTGGGTTGGGAAAATCCCCTGGAGAAGGGAATGGCAGCCCACTCTAGCATTCTTCCCTGGGAAATCCCATGGACAGAGGAACCTGGTGAGTCCATGGGGTTGCAAAGAGGCATACATGCCTGAGCGACTAAACCACCACCACCAGGGTGGGTTTTAGCTGCATCTTGGGAAGGGAAACCCCTTGGCAGGGTCAACAGAGACCCTCCCCCGAGCTGAGCCTAGTCATGGGGGAGGGGTGCTGAAGCAGCAGCAGCTTGACTGAGGCTGACTATAGCCGTGTTGTCAGCGGGGCGGTGGGACAAGGGACAGCAGACTGAGAGTCCCCATCCTGCTGAGCAGTGAGGAGCTCCTCCCTCCATCCACTGTGAGTCACCAGGCTGCCCAGTCACTTCATTTGCACCCCCACTGTCCTTGTTGCTACCACATAGGAGCCTGAGGGTGACTGAGGATCCCCGAGAAGTGTCGAGCTCAGGGCTCGTAATTCATTGTTAGTGCTCAGAAGTGCACGCCTGCCTCTCCCAGTGCTCACACTAGTATTTGGTGCAAAGCTGGACTCCACCCCATCCCACCCCGTTCTCTGTTCAGCAGCACAAGAGCAGGGCTCCTCAGGTGGGTGGTGGGCAGCAGGCTTCTGGGCTATGGGTGGTCGCGAGTGCCAGACAGTTCCTGGGTGGGCCCAAAGCCCAGATTTCTCAGGTCAGCTTTACAGGGTTCTGCCCTGTTTTCGCAGGCGCACCCTGTACATAGGGCTGCCGTCCAGGGGTTGCCTGCTTCGAGGCGGGAGACCGACCTTGGACTCCTAAAGAAATGAACAGCTGTCCCATGTGAGCTGCTTGGAGGTGGGAGCAGCTGGGCTCCGGGGACTTCAGACAGGGCAAGAAGGTGGCACATGAGATTCTATCCCTTCTGAGCCTATGACCCTACCCCTTCATCTCTCCTCCCTGGCAGAGGCTCTGCCCCATCCCACCCCCCACCCCCTGCAAAGAGCCCCAGAATTATGAACAGTACTTCTCACGTGCCAACCTCTGTTTCTCACCCCGAGTGACACTGTTGCTCTTCTGCCGGTGCCCTGCTACGTTTGGGGATGGCTTGAACAGCTGTTGATATCAAGCCTAAATCTGCCTCCTTTGGCTTCCACTCTCTGGCCCTGGGCCAGCCACTTGCCACTAAGGAAGCAATAGTTCCTCTGCGGATGTAACCTCCTGAGTCCCTGAGTCTTACCTTCCCCCCGGACCCCTGTAACCCTAGAAAGGAGTGAAGGCTCCCAGGGCGTGGGCAGTGCCCACAAGAACCAGTGACCCAGCCGTGGAGGGGATGGTAATACCTGTGGTCCTCCTCTGCTAGGCTCCAGCATGGGAGCAGGGCCGGCACAGTTGGGGCTGGAAGGTCCAGCCTCCATCCCTTGTCCTGCATTTTGTGTCCTCAGACTCCAGCCTTCCGAGGGGCCCACACCATCGCTTCCTGTTAGGGTCACGGCCAAGCAGAGACCAGCAGCAATGATTTCCTCCCTGCCTGGTGGACAGCTGTCTCCTCTCTGACCAAGACAAAGACCCACCCTCTGTGCCCCTGCCTGCCCCCGTACGTCCCCCAGTGCCCCTCTAGCGGCAGGGAAAAGCAGAAGGCATATTTGATATTTCTGGCTCCTCTTCCATCCTGAGGACACCTGTGGCTGAGGAAACCGAAGCAGGGTCCTTGGACAGCCCTTAGAAGTAAGAGGAGCAGCTCCTTGGAACCAGGCCCCAAGGGTCAGGGAAGCCTTTGGCAGAATTCCTGCCTGGAGCAGAGTTCAGGATGGCTTGCTCGGCTTCTTTTCACTTAGCAGCCTGGGAGTCCGGGATTCTATGACTTTTTTTTTTTTTTTTTTGCTTCAAGGCTTGATGTTTCTAAGAGTCCATCATCTTGGTAGCTTCCATGTGTGGCAGTAACAGTTCTGTGCTCTCTGTGTACAATGACCCCATTGCTTCTGAAAGCCTCCTTAGGTGGGAACTCTGTCTCCATCTTCAGAGGAGCAGAGCATCTCGTACTCTGGCAGCACACCTGCAGACCCCATCCCCATAATCACCACACTCCACCACTGCCTCCAGCTGCCTTCTACAGCTCTCAAAGCCTATGTCTTGGAGCTCTGGGGAGAGGCTTCCCAGGCCTCCCCAAGAAGCCTGAGGGGTCACAGAGGCCCAAGGGACCCCCTGGAGACTTACCGACTGCATAGCAGCAGCGAGAGGTCCCCCCCACATATCCTCCACGTTGCCTTGGCTTGTTGCAAAGGCTTTTGAAGCCTTCCTCAAAGCCTTCCTTAGACATTCCACATCTGTACTACAGCTCAGCCCTCTGGAGTCAGAAAACCAGCTGTGGCATGGAACCTGGTGGCTGACCATGGCCAAGGTTTGTGCTGGCCCCAGTGACCTGATCTGCGCAGGAAATGAGCCAGAGGCCGCACAGAGCATGTGAGCCCTAGAGGTGCCCTTGAGGGTGGCCTTGCCGTCCTTCCCCACCCTGACTGCCTCCTGCTGAGCACCTTGCAGGGAGCCCCTGAGTAGGGGGAAGGCCGGGAGAGAGGGGAAGTAAGCTTATTGGGTATATCTGGCTTTGTCCCTAGAGCATGGGCCGGACCTGAGCAGTAACAGTAGTAACCGGCACCAAGCCAGAGGCCCATCTTCTTCTTAGCCTAGCACCTCCCCAGGAGATCTCTATCTTTAAATCACAGGCTGTCAGAGCTGGAAGGAACCTCCCATTACCATTGCCCAAATCCAGGCCCAGAGCCTTCAAGTGCCGACCAAGGACACAACATCATCATGGTGCTCCTGGGCCATTAGAGTGGGTTAAAGCCAAGTTAGTCTTAATAGCAAACTTCTAACAATGGGCATAATCAGAGCCCAGGGCACTGCCCTGTTATCCTGTACCTCACCTGCTGTGAGATTACAGCCCAGAGAGGATGTGGGGCTGGCCTGGGTTACAGCCCAGGGAGGAGTGCCTGGGAGTCCCTGGCACTAGGGGAATGCTCACATGCAGTCTGGTGCTCCAGGAGGCTGCAGAGTAGCCCATCACGCTTCTCTGCTTTGCTGAGGTCTCAAGCACCTTCTTCCTGGACTAAGCACAGCCAGCACCATCCCAGTAGAATAGAGTGGGGAGGGCCCAATTCAGGGGGCCAGTTTGGCCTTGTCCCTCCCTGTCTCCCATCCCGTGTGGCCTCCCTGACCATGTGCCAGGCCCTGTGCTTGGTGCTCACACACAGGAGCTCATCTGATCCTGCTACAGACGAGATGATCACCTTGGTGCCCGTGAGGGCACAGAGGCCCAGCGTGCCCCACATGACAAGGCCAGAGACAAGTGAAGTTGACACAGAGGTGCTGTGAGGCCCCTCAAGAGGAAGCCTGCTGAGGGAGAGGGGAGACCACCCTGGGCTTCTGAGGGGCGATAGTATCTTCATCTGGTTTCTGCATCATCCGGTCGGGAGACCCCCTCTTCTGCCTGGGGTGCTAGGGGTGAGTGCAGAGGGCCTGCTATCTGCCCGGCCCGCCCCCTGAGAGTGACAGGCAAAACATGCGGGCACCAGCTTTGCTGTTGGGACACGGCGAGAATGCCTCTCAGGCCCTTGTATATCCATTGTCTCCCATGAGACCTCTGCCCCCAGAAGAGGGCTGGGGCTTTAGCCTACAGGTCGCGAGTGCCCACGGCCCCCTCCTGCCATGTCTGTTCCCTGCAGACCCCTGGGTCTGAGCTCTTCGAGGCTCCCAGAACCACCCCCCGCCTTTACACACAGACACACACACAGCGCCTCAGGGAGGCCTGGGGGAGGGAGAGCTGGCCATGTGTGCTAACCGCTCTGTCCTGGGCTTGGCCCTACCGGCAGCAGAGCAGCGGATGGGACCGTGGAGCACCTCGTGAGGACACAGCCCTTCCACTGAGGAGCCTGGGGAGACAGCCCTCGGCCGAGCAGGAAGGGCCTGGGCTTCAGGCTGGGCTTCCCTGTCTGTGCAGGGCACCCTCACACCCTCCTCTAGACCAGCGCTGTCCAGCGGACCTTCCTGCAGGGTGGGGATGTTCTCTACTGTCCAGGACGGTAGCACAGCTGCAGGTGGCTGTTGAGCACTGGAATTATGGCTGTGCAACTTAGGAACTGGATTTTTCATTTTAATTAATTCAAGATTAAAAAGCCACATGAGGCAGCCGTGTTGGATAGCGCAGCTCTGAAGGTTCTGGGAAGATCCATTTGTCCAGTAGGCACTCAGTCAGGGCTGGTCCCCTTCCCTGCTCCGCCGAGGGGCTCCTCACAGACCACTCCACCTGAATGGCCAAGGCAAGAGAACCAGAGTCTGGGGTGGACTGGAAGGCTCCCTGCTTATCTCAGAGCTTTCTGCAACAGAGAGGGAAATAATAACCATGGCAGTGCTGATCACGTGGGGCAACTTCTCCTGTGCCTTATAATTGTAACGTTTGTTGGGTGCGAATCAAGCACCAGATACTGTGTCAGTTGCTGGACATGTCATGCTGCTTGGCCTCTGGAGCTAAGCATTGCTCTTCCCATTTGTAGTTGAGGACACGGAGGCCCAGAGAGGTGAAGCAGCTTGCCCAAGGTCACACAGCTAGTGTGATCAGGATCTGCCCTTGGGTGTGTCTGTCTCCAGAGTCTGTGTTCTTTTCACAATTCCACGTTTGTTTACCCTCCGCTATTCTGCTGTGGCCAGCACTAGGCCAGGCATCTTTGGGGACAAGAAATTGCACGGGCAAGGTCCCTGCCCTCCAAGTCTCCTTCACACATCTCTCCCTGTACAGAAGCAGTAAAGGGGGGCCCAGTGCCCCATCAGCAGGAGTGTCTGAGCCCAGCCTTCACAGAGTGTGCCAGGTCCATCCCTGTAGCCTGGCTTCCTGTCCTGGGACCACTCAGACATTATGGCTACACCCTAAACCTGGATGCTGAAGTTTGAATCTTAATCTCTTAAAATGATACCCAGCACCGGGCAGTTTTCTGGCTCAAAGTAAATAGCTGGATGGATGTTCTCTAATGTTCTCTCTCTGGTGAGCCAGGCAAGAGAATCATATCTCTCGTTTTCCAGGGGAAACTGAGACCTGGAGGAGCCTCGAGGGTCACCCCTGTTCGTACCCCTGCTCAAAGCAGAGCAGGGTGGCCTGCCACTCTCCTGACGCCATCTCCAGGCTCTGTCTGACTCCTGCGGCTGCTTTTCTAGGATAACCAGGGAGCAGGTGGAAGGAAAACACTCAGCTTACATACTCAGAGGGGCAAGTCATCAATATAATAACCTCCCAGAGTGGGGAGGAGGGCAGCCGGATGCTGAGAGCAAGGATGTCCGCTTCCGAGAGCGTGTGTTCTCAGTCCCGCTGTGACTCAGGATCCTGCGGGTCACTGGGACTGCCCCGCATGCGAGTGCGTGTGACGCTCCGCGTTGGCCAGCCGACTCGGGGCTTGCTGCCGTGGCAGCGTGTGCCTGTGGGTGACCGCGGCACACACACTGTCTCCAGCTCCCTCTTGCCCTCCCCAGCCCTCCTCCCTGGGCTCCAGGAGACAGATGTCTCCCAGATGTTTCTCACTTCCTGCCTGGCTCCGTGCAGTGCCTGTGTGTTTATTTTGGACAGCCCACTAAATAATAACCATTTTAAGAAAAGCTTTTCATAACCCCGTTCCCACGAGGAGTCAGAGTTCAGGAAATAATCCCAACTCTATTCACTATTGTCCCCAGGCTCTCTTCTTTTTGACCTCTACTCCCCCCTCCACCGCCCCCCTTCTCCGGGACCACTTTTGAAAAGATTTCTTTTTATTCTCAATGACGTATCTCCTCTGTGTGACGCTGGTTCTCTGGGAAGCTGGGGCTGGATGAAGAGTCGGGGGAAGCTGGAGCAGAGAGGGAACCTGTTAGAACGCTGCTACTCAAAGTGTGGTCCCTGGACCCGCGTCCCCTGGGAGCTTGTTAGAAAAGTAAAGTCTCAGCCCTACCCCAGATCTCCTGCATCAGAGTCTACATTTCCACAAGGTCTCAGCTGATTCATACCTACTTCAAGTTCAAGAAGTGGTGATCTGGGCCCAGGCCTTGTTGATGAGGAATGGGGGCTGACTCTAGGGGTGGAGGGCCCTGACATCAGGCCTTCCTTAGCACAACCCACTTAGGGTCTGGTGGTACCGACTAATAGGCTCTGAGCCCCCAGCAGTTGGAGCCTGGGTGGGCCAAGGGCAGAGGCAGCCCAGGGAGCCCCTGGTCGGGGGAGCCAGGCAGGCAGATTCTTCTCCCAAATGTCATCCCAGCCCTGGCAGCCAGGAGGGCAGCAGGCTAAACGCTGCTCCGGCCATGCAGCATGGAAGAGTGATTTCCAGCCAGCCCTGCCCTCTGTTTATTGGGCTCTGTTTGTCCCTGCTCTGTCCCCAAGTGACCTGTGGGATCACCACCCCCCCCCCATCTCAGGTGGGATGCCACACGATTTGTATTCTCCTGTCCCTGTGTGGCCTGGCTTGGGGTCCTGCCTTCTGTGAAAACAGAGAGAGTAAGGTCAGCTCCGAGCTTCCCAGGTGGCGCAGTGTTTAAGAACCCATCTGCCAATGCAAGAGACGCAGGATACACAGGTTCCATCCCTGGGTTAGGAAGATCCCCTGGAGGAGGAAATGGCAACCTATTCTTGCCTAGAAAATTCCATGGACAGAGGAGCCTGGCAGGTTACAGTCCATAGGGTCACAAAGAGTTGGACATGACTGAGTAACTGAGCATGCCCGCACAGTAGACTCCCCTTGCCTCACGGAGACCTGGGGAACTTGTGTCTGTGACTGCCCCATAAACTGTCAGACCTGACACCTGCCCTGTGCTTCTGTCTCCCCTCCTCTCCATCTCTCAGTAAGGGTTTGCAGAGGCATGGCATGACTGGCTCAGGATGGACACAGGAGATGTTTGGAGAGGCCTGAGACCCAGGCTTGGGCTTGACCTCAGCTGGTAAAGCTGGTAGCTTAACCAGGGAAACAAGACTCTTACCTTTGGAAGGTTAAGGAAAAATCAGAACCCCAGTGCAGGAGACTCCCAGAGAGCAAAGGCTGTGCCCTCAAGCAAGGATAGAGCTGACAGGAGTTCCTTCATGGATAAGGTGGGAAGGGGTTGCTGCAGGCTGGGAGGGGTAAGATTCTGAGGGGAGCGAGGGATGTGGTGAGCTCTCAGAAAGGTGGAGACCGCAGAGGGAGAGGATCCCAGAGGGCTTCTTCCAGAGGGATGGCTTTGTGGTTCTCCAAGCCCAGGAAAGTGAGGTCCTCATGGGGTGGGGGTTAGGATGGTCGAGGAGTCCTCGCTTGACGGTAGCGGAGTCCAGACAGGGAATGCCCTTGTGTGCACTCTGAGATCCTTCACTACAGAAGGTGACCAAGTCACACATCAGAGTAGGCACACAGTAAATATTTCTTCATTGATAATCGGAAGATAAATGAGTAGGTGAGTGACAGGAGGGAGAGAGGGGGAAGTGGATGGACGAATGGGTGGGAGGGAGGCGGGAGGCAGGAAGGAAGGGAGGGAAGAGAAGGCTGGCCATCCTAACCTGCATCTGTCACAGCCCCTTCACATCCGCCATCCTTTTGACCCCACACTTGCCCTCTGAGGGAGAACAAGCCACCGTATTTCTCCACAGACAGGATTAATAAGACTAAGACCCGGACCCAGGAAGGGGAAGCCGGCAGCCACCTGACCAGCAGCAGCCTCCCGTGAAGAGTTTCCTTGTGCTCCCCGCTGCAAGGCGGGCTTGGCACTGACTCGTCCACACTCCCTTGCCCGTTCCCTGTATGACCAGGGCCCCAGCCTGCAGGCCACCCACAGCCCGTCTGTCTAGTCATGTTCCTGCTGCTTGGAGTGTGCCGATACCAGCCTTTCCCCAGATGCCAGTGCAAACCCAGTGAGAAAGTCCATGGCCCTGACTGTCCACCTGAGGCAGGTCGCGGTCCAGCAGGGCTATCCAGGAAGCTCATCACTGAACATTTATTGAGCACCAGCTGTTTGGTGGTGGTTCATTGAGACAGGAAGGACAGTAAAGGTCTGTTCCTGCGGCAAAGGCGCATATGATATCTGGGAACAGAGAGGTCACACAGAGGTGTGCCCACAGCAGCTCGGGCTGTGGCGTGAAGGTCCCTGGCATGTAGGAAAGGCTTTGGGGGCAGATGCCATTGGAGCTGAGCCTGGGGAGGACCTGTAGAAGGTGCTGTCCCATCTGGCCAGCCTGGCCAGCAGTTCCCCACCACCCTGGCTGGGTATCGTGCTGGAGAAGAGAGAAGAGGTCAGTCAGCAGGCCTGTCTTGTTTCTGTCGCGTCCACTGAGGGCTCTGCTCTTGGATGAGCTCCCATACATTGCAGATGCTGTCAGCTGGGGACCTTGCCCTCTGTGAGCTTCCTATCCCTGACCTTTGCATGTCTAACATGATACTCACTCCCCAGCCCAGTGTAAGTGTTTCAGAGACCCACGTCCAGGCCTCTCTCTGCATCCCTAGCTCCCCTGCCCTGGCAATTGTGAGCAGTACCTATATTCCCCAAACTGGAACCCTTGCAAACTTGGCAGTTTTGTGCCACCAGGGTCTATGAGAAGCCAGGCAGCAAGGTCCATAGGCATTAGACAGAGGGCCTGAAGAAAGACATGCTTCCTTTGGTTTGCCCTGGGGTCTGATGCCAGAGGAAGTAAGGCTCCCCTTTGTGATTTGGAGACAGCTTGTTTCTGGGAGACCTCTCTTGAGACCTCCAAGAATAGGCTAAGAGATGGGGAATATCACACGTGCCATTAGCTTGCTGTGATCGCCTTCCTGCTGCATGCCTTTGTCCTCCTCTGAGATAAGAGGTGGACTCAGCGGCCCCTAAACCCCTCTTCCAGGATTGGCTTGCTGCATGTGTGATGTCTCAGGGATAAAGATCCGGCTCCACCCTGAGGATTTCTCTGTGGGCCCTGGGCCCCTGGACAAGCTCACAGCTCCTTGTAACAGAGACTTTGAGAAGCAGAAGACAGTTAGGTTTCCCCAACCACTGCCCTGGGTGGGCAGCCTTGCCTCTGGCCTCAGCAGTGCTTACCCAAGCAGGAATGCCCTGGGAGGCTACAGCTAAAGGGGAGGAAGGAACAAAGGGAGGCAGACAGCAGACAGTACAGATAGAGCCCAGGGAGAGGAGTCCTGGAGCAGCAGCGGCCCTCCCCTCCCTCGGCTCCACTGGGAGCCAGCGCATCCTCACCCCATCCCAGAAAAATGAACCAGTGGGGAGGCCCACCCTCCCCTTCTTTCCCTGAGTTGGCAGTTTTTCCTCTGGGTGTTAAACTCAAGCTCTTCCTCCCTTTTTCCTCCCATTCCTGACTGCCTGTTAAATATTTGGGCCTAAAGGGCTTCAATTATCCTTTAATTTACATTAGTAATTTATGTATTAGGCAGAATGGACACGCGGTTAGTCTAACAGCCCCCAGTAGACCGGCTAGTATCTGCTGTACTGGCTGTTCTTAAGAATCTCATCATTTTCCTTTGCAGCCCAGGGTCTTTGTTTTAAAAGCGGCTCCTATACATGCACGTTTATACAGGCCTGTGCACGTGTTCACAGGTGCACACAGGAGGAGGCCTGAACTCACAGCCAGTATGAACATACACCCTCTTGCACACATACACACACACACAAAGAAATAAAACACAGAACCCAATGCCCTGCCATCTCCACTCCACCTGTACATTCTTCCTTTCTCCTCCAGGCAGTGATGTACACATAGGCCTGGATATCCATCAGTTGAGTTGGCCAGGTGGTCCCAAACATAGCTCCTTCTGGCAAAGAGGCTGGAGGGTGGGGGGGTGGCAGTGCCCAGATGGCGTTCAGGTGGGCCATTCTATATGCTGGTTTTCCATCCCTCCTTGAGTGACCCCAGGGCAGGATGCACAGGTGAGAACACGATCGTGGCCATGTCCCCAGCCCACTCACGTGTCGTGGGCTGGCATGAGCTCCAAACTCCCCTGGGCATCTGAGGCATGCTGCCCACCTGGCCTTGGCAGCAGAGCCTTGCAGCCTGGGCTCCGGCAGCCTGAGCTCTTGCCCTGACACAGCCAAGCTGCCAAGGGGAGTGCTTTCAGGATTGCCAGCTCCCGACTGCCCTCAAAGCCCGGCCTGGCTGCCCCAGTGCCAGCGTGCAAGGGCTGGGGGCTCCTCAGGGAGTGATGACAGCAGTGACAGAGAATAACGTCCCTTATGTGTGTGTGTGTGCGCGCGCGCGTGTGTGTGTGTTTCCCAGCTCGGTGGCAGATGAGGTGGGCCCTGAGCCCTGTGGGAGGGCACCTTGTACCTCTGCTGAGACCATGCTCTCCGGGCCAGGCTCTTAGGATCCAGAGCTGTCCTCGAGGTTGGCTTTTCAGCTCTCATCCCTAACTTCAGGAGAGCCCCCCAGTGTGGCTCCTGGCCCCTCCCTCACATCATCCCCCATGCCTCCCCCATGGTCCCCAAAGCGCAAGATGGCAAGGAGCCAGGTAGCCCAGTGGGCATTTCACACATACAATTGGTAAGATGACCCATTATACAGAGGGAAAAACCAAGGCTATAGGAGGTGAGGCCACAGGACAGAGTACTTAGAGAGGCCCCTCGAAAGGTCCCTTTTAGGATTCTGGCCACATATCCCAGTGTCAGTGGGGCCTTTTGGAGCCCAGATTTCTTTCTTGTCATACTGGTACTCAGGCTGTGGCCCTGCTGCTTGGGATGGCGTAGGGATGTAGTTCCTTCCCAAGCACCTGTCCAGGCCCAGGAGAGCAGCCCAGGGGAGCCAGGTGGAAAAAATGTGTGAGCCAGAGGTGCCCATCTCCTTGCCCCCCTCCAGGTCTATCAAGGCAAAAGCTCCTGGCACTTCTGAGTAGGGCAGGGCCGCTGGGAATCTGTGGGCCTGCTGGACCTGGACTTCCTGGCTGCTGAAGGCCCTTTACCCTGTGGGGACCCCAGGCCCTGCTCCCCAGGATGTCTTTAGTCAGGGGGCAGTGCCAGTGGGGCAGACTTCAGAGCCCGTTTTACCTGGTCCCCAGGAATGACCCTGACCCTCCAGTGGTTCTATTGGATCCAAACAGGATGCCCTTCCTTGATTGGCATGCCCTCAGATCTTCCTGGGAATCCCTGCCATGGCCCCGCCCCAGTCCCAGCTTCCCTCTCTCTCATCCCTCTAGTCTTGCTTGGGTATTTGGGTGCTTCCTCAAGTCCCAGTTTAATTCCTGCCTCTCCCAAGAAGTCTTTCTTGATAACCCCAGCTTCCCTGAACCTGTTTAGCCCATTTCTCAAAATCTAGGGCTGCAGTGGCCCCCCAAAAATGGTGCATCTCAGATGGCTGTTTTGAAAACCTTAGGGTGACTATGTGGTGTGTTATACTGAGGTGAATTCCAGGATCACATCCAGACTTATTTGTAAAGGTCATCATCAGTTGGTAATGTCTGCTGTGGGCCCAGGATTAGAATGTGGTGGTACTAATGCCAGGTATTTGCCATCACTGATCAGGGCTAAATCCCAAAATCTCATTATCACTCTAGTGTTCTCATGAAGGGTTATCCTATCTCCCTCCTGACTCCCAGCACCCCAGTGTAGAGGATAACTTTCCATGTGAGCAGAGCATACATCTCTGTTTCCCACAGATTCTAACACAGGTCCAGATACACGAAGAAATTGAAGACAGCAATACCTATAACATTCTAGAGATGGAAGGAACTCCAGAGACAATCGAGTTCAGGGATATCAAATAGGTTTCCTCTTGCCTACCAACTGTGAACAAGCAGTAATGATTTCCAGGAGCTGGGCTTGTTCCGAGGCTAAGATCAGGCTCCATCAGAAAGTGTCACAGTTGATTAGTGATGCCTGCCATGGGCTCAGCCATGACAGCAGTAGTACTATAGTATTGCTGTGCTGTGCTGTGCTGTGCTAAGTCGCTCAGTCATGTCTGACTCTTTGCAACCCCATGGACTGTAGCCCACCAGGTTCCTCTGTCCATAGGATTTTCCCGGCAAGATTACTGGAGTGGATAGCCATGCCCTCCTCCAGGAGATCTTCCTAACCCAGGGATTGAACCGAGGACTCCTGGATTGCAGGTGGATTCTTTACCTTCTGAGCCACCAGGGAACTCAGGAATATTGGAGTGGGCAGCCTCTCCCTTCTCCAGGGGATCTTCCTGACCCAGGAATCAAACTGGGGTCTCCTGCATTACAGGCAGATTCTTTACCAGCTGAGCTACCAGGGAAGCCCACAGTATTGCTGTCTCTGTTGTATTTCAGTCTTCCAAATATACTGATGAGGAAACTAGGACGCAGGAAGGGGTAATCTGTCAGAGGTCATCCCTTTGCTTGGTTGAATGATTAGAGAATCCTGGCTCCTGCTAAGGGAGTCAAGGTAAGGAAAGGAACTTTTCCAGCACATGCTCATAAATTTCCACTTGTGCTTACATACTCACCTTCTCCCAGAAACACATACACTCACGTATGCACTACTCCCACATGTATCCACGTACATTAACATATACCTTACATACACATATACACATAACATACACATATACATTAACACATACAAACACACACACATTCTGCCTTATCGCCTGGCAAACCTCATCCTTTCTCAGCTGGTGAGCAGGACACACCAACAGCCCAAGGAAGCCAGGACAGACGCATCGACAATGTGTGTCTGAGGCTGGTCCCGACAGCTGCAGTCTTCGTAAGACTTCCTGCAGTTTTTACACTTTTCCCTTTTTCCCTTTGATATCGTGGGTGGTTGGTATGATAGAAACACTCTGTGAATGGCATTTAAAGATGAATTGAATTTTCTTCTGGCCTCTGTCCTGGACTTCAGACTCGCAGGCCGCAGAGCCCCTCCTTATGTGCAAGAGCGATTTTCCATTTGCCCGTCAATGGGAAACGAGAATCCATCGTGTGCTGGCGCATGGTGAGGGTGGCCTGCACTTCAATAAGTTCACTTTTAAATACTGTCTCTCCAGATTCTTTCGCTTGTGCCCACCAAGTGATGGAAGTTGCATGGTCCCCATATCAGCTCCATCCCTCTCTGAACCTCCTGCCGCACCGTCAGTCCTGGGCCAAAAAAGGAATGAATGAACCAAGGAATAACTCCTGTCCTGGGAGAATCTCACAGTTGCAGAGTGGTTCACAGGTGGGGAAGAAGTGGGGATTATTTATATTTCTTCAAGTTTTTAATTTCTTTTTTTGAAAAAATCCATAGGCTGGGAATGGATATTTCAAGCCAGTCATTTCATTTGCCCTCATATTGACCTTACTTTTCTGGGGCTTTGCAACTTCAGGTATATCAGATATGCCAGTTTTTATAAGTAAAGGAAGTGAGATATAGTGCTTTTTTTTTTCTCCCTCAACAACAACAACAAAAAAAGTGACTTGAGATCTGGGTTAAAATAATGACCATGTATATTACAATATTCCCCTAGTGTCTGTACTCTCTGTCCAGTGTTGTCTCCAGCGGGTCTGAATCTTGAGTTCCATCTCTCTGGGTCTGGTTCCTTCAGAGTTGCTTGCTCACTGTGCTGTGTGACTGTAGGCTGGTCTGTTGCCCTCTCTGTTGTTGTTGAGTCATGTCCGACTCTTTGAGATGCCATGGACTGCAGCACACCAGGCCTCCCTGTTCCCCACCACCTCCCAGAGTTTCATGGGAGAACGTTTCAAGTTCATGTCCACTGAATCAGTGATGCCATCCAGCCATCTCATCCTCTGTCACCCTGTTCTCCTGCCCTCAGTCTTTCCCAGCATCAGGGTCTTTTCCAGTGGGTCGGCTGTTCACATCAGGTGGCCAAAGTATTGGAGCTTCAGCTTCAACATCAGTCTTTGCAATTAGTATTTAGGGTTGATTTGCTTTAAGATTGACTGGTTTGATCTCCTTGCTCTTCAAGGGACTCTCAAGAGTCTTCTCTGGTCCTCAGTTTTTCACCCATCAAGTGGGATGACTTTGGGCCGTCAATGACAGAACAACAGGCCTCAGCAGGCAGCTCCCTTCTGTGGCTGTGTATCGGGCCAGGGCAGGATTTGACCTGCTGCCTATAAGGGGCCCAGCATCAGTCCCAGAGCGCTGATAACAGCAACCTCACGCCCGCAGCCTCACCTGCTTGTGTTTACAGAGTGCGTTCACCTCTGTCATCTCGTTCTAATCTCTCAGTCACCCTGTGAAGGTGGGACTTGTGTCACATTGTAGTAAAGAGGAAACCAAGGCTCCAAGAGGTTGCTAATAATAAAAGCCACTAGTAGTTTTCCAGCTTTTATTATGTGCCTGGCACTGTGCTAAGCTTGTATTAAATTGCCTTCATTTAGTCCTCAGAACAATGCAAGAGGTAGGCGTCATTTTTCCCATTTTGCAGTGGAAGAAATGGGTTCAGAGTGGTGAAGTGATTTGCCCAAGGCCAGACCATTTCATGGGACTTGCCTCAATAGACAGCACCAAATCGCACGGACAGACGAGCTGCAGTCCAGGGGGTCGCTGAGAGTCGGACACGACTGAGCCGCTTTCCTTTCACTTTTCACTTTCATGCATTGGAGAAGAAAATGGCAACCCACTCCAGTGTTCTTGCCTGGAGAATCCCAGGGGCGGGGGAGCCTGGTGGGCTTCCGTTTGTGGGGTCACACAGAGTCGGACACGACTGAAGCGACTTAGTAGCAGCAGCAGCAGTGGTGCTTGAGGCCTTAAAGTGACACCCAGAGACGGGGGAGGAAGTGGCGGGGAAGGCAGTGGGGGCCAAGGGAGCAGAGAAGGCTTTCCTGGAGAAGTTAAAGAGTAGGAGGATAGCAAGGCATAAGTGCCAGAGCCCCAGGATCTAAGCTCAGCCCACCCTGTCCCTCTTAGTTCTTTGCCTCTTGGAGGCTCAGACTTTTAACTCCTCATCCTGTCCCGCCGCCCCCGATCTTGCATCGACTATGGGCTCTGAACCTGTGCCCTCTGTCCCCAACACTTGCTCACTGTAGACTCCAGCCTTGTGCTAAATGCTATGTCACTCTAATTGTGTCCAACTCTGTGTGACCCTGTGGACTGTAGCCTGCCAGGCTCCTCAATCCATGGGATTCTCCAGGCAAGAATACTGGAGTGGGATGCCATGCCCTCCTCCAGAAGACCTTCCCAACCCAAGGATCGAACCCACACCTCTTACAGCTCCTCCAGCCTTAGGGGACCCCCCAAAGGCCCAGCCCTCCCCAGCATTGAGTATCAGAAGGGCCACACCCCCAAGGCGGCCATACTAGGCACCCCATCAGCAAGGCACAAGTGCCAGAATAGACAGTTCCCTGAGTGTTGGCATTCTGCCTGCCCTTTCTCCAACACCATGCCCCAGAGATCCTGATGCAAGGTGAAGCAATGGCTGAGCTTCCCAGGAATGAGGTTCTCCTTCCACCACCTGCTTTTCCATTTCCCCTGCAACAGGTGGGCAGGCTTGTGGGGAAGGCCAAGGTGGCATGTGTCAGGAGTGGCACTGTTTGAGTCTTTCCCTGGACAGCCTGGGGCTTGCCTCCCTCTTGCTGGGGCCCTGCCAATCTCCTTGGCACCTGGCTCAAAGCATTTCTAGGGTGTCGGAGCTGTTGGGTTCCCAAAGGCTGCCAAGGGGAGGAGGGGCAGGAGAGCTGGGCAGGGCCATGAGCACTCCCCCTCCCCAGGGACATCTCAGTCTGGGGATTCTCCAGGGGTGGCCCAGGTGGTCAGAGTGATGGCTCAGGGATGTCTTTCAGGAAGTGTTTAGGGAGCACCTGTCCTAGGTAGGGGTCTCTGGCTGGGAGGGGCGGTCCCTGGGACCTCCTCCCTACACCATGTGGGTCCTTCCTGCCCACTGTACAGTGCCATCTGCAGTTCAGCAGATGGGAGACTAGTGCCAAGAGAGGACGGGATTTGCTCAAGGTCACATTGAGTAAGCAGTGGTGTCGGGACTAGACTCCAGGGTTTCTGACTCTTCAGTTCAATGTTCTTTCCACTATAGCAGGTGGTTATGCAAATCAGTGTAAACTATATGTAAATAGCTGTGGCTCTCTACACCTAGGAGCAGGAGTGGGGGGTGCACTTCCTAGGGGGTGATGGGGATCTTCTCCCTTCATAGACTATCAGATCTGATAAGGCAAGTGGATCATCCTACTCAACCCCAAGGCGAGGGCCCCAGCAGACTGTGGTAATAGGAGAGAAGTACAAGTCAGCTCTAGCTCTGGGACTGTGAGTACCTGGCATTCTCCGGCCGTGAGTCCAGTGACGCCAGGAAACAGCCAGAGGAAGCCTCCAGGATGGGCCCCCAGAGTCTGCAAGACGCCGTGGGCTCAGCACAGGGAAGTTTTCTCACGCATCCTGGGAAGGCAGCTCGTTCTCCCCAGGCCCCCTGGGTCCCCATCAATAAGCCAGCCTGAATGGAGAGGCTGGGTTGCAGGAGAAGATTTATTTCCTGGCTTTGGAGCCAGCCATTCTCCCTGCCCCCACCTTCCTAGCCAGAGAACAATGGGGCATCCCTAAGAGGCCTTCCTGGGGAGACAGGTGCAGAGGGTAGGGAGAATGACCACTGGCCTCCATAAGCTCCCAGCCCCTCGGCTTTTAGGTATTTGATGATCCTAGTTCTGCTTCCAGAATGCAGTCTGAGGGTCGCTTGCTAGAATCCCTGGGGCCCTTTGAAAGAACACCAGGGGCTCTCTGGCCCTCTCTCCCGTACCTCTGGTTCTGAGAGGCATTTGTTTGATTATAAGTCCAAATAGTGTTGCCTGTTGCCCCAGATAATGGGAAACAAAGGTCTGAAAAATAATCTGGCATAATATCACCACCCAGACTCAATTGCTGTTTGCACATTAGTATGTTTCCTTTTAGGCTCAGGCCCAGGTTTGTCCAGGTTTGTTTCATGGTGTAATACAAGTTAATGCTTCCCTTCACACCTGGCCTCCTTATTTAGCATGGTTCCATGGATCTTGTGCCGTTACATAGACTTCACACATAGCATTGTGATGCCTGAGGATCATTCACATTGCTGATGTACTTTGTTCACCCCTCCCATCTTTAATTTATTCACATCCCTCCCCCTCTGTTGAATATTTTAGCCTGGTAAATCAGATATGCAGATGACACCACCCTTATGGCAGAAAGTGAAGAGGAACTAAAAAGCCTCTTGATGAAAGTGAAAAAGGAGAGTGAAAAAGTTGGCTTAAAGCTCAACGTTCAGAAAATGAAGATCATGGCATCCGGTCCCATCCCTTCATGGGAAATAGATGGGGACACAGTAGAAACAGTGTCAGACTTTATTTTGGGGGGCTCCAAAATCACCACAGATGGTGACTGCAGCCATGAAATTAAAAGACGCTTACTCCTTGGAAGAAAAGTTATGACCAACCTAGATAGCATATTCAAAAGCAGGGACATTACTTTGCCGACTAAGGTCCGTCTAGTCAAGGCTATGGTTTTTCCAGTGGTCATGTATGGATGTGAGAGTTGGACTGTGAAGAAGGCTGAGCACTGAAGAATTGATGCTTTTGAACTGTGGTGTTGGGGAAGACTCTTGAGAGTCCCTTGGACTGCAAGGAGATCCAACCAGTCCATTCTGAAGGAGATCAACCCTGGGATTTCTTTGGAAGGAATGATGCTAAAGCTGAAACTCCAGTACTTTGGCTACCTCATGTGAAGAGTTGACTCATTGGAAAAGACTCTGATGCTGGGAGGGATTGAGGGCAGGAGGAGAAGGGGACGACCGAGGATGGGATGGCTGGATGGCATCACTGACTCGATGGACGTGAGTCTGAGTGAACTCCGGGAGATGGTGATGGACAGGGAGGCCTGGCGTGCTGCAATTCATGGGGTCGCAAAGAGTCGGACACGACTGAGCGACTGAACTGAACTGAAATAACACTGCAGTGAACATCTCTATGCGTCCCAGAAGTGGAATTTGTCTGTATTGGCCAGTAGATATGAAGCAAGCTTATCCTCAGTTCGACCTAAGAGTCCCGGCAGATGTGCATGGGCACAGGAGGTGGTAACAGGTGTTTCCCAGGCAGCACAGACTCCCAGACTTCACCAGGTGCTCCTAGTTATGGGGGCAGGGAATGTGAATCGGAGACACAAGAAGTTCAGGGCTCCTGCTTCCAGAGTCCCTAACTTAGAAACACAGGGCCCCCAGGGACCTGCCTTACGGAGCGGGCCACTCCTTGTTGGTAATTAACGCCATCCATCTGCAGTCAGATCTGCAGTGAGCGGAAACCCTTTAAAGTAATTTGCTCTTTTAATATCACCCCTGTGATCTCATTTAATTTTCTCAACCAAACTTTGTTCACCGGATGCCAGAGGCTCCTGTGCTCTCCCAGCCTGGGCTGGGTTCTCACCCTTTCCAAACAGTGGGTCTGATTCCAGCAGCTCTGCAGAACATTGTTTTGCCTCTGGCAGACTAGATTTCAAGCAAAAGCGCTGTCCCTGTCCAGCTACAAGAGGGAAGAGTACAGTGTTAAAGATGTTGGCTCTAAAGGTGGGCTGCTGCTGCTGCTGCTGCTAAGTTGCTTCAGTCGTGTCCGACTCTGTGTGACCCCATAGACGGCAGCCCACCAGGCTCCCCTATCCCTGGGATTCTCCAGGCAAGAACACTGGAGTGGGTTGCCATTTCCTTCTCCAATGCATGAAAGTGAAAAGTGAAAGGGAAGTCTCTCATTCGTGTCTGACTATTTGCGGCCCCATGGACTGCAACCTACCAGGCTCCTCCGTCCATGGGATTTTCCGGGCAAGAGTACTGGAGTGGGGTGCCATCACCTTCTCCACTAAAGGTGGGCAAGCGCTCCCAACTCTGAGCCCCCATAGAGGGAAGGCAGGTGATTATTTACTGAGTCATACTCTGTGGCATTTTGGCATTATATGTGGATAGGTCTCAGGTAACGGGTCTCAGGTAATCCTCCCATGAAGTCTGTGGGGTTGGTATATTATCACCGCATTTTACAGACCAAGAAACTGAGGCTCAGGGTCACAGTGACTTGCCGAGGTCCCTACCATGTCCCTTTTCCTTGAGAGATCCCTGAATGACACTCTGTGCAGGCGCCTGTGGTTCCTGCTCACAGTGTCATGCCTTAGAGGGGACAGCATGAATGGCTGTGTGATGGCCACACCCCGTGCCACTGCCCCTCATACAGCCCCTCTGGCCTGGCCCCAGCCCCTCTAGGAAGGGAGACTCAGCTGAGCCAGCAGAGCTTCCAGGTTGTCAGCAGCCAGGCCGGGAGAGAGGGAGCCACGGTAATTTACAGCTGCCTCATCCCCCAGTGCCCCGCTCGGGCCGGTGTACTTACTGACTAATGGAAGCCCAGCCCAGAAGGAAATAATTCTGCCAGGAGCTGAGTCCAGTGACAGGGGCAACCACCATTGCCATGGGGTGAGGACTGGTCAGGGAACAGAGGAAACTCAGGCAGAGGCCAGAGACAGAGGCGCATTGAAGACTCTGAGAAAACAAATGGAGCCAGACAGGGACTCGGGGATGCAGAGGGTGGTACTGTCTGGCAGCCCAGTCCCTGGACCAGCTTTTCCAAGGCCCCAAGCGGGGAGCCAAGAGGTGATCCAGGAGCCCAAGGTCCCAGATGCCCACCAGCACATCAGTCTGAACATTTGGTGGGTTTTGATATTCATAGAGCATCAGAACCTCTCACCTAACCTCTCAGTGACAGAGGGACAAGCAGGGGCCCAGAGAGGGTCAGGGCAGCAGTCGATTCCTGAGCTGAGACAAGAACCCAGGCTCCCCGCCTCCTTGGGATGTCACAAGAACACTCCAGCCAGTGTGGAGCCTCGTGGGGTAGAAAGGAAGACCATGAAGAAGGCAGAGAGGGTGAGGTGAAGCAGAGATTGTGGAGTTGGTAGGGGGCAGTCAGGGTCCAGGGAGAAGGAGGTGTGCTGAGCAAGTTTACTAAGAAGGACGATTGGGACAGCCGCATCAGTGGGAGGGGACGGGGGGCTAGTGTCCTCCATCCTGTCAGGGGCAAGTCTAAGGACCCTGGGAAGCCACACCCTGCTAGACCCCTCTGTTAATTAGCAAGTGTCCCTGAGGTTCTTTGCCTGGCACTGAGGGGCGAGAGGCAGTGGTACCTCTAGATCTTGCCTTGTTTCTGCTGGCATCTGCCAGCCAATGCTCTTGCCCTCCTGGTGGGCAGAGAAAAGCCCTGAGGTTGAGCCCGAGCTTTGCCACCAGCTCATTCTGTGAGCCAGGCCCACCATTCACCTCTCTTGAGCCTCTGTTTCCGTATCTGTTAAATGGGACCATTCTGCCCAAGGAGAGAGTGAATTGAGCAGTTTGGGCTAAGAGGAAGTCTAAGCGAAAAGAGAGTGCTGCCCTCATGTCAGGGGTCTAAGGACCCTCAGTGCCCCCTTGGACCCCATCCCCTTCCAGGCTCACCCGGACCAGTCTCCTAGTGGTGAGTGACTCTGTGAAATGGGTCCCATCTGTGAAACGGGCAGAATCAAGCCACCTACCTGGGCTCCCGGCTCCCCTCCAGCCCCTGGCAGGAAAGCATCCCCGGCTGAGAGTGAGCTCCCGCCTCCTCATGCCAGGTGCTTCACAGAGGGGTGCGTGGGTTTGGAAGGTGTTGCCCCTGGCTGGGGGCCCAGCAGCCATCTAGGACTTGACAACCAAGGCTGAGAAAACAACCCACGCCTGTTGCGGGGCTGGGATGACATTTGGTCCCCTCCCTGGAACTAGGATGGGCTGTGTGGCCAGGTGTTTGGGAGAGTCTGCCAGGTCACCTGGCTATGGCAGCTTTCACCAGACACCTAGCAAGCCTACTGTGCCCCAGGCCTCTGCTAGAGCCTCTCATACGTGTGATCCATCGAAGGCTGGCAAGATCCTGATACCCAATTTACAAACCATAAAGCAGAGGCCTGGGGGCTTGAAGCGACATGTCCAAGGACTGCTTCCCTGGGAGCTGTTGTTGTGCTAAGTATTCCACATGTGGCCCCACTCATTCCTCCCAGTTATCCTCTAGGCTGGGGCTGACACAGGTGAAGAAATCAAGGCCCAGAGAGGTCAAGTCTTGTGCCTGAAATCCCACAGCTGCTGATGCTGAGTCTCTCCTGAGTGTGTCTGGCTCTTCCCATTCACCTTCCCCACGCCTCAGCTCCAGCCAGGGCTCCCCAGTTCTCCATCTAGGCTGGAGGAACCTGTGCGCTACTTCATGCTGGTCTCTGGACACCAGCAGGGCGGGAGTGCAGCCCTCGTGGTCTCAACCACTCTTGCTTCCAGAGGGTCCAGAGGCCACCCCCATGTCCCTCCAGACCAGGCCCTTCCAGGACGCCTGGCCCCTCACTGAGCTGTGAGGAAGGGCTGGCTTCCCTCGTGCCTTTCCCAGGAACACCCCCGCCCCGCTCCCCCGCCTCCTGCCAACCCAAGAGCAGCAGGACAAGCCATGTACTTGACAGGTCTCCTTTCAGAGGAAGTAATTCCAGAAAGAGGAGGAACTTGTCCAGGGTTACACAGCAGGGGCATTCCAGGGAATCTTTCTGAAGCTCCCTCAGAGAAAGAGCAGGAAGAACCAAGGATGGGCTTTGCCCAGCAGGCTCCCACCCATGCCCGTCTGCCCTGAGGGTCCCCACCCCAATCCGGGCCCAACATTGCCTTTTCTCTCGGAGTTGATGCCCAGCTGGGCAGAGGATTCGCCTGATGGTTGAAGACTTCTTCCCCTGAGAACCGAGCATCCAAAGCCTCTATCCATCCTCCCTGCCCAGGACCCCCCGGTCACCTCCCTGTCCAAGGCTCAACAGCCTGAGCCTCAGGGCAGGTGGCTGCGTGGGGCCAGGTGAGCCAGATGTCACCAGATTTGCACAGGCGACCTGGGTTAGAATGGGCTAGCCTTACCTTGTGGGCAGGGTGGAGGGAGGGTAAGTGTAGCTGTTTGTTAGAAAAATCACAATGAGTAATCTTAGCCTTGGACAGCCTTTTATAGGTTATAAAGCACTTCTCATATCTCTAAGAAGAATGCACTGTTCACCCTATCTGAAGATTAAGAAACCGAGGCCCAGAGAGGTGAATTTAGTATATGGACAGGACTTCAACGTAAACCAAATTGGACATGAGTTTCCTGAGCAGCCCAGCCAGATCCTGTGCTGATTTCTTTCACATTCATGACTGTTTACCTGAACTATAGGCCTAGGTGATTCCTGTGGCTCACCCCATTTTATAGAGAAAGAACTTAGGGCATGTAGAAAAACCTGTGGGCACTGGGCCTCAGCCACAGCCAAACTCAGCCAGGGCAGTGGGCCTGGGCCCTCTGTCCCACTCCTGACCTTTAGGGGCAGACAGCCCTGGGCAGCTCCAAGGCTGCCCACCTTCGATGTGGGAGAACGCTGTCTGCTGGGGAGGACGCCTGAAACAGCACGGTTTGGGTTTAAGCCAGAGCTGCTAGGAGACAGACAGACCTTTGTCACTGTCTGTACTGGTGGAGAGAGGTGAGGGCACGGAGGGCCAGGGGTGGGCTCTCCCGTGCCCAGTCCGTCCTTTTTGTGGCCCAGCATAGGGGCGGTCACTGCTCCCTCTTCCTGCCTGAGGATGGCTTCTCCAGTCATGCCAGTCTTCACTGCCCTTGTTTTCATGCCTGAGACCCAAACCTCAGCTCAAGAAGCCACCCCTGACACATCCAGTGTTCCTTTCTCGGGGACCCACCATGGGGGCAGCATACAGGGGTGTTCAGGGCTCTCCCCTCCCATAGTCCCGGGGAGGAGGTGGCAATAGATGGAGGCTGGAGCAGAAGGCTGGGCCTGGGAGTTGAGAGGCCTCGGACGGCTCCGGGTGTGGCCTATAATCCCGCTGGCTGGCCGCCCTGTTCCCTAATTAAAGTGTCCTTTTGAAAATGCCCTCCGGTCCAGGCCTGGAACTGCTGGGTGAGGCAGAGGCACCTCCCAGAAAGCTCAGCGGCTTTCACACCTTCCCTGGAGGGCCCCTGAGCTCAGAGCCTTTGGTCATCCTAGTGAGGCTCGGGATGGGGGTCGGGGGGCGGGGTCACGTGAAAGCGACGACCTCCCGGTGGTGCCTGTCCTGTCATGATCCCTGTCCTCCCAGAACCACCTCTTTCCAACACCCCTTGCTGAAGGCTGCACGCCATCCTTGTTTAAGAGGCTGGAGAGCCTGGATCAAAGGCGCTATTGAAGAGGCTTGTCAGAGCGGGGCCGCCGAGGGCAGAAGACGTGGGGAGGAGGGGGTGCGTAATGAAGAGACTGAGTCACCGCAGGCCAGTTGTGGTGAGTGGGCAGCGGGTGGCTGGAGCCAGCTTTTTGGGCTGGGAGGCGAGCCCAGCCGAGAGGCCCAGGAAGGGGCATATGGGCAGCTGAGGGTCGTGTGGGGAGGTTGCTGCTGCTGGGGCCCCTGCTCCAGTGAGCAAGCCTGCTTCCCCACAGCCCCTTATGAAACCCTCCTTCTGGTCAGGGCTGCAGATCAGCCAGCTGGGTCAATACTGCAGGGCCTGCAGGGAGCCTTAAGGAAGTCTTTTCCACACAGGAAGCCCTGAGTTAACAGGGCTGGGCTGAGGGTGCAGTGGGAATGGTGTGTTGGCATCCACAAAGGCTGGGCCACTGAGGATTAAGAGCCACTCCATTACTGGGGCAAGTCACCCCAACTCTCTGGGCTTCATTTTCCCCTTGGGTAAGTGAGAGTGAGTGGAAATTAATGAGATCAGGGACGATGGAATCGTCTTCATTGCTTGATGGGTAATGACTGTGTGGTCCTGGGCTGAGAAGGAATCTGAGGCCTCGTCCAGACCTGCCATGATTGATGATCAATTAGTGATATCTGCCACAGCCTTGAGGTGGGCCAGGCTGCTGTGTGTTTGCCCCTGAACGAGATTTTCTCTAGAGGTCTCACTGGCTAATCTGAGACTAATAAGGCCACTGACATCCTGGCTCTGCCTCTGGATCCTGAGATGCCAGTGAAAGTCAGAATCCCGATTTCTCCATCTCTACAAGGGAGAAGAGGACTCAGCTGGACCTCTCACGCCTTGATCTGAAAAACACATCGTTCTCGGGATTCGCTGAGCCCTTCTTTGTCCTCTACCCTGTGCCCAGTGCAATGAGGGGCACAAGATGGAATGTACCCACACTCCAGAACCTTCTCCCTGTGTGGGCCTGGCTCAAGCCTGGGTCTGCCTCTTACTAGCTGTGTGATCTGGGGCAGTTAGTTGAGCACCAAACCTCGGTTAGTAACACAGGGTTGATGTTGGCTATGCCCATGAAATACGACTTTGCAGAGCCATTAGCTGGGCCTGGCAGAGAGCTCAGCGCCGAGATGGGGTTGCTGATGAAAGGACTGCAGAAGCAACCTCAGCTGGTTTCTTTGCCCATTCCTGACCTCGGCTTTGGATGGGCATTTCTGATGAGGGTGGGGCCAAGGGAGGTTTGAGGACAGTTTCAAAGCAGCGCAGGCCAGACTTTCGGCTCTCCTCGGCTCTCCACTCTTCTGAAACCGCAGCTCCAGCGCGAGCTGGCTTCTCTGTAAACTCCCAGTCCCTCCCTGTAACCAGCCCCATAAAAAGGGAGCAGGGCAGGAGGGAGTCCGGCTGCAGACTTTGTAATTTGGCTTGGGGGCGGCTCCTGTTCGTTTTAACCAGGCTGTAATTACAGCTGGCACCCAACACCCCTCATTACTGGAGCCTGGAAGGAGGACTCTAATTATAGCATGCTGGGTCCCGGCTGGGGCGGTGGGGGGCTGTGCAGAGCTGGGGGCTGCGAGACCAACAAACAGCCCTTGTGGGTGGAGCCACCCTGGGCCCTGGGTGCCTTCCCTAAGTCTCCTCATTTCTCTTGCTTCCAGAGCCGTCCGTGGGAAGGGTGGGGCATAGGTTGAATCTGGGGTCCTCTTTCAGGGAGAAGAGGAACCAAAGGAGCCCACAAGGTTCATTCATTCATGTAAGAAGCATTTATTGACCACCTGCTGTGTGCTGGGCTGGTACTGGGGGTCATCAGTGGGTGCACAGGTGCCGTCCAGCCAGGGATGGCATCCAGCAGAAAGCACTGTCCTGCTGCTGAGAACAGCTGAATATACTACCTATCCTGAGCCTTGAATGCCCCTAGTCACTCCCCTGGGACCCCCAGCCTCCCTTAGTACAGCAGAAGCTCCGAGACTCTGGCCCAGGGCCCACAAAGGTGGTTATATGTGTCTGCCCCTGAGACCCCAGAGTCTGGTGGGGACCTGGCGTTAAATAAGGAAATATAACTTTAAAATGAGTATATAACTTAAAAAGGTGATGAGGGCAATAAGGAAAAGAAATACCAGATGAAGAGCCAGGGCCCCAGTGTGGTTGGGAGGGTGCAGACAGGGCCAGGCTCTCTGAGGAGGTGACCTTCAATGTAAGACCTGAGGATAGAGGGATTCAGCCACTGGGGGTGGAGGAGAGGGTAGGTGTGTCCACTGGAGGACAGGAGCATGGAGGCCTGCAGTCTGGGACCTCATCCTCTGAGGTGCACCCATGCTGGGGGGCAGCCTGGACAAAGCAGGGATTTCCCCTGCACGTGGTGCCGAGCGCGCTGGACTCTGTGTCTGTAGACTTGCAGGCCAGGCCTCAATCTGCCAGAGTGCCGTGTGACTTTAGGCCCGTCACACCCTCTTTGCGCCTTGGCTTCCCCATCTGTCCACACGAGGCCCCTGAATCAGACCACAGGTCCTCTCTGCCTCCACCCCTGAGGAGGTGGTCCTATTTCAGTGCTATGTTTTGAGATGCCCTGATGGTGAAGCCAGGGGCCCTGCAGCCTGGATGGGGGTGGGGGCCTGAGAGCTCCAGGCTGTCCCCACGAGTTATTAAGAGCCACCCGGAAGCAGACACAAAGGGCATTGTCCTGAGCTGGAGTCAGCCCCTAGCCCCCCAGCCGAGAACAATTGGGGAGGAAAACCTAGGCCATTTGTCCAGCACAGAGTGCGGCAGTGACGGCGGCTGGGAAAATGCCGAGTATTTTTCAGCTAAAATTAGTCCACCTACTGAACCTTTACATCAAGGGAACCCTGAAGCCTCCATTGTTTTGAACTGGGGATCCCAGGGGGTGTGGGGGCAGGGAGTCTCCGGATAAGCAAGTAAGTGTCTCCTCTCCCAGGATCTGGACTAGCCAAGGCCCGGCCAGCCCTCACACCTCGAGGGTGCCCAGTAAGGAGGAGCAGGCAGGGGCAGATGGACAGACATAGGGGGCAGGAGTCTGGCCATCCAAGGTCACCAAGTGTGGGTGGCTGACAGCCTCTGCTCCCCTGCTGGTGACCTGATGGAACCCTGAGCTAAGCTCAGGGGTCTAGAAGAAAGCACAGGAAACATAAGGAAATAACTCTTCATCCTTTCTGGAAGGAAAGCAGCCAGAATAGGCTTCTGTCTTTGCTCATGGTAGACGGTTTCTACCACTCAAGTCCCAAACCTGGCTTAGAATCTTCCCTCTGCCGCTTAGCAACTGTGTGAGTTGGGCCAGTTGCTTATCCCCCGAGCGACTGTGTGTAAACAGTGGAGGTGGATAGGGTTGTTGGAAATATAACATAGATGAAGTAGATAGTAACAATGGTAATTAAAAAGAAAAACTATAATATAGCCTGTACGCAATAAACCCTTTGGATGTGCCAGGCAGTAAGCAACTTGCATGGATAGTGTGTTTCCTAGAAGTATTATTACTCCCATTTTGCAGATAAAAAAACTGAGGCCCAGAGAGGCTAAGTAATTTGCAAGAACAGAGGAGCAGGTGATGGCTATCGTAATCTTGATTACCACACGCTGGGGCCTGACTCAAGCAAAAGCAGCCGGCACCGCGCTGCCATGTAATTCCACTGTTCCTCTTGAAAGGTCTCCAGCTGAATTGCAGATGTGCTCCAGGGAAGGAGCTGACTTGCATTAAGCAGCATTATGTGTGCTGGTGTTGTATGTTTCTGTCGGGAGGCACGGGAGCAACGAGAAGCGGACCAGCGGCGGCACCTAGGAACTTGTTAGACAGGATACATCCTCAAGACCTGCTAAGTGCAAACCTCCGGGTGGAGGCAGAGGTTTTTACCAAGCCTCCAGCTAATCCTGGGACATGCTGCAGTTTCAGAACCACTGGCACAGAGGTTAACAAGTATGGTCTTAGGGTCAGGGAGATCCAGGTTGAAGTGCTGACAACCCTGTTCTGCGACCTTGGGCAAGTTACTTAACCTCTCTCTCTCGGAGTCTCCTTACCTGCAATCTTGGGATCAGATTTAGAGGACCTGCCTTGATGGTTCTTGGAAGGATTCAGGTAGGTGATGTACGCACACCAAGTGATTTGTGCAGTGCCTGGGAGTGGGTTAGTCTGAAAACAGTAGCTGTCTCTGGTCAAAGGGAAGGTGGGTCTCTGTGGCCAGGGAAGTGCGTGAGTTCCAGCTGGAGTGCAGCTCCCCTGTCCAACGCAATCAGGCAGAACTGAGGGCCCAGTTAGGAAAGGTAATCCTCTCCCAGACTGAGGAGGTAGGCACGGCTGAGATGGACGTCTCCTCCCCACCTGGCTGGTCCCTGTCTTTTTGCCTCAGTGTCAACCAAAAAGACTCGTGAACTATGTGCGGCTCTTTCCTCCCTTACCCAGCCTCTGGGCACCCCAGGCTCCTGGCAAGAACCTCCCTCAACTATCCCCAGCCCCCTACCACCACCGAGCTATCCATAGACTTTAGTGTCATCTCACGCTTTCATACCTTTGGCCCCAGCTGTCTCTGTGAGGTGGCCCACAGAGATGTTGTGCCCATTTTACAGATCAACAAGCTTGAGGCCCCAGGAAATGAGCTGGTGGCCAGTCCTGGACTGTTCTAGTGTTTTCATTCAACAGAGCCATGCTTCCATCCTTTCTCTTTTCCCTTCTCAGACTTCTTCATCCACCTTGAGACATCCCTGGAAAAAAGTGACAAGCTGAGTGCCTGTTCAGACTCAGAGACATGAGACCCCTCCCTCCCTTGAAGTGACAGAGGAACAAAGTTGGGTTGACCCAGATCCTGTTTACCTCTGGACCATGCTCTTTCTCATGCTGTTCTTCTAGCTCTTTCCTCACCCTCCCCTCTCTGGGGCACAGCCACCCTCCCTAGAGAAGGGCCCTTTCGCGGTACACGCGGCTGTGACCTTACACCCTTCCTCTGGCTCCGAAAGCCGAGGCAAGCAGGCCGAGCCCTGAGCCAAGGAGGCCCAGCAATTACATCAGCAGGTGCAAACAAGCAGGCAGGGGCCGGGCCCAGCATCCCATGGGGCTGGGGGTGGAGCTCTGTCCGCCCCACTCAAGTCTGTTTCATTCCCTCCTTCCAGCTTGCATCAGCCTTTTGCAGCTCCGTGTCATCACTGAGTGGGCTGGGCAGCAGCTGGGAGGGCAAGCAAGGTAGGGGGTGGGGAGGAGGACACCTGGCCAGCGCCTGGAAGGTAAAGGAAGACCCTGGAGCTGTTGTTCAAGATGTCAGCCAGTGCCCCTGCCAGCCCTGAGAAAGCTATTGTTTTTCACTACACAGAGAAATCATAACAATTAGCAAACATGCAAGGCATCCCAGCTAGTAAAGCAGAGTCACACTTCTGACCTTGATGTTCCCAACAACCCTGAAGGCTAAAGCAAGTCAAAGTGGCCCCATTTCCCAGAAGGAGAGATTATGGTCTAGAGGGAAGTGGTTTACCCAATATCACCTCATGAGCCAGTGGAAGCACCTGTGTGCTTCAGCCCAAGAAATACGAAGGATTTTAGGAGCCTGGAGGATGAGAAATCCCTATAGTCACCAAGGCAGAAGTAGTCAAAGCCTACTTCCTGGAGGAGGGGGCCCGACTCCTTTATAGAAGGAGAGAGCTACAGACAAAGCTGTAGACTGACTTCTGCACTGACGGTGGGTCAGCAGGCAGAAGGGCCATCACATGACTGGGGGGCTAGGCTGGAAGTGGACTGAGCAGGAGCCTAAGTCAGGGTGTCTGGGTCCTTAACCTTGACCCTTTATTGTGAGCTCCCTGTTGGTGGAGGTGAAGCTTGGTCATTGCTCTCCACACCCTGCGATAGGCATGATGGAGGGGAAGCACTCAGGAAATATCTGATGAATGAATGGAAGAATGGAGGTGAGTCCCTACCTGTTGCCTTGCCTGCCTCAAAGTGCACCTGCATGGCCATCTAGGCCTTCCTCTGGGCCAGTGGCACCCATCTTCCCACATCTCCACCCTTGACAGCTCAGCTGCTCACCCGAGCTCAGGGCTAGAGTGTCGGAACCAGAGGGAGGCCAGGGCAATAGCTTTTGGCTGAGTGCCCAGGTACCCACATTCCAGTCCTAGCTTTGCTTTCAACCCTCTGTGTGGCCTGAGACCAGAAGCTCCCCTCGTCTGGTCCACAGGGAATTCCCAGGAGCCTAGTCCGTAAGGGGCGCCTCCCCTGGGGCCCGTGGAGCCTTAGCTCAGTGCCAGCCTTGTGGAAGAGGCAGAGCAGAGTGTGGTGGAAGGCTGGAGATGGGGAGCCACCTTTCTCCCTTGCCGCTGAAGCCCATTAGGAGCCCAAGCAGATTCCAGGTTCAGAAAAGCACAAGGAGCGCCCACAGAGCCTCTCCCACCCCCACCCCTACCCCCAGCTGCTGGGTGCTCTCAAACTTCTCTCTCTCTGTTCCTCTCACTGTGACTCCATCTCTACCTCTCTCTTCACCTCGCCCGGCTTGTCCAACACCCCATCTCACAGACTGACAAAGGCCAGAATCCAGGCAACCCTCTTTGTCTCTCCTGGTTGCAATTCTCTTTATGCCAGTGTGATGCCGAGGTACCAGTTGTGCCACAGCCACTGACGGGCCTTTTGCACTGGGACAATCCATAGCTCCCCTCTGGTCTCAGGCCCCTCTCTGGAAGTGAAGGGCTTGGAAGCCCTTGGAAGTTCTAAGGGCCCCACAGCCCAGGGGTCTGAGCCACCTCCTAGTACCGCCTGGGTGCCCACAGCCAGCCCTGGGGTGGGGTCTGGCCAGGCATGGTGATGGTGCTGACGGCAGCGGGCGACAGTTCCACAGTTTTTCCACTTTGCAATGTTTTGGCAGCTAGAGAAAGACGCTGGGAAGGCAGGGGAACTTTGTGCCTTGGGGCACTCCAAGAACAGTCCCGACTCTGAGCTTTCCAGGGCGGCATGGGGACACTTTGCCTGGAAGAGCAACGTGGACATAACCCATCAGGCAGCCCCAGGGCCAGAGGCTATACACCTGGGCGTTTTGACTTTTCTGGGACATGGGTACAGGATACTGGCGTCTTTCTTCCCAGCGCCCAAGCATGCAAAGAGATCCTGACGTCCACTGTCCAGTGGCTGTCTGCACCAGCTCTGCGTCCTGCGGCTCCTCCAACTACCTGGAATGCCACGCGGGGCAGTCAGCCCAGCTGGCAAGCACCCTGTGTGATGTATGCGACTGGGAGAGGCAGAGAGGGATGCCTCGTGCACTTTGCTTGTTTAAAAGGTTTAGAAGTCTTCAGTTATCAGCCTTGAAAGAGAGTGTAGGATACAGACTGTGTATGGTGAGACCCTGCAGGTCACAGAACATGAGCACATCTAAGAAAACATGTTAAGACCAATGTCCAGTGTTAATTCTGCTCAGCTGGAGCTGGGAATGGGTGATTTTTATCTTCATCACCATTTTCCCCTAAATTGTAGTCAGAAAAGGCCAAGAAAAGTACTTGCATCAGGAAAAAAAAAAAAAGAGTATTTATAAAATAGAGTCCTACTCCCTCAGGAATCTAGAGCCCAGTTTCTTTGACGAGTTCTGCTGCTCAGATGCTGTGTGGTCTAAGACTAGCACATGCCCTTCTGGTTTCTGTCCTGGAGAACAGTAATTAGATGGTCTCTGAGGTTCTATCAGTTGGTGGCATCCTACAGGATGGAGTTTCCGGAGGGACTGGCTCCCAGGGCCCAGGTTAGCCCAGCCTGTGTCCACCACCTCTGGCTGCTCCCTCCCACCCCCACCTGCCACCGTAGGTATCTCCAGAGAGGCTGGGCAGTGCAGCTGGAGAAAATCTTGTATCCTCAGTGAACCCAGCTAAACAAGCAAACAGGATTTCCAGGCTCTCAAGAAGCTTGCCTTTCAGAGAGTAGACCTGTCCAGACAGACATCAAACAATCAAATAGACAGAGAAGGTAATTCCAGAGAGAGATGAATACTGTCAAGAAAAACAAACAGGACAGTGTAGAGATAGCATCAGGGAGGGGAGAGAATGAATTTGCATTGGGTGATCAGGGAAGGCCTCACTGGGGAGGTGGCCTGAGCTGAGATGTCAGTGACAGGAGTTAGCCCCAGGAATATCGGGAGACAGGAGGGGAGGGGTGCTTTTCAGAAGGAGAGAGCAGCGAAGGTCCTGCCATGACATTAACCAGGCATGTTCAATGGCAGGAAGCACCCTTGGGTGGCCTGGAACCTTTGAAGTCTGGGGGTTTGGTAGAGGTTCAGACTTCATTTCAGGTGCAAATGGAAGCCATCGGAGGGTATGAGCAGGGGAGTGATCTGTTTGCATTTTGTAAGATTGCCCCAGCTGTTGTGAGGAGAGTGGATTTGAGGGAGCAAGAGGGGAAAAGGGGGAACACAGTGAGGCAGGGTCTGGGCTGGAAGATGTGGGCTTGGAGACTGTAGGAGGTTGGTCATGCAGTTTGAAGCAAATCTTCTTCTTTTTAAAAAACAAACAAACAAACAAACTTTATTTTGTGTTGGGATATAGCCGATTAACAATGTTGTGGTGGTTTCCAGTGAACAGTGAAGGGACTTAGCCGTACATATACATGTATCCATTCTCCCCTAACCCCCTTCCTATCCAGGCTGCCGCGCAACATTGAGCAGAACTCCCTGCGCTATACTTTAGGTCCTTGTTGGTTGCCTATTTAAAATATAGCAGTGCGTACATATCCATCCCAGAGAAGGAGGGCACTCCCTTTGTGGGACCCAAGCTAGTGGGTGTTTGATGGAACCTGGTATTGCAGCTCAAACTCACAGCATCTAACTCTGGATGGGGGAGAGATGACCAAATAAGATAGGAGGTTCCTCACAGGCCAGTCACTGTCATTGCCTTAAAGTAGATGTCAGCAGCCCTGAGAAAGGAGCCATGGTCCCAGCCTGGCTGGGGCTCTCTGGGTGTCCAGGGGAGGTGGTTGAGGCTTGTGACCCTGGGCGAGGCATCGGTAGTTCTGCTGGTGTGAGCATGTGTGTCTGAGTGTGACATCCTGGGGGCTGGCACCAGGCTATCAGCGGGCCCTTCCCAAGCTAGGCTAAATGTCTGGTTGGGGCACCCCATACAAGTCCAAAACTTGTCAGGCCCAGACAGGAAAGGGGACCAAGTGCTGGAGTTAGGAAGTTGAGGCCCTCTTCCCTTCCAGCAAGCTCGTGGACTCAGCTGCTGCCCAAGAATCCCTCGGGGTATTGTCAGCCAGAGAACACCTGTGATTTAATGGGAAGAACTTTTGTTTCTTGGTAGCTGAGAGCCTGAGCTTGCCTTTTCACTTCTCAGTGATGAGAAGTGATGAGCCTCAGTTTCCTCTGTGAAATGGAATGCCTGCTTCACAGGATTATTATATTGATGGTGTTTATTGTCCCATTGTGTACTGGATAAGTGGTTATTATCTGGAGGGTAATGGATGAGAGAGTTTTGCGTTCCTTGTCTAAGAGAGGAAGTGGAAGCAGAATGCCCCCTGCTCAGGGCCCAGACCTCTAGGCACAGTGACTAGGACTTGGAAGTGAAAGTGAAGTCGCTCAGTCGTGCCCGACTCTTTGTGACCCCATGGACAGTAGCCTGCACCAAGCTGCTCTGTCCATGGGATTTTCAAGGCAAGAGTACTGGAGTGGGTTGCCATTTCCTTCTCCAGGGAATCTTCCCAACCCTGGGATCGAACCCAGGTCTCTCGCATTGTAGACAGACAATTTACCATCTGAGCCACCAGGGAAGTCCAGGACTTGGAAGTGGAACTGAAAATCAGCCCCAGAGGGACCAAGGCTCAGGCCGGGGGAACCCAGGAGCCAGAGGAAGGGTCTGGGGGAGGGGGGGATTCTGGGCCCATCGGTGTGGAGTACAGCTTCCCAGGCACCACTGAGAGTCTAGGGCAGACCAGCGGCCCGGGAGCTGAAGTGTCCTCTCTCTGTTTTGGAAGCTGTGTGGCCCTTGGCTTCATGCCAGGAGTCTGTGCCTGCCCTGAAGCTTGTCCCCAGCCTCCCATGAGATCCTTTACTTGCCCCAAGTCCTTCCAGGGGAAAGATTTCTCAGGATCAGCCAGACACCCCTTTCGGATGCAGGCTCCTGCCCCAAATGGCCATCTTGGTGAGGCTATTTCCTGTAGCCAGCAGAGGAAATGATGTCATGGGCACAGGCAGGTCTGCAGAGGGTATGGGAAAAGGACTGTGCAAGCGGCCTCCTTTGTTAGGAAGAACTTGGCGCCCCCCAAGCCCACCAGCCCCCATCCGTCATCAGTAACAGCCATTGTAGCCACCTCTGAGGGGAGCCCCGGCCTGAACCCCACAGCCGCCAGAGGCCAGGGCCAGATGGAAGAAGGGCTTTGTGTCCAGGGAGGGGTCCTTGCATATGGGGTTTGTGTGTTTTAAAACATAATAATAAGCGAGCTCCTCTCCCCCCACAACTCTCCCCATTCCCCACTGAGCACATCCACCTCGCACTGAATGGGAGAGATTTTCCATGCAGTGGGAGGTCAAGTCTGGCGAGAATTAGCCGGTGTCCAGGGGCTAGAGAAAGACTGTGATTGCTGATGATAAATGTGCCCAGCATGGAGTGTTTCTTTCTCCTTCACCTCCCGCCTGCCCCCTATTCTCCCTTCCCAGTCCTGCCCCCCATTGTGGGCACCATCCTGCACCAGCCAGCCCTGCTCAGCTACAGATGCCTGTCCCCTGCAGTTGAGCCTGAGGGACCCAGGCCAGACCTTGTCATCCATATGGGCACAGAAACCAGGGGACGGAGGCATCAAGGCCCCCTATACTAAATCACTGCCGCCTCTGAGGTCTCAGTGCTATTGGGCAGGGATGGACCTGGCTAAGATGGACATAGTGAGTTTCCATCCCAGGCATGGGACATACAGAACCCGAACTTTTACCCATAGCCATGCCATGCTGTGCTATCTCCCTCAGCCCTGAATCAGAAATGGGGCTCTCGTCCAGCTTGGCTGTTAATTTGCTGCGTGACGTGGCATTGGTCACTTCCCTTCTCTGAGCTGGTAGAACAGGTTTCAGGACTCCCCGTACAGGGCTTAGCTGGAGAATCCTTCCTGCCTGGCACTTCTCCATGTGGCTGGCATGAGCTCTTCCCAGTTAATACGGCACATTTGCATCTGTATGCTCAGCTGACCTTCCCCACCACACCTCCGAACTGACAGGGCAGCACTTGTTGGTCCTTTTCTCATCAGTGGAGAAACAGGCCTTCCCAAGGTCTCAGCGGCAGAGTGAGTGTTTGAACTGGTCTGCTGGCTGTCAGGCCAGCCCATTCCAATGTGTGCCTGTCCAAGCTGGACCCCATGCTCAGGGTCACCATAAGGGAAGTGCAACCCCTCTGGTCTCCCCTAGCAACTGGTGGCAGTCTCCCCTCCAGGGACGTCTGAGCACTGGGTTTTAGTCCCTTACCCCCTCCTCCCGGGTGTAGCTCTGGTAAATATGGTTTCTTTGTTATCGTTCAGTCACTAAGTCACGTCCGACACTTTGCGACCCCATGGACTTCAGCACACCAGGCCTCTCTGTCCTTCACTATCTCCTGGAGTTTGCACAAACTCATGTCCATTGAGTTGGTGATGCCATCCAACCATCTCATCCTCTGTCGCCTTCTTTTCCTCCTGCCCTCGACCTTTTCCGGCATTAGGGTCTTTAATTTACCTTTGTCCTAAAGTACCTTCCTTCATCTTTAAGGCCCCCGGACTTTGTTTATTCTAATGGCTTAGATTCTGGTACCTCTTAAATAAGCCCAGCGCCTTGACTTCCACCCCATCAGACCTCCCACTTGCCAGGTGTGTCTCCACACTGGGCACTGCCCAAGCCCAGCCCTGGGAAGGAGCATGTAACCTGGCAAGGATCCTGCCGGTAGGCAGAGACCAAGCTTAGACTCCCTGTGTCCTGCAAGCTCCACGCCCCTCCCAGGGCACAGGTACCCTGTCCTGAACATCATGGGGACCCCAAGAACGGTGTGACGTGCCCCCTGCTTTCTAGAAGCAGCCATCCAGCTCTACCAAGGAACCTTCGAGCTGCCCAAAGCAAGCAGGCGCCACCAGACCCCCATCCTCGTCACCTCCTCTCCCTACGTTTTAAGCGGATTGTGAGCAAAAAGGAACTTGCCCACGAGGAAGCCGGATTGGTAACGAGGGCATGAAGAATGGTGCCTCGTGAATGTTTGTGAGAAAGACGAGAAGGCTAGGGCACGTAGGCAGAGGCTAGGACACCATCATGGGGAAGAGGAAGTGCACTGTTTTGCGTGACCTCAGAGGCTGAAATTATAGCAATGGCTAGAACCTCCGACAGCAAATTTCAGGTGAAAGTAAGGAAGACTTTTCTGTTAGATCTGTCTAAAGGAGAACCTGGCTGAGAAAGGCATGGTGAGGTCTCCGTCCCTGGAGGTATGTGAGTCAAGGTTGGATACAGAATTGATGGGGGCGGGGTGGGTGTTGTGCAAGACAGCCCTTGGAGTAACCTCTATCCCTGTGAATCTGTGCATCCAAGTGAGATTAACTGACAGGAGATCCCATACAGGCAGGAACAGGTAAATGAGAAGTGAGGGTTTGAATGGAACCCACCACCAACAAACAGTTCCTCCTCCTCCCTCCCCGGCCCCGCCACAACATTGTGCCTTAGGGCCCCAGTAGGTGCTGGGTCTTTGAGCCAGAATAACAACGGCAAGAAAGTTGACCCCACTTTAAGCAAATTTGCTTCATGAGAAAAACTTTACCCAACAGGGCCATGTCCTCCATTAACAGATTCCCCAGCAGTCCATCTTCAAATATCAAAATGTGGGAACCAGAGTGCCACTCAGGAAGTTGACTCAACCAACTTCCTGATTTTACAGACGGGGTTCCTGAGGCCTGAGAGGAAAGCCACATGGCAGTGCCAGTCCCCAGCTGGGCTGCAAACCCAGGGCTCCTGACTTCAGTGGTTTTTCTTTTCCTGTGTTTGACTGTCTTTGGTTACATCTGTGTAAGGATGCTTCCTCTTTCATACCTTCATTTTGGATTCAGTTCAGTTCAGTCGATCAGTTGTGTCCGACTCTTTGCGACCCCATGAATCGCAGCACGCCAGGCCTCCCTGTCCATCACCAACTCCCGGAATTCACTCAGACTCACGTCCACCGAGTCAGTGATGCCATCCAGCCATCTCATCCTCTGTCGTCCCCTTCCCCTCCTGCCCCCAATCCCTCCCAGCATCAGAGTCTTTTCCAATGAGTCAACTCTTCACATGAGGTGGCCAAAGTACTGGAGTTTCAGCTTTAGCATCATTCTCTCCAAAGAAATCCCAGGGCTGATCTCCTTCAGAAGGGACTGGTTGGATCTCCTTGCAGTCCAAGGGACTCTCAAGAGTCTTCCCCAACACCACAGTTCAAAAGCATCAATTCTTCAGCGCTCAGCCTTCTTCACAGTCCAACTCTCACATCCATACATGACCACAGGAAAAACCATAGCCTTGACTAGACGGACCTTAGTCGGCAAATTAGCTGGGCCATTTGTGGATGCAGCTGTAAAGGCAGGTTGCATTTTTGCAACTATAGGTTCAAATGCATTCTGCTACTGGAAAACTACACTTTATGTGAGTCATTTTCCCACCAGGAGGAAATCCAGATCTGGCCTGGCAGTGGCAAAGCCTCCTCCTCAGGGACCTTCTCTTAAAGGTATTTTATTCTTCCCTGTGAAGATGGGGCAGTGGGGAGAGCGGTAGAGAAGCCAGGGAGATGGTGACCAAGGGCTACAGCTCTGAGCCTGCAGAAGTGGCTTCCTCCCACTGACCAGGTGACTCAGGCAAGTCCCTTGATGCCCCGTGTCTTCATCTGTAACACGGGAAGATAATGCTCACCTAGGCAAACTACTTGCAACATCCCCCAAACAGTGGACATAAATGCCAGTTCCGAGTGTAGAAGTCAGATTCAGGTATCCAGCTGCCTGAATGTGCTTCCCAACTCTGCTGTATAGTTTTACAGCCCTGTGCCGGTTACTTATAAACTCTCTTGGTCTCAGTTTCCTCATCTGTAGTATGGGGATAATAATAGTACCTATCTGATAGAGATGTTGTTACCAGAGGGATATGGTTCTCAAATTGTGTGCTTAGGCACCTTAGGATGGTATAGCAAATTCACAGGGGTACTGTGGGCTATTTTGAATCTTCAAAGAAACACAGCGATACTGGACAGCTGCCAGATACTGCAACAACTACTAGCTCAAGATAGCTTACAATTTTAGCATCACATCACACTTCTTTCCTTTACATGGCACCATGCCTTTGCAAAGCTGGGAAATTTGGCATTTGGGAGTACCCCAAGGCAAATTATGAGGTAGCAGTGTCTGCTATGATTCTAAGATTTGAGGTATTGTGCCATGTTCAACAGGCACACATACATCCTCATTATAAGTCAGTGTGGCCATTCAGAAACGGAATACTATTTTTTCTTTTAATTTATGAGTATTATTTATTCTAATAGGCTTCCCAGGTGGCACTAGTGGTAAAGAATCCGCCTGCCAATGCTACTGAGTTATTAGGAGGTCACACCCTCACACAGACACGTAAGCTGGTTGGATTTAACTACTTAATAAACAGAACCATTAGGAATTTATTTTGGTTTTGGGGTAAAATTACTGGGTAAAAATGACCAAAACACTGAAGACCAAAAAAGTTTGGGAAGTTTGGTCTAGGATTGTTGAGGGGCTCAGTGAGTTCATTGAAAATACCTTCTAAAAGCCTCTGGTAGAGGAAGCGCCCAGGAGCTCCAAGGCTTTATTCTTCTTTCCCCTCTTAAGCTGGAGAGGGCAGGCTCAGGTGGCCCTCCCGAGGACCCCTGAGGAGCCTTCGTCAGCCACTAAGGGCCAGCAAGCCCTTGGCCCAAGCCAGGGCCAAGGAGAGGGTGATGTGTCCACCTGTCAGGACTGGGGCCCAACTCAACCGCTACCCGGGGCTGGCAGCACCCCGCCCCCCCAACACACACAACCCTTTCATTTGTGTTCACTGAGCACCTGCTGTGTGCCAGCCAGCGCCTAGTCTGCTGATGGGGCCCTGGGGATAGGAACCTCAGGTTGCCCTTGGTTCTTCTTCTTTGTCTTCTGGGACGCCTGGGGCTAGGGACCTTGACGAGTGGGCAGCGGCTGTGTCAAGAGCCCCTGGCACTGCCCTGAATGACGGGGAGGCCGTGACGAGAAAACCCAGGCATCCTCCAGCCGAGACTAGAGCGGAGTCTTTGAGCCAGGGTTGAGAGGAGGGGTGGGGTAGGCAGGGCGGGGGCCCCGGGGCCACCAGACTCAGGCCTGCTGCCCTAATAGATCTCTCATGTTTACTTTCCTCAGTCGAGTCTGCACCTGCTTTACAAATGAGCTGCATTAAGGTTATAAGACAAAGTCATAAACGCACCCTGCAGTGCCACATGGAGCCAGGACTCTGTCACCTGGCAGCTGGGGGCTGCATGGTTAGGAGGCAGGGCAAGTCTGTAACTGCACCCATGAGCTGCCCTTGTGGCCACCATCCCCAGAGGGAGGCCCATTCCCCCCGTTTCACAGATGACGCTCCTGAGGCCAGTAAGGACTGGTTGAGACCAAGGGGTGTCTGGGTCTGAAGCCTGAGCCCAACACTCCTCGGTCCCAAGACTGATGCAGGATGCTGTGGCAGGAGGTGGGTGTGGAGTCCTCTTGGCTCCACCCTGCTCTCCCTAAAACTGCCTGGCCTGGCGGGAGGGCCACAGTGAGCAGCTCTCAGGCCACCGTGTCCAGTTCCCTGGGCACTGTGTCATCTCGCCATCAACTGCCCACACTCCTAGACCCTAGACTGCCAGTTTACCTACAGAGAAGGTGTCTCCCTGTCTGGCAGAGGGAAGCAGGTGTGGGGGAGTCCTGGCCTGGCCTTAGGAATCCGCAGCTTAGATGCCCACTAACCAGGTGACCGTGCATTAGTTTGGATGGACTTCAACCTCCCCAACTTTGAAACGAGAAAAACAAGTCCTGGCCTTGCTAGCCCTTTGGTGTACATGTGTGCATGCCCAGTTGCGTCCGACTCTGTGCAACCTTATGGACTGTCACCCACAAGGCTCCTCTGTCCGTGGGTTTCTCCAGGCGAGAATACTGGATTGGGTTGCCATGCCCTCCTCCAGGGGATCTTCCTGACCCGGACATCAAACTTGTGTCTCCTGCATTGTAGGTGGATTCTTGACCGTTGAGCCACTGGAGAAGCCCAGTCTTTTTGTGAGAGAGTCCCATAATTGTAGACACCTGGCCAGTGTCAGGGTCTATTAGGATTCTCAGGTATGGGGACCCTCACAGTGTCATGAAGCTACTCCAGGGATAGGCAGTGTGGAGTCCTGTTTGGGATAGGCAATATCCCAAACACTGAAATCTGATTTCCTGGGTTCAGACCTTGGCTCTGCCTCTCGCTAGCTGTGTGACCTTGGGCAGGTTGCTTAACTGCTCTGAACCTCAGCTTCCCCCATCAATAAACTGGGGACCAATATATCATACCTTACAAAGTTGTTGCAAGAATTCGGTAAGTTAACTGTGTAACTGAAAACATAGTAGCTAATTCCAGGGAAGCATTCGTTGCTATTTTGATGCAGCAATTTGTACCTATGGTGCTAGACCTCTTCTCCTAGGCACTCATGCTCGTTTATCTCGCCTGATCCTCAAAAGAGCCCAGAGAGAGGAAGTGTGTTCATTTGTCCGTTCACTTCAGAGACAGAGGAATAAGGTCGGAGTAATGAGACAGAGTATGGGCTCTCCTTGGGTCCCGTACATGCCAGATGGAGCTGGATTCCTCCTCCTCCTTGCTGGCTTCACCTTCGCTCCCCCAGGCCGTGCACACACACCCCACCCAGGCCCCAGAGCTGAGAGCCAGTGACAACCTGTGCGTTTTCTCAGAGCCCACATCTTAGCAGGAGCTCATGGTCCCCCAGGAGATGACATGGCTTAGACATGGCGGGCACATGTTGTTCATTCTGCTCTTGAAGAGCTAGGTGTCCCTTTGGCAGCTCTACCCACAGGGGTAGAGTGTGTCCCACCCTTGGCCTCCTGGGACCCCAGCTGCACTTGAGGGACGCAGCGCTGGGACAGGGACAGGAGTGCAGAAGGCTGGCAAGGGGCTGGGCAGACACACACCCTTGCAGCTTAATTTGCTGTTTCCTCGGGAGCAGTTAGCAGAGGACAAGTCCCCCACCGCTTGTCCCCAGCCAACTGATTGTTTGGCGCTTGGCACTGGAAAGTCAATTTTCCTAAGTGGATTGTAAACTAGTTGCCTGGCCCGGCCTGGTTTTCCTCCCTCCCTACGCTGGTGGTGGCCAGGCCCCTCTCCCTTCCTGTTTGTCTCACCTCCCGAGGTGCTGTTCTTTCCAGGGACGCGGGCAGGGCCAGGGTTTCCATTTGGCCCCTTTGGGGGAGGAGATGGCTGCCGGCACAGCCTCAGTGACTTCCCAGCTTCCCTGTGTCCTCATCCATGGGCCAAGGGTGTGGATTTGGCTGAAGCGGGTGGATTAGAGCCACAGACCAGAGGAGGGGAGGGGGTGGAGGGGAGGCTGCAAGGAACGTGGTCTGCCCCTCCACGTTGCTGCCTGCCTTGGACTTCCGGGAAGAGGAGGCACTCTGGGAACAAGCACTGGGGAGCCCAGCCTGGCGCTGCCACCTCACCTCACCCCTCCCCTCACCCCTGCGGGACTTCATCTTCCCATGTCCATCAGCCTGCCTGGCTGGGGCTGCAAAGGGCAGCTGTGGCCTCGGGGCAGAGCTGGCTGGGTTTGCGCTCCAGCCTCAGGCCCGTTTCCAGCTTTTCACATGCTGTGGCATCACCACGGGAAACTGGAGGAAGACCCTGGAAGGCCAGTGCAGGGGATCCTGGAGAGGACCGGAGAGGGGTGTCCTTGCCCTGATGGATTGCCTCACCTCCCTGGGCTCCCCTGCCTCCTCCATCTGTAAAGAAATAGACTCACATAGCATCATAGAGCTGGGACTGACTCCAAAATACACAATCCTAAAAGCAGGGCACAGTGGGGAAACTGAGGCCCCAGAAGTGCCAGACCTTGCCTAGGTCACAGCAGGCATCCTGGCAGGTCTCCTCCAGCTACCCACCCCTCTGTCTCCCCCCAGCTGCTCTCTCTGTCGCAGCCCCCAGGGGATGGAAGGGACCTGGGACCTCCCACCCTTGGCCTCACAGAGCCCTCCACTCTCCGCAGGCACTGACTCGGGCAGGGAAGAGCTCCCCGACTCCTTCCCATCGGCGCCAGCAGAGACGCTGCCCCACTTCCTGCAGGAGCCGCAGGACGCCTACATCGTGAAGAACAAGCCCGTGGAGCTGGGCTGCCGCGCCTTCCCTGCCACACAGATCTACTTTAAGTGCAATGGCGAGTGGGTCAGCCAGAGTGGCCACATCACCCAAGAGGGCCTGGACGAGGCCACCGGTGAGCCTGCGCCACCCCACCCCACCCCCCGCCGGCACCCCCCGGCCACTCCGAGCCCAGAGGGCTCTGGGCCTGGCTCCACACTGACTCCATGTGAGCCCTCACACAGCCACGGTCCCCCCAGGGCCTCAGGTTCCCCTTGGGTTCACCCTGGATCAGTGTCTGACTTTGGGTGACCAGCTGAAACAGCACCACATCGCTTGCTGAGTGCTTGCTCCCTGCTCCAGTTCCCTTCCAGCCTCTGCTTGCATCAGAGAGCAGGTCCAGTCCGGCACTAGGGTTCTTCCCCCCTCTCCCCAGCACCTGCTCTGCTCCCTGTTGAGAGAGAGGAGCTGGTCCTGTCTCACAGCCCTGCCCCCAGCCCCAACCAGAATTCTCGACCAGGTCCTCTGGGTTTGTGAGAAGTGATACTGCTTTCTGTTCACGATACTGATGCAACACTTCATTCATAGAAATTAATTGGTTTAGGTTTTTTTTTAAAAAAAAGCGAACCAGCTTAGGTGCAGAGAGGCCCGGCAAGTGCAGTGGTGCAGGTGTTCTTGGGTAAGGGTAGCAGGAAGTGAAAGAGGAGGAGAAGAGAATATTAAGAAGGAGATCAAGCCCTGAGCCTTTGGAGTGGGAGCACTGACTCCAAGACCCTAGACCACCCGAGAACTAACCCTGCTGCTGCTGCTGCTGCTGCTAAGTCGCTTCAGTCATGTCTGACTCTGTGCGACCCCATAGACGGAAGCCCACCAGGCTCCTCCGTCCCAGGGATTCTCCAGGCAAGAACACTGGAGTGGGTTGCCATTTCCTTCTCCAATGCATGAAAGTGAAAAGTGAAAGGGAAGTCGCTCAGTTGTTTCCGATCCTTAGCGACCCCATGGACTGCAGCCTACCAGGCCCCTCCATCCATGGGATTTTCCAGGCAAGAGTCCTGGAGTGGGGTGCCATCGCCTTCTCCGGCACTAACCCTAGGGAGTATCAAATAGTGAGAACTCACACAAAGGAAACCACTTGAATACAAGACCAGGCATCACCCAACCACCTGGAGCAACCTGTGCAGGATGCCAGGATGCTAAACCACAAAGAAAACAAAAATGCAAAGCCAACCATCAGCAGACAGGATCACCACCTCACTCAGCCTTGCCCATCAGAGGAAAAACAAACAAAAACTCAGCACAAATCTCACCCTAAGCTTACACAAACCACTGGACCAACCTTAGGAGGGCAGAAACCAAAAGGAAGAAAGAATTCAACCTTGAAGCCCGGGAAAAGGAGACCTCAAACACAATAACTTAAAAAAAATGATGAAAAGGCAGAGAAATACTACATAAATAAAGGAACAAACTAGAAACACAGAAGTCCAAATAAATGAAGGGGAAACAGGCAAAACTACAGTCATCAAGACAATACGTCACAAAAACAGAAATATAGACTAATGGAACAAGATAGAAAGCCCAGAAATGAACCCATGCACCTATGGGTACCTTATTTTCAACAAAGGAGGGAAGAATATACAATGGGGCAAAGACAGCCTCGTCAATAAATGGTGCTGAAAAACGGGACAGCTACATGTAAAAGAACAAAATTAGAACACTTCCTAACACCATACACAAAGATAAACTCAAAATGGATTAAAGACCTAAATGGAAAACATAGGCAGAACACTCGATGACATAAAGCAAGAGCCTCTATGACCCACCTCCTAGAGTAACGGAAATAAAAACAAAAGTAAACAAGCGGGACCTGATTAAACTTAAAAGCTTTTGCACAGCAAAGGAAACTATAAGCAAGGTGAAAAGACAACCCTCAGAATGGGAGAAAATAATAGCAAATGAAACAGCTGACAAAGGATTAATTTCCAAAATATACAAGCAGCTTGTACAACTCAATGAGGAAATGGACAAAACTACAGTCATCAAGACAGTATGGTCCTGGCACAAAAACAGAAATATAGACAAATGGAACAAGATAGAAAGCCCAGAAATGAACCCATGCACCTATGGGTACCTTATTTTCGACAAAGGAGGCAAGAATATACAATGGGGCAATTGTATATTGCCCCATTCAAAACAACCCAATCAAAAAGTGGGAAAAAGACCTAAACAGACGTTTCTCCAAAGAAGACATACAGATGGCTAACAAACACATGAAAAGATGCTCAACATCCCTCATTATTAGAGAAATGCAAATCAAAACTACAATCAGATATCACCTCACATTGGTCAGAATGGCCATCATCAAAAAGTCTACAAACAATAAATGCTGGAGAGGGTGTGGAGAAAAGGGAACGCTCTTGCACTGTTGGTGGGAATGTAAATTGATACAGCCACTATGGAAGATGGTATGAAGATTCCTTAAAAAACTAGGAACAAAACCACCATATGACCCAGCAATCCCACTCCTAGGCATGTACCTGAGGAAACCAAAATTGAAAAAGACACATGTATCCCATTGTTCACTGCAGCACTAGTTACAATAGCTAGAACATGGAAGCAACCTAGATGTGCATCGACAGATGAATGGATAAAGAAGTTGTGGTACATACACACAATGGAATATTACTCAGTCATACAAAGGAACACATTTGAGTCAGTTCTGATGAGGCGGATGAACCTAGGACCTATTATACAGAGTGAAGTGAGTCAGAAAGAGAAAGATAAATATCGTATTCTAATGCATATAAATGGAATCTAGAAAAATGGTTCTGAAGAATTTATTGACAGGGCAGCAGTGGAGAAACAGACAGAGAATAGACTCATGGAACCGGGAAGAGGGGAGGAGAGGGTGAGATGTATGGAAAGAGTAACATGGAAATTTACATTGCCATATGTAAAATAGATGGCCACGGGAATTTGCTGTATGGCTCAGCAAACTCAAACAGGGGCTCTGTATCAACCTAGAGGGGTGGGATGGGACGGGAGATGGGAGGGAGCTTCAAAAGAGAGGAGATATACGTATACCTATGGCTGATTCATGTGAGGTTCAACAGAAAAGAACAAAATTCTGTAAAGCAATTATCCTTCAATAAACGAATTTTTAAAAAACCCAGCTTAATAATACTACATAAATAACCATAGAGGTGGTGCTAGGATGTCACCCGAGTCCTGCAGGAAAGGAGGGCTACAGAAGCGTGGGAAACAAGGAGGAAGAGTGAGGTGTGTGCGGCTCCCCGGGCAACCCCCAACTCCGGGCAGGAGGCAGAGCCCCAGGCTCCTCTCATCTCATGAGCCCAGCCCCTGTTTACAGTACAGGACCCTTGGGGGTGGAAAGCCTTTCCCAGACTCAGGCCAGCAAGGCGGGCCGTCCACTCTGGTTGCCTGTGGGCGGCCAGCTTTATGCAATGCCAGCCAACCCCAGCCTCCAGGTGGTTCCTTCACCCCAGAGCCTGCCTTGTCTTTGATTTCATTTTTAACCTCTCTTCCCTGATCTTTTCTTTCTCCTCCTTATTCATCCCTTCCCTCCTTCCTGCTGTCTCTCTGCCTCTCCCTTCTCATCCCTGTCTCCTTTTTGTGTCTGCCTTTTCTCCGTTTTTCTTTTAACTAACTTTTATTGGAGTATAGTTGTTTTATAATGTCGTGTTAGTTTCTGCTGTATAGCAAAGTGGATAGTTACGTGTATACATATGTCCCCTCTTTTTTGGATTTCCTTCCCATTTAGGTCACCACAGAACATTGAGTAGAGTTCCCTGAGCTAGACTGTAGATTCTCATCAGTTCTGTATTTTATACATTGTCGTTTTTCTTTATGTCTCTCTCTTTTCTTATGTGTCTCTCTTTTTCATTCTAGTGTCTCTCCCCTGACATGCTCTCTTTCATTCTCTCTCCTTCTTCAACTTCTATTTTTCTATGAAAAGCTGACAGATTTCAGAACCATTCAGGTTTAAAATCATACCCCAGAATGTACTTCATGCCACCCAACACTATATCCTAAAAATTGGTTAAAATGGTAAGTTGTAGGTTTATGTATATTTCACCAAAATTTTTTAAAGAATCTCAAGAATTTAAAAAGTTAGATTTGGAATCCCGTTCTCACCCAAAATCTTAAAAGAAGAATTTTTAAAAGGAAAAAATAACCTGTATCCCAGCTGCCTCCATGCTCTGGCTGTGTGACCCTGAGGAAGTCATTCAACCTCTCTATGCCTCAGTTCCTCTCCTTATAAACTGGGATATTAACAGAAGGCCCTAGTGAGGATGGAGCAAGGTGGTGCCTACACAGCATTGAGCACACTGCCGGGGCTCGGCAGGTGCTTAATAAATGCCCATTTCCTCCATCTTCCTTCTGGGTTTTTGTTTGCCTCTTTCCTCTGGAAACTTGTTGTTCCTTCTCTGTCCCCCTGACCCCCTCTGGCCCTGAAGGCCCCTCACAGACCCTGTGACTACTGGCAACAGGGTGGCTCTTAGTCCTCTGCTACCAGGCACACAAGCCCTGCCCATCCTAGAAATCAAGGCACCGTTGTCCCCATTAGCTACAAAGAATGGACAATGGTCCAGCAGGCCACACCCTTGGCAGCACTGTGGCTGGTTCCTCCTGCTCCCACCCCTGGCCCTCCCTGGCCCTCCCTGAAGCCCTGGAAACACAGAGGATGACAGAGGGGGCCAACAGAGGCAGGGCAAGCCCACCCAGTAGCTCATGCCAGATCGAGGCAGGCAGCCCAACCCTGGGTGTCAGGTCAGGCACTGCCTGTCATGCTGGGGGACACCTCATCTGGGGCCCAGGTCCAGAAGACTGAAGGCCCCTGGCCTCCCGTCTTCCTGCTGGTGACCACTGCCAAGGTGTCCAGCCCTACTGGGTGGTGGTTTGTCTGTCCAATTCTTGGGTGCTCCTGAAACCTTCTGGATGGATGGCCCCCTTAAGAGAGGCCATTCCTCCAGGCTCCCAGCCTGGTAAGTAAAGGGCGGGGCCCCACTCTCCTACCCCAGACCATGCAGCATCTCTTGGAAGCAAGCACTCTAGGCAGCAGTGGCTGCCTGTGGGCCAGGCACTGCTCCCCCCGACCCCCCGGAAAACCTTCTGCAAGAAGCCTCTTCCCTCCTGGTGCTTCCTGCTAGCAAACTCCTAGCCCCCACCCCCAATTTAGATCCCCTGCCATCAGGAGGGGATTCTTTACTGCCTCAGCTCCCAGTGTAAGGGCCCCCCTCCCTTAGGATGCAGGAGAGTTAAGGCAGTGATTTCATTGGGAGAGGTCCAGAGAGGTGTCATTTATTACCAGGCAGAGCTCTAACCGGGACAAGATGCCTAGTAGCTGATCTCAGCTTTGCTGGCAACTTGCTGTGGGACTTTGGGCCTGCCACCTACCATCTCTGCGTTTCAATTTCTCCCTAGAATTGAATGAGATCCATATGGGCTGCCAGAGTAGATGTGTGTCCAGCCTGGTCTGGGTGCTGTAATTGCCATGACTCATTTAGAATTTACCTTGAGTGTTTTACTCTGATGAGGGAACCAAGGTTCAAAGAGGCTAAGTATCCATAACTTAGCTAAGGTCACACAGATGGGGAGTGAGGGTGGGGCTAGGCTTCAAACCTGTCAAGAACCCATCCAGTCCTCCACCTAACCAGCATGCCATAGTTCCACAAGGTGTACACTCAACATTCCTGCCCTCGAGGGGCTTATCAGAACCCACGCGCAACCAGGAGAGGATGAACTGAGATACCTGATGTCAAGGAGGAGAGGCAGGGCAGTCAGGGAGGGCTTCCTGGAGGAGGCAGTCTCAGTTCTTTCACAAGCTTTGGGAGGAGCTTCAGATGGACACCCTCATCCAGGAGGCTTCATCCCTTACTTGAACGTAGAGCATTTTGTCATTGAGGGAGCGATGGCAAAAGAGTAAATGATTCCTTTTGTGTGTGCCGGTGGATCCAGTTATCCAGGGAACCCCTCGGGCCCCAACAAGGAGCCTTTGAGAGGTTGGAGGGTTCCCAGGAAAAGGGGCCTCCTCTTAGCTTCAGCCCTGCAGTCTCCTGAGCAGTGACCAGAGACCACACGCTTACCTCATATTGGTTGAGCTCGCTGACTGTCCCAGACCCTGGGCCACAGCAGTAAATAGGGCAAAGCCCCACCTCATTCTCCTGCAGGAGATACAGTTAATGCCTGAACATGGCGATACATAGTATAGTTTCAGACCATGGCAGTGCCATGAGGGAGTCGGGCTGGGTGGGGAATGGTAACTGCAGAGACCAGTGTCCAGTGCACCCATGGGAGTGCTGAGTGGTTCTCTGAGAGCTGGTGGGGGTGGGCCAGCATTGAGGGGCTTCCCTCCGAAGTGAGACCTAGCCCGAAGCGGATGCTCACTGGGAGTTCACTGGACACAGAAAGGACAGAGGAAGAGTCCCAGGCAAGGGACTGGATGAGCAAAGGCCCTGTGACTAGGGAGGCTGGGGGAGCATGAGGGCCTCAAAGACACCCAGTGAGGCTGCAGTGGATAGATCGTACAGGGCCTGGAGGCCGCATGGAGGGTCTGGGTCTTTACACTGGGATGGCAGGGACGTAGCAGGGGAGCGGCATGCCACTTGGACCTTTCAGAGAGCACGCGCTGTCCGCAGGGTGGCAAGTGGACTGATGAGGGCAGAGGGCTTGGGTTAGCCATTATTGAGTTTCCAGGTGAGCTGTGGTGGTGGCTTTGGCCAGCCTCGAAGCGGAAGAGATGAGAAAAAGGGAAACAGGAGGCAGTGGGAGAGGAGCCCCCAGGACTGGAGGAGGGGGAGTGAGATGTCATGGTCCCACATCCTGTGTCTCCTGCCCTCAGACCTGCCCCCGCCCCCCGCATCTCTCTCCTCCTCCCAGGCCTGCCCCCCACCCACCACACCTCTCTCCTCCTCCCAGGCCTGCAGGTGCGAGAGGTGCAGATCGAGGTGTCGCGGCAGCAGGTAGAGGAGCTGTTCGGGCTGGAGGACTACTGGTGCCAGTGTGTAGCCTGGAGCTCTGCGGGCACCACCAAGAGTCGCCGGGCCTACGTCCGCATCGCATGTACGCTGCCCAGACGCCCCAACCCCGCTCCTTTGGGCCCTCTCCCCTTTCCCTGTGGATCCCGGAGGGAGAGTTCTACACACAGACATGAGGGCACAGGGGCCACCAGCTCAGAGGAAGGCTCCAAGACCCAGAGCCTGTGCCACCTTTGGCCAGAATTTCTAATGACCCTTTTGCCTACTTATTTATATAACAAAGCCATCAGCTTCCCTAGTCATCATGTGCAGAGGATCCCAGAGTTAGGGCGGGAACTTGGTTCCCCTCAGTCTACCTGGTAAGGTCCCTATCTTGGAGAAGAGATTCCCCTGGTAAAGGCCGGGAGTCCTGGTGAAATTTCCTTGGTGTGTACTGCCACCTGTTGGCTAGAAGGGGGCACTTCAGGATCGAGCTCTGCCTGACTGGCCTCCTCCCTGTCCTGGCCTGACGGTGCCTTGGAACCCTTTCCCTTCTCCCAGACCTGCGCAAGAACTTTGATCAGGAGCCTCTGGGCAAGGAAGTGCCCCTGGACCATGAAGTTCTCCTGCAGTGCCGCCCACCGGAGGGGGTGCCTGTGGCTGAGGTGAGTGAGGGCGTGGGAAATACTGGGCATGGCAGAGGCCACCCAGGTGTGGTGTTTACCGCCAGCCACGGTAACTCAGCCTCCCAGAGCCCTCCCGTTTTACAGAGGAAAGAACTGCCATCTCTTTAGAACTTGGTACATCCCAGATCCCAGCTGGGCCCTCCACAGGCATAATCTAACCTCATGGATGGGGCAGAACTGGGGAAGGAACCCCCAGGACTCCTTGGGCTGACCCCAGGCTCGGTCTCCTGCAAGGGGAGTGGCTGCACACACCATCTCCCAGAAGCCAAGAACCCAGCTTTATGGACACCAGAGAGTCTCACGATGCGCGTGTCTGAGTTCATCACACCTTCTGGTGCCACATGTGCATCCCTGGGTGATGCCCACCTGTCCCCTCACTGCCCTGCTTGTATTCCAGACCTGCTCCCTCTCTCCCACTCCGGTGGTCCTGGAGTCAGAGCAGGGCGTGGGGAAACAGCTTTGCTGCCAGGGACCTTAGTAGCACAGGGTTGGGAAGATGGACCTCTGGGCTTCCAGCTCCGAATCAGACATCAGAATCTCGGCTCTAATCACTCCCCCCAGCCCAGGCCACCATCTGGAAATGAACTCAGACTCCCTTCATGACAGGTACCCTCATGGGGCTCCCACATGTGCCCAGCACCTGGCACAGTGGTCCTCATAGCAACCCATGTCATCCCATCTTACGGCTGGGAGCACAGCACTGGGACGGGCGAAGCGGTCAACCAGGGTCACCCAGCTAGTGAGTGGTGGAGCTGGGATTTGCGCACCCAGAGCTGCTAAAATGGGGACCCTGTTTTTAATCACCTGCCAGGCCTCTTACCGTGACTAAGGGAGTCGGTTTACAGAGTTAATGATGAAGACACGCATTTATTTAGTACTTACTGTGAGCCAGGCATGTGCTCCACACTTCTATATATGGATTCATTTCATCCTCACAGTAGCCCTTTGGATAGTGCTACTGAATATCAACTTATAGCTGATGAAACGGGCTGAGTGGAAGTCCCTTCCCAAGGCCGCCAGCTGGTGGCTGGTCTTCTTAACCACTGTGTTCTGCAGTGTCCCGCACAGTGCCTGGCCTGTAGAGGCCCTGCTTCCTGGGTCACCACCAAGGTTGGACAGGGATAGAACTGCTGGCCTATTTAGTGCAGACTTCCCCACCTACCCCCTGCAGAGAGGGCCCAGTCTCCAGGGTGCAGGGATCAGGCACTGGCCCTCACACCCCCAACCCCTCCCTTGCAGGTGGAATGGCTCAAGAATGAGGACATCATCGACCCCACCCAGGACACCAACTTCCTGCTCACCATCGACCACAACCTCATTATCCGCCAGGCCCGCCTGTCGGACACGGCCAACTACACCTGCGTGGCCAAGAACATCGTGGCAAAGCGCCGCAGCACCACGGCCACCGTCATTGTCTACGGTGTGGCCCAGAGTGGGCGGTGGGGAGAGGGCACGTGGTGGAGGTGGGCGGGAACCTGGGGCTATATAGCCCACCTGACCCTGTTCTACCCAAAAGCCAGCAGGACCCTGGTGAACAGGTGGGGAGGAGGAGGCCCAAGAGAGGAGAGGTAGCTTCTCCAAGCTCACACAGCAAATTTATTGGTGAGGCCAGGCACTCCTGGGCCCCCAGCCAGGATCACTCGCCCCTTCTCAAGCCTTTTGCTTATCCCTGAAGAAGACCCAGTTCTCTGGGAGTCAGGGCTGAGGCAGGGCCCACTTGGGATCCCTATCCCCAAGCGCAGAGTTCAGGACTGCTGCTTGGGCCCCTCAGTAATTCCTTGCTGTCCCCTTAAGTGGGAGGGTAGAGCCATGGCTGAGATGAGTGTTGTAGATAGAACCCTGTACTGCGTTCCAGTTACAGACACCCCCCATTCCTCAAGGGGAGACCTTGGGTGCCAGCCCTCTCTGGACCTCTACTTGCCATTGTACAGAAAGGCAGGGAGTCATTGGTTCCCCTCTGGTCCTGAGTGCAACCCAGGTCTGCCTGCTGGTGTCTGAGTCCCCAGCCTTGATGGCAGAAGGGTCCAACTCCAGAAGGCCAGTCTTCAGTAGAGGGGCCTCCTCAGGGCTGTGGGATGGGGCCTGGGGGCCCCACAGGGTGAAGAGCCAGGCCAGCTGGGTGACACCTACTACCCTCACAGTGAACGGTGGCTGGTCCAGCTGGGCAGAGTGGTCGCCCTGCTCTAACCGCTGTGGCCGCGGCTGGCAGAAGCGCACGCGGACCTGCACCAACCCTGCCCCACTCAACGGAGGCGCCTTCTGCGAGGGCCAGGCCTTCCAGAAGACTGCCTGCACCACCGTGTGCCCAGGTAAGGCCGCAAGCCAGGTGGCACCGCACTCGCGCCCAGCCCTGCCTTCTGTGCTGTGTGTGTGTGTGCACTGCTGTTGTGCACATGTGGCCGTGTGTGCAGGCGCCTGTGCGTGCCCATGTGCCCATGGACCACACGCTGTGTCCCCACAGTGGACGGCGGGTGGACAGAGTGGAGCAAGTGGTCAGCCTGTAGCACCGAGTGTGCGCACTGGCGCAGCCGCGAGTGCATGGCGCCCCCACCCCAGAACGGAGGCCGCGACTGCAGCGGGACACTGCTCGACTCCAAGAACTGCACTGATGGGCTGTGCGTGCAGAGTGAGTCGTCAGAGGCCGGGGCCCAGGGTGGCGGCTCTGGAGCCAGATGAGCCCCCCACCCAGCCCCCATCGCCTGGCCTGCACTGAAGCAGTCCCTTGGGCCCTGCCCGCCCGCCAGGCTGTCATCTCATCCACGCATCTCCCCATCACCCTCTCTACCACCCTCTCCCTGTCATCTGTGTCATTGTCTTTCTTTCCCTTTATTTCCCTCGACAGATAAGAAAACTCTAAGTGACCCCAAGAGCCACCGTAAGTCCCGTTTCATGGCTGTCCTCTTTCCTCTGGGGGGACCCCGGGTTTTCCTTGGCTGACTTGTTCAAGGGGTAGAGTGCAGGGCAGGGCAAGAGGCAGGGAGAGTTGAGGGTGCCCCTACAAGCTCTGTGGGGCTCCCAGCGCCCAGCACTGCATGTGGCATGGTCTCCATCACCGTCAAACGGGCAGACCCTCGGCCGAAAGGAGGGCCCCCAGGCACTGTCTTGCCCTTCTCATTATAGGAGAGGAATCTGAGTCTCAGAGAGAAGGGACTTACCCGAGGATCCAGTTACAAACGGAACCTAAATATTTGGCCAGAGCTGCTCCTAGCCCCACCCCTCGGTTTTCCTCTGCCGGGTGGGGCCTGCACGGTGAGAGGCACTGGGAGGGGTAGGTGTGTGCAGGCCCACACCTACCCCTCCCAGTGCCTCTCACCGTTCCCTCCAGCAGCCAACGGACACCTCCTAGGTCCCTGGGACACCCGCTGCCCTGCATCAGCCCCCAGGGGCTGTTCTGCAGCTTGGGCAGATTGGCCTGCAGTAATTAAGCCACAATTTCCAAATAATTCCAGAATTATAAAATCGGTAGTGAGGCCCTGAATGCAGCTCACAGCGGGGGCAGACGGGTGACTGATTAGATATTGTAAATCACCAGGCAAGTGACCACCCCCCATGATAGCGATGATGTGATGAGGCAGAGCCCCCAGGGAGATGGGAGCCCAGCCCTGGGGACCTTCTCTGGCAGCTCTCCCGGGGAGCCCAAGAATGAGGAGAGGTAGAGGTCCAGCAGGTGGTGGAATCAGCCAAACCTCAGGGCTGAGGGCCCTGCCCGACCTTGCTGAAGCTCAGAAATCCCCCCAGTTCAGGCAGGAAAGCCGGCCTCCCTCTCTGAGGGCCCTGGGGGTTGGGGGAGAGTAGACAGGGGCTTCCCAGAGCTCCCAGAGGAAATGGGGCGGGGTGGGGTCAGCCGTCTTGGCTCTGCTGCGGTGTCCAGTGTAGTAGCCGCTAGACGTGTGTGGCTTGAAATTTCTATTTATCTTAGCTGAAAATAAATATGTCTAAAAACTCTTTTCCTCAGCCAAGCCAGCCGCATTTTAGTTGTTTAATAACCACACGTGGCTGGCAGCTGTCATGGGAAACAGCGTAGACATGGGATACGCCATCATCCTAGAAAGTTCTGTTGGACAGAACACCTCTCTGCCTGGCTGTGTGGAGCTGGTTCTAGCTATGCAGCAGCCTGCACTGCCCACTGTCCAGAGCGGGGTGTCCTCCAGCCTAGCAGCCTGTCTGGGGTGGGGGGTATAACCTAGGGTTGCCTCTCTGAGCCCCTTCCTTCCCTTCCAGCTCTCCCTTCCCTTCCCTCCTCTCCATCCATCACCATGCATCTCATTCTCCTCCTGCTTCCCCTCCCCCTCCCGCCCTCAGCCCAGAATGGAAATGAGCTCAGAGTGGCTACTTGCAGAGATTTCTGGGAACCAGGACCTTGGGTCCTACGAAGGTTGCTGCAGGCTGCAAGTGAGGCCCTGGGTTTACTCTCACCTTGAATGGGACACTCTGTGGCCCCCTGATTTTGAGCCACAGGCCCTGTCACCTCCTGAGCAGAGAGCAGTGACCTCAGTCTTGGGAGTGTCCACTCCAAGAGTGCCTGTGCCTCTCCTTACTACACTGGGAAGGAAGCAGAGCATGGGGGCAGGGGCATTTAGACCGGTAAACTTATAGAGACTGATGCTCAGAGAGGTTCAAGGCTTGCCTGCGGTCACCAGCCTGTCTGGCAGGGCTCAGATTTAAACCTAGGACAGCGCCAGTCTGTCCCAGGCCCTGCCTCTCCCCGGGGACCAAGGGAATCTCTGGCTCCCCCAAGGCCTGGGTCTCTGCCCCCTGCCCCTCACTCAGCCCTCCTGTCCCCACAGTCCTGGAGACCTCGGGGGACATGGCGCTGTATGCAGGCCTCGTGGTGTCCATCTTCGTGGTGGTGGCTGTCCTCATAGTGGTGGCGGTGGTGGTGTACCGCCGCAACTGCCGGGACTTTGACACCGACATCACTGACTCATCCGCCGCCCTCACCGGCGGCTTCCACCCAGTCAACTTCAAGACTGCAAGGCCCAGTGAGGACCTGGGAACACCTGGGGTGGTGGGTGCGGGCAGGGTCCCCAGGGGGCTTGGCAGCCAGGCAAGCCAGACCAGAGCAGAGGCGCCTGACTCCCTCCTGAGGTTTCTCTAGAGTTTTTTTATTTTTTTATTTTATTTTTTTAATTTAAATTTTATTTTTTTACAATACTGTATTGGTTTTGCCATACATTGACATGAAGCCACCACAGGTGTACGTGAATTTTTTCAAATAAAGATCACTGGACAAGTATGGATGAGAGCGATGCAGGAAAGAGAAGAAATAACTCAGGTGGCAAGTCCCTAAGCTTCCTGCCTCCGTTGGCAGTGGAACCTTTCAGAGCTGGAATCTGGGTGGGATTTTGTGAAAGAAGGGCCCCCAACAGTAGCAGAGGGTGGGATGGGGCCAGGGAGGCACCGCAGGCTGAGTCTGACTGTGGCCCCGCCCTGCAGACAACCCACAGCTCCCGCACCCATCCGTGCCTCCTGACCTCACTGCCAGCGCCAGCATCTACCGTGGGCCAAAGTACGCCCTGCAGGACTCAGCCGACAAGATCCCCATGACCAACTCGCCGCTGCTGGACCCGCTGCCCAACCTCAAGATCAAGGTCTACAGCTCCGGCACCACCGGCTCTGGGCCAGGCCTGGCAGACGGGGCCGACCTGCTGGGAGTCCTGCCGCCCGGCACGTACCCTGGTGACTTTGCCCGGGACACCCACTTCCTGCACCTGCGCAGTGCCAGCCTCGGCTCCCAGCAGCTCCTGGGTCTGCCCCGTGACCCGGGGAGCAGTGTCAGCAGCACCTTTGGCTGCCTGGGCGGGAGGCTCAGCATCCCTGGCACAGGTGAGTTCCTGCTCTGCTTGCCCGTCAGCCTGGCCTCGGCATGTTCCCCTCTAGACAGTCCAACATTCACCCAGCCAAATATAGGACTTCCTGGTCCCATTTCACAGACATGAGAAGTGAGGCCCAAGGGGATAAAGTGATGATAAATGAAGACCTGAGGTCCAGGCCTGCCTCTGCCTCGCTAGGGGAGGCAATCTCGCTAAACCTCAATTTCACTATCAAGTAAGTGGGAAAGAATACTGCCATGTAGTCAAGAAACCACAGGGTGCTGTTAAAAAGACAGGGCTGCCCAGCTCAGGTTGCATAGCCAGCAGTTGACAGTTTCCCCGTGTCATACCCTGAGCTAGGCTGGGGCTGGAACCACCCCTTTGGCCTCCAGGACTCTGGCCTATCTCTATATCCCATTGCAATGCCTCCCCTGTGTGGTCCCTCTGGACAGCCCCACTGTGGTCAGTGAAAGGCCAGGGGCCTTTCCTGGCACCCAACCACTCTCCCCATGCCTTGCTGGTAATCACCAGGATCTCAGAAGATGTCTTTCTCTCTCTATTCCAAGCTGGAGGCCAACCCCTCAACCCCTGTGCTAAGGTCCTGGACTCCTTCTAGCCCCTCCCTACTGACCTCTCTCTCCCACTAGGGGTCAGCCTGCTGGTGCCCAATGGAGCCATCCCCCAGGGCAAGTTCTATGAGATGTACCTCCTCATCAACAAGGCAGAAAACACCCTGTGAGTAGAGAGACCCAGCCCCAGCCTGGCTGCCCCCTGCTTAGCCTGTCTCCCTGCTGCTTGCCCACCTTGGGCTCAAGTATATCCCCTTCTAAACCCAGTGCCAAGACCAGAGATAGTTCTCCAAGGAAGACATTGCTTGATATTTGTTCCCATTTAAGTCATGCAAAACCAGCTCAACAAATCATAAAACTGAAAGCCAGATGACCAGCTGGCTACAGTATGACAAAGAGCTAATATCCTAACTGTATGAAGAGGTTTGGGAGACCAGTAAGAAAAACTGAACATCTCAGTACAAAAATGGGCACAGGGTATGAACGAGTGATTCACACACACAATGTCACACATACAGATGCATGCACACATACACACAGGGGCCAGGAGGTTATGAGAAAATGTTCAACTTAATTTGAAATCGGAGAAATAGTGAAAGAAAGAGCTATGAGGCACTGGAAGTTTCCCTGCTTGTGAATTTGCAAAGATATTTTCAAATGTCATAGTACCTTCATGCTGGCAAGAGTGTGGGAACACAGCCCTCCCATGGCACGTTGGTGGGAGTGTGGATGGGTACCAGTTTTCCAGAGGGCTTTTTAGCAGTACCTATCCACAGCATCTGCAGAGTGCAGAATCTTTGAAAATAGGAGCAAAGGTTTGGCTATGAGAATGTTGCAATGTAATAGCAGAAATCTAGAAACGATTTCAAGGCCTGTGCCATTTTTCCTTAACTCTGGGAGCCCCAGGGATACAGAACTGCCTTCTCTCACCCCAGCAGCCAGGGCAGGGGGGAGCCCAGCCCCGCTTCCTCACTGCCTCTCTCTCACCCTCCACCCCGCCCCAGCCCGCTTTCAGAAGGGACCCAGACAGTATTGAGCCCCGCAGTGACCTGCGGGCCCACGGGCCTCCTGCTGTGCCGCCCTGTCATCCTCACAGTGCCCCACTGTGCAGAAGTCAGTGCTGGCAATTGGATTTTCCAGCTCAAGACCCAGGCCCATCAGGGCCACTGGGAGGTGAGGAGGCAAGGCTGGGGGGCCTTGGGATCTGAAAGCCCCTTTCATCCTGGCCCAACCTGGATGGACCCCTTCCAGGGCCTTGGCTGGAGGCAGCCCGACCACTTCACCCCCACCCTCTGTGACCCTACAGGAAGTGGTGACCCTGGATGAGGAGACCCTGAATACTCCCTGCTACTGCCAGCTGGAGGCCAGGTCCTGCCACATCCTGCTGGACCAGCTGGGCACCTACGTGTTCACGGGTGAGTCTTACTCCCGCTCGGCAGTCAAGCGGCTCCAGCTGGCCATCTTTGCCCCGGCCCTCTGCACCTCCCTGGAGTACAGCCTCAGAGTCTACTGCCTGGAGGACACGCCTGTAGCGCTGAAGGTAAGGCCAGACCATGGACGCCCGCGCAGGCCCACACACTGCAGGTGCCTCGCCCACAGCCAGCCCACTGCATGGTACCTTCCAGTACTCCCTCCCCAGGATCATGGCACCTGCCAGGCATCCTCTGCCAGCCTCAGCCTCATCCAGTCATTCCTTCATTCCTCAAACATTGAAATGGCATCAGACCCTCGTGATACAGAGATGAGTCGGGCACAGTTCAGCCCTCACCAAGCTGCGGGCTAGAGGTGGAGCCACGCCTGAGCATCACTGATGCAGGGCTGCGGGAGCATCAGCCTGGGGATACGGGCTGGCGGGGCTTGGTTGTTGGGGAGGGGGTCTGCCCAACAGCCTTCTCAGAGCTGACCTTGGCCCTAAGCTCGCAAGGACAGGTGGGAGCTCCAGGCAGAGAAGGGAGAAGGGCATTCCGGGAGACAGAAGAGTTTAAGCAGAGGCAGGTGTGGTGTCCTGTGTGCCAAAGCGTGCTGGGGTATGAGAGCCGGGGCTCGAGAGATGGCAGGGCTCGGCCTCCCAACAGCCTTGGGGTCATGCCAAGGAATTTGGAAGCCATCCAGTGGGTCGGGGCAGAAACCTGGTGGACACTTACTCACAGGTGCTGTCTTGAAAGCTACATTGTGGGGAAGGATAGACAAAAGACTGGGAGGCTGCAGCCAGGCCTTCCGCTGGACCCTGGACAACAGGCAGGCAAGGGGGCTGAACTCTGTTTAGTTAGTAGAATGGACAGAAGCAGTGACCAATGGAGAGAGTAAGGGGAGGTGAGGAAGGGTCAGGACTGACAGCCAAGCTCCTAGTGTGTGCAGAACAGTGGATAGTGCCCCTAAGTGAGGGGGTCATGGCAGATGAGGAGGGGTTCAGGGCAGGTAGAGAGGATTTCAGCACCTGCAACCTGATAACTCAGGTGTTAGTACCTCCCTGTCTCCCTAGCCTCTAAGACCCTGTCCATTCTCTGCTCACCCTCCCAGCGGCTCCCAGGACCTCAGTCTCATCCTGCCACAGTGGGAGAGCACAGACCCTTGGCCCTGTTTAAACCCCTTTTCCTTTTCATCTTTCTGTCTCCCGGCTCTGTGAAGCCTCCTCCGCTCCTGTGGCTCCAGGGAAGGGCTCCTGTGGCTTCTTCCATCCGTGGGCTGTGGGCTCTTCTAGCTCCTTTGCTTCCTGGCCTCATGTGACTCGTCTCAGACTCCAAGTTGCTGACTGATGCAACACAGGTGCAAAGGCCTCATGGGAGAGAGTCTCCTCCTGAGACCAGGCTGACCTGAAATTCCAGGAGGCCCGTAATGGGTTAGAGGCTCTGGGGAAATGTTCTTGCAGCCTGGATCTCTTGGTACTAGGGCACTGGCTAACATCCAGTTATGGTCAGAGAATGGAATGGAGATCAAGAGGGAAGTTGCCACATGTTGGTTTGATGTCATTCTTTGTTTATTCAGTCTCTGTCCATCCATCCAGTCATCCAGCCATCACTCACCAATCCATTTATCTTTGCTTCCTTCTTCTGTTTACACACCCATCCATTTGTATTTTCATCTACACATCATTTTGTCTGTCTGTATCTATCCACCCATCTATTTGTCAACCTGTCTATTGAGCCATCCATGTGTCTATTTGGTCATCTATAAATCCATCCATCCATCCTCTTGTCCCACTATCTGTCCATTCATTAATCCATTTTTCTGTCTATCCACCCATACATCCACCCACACAGTAAGTTTTCTTTGAGTACTTACCAAATGTCCAGTCCTGTGCCTCGGATGGACCCTGCCCTCAATGTTACAGCCTGGTTCCCTCTGCCCACATGCGTCCCCAAGGCTCAAACCTGCAGCAAGAAAGAGCCTGTTGGCCCAATGTGATGGGCTCCTCTTTCTCATCGCTCCCTGGCCCACAGGAGGTTCTGGAGCTGGAACGGACGCTGGGTGGCTACCTAGTGGAGGAGCCAAAACCCTTGCTGTTTAAGGATAGTTACCATAACCTGCGCCTCTCCCTCCACGACATCCCCCATGCCCACTGGAGGAGCAAGCTGCTGGCCAAGTACCAGGTGAGGGCTGGGCCTAAGGAGGGAGAGGGGTGGAGCTGGGGAGGGGCTGCCCAGAGAAGACCAATCCCTCCTCCCACCTACCCTCTCTGACCTGCAGCCCTGGTCCCCACACCCACCCTTGTGTCTCCCTCTTTCTCCCCCAGTACCCCAGTCATACACTCCCACGCACACTGTCTGTATGCATCATCTGTAAAGAGGTCTTACCATCTCTAAGAGCATTCATGCCTGCCAGATTGTCCAGACTAATCTCTGATGGTCACACCCCTCTGCCCATGCCCATCTGTGTGAAGCTATTGAGTCCACAAGGCTTCCCAGTCCCACAGTCTCACACACACATAAGTACACACACACACACAGAGTCATATATTCAGACTCGTGCCTTCTTGCCCGTATACTCTCTTTCTCAGTTGGAGGGCCCTTGCTTAGCTCTTCTTCCTCTGCCTACCTGGATGGGAAGGTCCTAGCCTTCCCTGAGGCTGGTCCCCTCCCCTGCCCATGCCTCCGTTCCCTGAGGGCAGGGCCAGCTGGCCTCACCTCCTTAACCCTGCCTGCCTCCCCCAGGAGATCCCCTTCTATCACATTTGGAGTGGCAGCCAGAAGGCCCTGCACTGCACCTTCACGCTGGAGAGGCACAGCCTGGCCTCCACGGAGCTCACCTGCAAGATCTGCGTGCGGCAGGTGGAGGGGGAGGGCCAGATATTCCAGCTTCATACCACGCTGGCAGAGGTGAGGGCCAGAGTGTGGACACCCCGTGGGGATGGGCGCTACAGGGCGCAGACCCGAGGCTCCCCCTCATCTGGGGGAAGGGCCACCTCCCACAGAACTGTGCCCTCACCCCCCATGTCTGAGCTGGGACGTGCTCACTCTTGGCCAACAGCTGTGACTTACTGAGTGCAAGCCTGGGCCTGACCTGCACCAAATCTCACATCTTCACAACCACCAGGGAGACAGATACAAGGATTCCCACCTGGGAGATGAGAAAAGATTTAATGGCGGGCAGGGATCGTGGCTCTTCTATCTCCATGATAACCCAGATTGCAGTTCTCCAGCACTATAACCCAGACTGAGGCTTATAAAACCTGAGGCACCCCGGGGGACAGTGCTGGGCACTCCCTGCCGTGCAGTGGAGAGAGTGCTGGAAGCCGTCTAGACCCAGCCCTGTCACTGACTCACCATGTGACCATAGTCACTTCCCCTGTCTAGACTTCATTTTTGCTTGTGTAAAAGTGGGTCCACGTGGATGAGACTGTGGCTGAGGCCCTCGTGGCTTTGTAATCACGAGACAGCATCAGCACTGGCCCGCCGTTAGCATGTGCCCTGAGGCTGGGGAAGGGTGTGCCGCCCCAGTCCTGGAGAGCTCACCTTCCAGGGGATGAGGCCTTTGAGCAGCTGAGCCCACCCAGAGCACAGAGAGGTGCCGGAGACTCCCCGAGCTCAGTCCCTGGGCAGGCAGGCTGGAGGGACAGATGCCCCGTGGCACTGCACACAGGGAGCCCTCTCCCCATCTCACCCTTGCTTCCTGTCCTTCCAGACGCCCGCTGGCTCCCTAGACGCCCTCTGCTCCGCTCCCAGCAGTGTGGTCACCACCCAACTGGGACCCTACGCCTTCAAGATCCCCCTGTCCATCCGCCAGAAGATATGCAACAGCCTGGATGCCCCCAACTCACGTGGCAACGACTGGCGGCTGTTGGCACAGAAGCTCTCCATGGACCGGTGAGTGTGAAGATGGTCTGCCGGGCTGGGACCACAGCTGCCCCTCTCCCGGTGTCCGCATGGGGTAAGCAGCCTGATAGTGGTTCCTTGAAGAGCATCATGCTCAGAGTGCCAGCCCGTGAGAATGAGGTCAAGCCAGGATACCAGCCAGGTATGATCAGCAGCAGCAGCCCTGTGCCCAGAACATCAGGTGTTCTGGAAATGCTTGCGGGTGGCAGAATCCATCGAGGTGTCAGAACTCTTCTGGAGAGCTTAAAATGCTGGACAAATATAATGGCAATAGTCATCCTCAGTGGGGCTCAAAGAGGAGCAGTGTATGGCCTGGGGCCATACAGCCTGCAAGCAGAGGGTCTGGGACTCAGACCCAGGACTGTGGGGGTCCAGAGCCCACAGTCCCGGTGCTCTGGGGAGGTCCTCCCAGGGGCCGCGGGTTGAGGGGCCCCTGGGAGGGGCTGAGCATCTGGGGAGCCCAGGGTCCTTCTCCTTCCCTCCATCAGGTACCTGAACTACTTTGCCACCAAAGCAAGCCCCACGGGTGTGATCCTGGACCTCTGGGAAGCTCTGCAGCAGGACGACGGGGACCTCAACAGCCTGGCGAGTGCCTTGGAGGAGATGGGCAAGAGCGAGATGCTGGTGGCTATGGCCACCGATGGGGAGTGCTGAGCTGGCCTGCACCTGCGGGCTGGGAGGCACCAGCGGGAGGCGGGCACAGGCAGGCCCAGGGCAGCCTCCTGGGGGGCAGCTGGGCCTCCTCTGCCCCCAAGCTCACAGCCAGAATCGCCCCTCCTCCTCCTCCCCCACCTTGCCCCACCCACAGACCACAACCAGCCTTAGGAGATCCATGGACTTCGTTGTTGGGAGGACTCAGCGGTCCTTCTCCACCCCATGCTGTCTCTCCTGACCTCAGACCTCTGTGCAGGAAGAGGGAGGGGCCAGGCCCTCTGGAGGCAGCTAGGGGAACAAGGAGGTGGCCCTCCCACCCTCAGACCCGGGAACTCTCGGGGCACCTGTTTTAGCTGTGTTCTTTATTCTCTTCCTCGGTTATTGATTCTCCCTCCTCCCTCTCCGTTCACACCGTTTTCCTCTTTGAAGAGTCAAGTACAATTCAGAGAAACTGCTTTCTCCTGTCCATACGTGAAAAGGAAGAGGAAAGAAAGAAAGCTTCCAACCACTAGTAAGGCTCAAAAAAAAAAAAGAAAAACACCAAAACCACAAGGGAAAGGAAAACCCAGTTTCTTAGGAAACGCAAATGATTTATTATCCAGATATTTGGATAAGTTCTTTTTAAGAAAAAAAAAAAATGAAAATGAAAAAACAACACACAAAAATAGAAAACGCTTTTCTTGAGTGTGGGTGTGGGCGTGCTTGTGATTCTGGCCAGCAGCCTGTGTGTGTGTACGTGTGTAAGAGAGAGAGAGAATCAGAGAGAGAGACTGAATAGGAACCCTTTGCTGCTAATGATTCATCTTAGACTAAATTCTAACAAGCCCTCAGCTTCCGCACTTCTCCAGGGTCAGATGAGGTCTGAGCCGTGGTCCCGTGTTTCTGAAATCTTAAACAGATGCTGAATCAGTAAAGCCAAGGAGGCCTGAGGTCTGTTTTGGGGTGGGGTCCTGCCTCCCTCTCACAGCCCCAGGCAGGTGCCCCCATGGCTCCTCCGGGTTCCCAGGAATCCAGATTAAAAGGATCTGGGGTGGAAAAAGTGGGTGGGCCAGCCCAGCCAGGGAGTACTATGGTCTGGGGGCTCCTGGAGAAGGGACGTGGCCCAGAGAGGGTCCTCGCAGAGAAGGGAGTCAGGGATGAGAATCCCCTGTGGACACCTCTCTTCCCCTACCCCAAGGTGGGGCCAGCTGGGACACCCCAGCCTCTAGACCAGGTGGGCTGGAGCAGGTGGGCCTTCTCTTAAGCCCAGGAATCCAGGATCTGCCCTTCCCTAGCAGATTCCCTTCCATTTCTCCTTCTGTAAAACAGAAAGGGAGGATAGGATGGGCTCTCCTGCTTCAGAAGCCTGAGCTCCTGGGGGTGGTGTGGCTTTGAGGAACGTGTGAGCAGCCAGCCTTGTGGGCGGCGTGGGAGGCAGGGAGGCGGCTGGTCTGGCTGTGCTTTGCACACCTGCCCGGAGTGGAGGAGGAGGGGTGGAGGGCTATTTTCCCAGCTCTGATCTCCCCAGGCACCTCCCTGCAACCCTCTTCTCACTCTGCTTCTGCTGTCTGGGAGAATTTGAAGGAAGCTTTGACCAGCAGGGTGGAGGCGGGTTGTGGCACCCCCTCTCCAGCTTGCCTGTTCCAGGAGGTTCCGAGGGGCCATCAAGGTCCCTTTCCAGCCGTCTGGTGATAGCTGGAACCAGACTCATGAGCTGGCACAGAGGCCACATCAAAGGCCTCTCCTCCTTGGCACCCAGGCCAAAGCAAGTGCCAGCTCTGGGCACTTACCCCAGGGCTTGCCCCAGCAGGTCCAGGAGCAGCTGCTGAGACCAGCCTGGGCATATCCTGGCCTTTGAAAGTCTGATCTCCTGGGAGAAGAGCAGGTTAGGGGGCTGTAGTCCCAGCCAGGGTCCTAAGCCTGGCGTCCCAGCCATGTACTTGGGGGCATGTGGAGACAGTGAGATTTTCACCACCCCGCAGCCCCCTGGGGAACGGGCTGCCAGCCGGCCATCGAGGGCCTGCTGGGTTTGAGAGAGGTTCCTTTTTATCAAGGCTGCTCAAGGGGCCAGGCCTGCATCAGGCTTGAGCCCCTGAGGCTGAGACCACAGCCTTTTACTTTTACCCCAGTGCCTGTGTGGACGTTGCCTCAACAAAAGCAGTGAGCCTTCCCTGCCAAAGGTGCCGTTCGCCTCGGGCTCAGTCTCCCTGCCTGCTCCTAGTCTGAGCTATGTGGACCTGTGTGGTCACATAAGGGCAGTCTGAAGTCCAAGGACCAGCATTCAAGCTCCAGCTTTGCTATGAAGCCTCTGTGTGACTTCAGGCATCTGACTGCCTTCTCAAGGCCTCTTTTCCTTTTTAGACCTAGGAGGCTCCACAGCTGCTGTCTGAGGCCCTTTGGTCTCTGATACATCATTCTAGGCTTCTGAGGTGAATCCTGGTGGGTTGAAGTCAACTGTGGTCTGCCATGGCCCTCCTCCCTGCCCCTCCTCCCTCCCTTCCTCTCCTCCCTCCCTGTCCCTCCTCCCAGCCCCTCCTTCCCTACCCCTCCTCCCTCCCTCCCTCCTCTCCTCCCTGCCCCTCTTCCCTCCCTTCCCTCCTCTCCTCCCTATCCCCCCCCTTCCTTCCCTCCTCTCCTCCCTTTCTCTCTTCCCTGCCCCTCCTCCCTGCCCCACCCTGAGAGCTTCCTTAGCTCCCAGTATGGGAGCTCTTGTTGGATGAGGCCAGGCCAGCCACCCAGGTGCCATTTCTGACCTGATTTCCAGAAATTGTGTACTAGGGCCTGGAGCACAGAACCAATTGGCTAAAGCCTCCTGGGAGGGCTCAAACTGTCCAGCTTTATAAGAAAGCCTGGAAAGGATTTGCTGGCTCCATCAATCTGCTTGGGCTCCTGTGACTGTGTCTGCACACTGCCCGCCTCAGGGTGGCATGGAGGTTTCTCGGCTTATTCAGGCCTGAGAGGCAGCCCCACGCAGCCCGAGTACCTTGAGAGGCACAGATTAAGATTCGCTGCAGGGCCTACGTGCTGTGTTGACGTCTCTCTCGTCTCTGGGGTGTGCTTGCACATCTGTGCGTGTATGCATGTGCTTTTATCTGTGGGCACATCCGCGTGCCTCTCTGGGAACGTGCCCCCACGCGTGTGTGCGTGTGTGCCCTCCTCGAGTCCGCTGGGCCGCCTGGAGGCTGCCCTCTCTGAGTACACAGGGTCAGTAGGTGTCTCTTCTACGTGCCCCTCCCTCTGCCTTCTCTCGTAGGGTTCTGGGCTCCAGAGGGGCCCTCCCCTCTCCTGGAAGCTCCAAGGCCCTCTGGTCTCCTTCCCCCAGCAACCAGACAGCTGAGCCAGTTCCCTTAACAGGCCCTCTGGGGAGAGGTGACCAGGAGCCTGGGTGCAGGGAGCAGCTCTCCTGCGGGCCAAGGGCTGTACCACCCGCCTGGGCAGTGGACATGGTTATATGCCCGAGGGCTGCCGGGCTGGCCCCAGTCCCACCTCTGTTTATTCTGTACTACAACCTGTAAATAACATTTAGCATTCCTATTGTAACAAAATTAATTTTTATGAAATAAATTATATTTCCTAGTCTAATAAAAAACTTCAGGTTGTAGTCTGCTGTCTTTTTGACTGCCTTTCTGTCAGCAGTTGGGAATGATTTTCCGGCTTTTCTCAAAATTCCATGAGTTTGGGGCCAAGGGGTCATTGCCAGAGCTCTCTGATCTCCTGGAAATGGTCAAGTGCAACTGCCTGATTTTATACAAGGGAAAGGTGGCCCAGAGAGGACTGAGAACTTCCCCATGGTCACGCAGCAAGCTAGAGCCCACGCTGACTCTGATCGCAATCCCTGCTCCCCAGCCAGCGCTCTCAGTGTGTGAGCATGTGTGGGACGTGGTCAGGGGGTCAGTCTTTTGAGCCTGTCATGGGCTAGGTGATGAGTGGGAGGAACAACAGAGGTGAAGCCCTCAGCATTCTTGTCTGCCTGTAAGACATTCAGAAGTGTGTTTTCCAACTGGGGCCGAGGCTGAGGTCAGTTGAGAGCACTCACCTGAGACAAAATCATGCCAGCAGAAAGGGAATGATGGGCAGGCTGGGCTTGTGTGACTTTGTACCCACGGCTGCCGTGATCGTTGGGCAGGTTACATACTGAACAAGAAAGCCGTATCTAAGGGGGAAGGTGGTGCCTTTCCCACTCAGATTGAAGATTTATGTGTTTATTATACTATGAGATATTTCCAGCAGAGGGCAGTAAAGGGCACTGTTCTAATAACATCAGTATGTTGGTACTAATTTTCCTACAGACGAAAATGTCTCAAGGGAATGTTTTTTCTAATTTGCACAAAGGTGGCATACAGCCACAGCAGCCCTGACCCCCTCTGCCCTGTAGACTTTAGGTCTCCTGTGTGAGTTGAGTCTGGTCCCAGCATTTTCCAGCATGCATTGCCTATTGTGCAGATGAATTCTGTGATCTCTGAATTCTGGGGTGAGAGCACCCTCTGGCTTCATGGTAGAGAGTCATAGCACATTAAAGGCTCTGAGAAGGCTTGTGTGAAGATGCTGATCTTATAGGGTGTACCACATGTATTTGGCCATGGGATACTTTTTATGTTCATATTCAAATTTTTTATCGTAGTGTAGTTGATTTACAATGTTGTGTTCGTTTCAGGAATACAGCAAAGTGAATAAGCTATATGTATATCCATTCTTTTCCAGAATCTTTTCCTGTACAGGCCATTATAGAGTACTGAGTGGAGTTCCCTGTGCTATACAGTAGGCCTTTATTTATTCTGTTATGGGACCCTTTTCTTCCTTCAGGACCCCTGAAGGGTCCTGACAGTTCTGACTTGCAGGGACCTGTGGCTCTGGGGTGTGCGCCAAGGATGGCCTGGCTGTCCCCCTGAGGGTTGGGAGCACCTGTGGGCTGGGTCCTTTGGGAGCTTATGGCCTGGTGGGGAAGGCGGGATAAACAAGGCATATGTGCATACACACACATAGACCTCCGACTCAGACTGTCATCCTTTCCTGGAGTCCAGGAGTACTGTGAGCCATCACATGTGTGTGTGTGTCTGTGTGTGTGTACAAAGGGAAAGAGGGTATAGCCTGAGGTGGGCAGCAGCCCAGGGAGGGGGTGGGAAGTAGCCCCCATAGGCAGTTAGGTTATCTGTAGTCCCCCCAGGAGTCACCCATTTAAAACCCCTAAGTCTATCCCATCACCTAAGCAGGAAGGCCTTGATTGCCACCTGCTCCTTGGTGGGGTGCAAAGAGTTCCAGCCTAGGAGGCAGGGGCACTGGATTCTGGCCCTGATGTTGTGGGGGTCACTTTTCCTTCCCAAGCCTCAGTTTCCCCATGAATGAAATGGCAGCCCTAGACCTGCTGCTCTGTAAGCCTTCCCTGGCTGGTGTGGTTCTGTAACTGGGGGAAGGGAGGAGACAGTCCCACCCCTTGGACCCTCCTCTATCACTGTCCCAGGGTGGGTGATGGAAAACCAGGAGCAGGCAGAAGATGGGCCAGTTCTGCCCTTGTAACCGGGTGGCCCCAGTGAGATGCTCTAGAGCAGAGCAGCAAGGCGACAAGGCTGCCGCACATGCCAGCCAACCTGGCACAGCCACGGTCTTCAGGCCACCTGCTGTTGCCCTGGAAGGGTTTCTGGGTTCAGGTTTCACCAGCTGCCCCTTCCTTCACTAGGGGCCAGAAGGCGAGAAAGTCCATTGCAACCCCAGCTGACAGCTTAAGATCAGACTCAGGAAGACTTCATCCATCTCTGTTTGGCAAATTTTTGAAACTTTGCCCATTTTAATTAAAAATGCTATAATGCCTATGGTTTAAAAATTAAGGTACAAAAGAATAGGTGAAAAGTAGGTACCCCACCTCCTCCTGTCTCACCCCTCCCCAGCCACCCTCCCCATTCCCAGGCCTTCCCCCATAGAGGCAATTGTTACTTTTCTTATATATCCCCTCAGGAAGATCTATGCATATGCACGCATATATTTGTACATGTAAATATTTAAATATAATGGGTTTGATCCAAGAGTCTCAACCCCTCAAGGTATAAACATGAACTAGTTTTATTTTTCCAATAACTGCTCAGATATTCATTTTGTTGACACCGTCTTTCCCGCTGGATAGCAAACTCCCTTAACGATGTCTCCACGGGGGTCCCTAACTTTTCTCTCCCTTGCAGTTACTGAGACAGATTCATTTTGGTTGCTAAGGCTCAACCGGTCCATCTTGGAACTCCAACCACGTTTAACTAAGTCCCTGGGAGCGCCCTCTACAGGCCACTGGGGGCTGTGCTGCCCGCTCTCTGCGCCTTCCCCTCGCCCTCCCCTCTCTACTGCCTCTGCCAACCACTCCCAGCTTCCAACTTCCGAATATCTTCCTTCCTCTCAACCTCCACCCTTGTCACTTCATCCGAAAAGCTGCCATCAAACCAGCTGCCGCCTCCTGCACCAGGTACCCGAATCTCACACCAAAACCCCAGCCTTCTCCAAGTGGACGCGGGGGCGGATCTAGCGACCGTTATCCACAGGTTGCCGTTTCTAACCATAATCCCTGCCCTGGACCATCGTTACAGGGACAGGAGGCATTCGAGATTAGGAACCGCCAGGACCTGATATTTCAAAACACAAGCTGGGGGGGCAGGGAGTGGCCCCATGCTGCTGCACAGCTCACTGGGCACAGGGGCCATCACTGCTGGGTACCAGTCCAGGCAGCACACACTGCCCCCAGAGCCATGCCGAGGGGGAGACAAGGCAAACAGATGGGCAAGGGGGCCACAGAAGCTCCAACTCACCCTGGAGCTTCCTCAAAGACTTTATGGAATGATGATGCTTTAGAACGCTAGGGTTGGTGTCTCTGAATCAGTTTCTTGATTGTGTATTCTGTTGAAGATGCTTTTAGGCAAATGTCGGCAGCAACTTTTTTTTTTTAATGAAACTTCTTACAAAGAGAAGGTGCTGATGTCCTTTTAGCAGGTGATGGGCCAGATGTAAAGGCTGCTGTCTGCCAGAGGTGCTGGGGTGGCCTCAGGGCCCTGTGTGTGTGTGTGTGTGTGTGTGTGTGTGTGTGTGTGTGTATGAGTGTGAGGGGTGTGGGTTGGCTGGTGTCCCCTTAAGGATCCTAACCTGGGAGAGGGAGGCGGGGGAGAGTCCGTGGGAGGGGGAACCAGCGAGTCTGCTATCCCTGCAGTGGTGAAGGGTTCGCCCAGCTCAGGCCACACTGCAGGGGATTTGAATCTGCCCATCCCAGTTCTTCAGCCCAAGGACCTTCCTCAAGGAGAAGGTCTGGATATTTGGAAATTCAATCAATATTTATTGGGCTGATCCATAGACTGACACAGCACAGGGAATACACAGGGGTGAATCAGACCTGGACTCGGCCCTCAAACAGCTCAACAGAATGAAAAGCAAATTCTTATAGTGGGTACACCAGGACCGGGCAGAAGCCAGGCTGAGAGGGGCACCCAGGACGTGCTCCTGAGCCCCTGGTCCTCTCTGCAGACTGCCAGAGGCCCTGCCTGGTTGTGTCAGTGGGACAGTGGCCCCTGTCCCAGCCCCCTCCTGCATCCCTGCGCCGGATGGCGGCCTCAGCTGCTCCTCTCCCCAGGAAGGGCAGGGCTAAGCTGCCAGCCCTCAGGTCCCAGCAATGTCTCCATGACCAGGAACCCAGGCACAGATGCCCTGCACTCACACCAGTAAATACTGTGACTACCCAAGGGGGTTACACTGGGCAGAGGCAGTCCCTGCGGACTGCAGGGGTTCGTTGGGATCCATTTCACAGACATCTAGGATGGCAGAGCTGGGGTTCTTGACCATTCGCTAATCTATCCTCACCCGATGCCAGCATTCCCTTCACAATGGCCTACACATGGGCTTGACCAATCTCTGCTTGAATACTTTCAGAGTTGGCAAACTTATCACTTACTAACAGTAATAATGGCTGGCATCTGAGTGCTGACTGACTTTCACTGTAGGGGGCTGATTTTATCCTCAGGAACCAATAAGAATAAGTCTAAAGTCTTCTAGTCCCTAAAAGCTTCTCAAACATTTGAAAACAGCCCTCGTGGTCCACCCTGGAGCCATTTCTCCCCAACCAAATGCTCCCAGGCCCTCACGTGATGTGGCTCAGCGTCCCCATGTGGTTTGTGCTCCCTAGGTTCCTGGTCACCTGCCTCTGCTACTTGGACTCCCACAAGGGAGTGACAATGGTGCCCACATCTAGGGTGTGGGAGGCATAAAAGCCACCAACTGGGAGGTGCCAAGCATGAGGGGTGGCACTGAGGAGGCTCAGGAAATAGTTAATTTTACCCATAGCCCCATCTCAGCTGTGGCTTTAAGGGGACAAGTTCAGGGGTCTGCCTGTCCTAGGTCTGAACCCAGACTCCATCATCTGCTTTCCAAGTGACCTTGAGCCAATTGCTTAAACCAAATTCCTGACCCACAGAATCTGTAATATAATAAACAGTTGTTTTATAACGACATTTTGGGGTCATTCATTTTGCAGCCATAGTAACTGGAACACAGGAGTTTCCCGGGTGCCAGTGTTCTGACCTGGGTTCTTAGACTCGTTGGTGGTGGTGTTTAGTCACTAAACTATGTCTACTCTTTGAGACCTTTGGACTCTTTGTGCTGTGTGCTGTGCTTAGTAGCTCAGCTGCGTCTGACTCTTTGCGGTCCCATGGGCTGCACCCCACCAAGCTCCTCTGTCATGGGGATTCTCCAGGCAAGAATACTGGAGTGGGTTGCCATGCCCTCCTCCAGGGGATCTTCCCAACCTAGGGGTCGAACCCAGGTCTTCTGCATTGCAGGCAGATTCTTTACCAGCTGAGCCAGAAGGGAAGCCCAAGAATAATGGAGTGGGTAGCCTATCCCTTCTCCAGGGGATCTTCCCAATGCAGGAATTGAACTGGGGTCTCCTGCATTGCAGGCAGATTCTTTACCAGCTGAGTTACCAGGGAAGCCTGACTCTTTAAACAATAGCAATTGATGAGACCAGGTGAGGAATTCCAGTGAGGCTTTACTAGGACTCATGCGAGCATGAAAGAGCAAGAGCAAGTAACAGGCACCCTTGCTCATTCTCCATGGAGGGCAAGCTGGTTCCTTCAGTGGGATGAGGGCAGGGGTGTATCAATAGGTGGGGCCCAAGAGGTGGCTTAGGTGTTCTGCCCGGCCCCTTGGAGCTGCTGTGTGCAGGGATCACGCCCAGAACCCTGCTTTTGCTCTGGGCACCTCAGAAGTGGCGGTTGAGTTTTGGCCTTTTTGTATCTTGTTGCTCTTGATTTGCCCCAATTGTGCATGCCTGCAGTTACTTTTTAGCCCCTTGTAGTTTCTTGGTGTTCTGTTGCTCGAGGAGACAAGAAGACATTTGTCCAGGTGCAAGCACTGCAGCAGAGGGTCCCAGGCTCCAGCCTGTGTCACTTACTAATGTTCCATTTCTTGATCCAGGTGCTGATGGCATAAATACGTCCATTGTGTGGTCATTCATAAACGCTACACTTACAATTTGTAGGTTATACTTCCATCAGAAAACGTCAAACAAGGAAACAAAAGAAGCAGTGGAAAGAATGCATTAAGGAATGTTAGACTAAAGGTGTAAGAAAAAGAAGCTTTGATGGATCCTGAAAGGCTCCTGAGCTGGGGGGAGGGGAGGGTTTAGGATCTGGAGCGATAGAGGGTAGACCTAGGACAGAGAGGAGAACTTTCCTGTTGTAACTGGAAAGAGGAAAACAGGAGCAGACGGGGGGCATTTTGGTGCTGAGAAATGAGGAAGTTCCTCCCTGATGGTTTCCGTTTTATCTGCCAGGTAGGAGGCAGGAGGCAAGGCCGTCTCAGGGTGGGACGTGTTCAGATGTTTGAGATGAGTGGAGAAGGAAGATGGCAGCCGTTTCTATGGAGAGCAGGAGCTAGGACTGCCATGGGACAACCAGAATCCTGGATGCCCAGCCCAGATGGTAACTTGAATTCCGAGTGGAGCCACTGGCCTGCTGGGGACTTTCTGCAGGAAGGCTCATCCACTTGGGCGTAGGGAGTGCCACTGGGAGTCGAGGGCTGTGAGAACTGAGAGTATTATCAAGATGTTACTGAGATGATGAGCCATGTAATCTAAGCTGGCTCCAAGTGGAAGGAAGATGCCCAATGCATGGAGGGAAGAGATGGGTCAGGGCTGGAGTCTCCAGCAGGTCCAGAACGTTCCTCAGTGGGAGCAGTTAGGCAAAGCAAAGGAGAGGTGGTTCAAGTCAGAGAGATGGTTAGGACTTGAGCTAGTGATGTGGGCGCAGAGAGTTATGGGTCAGCAGTTATGGATAATTCTTTATCTCCCAGGAGCCACATGCCCTGCTTGGCGGCCCAGGAAATCCTAGAAAGCAGGAAGTGCGCCGAGGCAACCCAGCTCGCGAGAACAGCAGTGACAGGGAAGGGCCACAAGGTGGCAGCATCAGCCCGATGAGGCTTCCGCCTCCAGTGGTGGCCCGCCTTCTGGGCAGGCTCTTATTGCTTAATTGCCTACAGGTTTGCAGGCTTTGGAGCAATGAGTTTATGTGAGCCACCCCTCCACCCCCACCCCCCGTCCCCACTCCAAACCACCTTGGATGGAGCCCCTGACTGAGCTCAGGAGGCAGAAAGGTGACAATTTGAATCTTGGCTCTGTGGTTTATCAGCTGTGTGTCTCTGAAAAGCTCTCTCTCAGCACCCCAGGTTCCTCACATGTGAAGGTGAAAGTCGCTCAGTCGTGTCTGACTCTTTTCAATCCCATGAACTATAAGTCCATGGAATTCTCCAGGCCAGAATACTGGAGTGGGTAGCCTTTCCCTTCTCCAGGGGATCTTCCCAACCCAGGGATCAAACCCAGGTCTCCTGCGTTGCAGGTGGATGCTTTTACCAGCTGAGCCACATGGGAAGCCCAAGAATATTGGAGTTGGTCCTCATATGTAAAAGAAGCTAACTAGAGTACCAGCCTCAAAGGAGATGGTTGCTGGGGATAGGGGAAGGCAGCCAGAGCGTCCTTGAGAGCTATCAATATTACTTTTAAACCCCCCAATCCTCCTCATAGAAGGCTATTAGCTTGGGCTGATATGAGTAGGGAAACCAGGCTTGACTTCATAGGGATACCTAGACAGCGTCTAAGCCTAAGCCCAGGTTCATACGGCCCCAGTTTGTCCACCACACCAGGAGACGTCCCCAGCCAGTCCTCGTCATGCCATCGCAGCTCCCCAGAGCCAGAAGCAAGTCCCTTTGTAATGCTGAGATAGCTTCTGTTCAATTGTCAGGACTTTCAGAGTATTTCCAAGCCAAGGTGTGGCAGGATGCTTTACTCTGAGAATTGTAAATTATCAACCCAGTGAAGAGCGCTTGGGATGTTTTGAATTTTCATTTGTTCTTTCTTCTTTCTTCCTCTCTCTCCCTTCTCTTCCCTTGCTCTCCTCCTTCTCTTTTTTACTCTCCCTCTCTTCCTCCGTCCTCTCCCCACTTCTCTCTTCTTCATGTGCATTTCAGAACAGTGGTGACGCCCAGTAGCTGTGCAGCACTGCACCATTTACAAATATTTCCCTGACATTCTCTGCCTACCCGCAAACAGGCATCAACTCCGCCCAGTTGAAATGCCTGAACTCATCTCCACCCCGGACACAGAGTAAATGGCCCTCAGGCAGGAAAGTGTTGCTTCCATTCCCGTGCATGCCTGCTAAGTCACTTCAGTCATGTCTGACTCTTTGCAACCCTATGGACTGTAGTCCACCAGGCTCCTCTGTCCACTAAATTCTTCAGGCAAGAATACTGGAATGAGTCGCCATGCCCTCCTCCAGGGGATCTTCCCAACCCAGGGATCGAACCCGAGTCTCCTGCATTGGCAGGCGGGTTCTTACCTCTAGCACCACCTATCAAAAGGGGCCTCCACAGCCAGTCCACAACATCCGGCCAAACCAATCACCATGGCCTGCCCACGTATTCCCATCCCCTTGGTCCTGAAATCAGTCTGCCCTCAAGTCGGCTGTAGGTTGCAGGGCTTCTGACGTCCTCTGCCCCTTCTGGCCTGTCCCCCGGGGAGAGTGCAAGCTCCTCCCAAGCAAGACCCCAGCCCTTTCCACCCTTGGCTCTTTGCACTGTTTTTACTCTCTCAACACTTCTGACAACAGATGCGGTGGGTTTCTTTTTTACATGTATACTCCAACAAATTCTCCAACTCTCTGGACACCAGCTGGGGACCCAACAATTCAATTCTGACAGTATCTGGAGCTACAGATCCCATACATTGAAGGGTCCCACAAGGCTGCCCCTACTTCAACTTCAGACTCCAGCCGTAGGTATAGAGTACCCAGGGTGCCCAGACTTTTGTCCAACTTGGTGACAAAATCAGGGGTTCCCACACACTCCCTCCAGTTTCAATAATTTGCTAGGATGGCCTACAGAATTCAGGAAAAAACTTACTATCACTGGCTTATTTTATATAAAGGGTACAAAATGAACAAGGTACCAGGTCCCAAGTTTCTGTCCCCATGGAGTTGGGGTGTGCCACCCTCCCTGAAGGTGGATGTGTTTGCCAACCCAGAAGCTCTCTGAACTTGATCATTTAGGGGTTTTATGGAGGTTCATTATGTAGGCATGGTTAATTAACTCATTGGTCATGGATGGTTAGGTCATCACCAGCTCCTCTCCCCTCCCTGGAGGCAGGGCATGGAGCTGAAAGTTCCAACCTTCTAATCCCCAGGGTGGGTTCCACCAGCCCTCAACCAGAAGCTATCTGGGGCCCACCACGCCCACCTCATTAGCATAAATTCAGGTGTGGCTTAAATGGGCTTGAATAACAAAAAAAATCACCCCCATCACTCAGGAAATTCTATGGGTTTTAGAAACATTCTATCAGGAACCAGGGACCAGATCCCATATTTCTGATCCTAACACACCACAGGCCCCACCGCAGGGCCTGGCACATGGTAGGTCTGCTTAATGAAGGACGCACAGTATTCTGCCAGCCTCACCATGAAACAAGGCTGCCACCTCCCCGCGGCCCTGAGAGCACCCAGCGCTGACCCACCACTGTGGGGTCAGGGGACTCTCAACAGTTTTAGAACCAGACAGAGCTAGCGTTACATCACACTTCCGTCGGGGCTTCCCACAAGCCCAGCTTTCTCAGGTCCGTGAGAGGGGCACAGGGCAACTCCGGCCCCTCCGGGCATGTGACAATAACGAGCGTAGACGTCAGGTCAAAGCAGAGAGACGGTGACTGCCTCGGGCGGTAATTTAGACAGGAAGTTCTGGCGGCCGGTGGGAGGGCCTGGTAGGGTCGGAGTGGTCCTGGGGACTAGCTTACTCCTCTGCCTCAGCTAGTGAGCTTCTGGAAGGCGCTGGCTCCCGGGAGGGTTCCCGCGGGTGCGGGGAACAGTAGGGGATCAGAGAGGTGCAGGTGCGACTCCGCCGCTGCCTGGGCGGGGGCGGGGGTGCGGCGGGTGGAGAGCTCTTCGGGTCCTGGGGAGCAGGGCTCTGGGAGCTGACGGGGTGGTCGGGCTCCACGGTGGGGAAGCAGCGGCGGAAGCACCGGGAGCCGCCTCACTGCGCACTTGCGCGCTAGCCTGGGCGGTGCACCTGGCGGCCGGAGCCTCACTCCCTCCACCTGTGAAATGGGCGCGTGCCCACAGCATGCCGCCCGCGTAACTGCGCGCGGAGCCGCGAAAGGAGACCCGTTTGCAAACCCGGAAGCGCCGGCGGGGGTGGGGCAGGGGGCGGGGCCTGGAGGCGGAGCCCGGCCTCAGGGCCGGCCGAGCCCCGAGTCGCAGTGGCCGCGGCAGCCGGGGAGGCAGCGGCGGTGGCGGCGAGCGACGGCGACAGTAAGTGCGGGCCGGCGGTCGGGCGCGGGCCTGGCCCCAGCCCAGCTCTTCAGGCTCCTGGTGGCTCCCCGGGCTCTCGCTGGGGGCGGCCTCCCCCCTCCCCAACCCCGCGGCCCTCCCGGGGGTGCTCCCCTGGAGCCTCAGAACCCCGACCCAGCCTCCAGCTCGGTGCGACGCCTCTCGCTCTGACCCCCCTTCCCCGGCGTCCATTCCCTTCCTTCCTTGCTCTCGCCTCTCACTTTCCTCTCACGTTCCCTCCTCCTGGGTCTGCGTTCTCCTCCAGATTCTCTTCCCGCCCCCTCATGAACTTCCTGAGATCGGACCTCACCGTTTGGATGTGGAGGGCCTGGGTATGGACAAGTTAGCCCAAAGTATCCAGAAGGTGGCTGAGAGCCCAAATTGGGGCGCCTGAGTCTGGGGGTGTCCCCGACCTCAAGGCAAATTCTGCCGTGGCCTCTGCCTGGCGCCCTGTGTTTCCCACAGTGCTTTCCCATAGGGTAGCCTCCCCAGCCCCTTGCCCCCATTTCACAGGTGAGGAAATCGAGGCACAAAGGCGAGATTGACTTAAGAGTCAGTCAAAAACTTCCTGGGAACCAGCGCCCAGACCTGAAAGATGGTCTGCGGTGGCCCCAGGCCCGACGAGTTTCTGCTGCGTTGAGCAGGGTCTACCCCTTGCCCCAAGTCAACCAGGACAGGAGCAGGGCTGAGCGCTGCGGATTCCTACAGGTGCCTGAGGAACACACCCCAGGCATCGCCAGCCCGGCCCCGGGGATGCCAGGACTCTTCCTTGCCTTTCTTCTTTTTTAATCCAAAGCCAGCAGCTAGCTTTCATAAAGAGTAATAAGACTTTGCTCACTCCAGTGCCCCAGCCTGTGACCTGAGTGAGAGAAAATTCCTGGCTCTTTCAGAAGCTTGGTCAAGGCCGAATGGTCCTGGACAAATAGGCCCCTGGAGCTGAGAATGGACTCCAGCCGAGTGTGGCCTGAGTGACTGAACGTTAGCCCCGGCACCTACCCCTGGAGTTTGAGCATCTGGAAAGGACCACTTGCCCATTGTCTGTTGTCCTATATGGGTCATAATTTTTACATTTTTAAACACTAATATAGAAACTGTATGTGTGTATGTGCACGTGTGTGTGCACGCATGGCCATGCTGTCTGGTTAGTTTGTTAGTGCTGAGCTCCCTGTGAACCAAAGCTGGGAAAAGGCTCTGCTCAACCAGGGGAGTTTAAAATAGACTTGCTGACACAGATGCTCTGGGCTTCCGGCCGCCTCCTGCCTGCCTGCTGCAGGGTACGTGCTGCCCCAGTAGGGGTACATATCCTGGCTGTTCAGAACCCATTCATTCAGCAGGTACTGATAAGGGTGCCCTGCAGTGCTGCCTTCGCCTCGGTTCACAGCTCACTGACCAGGAATTCTTCCAGAAGGTCTGTACTTGGAGCCAGTAGACAAGAATGCACATTGCCAACCACCTTCCTCCCAGGGAGGCCAAGGAATCCACATGGCCCTCAGACTGATTGGCTGAGTAACCTCACTTTTCCCATTTGTTAGCTGCATGACTTTGGGCAAATTACTCAACCTCTCTGAGCCTCACTCTTCGCCTATGAAATGGGTCTTAGAGTAGCACCTAACATATTGGGCTGTTGTCAGCCTCAAGTGCCAGGTACAGACCTGAACATGCCCCAGTGCTGGATTTAACTATTGGGAATTCTCACTGTTTGAATGTGGGACAAATCAATGTGGGACAAACTTTACATCCTCGTTCTTTGCATCTGATAAAAAGGAAGCAATAATTCCTGCCTAATTCTGAGAAATACTGTGCGGCTCTCCTGAAATAGCAGATAAGGCCCTATACTATACCTCTGTGACAGTGTTCGCATTTCTCCTGGTCTGGCTTAATGCTGAGTTAAGGCTCAGCCTCCTATGTGAGCCTAGATGCACTGATTTATTTATTGCAGAAGGGACTACAGACTGTCCCATCCTCAGTTTTATGGAAATTTTTCCCATTTATCAAGCTGCTGACACAGCCTAGGTGCTATATAGAGCATAGAAGTAGGCATGCTACCTTGCAGCCAAACTCCACAGCCAGCCAGCCAGCTGACAAGCCCAGGATGGCAGGGAAGATGCTGACACTTATCAGCATTGCCAGCCAGTTGCAATTTACAATACCATTGTAAAAAGGCTTCCCCGGGTTTGCAGATGGGGAAAGTGAGGCTCAGAACTTGGTGCCTTGCCCGAGGCCGTGTACACAATTGTTACTGGCAACCCAGAATCTTTAGTTTGTTTTAGCTGCTACTGCAGATGGGGAGTTGCTGTCTCGTGGTGGGATGTAGTGAACAGAGGTGGGGGCCCAGGCAGGAGCTGCAAACCCAGGCTTGGCCATTTGCCTGGTCTGTGACCTGTTCTTTGGACCTCAGTTTTCCCACAGTGAAATGAGGGAGTGGACTATTAGGTGTTTCAAACCAGCTTCTGGGGGCAGCTCTAGACACTATGAGGTTTACTTTTTTTAATGTTATTTGAATGCCTTTATTTTTATTTATAGTTTTTATTTTTGAACAGACAATACACTCACAAAGTTCAAAATTCAAGAGGCACAAAAGAACATGCAGTGAAGTCCCCAGCCTCGCTCCTCAGAGGCAACCACTGTTTGAAATTCCTTGTGTATCCTTCCAGAGGGTATACTTACATATGTGTGTATCTCCCCTCCTCACCGACCTGATCTGTGCTTCTTATGTACAGATAGTACCATATTCTACACAATTTCCTCCTCCTTAATTTTCTCCCACAAAGTTGAAAAGAGTTTAGAGAGCATTCTTGGCTCATCGAGGGGCCTAATTCTTTTTGTTGTGGCTGCTTAGAAATTTGAATGCCTTGAGACCAGGTTTGGCCTTCTGGACTGACTGCTACAGGCCCCACTATGCCACATTGCCTTACTCCCAGCCAACCTGTCTGCTACCATGTGGCCTCTGTATAGTTTGGGGGCATCCTGAGGTCACTTACAATGCTGACGTCTTGTCTTTGCCCCTAATAATTAAACCTGGAGCTCTCTAATCACACTTTGGTGACTCCACAGATCCCCAGGTAGGGGCAGAATCAGCTCTGTAAGATGGGTGAGTCTCCAGCTGTACCTGATCTCAGCTTCTGATCACCCTCCCTGTCTCTCCGCTCCAACAGTGGCCATCATCTCAGAAGATGACTTTCGTCATACCTCCAATTCCACCTACAGAACTGCAAGCAGCTCCCTCCAAGCTGACCAAGAAGCACTGCTTGAGAAGCTGCTGGACTGCCCGCCACCCAGCCTGCAGAGGCCCGAGGACCGCTACAACGGTACCTACATCATCTTCTTCAGCTTGGGCATCGGCAGCCTGCTGCCATGGAACTTCTTTGTCACGGCCCAGGAGTACTGGATATTCAAACTCAGCAACTGCTCCAGCCCAGCCACTGGGGAGGAGCCTAAGGACTCAGACATCCTGGTAAGGCGAGCTTCTCCCAGGGGGTTGGAGGTTAGTGGGGAACAAGCTTCCTGGAAGGGACAAAGGCTGAGTTCACTTGGGTACACCTTTCCAGGAAGGCTTGTTGCATGTTGCGAGTATGGATGCAAGTTGGGAGGCTGTGTAGAGTGTAGTACGTAGACGGAATTCATTTCAGCCCTAAGACATGCTCTGTGTTATGTATGAGGCCTTTTGTTTCGCATGGCAGGATAACATGGAATTGGATAAGACACAGTCCCAGCCTTCACATTGCTTAGTATTTAACTTGGGGAGGAGATGCAAATGATGAGTCTGTGTAGTGTGGTATAGTAATTGACCCCAAAATCCTGAGTCTATGCCTCCATGGGTTTGAAAGGGTGACTCTAATAGCATCAAGTTCAGCTATGACTTGCAGAAAATTCCAAAAGAGCAGTGGCTACCACAAGATGGAAGGAAGGTCATTTTCTCTCATGTGCAAGCCTGGAGGGGCCAGCCCAATGCTGGCATGATATTCCATGTTGTCAGGAACCTAGCTGCTCCACCATCTGTAGCTTCCATGTTCAAGATCACTTCATAGCCCAAGATGGCTGTAGGAGTTCTTGCCATTACATCACATAGGAAGAGGAGGAGAGGCGTAAGAACATAAACACTCTGGGAATTAAGCACATGGCTTCTGCTCATATTGTATTGGCCATAACGCAGTCATGTGACCACATGCACCTCAAAGGAGGCTGGGAAATATAGTCTTTAAGCATAGTCTTTATTCCAGAGAACCATGTACCCAGCTCAGATGAGAGTTTGTGTAGTTGTGGAAGACAGGGGCAATCGAAGAATGGGGATAAGTAGTCTTGTCATAAAGGGAGAGATCTCTGCAACTTAGAAGAATGGGGAGGAGACATTCCAGGTGGAAGGCAAAGTCTGAGCTATGGTAGGATGGGAGGAAAGTTCAGTCGTCTCTGAGGAACAGGGAACCGTCTAGTTTTCCCGAATGTGGGGCACCCACACACATAAGAGACAGATAAGGCTTGATTTTATTGCCTCGGCCTTGAAGTCCTTGCTCGGGACTTGAATGTCAAGGTGAGGAGTCTCAGTTTGGTTGGCAGTGGCATCAGGTCTACCCTTGCCACCTGGGGCTGCTCACTTTGTGGGCTGACTTTTCCCTCAAACAGGGCAAGTGTTAAAGAAAAAATAATTCTGCCACTTGTTAAAGCAGTAGGGAAGCCTTTACTCAAGACTGTTGCAGTAAGGGAGAGAGACTGGGCTCACCTACTGCAAGGACCGGAGAAGGCAATGGCACCCCACTCCAGTTCTCTTGCCTGGAAAATCCCATGGATGGAGGAGCCTGGTGGGCTGCAGTCCATGGCGTCGCTAAGAGTTGGACAAGACTGGGTGACTTCACTTTCACTTTTCACTTTCATGCATTGGAGAAGGAAATGGCAACCCACTCCAGTATTCTTGCCTGGAGAATCCCAGGGATGGGGGAGCCTGGTGGGCGGCCATCTATGGGGTCGCACAGAGTCAGACACGACTAAAGCGACTTAGCAGCAGCACTGCAAGGACAAGAGGGGATTTATGGCCAGGGAGCAAAGCGAGAGGTCAATGGATGGAAAATTCCTAAGAGGAGCTGTCAAGGATAGGGTTTTTTTTTTTTTCTCTCATAAATTAATGTTTTATTATACTTTGGTTTAGTATAAAAATTGTCAGTAACCTTACTTGGGAAATAGCCAGAGCATTTGAGAATTCTTTTAAAAATTTATTTTATTGAAGTATGGTTGAAAGAGCCTCAGTTTCCACAACTGATCCAGAGCAGTGTCTGTTCTCTCTTGAAAGCTCATGGATGGGGGAAGTAGGGTGTCTCTGAAGGCAAGCCAGACTGGGGCTTGCCAGCTGCCACCTGTCGCCTCTAGGGCTGCCCCAGGGAACAGGAACAGGATACCCTAGCTGACCCAGCCATACCCCTCAACTGGCCTGGGAGTTGGCTCACCAACCCTCTTCTGAAAGTACATTTGAGATCCCTGACCTAACCCCGTGGAACTTTCGATGAGTCTGACATTAACTGAGGCTTCCCTCTTGTCTGACTGGAAGGGCTTTTCCAGTTACATGGTCACCCAGGGAGCTTTTTCAAAAATTCCAGTCTGGGCTCCTCCCCCTGACATTCTGATTGAATCAGGCAGAGATGAAGTGGACATGGGAATTTTAAGACTTCACGTCTCCTCCTCCAGCCCCAGCCCCTAGATTCTGACACCCTGCGAGTGCCTCTCTCTGTTAACTGAGGAATTCATAGATGCTTCTAGGGACCAGAGCAGCCAGTATAAACTCATTTCGCTGCTGAAGGGCTGTCACAGGAATATAATGTAGTAATTTAGAGCGTCCTGCTCTAGGTGTGGTCTTGGAACCAGGCTTCACTGGGAGCGTGTTCGTGAGGCAGTCTCAAGCCCCTGGACTGGCTGAGTCAGGAGTTGCTAACATGCCACCCTGGTGACTGGCAGGCATGGTGGAGCTAGGGCAGGGCTTCTAGAAACAGACTGTGTGGGTTCAAACCCTACCTCTGCTCTTAGCTCCCTGGCGTCTCAGTGCTCATCTTGCAGTATGTAACAGGAGGATTATACCCCCACCAGCTTCTTAGGGTTGTTATGAGGATTAAGTAAATTAACATGCACACACAGCACTTAGAGTCTGGTACCACTGCTGTGAGTGCCGTATAAACATTATTATTATTATCATTCGAGCGATGGGGCCCACACTCTGAGCTGCATGTGGCCCTGGTGTATTTCCAGACGGCTGGCTTAGCCGGGGTGCTTTATGATCCACTTTTGTTTACCAGTGACTCAAGCGTCCCAGCTTTCTGCCAGCCTCGGTAAATCAGCCAGCCCACTTGGGCTTCATCCAGAAGATCCCCGTCTGCCTGGGCCAGCACCCGGCCTCGGGCAGCCCCCAGGGCTGGTTCCATGTGCACCTGTCCCGCCTCCCCCTCTGCCTGGTGGCCCGGGTGGGGAGGACATGCAGTCCCATGTCTGGGAGCCTGCCCTTGCCCGGTGGCCGTGTGCCGTGAGCCGCTCTGGCTGCAAGGCAGTCCTTTCCCAGCTGCAGGCACTTAGCATTCCAGGCCCTGCTACTGTGCTTTATTGCCTCTTTCCAAGTGCTGGCAGGTGCAGATGCAGTACCAGCGGCTGCCCGGAGCTCCTGGCTCCTGGCATCAGAGATGAGAGACCTGTCACCCTTCGATTCATGGGCCGGGTTTGGGAAGCAAGCATGCTGGGGTGTTTCTGCATTTTGTGGACCATTTTTCTTTGCCTAATTCCTCATTTCTGCCACCCTCCTCCCCAGTTCTTTTCCCCTCTCTTCCTGATTTCCCTGTGAGAGGTGATTGGTCTGTGCTGTCACCTGAGGGCTACATCTTGGGGAGGGAGCCGGAAGAGTCAGACATCCGCCTTCAGCCGCCCCTGCAGCTCAGTTAGCTGTGGGTCTGGCTGTTGTGTTTTCTCTGTACTTTCTTTTGTATTTCCCAGGGATGGATACCTTTGGGTGGGGAGTTTGACTCTATAGGAATTTTGCACAGACTGCCTCCCCCCCCAACCCCCACTACCCAAATTATGTACTTTCAAGGTCACCTGCCTTCTCAGGCTCATTTCCTTCGGCCTGGAGCAGCCTTGGGATGGTTTAGAAAGCTTTCTGCTCACCTGTCCCCTTGTCTCCATTTTCTGGAATAAGAACTTTGAATAAACTCACCACAAGAATGTGGGCCCAGAGCCAAAAAAAATTAGAGCGTAAACAAGGAAGAATTGACAGGAAAATCTGATGCAGGGGGAACCACGATGACTGCCATATTCTGAGCCCGACTATAGGCCCACCATGCTGGCAAGGGTGTTAAACACGGTGTCTCTTGTTAACCCTGTTTGTTTGTTTTTTTTTTTCCAGACAAAAAAGCTAAAGGCTCAAAGAGGTTCGATAGCCTGCCCCTAATCAGATAGCTAGAAGGGTTGTAAACAATTTTACGGAGAACTTAGGTGGATGGATGACTGCAACATTTGTCATGTTCAGAGGGTGGTGCAGAGGGGACTGTTGTGGAGACAGGGGCCGACCCACACCTGGATTGGGCCAAACCCTGTCTTTCTTCCTATGGAGAGCCTGACTCTGGTCTGGTCTCCTTTCTACCCAGGAAGCCCAGGGCCCTTAGCTCTACTCCTGGATTCTGGACCCAGTTTCCAAGGTGTCAGCTGATCCCTCCCCAACCCCCCACTTTCTCCACCCCGGCCCCAGTCCTCCCTTGGCTCTGGGGTTTTTAAACCATCCCTGATCCTGTGGGGCCTTCTTGCCCTCCCCTCGGCCTTTCCTGCAAGCCTGTAGACTGCTGCTTGGCCAGGGACTGTCCGTCGGCCACACACCCCCTTTCTGACACAGAGAGGACAGTGGTGACGTTTTCCCCTGGTCATTCTCTGTCACGAGGCTGCCATGGCCCCTCCCCACACACCCAGGGCTCCTTTCTGAGAGGGCTGTGGACACGGCCAGGTCATAGGTGGGACCCACAGTCTGAGTTGGTGTCAGCAGGGCCAGAACCCGGGCCTGGCAATCTATAGCTGTCCCATCCATCAGCTGACCAGAGGGGGTCCCAGTGGCCCAGTCCTAAGGAGTGGAGGCAGGAGGCGGGTGCATCTCTGACTCTTGGGAACCTCCCCTGCTGCCAGCCGTCTGAGCTATGGGCTTCTCATCGGCATCCCCAGCCTCCAGTGCACTTCCCCCTCAGGCCCTCACCCCACAGCTGCTGGTCCTGACCACTTATTCTGGGGAGCCATGCTCTCAGCACTTTGCATTAGCTTGTTTGACCCCACTGCACCCTGTGAGGTGGGAAGTGTTGTCTTCCATGGTGACAGCACACTTTTCACAGACCGTTCGCTCCTCAGGGGTAGTGAAATCAGGCCTCTGACTGTATGTCCCTGTGTTCCCAGCAAAGAGTTGCACATGATAAATATTCGTTGCATTAGTTATTATACGACTGGGGAGGAAAGCCTCGTGACCCCAGTCCAAAAGAGGGCTTTGCAAGGGAGCAGAAGGTCTGGAGGTCACAGTGGTCACCACTGAAGGAGTTCTGATGTTTCAGGTGGTGGGCAGAGACATGAAGTGGGGTTCCTGCCTCGGGAAGGGACCCAGGTTGATCTGATTTAGCAGGTGGGGATCTTGAGCATCTTCCCACTTATGGTAGCTTTGTCCTCACCCAACCCCTCAGCCCCACCCAGCGGGGCAGGATAGCATGACTGGGGAGCTATTCTTACAGCTAAGGGCAGGCATCCCAGTCCAGGGAGGAGGGTTCAGAGCAACCAGGATGAACTAGTTTAGAGAAGGACACATTATCAGATGCCTTGGTTATGACTTGTTGGTTTTACAGAGTCCCCACCACGCAGCCTGTGCCCGGCACCAGTGGACCCACCATCTTACTAATATTTCGTCTGCAGGATGACCTGGTGAGTTAGGTGCTAGGCCCAGTTTTCAGATGGAGAAGCTGAGGCTCACAGATTTGGAGCTAGTGACCCAACGTCACTGACTCCCAAGTGACAGAACTGGGCTATGGACCAGTCTGGAAGTTAGCAAGAGCCTGTGCTGGTAAGCAACATGCTCTGGACTCTCCATCTCCCCTGGTGTCCTCGGTTCTGGCTCCCCACTAGAATCACCCAGTGAGCTGTGAAACCTACCTGCCTGCCCCACCCATCCAATTCTGGTAACACTGAAGGAGGGGCCTGGACACAAGTATTCTAAAGCTTTCTGGGTGAGGCTAAATGTGCAGCCACATGATCTAAGAGAAGGGTTACCAGGTGGGGGTAAGGAGCAGCCTCCACCAGATCATCCATCAGACAGGCTTAGGCTACCTCATGAGAGATGTAAGTGAGCCCTCTGAAAGGACCTCCTACAGTGCAGGTTGTCAAAGCTGGCAGTGGAGGGGAGGATGAAAGTAGGCTCCCTGCTGGAAGTCCAAGGAATGGCTTTCCTTGACCTGGGCTTCTTCAGAGAGAGTGGGGTCCTCACTGGGACCCTTCCAAACAGAAATGATGGTGCTGAAAGCTCAGCTTCTATGCACCGGTGCTGAATCAAATCTGGGAGACAGAGTTTGGGGTGAAGTAGAGAAGAATAGCTTTGTTGCTTTGCCGGGCAAAGGGAGACACAGCAGGCTCCTGCCCAAAATATTATGTGTCCCTACATGGGAGGATTTGGTGAGGAGTTTTATAGCAATAGTTCAAGAGTGGGGTTGCTGATAAGAGGAGTGTGTGTGTGTGCAGGGCCTGCACGCCTTTAATCTGGCCTCAGGTCGTCTTCTGTGCAGTGAAGAATGCTAATTCCATTTGTTGGGGGTTTTGATTCTGTAAAGATCTCAGAGATATTGTGTATCCCATGAGGTGGAACCAGAACCCAGCCCCAAGGCTGCACTGTTTTTTCTTGGCTGCCCTTCCCTTATCTCTGTATAGCTTCCCAGATTAGCAGCTGCTGGAATCTGCCCTTTGGAAGCTGGAGTCTGTTCCCTGCAAGAAGAAAGGACAGAAAGGCTCCCGTGCTCAGAAGCCCTGCAGGGTCCTGCTCAGTTTCACTGAACGGGAGTTCTGGTATTCCTTTGACCTAAACACTTCAGGCTCGATTAATTCCTCAGCATGCCTCTGCCGTTCCCCCAGGGCCTGACAACCTGGGGAAGAGGCTTCAGCCCTTCCTCCGGTCACGCGCTTAGCCACCCTCCTCTTACTCCTCACTTGCCAGCCTCCTGGAAGAGGAGCAGTAGGGCCGACTGGGTCCTGAGGTGGACGTCCTAGCACCTGGGGTGACACGGGCAAGAGCAGGGGGGCCATGAGGCTGGAGGCCCACCGTTCAGTGGAGGTGGTCCTGGTCTCCCCTCTCCTGCGCGGCTGCCTCTGTGAGGACCAGCCAGTGGGCTGTGACCTGCTCCTGGAGTTTCAGAGCCACGGGTCATTTCTTCGGTAAATGCTCAGTGCCTGGGAGGAAGCTGGGTCTGTCTGTCCCCTGCAGGGGAGTTGGGAGGAGCCCAGGAGGGTGACAGGACTTTATTCAGCTCCAGTTTTAGTGGTGCCCTCCCTCACTATGTGGCTTGGGGTCAGGCTCTGTGGCTTCTGGGTCTTTTGCACGCAGACCCACCTGCAGTCTCTACAGAGTGCTCAGGATATTATTGCTGGGAGGGAAGCCTGGTATTTACTGAGCATCTCCTGTGAGGCATCTGCAGTGTGCGAACTGGGCCAAATCCTTATAATATTCACCACCTTTACCAAACTCTCACCCTGTGCCAGCCACTGCACTAACAGCCCTGGTTTGTTTATTAATTCCATGAGATTTATTAAACAACCTACTGTGTGCCAGAGGTTTTCTTTATCTCTCTTGGTCGTTATAGCCCTCAGGGTATTATTATGCCCATTTTACAGAGAAGGAAACCAAGGCTCGAAAAATACAAGTGATTTGTTCCCAAGCACAGTCAGTGACAACTGTTACTCAAGCCAGGCCATCTGAACCTGCGTTGTCCGTGCCCTCATTTCCTGTGCCCCAAAGCTGCCTTTCTGATCTTGGGTCGCCTCGGCCTGCAGTGGCTTGAAGCAGGGCTTGGGTTCCCAGGTAGGGATTGAGGCTGGCTCATGGGGGTGAGAGCACCAGATCCTAGCCACTAGACCAGTGGTCAGTGACAAGGGCCCAGCCCCTTCACCTTTGCAGAAAAGAATTTCCACAAAGTTGGAAAGTAGTGAAGGAAGTGAAGAGTTTATTAGGGGAAGAAAGAGTACACAGTACATGTGGGTAGACACATGGGCAGACTCAGAGAGAGAGAGAGTCCCAGAGTCGCACCCTGGTGGCAGTTTGAATTACTTTAATGGGGCATTTCTTCTGGGTGTCCTTTGGCCAGTCATTTTGGTTTGCCTGGTTCACAGTCCATATTTGGGCTTCCCTGGCGGCTCAGACAGTAAAGCGTCTGTCTACAATGCGGGAGACCTGGGTTCGATCCCTGGGTCGGGAAGATTCCCTGGTGAAGGAAATGGCAACTCACTCCAGTATTCTTGCCTAGAAAATCCCATGGATGGAGGAGCCCGGTGCAGGCTACTGTCTGTGGGGTTGTAAAGAGTCGGACCCAACTGAGCGACTTCACTTTCACTTTCAGTCCATATTTGGTATATCTCAGGATCATCACATGTGTGTGCACGCCTCTCTTAGCCAAGATGGATTCTATCGAAAAGGTTGTGGGTAGCTTAGCATCAGTAGATATCATTCCCCTTTAGACCTCCAAGGAGCCTTTCTGTGCCTGTGTGGTCAGGAAGGTACCCTGACTTCAAGAATAAGAAATATGTGGCCTGGTCCAGCCTCCTCCCTTAATTGTCCTGCCCTGTCTTGGAGCTTCGGTCCTCAGGGAATGAATCCCTTATCACTTTACCCCGGGGGTGGGGGTGGGGGAGGGCCCATCTGCCTCCTGCCTCATTTCCAGATGTTTTCAGACTGCTTTTGACCCCAGTGCACGTCTCACCTGGCAGAACCTACCTGTCTGTAAGGGAAACAGCGCTTCACGAAGCAGCATCTACACTTTTAAAAGAAGATCTCTGATTGTAGTTTTCAAAGAGGAGCAAGAGATCATGGGGCTGATTTTATAAATGGCTTATAAGCCACCCAGGCTGAAGATGGAGAGTTTGCTTTGGGATTTAACCTTTGGTACGAGCCCATGATGGCCTTGGGGAGCAGTGATGTGGGGGAGGGGCAGAAGCTGGACCTGAGGCGGTGGGGGAGAGGATGGGGGAGGAACTGGGGAGACTGCACACCTGGGAAATACCTCGAGGTGTTCTACTCTGAAACTTTCTCCCTTTGGAAGTTTGGAGCGGGAGTTACAGGGGGACATGTGGTCAGGAGGGTATGGATTTCTCTGGGTTTGTTTTGTTTTTAATGCAGGGGAAATGGCAGGCAGTGTGTATGCTTGTGTGAGTGGGCCAAGTGGAGGGGGGACCATGGGTGCTGAGGAAGATGAGGAAGCAGAGCTGGGTGAGGTCCGCAAGCAGATAAGGCCTGTGCTCAGAGCACAGTGGAGGGGTCCCAGCCAAGCCCACAGATGATTCATCCTCAGGAACAGGAGAGAAGGCAGCCAAAGAGAAAATGAAATAAAATTTTGGTCCTGACCTATTAAGTGGATTTCATATCCGTCAAGGGGTTGCAACCTGTTATTTGAAGAGCCCTTCACCTGTTTGCCTGTGACCTCACAGTCAACCATAAGGATGCATTTTCCCCAGAGAGAAGGAAAGTGAAGCGGTAAGTGACGTGCTGATGCCATAGGGCTGTGAAGACAAGGGTAGGGACTATAACCCAGGGATACCTGAGGCTGCGTTAGATTTTCTGGGGCGCTTCGGCAGACACTCAGATTCTCAGGCTCCACCCTGCTGGCTGCCTCTCCCGGGCGGGCCAGGTGCTCCTGACCTAGCCAGCTGGCAGGGGGCTGGGCATCCAGGTCTCCTCTGTGCCACACGCTGTTCCTTGAGAAGCTTGCGCCTCTCTGGATGTAGATAGATCATGGCCCTCCTGCCGTCTACTCCTAGCGCAACTCACATCTGTATTAAGGCAGGATTTTGCCTGAGCCCTGTCATCCCAGAAAAGGAGACAGTAGGGGCAGTCTGGGGGTCAGGCAGAATGGGAGGGGGGCTCCAGGCTTCTTGCGCAGGGCATGGGCGAGTGGTTGCCAGGCAGAGGGCAGGTCCCTCCCCTCGCACTGCCCAACAGCCTGGGCAAACATGGATGGCTGCTCTAAACCATTTTTTAAAATTAGAACCAAAGTGAGTCATTTTTTTTATTCCCTTGTCCACCCTCTGATTCTAACTGCAGACCCAGCCAGCATGCCATTCCCAATAAATATACTGTGATGGCTTTTTCTTCTGTTTTTAGCTCTTGCTGTGTCCTGCAGAGGGAGAGAAAAAGCCTAGCCTGAGATGCCGTCACTCGTGCCTTCGATGGCCTCGACTTCTCTTTTTGTTTTCTCCCCATGTGCTCAGGGCCCCTCTCCACACCGGCACCTTGCACCCTGGCCCTCCCAAGCTATTGATCACTACCCCTCGGTTTTATTCCTTCCCTCTTTCGTCCTTAGAATCTAGAGGCGATTTCCTCGACAAATTCGAGGGCTTTGAGTCTCCTTAATGTGATTGATCATCCCAAGGATCCAGAGAGCAGAAACAGACTGCAGTCGTTGTGGGCGCCTTTGTTACAGGGCCGTCACCTGGGAGGGGCATGTGGTGGCGGCAAGGACTGGGGGGTGGTCCTCTTGGGAGTCCTGTCTGTGTCTACACTTGTGTGTGCACACATCTGAGGTGTGTAGCAGCCTATGGTTTCTGCCCACATGGACCTCAAAAAGAGAAACAGGCTCCCTGTAGAGGAGAGGTCATGTTGGGTGAGGAATTGCAACCTAGGCTGCTAAGGACTCCCTCCTCCTGGTGGTTCTCCTGGGTTTCCTTCTACAGAGAGAGTCTGGAGCACTGCCACACCACCTCCACGTTACACACATGCCGCAGGGCCTGGTCCCTGCCCTCAGCGGTCAGCCCTGGGGGCCGATGCACGTCAGCCCTCTGGGAGCTGCAGAAACTGAGGGTAGATGGGGAGTTTCCTTGAAAGACCTCTTCCTCCTCGCCCTGGCCACATGGTCAGGCAGCAGATGAGGAGGGACAGGCTGGCCAAGCAACATCAGGGGCCGAGCCCCAAATCAGCTCTCACCCCGTGGAGACTGTGCGTGGACTTATAGGCTTCCAGTTTCTCTGACCTTTTGTTCTGTCTGTTTCTGAGCCCTTTCCCTGCCGACTAAGGTTCTAGCCTGACGGTGTGTGGTGGTGGTGGATTGATGAGTCACGAAGTCGTGTCCGATCTTGCCACCCCATGGACCGTAGCCCGCCAGGCTCCTCCGTCCATGGGATCTTCCAGGCAGAAATTTTGGAGCGAGGGTGTATAGGTAGCACATAAAGGATGAAGATCCCAGGCCTGCTTGCCCCTGGTCAGGGACCAGGTGAAGGTGAAGGGGGGCGGGGAGCAGAGTGGAAGGTTGGCAGAAGTGATGTTGCCATTTACCCTGCTCACCCTGCCTGGTGGAAGGACCTGGGGTTCAGGAGGGCTGGGTTGTTTCTGACTCTTTGTCGAATTTGCTGGGTGACTTAGGGCTCTTGTTTCCTTAAGAAACTAGATTGAGGCTGGCAAACTTTTTGCAAAGGGCTAGATGGTAAATATTTCAGGCTTTTTGGGCCACGGGATCTCTGTGGCAGCTGCTTGGCTCTGCCCTTGTAGAGTGAAAGCCACTGTGGATAATTCATAAACAAACAAGCATGACTTTTTCAGTATTTCCCAAAAAAAGGAAGCTGGACAGATTTGACCCCAGGCCAATCTCTTGCCAACCCCAGGACTGGCCGCTCCCTGTGGTTCTTCCTCCTACAAGTGTTCTGAGATCTGCTATAGAGGTGCCTAACTGGCTTGATTTCTCTTTATAACACTTACACTGCCTGACATATTGCCTGTTTATTTCCTTATGCGTTTGCTGACTGTCTCCTTGACCCGAACGTCAGTTCCATGAAAGCAGGAACTTGAACTAAATCCCTCTGAATCACTTCTGGGCTCAGAAAGATGAGCAGAGTGAGGAGCTGACGGATAAGTGTGTGTAGAGGACCTGTCTGTGCTGGACTCATGGGGAGAGGGCACGGGAGGAAGACCCTTGCAGGATTAGATGCCGTGGTCCAGCATTCAGGGGGCTGGACTCTCACCATGGGGTCAGTTTTGCACAGAATACACTGGAGCAGATGTCCTTCCCTGCCCAGTCGAGTTGCTGAAGCCTGAAACTGAGGGGTTACCCTTTGTCTTCCTCTGTCCTTCTACCCCCGCAGTCAGCCTACCTCTGAAACGCCTTAATCCCTCTAGTTCTTCCCTCCATGGCCTCGGCCTCGCTGGCTCCCAGGGTGTCCCCTGCCATCAGTTCTCCATGGAGGCTGCAGAAGTGGTTTCTTTAAGGCAAAATAGAGAGGCCAGGTAAGGGGACAAAGGACTGGGTCTGAGCTGTGTGACTTTGAACAAGTACCTGACCTCTCTGAGCCTCAGTGTCCTTGTCTGCAGTGTCGAGGGATTACGTACATGAAGAACACTTGAAATAGCTCTGCATGGTGGGGCTTGGTGAGTGGGTGAGTGGGTGCTGGTCCCCAACTTCTCAAAGGCTTAGAACCTCACATCCAAACTCTGGCCTCAGCCAGTTTGGTCCCCCCTTCTCTCCCTCACTCCCTGGATTCCAGAATCACCCTGGTTTTTCAGTTGTTTGAACGCACCAACCTCATTCATCCCCTCACCTTTCATAAGCTTATCCTTGGGTCTCTGTTCACATGTTACTGTCTCACTACCCTCGCCAATAGAAGTCCCCGCATTAGGCCCTGTTTTATTCCCTTACTTGGTTTTTCTTTTCATTGCATTTGTTACAATTTGCTGTCCTTTAAAAAGCTTGTTTACTCTTTTTTTCCTCCCTAACTAGAGTACCCCAGCCTCTAGCGCATGCTGGGCAAATAGAGGGTGCTCAGCCATTACCTGTTGCATAAATGAGTGGGCTCTGAACGATTGACTGCCTTTAACATTTCTTGAGTGAATGAATGAGTGGATACATGCATAGCCCCTGCCACCAGCTTCTGCCCCTCCATTCATTCCACTACCTTCTGCCAGGTGACCCTCTAGACCTAGCACTGACCATATGGTTTTGCTGTTCAGAGGCCTTCCATAGCTCCCTGCTGCTGCTGCTGCTGCTAAGTCGCTCAGTTGTGTCCGACTCTGTGCGACCCTATAGACGGCAGCCCACCAGGCTCCCCTATCCCTGGGATTCTCCAGGCAAGAACACTGGAGTGGGTTGCCATTTCCTTCTCCAGTGTGTGAAAGTGAAAAGTGAAAGTGAAGTCTCTCAGTCGTGTCCAACTCTTCGCGACCTTATGGACTGCAGTCCCAGGCTCCTCCGCCCATGGGATTTTCCAGGCAAGAGTACTGGAGTTGGCTGCCATTGCCTTCTCCATCCATAGCTCCCTAGTACCATCTGAAATAAACACCCCTCTTCAGCCTGCTACATGAGACCACCCATTATCCTTCTTCACCCCCATGTGCCATCATATAACCAAACTGGAGCTTAAAAAGGGTCAAAAGGGAGGAGACAGTGCGTGCAGAGGTCCAAGGAGGGGCCAGGAGGCCGGGCTGCATGGGGAAGAGTCCACAGCTGCTGGACTTTGAAAGGCAGACAAACACAGGACAAATGGGCTTGGATTGGGGGTGAGGAGGTGTGGGCAGAAGAAGGAGCTGAGCAAAGACATGGGTGGAGCTGGGATCTGGTGGAGTGAGCATGAGCCACAGTCAGCTGCTGGGGATATGGGGACCAGCAAATGAGGGCGCGGGGGTGAGAGTGAAAGGGAAACCAAGCAAACTTTGAGAGGAAGATAGAAAAGGAGGAGGAACCCTGGGCCTTTGGAGGGGGCTTGCCTTGAGGGCCTTTGGAGGGGGGCTTGCCTTGAGGGCCTCTGGAGGGGAGCTTGCCTTGAGGGCCTTTGGAGGGGCTTGCCTTGAGGGCCTTTGGAGGGGGGCTTGCCTTGAGGGTCTTTGGAGGGGGGCTTGCCTTGAGGGCCTTTGGAGGGGGGCTTGCCTTGAGGGCCTTTGGAGGGGGGCTTGCCTTGAGGGCCTTTGGAGGGCGGCTTGCCTTGAGGGCCTTTGGAGGGGGGCTTGCCTTGAGGGCCTTTGGTGGGGGGCTTGCCTTGAAGGTCTTTGGAGGGGGGCTTGCCTTGAGGGTCTGTGGTTGGGGAGGGTGGAGCTTGGGCTCAGGTAGGATGGCCAGCTGGCAGTGGAAAGTATTCTGGAGGCAGAAACTGATGCATGTGTGGGGCTGTCGTGGCCAGGGAACGGGCAGGGCTGTAGCGCAGGAGGGAGGAAACTAACAAGGCCCGTGGCAGAGAGAGCAGGACAGGAGGCCAGGGAGGTGGCCCATGAGTCCAGGTTGGGGGGTTCCTGTTCCTGTGGCTGCCTCACGACCCAGGAGGCGTGGAACAAGCAGGAGTTTCATCCTCAGGGTTCTAGAGGCTAGAAGTCAAAATCAAGGGGTCAGCAGGACCATGCTGCCCCTCTCCCTGCCCCCTCCCCCGACAAAGACTCTGGAAGAATCTTGCCTCTTCCAGGTTTCAGGACTCACAGTCAGCCTTGAACCTCCTTGGCCTCTGGCAGCACTGCTCTGGTCTCGGCCTCTGCGTTCCCTGGGCGCCCTCCCTGTGTGTCTGTCCAGGCGCCCTCTCCTTCTTGGAAGGACGCTAGTCCTTAGATTTAGGGCTCACTCTTATCCAGTATAAGCTCATCTTAACTAATTATATTTCTATAAGACCCTGTTTCTTTCTTTTTTTTTTTTTAGGTTTTTTATTTTTTTAACTTTAAAATCTTTAATTCTTACATGTGTTCCCAAACATGAACCCCCCTCCCACCTCCCTCCCCATAACATCTCTGTGGGTCATCCCCATTCACCAGCCCCAAGCATGCTGTATCCTGCGTCAGACATAGACTAGCGATTCAATTCTTACATGATAGTATACATGATAGAATGCCATTCTCCCATATCATCCCACCCTCTCCCTCTCCCTCTGAGTCCAAAAGTCCGTTATACACAGCTGCGTCTTTTTTCCTGTCTTGCATACAGAAGACCCTGTTTCTAAATCAGGTCACCTCTGAGGTCCTGTGAAAGTGAAAATCGCTCAGTCTTACTGGCCCCATGGACTATACAGTCCATGGAATTCTCCAGGCCGGAATACTGGAGTGGGTAGCCTTTCCCTTCTCCAGGGGATCTTCGCAACCCAGGGATCGAACCCAGGTCTCCCGCATTGTAGGCGAATTCTTTACCAGCTGAGCCACAAAGGAAACCTTGAGGTTCTGGGTTACTGTGAGTCTGGGGGGACACTTTTCAGCCCATTATAGGGGTGGCATGTGTGTCAGGAGCCCATGGGCTGAGAACAGGCCTTGGATGTGGGTGGACTGCAAAGGGGACCCTTCAAAGGAGACTTTCTATAGAGCCATCCAGGAGCGATAAGGAGTTCAGACTGAGGGCAGAGGCTGCTTTTTTAGGGAGCTTGGAGTGAAAGGAAGGAGGGGCCTGGTAGCTGGGGAGAGTGAAGTCAAAGAGGTGTTTGTTTTTTTTTTTTTCTTAGCCCAAAGGAGACCTGAGTGGGCATGTTAGGCAGGAGAGAAGGAGGAAGCAGCAGTGCAGGAGAGAGAAAATGCAGACGAGGATGCTGAGGCTTCGCGGAGGAGTCTCCCAGAAGCCGGCTCTGGTGGAGGAAGGGCACCTTCTTGCCCCAGAGAGCTTTACACAGAAGGGAGGAAAGGCAGAGAGGCTCCTTCCGGAAAACCTCAAGAACTTTGCTTATTATCCTCTGGCAGGAATTCCAAAGTAGCTGTGCAAAAAGATCGCAGTCTGGGAAGGCCTTCTAAGCTATAAAAGAGCAAGAGCGATAGTAACCCCAGGGACTCTGGGCCTGGAAGCTGCCAGCCTTGAGGCCAGCTCAGGCCAAGCATCACGGCTGATGTGAGAACAGCGTGCAAGGGTTTCATGGGGACTTCTTTCCTCTGAGTGGCTGGGTCATCTTTCCGGACCTCACCTGTTGACACCAGCTTTGTTGTGCCCTTGGGTCCCTGGTATCCCATCACACCTAGGTGGATTTGCACTTCTGTTTCTCTCACCTGTCTGACATTAGAAACAGGCACTGCCCCTCCCGCCCTGCCCAGCCAGCCCTCCCTGTTCATCCAGGCCTTGGGCCACAAACCCCTTAGCTTTCTGAGGCCAATGCCCCAAACAGGGGCCTTAGAACCTGCAGACAGAACGCTACCTGAATCTTTGTGGGGATACCGGCCCTCTGCTCCATTCTTGGCCTGCCGAGGAACCCCACCCAATGCCGGGGTGAGGGTGCCTCCCCAGCAGCATCTGGGACACAGAGCTTGGCTCTGCACTGTCCAAAGGCAGCAAGTTTGCAACGGCAAGCTATTCTTGGCTCTAGCCTGCTCACTGCTGCTAATTTCATGCCCCTGTGATCCAGGTAATGCTTTGCTGCCTCAAGCTGCCACCCCCAGGCTTGAATCGCTTTTTCTCGCCCCGCAGGAGCCCAGCTGCCTCTGCCACGCTGTTGAGGTGGGGGCCACGCAAAGCTGCCTCTCGGAAGCCACTGGGTGGCCAGCCCAAACTAGTCGGCCGCGGCTTGTGACTAATTTGCCGCACTTATTTCAAAGTGCCCTAATGGCTTTCGGGGAGAGGAGGCTTACCCGGAGCCTGCCAGAGATAAACAGGCTCATTTTGGGGCCTCCCTGCCCGAAGAAACCTCTTTACCTGGACTCTGAGCTCGGAATTAAATTCTTCCAGAAGAGATGCTTAGCATGGAGCCTCTCAGCATGGCAGAGGAGAGAAAGTGTTCCCATCATAAAATGGGCCTCACATCTGGCCAGCTGGCTCGGGTGGAGTTTTAGATTGTGTTTTTAGAGCATCTCTCCCCATTCCTGGTGTTCACAAGCTGGGCTAGAGTGTCACAGATAAAAACGGGTTTCCTCATCTCCATCACAAGTGGATTGATGCCCTGCACCCTGACCACAGGGCAGCTCCACACCGCCCTGGCACCTGGGGGTCGCTGATACCCTGGTGCGCCCCTGGTGGCTCTGTCCAGAGCCTGGCTTTTGGTCCCCACCCCCACCTGTCCTGGGGCGTCCTGCTGGGGGTTGCCCCCACCTGTCTTGGGGCGTCCTGCTGGGGGTTGCATGGTCAGGAGAGAAGCTGGAAGCCTGCCCGGTGCTTCCCAACTATAATGTCCTCCTTCACATGGTTTGTTCTCATCAGCAGACCGTGTCCATCCATCTTGGTGGCTGACAGAAGTGAGGGCTTTTCTCTTAATTTTTTTTTTTTTTCCTTTTTGATGCTATTCAGATCCACAGGCCTGAGGAAATGCCCATGGGAATGGATGGTGGGGTTTAAGGAAAAGAGATAGTTAGCAAGCAGACGGGAAAAATCAAGCCTGTCATTTGCTGGCTGGGGCAGAGGGAAGATGTCACCCTGAGGAAATCTTTGACCCGTGGGCTGGGCCCTGCTCACTGCAGGGAAGCCGTGTGCACTGCCAGTCGCGGCCTCTGGGCAGCCAGTGGCCCGCTGCAATCCCAGCGATGGTCTTTGGGTTGGTGCAACTGTGAGGCAGGCAGCCCCGGCTACATGGCTTTTAGATTTGAGGAGTGATGATAATGATCTCCCATCCCCGCCCTGCCCTGCGTCCTGCCACCTCACTCCCCAAGTGTGCCCCTCTGTGCCATTCATCCACCTGTTAGCCTCAAGCTTCTTATCTGTAAAATGGGAGCAATCCCAGCTCTTATAGGCTGAATTAAGAGCAAATGGACTGGGGTCTGTGCAGGTCACGTGAAAGCAGTTTTGTTCGAATGTCAATAACCTGGTGCTCTGCAGGGGCTCCGTGTCCATTGGGTCGCCTGAAAGTGAAAGTGAAAGGCGCTCAGTCGTGTCCGACTTGTGACCCCATGGACTGTACAGTCCATGGGATTCTCCAGGCCAGAATACTGGAGTGGGGAGCCTTTCCCTTCTCCAGGGGATCTTCCCAACCCAGGGATCGAACCCAGGTTTCCTGCATTGCAGACAGATTCTTTACCAGCTGAGCCACCAGGGAAGCCCAGGAATACTGGAGTGGGCAGCCTTTCCCTTCTCCAGTGGATATTCCCGACCCAGGAATCGAACCGGGGGTCTCCTTCATTACAGGCGGATTCTTTGGCAACTGAGCCTTGAGGGAAGCCCATTGGGTTACCTGGCAGGTGCCAAAGAGGACCTTTGATGTTACCTTTGCCAGAGGCCAAGCCCAAGGTAATTGCAGAGTGCAGGGAAGATACTGGAGGGCAGGGGGATTCAGTTAGACCTTCAAGGAGCAGAAGTTTTCTTCCTGTTCCTCAGAGCTGGGCTTACTTCACGCTGGGTTGGAGAATTCAGAATGATGGGGCTGCTCTCTCTCCTTAGCAGCCCCAGGGCGCCGGGCGGGTGCCCTGGCTGCACTCCTGCCTCTCTGCCCTGTGGATTGAATGGACCACTCGTGCCTTCCTGCCTCAGCTCGGTAGATTCCTGTGGCTGCTGAGGGAAGCCAGCCTCAGGGTAGTCTGTTCCGACAGATGAGCCGGGGTTAGAGTCCTAAGTGCCGAAGACGTGTCCGTTCCTGTCTTCGCACGTGTTCTCCTGCCTCTTGGAATGCCACTTCTCTTTCTTCCAGCATCCACCCCCTTCCCATATCTGTCTGGCAAACTTCCCCCATTTTTCAGGCTGCAGTCCAAGATGGCCTCCTATGGGAAGTCCCCCTAAACTCCCTCCTTCCCTCCCCACTCCTTGGATCCATTGTTCTACAGCTGTGGGATTGTACCCAACTACATGCTTCCTAAGGGCATCAGCCACCCTATCTCTTCTGTATTATATGCCAAACCACCTGCCTGGTGTTGGGCACACAGGGGCTTGCCGCATCTTCAGTGAACCAGGGAGTGGGTAGAACATGAGGGGATGCTGATCCAGATGGACGTGGTCACCCAGCCAGGCTCAGGGCTGTGGGGTTATCAGCCTCTGGGTCTCCCACTTGCAATTACATCAGGCCCAAACTGACCCCTTGGTTTTCCATGAGCCTTGTATAAACAAGGCTGCCATGTTGCACAGCTCTGAGGAGCTCTGTTCATTTCACCGCCCACACGACTATTGCCCCTTGGGGTTGTGCAGTGCCATAGGAGGTGGGGGGTCCAGTGCCATTGCCCTGGAGGGGTGGTCTTCTCATTGCCCCACTCCTCTGTCACCGGAGTCCTTGGGGCCTTTGGGCTCATCTCTGGAGATGGAGGCTGCAACCTTGTTGCCAGGCGCCTGGTGGGACAAATAACAACGGAGCCTATTGAGGGAGCTCTAAGGAGTCGGTCCCAAGTGGAGGTGAACTATATGACACGAATTATCTCCAAGCATTGCATTACTCAAAAATCACCCTATAGAATGGTGATTTCAGATTGCTTTGGAGGGGGCAGTGCTGTTACCATTTTAACTGCAATGTGTTTGAACCAGTGTTCGGCTGTCTTCATATTTCCTTGAGTAAAATAGGAGAAGGTAACCTCAACAGGCCTTGGAAACAAATGAGACGAACCCAGGAAGGGAGCACCAGCTGCGAGTCTGCAGTGTGTAGTCGAGAACTGAACACAGGGCCTTCGTTGTTGGATGTTTCTTAGAAAGGAGCCTGAGGCTGCATCTTCTGTGCCATACTCTGTTGGGGAGTGCTGTCCTAGGGAAGTAAGAGTGAGGAAAAGGGAAGTGAGGCAGGGATGGAGGGGAGCAGATACAAGCTGTGGTATCACTGCACTGGCCACAGCTTTGCGACCAAAACACAGCTGCTTGCTCTGGCACATGGGGTGTCTCCTGAGGAGCCACGTGGAGCCACCACATTTCAGAACAGATGTTAGGCCTGAGAAGGAACGGCAAGCAGTGTGTCTCTGGTCTCCTTCCTGTCTCCCGCCTCTCATTGGTTGAAACCTACCTTGTGGGTGGGGCTTCCTCCACCCTTCTGAGAGGGTTGCCTGGCCCCTCCCACAGCCACCCAGGGAGCAAGAGCCTCTGCAGGCGCAGCCTGGGCAGTGCACAGGTGCAGGGGTCTCTCCTTGGCAGCTGGCTCCCCTGCTGGTGGAGCAGTGGCCATGGCTTCATGACTATGTGGGGCCAGACAGAGAAGCAGATGGCCTGAGGGGGAGGCAAGACGAGCAGACCTGGGGTGGTGCAGAAGCCAAGTCCAGTTCCTTGAAATCAGTGCACGCTGCTTGCAAAAATGATCCTAATTCCAGCAAAGGATTTGGAGAGGAAAGGCTTGGGGGACTGATGTGGTCAGCCAGCATAACCTTTGTTCCCCTCGTGGGCGGGCGCATCGGTCCTCATGTCTGGCAAGGAGTTGAATGAAATCATGGTCAGCTGTCTCTGCTTTCATCAGGAACTGAATTTAAATAGCTATAGGAAGGCTGCAGCATTCAGAAAAACCCCAGTTACTAGGAACTTGGCTATCCCACACCCTCACTAATTAGGAATCTATTGCTATGGAACAAAACACTCCAAACTTAGTGGCTTAACGATGGCACATGTTTATTATCTCACAGTATCTGTAGACCAGGGGTCTGGGCATAACCTATCCCTGTCCTCCCCTCAGGGTCTCACACGGCTGCAGTAAGGGGTTGGCCAGGGCTGCAGTCTTACTGGAGACTCGACTGGAGAAGGATCAGTTTCGGCTTACTTGGGATGTTAGCAGAACTCAGTTCCTTGCAGTCGTTGGATTGAGAGCTTCAGTTTCTTGCTGAGTGTTGGTCTGAAACCACTGTCAGCAACTAGGGGTCACCTGCAGTCTTTGCCACTTGGGATTCCTCAGCCTGGCCACCGGCCTCCCCCAAGCCATCACGGGAGGAATAAAGGAGCCCAGCAAGATGGTGCCACCGTCTCGTGAGACATAATCCCGTCCACACACTCATGCATACCCTTCACCTTTGCCATGCCCTCTTGGTTAGGAGCAAGTCCAGGCAGGTCCCAGCTACACTCAGAAGAGAGCAAGATTCAAGGGCATGAACACAGGAGGCCGAGATCACGGGGGACATCCTAAGAACCTGCCCACCACATCTCATTTTGTTAGAACTCCACTGAGAGGCAAAAGCAACAATTAATTAAGTAAAACCCACCACGTTTATATCAGGAATTAAGTGTGGGGAAAAAAAGAAAGAAAGAAAGCTCTTTGGGATGTATAGAGTCCACTTTATCACCAACCACAGCTTCCCGATCTGATCCAGGAGAAAGATGGCACATGGTCAAGTCCATTCTTCCCCTGCCTCATCACCTACCTTCCCCTGCCTCATCACCTACCTTCCCCTGCCTCATCACCTACCCCCACCTGCCTCATCACCTACCCCCACCTGCCTCATCACCTACCTTCCCCTGCCTCATCACCTACCCCCACTGCCCGGCCACATGCTGTTTGTAAGGCAGAGAAATGGGCTCGATCAGCAGAAAGGGAGTCCTAGCCTTACCCACTTGTCAGTATTTTAAAAGCTTTCCAACACTAAAAGGAACTTTTCCTGCTTAAATGTCAACAAGCCAGAACAATAACCTAGAAAATCGCCATTCCTAAATTGTTCAGGGAACCTGAGCCTGCTTGATAAAACAAAGACAGCTTCTGCATCCCACGTGATGGCCATTCATAGACTTGTCACAGAATGAGCAGCCACTGACGGAAAGCTGTCATCTGGAGCTCAGATTTGGGGCCATCCTGGCCCCCACCTGCAGCCATCTTTTCCTTGGGGCCTTTTTCCATTGCTTCTGCCCGCTCAGCGCCTGCCTGGCCTCACGTACACCCAGCCACTGTATCAAGACGTAATTGACTGAGTGCCTCGGACCAGTCCAGGCTCTACTGAGCCCATCAGGGCAGGAACAATGAGGTAGCTCCTCAAAGGAGGAAGGCTATTTCTGAGGCTCATGGTTGATGGACCGCACTAGCTGTGATTATCATTTTAATTGCAAGGCCACCACCACCTTATATTCAGGGTGCAGATTTCAGAGACCACAAAGCACTCCGCAGGCTTAAAAAGGGACCATGGCAACGGTCTGTGCTTCAGACTAAAAGGGGCCCTTTATGACATCTTTCTTTCTTGGCCTCCATATTGCAACCAGAATCTCCCAGAAAGGAAAGAGCTCCCCCTCCGTTTTAAGATCTGACACAAATCCTACCTCCTCTGGGATCTTTTCCCCAAACCCTTATTCATTCCTGTTCTCTCCAGGACTCAGGCCCCTCATCCCACTCCCCTACCTGGAACTCCCTTAGAACACATCACCCCTACCACAGATTTGACAATGACAACAATAACCAAAAAACCCCATAGAATTCTGACAGCTCTTCCTATGGTGTTTTGAGACATTAAAAAACCTCCCACTCTATCTTATACTCTCCATGGGACACCCTGTTCTTAACAGGGAAGAAGCTGTCTTAAATTCTGTAGAGATCCCTGTTACTGGGGCTCTTTGTGCATTGGCAAGATTTTTGCACACATTGTTCTTTGCACTTGGCACATTTGTATTCAAAATATTTCCCCAGTTAAGTTCAATGTTGTAAGCTTTCCAGAGTACTCACAACATTTTCATATTTTCGGGTGAAAAAGAACATCATTTGTATAAAGCCCTTGTACTTGCACACAGTAGGCTTCATTCATGTAAGCTGTTTTCATGGCTTAGAACTGTCAGCTCAAAAAGTGCACAGTGTGAGAGTTGCAAGTTAAATTTTATTTGGGGGCAAAATGAGGACTGTAGTTCAGGAGACAGCACCTCAGATAGCTCTGAGAAACTGCTCCAAAGAGGCAGGGAGTGAGGAGGTGAGCACATATGTGATTTTGGTAGAGGGAGAGTACATGCAATCAACATATTTTTTGCAGATTTCTGCTAGTCACGAGGATCGGTCATCACCATGAAGGATTTTAGTGCTTTTCTACGTATGAGGAGATACAAGAATTGGGCTCATAAAACCTGTTCTGCCAGTCCCCTGAGCACAGAGTTCCTCATTTTTTCTCTCCACCCTGAACGCCTTTCAGGGGGTGTTGAAAATCAGCAGCTGCAGCAGCACGTGATTTAATTCTTATAGAGGTAGATGGCAAGTGCCAATGGCAAGTGCCAGTTTGTAATTGACAGAACCCATCGTCATTACTGATCTGGGGTTCACGATTTGACATAAAAGCACCAAAGCCAAGATATATCATCCCATTCCAGTGTTTTGGTTTTTTGTTCAACGGGTATATTGAAGGATAAGGTATACTCAGTTAAAGCCACCCTAATGAGTGGACAGTCCCCTGAGTTTTGAAAAATGCATACAGTTGCTACTTAGCTTCTTCAGTTGTAAGTTCCAGCATGTCATACTCAGAAATTCTTCATCCTCTCTGTGGTCCCGTGCACTCTTTGTCTACACTACTGTTGAGCTACTTCCAGGAAAATGCCCCTTTTGCTCATCCTGGCCAGTTTAGAAGCCGCTTCCCAAAATGACTGTGATCTTGGGGTACAGCTCTATTGAAGGAGCAAATCCACAGTCAGAACAGAGTTTCTCTGCAGGGATCAGGGCCCTGTGTATTGCTAAGAGTACTCACTTGGTTGCAAGAATGTGAGACCATGCATGAATCATAATTAACCCACTTGGATAACTCCAAAATTTGACAATGAGCAAAGATGTCTGAGAGGACAAAATTTTTTATTATTTTTTTTTTGTCAGCATACTTCGAGTCCTGTCTCCACCGCCTCATCCATGAGGGGTGGGAATAGGTGGGATGGATGGGAGCATGGACTGCAGAACATTAGGGCAGGGACAATGTCCTACCCTTCCTTATGTCCCCATCACTTAGCACAGCTCAAGCTGGTGTCTGTCAAGTGACCGAGTGAGTGGTCTTAGGTGAGAGATGGAAGAGACCATCGTGTCTCAGGGTGGACTTAGCCATCACTCATAGGTGTCTGAAGATTATAGGGAGAAGCACCCCCAAGAGGATCCCCGACCCTGCTCTCAGGTGGGGCCCCTCCCCTGCACCCCAGGTGACCTCAGCGATCCCCTCTCTTCTCTGCTTGCAGAACTACTTTGAGAGCTACCTGGCCGTCGCCTCCACTGTTCCTTCCGTGCTGTGCCTCACGCTGAACTTCCTGCTTGTCAACAGGTAGGCCACTTTCCTTCCTCTCCCAGGCCCCCGACCTTCTCCTGCAGCCTACCCACTCTCCCTTGGTCTACAGCTGCCTGAACTGTGACCACCAAAGTAGGAGGCAAGCAGTTCAGACTCCTTCACAGACTGAGAGTCAGATCGGTTACCTGGGCCCTGCCCCAGAATGTGCAGTCCGGGGGCAGTGGGGTCAGCTGCCTGTCTGCAGCTGCCTGGGCTGCAGGAAGGCCATGGATGGTGGGCGGGACCCAGGGAGCAAGGCTTGTGGAAGCTGGTCTTCCAAGCCTTTCTGAGAGCAGTAGGAAGTTAGGAGCCTGGGGACTTCCCTGGCAGTCCAGTAGTTGGGACTCCACAGTTGCACAGCAGGGGCACAGGTTCCATCCCTGGTCTGTGGAACTGAGAGACCCTATATGCCTCATGGAGTGGCCAAAAAAAAAAAAAAAAAATCCGAGCTGGAAGTTAGCCTGTCAGCTCACCAGCCCGGCTCTTCTGTATGGAATAGGGTCACCTGTGCCCAGTGCAGAGCTGGCAACAGCAGTTCATGAGGCGAGCAGTCACAGGGGGTTACGGGGTGACTTCTGACACTGCATCCGTGAAGGGTGGGATGCACCGTGGAAGAAAGAATGGTTTAGGAGACAGCCCTTCAAACCCACTGTGTGACTGGTGCCGTCCCTTCTCCATTTAGGTTTACAGGGGTAACAGCCTGAGCTACTTTGCCCCCATTTCTCCTAAGCTATCATTGTCTGATAATGGTGGCTATGTGATGATTCAGAAACCTGGGCATCTCTCGGGCACAGCCTACTGAAACCTTTGGTCCCTAGTGGGAAACTTGTTTTACCCAACTCTGCTCAGTTTGTAATTGACTCCTTGGATCTCTGCTCGAACAGGATTCTAGAGCAGGTTTGGCCTCAGGGAGTGTGCTGTGATCGATTAGTGATGTCTGTTCTGAGTCCATGAGGAGGGAGGGCAGCACAAGTGCCTCAGGTGTGCTAAGCCTGAACAGCCCAGTCTTTCCAAACATGAGGTTATTCCAATGATCTATTGTTGCATAAAAATGATCCCGAAACAGAGAGGCTAACAGCACTCTCAGTAATCGGTGTCTCTCGCGGTCCTGGGAGCCCACAGGCTCAGCTGGCAGCTCTGGCTGGCCGTCTCTCATGCGGGACAGCTCTTTCTCTGTCCCTCCCCTTGGTCTCTTGTAGGTTGGCCTCAGGTAGTAGGACTTTTCATATTGTAGCTGAAGAGCAGCTGCTCCTACAGAGCAAGGCAGAAGCTGCTTGGTTTTGGTACCCTGCCCTCTGCAGTGACATACTGTCCGTTCTGCCAAGGCAGTCACCAAGCTCACTCAGTTTCGAGGGGAGATAGACTCCATCTTTCAACGGAAGGAATCTCAATGAATTTGTGCGGCTCTTAAAACCAAAGTGCAGGCTGGACAAGCTAGAGGGAGGATGGTCTCAGGCAGCCTAGGGGCTGAATGCCAGCTGCCCCTGCCCCGCCTGCCTCCTTGCACCTGCCCAGCACACAGGGCTATGATCAGTGTCCCAGCAGGGGGAACACAGCCTCCAGGGACCCTCCCCAGGAGGAGGCGGGGAATGGGCTAGGAGTAGGGCTGAGTGGGGACCCTAAGGGGAGAGCTGGGCTCCTGACAGTGACTCAGAAGAGAAGGCATGAGAAAAGGAAGGGCATGTAAGAGGAAGACAATGAGGAAGAGGTGACCGAGCCACAGCGGGGGGTAGTCTCTTGGCCTCTCACTGCCCTCTCCCCTTTCCAGGCCCCTCTCGTGATCCTCTGTGCAAAGTGGAAGTCAGGAGATGTGTGCCCAGGCCCGCAGGGCCAGGAGGCGGTAGCCTGAGCTGACATCTTACCCAGCACTGCCCCCTCTGAGGTCGTGAGGCCCAGCAGGCAGCAGCCGGCCAGGACCTGGGGTCAGCAGTGGCAGGCCAGGTTCAGCCTAGGGCCCAGGATCATCTCTAATCCTCACAGTTAGCAGTCTGAGCACAATCCTTGGCAGCATTCGCTCCTTTAATCCTGGCAGTGGCCTAGAGCAGCACTTATTCCCCTGTTTTATTGACGGGAAAACAGGCTGACAGAGGTGACCTGCCCAAGGTCATGCAGCCATTAAGAGGTTGAGGCAGGACTGGAACTGGGACCCTTCTCCCCTCACATCTGGACTTGGAACCTCTGGGCCTCCTGTCTCCTAGCTCTCTAGCTTTGCCTGCCCCCTCCCTGCACCCAGAGACACATCTCAGACCCTGTAAGTGAGCCCGTTTCTGCCCTGGCTTCGAGATGCTGGAGGGAAAGGAGTGGTGCAGAAAGTCTGCATCTGTCTGCAGTGGGGACTGTGGGCCGTCCAGGTAGCTGCCCTCCTGAAGATGGCTGGGAGCTGAGCTCCCAGAGCCAGCTCCTAGGCCCATCCTCCAGAAGGGTCTGGTCCACTGCAGGGCCTGCCCCGGCCCTTTCCTGGCTGCAGGAGGGGGTGAGAGCACTGTGGGGAACGCTCCAGCCTCTGTCTGTTTCTGGACTGTGGAAAGATGGTTTGGAGCTAAGCTGTTTTTTATTTAATGTGTGAGATTGAAATGTCCCCTTTTCTTCCCTCCTGGAGAACCCTGGCTTTCTCTAACTGGCTCATCCATAATCGCCAAGTGTTTTATTATGTAAAATCTGTAGCATCATAAATACTTATGAGGAGGATTTACATTTTGGAGACTTAAGAAGAAATCAGTCCCCTGGGGTCCTGAGCCCTCACGAGCAAGGGGAGGGGGGGTGGAGCTGGCAGCTTGGGTACAGCTGGTGATCCTCTCCAAGAATGTCACATCAGTGTGGCCAGCCACACAGTCCTGGGACTGGAGCTCTCACCTCAGACAGCCCCTGTCCCAGAGCAGAGCCACCAACCCCAGGCTGCACTTGTCTAGACTTTCCCTCATGCCCTCCGGTGTCCCCAGCCCCTGGGCCACCGTCCAGGTGGAAGGAGCAGAGAGTCAGGCAGCATGTCCCTGTTAGTGGATGTGGGGTGGGTTTGCACAGGGCACATTTCATGAAGCTTTACTAGCATCGAAAACAGCCCTGGGCAAGATCCCTGAGGGCTTGGAGCCCCTGCAGGGATGATCCTGCTGAGAATGGGTCCTGCAGCTGATAATTAGGAGGAGACCTGTGCAGGTGAGGGGCAGGATGCATACGGGAGAGTTGGGAGAGTTGGGAGCTGCGTAGCTTGTGTTCTGCATTTAGTGTTTACCTCCTCACCTCCCGCTCTGCACCGCCCCTGCCCTGGGGGTGCCTGGCTAAGAAGTCCCCCAGCTCTCTCCAAAGCCACTGTCTTGTTCAAGCAATGATCTACCTTGTTGTGAAGACACAGGAAAAGTTTCCGAGATGCCCACAGCGTTCCTGGGGTGGACTTTTTCTGTGTTGCTTCCACGAGGAGGTGGTGAGAGGCTGAGGCCATTCCCAAGGCTGGCTGAGGTTGCTGCTGCTGTTTCCAGCTGTCTCCCTGCCACACTGAGGGGGTCAAGAAGCCGGGACTGAAAGAGAGCTTGAGGCCCAGCGTGCACTGCTAGGCTCCTTGCTGGTCAATCTGCGGGTCCAGGAGGTGTTTACAAGTGCCGGCCAGGCCCTGTGCCAGCCCCATGGGTGAGAATAAGGTCCTGTCCCTGTGGGGCTTCCCACTTCTGCTGTGCCTGCTTCTTGCCCCAAGGAACTGCTAAACTTTTGGGCTTTTGTCCTCAGTCTCTCTCTCCACTTGAATTTTTTCAGATTTAGAAGCATAAGCTGGAAGAGACACGCATGTTATCTTGTCCCACCTCTTCTTTTTCAGGATAAGGAGACTGAGGCCCCGCAAGGTTAAATGTTTGCCTGAGGTCACACTGTGAACTGGTGGCAAAGTTTCAGGGCTCCCGTCTCTGGACTCAGGCTCTGTGCCCCTCTGGCTCTTATCTTTGAGTGTGCAGGGAAGCTCCCGCTGCTGGGATAAGGTGGGGGACATTGTGTGACAGGGGCTGCATCAGGAGTAAGGCCTGACTCCCAGTCTTCAGGATATCTGGTGTGCATTTAAAATGGACGTTCTGGGTCCCCTGGAGTACAGGTGCTCACCCGATCGCCCACCAACTCCCGCCCAGGTCGAGGGCCCTGCAGATGCTAGGAAGATGTGTCTTAATGTGGAGTTTCTCAGAAACAGACCTTAGAACAAGGATTCAAGTGCAGGTAGTTCATTTGGGAGACTGTGGTAGAAGAAAGGGGGGACCAGGAAGGCATGGCAGCCAATAAAGGATGCCTTGTCAAGCCAGCTCCCATGGTGGGTGACCGAGCTCGACCTGCCCCAGAATGCTGACAGCCAGTGTGGAGCACACACTCGAGGTGGGAGGGAGCGGGGGCAGGGGATTTATCCTCCCACTGTCCCATCATTGGTTGAAGGCAGCTTTTGGGAGGTGCTAAAAACCTAGACAGCATATTAAAAAGCAGAGACATTACTCTGCCTACAAAGGTCCGTCTAGTCAAAGCTGTGGTTTTTCCACTAGTCATGTATGGATGTGAGAGCTGGACCATAAAGAAAGCTGAGCGCCAAAGAATTGATGCTTTTGAACTGTGGTGTTGGAGAAGACTCTTAAGGGCCCCTTGGTCAGCAAGGAGATCCAAGCAGTCCATTCTAAAGGAAATCAGTCCTGAATATTCACTGGAAGGACTGATGCTAAAGCTGAAACTCTAGTACTTTGGCCACCTGATGTGAAGAAGTGACTCACTGGAAAAGGCCCTGATGCTGGGAAAGATTGAAGGCAGGAGGAGAAGGGGACGACAGAGGGTGAGATGATTGGATGGCATTACCAACTAGATGGACATGAGTTTGAGCAAGCTCAGAGAGTTGGTGATGGACAAGGAAGCCTGGCGTGCTGCAGTCCATGGGGTCACAAAGAGTCAGACACAACTGAACTGAACTAAACTGAACTGAATTACCTGTCACTTGCAGCCTGCCTCCTGGTGAGAGGAGAGGGCAAATGGGCAGGGCACCCACAGGACAGAGGTAGAGTTCCAACCATGTTGCTCCCCAGCCATATGTGCCTCTTTGTGGGTCTGGCACTCATTTTTTTTTTAAGATGTATTTATTTATTTACGGCTGTGCTGGGTCTCCGTTGCTGCCCAGGCTTTTCTCTAGGTGCAGTGAGCAGGGGCTACTGTCACTGAGGTACCCTGGCTTCTCACTGCGGTGGCTTCTCTTGCTGCAGAGCAGGGGCTCAATAGTTGAGATGTAGGGGCTTAGTTGCTCTGTGGCATGTGTATCTTTCCAAACCAGGGATTGAACCCATGTCTCCTGTGCTGGCAGGCAGACCCTTCATCCCTGAGCTACCAGGGAAGCCCAGTTGGTACTCTTGGTGACAAACGGAAGAGACACAAAAAGGATCTTCTCATTCTTTCCCTGGAAAATTAATGTCAGGCCTGCCTCCATTGCTGGATCTAGGAGAGTACCAATGTCCTCATCCACCAACCTTGGGCTCTGTGTGCGTCTGCTTGGCTTCATCTCAAATGTGGCCTCTCTCCATGCAGCTGGCCAGATAGTGACCAGCAGCCCCCAACACAGTCTTGGCAGACAGTCAAGTTGCTCTCCACCTCTGAATCCCAGGGTTCACTGACTGGCCCTGCGGGTCACATGCTGACACCTAACCCAATCCAGTGGCTGGAAGTACGGAGCACTGATCACCCCAGACTGGCCTGTGTGCACTCATTTGTAGATAGGTTGGTGCAGACGCCATGAGCAGCCACCTCTGCAGGACAGCTTGGCATGGAAGGAGTGCTTCTGGTGGAAGGGACGCCGGCAGACAAAGCCTGCACATCCACTCTCTGCTCCACCCTGAGGATCAAGTCTTGGCACTTATCCACGGGACAAGGCCCTCCACGGAGGGGTCCTGTATCTGTTCAGCGCCCTGTGCTCCTAGTGTCACCTGCGGCCAGAGTTCACTTCAGTTCCCTGAATGTGCCACACTCTGTCTCACAAGATACATGCACTCCCATCCAGACATACCTTACACTCAAGCTTAGGGATCGCCTCCAGAAAGCCTATGAGAAGCCCAGGGTGGGTCTTGTGCCCCTCAGAAGTGCCCAGGAAGCTCCATGGCCCTGCCGATGGAACGCTTTGTGCTGGAACAAAATGCCTGTCCCTCATCTGCCCTGTATCCCGGGCATCCAGCCCAGGGTTGGACACACTGGTTCACCTGTGTGTTTGTGGAATGAACACACCAGAGCGGATGCGTCTCAGCTAGAGCCAGGGGCTGGGTCTCAGCAGACCTGAGTCTCATCCCAGCTCCTCACACCACAACCTTGAACTCTCCTTTCACTTCCACGGGCTTCCCTCTGCCCCTGACCCAGCGGAGGTGGCACCTGGTCTCCAGTCAGCCGAGGATTGGAAGGAAGCTCAGATTATCCTTGGGGCCACAGAAGCACTTTGAAAAAAATCCTTTCTTGCTTTTTATGCTCATCATTTCACACCTATTTACATATGTACAGATCTTTCCTACCTTTCGTGTCTTTCTTATTTTTATCCAAAAGAAATTTGTGTATAACTAATCTGCCTTTTCACTTAGCCCCCTTCCAACTGGTTAGCGGGAAAATTAACTAAACATCCAATCTGGTTTAAAGCTTAGTGTAATCTGATGATTTAAACAGCCTCTTCAGATGATGTTCTCTCCCTGGAATAAAAATGCAGTTTCTCAGAGATTCCAGCTTCCCTGCTTCTCCCTGCAGGGTGGTGTCTGGGCAGGTTGGGGGCTGGGAGGAATGTACAGCTTAGATGCAGAAATAGAGTTAGAGGAAGCTGGCTCTTGCTTGGCCTCAGCTGCTTCCCATGACAGCTGAGACCATCACAGGAGCCTCCTCCTGTCCTCACCACCTGTTCTGGAGCACCATAGTTCCTTCATGTCAAGGGAGGCAGTGAAGTGGCATTCTGAAAGCACCGATGGGAGCAGACCTCCTGGGCTCACAGCTGAGTGACCATGAGCAAGTTGCTTAGCCTCTCTGACCTCAGTTTCCTTATCTGTGTCTATGGAATAGGTAAGAATACCTATTTTGAGGAACTGGTGTAAGAATTCAACACATTAGCATTTAGAAAACTCTTAGAAGAGTACCTGGCATGAAGGAAGCGCTGTCTGCTGTGATGATGATGACAGCGATGATTTTCTTCCCTTCTCCCTCCTCCCTCTGCCACTGCTAAGTTTTGGGGGAAGGAAGCCAGGTGGTTCTGTTTAAATACTAGACAAAGCCACTGGGAGGAGTAGGGGTCTTGCCTCGAGAGCTCTCATCTCCTGTCCTTGAGCATCACAGCAAGATGAAAAGAAGCAGCATCCAAGAGCATGTGCCCCGAGCTGACCCTGCCTCCTTTCTCTATGTACTCCTCTCTGGAGACCCTCACCGTGCCTTCAGGTAGATTGATCTTCTTTCTGTTCTACGGATGCAGAGGCTGAATCCAGTGTGATAGAGTCACTTATCCAAGGCCACACAGCCTGTGAGCCAGGAAGGCAGGATTCAGACCCAGGCCTCCTGAGTGCAGAGTGCATGGTCTCAGCCACTAAGAACACCTGCTTCCTTAAGAATGGCCACGAACCCCCACCTGGCTTGGGAGGCCTGGGGGCGGGGTGCCTCTAACCACTTCTGGCATCCTTGCCTCAGGGTTCCAGTTCGTGTCCGCGTGCTGGCCTCGCTGACGATCATGCTGGCCATCTTCATGGTGATGACCGTGCTGGTGAAGGTGGACACCTCCTCCTGGACCCACAGCTTCTTCACCATCACCATCGTCTGCATGGTGATCCTCAGCGGCACCTCTACCATCTTCAATAGCAGCGTCTTCGGCATGACTGGCTCCTTCCCCATGAGGAATTCCCAGGCTCTGATATCAGGTGAGAACTAGGGCCCAGACAGCTGACCAGGTTGGTCTACCTGGGGCTCATTTGAAGGACCCAGAGGTGAGCATGTGGTAGCCCTTCCAGAAAAAGAAACGAGTGTTAGGTGTGTTTCCATGATCTGTTATTACAGAACAAAGCACCCCCAAGCTCAGTGATTTAGAACAATAAGAATCACTTCTTTGGCAGGGGGCAGCCATATGGCATCAGCCAGGATAGCTTGCCTGGGGCTGGAGGATCCACTCTCAAGGTGGCACACACACCTGGCCGGCATGTTGATGCTGGCTGTTAGCTGGAAGCTCAGGTGGGGTTGGGGCTGGGGCCAGGGTTCCTCTCCACATGGACCTGCCCACGGCCACTTGAGCTTCCCCAGGGCGTGGCATCTGGGTTGCAGGTGCAAGCATCCCAAGAGACCCGGGCAGGAGCACTATGTCCTTTTATGACTCAGCCATAAAGGCATGTCGGGGTACTTCCACTATAACCATGAGCCTACCTGGATTCAAGGGGAGAAAGCACAGACCCACACACCTCAGTGGATGAATGTGAAAGTTATACTGTAGAAGGGCAGTTGTGAGGGGAGACATAGCTTCTGCTACTTTTGGAAAATATAGTCTGCCTGCCCAGTGGGTTTCCTGAACAGCGTTCCTTTCTTTCCTTCCCCCTTCTCCCCCTTTCCCTTTTGTCCCCTTTCCTTCTAGTTTCTTTTCCTTTCCCTTATCCTTTCCCCATTTTTCTCTCCTTTCCTCCCTTCCATTTGTCTTTTCTTCCTCTCTAATTTTGTAGAAGACTTACTGTGCACTAAGGATTCAAGGATGAACGAGACTCAGCCTCCCGGGAGCTGATAGCCTAGTAATAAACTCCGCTGTTTCCCTGAACTTTGGCATTTTCTGGGGGGTGCTGATGTGATTTGGGCCAACTCCTTTAACTGAATGTTGATGCTCACCTGAGCCTGTTGCCTAGAGCTTAGCAGTTCTGTTCTCTCACCCAAATGTCTTGACAAGATAAAAAGGAGCTGGGTCAGAATCAGTGCTTTTCCAGGAGACCACCATCCCTTAAAGCAAGACTAGGGGCTCAGCTGCTCTGTTCAGTGTCCCTGAATGTCTGTCTTGTGTGAAGGAGTGCTGTAAACATTTGAGAAGAATTTTGCAAAGAATCTTCTCTGTGCCCATTAATTGATGATGCCGAGCAGTATGTGATGACAAACACCTCGACAAGTGTATAACTCCACCCCATCCCCACACCAGGGCCAGACATCACTGATTGATCTGTATCTTTTCTGCTAAACTTCTAAATCCTTCTCAACATAGCAGTGGAGACACTTACTGTCGACAGAGCAGAGATCAAACGTGAGCTCAAATGTGTTTGCCATTTTTGATATAAGATTGGGCTTCTGGCTATATCCTCAGATATGCTCTCGGGCCTAAAATAAAATAAAAGTGGACCCATTGCTAAGTTTCCTGAGTACAATCAATATACCCCTTGTAGTGCTTCAAGTAGGGCCTGCCTAGGCTGAGGGAAGTGATCATTGAACTTTGGATTTAATCCTTTATGTCACCCTGGTTTCTTGTCCTCTCATCTCCCTCCATCCTGCTAGAGGATGTATTTTTCTATATAACAGTCTTGCTGGCTCTCTCTCCAAGAACCAGTGACCAAACACACCAATATGCTGGCAAGAGGCCTTTCAGGTTCATCTGACCACCTGCAGATCTTCCAGAGAAGGAGACTCTCCTGTGCATTTTGAAGGAAGTCCATTTTTGAAAAAGTGCAGTAATCTGGTACTCACACTTGATGTTCATTACCCTGGGCCCTGGGCCTTGTCATCAGTGTGTGCAGCCCCCAGTGCACACCCTTCACCTGGGAGGATTTGGGGTGTCCAAATCTCCCAGAGGCCCCAGCACCCCTCTCCAGCCCCCATTGTCTTCCGTCCAGAGGAGTCCATCTGTGAATTTCTGTGTGTTGGCATCTGAGGAACAATTCATTTGTTTTGTACTGGTGTTTTTTTAAGCCTCTCATTTGCATGTATTTCCATAACTGATGAGATAAAAGTGGGGAGTCAAGAAGGATGAGCTCCCAGAGGCCTGGTTTGTTGTTGATGATAATATTGTAAATTCTCTACAAGTTGGGAAGAGAGAGAGGAAAATCAATAGGCAGTGATGTTAAAATCTCTTCCTCGGGGCAGCCAGGGAATGTCTTACCAAGTTTAACTCCGGTTCTTACAAAACACCCAGGTGGGGATTACAGCTTCTCAGAAGTTGGCACCCTCTTGGCAAAAGGTTTACCCTGTTGTTACTGCTTTGATGTAGGAAGGACAGAAATAGCCAAACACCTATTTGGGGATCAGAGAGGATTTATATGGCATTTCTCAGCATGAGACACTTTCCTGCTTTACATGTAATGATCCTTTTAATCTTTGTAACTTTCCTAAGGGGTGAGTTTTAACATTCCCATTTTACAGATGAGAAAATGGAGGCATAGAGAGGTTAAGGGATTTGCTGAAGGTCATACAGCTAGAAGTGGTAGAGCCAAGATTGGACTGAGATGTTCTTAGAGTCTGTGCTTTTAATCACTATGCCAACTTTCATTTCTTTGCCCTTCCCTCAAGTTCCAACCTCTGGCCCCACCCAGTCTAGCAGAGATCATAGAGAAGGTTGGGGAGGAAAGGGTCATGGGGTCTTCCCTGCAGAGCCACAGAGGTCCTGGGCTGTGGTGTGGGTGAGGCAGTGGGTGGTCATCATGGCGGATGAGGGCCTGACCATCACTCTCCCACCACTGCCCCACGCAGCAATGGGCAGAAAGGTAGTATCTGGTCAGACCTGCCAAGTAATGACAAAGCAGCTGGTGCCCACTTGGACCAGTTGGCTGTTTGTAGTCAGTGGCCTTCTTGCCTCCTTGAGAATCTGTCGTGATCCTCTAAGGCCAGCAAATCCATCCATGCAGCCAGGCAATCCTGTATTCACAGGCCTTTACTGTGTTAACCCTATTGGACATGTCCATTTGTTCAGTGTTTTTTCCCATTCTCTGATTCCATCCCACTATAGTCTCAAGGGAGGAATAGGATAAGTATGAGCCCCATCTTCCTGGCAAATAAACAGGCCGAGAGGAGTAATGATCTGCTCACATGTGACCATGTATAAGCTCTAACTCGTGGCCGCCCACGGCTGTGACGGCTCAACAGAGAAACAAGGTGCTTGCGCTGCCTCCCAGAAGTGACTGTGTGATCATGGCAAAGAAGGGGACTGGCATTTGCAGAAAGCCTGCTTTGTGCTGGGCCCTTTCTAAACATCATCTCTCATTCAGCTCTTAAAGCAGCTCTGCAAGGCCGGTGTCATTGTTCTCACTTTACAGATGAGCAGACTCTGGTCCCAAGAAGCCCTGTGAGCCCCCAGCTCAGATGTACACCTGTTCGACTCCTGGACCCGTGGGTCCCTGGGCTAGGATGTGACATAGCACAGAAGTGGGTGGTGCCACGTGGTCACCTGGGCCACCTGCCAAAGCCCTTGGCGGCACAGCACCTTCCAGGTGGCGGGGCAGTTGCACACATACGAGTGTGTGAAGCCTCGCGTGTGACTGCATGGGGGCGTGTGACTGTGAGTGTGCGTGATAGGGTGTGAGTGTGTGTGCGTCTGAGACAGCTTGTGATAGGGTATGTTTGTGAGTGTATGTGCGTATGTGACAGTGTATGTGTGGGTGCGTGTGCATGCGTGTTCATACATGTATGGTACACAGCTAGGGTGAGCTCTGTGGGCTCCTGGCTGGTTTTCCAACCCTCAAGGCCTCCCAATCGGCCAGCCTCACTCAAGGCAGCGGAGAAGCTGTGCTCGGACAGCCCAGAGCTTTTCCCCCAGGGTGATTTGTGGGTGGGCCCAGGGCAGGAGCAGAGCTCTCTGACATGTCCCACCCCAGAATCTAAAGTTTCTGACCCCATCAGAAGGACAGTAAAGAGAGAAGGAGGGTCGAGGGTCGGAGCTGAAACCGGGAAGCAGGTGAGACCTTGGAGGCCATTTGCCTCCTCAGGCAGCAGCCTCTTCACACCCACTGGAGAGGAGCTGGGCTAGGGACACCTCCGTGGAGTCAGAAAGCTCACGGCCGCAGGGCCCTCCTCGTCTGCCAAGGCCTCGGGGTACTGTGAGAACTGAAGCATCTTTCTCACCAGGGAGAACGTTAAGCCGGAGCAGAGAGCGGGCAGGCCTGAGAGGCAGGGCGGATGCGCCTGCCCTGACCTTCCCCGTGATGTCCCACGCTCTCCGCAGGAGGAGCCATGGGGGGCACCCTCAGCGCCGTGGCCTCGCTGGTGGACCTCGCGGTGGCCAGTGACGTGACAGACAGCACCCTGGCCTTCTTCCTGACGGCGGACATCTTCCTGGCGCTCTGCATCGGGCTCTACCTGCTGCTGCCGCGGCTGGACTATGCCAGGTGAGGCCCACACGTGCTCTCTGGCAGCGAGTCGGCTTCTTCCAGATTCGTTTCCTTGTAGGCCCTTGCAGAGTATTGGAGAGAGTTCCCTGCGCTACAGTAGGTCTTTATTAGTCATGTTTTACATACAGTAGCGTGTTCTGGTCACTCTCACAATTTCTCCCTCCCCTCACCTTACCCCTCAGTAACTGTCAGTGTCTACATATGCAACTCTATTGCAGTTGTGTAGGTAAGTCCATTGGTAGCCTTTTCTTAGATTCCACATACTAAGCGGTAGCAAATGATCCTGTGTGGCGTCCTTCGACCTTTATCCTGTCTACCTGCACTCTTCTCTCCTCTAGGTAGAGCTCCTGTTTGTTTCCGGGTTTACTGCACGTCTCCCCATTGAAGTGTGATCCCTCTGAGGGCAAAAATCCTGTGGGTTTTGTTCATTGCTGTATCCCATGCCTCAGGCTGAGCCAGGCTCACAGAAGTTGCTCAGTAAATTGGCTGGGCCCTTGGATGTAAGAAGCTGGCTTTGCATCACAACCCCAAGCAGCTGGAGTCTGCATGCTTTCTGTTAGAGGGCAGGCAGTGAACGTGGGACCTGAGGAAGGCTGATGACCAACAGTAACTCCTTGGGCTGAGCCCTTCCGCTCCTCTCTGCAATCAGCCCAGCCTGCTGGGTCCTCTCACTTAAAGCTCATATATCTACTTCTCCTTGGGGCAGGGCTGTGATTTACCGCAATTATTCCCACTCTCACATGAGAAAACCAGGCTCAAAGAGGTTAAATTACTTGCCTGAGTCCTGCAGCCCTTTGGCAGCAGAATCAGGATTTGAGCCCAACTCCAAAACGGTGATTTCAGTCCCTGTCTCTTGAGGCCCCTCTCTGCTCTGCAGGACCACTTTTCTTGCCTTAGTCTCTCTTGATTTCTCTCTCTCCTTCCTCCTTTTTCTTTCTTCCTTTATACTTTTCTTTAAAAAAACAACCCATGGCTTTTTCTTGCTTTTTACTCTTTTCAGTGCATTTTCACATCCATTGTTGTATTTGTTACAGGAATGGCAGGAGTTATTTTTCCCCACTTCACAGGTGATGAGATGGAGACAGAGAAGGCCGGCGATTGGCCTGTGGTCCCATGGGACACAAGCCAGCAGAGCTGGGGAGCACACAGGTCCTGGCTCTGCCGGAGCCACAGGAACCTATCTGGTGTCGGGGCGCTGAGCTAAGCAGTTCATTTTTTTCACTCAGGCTCTATGACCACCTAGCACAGTTGCTATCATATTTTCCCATGTTACCAATGAGGAACTGAGGCTTTAGAGAATTAACCAACATCCCCAGGTTGCTCACCTGGTGAGTTGTAGGCAGGGATTGGAACCCGGAGCTGTTTCTGGGCTGCATTCTTTCCGCTGCTTCATGCTGCATCCCTGGCTCGTGACTGCAAGGTCCTCCCTCCCCACTCATTCCTCCTGTCCCTGTGAGACTCACCTGCCTTCATCAGAACCCCGACTCTGCCAGGGGCAGGTTGCTCCCTCCAGTTAGAGGGTTGTTACGTCAGCTGGCCCAGTGGCCTCAGGATGAAAGGGGATGGAGTGATGACACCATGTGCCACAGGTGACTTCAAATCCATGAGTCTGCCCCTCCCCTCTCTGACCCTTCAGGGTTGTCATAAAAAATTACCCAGTTGTATTCTGTGATGATGTCCCTATGATTCCTGGGGTCTGGCTGGCTTACTGTCCCCAGGACCCCATATATTAATACTGCCTGGCACCTTGTTGGTGCTGATTATTTGAGTCATGAACAGAAGGCAGGAAGCTCCCCAGCTCCTCCTGCTGTTTCCTGTGTCCTTTTCAGGGAACCTCGCATGTGCTGTTTCCACTGGGGTGGCCAGCCTTCTTTGTTTGCCTGGGACTGAAGGGGTCCCCAGGACCAGGGACTTTCAGTGCTAAAACCAGGACAGTCTCGGGCAAAACAGGACAGGTGGTCACCCTAGTTTTCAGTGTCACTGAAGCCATCCAAAATGGCTGAGCACATGAGACAGCATACGCAGGACTCTGCCAGCCCGTGAAGCTTCTATTTCTTTGCTGATTAACACTTCGGTCAAGACTTTTGGGTTTACAGAAACTCATCTGAGGATGGAGCTTTAGAGCAGTGCCCCAGGGCTGCTCAGACTAAATTTTACTTGAAAGGAGCCCTAGGTTGCCACAGGTTGCTGTGCCCAGTGGGGCTGGGCCACACTGCCCCGTCACACCCAGGAGGAACTGAGCCTCACACAGTGCTGGAGTCTGCTGACCACCTCGGGGGCAGTTAGATCTGGAAGAACTTATGGGGAAGAGCTTCAGCCAGAGGAACTTGGTGAGGAGCTTCCTCAGAGTCAGCTAAGGCAAGGACTTGACACTGAGTAGAAGGGGAAGTAAGAAGAGCCCTTTCCCTAAATAGTGATTGGGAAACAAGACAGGGTTCAAGGCCAAAGTGCCCAACTCAACATCACATGGAAAAGTGATTCTGGAGAGGAACTCGCCCACTGACTTGCTTGTTGACAATATGTAGCCCTTAGGATAGGAGGGCTGGCAGGGATCTCAGAAGCTTATAGCTACAGAATGCTCCATTTTATAGAGGAGGAAACTGAGGCCCCAAGAGACCTCAGTCCCAGACTTGGCCTAAGGTCACACGGGGAGGCAGAAGTAGGGCTGAAACCAGAACCCAACTATCACCAACCTTCTGTTCTCCCCAGCCTCACCCAAGTCTTCTGTTTGAGATATGTTAATACATATTGGGGCTTCCCTGGTGACTCAGACGGTAGAGTATCCACCTGCAATTCAGGAGACCTGGGTTCAGTCCCTGGGTTGGGAAGATCCCCTGGAGGAGGGCATGGCAACCCACTCCAGTATTCTTGCCTTGAAAATCCCCATGGACAGAGGAGCCTGGCCAGCTACAGTCCATGGGGTCACAAAGAGTTGGACCCAAATGAGCAACTAAGCACAACACAGCACATGTTAATACAGTCAGCCTGTATCTCCTGGTTTTTAGGCACCCAAGGCCCAGAGAGGTTGACTGACTCAAGCAGTGCAGCAAGGCAAAGTGGCAGCAACGCAAAGAGAACTCAGCCTTTTCTACTCTGGTCAGAGTAGAAGAAATTGAAAAAAATGATCATGTTCAGTGTTGAGAATATGGGGGAAAATATATTTTATAGGCTTATCAGTTCTTTCAACAGTTTTGCTTTGAAGGGTTATTCTCTGCCTAGAGATTTAGCTGGGAACAGCCATACATGTCCTTGCCCCAGGGAACTGTCTTCACTTGAAGGAGACAGATGATAAACCAGTAAACCAACACAATGATTATAAATTGTGGTCAGTTTTTTCTAAAGAAACGGGTGCTCTCATGGAGATTGAAGGGTTAGGTTACGTTAGTTTGGACGGGTAGGTGGCACAAGCGGAGATAAATTGGTTCTACCTATCCGGAGAGCAGGTTATCAATATCTATCAAAATTTTAAAGATTTTAAAGCAATTTTAAAAATTGCTTGTGATCCAGCAATTCGTCTAGAAATCTGCTCTACTGAAATTCTATACAAAGATTTATGTATAGGGATATTCATTGTACTATTATTTCTAGTAGAGAAAACTAGAGCTAACCTAAATGTCCAGCATTAGGGGAACAGTTAAATTGTATATACATGCAGTGAAATACTCAGTGGCAACACAGCATAGAGGCAGAACCATGTGTCCCTGTGTGAAAGGATGGCCACAAGATACTGTCCTTAGACAGTAGTACACATGCATTTATGTGTAATAGTTATGCATCTATTTAGGCAATTATATAATATATTTATATTCTGTCATTTATACTATTGGATAAAGTTTTGCAATACATAAAACTTTAGTCCCACTTTTGCTTAAGAAACTTCACTCTGTATTATTTGGGTTCGTTTCATCAAGCATGTGTGACTTCTATAATTTAAGATTTTAAGCTATGTTATATTTGAACAATAAATACTGCTTCAGCCCCGCCTCTCCCCACCGTATAACCAAGCAAAACTGAGCGAGTGAGGCCTAGAGCCCAGCTCGCCGTGCAGTGTCAGTACTGGCTTCCTTTGTCCCTGCTCATGACGTGACCAGCACTACAGAACAATGGACCGGAGCCCAGCCTTTCAGGCAGCACCAGGGCAGGAAGCCTGGGGACTGTGCAGGCCTCCCTCCAGCCACGCCACAGCACATGTGCCATCTGAGGGCATCCTGGGGCTTGGGCTCTACATGCTGGACCACCTTGTCCCTGGAAAGCCCAAGTAGCCCTTCTTTCTAGGCCCTCTGACCACCAGCTTCTCCCCTGCAGGTACTACATGAAACCTGTCTGGCCAACCGTGTTTTCTGGTGAAGAGCAGCTGCCCCAGGACACCCCCAACCCCACTTCGGTGGCCCCGGGATCCAGCGACCCCCAGACGCCACCCCTTGGCCCCATCCTGAAGAAGACCACTGGCCTGGGCTTCTCTATCGTCTATCTCTTCTTTATCACCAGCCTCATCTTCCCCGCCATCTGCACAAACATTGAATCCCTCAGCAGGGGCTCGGGCTCGCCGTGGAGCACCAAGTTCTTCGTCCCCCTCACCACCTTCCTCCTGTACAACTTTGCCGACCTGTGTGGCCGGCAGATCACGGCCTGGATCCAGGTGCCCGGGCCCAGAAGCAAGGCGCTCCCCGGGCTCGCGCTCCTCCGGACCAGCCTCGTCCCCCTCTTTGTGTTCTGCAACTACCAGCCCCGTCGCCACCTGCGCACGGTGCTCTTCCAGTCTGACGTGTACCCGGTGCTTCTCACCTCGCTGCTGGGGCTCAGCAACGGCTACCTCAGCACTCTGGCTCTCATCTATGGGCCCAAGATTGTGCCGCGGGAGCTGGCTGAGGCCACCGGGGTGGTGATGACCTTTTACGTGTGCCTGGGCCTGGTGCTTGGCTCCGCCTGCTCTGCCCTGCTCGTGCACCTCATCTAGGAAGGGCTGTGACTGGACTTCAGTGCTGCATGGCACCCGGGGGCTTCAGCAAGATGGGCAGGAAGTGCCAGAAGGTGCCAGGTGGCGAGCAGGAAGGGCTGGAGTTGGTCTCTGCAGAGCCCAGCACGCACCCGGGCCTGGTTGCTCCCAGGGTTCTGGGACTAGTGCCATTCCCAGGCCAGGCAGACATTCCAGACACTTCAACAGATGTCCTGAGACATTTCAGGACCAAAGACACCTGAATAAGACACAGTTACCAGATACACAGTCAGAAAACTCTTCGCCAATGGGCACATTCCACCTGTCATTTTTCCCTCTTGGGAACTGTGTTGCCAGGATTTGGCTCTGAGTTGTTAGTGGGTGAGTGCCAAGACTGTCTCCAGTCCCAGCCTTGCTCCTTCCAGCTAATGGCAAGATGCGAGACTCCTTAGCCCTCCTCCCAGGGGAAGTCCCCCTGGGATAGCCAGTCCTCAGGCCTAAGACCCAAGCCTGTGCAAACCCCACTTTCCACTAACCAGACTGCAACCCTTGGAAGACAGGCCTTCCAGGAGCCCTTCATTCCCTGGACGTGGGCTCCAGAGGGCCTCCCTGTGTACACGGGACCAAGCATGTCAGGCCTGGATTTCAAACAGGGATCCTTCAAGTAGTCTGTGGCCTGGGTCAGGACAGGGTTTACGTCCATGTTTACAAAATGTCAAGGCCATTGGTTCAAGGGCCTAATAAATACTTGGGTTTTTAATGAAAGCCTTATTGATGGCTGTTTTAGGGTCTTGGCAGGAAACAGCATACTCAAATTGAGTAAGAATATTTGAAGAGTGGATATAGGAACCTTAAGAGGTTAAAGCATCTGCCTCCAATGTGGGAAAACCCAGGTTCGATCCCTGGGTCAGGAAGATCCCCTGGAGAAGGAAATGGCAACCCACTCCGGTATTCTTGCCTGGAGAATCCCATGGACAGAGGAGCTTGGTAGGCTACAGTCCACGGGGTCACAAAGAGTCGGACATGACTGAGTGAACCAGTAGTAGTAGTAATAAGGGGTAATATGCATTATATCCCAGAAGTAGTAAGGTGGTTCTATTCCAGGCCTGAAGAGAGGGACACGTCCAGCCTGCTATAGCCCACAGGATGTATGTTCCCTCCCTGCCATCCCTCTACAGCCGAGAATCAGGTGGAGAATGGAGAGTGGATGGAGGGGCAGATGTCCAGGGGGAGCCACCAGCCCCTTCACTTGCATAAGTTGGTTTATTATGAGCATCAGTAGAGCTCTGAAGCTTTGTCAACAGAATTAGATGTTCCTTTTCCTGGCTTGTTCTGAGTAGTTGTGTGTTTTGAAGCTGTTGTTTCCAAAGGCAATGCTCGTGTTCTGAGGCCCCCACATGCTCACGATCCCCAGACATGAGTAATAATTTGTACTTTTTCAGGTTCCTTGAAGGCTCCCACAAGGCTGCTCCTGGGGGGAGCAGGCTGACGTGGGAATCGGAGAAAGGGACTAGATCAAGCAGGAGTTCTTTCTCAAGAATCATCCTGGAAACACAGCGCTCACCCCCAAGAAGTGGCAACCCTGAGAGACATAAATCAAGGAGCCGCCACTCTGAAGAGTGCCAGATCTGAGATGTCCTGCAGACAGCTGATTAAACCGGGAGGCAGCCAGTGGTCCACCCCGTGGCAGCAGGCCATGTTCCCCGCCGACGCAGGCTAGTGCACACTACTTGCCTTTCACCAGAGATTGAAAAGGGCGCCCTTGAAAGGTTCTATGAAACCTGACACTTGAAAAAGAATTTCTTCTAATGATAAAAATGAATTATCCCATCTCCCCTCCCCTTGCAGGAAGCTGAAATCTCCCCCTTGGTTTTTTTCACTGCCTTCAGTGCTGTTGATCATTTGGGGCGTCGGTCTGGCAGGTGGCTCTTCTCAACCTCAGGTATCTTATAAACGGGCAGCATGTGTGTGTGAGGGTAAAACAGCAGTCTCTGAGCTCGGAGATGGGGACCACCTGGAGCTAACGGAGGAGGAGTGGGGGTCTCTCATGCTCTGTTGAGGAGGGGTAGCTTTCCTCTGGTAGTGAGAGGATTTGAGATTAGTGTGAAGTGAGAGGGGAGGAGGGTGGCCAGCCATGTCGGTGCAGCGCTGTGGGAACTGAGAAGATGGACTCTATCAGTGCTGGCGCCAGCACCAGCTCTGCCGCTAGAGGAAGGGCCGGCTGCTTGGCTGGTGGGAAGAGTATTCAGGCTTTTGCCCACTCTTCTTTGTTGCTCACTTTAGTGGGCATTTTGCAAAGGATCATTTCTTCTCAGGGAGGGAGGAAGGAAAATAAAAACACATCTCCAAGTAGAGCGGCAGACCGTGGAGTTCAGGCACCCTTGTCCCCGGGTTACTGTAACAGCCGCTCTTGGGGCCTGGCCGCTCTGGGTCTCAAGTCTCACGTGACCCCAGCAGGCTTGTGGAACTAGCTCACAGGTTCTGGGTGTGAACAAAACTTGCTAAAGAGAAGGATTTTTCAGTGAAAGAGGTGGAGAGGGATCCCCGAGACGTTGCCTCTGTCTAATAGTTCTCTCATTCAATCCCAAGTGGCAGTTTTTAGTGCCTGCCCTTGTGTATTTCCAGACGTTGTCATTTTCCTCCTTTCATTCAAAAAAGAAAGCCAGAGGCAGCCAAACGACTGACTGTTTAACTAGTGGGTGGCCAGTTCCTGCACCCATGAGGACACGAGAAGGCTTGCATCAGGGGTGGATTTTGTTAACAAAGACCCTCATTCTGCTGTCTTCAGCCCAGTACTGCCAAGGAGATTTGGGGCCCTCTAATTAGCTTGGACGTGACATGGGGTGGGATGGAGGCCTCACTGCAGGACCTCAGCTTCTCAGACTGTGGAATGCTTTAACAGAACACCAACCAAAAGAGGGAAGGCCAAAAGTCAGTTGAAAGATGTTATTCCACTGGAGGTTAAATTTAAATAAAAGATGTTCATCTTTTTTAAAAACTAACTATCGCAGTTGATTTACAATGTTGTGTTAACTGCTGCAGTACAGCAAAGTGGTTCAGGTATACATATATTTATAATATTCTTTTCCATTATAGTTTATCATAGAATAATCTTTAAATTATTTGTTTGTTTGGTTTTGGCCACGCTGGGTCTCTGTTGCTGTGCAGGGTCTTCTCTAGCTGCGGCGAGCAGGGGGCTCCCCTCCAGCTGCAGTGCAAAGCTTCTCACGGCAGTGGCTTCTCCTGCTGTGGGACGTGGGCTCTCGGGCGTGGGGCTTCAGTAGCTGGGCACGTAGGCTCAGTAGCTGTGGTTCCCGGGCTCTGGAGCACAGGCTCGATAGTTGTGGCCCATGAGCTTGGTTTGAAGCTTGAAACCCTCGACTATCATAGGGTGTTGAATATAGTTCTCTGTACTCCACGGTAGGACTTTGCTGTTGACCCATTCTTACAAAAGCTTAGGTCTGCTAATCCCAACTTCCCACCCCGATCCTTCCCCAGCTGCTTCCCCCCCGGCAACCACGAATCTGTTCTCTGCGTCTGCGTTTCTGCTTCGTAGATGGGCTCATTCGTGTCACATTTTAGACTCCACATGTGAGGAATGCATTTCTCTCTCTCTTTCTGACTCACCTCGCTTGGCGTGATTGTCTCTAGTTGCGTTCATGCTGTAAGTGGCGTTATGTCGCTCTTTTTATGGCCGAGTCGTTCTCCGTCGTACATGTATGCCGCATTCTCTCTACGTGGACGTTTAGGTTCTTTGTGTCTCTCGGCTATTGTGAACAATGCTGCTGTGAGCATGGGGTGTGTGTTTCTTTTCGGCTTATAGGTTTGCCTGGATGTATGCCCAGGAGTGGGATGCTGGACCGTATGGTAATTCTATTTTTAGTTTTCTGAGGAGCTTCTACACTGTTTTCCACAGTGGCTGCACCCGCTTACAGCTACACCAGCAGTGTAGGCGCATTCTCCTTTCTCCACACCCTCTCCAGCGTTTATTCTTTGTAGGCTTTGTAACGATGGCCATCCTGACTGGTGTGAGGCATTGTGGTTTTCATTTTCACTTCTCTGTTAGCAATGTTGAGCATCTCTTCGTGTGCCCATTAAGCCCATGCTCATCTTAATCCCACGTGTGTTCTGAGTGAAAGTATGTAGTTTCTACTTTACCAGCTTCACTTCCTTGGCAACTTGGTCAGTGCCAGCTATGCCTGGGTCTCAAGTCAGCTGCTGCCCTCCACCTGTCAGCCGGGGTCAGCCCGGTTTCCAGTCCAGCTTTGACCTCAGCAGGATCCACTAGGAATTTCAGCCCACTAGCTGGTGGAAACAGGGACTAACCATCTGGTCACGGACCTCTCCTTGAAACTGACAGGAGACCCAGGGTCTTGGTCAGCCATTCTATCAGCTTCCCAGACTTCTGGCTCATTGCTCCCTGGCCAAAGCTTTCCCTACATTATTCCCCCATCTGTAGATGAAGGCAGTGAGGCTCAGAGAGGTTAAGTAACTTACCTAAGATCACTCAGCTACTAAGTGCCCAAGACAAGAAACCCAGTTCTTCGTGAACTCAGAGATCCTCCCCCAGCCTGCCTTCATGCTCCTGTGTTGAACTCCACTTTCTGCTTGGTTCTGCTGCCCCTGTTTCTCAGTCTTAGGTTACTGAAGTGTTGTTCGGAGTAGCTCTGTTGCCCAGAACCCTGGCCTAGTTGATCTGACTAGTGCAGCTGACCAGAAGCCCTGCTAGACTGATCACCTGTGGGTCCAGACCCGCGGCCACATCAGGCGTACCACACCGACCACGCCACGCTGGGCATGGGCTCTTGGGCTGCTTCCAGGTCTTCTCTGTCCAGTCCATTTCAATCCCCAGCCCCTGCCCTCCTGGTCCCACGCCGCCACCTCCCCCACACCAGCCCCAGCTGCTGATGTCACCCCAGCATGGCTGCTGCTAGACCCATCCCTGGACCCAGGGTGGCAGGACATAGGGCAGCTGGGGGTCAGGAAGCTTGTGCCCAGCTCCCCCCGGCACTGGCTGTGTGAGTCACGAAGCCACCCTGAGTCAGTTTCCTCGTCTGTAAAGGGGGTGACAAGTCCAGGAGTTGAGGCTACCTGCTGTGCCAGTGACCCTCCACGCACACCCGGTCATGCCCACTCCCCAGCCCACACAAGCAAGGCTACTCAAAGGGCACAACTCACACCCTCCGCTCCTGCCCGGGATCTGGCCACACAGGAAGAACCAAGGCAGCATCAGCCCCAGAGGACGAACTCAACTTCAGGCTGCTGTGGACTTGACCTCAAAGGAGAGCAATGAAGACGGCTGTGCCCTCTGCCCCATGAGACTCCAGCCAGCTGACCCTTCGCACTCCACTGAGAGCAGTTCCTGCCTTCAACTTCAAGTTAAAGGGTACCCAGGGTCTGCAGCTCGGGATGGAGGGGTGACTCGTAGGCTTCTGGGGTCCAGCAGATGCTGGAATCCTGGTCCTGCCACCTGCTAGCCGGGTCGCTCTGGCCCAGCTTGCAGATGCTTTCTCATATCTAAAGTGAGAAGCCTCTCAGGGCTGTTTGAGGGTTAAATATGCCCCCGTGTTGTAAGTCAAAGTGTCTGGAGTATGGCAGCTCCTCGGTGCATGTGTTTCCTGTGCATTTTTTAGTGGTTCCTGGACAGCCTGTGGTGATGCCCAATGCGTTCCCTGTGGCGGGCTCCCTGTAACCCAGTGCTCATTCCCCCCTTGTCTGGCCCCCAGGCTCAGCACTTATCTGCACCAGCACCTCTAATGCTGATGCCCAGGCCCCTGCCTGGGTCACGCGTGACCTGGGGTGGGCAGAGTGCACCAAACAGAAAGCCGGAAATCCAAAACCCCAGATCAAGCTCTGCCCCCGACTCGAACTTCTGGCTAAGACACTTCACTTTGTTTCTAAACCTCAGCTGGAAAAAATGGACACTCCAACACTTATCCTGCCTTCATCATGGACATGTGGCCAGGTTCCCAGATGCCCTTTAAAACCCGGTTTTGTTCAAAGTGGTTCCAAGGGTCTGCACTTTGGAGCCAGGACTGTCTAGGTCTGAGCCCTCACCACTTCCTAGCTGTGTGACTGCTGGCAGGTTCATCTGACTCCATGCTCTCAAGTGATCTTGGGGGCGATTGTAGTCCCAGCCTCCCATCTGGTGGTTGTGTACACCTAATGGTAACTGGTAATGCATACAGAACATTTAGGGTTGACTCTGGTGTGTAATCAGTGCTAATTACCTCCTCCTAGAAGGTTGTGTCTGGAGAAGGCACTGGCACCCCACTCCAGTACTCTTGCCTGGAAAATCTCAGAGACGGGGGAGCCTGGTGGGCTGCAGTCTATGGAGTTGCTAAGAGTGGGACATGACTGAGCGACTTCCCTTTCACTTTTCACTTTCATGCTTTGGAGAAGGAAATGGCAACCCACTCCAGTGTTCTTGCCTGGAGAATCCCAGGGACGGGGGAGCCTGGTGGGCTGCTGTCCATGGGGTCACACAGTTGGAGCAGCAGCAGAAGGTTGTGTCTTCAGACCTTTCCTGTTTACCTGACGCTAAGCCATCAGTACTAACCCATTGCCCTCATTTCTTTTCCTCACTGGATGCTGGGCGTGGCCCTGCATCCCAGTTCCTGGCCCCTCCCATGTGCCAAGGGCTGCCCATAGTTGGTGCCAACAGAGTCTGCTTGGAGGAGCTTCCCAGGAATGTGGCTTTATGGTGCTGCTCATCCAGTGATGTTTTTAAAAAGGGAAAGAGAAAAAGAAAGGAAGGGAAGGGAGGAAGGAAGAGAAAAGAGATGAGGGTGGCCTGGGAGTCTGGGGTCTGCTCTAGGATGCAGGTGGGTTTGTGAATGGGAGTGAGAGGGTATCACTTAAGTCTGTTAAGTGCAGAGTTCTAGAAAGATTCCAGCTGTGTCCACTGGGTCTGTCTGGAAAGTACAGATGCTTTCCTTTCCTGTTCTCCTCACCTACCTGCTTCACCTGTCTACCTTTCCGTGGAGGCAGCTGGAAAGGCATTTCTGGCCCACGGAACAACACTCTGCTTTGTTATCCCCAAGTGGGTTTTGGTGCCTTTAACCTTGGAAGAGCACTCATTGGATGAGGTGTTTCTCTACTGGGTGGTGTTAGAGACCACGATTCTAAGGAGCAGGCCTGACTGCTGTAGCCTGGCGAGGGCATGGTCTGCATCACAGTAAAGGAGGGGCTGATGAATGAGCGCCTGCGATGGCCAGGCTGTGCCCGTACAAGAACCCTGCCAGGTAGGGCTCACATCCCATTTCACAGAGGGGGAAACTGGCACTCAGAGGGGTTAAGTGGGCAAGAGGCTGAATTGGAATATAGACCAGGCCTGTATTACCTCCTGTCCATCCAGCTCTTTTAGAGGATTGTGCATGTGTGTTAGTCACTCAGTCCTAACTCTTTGGGACCCCGTGGACTGTGGTCCACCAAGCTCCTCTGTCCATGGGATTCTCCAGGCAAGAATACTGGAGTGGGTTGCCATGCCCTCCTCCAGGGGATCTTCCCAACCCAGGGATTGAACCCAGGTCTCCTATGTTGCAGGCAGATTCTTTACCATCTGAGCCACCAGGGAAGCCCTGAGGATTGGGGGGGTGCTGTCAACTTTAATGGTTTGCAGGTCTGAGGAGCCCCAGGCCACATGCTCGGTAAGTGGGATGAGGCTCCAGGAGACTGGAGCAACCTGTCCAGTGTGAGTGACAGCAGTCACCCAGTCTGCCCTCAGTGCCTCTGTGGGGTTTGGTGTGGAGGTCACGGATCTTCGGTGGCCAAGGCTACAGTCTTTATGGGAACCTGAAGCACAAGCTCACCAAGTCAAAGGCAAGGTTTACGGAGATGTGACAGAGGCAGGAGTGTCCCTGTGTGGACCTTACATGTCAGACGCCTTGCATGTATCTGCTCCAGGGCCCACCTTCCCAGGCAAGGAACAGAGTAAAGTGTAACTTTCTGGGATGACCACACCGCCTGTCCCTGACGAAACAGACACCCAGAGTTGGGAGGGGCCCTGCAGTCACCGAGGCTGCCCTCTGCCTCTTGGCAGGGCAGTACTTGGGGTGCTCTAGATCCCAGGCCTGTGCCACCCTGAAGATTCTTCCAGACTGAGTCCTGGAGCCCCATGAGGTGCCTCAGTCCTGCTCTTCTTCTGGAATCAGCCATGTGTCCCCAGTGTGCCTCCCACACAGCTCACTCTGGCAGAAGACATGGGGCCTCTTCCCCGGCAGTCTCCCCCGATAGCCTCCATCTCTGCTACTCTGGCCCCGGTCCTGCTCCCTGGAGTTCAATGAGGGCATGATGTCTGACACCCCTGAACTTCTAAATCCTTCTTACTTCCTTCTAAGACTCTTACACAGGTCTTAACTGGGGATCCCCGGATAGAATGAGAGGCTCATGGAACCCTGAGATCATAGTCAGAAGTTGGGATGCTTCCCGTGGACCAAGGGACCATAGCTTCCATCAGATTGTCAAAGGGGCCGTGTCGTAAGCCTTCAGAGGCCCTGGGACCAGACTACAATGACCTGTCCTAACATATTGTCCCTAGATGGGCACAGTGCTGAAGGGTGGGACTCTGGAGCCAGACTGCCTGATTCTGAATCATGACTCTCTCTCTCTCTTATTAGTGATTTGAGGCAGGTTTCTTAACCTCTCTGCTTTCTTATCTGCAAAAGAGGTCGAGTTGACAGACTACCTATCCTCATGTGGTTGTCGTGAAGATTAATCCACACAAAGCTCTTCATCTGTGTTAAAACTGTTAATTCTGCCCATCGCCCTGTGAAGTTGGCAGTTCGGGTGATCCTCGCCTCTCTTCTGATGAGGAGGAAATGGTGGAGACTGTAACTCAGGGACAGAGCCTCTGCCTACAGAGGCAGCAGGCCCCACTGGCCAGCCCTTGAGATCCCTGCAGAGAGGAAGTTAGGACAATGCCCTTGGAGGTGGGAGGGTTCCCTTTAGAGAAGCTGGGGAATAAACCGGATCTGCCAACAGTTTCAGCCACAGGACACAGGAGGCTGGAAGTGGCTTGAGTCAGAAGCTATATACCTGAATGGGCTTGCCTGACATCCCGACCTGCGAACATCTTCACAATGGCCTCCTTGAGGTCCCCCTGTCTAGTCTGATTTCCAGAGAATTAGAAGAGCTACCATTTATCAAGCATTATGAGCCAAGCATGTTAACACATAATCTTAATCCATTCAATCACACTATAAGGAAGTATTATTATCCCAATTTTATTGGGGCCAAAACTAAGATTTAGACATAGCTGCTAAGTGGCAGAGCTGTGATTCAAAGCCAGGTCTGTCTGACTGCAGGACTCCAGTTCCTAACGACTATGACAGCAGCAGTTTGCATCAGAGTCACTGGAGCGCTTGACAAAGTGCAGACCTCTGTACCCACCGCAGGGATTCTGATTTTTCAGGTCTGGGGTGGGACATGAGCATGCGCATTTTTTAACAAGTTCCCAGGTGGTGCTGATGCTGCTGGTCAGGGAGTCCCACTTGGAGAACCAAGGTGCTGGACCACCAAAGATGGATGAGGGGCTGTTAGGAGCTCACACGTGCCCTGAACTAAGAGAAAGCAAGGGCTCCATCTGCTCCAGTTCCAGTCAAGTGAAGGCTCAGGACTGAAAAGTCTTTCAAGAAGTGAGTACACTGTGGACACTACGTCATTCCTTAAAACGATCACAGATCTGGGGCAGAGACTGCATTTAAGTGCCAAGCTCATCTGTGGTTCAGAAGGTAAAGAAGCTACCTGCAGTGCTCGAGACTGGGGTTCAATTCCTGTGTTGGGAGATCCCCTGGAGAAGGGAATGGCAACCCGCTGCCGTATTCTTGCCTGGAGAATTCCATGGTCAGAGGAACCTGGTGAGCTACCATCCACGGGGTTGCAAAGAGTTGGACACGACTGAGTGACTTAACACTTCCATCTTCTCCACCAACCCCCAAGGTTGGCACCCCGTGGCTTTACTCATGGCTGCATCTTTCCCACCTGCCCCCTTCAGCATCAATATTCAGGAAGAAGGAGGGAGTGAGAACAGGTAGGGCCTGAGGGCCCAGCCCACCACTTGCAGTTGGCAGGTTAGAAGGAGCTGTGGTCTCACTCCCTCTGGGGCACCCTGGGGAGCGGTGGGGTGGGGGTGCTGGGCCACCTCCTGCCAGGGATGGGGTCACACCTCCTACCTGTTCTCGGGTGCTCATTAGCTGCTGAGGTGGTGTTAACTGTTTCTCATTTTGCTGAGTCTTTGCTGAGACTCAAAAAGGGAAATGAGCCATTACCAAACAGCAGTCCTTTTTGAAACAGAAACTGAACTGACTGCATTTTCTAATAACATCTTATGAGCTCCAAATGCAGAAATCTGGCCTGCCTTTATTAGAGTTGCCTTTCAGAAGTCATCCCTGGCTCACCTTCTGCTCACACAGTTCTGTGAAGGGGGATGTGGAGGATCATCTGCCAAATTGTGCCAGCCTGTTAGAGCCAGCCTGTTGTGAGGATATCAGGAAATTTCCCTCTCCTTGCTTTTTGCTGCTCCAGAACCTCAGGCTCTGCCCTGATGGGTAAGGACTAGCCAGCTCAATTCTTGAAATAGAGAGCCAGGGTGCTGACCTCACATTCAGGGGACTTTGAGCAAGTCACTAACCTCTCCGAGCCTTAGTGTGCTTACCTGCAAAATGGGGATATTAATCTTGCATCTCTTAAAATCCTGATCAGGTCAGAGTACCCTATAAACTGCAAAAGGTATACATAATATTTGCTCTCATTATTATTCTAAAACTACTGTAGGTTCATTTGTACCCCATCCCATGGGGCAAGGTATCTGCAGACCCAAGGGGACCTGACAGCAGAGAGGTCACACCTCTTCCCCCTCTGGACCATCCTCTGGGCACCCAGGATCTCTTGCCTAAATAGGCTCAAAGTGCAACCTGGGCAGGCTATTTACTCAGTCTATCCCTCAAGGGCAGAGTGCTTGAGGACCTTCTAGACTCAAGGGCTGACTGTGTGCAAGTGGTGCTGGGTTGGGACATATGAGTTGGGGTATCCACAATTGTGCATAGAAGACCTCTCCAGGTGTGGGACTGAGCCACCACATTCCAGAGTCAGAGAATCCCAGATTCCATAAAGGTGTATGTGTCAAGGTAGGCAGGAGAATACATTGCTACCTGATTATAACTAACATATTGAGATACAAGATGTATGAGCCTCCATTTGTAGTCTTGCCCGGGGGCCCACAGATGTTCCTTTTTATTACTAGAAGTTTGAATTCCTCTTTCTTTGAGTCAGGTCAACCTCTTATTTTCCTCTTTGAGTCTGTCCTCCTATTTCCTTTTCTCTGTCTTCCTAAATATTCAAAGCTGTGCCTTACTTGGAAATGTAGCCAGGACTAGTGGAAATTCATTGAGATTCCAGGGGCCCTCTTTCTTCTCCTCTTTAAACCATCTCTCACCCCCTAGAGACACACAGGGCAGACTGTGGGCAGGGTCTTCTAAGCAGTATCCAGACAGTGGGTGTCTGTACTACTTTAGAGTATGAAGATAGAGCTCCATGCTGCTGCCACCATGGGGTTTAAATGATGGGGACTAAATGATGCTAAAAATAAGCCATGGGCTCCATCCTGGGGTGTGGGGGAGGCCCAAGAAGCCTAGAATTTTATACAAAGAGAAACTATAGGAAGAATGGTGCTGCCTCGTCCTCCCATCTCTGTTTTGCAAGGATGCAGGTCCTCAGTGGCAGAAGCAGGGGAGGATCTGGCTGGTGAGAGGAAGCAGACCTCAGCTTCACGCCCCATCAGGTTCCCCTACCTCTTCCATGGCCTGGTGTCGTGACCCACATTTTGCTCCATATAAAACCCTTTCCCAGTGACTCCTTTCCTATTCAGACACCCTTTGACAATGCAGACTCTGATCCGGAGGTAGGGTTGCTTGCCTCTGAAGTTGTCTCCCCTGCCTAGACAGGAAGAGCTGCTCCTTCCCCTTTACCTTCTGAGATCCTGGGAAGATGCAGACAGTGGTCAAACAGCTTTTTGTGCACATCAAGTTCTGTCCATCTCACCTGTGCCTGAGATTTTTATATGTAGAGGAGGAAGGACATGGGGAGAAAAGACTTATAGTGGACCCACCAGGAGGTGTCTCCTGCTCCCCACCTGCCCCACAGACCTTCAAAGAATCAGACCAAATTCTGGCTATTAGACACCTCCAAGGACTGTCTGGCCACTGTTTTTTCCAAGTGTTGAGAGTGAACTATTGGTATTGTGCTGGGTGAATTCATGTGCCATCCAGCAGAGCATTAAACAACACAGAATCTCAGCATGTGGAAGTTCTCTTTTCAGTTCTTTCGATCCTAATTACCCGTTGGAGAAACTTTGGTTTAATTCGTAAGTGTCTTCAACACCTTGCTAAAAACTTGCTCTTCTCCACTTTTAACAAAATGACATCAGACCTCAGTTCATGATCTTGCCCACTAAATTGAGAACAATGGTTTTTGTTTTTCTTTTTAGGTTATCTTCCACTTATGACAAGTGATACTGGTTTTCCAGTAACGATAAACAGTTTGTTTTCATAGTAAATTTAAGTAAACCATCTGATTTAATGAGTATCAAATTTAAAAGATACAGACAGTATTTGGATATGGCTAATATCATTCAATCTTACTATTTTAGAGGCAGGGAAACAGACTCAGACAGGAGTCCCAGAACCCAGGATGGGTAAGTATCTCTAACATTTAGGAAGGACAGATATTTCTCTTCCCTGAAAACCATAGTCTGTTTTCTGCTTGAATGTCACAGGCTAAGTGATGTCCCCCCTTCTAAGTTCAGGCTCTCATTAACTTGTTTCAGGGCTGGTGTTTTCACTACATCCAGTTTAGCCAATAAAAGTGAGAACTTTTGAAGTTACTGATTATCCCACTTAAAACTCAGGGCACAAACTGGGCCATTTTCAGAAACAAAGGGCTTCATCACTGAAGCTAGCAGTGACTGGTAGGGAGGAGAGGAATGAGGTAAAAATAGAAGTGGAGAGAAGTATAAGGAGGAAGTAGAAGACTCAGAAGCTTCAACATTTTTAAGGACCTGAAACTCTGGAGGGGGGCAGCTATGTCTCCCAGACCGCCCCTGTTCTAAGTAGACAAAGCGATATGTCTCTGACAAAGTTCTGCCCAAAGTCACCCTTTAATGCTGATAGAACAATTCCTTGTTACCACAGCTGTGATGATTTGCCCACTAACCTTGCCTGAGCACTTGGTGGGTGTCTGGCAGTTGGCTAACTTCTGACATCCCCTCATTCATCCTCACAAGAAGCCTCTAAGTTAAAATTTTGGCCTTTGGAGTTGCACTACATGGGGTTGGAAAACTGGCCTCTTTGAGTGGTTCTGACTTTGACTTTGGTTGGGCAAATTAAATCCCTTCCTGAGCCTCAATTTCCTCATCTCTCTAAAATAAACATAATAATATATTTATTTCTCAGGATCAGAATGCTTCTATGTGACGGTGAAAGTCATTCAGTCTTGTCCGACTCTTTGCGACCCCATGGATCATACAGTCCATGGAATTCTCCAGGCCAGAATACTGGAGTGGGTAGCCAACATATTTATTTCTCAGGATCAGAATACTTCTATAATCATAAACTTATCAAGGGTCGAAAGTAAGCAATCAACAATGACGTCACTCATTATCAATCAATATTGATATCAGCACCAGGAAGGCTAAGCTTCTGATAGTCATTCTACCCAAGGTCACAGAGCTGAGCCAGGATGGCTGAATTGGTGGGATAGGTCCAGGAGTGCTCTGGGCTTCGGGGACCAGGGCTGAGGTGACGCGACAGGGGCTTCTGGACAGGGACCCAGGCCGACTGGCTTGTGCTCCAAGCTGCCTCCAGGCCCCAGCCCCGTTCTCCTTGGGATCGAACTGACCGGAGACTCACACTGCAGTGACCTCCCAGGCGGGATACGGCGGATCCTCAGCTCTGAGAGGCCGTCCAGCCTAATGACAGGTAGCAATGACTAGCCGGCCGCGCTCAACTGATCTGGGAACTGATCCTACACCTGCCTTCTGGACAGGAGGCTCCCAAATGCGACTTCCGGGAGCCGCGGGGCATGCCGGGAGCCAGGCCATACAGCCAATCCCCGCGCAGGGGCGGGCAGCAGTTGCTAGGCAACGGGGCGGGCACCCAAAAGAGACCAGTAAGGCAGGGTGAACAGGTGTGCAAGCCGGAGAGGTAGGCGACCTGCCAATCCCGGAGGAGGTTGCTTTTCCAGTCCCCATTTCCTTTACTCCTACCTGGGCTTTAAGGAAAGAGATTGCTGAGAAAAATGACAAGAATAAACCATGAGAAGTAATATATTCGTGTTTATTGAGCACGTACCGTGGGCCTCCTCTTGACAGGGATTATTTCATTTAATCTTCATTTGATTTTGCATGGTTGCTGGCCTCAGTTTGTAAATGAATAACCAGAGGTTTCCACAGAGTAGGCACCTTGACCGAAGTAACTCAGCTAGAGAGTAGCAAAGCTACCTAGGAATTTGAACCTGGGTGGTCTCGAACCCATGAGGTCTGGGTTCTTACTGAGTCAAGTAGTGAGCTCCCATTTCAATTCAGGAAAAGAAGTCTGAGTTCGTACCTGCAGGCACCAATCCAGGCTTTATGAGGTCTGAAGGGTAGACAATTTGGGGGCCTTCTTTAGGAAAAAACAAATTGCAATATAAAATTAAGGGCAAAAAAGAAAACTTGTTTAGAATGGAAAAAAATTACAAAAAACTTTTGCTAATTTTATAAAACTATCTGACCATGTGAACACGTTGCTAGGGCCCTACCCAAAGGCATCCTTGGCCCTTAGCTCCCACTGAAGTCCTTGAGTCAGACATCAAATTGCTTTGCAGGCTGCTCTTCCCTCCTCTTGACCACCCTGCATCCCAGCCGCAGGCCCTCTCCTCGCTGGGCCCTAGTAATGCCTTTAGTAGGGCTTTTCTGACTGTGACAGCAAGCTTGGCCTGCCTAGTGAGCAAGCTAAAGAGTCAGAGAGTTAACACACTTGGTTGGAAGCAGGCTTCAAACACTGAGAGACCCAGAGATGCTAACCTTTGGCAGTCAAAAAGGATCACATCAAGACACCTTTTATAACAGTGACTTTTAGGGTGTGGTCCTTGAGCGCTTGGGAACCTGTTGGAAATGCACACTCTCAGATTTCACCCTAAACCTACTGAACTTGAAACTGGGTGGTGGGGTCCAGCAACTGGTATTTTAACAAGACCCTGGAGAGACTGGTGCACACTTCAGTGTGAGAACCACTGTTATGCCACAGTGCTTCCCACCGTTTGCTGTGGCCTGGAGCTCCCGTGTCTACATTGGTAACATGCTCAATAACACACCTTTTTTTTTTGTCTCCCTCCTTTACTTGTCTCACTTTCTCAGTCTTCAACTGGGGCTTCCTAGGATCATCTCCAATAAACTACCTGCACTTGAGCCCTCGTCTCAGGCTGCTTCTAGGGGAACACCAGCGCAGGTGAGAGCAGGAGGAGGTGTCACTGCACAGTGAGGAGGAGGGTGATGACTGGCACCCACTGAATGGAGGCTGGATGTTCTGCTAAAGGCTTTGTTTTCACTGTTTCATTCCCAACCCCACCCATCCATGAGGAAATTGGGGTTGGAGGGTTACTAAGTGGCTTTGAACTCAAAGATTTGAACCCAAGACTGCTTGAGTCCCAAGGGTAGACTCCTTACATGCAGGGGCAGAGGGCCAGCCTACGTTCTGTCCGTTTGTCATTGCTGCTTTTCTCTGGGCAGGCAGGAATTCAGTGTTGTCCTATTCCCTTTGGACACAGGCGGAGCACTCACTAAGGGATGCTGAAGCGGTGAGTGCACTGGCCTCACAGAGGACGCAGCTGGAGAGGCGCCCTCACTCCAGTGCTGAGTTCCCTTGGGTCCAAGGCTGGCCCCTATGCCCGCCCTCCAGGCCGCTTCTGTGCCCAAGCATGTGCCCTTAATCCAGAACTTCAGCCTCTTGTGTCACAGATATGGAAATCCGGCCAGCTCTGCAGCTGAGAGAGCTACTTGGGGGTGGGGTGAGCAGGGGTGAGTGCTGGCCCCTGAACTCTGTTTCCTCTGATGTTAGAGGCCCTAGTCTTGGTTCTGCATGTTTCCAGGAAACTCCAGCTCTCTCTGCCTTGGCACCTGCCCTCTAGGCTTGTATGCTCCCGAGGGATGCCCTTGCCTTCTCTGGGCTCACAGCACCTGGGGTTTGAGGGCCCAGCTGTCTTTCTTGTTAACAGTTTCTCCCTAGTCCCCTACCTGTGATCCAGGAACGATGGCTGTGTTAACAGTTTGTGGTGAGTGGAGGAAACAGAGAAGAGCACAAGCCTCAATCTTCAGCTCTGCTGTTGACTTTGAGCAGGACTTAAAAAAAAAAAACACCTCTTCAGAGCCTTGTTTTTCTCATCTGTAAAGTGGAGAGTGCACCTCTTCTTCCTCAAGGTTTTTCTAATGATGCTCATGGGAGATAGCAATGTACGCACATGACACAGTCATGAACCATGAGGGGTGCAGTCTGCACCTGGGTTCTCCTGTTCCCTCCATCACAATGACGAGGGACCTGGGGCATGGTCTTGGGTCCTCCAGGCCTCCCGGTCTGCCAGAAGGCTGCTGCTGCTAAGTCACTTCAGTCGTGTCCGACTCTGTGCGACCCCATAGACGGCAGCCCACCAGGCTCCCCCGTCCCTGGGATTCTCCAGGCAAGAACACTGGAGTGGGTTGCCATTTCCTTCTCCAATGCATGAAAGTGAAAAGTGAAAGTGAAGCCGCTCAGTCGAGTCCAACTCTTCGCGACCCCATGGACTGCAGCCTACCAGGCTCCTCCGTCCATGGAATTTTCCATGGAAGAGTACTTGATGCCCAAAAGGGAGAGCGCTCCCCAGGACCCTGCCAGCCCTTCCTTCAGGGTGGGAAGAGACAGGCTCACTTGAGCAATCACTAGCTTAAGGATGTTCCATTGCCTCCCCCTGCCAAAAAATGCCTCCCAATCTCCAGTTGAAATCAGGCCTCTCTATAATAATTTCCCACCACATATTTGTTTTTCCTTTGTGGCAGTTATCAAGAATTGTAATTACTTACTTGCCTTTTTTTTTAGATGTTTTTTAAATGGAAATTTGAGAACAATTACAAAAGAGAACAGAGTAGTACATTGCCCTCATGTACCCATCACCCAGCTTCAACAATTGCCAACTCAGGGTCAGTCTTTTTTCACCTCTACCTGCACTCACTACCCCCTCCTGTACTAATCTGAGGCATCACATCATTTCATCTGTAAATATTTTGGTGTGTGTCTCTGAATGATTAGGGCTCTTTTATGAAATATAACCACAGTGCCATTATTACACTTTAAAATGAGAAATAATTCCTTGCTCTGTGATTATTGTTAAATGCCTGTCACCAGGCTGAGGGCTTCACAAGAGCCCTGTTCCTGGCTGTGTCCATAGTGCCTGAGAGCTAGCACACTCTTAGTATTTGTTTCACAGATGGATGGATGGATGGATGAACGGGAGAAAGGCAAGAGATGCTGGGGACCCAGCCTGCTTTCTGTGGATGCTGCTCCATCCCTTCAGCACTGCGGTGTGATCTGGGATCGTGTGATCGCTGCCTTGGAGGTCAACAGTTACACACTCTCTCTGACGTGAGCGACACAGTAAACCTCTCAGTTTCTTTCCCTCCCAACCCGCCTTCAGCGTAATTGGGCAGCAAGTCACTAATCTTCTCATGGCTGCAGCCCGCTCCCCCTACTGCAGCTAATTCCACCTTCTGACTTAATCATCATCCTTAGGCTTTCAATACAGGGCTTTGCATCTTCAGAGCCGCTCAGGCATTAGCTGATTCCTGTAATCTGTCCGACTCCCATGGCGTCAGCCAGCACAGGGCTTCTGTTACCCTCCTGGATCCTCAGTTTCCTCATCTGTAAAACTGGATGAGTGGGCCTAACTGGCATTATTGGTTGGAGATTAAGTAAAATGAAGTACATCAAGTGCCTGTCCCCTGACACATCAGAAGCCCTCAGGAATGGTGATTGTTTTCCATTGTAATTTCAGGGGATAACTCTCACTGAAGAGCCAAACAGGTCTGGATTTCAATCTGGCTTTTTCTGCTTAAAGGAAACATTTTCTGAGCCTCTGTTTTCTCATCCTTAAAATGGGGTGAGCGGTGCCACCCTTTCAAAGTCTGCTAAATGGAATAAAAGCTGTGATATGTCAATGAGGCACTGAGCAGAGTGCTGGGCACCTAGTAAGTGCTAAGGAAGTCCTGGTGGTTTCTGCTCTTCCCAGAAGGAGGCAGAGACAGGGGAAGGAGAAGGAGGCAGGGGTGCCCTTGGGAAGGTGCCGATTATATCTTTTCTCCTCTGTTCCCTAAGGTGTGTAGTCAGAGGAGGATGCCTATTGCACTCACCATCATATCCCCAGCCCTTTACCTTGCTGAGTTCTCAGTCATGAATAAGTGAATGAATTTGCTGAGGTGCAGATGAGATTAATACATCTGAACAGGACTGGATAGTTTATAGAAGACTCAAGATCTGTATCGCACAACCAGAGAAGGTAAGCAGGCCAAGGGTTAGACCCACATGTTACAGCTGAAGAAACTGATGCTTAGGGAGATCAACACTGGTCTGTAAGTGTTAACAGCTGTAGCTAATCTCGTGCCAATTCGGCTCTTCCAGGAAGAGTGAGTGGAGCACTGGGCTCATGAAGAATCCGGCCTGTGTCATGGGTGGAGTTACAAGTCTTTCTGAGATTCTCCAAAGCTGCAGAGACTCTGCCCACTCTATTCCTGCCGTGCCGGGTATGGGGCTGTATCCCAGTGCATTTGTTTTTTTAGATGAGTTTTTCCTCTCTTTTTTTTTTCTTTTAATTGAGCTGTAATTGACATCCACGTGCACTTGTTTTTTTATTACTGACAGTTTCAACTTCAGGGCTACCATGAACAGCCACAAAGGTTATACACTGTGCAACTCCAGGGGACAGAGGCCATTCACCAGGACAGCAGTGAAGAGGTAAGTTTCACTCTGAAGCTGGAGGTGACTCACGGAGGAGACGGGAAGCCTCCTCATGCACTGGCTGGAGTAAAGAACTCTGCAGGAACCAAGGCTCCTGGACAGTCTCTGGTCTCCCTGGCAGGGTCCACGTTTGGAGTGTGGACATCCAGGGGCTGATCTTCACCCTTCTTAGGGGTAAAGATAGGAAAGTCCGGACATTTAACCTCAGCTTTGAAACTTGAGGTAGTTAAGGAAAGGGAGCAAGACTCGAAACCCAGTATATTATAGACTTTATTACATATATAAGTAATCACTTAACCTTGATAATAAAGCTCTTTGAATAAGCATCATCCACCCATTTTACAGATGACTTAACTGGACACATGGAAGTTAATTAACTTGCCCAAAGGGCCACACAGCAAGGAAGTGGCAGAGCTGGAATTCAAACTCTAGGCCCCCTAGGTTACCTCTGGATGTAACCTGCATTTTACAAGGTAAGTAGGTGAGGCCCAGAGAGGGGCAGTGACTTACCCAGAGTCACACAGCCAGCTAGTCACTGAGTAAATACTGAACCTTAGAATCTAGACCGTCAGTCCCAGAGTGAGCCTGTAAGAGTGCCTGGCCCATCAATTCGTATTTTTAATAAAACAAGTCTAGAGAGAGACCCAGGATGGCTGGGACAGGAGAGCTGGGGATGGGGCATGTGTGGAGCAGATGGTGAAGGGCAGACACCAAGCCTCCGCTTTTTTGGCTCCTGTCTCTCTAAAAGGAAAGCCCCCTGTTCCCTCCATTTCCGGATGGCGGGTGGGATCCCATAGGGTGAGAGGGGCTGCGCCGCACTTGGCCTCCAGGTGGCGCCCGTACTGCAGTTCTGGACTCCCTTGGGCAGCCCGGGCCTCGGGAGTTGGTCTGTACCCTGGGGCCTGCTCAGTCTCCAGAGTTTTCAGTACACCCTGGATAACAGCTCCCCTTTCCCTCCTCCAGGCTTCTTCTGCCCTGGCTTTGGCTGCGAAGGGTTGTCAGGGCCCACACTGGGAGCTCATGCCTCAACTTGGTCCTCCCTGAGAAGCCCTCTGCAGCTCCATGGGTGAGAGCCTTCAGAGGGCCTAGTAGATCACCCAGATGCTGCCCATCTGCTCGACCTCGGGGAGTTTGCCCAGTCTCCTTGAGCCTCACTTTCCTCATCTGTAGAATGGAAGTGAGGTTTCCTTTGCCAGGATATTGAGAGGATCAGATGGGACATTTTATAAAATGCCTAGCCCCTTGCACACGCTCAGTGGAGGGAAACTGCTAGGATTGTTCCCTGGTTGGTGGCTGCCTGTTGTTACTTTTGCCTGGCTGCTATTTCTTCTTCACCTTTCTCACCTCAGCCCATCATACCACACCGTATCCATCACCATCAGCCTCTTACCCAGCTCTTGTGGACCTAGTACCTCTTTGGAGGTGATGCAGAATAGTGAGTAAGCAGAAAGCTCTGGAGTCTTGCTGTCTAGGTTCAAATGCTTCACTTTAGGACTCCCTGAGTGGCCTTGGGCAAGTTCCTTCGCGTCACTGCTGCAGATTCTTGGTGCGTACCCACTACACATCCCAGTCTCCTGGCAGTTAGGTTGGAACCATGTGACTGACTAGTTTTGGCCAGAGAGATGGGAGCAGGAGCGATGTGTGTGATGCTCTAGGAAAAGTGGTTGAGAGCCTATGTGGGCATCTTCTATCCCTGTCTTGCCCTGTCACCGTGGCCTGTGTGGGACCACAGGGTTATGGGTTTGTGTTGCAATACACCACAGGGTTATCATGTAAGAGTATAGCTCTGAGATGGAAGTGCTCTGAGTCCCCTAATCACCCTCGGAGGAGAGCCACACCCCCAGCCTTGCACTGTGTGTGAGCGAGAAGTAAACTTTATTGCCCCAGAGACTTCAGAGTTTGTTTGTACTGACCATAATCCAGTTTAACTTCACTGATACAGCCTTCCTGTGCCTCAGTTTTTTCATCAGTGAAGTGGGGACAATGAGAGTGCCATTCTCATAGAATCATTGTGAGGATTAAGGAAGACTGTGGGTGCAACCCTCTTATGATGTAAAATTTTAGTTTTTATTACCTTTTAGGAAGGTACAGAAAAGCACAAAATGACTTTAGACTCTCAGAGCAGGAGGGACCCTGGGAGGACCTTGAATTCACTCCTCATGGTTACATAAGACAGAGCCCTGAGACACAGGCTCAGGGGGAGAAATACCTTGTTCAAAGTCATTCTGAGAAAAGAGCAGACACAGGGCTGAATCATGGGCCTTCTGACATCTGTCTAGAGCTCCTCTGGACACACCTTGGTCCCTGCTTTCTGAGAGCTTATGATTTGATTGGAAACAAGACAGACAGACATACAACAAAACCATCCCTGAAGATTCCGTGTGGGAGTTGTCCAAACAGTGAGGACCCTGAGGGTCAGAGGAGGACCTGGGGGTCTGCAGGGTGGGAAAGGAAGACTTCCGGGAGATGGTGGGCCTTGGAAAATGGGCTTCAGCAGAGAGCAGGGGGGGCAGTGGGCAGTGGCAGGAGAGAGAACCGGGGATGGGGAAGTCTGAAGAGCAGAGTGGCCCACAGGATAGAGGAGTCGCGGTCTGCTGAGCCCGTCCCCTGGTGAGGGGTCATGCAGCCTCCCTCCTCACCTTCCCCCATTATAAAGAGCACTGCACTAAACACCTCTGTACCCATCTCTGTGTATCTGTGTATTTTGCCAGCTGAGATAGAGGCTTTGTGGGGAAGAGAGGTTTGGGTAAGGCCCCAAGATATATCGGGCCTAATTTCTTGAGTTTGGGGGCTTTGAACACCACTCTGAGGCTTCCTCTTAATTCTTCGCATCAGGAGTCTTGAAAATGGGAACAAGCTCTTTTCTGGGGTAGTTTGACTGCAATAGGGCCCAGAGGTGGGATGTGGGGCCGGGGGTGCGTGCCTCTCTTTACTGGACACTGGGTTTTCTGCTTTGTGACTGATGGGGCTGGAGTGGGGCTCAGAGCCTGGAGACAGCAGCTCTTGCTCATTGCTGCCCGCCCCACCCCCCCCCACCAGTCCAGGCTGTAGATGGGCCCAGGGGTATTGCATTCCTTGGTTCCACAGTCTGCAGCCAGAATGGGCTCTGTGGGCGGCACACAGGGCCCCATTTTGGAAGGCCCAAGCCTGTTTCAAGCTCTGTCACCATCCTTCTATGGAATGCACACTGGCAGATTAACAAGAGGCAGGCAGCCCCTCTGCGTACCCATGTGGAAAGAGCTCCAGTATATATTTTAAGAGCAAAAAATCAAGTTATGGAACAATATGTGAAGTATGACTCTGTTTATAAACAAATAATTCTTAAAATTATACACACACACATGCAACCTTATTATTCAATTTTCCCCTCTATTGACTGGTTCTATGCATCCATTTATGATTCTTTTAGGGTTAGCCAAGAGCCAGAGCAGGCATCCTTGATGTATCAATGTTCCCCACACATCACATTTTAACCCATTTCCCGGACAATGCAAGGGCTGTAGAACATTCTCATTCTATCTACCCCCTCCCCGTGCTGTTGTGTCATGTATTTTAATTTTCTCTCTGTATTTTGAACATTGGTTGTATTGTTTTATACAACCAAGCTTCATTTGTACTTCTCTCTATTTCCCCTTCTATCATCCCCTTTCCTTCCTGAATATCCAAGCTCCCATCTGGGACCACTTTCCTTCTGCCTGAAGCTTCCCCTTATATTTATTTTTGTATTTGAACCATTCAGATGGTTCAAAATGCAAAAGAAGAGAAGTGTTCTATGATCGATGTCTCTCTCTCCCACCCCTGCCCCCAGCCCCAAACTATATATTTCCGCATGTCCACAGAACATGACTTGGAAGGATAACACACCACATCAAGGGGGGTAGCTTGTCTGTGGTCTGAAGTACCCGCCTTGATAATATATTCCCATCTCCAGTGTGCAAGGAAAAGTCAGGGTCTGGGACAGGCAGCGGGAAGACCCGGTCTCCGCTGACTGACAGCCTCACGCTGGGCCCGCCGGTGCACACAGCCTCGCGGCCTTGTCTAGGTCCTCTTTAGATCCTGCCCCCAGCCCTGTGGGCCAGGAGGGGCAAGGTTCCCCATTCCCAGGACAGCTAACGACCATGGCTTCCAGGTACCATTTCATACTTGTCAGCGCGTTCACTCCTCACAACTATACCAGTATAGTCACCATTTTACAGATGAGCAAACTGAGAACTTCATAAGGTAGAGGCAGGATTCAGACTAAATTCAAACAGCCCAGCTTCAGAGCCCAAGCAATTACTAAGTCCATTTTACAGATGAGGAAACAGAGGCCCCAGGAGGTCGAGCCATGCGCTCTGCTTCACAGGCAGGAGCAGCAGAGCAAGAACTTGCATCTGTGACTTTCGGGGTCAATATCCATCCCCGTCCCCCTAAGGCTAGTGGTTTTCCTATGCACATTGCAATCACCCAGGGAGCTTTCGAAAGTGCCATGTGCAGTTGTCAGCCAGACCAATCAAATCCAAATCTCTGATCCTATTTTTACACTCTTAGCCCTCCTTCCAGGAGCCTCTGAAGTGTAGTCAGGGTTGAGAACCACTGTCCGGGCCCACACATGGGCAGAGCTTGAGATCTGACTGCTTGGATTTAATTCAGACTTTGCTCCCCATGACCTTGGGCCTTTTCGTTTCTGTGCTGCCTCAGTTTCCTCATCCGTCAGATTGGTTCATTGGAGTGTCTTTTTCATGTGAGGATTGAATGAGATAATCCATGCAAAGCACTTGGAACAGTGTCTGGCACAAAATCTGTTTTAAATTAATGGTATTATTATTATTACTCTCTGTGTAGCTTTGTAGAAAGCTTGCCCTTCTCCCTTCAGGTTTTCCATCTGTGAAGGCACCTTGAGGTGTGGACTGCCTGTTCTTAAAGGCGTCTTCCAGCAACGTTAGTTGGCTGGTCTCAAGCCTTTGCTGCCTCCCCCACTCTTTCAGAAGCCCAGCCCTGCCCATTTTGCATGGAGGCTGCAGCAAGCACATGCCAGAACCAGGGACCTGCTTCTGTGGGTTGAGTCCAGCCTCTGATCATGGTGTTGACGCCGCTCACAGCCATGACATGCTGGGCTGTAGGAAGAGAAATTGCCCATGGTTGGGGGTGGTGGATGCAGCTCCAGCTGCCCCCAGAGAAATGCAGAGGGGCTTGGGGGGCCCCTCCAAGAGGCAGGGTGGGGGACCCTGGCAGAGCAGGGGACCCCATGCCCACTTCCTACTAGTGCCCAGGGCACATTGTGCTGGTCTTGCCACCAACTGCCATTCTGCACCAATGCATAATTCATGCCCCCATGTGCCAATCTGTGCCAGCTTTAATTAGCTCCTAACTTTTTGTCATTCATTTTGCTGTGAATACCTTATAAATAAATGATGGGAGAGGGGAGCAGGGAGCGGGGCAGGAATGTGAAGGGAGGAGCCTGGCTCCTTAGGCCTCGTGGGGGAGGGATAAGCTTCCACAGAGAGGCTAGGGAAGCCATGCCCTCAGGGCACATCCCCCCCACCCCCCCAGGGATGGGGCCTTGGCTATGCAGATGGGTGGCCCCAGCCCACCCCATTCGCCTTCCAGCCTTGCTCGTTCACAAGCAGCATCCAGCCGCCACAGCTGTGCCAGGCTCCAAGGGCCCACAAACTAAACTCAAGAGCACACATGCTTGGTTTATGGTGGCAGGCGCTGCCCTGGGAGAGGGGAGCGGGCGGGGTGCAGACAGGAAGCAACGAAGGGGCTCTGCCACAGCTCAGGGCTGGGAATCAGCGGGGTGGGCAGGAAGTGGGAGAGGAGGCTGTTGCAGAGGGTGCCCAGAGGAGAGGCGTTTATGTCCGTTAAAAATAATAATCGGCCCTCACAGGGATGAGAGGCTTGTTTGTGAGTGTTGTTTTGTTTTCACGGTTTATAAAGCACTTGAGCATGTGTTTTTCTCTTTCGTCCTGAATGACAACCTTGGGAGGCCCTTGGGGAGGCTGGGGGCTCATTTACAACCGAGGAGACTGAGGCTCAGAGAATTTGGCTAAGACCGTTACACCCCCTGCCTCACCTCTATTCTTGGGGAAGGAAGGAGGGGAGGAAAGCACCCCAGTCGGGGCTGGGGGACCAGGGGGAAGCCAGTTCAGTCCCAGGTGGTCTTCCTCTCCATCCTTTAGCTCATCATACTCTTTAGTATCATCAGGCATCACACAGGGCATCTTTGCCTCCAAGCCCAGCCCTCTCTGCCTCCAGCATCATTTGCTGAGTGACCCCCAGGCCCAGGTGTGGCAGACCAGGCCCTTCATGGTCCAGCCCATGCCCCTCTCCTGAGACTCCTCTCTCACCCCTCCCAGCACATCTTGGTCCAGCCCTACTGCTCCCTTACCTGAAGTCTCTGAACCATGTGATGCCTCCGTGACGTGGCACACGCAGCCCCTCTACCACAGATGCACTTGCTTACCTCACCTGGCCAACACACTCATCTTACAAGGCTCTGCTTAAGCGGTCTCGCCTCTTGGAAGTCTTCCCCAGTTTTCTTGGTAGGGTGGACTGTAACCTATTTGGAGGCCCTCTGTCACTGCTGAACCTGGTCCTGGCTTCGAATAGCATTGTCTTATGCCTCCCAGCTACTTATTTCTGTAGCTGTCATTCTAACTGGACTGTAGCTTCTCTGAGGGCCAGAAGAGGTCATATGCTTCTCTGCGTTCTCAGCCCCCAGTCCAGAGCCTGGCACACTGTGGACCTTCCAGGAATGCTTGCTAGATGAATGAACAAAGACACTGTCTCTGCCTTTGAGGCTCCTAAAGTCAAATGTGTCTCTGAGCTAAAGATGAACTTGAACCCATTACAAAGATATGGCCACTTCTGGAGAAATACGGACAAGGTCATTCTGATATAGAAAGAGCCAATATATCAATTCTTTCTTTTCCATCTTTCCTTCCTCCCTTTCCCTCCCTCCCTTACTTCCTTCCCTCTTTCTTACTATTTCTTCCTTCCTTCTTTTCCTCTTTCTTTCCTTTTTTCTTAAATTTTGGAAAAGAAGGGATGGAGGTACCTTGGCAAATCTGACCCCATGTTGCACTGTAATCCCCTACAACTGACAGGAGAATCTTCATACGGTCCATACCTGGCAGGGTTCTCATAGTTGCCAGCAACAGAAATAGACTCTGGCTAGCTGATGCAGAAAATGAGTTTGCTAGTTAGATAAGGGAGAGTTCTTACAGAATCAAACAGAGGCTGGAGGGCAAGCCCAGAATACAGAGAGGGACTGAAGAAGGCAGGTCGCCAAGAACACAGCTGAGAATGAAGCCCAGGTCAGGCCTCAAGAGCTGTCAGTCAGGGTTTGGTACTTTCCACAACTTCTGAACTATTCTGAACTAGTTCTAAACTTTGTGATTCTCTTCAAGGCTCAAAGTTGAGAGGGGAGCTTCTGATTGGCTGGCCTGGGCCACATGGTGTGCACTATGGCCAGGACATGGGTGATGGAGGGCCTTCCCTTTCAGTTGTTGCATGTAGAGCAGGGCCTGGTCCCTCCTCAGCAGGGAGCTCTCCCCAGGAGGGAGGTCTGCATGATGCTGGGCCCTGGGCTGGCAGCATCTCCATGGTTCTTCACGGTTGTCAAAGCGCTCTCTCACTGCCCCAGGAGGAAGGCTGGGCGGGCATCATGATCGTAATTGCAGAAGTGGAAACCAGAGCTCAGAGAGGCCGAGAGACTTGTCCAAAGTCACATAAAGTGGTAAGAGGTGCCCCACAGGTTTTGGGGGGAGGCAAAGGTTTCCTACGGAGAGGCAGATGGGGAGAATTCTGAGCTCTTGGTGGACAACCCTGAAATGGTTTGAGAGATGGAAACTCCAGTCAGGAAGAAAGGCTAGCATTCCAGGGAATAATCCCCTGGAGAAGAGAAGGTGCTGGCTCAGGGCATAGAGATTGAGTTCCCTTGACAAGCTCAGCGTCTCCTGCAGATGCTGCCATCTTGCATTTGGCTGCTTGGTGTGTGGATAGCAGGGCTGCTACTCACCTACAGGGTCAGAAGGCTTCTATGGCTCCTGCGGGGAGAGTCCACAGGCATGTCCCCGGATCTTGCTCACCCTCTTCCCTCCACCCAAGATGCCCCTGTGCTTTTGCCCCCTGTGGAATTCCTGTTCATCATAGCAAAACTCAGCCCTGAAGTCTCTTGGTCCAGACAGCTTTTCTGGACTCAACTTTCCTGAGAATCCATCACCCCACTCTCCTTGGACTACCTCTCCGCTTTGTGACACTTACCTTGTCAGCCTGTACCTGATTTATATATCTGTCCCCTCTTGGACTGGGAGTGCCTCAAAGACAGCCTGTTATTCATAGCTGTGTCCCCAGTGTGCAGTGTGGGCTTGTTCCTAGCAGATCCACTCCCGGCTCCTCTGCTATGCTTCAAATCACAGCAGGACTGACCCAAATCCCACTTGGGTCTGCAGCTTCTGGCTGGGGTCAGCCAAAGAGAGGTACTGGGGGAGGCCAGAGCTGGGGGAGAGAATTCTCTTCTTCATCCTTGACCTCAAGCAGTGTCTCTGGTAGCAACTGTGTCTCTGGCTCCCACCTGCCAGCTCCACCGTGCTCCCATCTTGTGCTGTGTGACCCTGATCCTAGTGACTGCTTCCTCTCTTTGTCCCTCCAGCCTAGAGTGGGTAGCAGCTTCCTGCTGTTGCTGAACTGAGTCACCTCATCATCCCCTATTTGAATTCTCGGCTCTTCCATCACTGTGTGACCACAGTTGCTTTGAATCCCCTATTACACACTCAAAGCAGTTCTGTGGGTGGGCTGCACTCAGACAGACACCCCAGGTCCTAGCACGGTTCTTGGCACAGAGCGGGCACTTGACAAATGCTTGTGGAATAACGGTGGCAGCCCAAGAACTTCTATGAACAGAAGTATGATGCCCACATTGGAGGAGGTGAATTCAGCTGAATTCAGAGCTGTTCTGTTCACTTGTAAAATGACTGCAGAAAGCCTGGGGAGTCATAGTTTGAGAAGAGGTGGCAAACCAGAAAGAAAGAAGGATTTAAGATTGGAGAAACTTTGAAGAGCACCTCCTCTAGTAGTTTCATTTTATGAATGAGGAACAGGAGTCTTAAGAGTAGTCATGTCTAGGTCAAAACCAGTTAGAGGCTGTCTGAAATTCAGAAACCAGATCTCCCAACTCCTGGCTCCATCACCATCTGGAACTGTGACTCCCTGAGACCTGTCAGACCACATCTCCAGCCCTGCCTCTTGTCCTCGGGCCCCAGACTCATGCGTCCAGTGGCCTCCCTGACTCTGCACTCAGTCACTGCACTGGCCTCTCACACCCAACACACTCTGGCAGGGAGTGGGTGGGGGGGCTCGCGTCTCTTCCCTCTTGATCCTCTTCCCTCGCTCCCCATCTCAGGGAATAGCACCCTGTCCATTTATTTCCACAAGCCAGTAACCTGGGGTCTCCATGACGTTTCCCTCTCTCCCCCCAGCATCACTCCATCTCCCAGGTCTGTAGATTTTTTACCTCCTGAGTATCCCTTCCCTCCATTTCTACATCACCACCCCAGGCCAGGACTCTGATACCTGGACAGCTGAGATAGCTTACAGAGATGTGAGCTCTGGAGCAGGGGTGGGGGTGGGGAGGCTGGTGGGGTGCGGGGGTAGGGGGTGGGGGGGATTTGTGTGCATATATTTCTGTGTGTGTTTTATTCACTGATGTTTCCCAGTGTCAAGATTCCCAGGGGTTAGCAACTTTTTTGTAAAGGGCCAGATAGTAAATATCTTACACTTTGAGGTCTGAAGAATCTCTGTTGCAACTCCTTAACTCTGCAGTTTTACTGTAAAATGAGCCATAACTCGATGGGCATGTCTATGTTCCGCTAAAACTCTCTGTACAAAAATGGGGGGCAAGATGGATTTGGTCTGAAATGTGCGGTTTGTTCCTGGTTGAGAACTTCCTGGCACACGGTAGATGGTAACTAAATATTTCTAACTGAAGAAAGATGCTCTTATCATCTATCACCTCCCAATCAATTCCCTGTTTTTCCTATTTTCATGACACTCACACCCTTCAACCTCCACCCCAACCATCTGCTTCAAAGCCTCCACTCCTAGGATAGAGATCAAACCCTGATTATGCCAACATGCTCTGTGCGTCTGGGCCCTGCTCCCACTGTGGCTTTACACTCACTGACCTCCTCACCCTTTGCAGTGCCCCATCCCTTCTAGACTCCCTTCCCTTCCTTATGTATACCAGTTCCTTCCCACCAGGAGGCCTTTGCACATACTGTTTCTTCTACCTAAAACCCACTCTCTCTCTCCCCATCGTGCATCCCTCAGATCTCAACTCAGTGTTATCTCCTCCAAGAAGTCTTCCCTGGTCCCCTAGGTCAGGTACCATTAAAATATTCCTCGTCCTCGCACCAATTCTGACTGTAATTTTACCTGATTATGTGTTTCATTGACTGTTTTTCCTGTTAGAGAAGCCCTGCAAGGTACAAGGACCAAGCCTATTTCTTCCTCTGTCACATCCCCAGAACCCATTTCAGTTAGCTAGCATTTAGTAGCAATAATGAGTAAATGGTAAAGAACAGGAGCTTTGGAAGCAGGCAGGTTCAGTACCTGACTCCACCACATGGGTAACTCATGCACCTCCCTGCTGCTGCTAAGTCATTTCAGTCGTGTCCGACTCTGTGCGACCCCATAGATGGCAGCCCACCAGGCTCCCCCTTCCCTGGGATTCTCCAGGCAAGAACACTGGAGTGGGGTGCCATTTCCTTCTCCAATGCATGAAAGTGGAAAGTGAAAGGTGAAAGTGAAGTCGCTCAGCTGTGTCCGACTCTTGGTGACCCCATGGACTGCAGCCTACCAGGCTCCTCCGTCCATGGGATTTTCCAGGCAAGAGTGCTGGAGTGGGGTGCCGTTGCCTTCTCCACATGCACCTCCCTAAAGCCGGTTTTATTCCGGTAAAACCACGCTAATGACATACCTACCAGAAAAGCTGTGTTGTGATTAGAATGAAGTCAGACCAAAAGTCTCAGCCCAGTGCCTGACTCCAGGCAGCTATTGTCAATATGCTGATACAGGTCCAGATATCCAGTCATAAGATAAATGGTTAAAAGAATTCAGAATGTTTAGCCTTGGGAGGTAAATATCAAGGTCAAGGAATGGCCATCTTCAACGATGCCGGTATAGACTCTTCCTGTTTCCAGCTGTCTGGAAAAGTCATGAAGTCTCCATCCTTATACATGTGCAAAAAGAAACTGGAAGACCCTTATTCCGGTGTGCACCGGGCATGGGTGAGGGTGCTCAGGTACAGCGCAGGTTTCTTCTAATTCAGGGCCCCTCATTGTGAGCAGCTGGGGACATTGTCAGCTTTGACTGATGGAGAGGGCACAGACGGGGAGAGTACGAGTGGGGTAGGGAAGGGCAACTGGTTGAGCCACCACAGCTAAGTGGTCCCAATGACTGGAGGGACAGCCCCGCTCGGGGCTCAGCGCGACTTTGGGAGCAGAGAGGGGGCGCTTAAAGCCAACAGATGGCGCAGGCTTACCTAGACCCGGGCGCCCGCTCGTTCTGGCTTCCCGGGAGCGTTTCCCCGTTCCGCCCGCGGCCAGTCTGGCCCCCACCCCTCTGCGGGACAGTGGGCAGCCCTGCGGAGCACGGCTCCCGCATGCTCCTGGGGCCGCTTTCTCCGGCTTCCTCCTTGCCCCTTTGGGGGATTCGTCGAGTTGCCACAGCAGCCGGTGCCATGACATCGGCAGAGGCCAGTTTCGCCAGCACTGAAATATTCATGCCCTAAGCGCCTGGCCCCGGCTTCGCGCTGCTCCCGGGGCTCCGAGCGGGGTCAGGGGTGGGGGGCTCAGGGATCCTGGCGCCCACCGTGGTGGGAGGGTGGGCGGCGGGGCGCGGCGGGGCGGGCAGGGACTGGGCGAGGCGGAGGTGAGGGAGGGAGCGTCAGGAGGCGGGGTCTGGGTGGCGGGGGCCGAGCAGGGCGGAGGAAGCGAGGGAAAGTTGATCGCGGACTTGAGCCGCGGCGGCGGCTCCGGAAAGAGGGGCGCGGGCTGCGAGCGCGATGCTCGGTGAGAAGACGCGTCCGACGGCTGCCGGGCGCTGATCCCGGCGGGGCGGGGCGGTCCGGCGCTGGGCATGGGGCGCCGAGGTGCAGGGCTTCGGGACGATTGGGGCGCGCCTCGTCTGAGCCCGCGGCGCGTCTGAAGTTGCGGCCGGCAAGCGGCCAACAGCGAGCGGACGGCTGAAGGGGACCCAGGAGCGGCCAGCGCGCCGCGGATGAGCCTTCGCACCGGCGGCGAGACACGGCGGTGGTCAGCACTCGAGCAGGCGGCCTTCCGGGGCCGATCCAGAGGAGAGCAGAGCCCCGGCGCGGCGCCGCTCGGCACATGCACACGGTACCAAGAGCCACGCACCGCCCCTTCCCTCCCCGCTTCCCTCGCCTTCTCCGAGCCGTTCACCCGCCACGCGGTGGGAAAGTTGGAGCTGTGGGGTCGCGACCGTAGCCGCCGAACCACTTGTTCTCGGCACGGCCGTCGCCCCCGGCGGGCGCCCGGGGCCTCCTTCCACCCCCGGCTCGCAGCCAGAATCCTGCTTCCCACTCCCAGCCCGCGGCTGGACGCGCGGCAACTTTGATTCCTGGCAACTCGAATTCCCTCCGCGTTGGCCTTGGGAGGAAAGGCACTCCACTTCCCACCTCTCTTCCTGGACCCGGGAACGTTCGTGCGCTTTGCTTTCTGCGCCTCAGAGAGGGTCTGGGTCTGGGGTGGGGAGAATTTCGAGGGCAAAGAGGGCGTTGGGGTCCGATCTCGTCTCCTTCTGCGCTCTGGATCCCCCTTTGGACAGTGGCGATGGGGTGGGGCACAGCCCCACCGCGGGGTAGGCGTGGGCACTGGAGGGACCTAAAGTCATGTAGCTCTCCCCTTCCCACATCACCTCTCTGTGCCCGTCCGAGACCCCAACGGACTCCTGCATCCTCCGCGCTCTGGGCCGGCCATGGGAAGACGCAGCCCTCGAGGCGTGCGGCTCGCGCTTTGCCTTCCCCGGCCACCGGCAGTGCTGGTTATCCCCAGGGGCTTGCGCTCGGGAACGCAGCCCCTGTCTCCCCTGCAGGTCAGCCCGGGACGCCTGCAGAACCCGTGCGTGCCAAGGTGGTGGCGGCACCAGCCGGAGGGCACTCAGTGCCTTGCTTTTCCCGAGGAGCCAGCCGAGCCTCCGGCCGAGATCTTGTGCCCTTGCCGCCGGCCACCACCCCCTGCGACCCTAACCCGCAGCCCTTGTGCAGTCAGCAGCCCACTAGGGGCAAATTAGCCTTTCCTGGGTAGTAGCACGCCCCACCCTCCCCAGTAATTCAGAGAGCAGCACCTGACTCTTTTTTTCACGCCTTGCCTTCATACCAGAGAAAGCATTGACCCTTACCTTTCAGCCGCTTAGCAAGTACCCCCGCCCCAATTTGGATTGGATTTTGAAATAAGCTGGAGAGGCACAGTGGGAGTGTGTGTGTGTGGCGGGGGGGGGGGGGGGGGGGGGGGGGGGGGGGGGGGGAGGGATGTGTGTGGGTGTGTGTTGGGTGGAGTCAGACAGTTGCCCAGGGAAGAATTAAGCTACCCAGGGTGGGGTGGGCTGGAAAAGCCTGGCTGGGGCCAGGAAGAGAGGTGCTGATGAGTCAGCCCATTTATGGGGGAGACCAGGCTTGGAGTTAATGTTTGGTTCATGGTGCAGGGGTAAGTGCACTGACTGCGGTCAGCACCTGTGATGGTGGTCAGCACCTATGAGTCTGGGTTAACAGATGTCACTCTGCGCTGGAGGGGGTTGGAGGAGGCCCCTTAACTGGGGGAACTGGGATGCTTGGTGCTGTCTGGGGAGAGTGGGAATGCAGAGTGGCTGAATGGCAGAGAGGGAGAGTACCCTGTGGGCTGGAAAGGTGACACTACAGAAGTGACTGGTGTGAGCCAGGTGGCTCTGCTCTGGGTGGTGGAGAGCCTCGTGAGTGTGTGAGAGGCCCAGAGCTGACTGACATCCTGGCCTCCTCTGGGCTGAGCCCCAACATACACGTCTGCCTCCACCTTCCTGACCCCCTCAAAAAGCTGGGCTTCTCACATCTGCTTACCAAAGAGGTTAATTTGAGGGTTATGATAGTGGATGGTCCTGGTTGCCTCCCAGGTATTTCCTCTGCCCAACAAGCAACCTTACCTGCAGACTCACCATTTGAGGTTCGTTTCTTTGAGCTTAATATTTTGAAGGGTGCCTTTCTGAAGCCCTAATTTAAAATGCACATACTTCTGGGAGGTGAAGGTCTAGTAGAGCCTTGCTACTCTGAATGTGGCCTGTGGACCTGCGGCATCTGCATCACCTAGGAACTCGTGAGAAAGCAGACTCTTGCACCCCACCCCTGACCTCTTGAATCAGAATCTGTGTTTGACAAGATCTTTGAGAGGTTTATCAGTTAAGTTTAAGAAGCCCTGCTCCACAGAACCTTCTCAGGAATGAGCATTTCACAGCCCTTGGTGAAGGATGTCAAAAAGGTCACTGGATAAGAATGTAGGTTTGAAAATGAGATTGAGACTGGAACTTCTTTTCCTGGACATTTATGGTAGGGTTGGATTAATTGTCCACTGCTAGTGCCAGGAGGGTAACTGTGTTTTGGGCATCTTTAGACAGATTCAAGTAGCAGTTCAGTTTTCTGTGTAATTAAAGTACTGCCATGTGTGCTGCATATGGGCCAGTAGGAAGTGGGCGGAAGGGGCAGGGTTTCTGGAAGCTGGATAAACTGCTCTGCCTCTAGGAGGCCTGGGGTTGGGTAGATGCTGTCCCTTAAGGAGAAAGAATTAAGGAACTGTCCTCCACTTCATCTGTCCCTCCCAAATGAATGGAATGACCCATCAATCACACCTCTTCACGGTCTTCAGGATTTATGCAGAGGGAGCTGCAGAAATGCTAATTTGGGGCAGTCAGCAGAGGATAGGATGCCAGCCAAGCTCCACTCTTAATTACCCCTGCCACCAGCCCAGGCTGGACACCCCATTTCTGCCACCCAGTGCCCTGGGAGGCCCCTAGGCCCAAGAAACAGGACGAAGCCAAGGCATGGTTCAAGTCACCACTCATGGTCCTCTGGAGGAATAATGGTGACCCTGACGCCAGCAAGGCTGGCCTGAGACTGGAGATCTGAGGACTTCAGAGCCTCGGTGGGGCCAACGGTATCACAGGTGAAAGATTATGGCATGACTCATGCACCCTAGACCTACTTAAGAGGGCTGTCCTTCCTCTGTGCTGGCCTTTTTGCCAGGAGGCAGAGTGGCCGGGGGGAGCTGTGGGAGAACGTGGGTTGGCATGGTCATGGAACTAACAGACAGTGACACTCATGTGAAAGATACCTTCATCCGTGAGTTCAAAAACAACTTGGTCAATAAAAGTCTTATTGTTTCCTAGAACCCTCAGGTTTTAAACAAAATTCATTGTTTTAAAACGTGAAGGTGATTTTTTTTTTTTAGCAAATTAGTTTAACATCTTTGTTCATTTTTTTAAAAATTATTTTTGAGCCTTGATTTGAGTTTTTCTTGGCCCCAGGTAATCCTATTTGTCCATTTAATTGGTATGCAAAATTATTTGTGAGTTGGACCCTGCCGGATGGGTTATTTCAGAATGGAGCTATTTTGCCTCCAATGGAAGAGAAGTGGGGAGGGGAACAGGCTCTTCTGGGCTCCAGCCTCCTGCATCAGTGTGGACAGTACCATGAGTCAGGTGGGTGGGAGGGATAGTTAACTCCCCAGCTGTGTCTTCCTCACTCCTGGCCCTAACATCACACTTTGCCCTACTCTGCAGTGGTCTGGTCTCTCACTAGACTGTGAGCTCTTTCAGCATGAGTTGTATCTTATTCTTCCTTGTATCCGCAGGGACCGATGCTTAATCACTGTCCATTGACTCAGTGGCTATTACATTGGCATCTAGTATGCCTATAACCAGTTTTAACTATTTACATTGAATCAGACTGGGCAGCTAGCACCCATCTTGCTGTATCCTGGGCTCTGGGCAAATGCCTTTGGAGTAGAGGCAGAAACTCATGTGCCTAGAGGGGCTGGGAAGCTGACCAGAGAGCAAAGCAGCATCAAATGTAAGACGACAGGGCGTGGTGGGGACTGTGGAGGATAGAAAAGCACAGGTTCCAAGTTAAAGGCACAACTGTAGGCAAAACCCACCTATATGACAGAAGTCAGAATCGTGGTTACTCCAGGGTGTGATGACTAGGGCTCAAGGGTTGCTTTTGGAGTGCTGCAAATTTCCATATCTTGATTTGACTATCTACAAGGGTGGTGAGTGATCATTTGTGCAGAAGAGTCAATTCGGGAGAATTAGAGCATTTATGGAGATAAATAGAAGCATATTTATTTTGGTTCAATATGAAAATAGCTTTATTGAATTCCATAAGGCAGAAAATGCGTACTCTTACCAACGCTATTGACTAGAAGGGTGACAGTGAGAAACTTGGCATATTTAAGAAGTAGCCACATGGAGACAGCTTTCTAGTCTTTCATTGTGAAATGTAATCTGGTTCTGTCCTGGGGAGTGGTACGGGCTGCTGCTGCTGCTGCTTTCTGGCTATGTATCTGGGCCTCAGCAGTCATGCTCCTGGGGCTCTGTCTCCCTTCAGCAGTGACAGTCTGCGAGGCTCCGTGAATTGCTGGGGGCTCGGGGCTCTCCGACGTCTGTCCCCAGCCCCAGGGCCCTCAGGCGGTGACACCGAGAGTGACACAGCAGGCTCAGGCTTAGCGTTTGTAGTTCTGATCTTTCCTTTGCAGAGTCTGACAGCTCATGCAAGAGCTGGTTATTATTATGATCATAAACCTGTTCCCTTCCTGATCTTTGCGAAGGCAGCTTGGAGGCAGATAGAGCTTCCATTCCTGAGCTAAGGCTAAGGCCTTACCCAGGCCTTAGTTTTCTCAGTGGTTGAATGGGAATAATTTCCAATGACACTGCAGGCTTGCTTTCAGCATTAATAAGAAGGAAACTCTACAGAAAGCCTTTTGTGCAGGGCCTGGCACATGGTACACATGCAGAATGTGGTAGCTTTTTTATTATCCCTTTTTGACTCAGTCGTGTGTTAGGCACATTGTATTCCAGCAAAGAGGTGAAACCTCCCCTTATTTTGAGAGTTGGACAATCTATAGGTTCTTAAATCGAGTTCTGCCTGAGGATGTATGCATGTGTGGTTGTGGTTTTTCATTTTGCATTAATTGTTAGCAACATTAAAAAATGGCATTTTTGTGATAAAGAGCTAGATTTCTGGCATATCTGGCTAGAACAGGCAACACTGGGTCTGTGTTCCCAACTGACAGTAATTGGTTAGGGCTGAGTTGCAGCCACCCCCTTTTATTTATTTATATTTTTATTTAAAACATGCTTTGAGGGTTATGTACATACAATAAAGTAAACAGATCTTCAATGAAAGTGATGGGTTTTTGCATATGTGTGCACGTGTGTAACCCCAGCTGGATCTGATGCATCCTTGGTGGCTTGACGAGGCTCCCTCAGGCCATCTCCTGCTCTTTGCGTGTGTGTGTGATACTCTTCTTTTACGTAATAGCATACTGTAATCAAGTAATGTAATTACAGACTTTTCTATAGCATTACTTTTAGAGACTGTTTAGTTTTTCATTATATTCACTGAAGTAGCCACTGTCATGATTTCGCTCCGGCTTCTGTCAGCACGTGGGTTTTGTAGGCGCGCTGATAGCCTTCAGTTCTCCGCAGTCTCCACCATTCCCTGTTGCCTCACATCTGACCCCATTTATTTACACTACATCCTGGCCCCTTTAGCCATGTGAGTTTGTGACACCTATGCCAAGGGCTAGAAATGTCCTTAGAAACGAGCTGGATGTACCATGTACCACGTTACAGGTGCAGAAACTGAGGCCCACAGTCAGGGAGTGGGCTGCTTTTAGACCCTCTCCTGGGGTGAGGTGGGCCTGGGCAGCGGCTAATCAAGCGCAGAGCCCGGCTACTTCCACCCCAGCATGAGGCCAGGCAGACCGTCATCTCTTGGTCCCTGGCAGCCAGGGCCTGACCCTGCAATCATAGTCACCCAGAGCCTCCTCCTGCAAGCTGATCAACCTAAGAGGGAGGGAGTCCTTCCTGAAGATGTATCTTCCCCAGGACAGGCTGTTAGCAGTGCTGCCTTCCTCTTTAAAGGCCATGCTCCATTTGGAGAGGACCTGCAAAGCCATTTGTGACAAGGGCCCTGTGTACCACCTTGATTGTGTCTGTTTCTGAAAGGAAGGCTGTAATTTGGGAGCCAGTGAAATCAAGGGAGGGAAATAGAGGAGAGTGAAAGAGAGAGAGGAAGGGAGGGAAGGGAGAGAAAACAAAAGGGGTGGCTGGGATTATGTCTGGGTCTTCATCTGTAGTGCTGGTCCTGTCCCCAAGAAATGCTGGCTTTTCCTGGCTTCAGGGTGGGCTTGGTCCCTCCAAGGGCTTCCCGTTAGCTCTGCCCCTCTTCTGCTCTTTGCTACAGAGATAAGAGACTTGTCATCCTGCCCAGGGCTTACCCAGGGCTTCACTCTCCAGCCCTCTGCATCCCTTCTCTGGCTCTCACCTGCCCTTGCCCTGGGAGGAGACTAATTTTGACCTTTTCTCCTGGGGCCAGAAGTGCTGCTATCTTCAGGGACCGGTGGTGACAGAAGCCAGGCCTCTCTCTGTCCCTTCTACAGAGGCCCGAGGCTTTGTCTTAGGAGAGGCATGGGTAGATTGCCACAGAAAAACCAGCATGTGTTGGACAGTGGGGCAGGAGGTCCTTCCTTTGTGTTTTAGAGTCCCATATCCACTGTTGGGGAGACCTTTCATTTAGCCATTCGGTCAACCAATACTGAGCATCACCTGTGTATCAGGCTTATCTAGTGATTGTGGATTTATGCTGAGCATCTACAGCAGTGCTGTTCAATAGAAATACAATTCAAGCCACACATGCAAGTCACATACATGGTTTTAAATTTTCTGGTAGCTATTTTAAAAAATGGAAAGAAATAAATGAAATTATTTTTTATAATCTATTTTATTTAACCCAGTGTATCCAAAATATTACCATTTAGCAATAATCAATATAACAAACTATTAATGAGATCTTTTACATTCTTTTTTTTTTTTTAATTAAGACTGGAATTTTGTGTGTGCTTCGCATTTCTAGCACTTCTCAGCTGGACTCAGTACATTTCAAGTGCCCATTGGCCGTGTGTGGCTGGTGGCTACTGTACTGAACTGGGGGAGATAGATGATAAATGCACACTCCAGACAATTACAGATGGTCAGGAGAGCTACAGAGAACACAGAGGATCATTGACATGCTAAAGGCAGAAGACAGAGGAGTTGGGGAAAGCTTCCTGGAGAATGGGAAGATGTGGTCTGTCTCCATGGACCTGAGCCCTGGCAGGGCTGGGGAGGGGAGTGGAAGGTGGGGAGGGGCCCGTGTGTCCTCAGGCAGTCCCCCCAGTATCCCACAGCACCTTGCTTACCAAGCATGGGATTAAATATCCCCTCTCCTTAGAAGACCCGAGTAGAGGGGGCCTGGAATTGCTAGCAGTGTTTCAGGAAAGCACCTTATCTCTCTCCCTCTCTCTGTGTGTATATGTGTGTGTCTCATTTTCTATGCATACTTTCTAAGAGAAAGGTAAGGACTAAGTTCATCTTTCTGCTGCTTTTTACACTTGGGAGTTTTCCAAGCAAGAAGGACATTGGCTTGGAAAGCTGAGGAAGTTGGGGCAACCTGGAGCAGCTGGGGTGTGTCCTCTGGAGGAGAGGGTCTGGCCTGTCCAAAGTAGCAGGGCTTGGATGCCAGGGTGCTTCTGGTGCTTAGCAGACCTGAAGGCCCATTTTTTTCCTGCTGGACTGAGATGGGAGGAGGACTGGGAGGGGATCTTGGGGCTTGCAAGAAGTGCCATGGACAGAGTGCTCTGGGGCTGGGTAAATGCAGACCCTCCTTGCTGTCTGGACTTCACCTGATTGACCTGGGCCAGGGTGAACATTCAGGTGCCCACAACGTCCAGTCTGTCTGGGCAGCTGGTGTAAGAGAGTCAGGCTGGCTATGCAGACACTGGGCAAATTGTATATGCTTACCCCATGTAACGGAGAAGGCAATGGCAACCCACTCCAGTACTCTTGCCTGGAAAATCCCATGGATGGAGGAGCCTGGTAGGCTGCAGTCGTTGGGGTCGCTGAGTCAGACATGACTGAGCGACTTCACTTTCACTTTTCACTTTCATACATTGGAGAAGGAAATGGCAACCCACTCCAGTGTTCTTGCCTGGAGAATCCCAGGGACGGCAGAGCCTGGTAGGCTGCTGTCTATGGGGTCGCACAGAGTCGGACACAACTGATGTGACTTAGCAGCAGCAGCCCCATGTAAAAGGGGGCACCACTGCTACGGTTTTTGCCTGTGGTTATAAAGCAGCAAGCAGGATAAGTGTGGTTAGACACTTCGACTTCTCAAAATTCTCTGGAAATCTAGATTTAAAAACTACAGAATTATATTTCAAATGTTAGCAACCAATTCAAGTGTTTAAAAACACCATGAAGCCATTCATTCATTGGTCAAATTTTTATTGAGCCCCTATTGCGTGTCAGACACTGTTTTAGGCCTCCGGGGTCTGTCAGTGGCTCCCAGTTCAGTTCATTTCAGTCGCTCAGTCATGTCCAACTCTTTGGAACCCCATGGACTGCGGTATGCCAGGCCTCCCTGTCCATCACCAACTCCTGGAGTTTACTCAAACTGTGTCCATTGAGTCGGTGATGCTCCACTCTTGTGTATATATATTATTGTTGGGAAATATATATTGTTGGGAAAGACCCTCATGTAAGCTACATGTAGCCCACAGATGGCCAGTTGATATATGATCTTTGTCATAAACGTAGAGTTTCAGGGATGAAAGTAACATCAGGAAGCGTTTATTAAACACTTACTGTGTGACAGCCCCTGGGCTTGGCACTTCATATAAAACCCCTTGCTTAGTCCTGACAACTGAATGAGACAGGGACTTCTGCTGGTTGTAGTTTACAGAAGAGAAGTCAGGCACAGAGAGGTGAAGCAATCTACCCAGAGTCACAGAGTTAGTAGGCAGTGGGGTGTCATTTGCCCAAGGCAGTCTGAATGCTTAATCCTTACTATGTTCTTCTCACTGTACTGTTCTTAGACAGGGCTAGAGCCAGATCCCTGCTTAGACAGATGGAAACTGTGTCCGGAAAAGACAAGTGAGCCCCGCTGGGTCTGCACAGAGGCAGTGACAGGTATGGACTTTCAATCCAGGCCCGTCAGATGTGTGTATTGCCATGTGGACTTTACCTGTGATTGACTCTGCCCTGGGGTTGGACACTCAGGTGCCTACAGCACCCAAGCATTTAAAAGCAGGGCTGGGCAGTGATTTAACATCCATGGGAGTAAATGAGGGGGACAGCTCACCAGCTTAGACTACAGGTCCTCTGCTTGGATCAGGTTGCCCCATGTGGGAAGGCCAGGCATGTCAGTGCTCTCTGCTCTTGCCTAGACTGGAGACCCCAGCCTGACCTCAGCTGTAAAACCAGGGGGGTCAAATGCAATGACTTTTGTGGTTTAATCTCTGCCCCACACCTTCCCGCTGCTGTTGGCCAGGTTGCCGGTGAACTGCCCTCAGTATTTCTGGCCAAACTTTAATCCTGGCCTGGACTCTGGGTCCTGACCTGAGTGACTAGAGGACCATGGATTCATCTTGTAGTTTTCTTGTGGTGCTGTACCTATGGTAACTATGAGGCAGGGGAACATGTGTGAACAGTGAAGAAAGATGCCCATGGCAGGCTTGGGAAGACTGCATGACAGTTCTTACATTGGCTCAAGTGCTTTCATCCTCTGAGCCACAGTGTTCTCAGCAGAAGGAAAAACCCTTCTGACCCTTGATTTGGGGAGGAAGGGGCTCTTGTGAGATATAGGAAGGTACTTGGCTAAATGAATTGTGATATACAGACAGCTCAGTAAATAAATATTTTTGAGTTATCATTATGCATTAATGACTTGAACTATGCAGGATTTACAAGAGATATGCAGATAGATATGTAAATATCACAAACACCTCTAAATTCCAACAGCAGTGTCTTTGAATGGCTCGGTGGCTTATGTCCACTCCAGCAACTTGACACCCCTCTTCGGGGAAACTGTGTAAGTCAACAAATCAAGGGACTACTGTTTGCGGGCGCTGTGCAAGGCACAGAAAGTCCAAGAGCTTTCACAGCTATTTAGAGTACCATATTTGGGCCAATCTGATGTGTGTGTGTGCATGTGTGTGAGAGAGAGAGAAAGAGAGAGACAGAGTGCTCTATAGCCCCCTTTGGGAAGGTCAGCATCTCATGTCTGCCCCAGCTAAAGTTTTCCTTCTCTGCTCTTCCTCACCGAAGCTCTCCCCTTCACCCAAAGTGTGTTGTGTCACAGCTGGGGGCCGAGTTAGCACAGGGATGGCTGCGTCCTGGGAAGGAGACAGGAAGGGCATGGGGTGTAAAGACTGGGGGTTGCAGCAGGCTAGACCTGCCAGGCTGGCTGACCTGCCGAGCCGAGCCTGAGGACTGTTGGAAACTGGAGCTCGGCCCGGAAGAAGGGAGCCCATGAATAATACAGCGGAAGGGAGGCTGTTAACTAGGTGACCTCATTGCACCTGTGTGGTTCACAGCTTCCTGGGGAGCCGCCACGGGCGGCCAGGGTGTCGCGCGAGGGCAGAGGGGAGAGCGAAAGGCCCAGTGGAGAAACAGGGACTTCTTTTCCTTCCCGCTCTCCTTTCAGCTCTCCAGCTCAGAAGTTCTTTGTACTAGCAGCTCCTTCTCCTTCTGGTTTTGAGCCAGCTGGCCTTGGCCATGTGCGTGGGCGCATGCATGCTTGGGGGCGAGCCTAGGCTCGAGGGCGTGCACGTGGACGCGTGCGTGCACTCACGCAGGTGTGCTGGTCACCAGCGTGTTCCTGAGCAGAGGTGGAATGTGAGGCTGGCCTTCTCCAGTGCCCTGCCCTTCAGGCCTGCTTTCCAGGTCTGTTTGCTGAACTGGGCCGGCCTGCTCATGGCCTCTGTGTCACCTTTGTCAAGGTGGCCCCCTCTCTGGGCCATTTCTGGCCACCATGGACAATACAGGCTTCTGGGCCAGGACGGTATGGCATCCCAAGGTTTCAGCCTCTGACAAGGGAAGCACCGTTTGATGTAAGTTGGGGGCCGGCAGCCCTGACTTTCTCTTCTAATGCTGTGGGGTCCGTCATTTTTAAGTGTTTGTCACTGGAGCCCATTTACAGCCACCCAGATCTGGCACAGAGGAGCCTCCCTAGCTCCCATAGCTCCCGGTGAAGCAAAGAAGATCTCTGGGCAGATATGGGGGCCATTTTAGGACCAAGCAGAAGGAAATGAGCTTGAACTGCAGCAGGAGAGTAGAAGGGCAGACCCGAGGAGAAGCTGGTTGAACAGTGTGTGAGGTGAGGGGCAGAGAAAGAGGTGAGATGCTGGAGTCCATTCCCAGAGGAGACTGACTTTACCTGGCTTTCCCTTCCGAGGAGCTGTTTCCAGACCCCTGGCCTGGGGGTGGGAAGCAGAGGGCCCCTGGCCAATACCTGGGACCAGAGCAGGAGCCCCAGCCTGCACCTCCTTGGTCCTGAGTGCTGTCAGCAAGGACCTGACCCCTGAGGAGGAGGTCAGGCCCTGCTCCCCAGGACTAGAAAGGGACTTTCCTCCAAAGCCATGCTCTGGCCTTAGCCTGCTTCCTCAGACTTAGGAGCCCTGGCCCAGTGACCTAGGCCTTCCAGCTGCCCTCTGAAAACTAGGCCTTTAAGAGGTGGTACCGCAAGGAAGGGGACCAAAAAAAAAAAGGTGGTGCACCTCCATGTACACACACACCTCTCTGCACAGACTCATAGACACATTTGCCTGCCTGGACAGTATGGGGAGCACCTTCTCCTTTGTGTCTGATCTGAGTGTATGTGGCCAGAGCTACAAGCACCAGCCTTCATCTTCGGGCCCATTGCTTAAACCAGGAGAGTATTTCTATCTCTGAGCCAGACCATCCAGGTTCAAATCCTAGCTCTTCCAATGATTAGTTGTGTGACCTTCGGCACTTGAATCATTCTGTTCTTTAGTTTTCTCATCTAGAAAATCAGGATAGTAATAGAACCTACATAAAAGGGTTATTGGGAGAATTAAACGAATTATTGCCTGTAAAATGCTTAGAAAATATGCCTGCCTTATAGTAAATGTTCAAGAAATGCTACTGTTAGTTACTTGTAGGTTACTGTTAAACTTTTATGCCACTGTTACTCTTAGCTCCTGCATTTTGGAAACTCACAGTCTTGCAGGCTACCTGAGGGTGCCAGGAGTAGCTATTATACCGATGAGAAAAGCTTTGTAGGTTCAAAGGAGGTGGGGGCGGCATCTGGGTTGGGATGAGAGGGTAGTCTTGGAAGGCTTCATGGGGGAAGAGGTGCCCTTGCTGAGAGGCTGTGGCTTTTCTCTGTGCCCACTGGCATAGTACTCCCACAGTAGCAGGGCAAGAAGAGAGGCAGGCAGTTCAGTGGTTAGTAGCATTAATGTTGCTCCCAAGTCAACTGGAATATTTTTAGTCCGCTTTTTAATTGAAGTATAACACTTACGAAAAAGGGTACAAATAATACACGTATAGCTGGAATTATCACAAAGCGGCCCCTTCCCTGTAACTGCCATGCAAACCAAGAAAAAAGAAATTAACAGAAGCAGTTCTGTCATTAGCCAAAGGTAACTTCTATCCTGGCTTCTAATAGCATGCACTCATTTTTGTGTATATTGAACTTCATGGAAATTTAGTCACACAATATTTTCTCTTGGCGATGTTTTCTTCTGCTCAACTTATTTGTGAGGTTCATCATGCTGTGTATAGTTACATTCGTTTGTTCTCATTACTGTATAAATTTCCATTGTGTGAACACACCACAATTTACCTATTCTATTGTCGATGGACAATGGGGTTACTTCCAGTTTTTGGCTATTATGGAAAAGTCTGTTAGGATTATTTGTTATGTGTCTTTTGGTATACATATATATATATATATATATGCAATTCTTTTGGGTATATATGACTACTTTTAGCAGTACAAATGCTATAATATAATGACTAGCTTTATGTAACTAGTATAAATTTTCTAGCTTTATTCTTCATTTTGGCTCTTTGCATTTCCGTATGAATTTAGAATCAACTTTCGAAATTCCACAAAAGCTCTGCTGGGATTTGATTGAGACTGTATCAACAATATGTAGATCAGTTTGAGGAAAATTGACGCCTTTATAATACTGAATTTCTGATGCATGAATAAAATATACTCCTCCATTTCCCCAGGTCTTAATAAGTCTGTTTCAAGAATGTTTCTTCATTGTCTGTGTAGAGGTCTTGTGGCTTCTCTGGTGGCCCAGTGATAAAGAACCTGCCTGCAGTGCAGGAGACGCAGTTTCAATCCCTGGGTCCGGAAGATCCCCTGGAGGAAGGCATGGCAACCCACTCCAGTATTCTTGGCAGGAAAATCCTATGGACAGAGAAGCCTGGTGGCTACAGTCCATGGGGGTCACAAAGAGTCAGGCATGACTGAAGTGACTGAGCACACAGAAGTCTTATACTTCTTTTACTAGATTGATTTCTGTATGTTTTATGCTTTTGATACTATTACAAGTGATATTTAAAGGTTTTTTTCATTTCTAATTATTTGTTTCTGGCATATAGAGGTACCACTGATTTTTAAAATATTGGTCTGTATCCAACAATCTTTGTTAAATTTACTTATTATACCCAATAGTTTACCTATAGAATCTTTGATTTTTTTTAACCTGCACAATCATGTTTTCAATTAATAATAACAATTTTATATCTTCCTTTACAATATTTATATATTTTTTCTTGCCTTGTTGCAATGGCTCAGTCTTGCAAAATAATACTGCATAGACGTGGTAATAGCGGGCATCCTTATTTTGATTCTGGTATTGCAAAAACTTTCAATGTTTCACCATTAAGTATGATGTTTGTTCCAAGTTTTTTGTAGATCTAGTTTATCATATTAGGAAAATTTTTCCTTTTTTTTTTCAAAACTGTGGGAAAATACATATAACATTTACCATTTTAAGTATACATTTCATTGGCATTAATAAAATTCACAATGTTGTACACACCATTACTATCCTTTTCCAAACTTTTAATCATCTCAAACAAAAGCTTCGTAAACTCTGTAACCATTGGACAATAACTCCCCATTTTCTCTCCTTCCAGGCCCTGGCAACCTCTGTTTTCTGTCTCTATAAATGTGCCTGTTTCTAGGTATCTTATGTAAGTGGAGTCATATAATAATTGTAATTTGTGTCTGGCTTGTTTAGCATGCTTTCAGTGTTCGTTCATGTTTAGCATGCCTCAGAATTCCTTTTTTCAAGGTGGAATAATGGCCAAATTGTATGCACATACTATATTTCATTTATCTATTCACTGTTTATCCATTGATGTCATTTGGATTGTTTCTACTTTCTAGCTATTGTGAATAGTGCTGCTAAGAACATCAGTATACAAATATCTGTTTGAGTCCATGCTTTCAGTTTGTTTGAGTATATATTTAGGAGTGGAATTATCAAAAATAATTCTACTTTTAGTGTTTTGAGGAATCATCACACTGTTTTCCACAGAAGTTGCTTGATTGTATGTGCCCACAACAATGCATAAGTTACAATTTTCTCCATATATTCACAAATGCCTGTTATTTTTGTTATTATTAATATTTTTTATAATAGCCATTCTAATGGATATGAAGTGGTATCCCACTGAGGTTTTGATTTGCATTTCCCTAATTGCTGCTGCTGCTGCTGCTGCTAAGTCACTTCAGTCGTGTCCAACTCTGTGTGACCCCATGGACGGCAGCCCACCAGGCTCCCCCGTCCCTGGGATTCTCTAGGCAAGAACACTGGAGTGGGGTGCCATTTCCTTCTCCAATGCTTGAAAGTGAAAAGTGAAAGTGAAGTAGCTCAGTCGTGTCCGACTCTTAGCAACCCCATGGACTGCAGCCTACCAGGCTCCTCCATCCTTGGGATTTTCCAGGCAAGAGTACTGGAGTGGGTTGCCATTGCCTTCTCCTCCCTAATTGCTAGTGATGGCTATCTCTTCACTTAATTGGCCATTTTAATATCTTCTATGGAGAAATATGTATCAAGTACTTTGCAAAGCTATTTTTGAATTGAGCTGCTTATATGTTTGTTGTTGAGTTGTAAGAGTTCTTTATATGTTGTGGATATAATCCCTTATCAGAATGTAAATTTTCCTCCCATTCTGTAGGTCTTCATTCTGTTGATAGTGTCCTTTGATATACAGAAGTTTTTAATTTTGACGAAATCTAGTTTATCTTTTTTGTTATTGTTGTTGCCTATGTTTTTGGTGTCATAGCCAAGAGATCATTGCCTATTCCAATGTCATAAAGATTTTCACCTAAGAAGTTTATAGTTTTAGTGCTTATATTTAGGTCTTTGATCTATTTTTTGTTAAGTTTTGTATATAGTACAGGAGTCCAGCTTTTGCCTGTAGTTATTCAGTTTTCCCTGGATCATTTGTTGAAAAAGACTGCCCTTTCCCCGTTGAATGATCTTGGCACCCTTGTCAAAAATGTTTTAACAGTATATGCGATGATTTATTTCTGTTCTCTCTGTTCTATTCCACTGGTCTATATTAATGTCCTTACATCAGTATTGCACTGTTGTGATTAATGTAACTTTGTAGCAAGTTTTGAAATCAAGAAGTATGAATTCCCCAATATTGTTCTTTTTCAAGATTGTTTTGGCTATTTGAAATTCCACACAAATCTTAGGATGGGTTTTTCTATTTCTGCAGAAAACATCATTGGCATTTTGATAGAGATTGCATTAAATCTGTAGATTGCTATGGGTAATATTTTATCTTAATATTAAGGATAGTATTTTAACAATATTAAGTCTTCCCATCCATGAACATGGGATGTCTCCCACTTATATTGTGTCTTTGATTTCTGTCAGCATGTTTTACAGCTTTCAGTGCGCAGGTCGTTTGCTTCCTTGGTTAAGTTTATTCTTAAGCATTTTATTCTCTTTGATGCTGTTGTAAGTGGAATTTTTTTCTTAATTTTGTCTTCAGGTTATTCATTACTGGTGTGTAGAAAAGCAACTTATTTTCATGAGTTGATTTTGTATCTTGCAACTGCTGAATTTATTTATTAGCTCCAACAGTTTTTAAATGGAATCTTTAGAGTTTTCTTTATATATGATCATGTCATCTGTGCATGGAGATAATTTTACTTCTTTCTTTCCAATTTGGAATTGGGAATTTATAGCCCAGGTACTCTGGCTAGAGCTTTCAATATTATGTTGAATGAAAGTGGTATAGTGGGTATCCTTGTTTTGTTCCTGATCTCAAGGATGTCTTTAGCTATTTAGTGTGATGTTAGTTGTGGGTTTTTCGTATCTGGCCTCTTTTCTTCTGTTTTGCAGAGAGTTTTTTTTTTTTTAATTATAAGTGTGTATGGAGTTTTATCAAATGTATTTTTGCATCTATTTGAAATGATCATGTAATTTTTCTTCTTTCTCCTGTTAGTGTGCTGAATTACATGAATTGATTTTCAAAAGTTAACCAACTTTGCATTCCTGGAATAAATCCAACTTTGTCTTGATATTCTCCTCATAATCCCTTGGAAGCTATTGGACTAGATTTAATGGTTTCTCTTGACCATATTTTGCATGTGAATTATTAGTATCCCTTAAAATATTTTTTTCATCTGTGTTCATAAAAGAGATTGACCTATGATTTGCCTTTCTTCTGATATCTTTATCAGATTATAGTATCAAGTTGTGCTGGCTTCGTAATACAGATTGGGAACTGTTCCTTCTTTTTCTGTTTCTCTGTAGGAGTTTGGATAAAATTTGTATTATGTTTTTCCTCAAATGTTTAGGAAAATTAAGCAGAGAAGCTGCATGAGCTTATGTTTCTTAAAGGAAAGGCTATTTTTTAAAAATATAATGTATGTATGTATGTTTGGCTATGCTGGGTCTTCGCTGCTGTGCAGGCTTTTTCTCTGGTCCTGGCGAGAGGGGGCTGTTCCCTAGCTGTGTGCGCAGGCTTCTCATTGTGTGGCCTCTCTTGCTGTGGAGTGTGGGCTCTGGCGCACATGCGCTTCAGCCACTGTGGCTCCCGGGCTCTAGAGCACGGGCTCAGCAGCTGTGACCACAGGCTCGGTTACCCTGCAGCATGTAGGATCTTCCCGGATCAGGGACTGAAGCCGTGTCTCCTGCATCGGCAGGCCGATTCTTTACCACTGAGCTACCAAGGAAGCCCTAGTGGGAAGGTTTTTGATTTCAATTTCCGCATGTCTAGAGAAATAGAACTGTTTATATTTCTGTGCTTCCGTGTGTCAGTCTTGGTAAGTTGTACTTTTTGAGGACTTCACCTACTTTGTGACTTCCCTGGTGGGTCAGACAGTAAAGCGTCTGTCTACAATGCGGGAGACCAGGGTTCAATCCCTGGTTTGGGAAGATCCCCTGGAGAAGGAAATGGCAATCCACTCCAGTACTATTGCCTGGAAAATCCCATGGACAGAGGAGCCTGGTAGGGTACAGTCCGTGGGGTTGCAAAGAGTCGGACACGACTGAGCGACTTCACTTTCACTTTCCTCTACTTTGCATACATTTTTATATGAATTGACGAAGGTATTCATAGTATCTCCTTCGTTATTGTATTGTAGTCTCTATACTTTGTAGAATCTGCAGTGAGATTTTCTTATTCGTGATCCTGGTAATATATGCCTTCTCTCATTTTTTTTCATTGTCATGCTGATCACTGGATTTGTTAGTCTTCTTAGTCGAATCAACTTTTTTGGTTGTTATGCAGTCACTCAGTCAAGTCCGACTCTTTGCGACCCCATGGACTGCAGCACACCAGGCTTCCCTGTCCTTCACCATCTCTCAGAACTTGCTCACACTCCTGTTCATTGAGTCAGTGATGCCATCCAACCATCTCGTCCTCTGTCATCCCCTTCTTCTCCTGCCTTCAATCTTTTCCAGAATCAGAATCTTTTCTAATGAGTTGACTCTCATTAGAAATTATTATTACCTGAAATATTGGAGCTTCAGCATCAGTCCTTCCAATGAATATTCAGGACAGATCTCCTTCAGAATGGACTGGTTGGATCTCCTTGCAGTCCAAGGGACTCTCAAGAGTCTTCTCCAACACCACAGTTCAAAAGCATCAGTTCTTTGGCACTCAGTCTTCTTCATGGTCCAACTCTCACGTCCATACATGACCACTGAGAAAACCATAGCCTTGACTAGATGGACCTTTGTTGGCAAAGTAATGTCTCTGCTTTTTAATATGCTGTCTAGGTTGGTCATAGCTTTTCTTCCAAGGAGCGTCTTTTAATTTCATGGCTGCAGTCACCATCTGCAGTGATTTTGGAGCCCAAGAAAATAAAGTCTCTCACTGTTTCCACTGTTTCCCCATCTATTTGCCATGAAATGAGTGGACCAGATGCCATGATCTTGGTTTTTTGAATGTTGAATTTTATTTTATTTTATTTTTTTCAGACCCAATGAGTTTTTTTTTTTAAGTTTTTGAATATTTTTTTTTTTTTGGCTGTGCTGGTCTTTTTTAAAAAATTTATTCATTTTAATTAGAGGCTAATTACTTTACAATATTGTATTGGTTTTGCCATACATCAACATGAATCCCCCATGGGTGTACATGTGTTCCCCATCCTGAACCCCCCCTCCCACCTCCCTCCCCATACCATCCCTCTGGGTAATCCCAGTGGACCAGCCCCAAGCATCCTGTATCATGCATTGAACCTGGGCTGGCGATTCATTTTACATATGATAATATACATGTTTCAATGCCATTCTCCCAAATCATCCCACCCTTGCCCTCTCCCACAGAGTCCAAAAGACTGTTCTATACATCTGTGTGTCTTTTGCTGTCTCGCATACAGGGTTATCATTACCATCTTTCTAAATTCCATATATATGTGTTAGTATACTGTATTGGTGTTTTTCTTTCTGGCTTATTTCACTCTGTATAATCGGCTCCAATTTCATCCACCTCATTAGAACTGATTCAAATGTATTCTTTTTAATGGCTGAGTAGTACTCCATTGTGTATATGTACCATAGCTTTGAATGTTGGATTTTAAACCAGCTTTTCCACTCTCCTCTTTCAGCTTCATCCAGAGGCTGTTTAGTTCCTCTTCACTTTTTGCCATCAGGGTGGTGTCATCTGCATATCTGAGGTTATTGATATTTCTCCTGGCAAGCTTGTGCTTCATCCAGCCTGGCATTTCACATGATGTACTCTGCATTTACGTTAAATAAGTAGGGTGATAATACACAGCCTTGATATACTCCTTTCCAGTTTGGAACCAGTCTGTTGTTTCTTGTATGGTTCTAACCATTGCTTCTTGACCTGCATACAGGTTTCTCAGGAGGCAGGTAAGATGGTCTGGTATTCCCATCTCTAAGAATTTTCCACAGTTTGTTGTGATCCACACAGTCAAAGGCTTTAGCATAGTCAACGAAGCAGAAGTAGATATTTGTCTGGACTTCTTGTTTTATGATTCAATGAATGTTGGCAATTTGATCTTTTAATTTATTGATTTTTGTTTTATATTTCATTTCCTTTCTTTAATAAATTAAAAAATCTTTAACTTTCTTTGAGTTTAATTTACTTCTTAAAACATGTTTTAAGATAGATACATGGGTCATTGGTTTTTGGATTTTCTTCTTTTTGAAAATCTGAATTTAAGGCTATAAAATTTCCTCCAAGCAAAAAAGTTATATGTCACAAATTTTAATGTTATATTTTAATTATTTTAAGGCTCAAAATAGTTTCTAATTTCTATTGCAGTTTCTTCTTTGATTTATGATTTCTTAGAAAGACATTGCTTTATTTCCAAACATTTGGGGATTTCCTAATTCTTTTATGCTTGTTTTTGAGCTTAACATGCTATGATTAGAGAACATACTTTGAATGATTTCAGTTCCTTGAAATGTTTTGAAAGTTACTTTATGGCCCAGAATGTAGGATTTTGGTAAATTATCCATTGCTTCATAAGAAGAGTGTTTATTCTGTAGTTGTACACAGTTTTCATTTTGTCAGTGAGGTCAGATACGTAAGTCAGGTTGATTAGATGCTGGTATCCTTCTGATTTGTTTTCTGCTTTTTCTATCCATTTTTGAGAAATATGTGTTGACATCTATTATGATTATAGATTTATCTCTCTTCCTAGTTTTCTCTGAAAGTCCCCAATCCATAGGACAAGGCCATTGGAGAGTCACCTAGATGTAAAAAGTTTCATGTGGTTTTAAATTCTCTTCCTTTTCACCCAGTTTTATCATACGGATTTTCAAATGCAGAAAGTTTGAAAGACCTGTACAGTGAACACCCATGTGTACACCACTGGGGATTTTACAGTTCACATTTGTTGCATTTCATTTATCCTGTATGTATCCATCAAACCATCCCTTTAGGGCTGTATTCAAAGTTAGCTGTGTAACTGGCTCACTTCACCCCTAAACCCTCCATCACGTGTATCATTAAGTAGTCGTCTTGCCTAATTTTAAAATCAGAAGTAGGGACCTGAAACAGTTCAGGTACAAAGGACAGCTCTTCAAGAGAAAGTGAGCCAAGCAGAAGAGAAGACGTGTCACCACAAGGCTTTCCCCTGGGAGACCTAGGACGGTGATGGTGAGGCTGAGTGTCCCTCTCACCTTCCAGGCAACAGGGATGGGGTCTGGCTTGGCCTCTCTGGAGTTCTTTGCCTCTGGCAGCTTGGGGCTGGTGTTCAAGATAGGTCTGTTGTGCAAATGAGTGGTGTGCTTCAAAGGGCAGAAGTTGACTGTGTGATTCTGGAGGCTACAAGCCCAGAGAGTGAAAGTTCCTGGAAGGCAGCTTGGGGTCCATTAAAAGAGAAAATTTGTCTCTCTTTTTTGATGTACCAAATTAACTTTTGCTTTTACAACTTTATTTTCAGGTAGGTAATATAGGCAGGTTGTTGCTATTGTTGAGTTGCTAAGTTGGGTCTGACTCTTTTGTGACCCCATGGACTGCAGCCTGCCAGGCTCCTTTGTTCATGGGATGTTTTAGCATGCAGAAAACTCAAAAGGCCCCAAATGGAATGCAGTGAAATCTCTCTCCTCCAGCCACCTGGGTTTCGCTCCCAGAGGTGGTCAGTTTCTGGTTTCTCAGTGTCCTCTCAAGTAGTCTGTGTACACACGTGATGATGCTGATAGTGAAAGTGTTAGTTGCTCAGCTGTGTCCAACTGTTTGCAACCCCATGGACTGTAGCCTGCCAGGCTCCCCTGTCCGTGGAATTCTTCAGGCACTGGAGTGGGTTGCCATTCCCTACTCCAAGGAATATACCCAATGAAGGGATCAAACCCAGATCTTCTGAACTGCAGGCAGATTCTTTATGATTTGAGTCACCAGGGATAGTGACACTACTAATACCGCTTATTGAGAGCTTATTGTATGTGAGCTTGTATTCTGAGTATTTTACATGTATTACTTCATTTGATCTTTGTAGCAACCCTATGAAGTAGGTACTATTATTATCTCCATTTCAGAGATGTGGGAAACTGAGCCCATAGGAGTTTAGCAGCTCAGGCAAGCTCACATACCCACATGGGCAGTCGGGGTGTGAGTCCAGCTGGTCTGGCTGCTCTCTTGACCTCTTGTTCTATTCCTTTCAGTGTTTCTTGGAACCAGCTCTATCAGAAGTTCCCTCCAGTGACCTGGCAACGGTGCATTTAACAGTGCACCAGCCTGGTTGATGTGGTGGTGAGCTCCCTGTCCCTGGAGGGCATTCAACTAAATGACCCCAAAGCCTTCTCTACAAATAGCCTTGTTAGTTTCCCCCATAGCTTTAGTTTCTGCTTCTCTCCTGCCTGTGGGGTCAGTTTTCTCTCCTCTCTGTAGGGGTCTCAGGTCTGTATCCTATTCTATCAAACCCCAGAGAGGAGCCCTTTGAGCATCTCATAAAGAAAGATGAGGTCTGGGCAGGGTGGCCCCTCCCTGTTTGCAGGAGGCAGTACTGAGGCACAGAGCAGGCAGTGAGAGCTATTCAGCCACAAACAAGACTCTGTTTGCCAGGAATGGTCCTCCCCACTCCTTTTCTGACCCCTGTGTTTAACCTGGCTTCTCTCCCTCTTTCCATCCCCCACCCCAGGCCCGGTCTGAGGAGAACCTGTATGCCCAGAGACGAGAGTGGGGGCATATGGGAAAGAGCTGAGTAAAATTCTTCACTAGGAACAAATCTCATTTTCAAGAAAGTCTTGACAAAATGAGGCATTAAATTACAATATTTCGGAGAGTGTCGTAATTCTATTGCAGACAGCCCTTCATCATGGAATCTGAAAGCTGGGAAAATACAAAACTCATTAGATTAAAATAAACCACCTACTGCTCTAGAGAAAAGCTTATTTATCAATATCAATTTACTTATGATTACTCTGGCCTGCAATTTGTTACTTTTAAGAATTATGATTTGTGTATTGCTCATACAGATGTGAAATATTTTTTCTTAAATTGAGTGTTTTAAAAAAGATGTCCTTAGTAAAGGTTAGAAAGTGGGTACTGGGGACGAGGAATCGGGGAGGGTCAGGGGATAAATTAAGAGGTGGGGGATGGTGAGAAAGAGGGTGTGTGAAGAGCTAGATGGAAGCAAGTGTGGACAGAGTGAGCCAGAAACCACATAAAACCTTTGGGTCTTTAAAAGAAGTATTTTATTCATTAAGAGGAAGGACATCCTAATTAGCCAAGCTGTCCAGAGAGGGAATGTGTCCTGCGTAGATAGTGAGCTTTCTGTCACTGGAGGCATACAAGTTCAGGTTCAAAGTCTAGAAAGGAGGCTGCTGTAGAGGACCGCAGTTGGGTGAAGAGCCGCCTGTAGTTTTTCCCAGTCCTGATGTTCGGTGATTCTGTGACTCTCACACACCAGGTCTGGTGGGTAGGACAGTGTGGGGCAGCCTTGCGTCATGTAGAATAGAGTATTGGATTGGGGGACAAATCCTCCCACCTTGACTTCACCGGCTCCGGTGCGCCTGGTTCCGGCCAGCCCTTGCTGTGTGGTACTATGGAAAGAGCTCTGTTCCCACAGCCAGAGCCCCCTGGGTTCCCATACGGCTGCCATCACTTTCTGCTGTGAGACGTCAGTCCAGTGGTGGATTCTTCCTCAGCCCCAGTCTCTTTATCAGTAGGATGGGTCAGTAAGGCCCCTTCCTAGGTAGTGGTAAGGATCTGTGACATTTTATAGACAGTCTCGCACATGGCAGGCACACTCAGCGTGTTAATACTGTTCCCGCCTCCCTCCTGGGCCAGTTTCCTTATCTGCAAAGTGGAACGTCTGCTGGGGATCCCTGGGTTTCTTCTGGTCCTAGTTTTCTGCCCCAGGTATTCAGTGTTCTTTGTGTGAGAAAGGAAAGTGGTTGGCGTGAGGGGGAGCCCCAGCAGCTCCCAGTACCTTGAACTTCCTTGATGGCCTCCTGCTCTGACATAGGTGGTTTTCCTGCTCAAAGGATCTGCTGTCAGTTCTCCATGTTTTTGTCCTGCCTTTGGGAAATTGGATCCCCATTTCGTAGATGGGAAAGCGGAGGCCCAGAGAGGAGAGAATAGTATGTTCATCTGCCCCTCCCCACCACAGCCCCGGGCCCCCTGTTCTTAACTTCCTTTCCTGAGCAGCTCTGTGGGTTGTGGGGAGCAGAGGGGATGCCTTCAGAATTTCCGGGAGTGTTTGGCATGGAACACACCCACTGTAGTCTCTCGCTCTCTTTTCTCCATCTTTCTGCCAAATCGTAGTCTCTCTTTGGGACAAGCAGCTGTGCTCTGGTCCTCTACTTTCCTTTGCTTCCTCCCCTCGCCCTCTATTCTTGCATACTTTCAATACCTAATATTGAACTCTTCCTTGCTATGACAGCCCCATGTTAGGCTCCAGAGCAACCAAAGTGACTAAGGCAGGGCCCTGATTCTAGGGGATTCCAGAGACCAGTGGAGGAGACAGATGTGTGTACACATACACACAGAGTGTGTGGTGTGCTGTAACAGTGAGGGGCACAGCTTCATGCTGAAGCCTAGCTGGTGGAATCAGAGAAGACTTCCCAGAGGAGGTGATGGCTAAGCTACCTGTAAAAAGAGCAAAAGGAACTTGCTGTGGATTTTGTGCCCCTATAGAGCTGGGACTCAGTGACAACCAAATGGCTAACCATGCATTGCAGCTGGGGCTGGGTTTGAAATCACTGCCTGCCCCAGGCTCGGGGCAAGTCCTTCACCCCTGGAGGAGGAAGGTGAAGTAGGAAGGCCCTCCTTGGCTGGGTCTTGGTGATGGGCACATCTGAGCAGAGGTTAGCAATGGATGACAGAGGGACAGCCAGCTAGCAGCTCTGGCAGGGTGATTCAGCCTCTCTGGCAGGGTCTGTTTGCTGGGGAGTGGGATGGGGGAGGTGGGGAAAACTGTGACAGGGGGTGACAGATTTGCGGCTCACCTAAACAAATTCCTAGTTGAGTTAGTTGAACTGAGGTTCAAGTGCTTCAGGGGTTTTGAGGCCACGCCTCTTATCATTCCTGAGATTCAGTCTCACCAGCTGGAAGAGTGGGTGCCATTGACACCTGCAAGGTGCTGGGAGAGCCAGGTGACCTAAAAGGCAGCACTCAGCTGGGCAGCCAGGACGGATGGTGCTCTCTGTCCTCTGAGACCAGCCGGTGCCTGATCCCTCAGGACCTGCGATCCTGGTGGGCTGGGACGGAGCTGTGATGAGCGTGACGGTGGCATGGTCTACACATAACGGGCATGACTGCTACTGTCGTCAGTGCCCTGTGAATTGGGCAGAAGAGATGGGAACTGAGGCTGGAGCAAGGCAAGAGCACATTTGAATCTAGTGGGTGCTCACCATGGGTGAAGCACACTCGAGGGCATGCATTTAATCTTCACAACATCTGGCAATGTGGTGGTGCTATTCTCTCGGTTTACACAGAGGGGAAACTGAGGCTGAGCAGGGATTTGAGTATAGGTGTCTTCTTCCAATCTCCTGAAGGCCCCTGTTTGGAATGGTGCCTTTCTCCCTACCCCGTAGTGAGACAGTTTTGCGTTACCTATGTTCCTCATTGAGCTCTTGATCGAGGGTCCAAAACTCCTTCCCCATGAAGCCTGCACTGGGCTCCCCTTGCTCCCTTCAGGAGTTGTGATATTAATAAGCATAAAGGCAACTGAACAGCGATTCGCACAATTATCTGGGGGAAGGGGGGGAAGTAGCTGTCACAAACAATCTGGAAAAGATTAGTCACTTAACTTACAAGGAAAACTATCAGCTTACTATTAGAGAACCCAGGTCTTACCTTCCCTCCTCCCATTCCTTAAGGTGGGGATCCCAGCCCTGTTTGGGGGCCCCATTTCCACCACGTGGACTTGACTGAGAGTCACTTTCCTGCTGGCTGGTGGTGCTCAGGCCTGGGCCTTCCCTGCATCACAGCCTCAGGCTGCTCAAGCTGAAGGGACTGCAGCTATATGCATTTCCTCCTGGAATGTTAGCTGTGCTCCTACTGTGCACAAGCTCAGGCTGGCTGGGAAGGGGCGCTCAGCATGGTTAGCACAGAAACAGGAACTCGCACACCCTTGTCAAGCGCTTTAAAACAGTGTGAGTCACACAACAAGAATCCCAGGTAGAGGATGGGGGCCCTTCTGCCTGGGGGCGTGGGGTCAAGGGAGACTCCTCAGGGGAGGTGGCATCTCAGCCTCTTCCTGGCAGCGGAGTCCCCATGTGGCCAGGTGGAAGGGAGGACCTCTGGGCGTGGAGATGCCCAGGCAAGGGCACGAGCTTTGACATCCTAAGTGGCATTCTGCAGGCGAGGACACTGAAGCCAGGAGAGACCCGAAGCCTTGCCCGGGGGTCGCCCTGTGATTTATGTCTGCCCTGTGATTGAAAACTCCTGTTTGTGCCTAAGGATGAGGAGGAGAGGCTCAATGCTGAACCGGTGTCTGAGAGAGACGGGAGACTATCATGGAGGGCGTCCTGGAGGGGGTAGGGTGGAGGGCAGGCTAGGGAACCAGTGTGGCTAACATCACAGTGGGAGACGGAGAGAGACAGAAAGAGTGTGAATGGGCTCCCAGTCATTAAGCCGCGGACATGGAGATGAAGAGCCTGGCAGGGGCCTTTTCTAGGAGTGAGGTTGGCGTGGAGCCTTCCCTGCCCATCTCCCAGGACGGCACCCACACTGGCCTGGACTCTCATGCTTCCATGTGGGTGAGACCACAGCAGGAAGTGGGCATCTTCATGCTCTCTCTCTCGCCTTCACTCCCTGTAGCTCTCTGGGGTCCAGTGCCAAGGAGGAGGCCTGGACTTGGCTATCTGACCCCTTGGCCAGTTTTCAGCATACGGTGGATCCTCTCAGCGCTCAGCCTCCTCCTTGGTGAAATGGCCTAACCTCTGCCTGTCTAGATTTGCAGTCACTTTCACAGAAAGCCTTTGCAGAGTTAAAATCCACAGAGATGTCCTCCTGGCAGCTGCCTAGAGTTGGGGGTCGTGCCTCAGGATACAGCATGGAAATTGCTGGGTGATGGCTGCCCAGCATTCCAGACTCTTTGGGGTAGATTTTGGGGTATAAGAGGCAAGAGTGGAAAGAGTTAAAGGGGAGAAGGAGGTGGAGACTTGGAACAGATGTGGACCCCTCCATCTGTCTGGTGAGAACAATCACCCCCCTGTATTGGGGATGGCAGTGAACTATGCAACAGAGATTGAACACGGTCCCACCCACAGTTCCCTTGACTGTCCCCTGGCCCCCGAGCAAATGGTCTTGACTTGTCTGGCAGCAGGGCAGTGGTCAGCATCTGAGAGGCAGAAAAAAGCAGAGCGGGAAAAACCAAGTCCACTTCGCCCTTCACAGAGGCAGGCCCGGATTTTCCAAAGGCTATGCTAAGAACCTGGTGTCTTCATTTCCATCCCTGGCTCTCAGGCTGAAGGGCTGAAGACAAAGGCAGCCTCCATGGCACTCAGTGTCTCTGTTTGCCACGAGGGTTGCCTGGCCCAGGTTGGCTCACCACGGGGCATGGACTTCAGGGGTGGCAAGACGGGGCTAGGTGAGGCGAAGCCACCTCCTTGATTGGAGGTGGGAGGCAGGGCCCAGGGAGGCAAGCAGAAGGGTCTGCACAGTGGCCAAACTTGGCCAGTTAACTGGCTTAACTTTTGACACACTTCAGTTTCCACACTAGTTTGCTTTCTTTCTAAATTTAGTTTTTATATTTTAAACAGCTTTATTGAGATGGTGTTCACATATGATACCATTTACCCACTTAGAGTCTACAATTCAGTGGTTATTAGTACATTCACAGAAAAGTACAACCTTTGCTACGGTGTGTTTTGGAATATTTTCATCCTTTTCGAAAGGAACTCCATACCTTTTAGCTATCACCCCTGCATCCTTCCATCATTTCAACCCTAAGCAACCACTCATCTATGTTCTGTCTGTATAGATTTATCTTTTCTGGCCAGACATTTCATATAGGTAGACTCCTAAAACATGTGGTCTTATGTGACTGACTTCTTTGACTTAACATGATGATTTTAAGGTTCATCTATATTTTATCAGTACTTTGTTGATTTTTATGCCTGAATAATATCCCATTGCATGGATATACCATGTTTTGCTTATCCATTTGTCCATTAATGGACATTTGGGTTGTTTCACCTTTTGACTGTTAAGAATAATGATGCTTGAATGTTCAAGTTTCTATGTGGACATGGGTCTTAATTTCTCTTAGCTGTATACCTAAAAGTGGTATTGCTGGGTCTTATGATAACTCTGTAATAGTTTGAGGAATAGTCAGACTATTTTAAAGTGGCTGCACCGTTTTACATTCCTATCAGCAATGTAGGAGGGTTCGATTTCTCCGCATCCTCTCCAACACTGCTGTTATCTGTCTTTTTGATTACAGCTGTACTAGTGAGTGTGAAAGCGTAGCTCATCATGGTTTTGATTTGCATTTTTCCTCATGACCGATGACACTGAGCATCTTTTCGTGTGCTTATTGGCCATTTGCACATCTTCCTTGGAGAAATGTCTGTTCAGATCCTTTGGCCATTTTTTAATTGAGTTATTCATCTTTTCACTATTAGGTTGTAAGAATTCTTTATATAGTCTAGATAAGTCCCTTGTTAGATGTATGATTTGCACATATATCCTTCCATTCTGGGCTGTCTTTTCACTCTCTTGATAGCGTCCTTTGAAGTATACATATTTTTAATTTTTATGAAGCCCAACTTACCTACGGTTCTTATGTTGCTTATGCTTTTGGTGTCATGGTTAAGAAACCGTTGCCTAATTTAAGGTCATGAAGGTTTACACCTGTTTTTCTTTGATGAGTTTTAGCTCTTTCATTTAGGTTTTTGATCCATTTTGAGTTGATTTTTGTAGATGGAGTGAGCCAGGGCCCAACTTTATTCTTTTGCACCTTGCTATCTAGTTGCCCCAGTACCATTTGTTGAAAAGAAGGTTAAATTGACTTGGCCCCTTTGTTGAAAATCAGTTGACCATAGACATATAGTTTTATTTCTGGAGCGTCAATTCTATTCTGATAAGTCTCTTTGAATGCCAGAACCATTCTGTCTTGATTACTAGCTTGTTTTTAAATGGAGTATTTGCTGCTTTGTTTAAATACTATTAGTACCTCAATGCAGATAGCTAAGAAAAGACAGAAAAACATTAAGGACAGAAAAATCACCTGTTATCTCACTACACAAAAATAAAATAAAGGTACTGCTTTTATTGTGTTTACTGTGTTGCTGCTGTATGTTTCTCTACAGATATATACATCTATCGTTTTTTTCCAACATGGCAACACGCTTTGCATAGTCTTATAGATTGTGCTTTCCGTTTAACAGTTTGCCATGTACATTTTCACTTGTCAATAAACATTCTCCGAAAACATGGTTTTCCATGGCTGCCTCATAGTTGCCTATATGAAACCGCCCTAACTTACTCTTGTAAAACCTCTGTCATTGATCATTGACTTGCCTGTTTTTATGAGTATAAACAGTGCTGCCACAAACATCCTCAAAACAAACCTTTGTGCCATGATTCTGACAATTTCCTTAGCGGAATTCCTGCTTGTGGAACTGCAAAGTCAAAAGGTGTGTGAGTGTTTTTAAGGTTAGAGTTTTACTGTGCCAAATGGCCTCCCAGAAATCTGTACCATTCATACTAGAGGGGATTTTCATAAAAAAACACAGTGTGGAATAGAGCCTGACTCAAAAGCTGTTTCGAAATTGTTTATATACTTTAGGTATTAATCCCTTATCAGATATGTGATTTGCAAATATCTTTTGCAGGTTTGCCATTTTACTTTGTAGATAGCATCCTTTGATGCACACAAGTTTTTCATTTTGATGAAGTCCAATCTATCTATCTTTTTATTGCCTGTGCTTTTGATGTTATAGTCAAATCCAATGGCAAGAGGATTTCCCTCTGTGTTCTCTTCTGTGGTTGTATACATTTCATAGTGCTGGTATCAGTCATTTACTGCCTCAGTAAAGCTGCATAACAAACCATTACAACAATCATTTACTTTTATTCATGTATCTATGGGCCAACTGGGGAGCGTCAGCAAACCTAGGCCTGATGGAGCTGAGCCTGATTCTGGGCCCTCTGTGGGTTCAGTCTGCTCACTTTTCCTGAGGGATGCTCTTCTCAAATTGAAAGGCAGGTGCTCAACAGGCAAGCCCTCTGCACAAAAGCTGTGCTTCTGCTCATAGGGAGGTTAGCCAAAGCATCCATTTGTCAAAGCGAGTCACATGGTCAAGCCTAGCATAGAGGGTGGAACACCATCCTTTGCCTACTGTGAGACCCCAGCATGGGTGTAGATACTCAATCCTATGCAGAGTGAAGGGTTGGGACCAATAATTTGATCATCCACAGTGATGATCGGGGACAGGAATGAACCTGGCAGATTTGAAACTGATAAGTAGCTAGTGTACCTGAAATAAGGTGATGAAGGGTATAGGGAAGAAAGTGCCGCTTACTGGATGCATGAAAGATATCGGTTAACTGAAGTAATCAAAAAATTAAAAGAATGTATCAATGGAAGTAGATTTACTGAGATGGGAAAGATGAGGAGGGGAACCTTTGGAGAAGAAATCGGCTCACTGTCGGAGAAGTTAAATGTTAGAGACACACCAAGAGGAGATGTTAAGTTGGCAGATGGCTGTATGCGGTAGACTCTGCTTGCAAGGAACCAAGGGTCTTCTTGCAGAAGGAGGATGTGTGAAAGTCTAACTAACCCTGGTGGCTGGGATAGCTGTCTTCAAAAATGTATGAAGGACGAGGGGAACTGAGGATCTCACTGCCAGCAGAGGTCTGGGAAGCCTTCCTGGAAGATGTGGCGTTAGAGCTGGACATTGAAGAGAGGCTGGTTATGCAGGGTGTGGCTAGGTGGTGCTCTGGATGGAGAAAACAGCCTGACCCAGGCACAGAGGGAGAGCACAGGGTGTGGTGACTGGCAGTGCCCCTTGGGGTAGACGGTGCAGATTTTAGCAACATGCCAGAGCTGGGCCGATGTCTGTTGCCTGTTCTCTGCTGGTGAGTTGGGAGATAGGAGAAAGCTCACTTTGATCAACTCTGTTCTTCCTCCCAGCCCTAGTGGACTGGGGTTCTGAGGATCAGGACCCTCAGCTGCCTTTTCTGAAACAACAAAAAGAATGAGTCCCTGGTGCTGGTGACGGTATGGGGAAACTGGCCCTTTCTTAATTGTTGGAGGGAGTGTGATTCAGTGCACCCTTTTTGGAGAGCAGTTTGTCAACACCTATAAAAATATGAAAATCTCCTACTTCACATATGTATATAGACATGGGAATAAGGATATTCATTGTGGTTTCATTCATTAATGCAAAGGTTTAAAACAACTAATGTTGTTCAGTCTCTAAGTTGTGTCCAACTCTTTGTGATATTATGGATTGCAACACTCCAGGCTCCTCTGTCCTCCACTCTCTCCTGGAGTTTGCTCAGATGCATGTCCATTGAGTCAGTGATGCTGTCTAACTATCTCTTCCCCTGCTGCCGCTTCTCCTTTTACCTTCAGTCTTTCCCAGCATCGAGGTCTTTTCCAGTGAGTCAGCTCTTTGCATCAGGTGGCTGAAGTATAGGAGCTTCAGCTTCAGCATCAGTCCTTTCAGTGAATATTCAGGATTGATTTCCTCTAGTATTGACTGATTTGATTTTCTGGCTTTCCAAGGGATTCTCAAGAGTCTTCTCCAGCACCACAATTCAAAAGCATCAGTTCTTCAGCACTCAGTGTCCTTTATGGTCCAGCTCTCACATCCATACATGATTCCTGGGAAAACCATAGCTTTGACTATATGGACCTTTGTTGACCAAGTGATGTCTCTTCTTTTTAATATGCTGTCTAGGTTTGTCATAGCTTTTCTTCCAAGGAGCAAGTGTCTTTTACTTTCATGGCTATCCTCTGCAGTGATTTTGGAGCCTAGGAAAATAAAATCTTCCACTGTTTTCACTTTTTCCCCTTCTGTTTGCCGTGAAGTGATGGGACTGGATCTTGGTGTTTTTTTTTGTTTGTTTGTTTTTTCTTAGTTATTTGAATGTTAAGTTTCAAGCCAGCTTTTTCACTCTCTTCTTTCACCCTCAAGAAGCTGTTTAGTTCCTTTTCATTTTCTGCCATTAGAGTGGTATCATCTGCATATCTGAGGTTGTGAATATTTCTCCTGGCAATCTTGATTCCAGCTTGTGTTTCTTTCAGCCTAGAATTTCACATGATGTACTCTGAATATAAGTTAAATAAGCAGGGTGACAGTATACAGCCTTGTACGCCTTTGAACCAGCCTCTGTACTCCTATATTTGAACCAGTCAGCTGTCCCATGTCTAGTCCTAACTGTTGCTTCTTGAACACATACAAGTTTCTTAGGAGACAGGTAAGGTGGTCTGATATTCCTGTCTCTTTAAAAATTTTCCAGTTTGTTGTGATCCACACAGTTAAAGGCTTTAGCATAGTTAATGAAGCAGAAGTAGATGTTTTTCTGGAACTTCCTTGTTTTTCCCATGATCCAACAAATGTTGGCAATTTGATCTCTAGTTCCTCTGCCTTTTCTAAACCCAACTTGTATATCTGAAAGTTCTTGATTCAAGTAATGCTGAAGCCGAGCTGGAATAACCTTTTGATTTTGAGCATAACCTTGCTAGCATGTGAAATGAGCACAAGTGTATGGTAGTTTGAATATTCTGTGGCATTGCCCTTTCTTTGGGATTGGGATGAAAACGGACCTTTTCCAGTCCTGTGGCTATTGCCAAGTTTTCTGAATTTGTTGACATATTGAGTGCAGCACTTTCACAGCATCTTCTTTTAGGAAATAGCTCAGTTGGAATTCTATCACCTCTAGTAACTTTGTTCATAGTAATGCTTCCTACGGCCCACTTCAGACTCCAGGATGTCTGGCTCTAGGTGAGTGACCACACCATTGTGGTTATCTGGGTCATTAAGACATTTTTTGTAGAGTTCTGTGTGTTCTTGCCACCTCTTCTTAATCTCTTCTGCTTCTGTTAGCTCCTTACTGTTTACTTCTTTCCTTTATCGTGACCATCCTTGCATGAAATGTTCCCTCGATATCTCCAATTTTCTTGACGAGATCTCTGTAGTCTTTCCCATTCTATTGTTTTCCTCTATTTCTTTGCATTGTTCATTTAAGAAGGCCTTCTTATCTCTCCTTGCTGTTCTTTGGAACTCTGCATTCATTTGGGTATAGCTTTCCCCTTCTCTCTTGCCTTCTGCTTCTTTTCTTTCCTCAGCTATTGTAAAGCCTCCTCAGACAACCTCTTTGCCTTCTTTCATTTCTTCTTCTTTGGGATGGTTTTAGTCATTGCCTCCTGTACAGTGTTATGAACCTCCATCCATAGTTCTTCAGGCACTCTGTCTACAAGATCTAATCCCTCGAATCTGTTCATCACCTCCACTCTATAATCATAAGTGATTTGATTGAGGTCATACCTGAATGACCTAGTGGTTTCCCCTACTTTCTTCAATTTAAGTCTGAATTTTTCAATAAGGAGCTCATGGTCTGAGTCACAGTCAGCTCTAGGTCTCGTTTTTGCTGACTGTATAGAGTTTCTCCATCTTTGGCTCCAAAGAACATAATCTGATTTCGTTATTGACCTTCTGGTGATGCCCACCAGAGTCGTGTAGAGTCGTCTCTAAAGTTGTTAGAAGAGGGTATTTGTTATGCCCAGCATGTCCATCAGCAGGGGTTAATTATGGTCCCTTCATGTAGAACACTCTGCGGCTGCTGAAAATAGCAAGGCAGTTCTGTGTGTACTGCGATAGGACAACCTTCAGGGTACATTGTCACGTGGAACAGCGAGGAGTAGGATAGCACGAATAGCCCTTAGATTTTTTTTTTTAAGAGGAGAGACCTATGTGCTGTGTCCTTACGTGTACCTACAGTACTTCAGGAATTGTTGGTTGCCCCTGGAAAGGGGTGGGCTTGGGTGGAAGGGAGACTCCCTTCCTGCTCAACACCCTCCTGTGCACTTGTGTACCGTGTCCGTGTGTGACTTCCAAAAAGGACAGAATAAGATCTAGTTCCTGCTGGATGATGTTTTTTGAAGTATAGGTTGAGGGTACTCAGGGTACCAGGCCTCCCAGGGAGGATGCTGGACCACCTGGCATGCCATGAGTGTCTCAGGCTATGCCCCTCCCAGTCCTGCCTGACTCACCTGCCTCCCCCTGTCTTGGACCCTGGTTCACTCAGTGGGCACTTTGGGGAGGACACAAGAACAGAATGGCCACCAGGTGGGCTTTTCCCTCCTTCTGGGGAGGGTGCCTGTAAGTGTCCTCCCATCCCAGCAGCCTCCCCAGCCAGCAGCCTGGCCTGGATGGCGTGGACTCTGAAGCATGGCGGTCGGTGGCCGACCGTGGCTTTTCCATCAGTGGCCCTAATGGTGTGTCTGCAGGTGCCTCCTCGCATGCACGAACATCTCTGTGTGTAGTGGTGGTGAATAATCCCCAAATTGTCTTTGATTTCTGCAGTGTATTTCTGTATTTCTATTCAAAGTTGAGTGCGTCTGATTTTATGGGAATTCATAACAGTTCAAACGACATCGTGGGCCCCTGCTGTGAAAATCGCTCCTTCCTGAGAAGCTGAAATGCTGCTCAGATGTCCCTTCCTGCCCTTCCCTCCCCTCTGCTCGGTTCCTTCTCGTCCCCTTGCTTGCAGGGACGGGGATGGAAAGCACTGCCTCTCCGTGCACTGAGCGCACGCTCTGCCCCTGCGTCTCCTGACTGGGCTGCTGTGGGGAGCGGTGGGAGAAGGGGACAGGAGGCTCCCACCCAGGAGTTGAGCCGAGAGTGGGCTGGTTTCTGGGAAGAGGGGAGAGGGCTTTGCTCCACACCAAGCAGAGGCAGGCTATCCAGTCTGTCCAGGAAGCCAGGCTGCCTGGGCTTCATCTCAGGTTTCCTTCAGAGGCTTTTGGTGAAACCCCTGCAGGTTGGGAGGAATCTGACAGCCTCCCACCTGGGGGAAGGGGGGATGGGGAGGAGGGACCCTCCAGGGTTGGGCCAGGGGCCCCACTGAGTGATGGGACATCCCCTGCAGCAGTTCACAGAGTTTGCATGTGTGTGAGAGCGAATAAAATACATTAAGACACTCATTTTACTTTTAAATTGTTAGTGTCCTCCTGCTCCGCCCCAGCCCCCTACCCAAGAAGAGCCCTCAGAATAGGCCCAAGCTTCAGACCTGGGCCTGGTCTCCAAAGCCTCGGCTTTAGCCCACTCTTCGGCTCTTGGGTCTCCATGGGCGGAGCAGGCGGAGTCCTCTTGATGATGGGGCTCCTTAGGCCTCTTCTCCACAGTGCAGCATGGGGCTGAAGGCCGAGAGGCAGGGCTTCTGAGCTGGGACCTTCGGCCCTGGAGGGAGGGAACTTCTGTCCCTAGAAGGATCTGAGCAGCTGCTGAGGGGTGCAGTTAACCTGAAGACCATCGAGGACCCACCCAGCTCTAAGGGTCTCCTCTGGCATTCAGAGGACTGTGGGCCTGGGGGGTGGAGGGGTTGGAGCAGGGCTCAGCGGAGCGTAGGAAGAAGCTTCCTAATCAGAGTGTTTTGGTAGGGTGGACACAAGTTAGGGCTCTGATTGTCAAAACATTGAGTATGTATTATGGAAAATGAAAATTGTATATGGAAGAATATAAAATCAGTCATAGCCTTACCAGTCAGATAAAACCACTGTTTCACATGACTGTCCTGTATATGCATCCCACAGAGACACACGTGCACACATGTTCGAAGCCGTACACAATCCTGTGTGCTTTCTGTGGACGTCCCGCCGCTGAACCAGTCCCCGAGGATGTCTAGGCCGTGCCACTGTCATAGATAACACAGCCATGGACGTTCTGTGGCTGGGTGTCTGAGCTCAGCCATGATGGTTTCCTCAGCTAAAGTTCTGGACTTGGGCCACAGGGGCAGACGCGTCTTTAGGCTCTTCACACAGATTCCAAGTATTCCTTAGTTCTCAGCCGAGCTGCCTCAGCTCAAAGGTATGGGGCACAGAGATCTTGTCCCTCTGGTGGCTTCAAGTGCTGGTGACACCCACGTTTACATCTGTAGCCCCGCCTCAGGCCTGAGCTCTGGTGGAGGGTGTCCTCCTGCCTTGTGGTCACTGGCCATTCCAGACTCACTGCATCCCAGCCTGAGCTTCAAATCTTGCTCCTTGGTCGGTCCCAGCAGCAGCTTTCCCCTGTCCTGGGCCAGAACCCTTGGCTCAGCTCTTTCTGGTGCAGCTCTATCCACTCCAGCAGGAAAACCCCTGAGTTCTACTTTGAAAATGTCCCCATCTGCCAGATCTCAGACTCCCTGCCTGAGTCCCTGCCGGAGGCCCTGTCCCCTCCAGGCTGTGTCACTGTGATAGCGTCCACACTTGTCTGCCTGTATCTGCCCTTACCCCTCATAGTGGGTCCTCAGCTCTGCAGCCAGCGTGCTCCTTAACCCCTGAGTCATTCTTATCCCTCTTGGCTGTCTGAAGACCACGACTCCCAGTTTACTTATGTCCCTGGTTTACAAGGTGCCCATGGTGGGCCCATCGTCCTCTGCCCTCATCTCTTATGATTCTCCCCACAGTGCACTCTCCTAGCTACACTGGCCTCCTCACTGTTCCTCAGGGATGCTAGCACGTCTTGCCTCAGGGCCTTTGCACAGGTTGTTGTATCTGCCCAGAAGGCATCTTCCCCAGGTAGCGTGGCTTGCTCTCCTGTTTCTTCAAGCATGTGTTCATACATTGTCTTCAGTGGTACTCAGACCTGTTGCCCCTCTCCTTTCCTCTTTCCTTAGCATGTATCATCCCCAGCACGCTGTAGAACTTGCTGACCGATGCTGTTTGTGCTGGTCTCCCAGGGAGGATGCCAGCTCCCTCTTGGCCAGATCTTCAGTGTGTATGGCAATGTTTAGCATGCCTGGCCCACAGCAGGTAATGTTGGGGTAGACATTGCCTTGTGGCCACACTTGGCTTGGAAGCTTTTCCCTGCAGCTCACAAGCTCTCTCAGGTGTACATGAGGCTTTGATTTGATTTTGGGGGGGGTCATTCCTCTGTAGGGCAGTTCCCTGGATGTTGTAACTGTGCCACCTGCCAGAACCTCGCTTGCTGGCCCTCAGCCCAGGCCTCCATGAGTAGCAGGACTTTATGGGCTGAAGTCAGGACAAGGTGAAGGCCAGGGTGGGCAGGGGTGCTGCCTTGAATCTGGGACAGTTTTTTGTCCACTCCCTCCAGGGACAAAGGTGTTAACCTCTCAGAGATGAGAGTGTAGAGGAGGGGACTTGGTCCCCCCTGGTGGTGCGTGCATTCTCTTGTTGGTTCTGGTTCCAGAGCAATGTCTGTCAGATACCAACAGCATAGAAAGACAGAGGAAACAGGATCCTGCTCGCCAGCCCTAGCTGGGCCTCCTCTTCCTGGCACATGCACTTGGCCTTGCTGCTGGCGCCTTTAAACTGTGGCTGTGGACCATGGCTTGACTTCCTGGCCTCTGAGTAGATGCAGGATCCTGCCCAGGGCCTTCCCACCAGGCCCTCACCCTGGGCCTGCCCTGGGACACATTTCTGAACTCAGCAAGGGTTGGGGCTGAGGCTAGGAGACCTTGGGCTTGGCCACATATTAGCTCTGTGACCTCAAGCTTTACCTCTCTGAGCCCCATGCAGAACACACTGTACGCCACAGTGGCTGGCATGTAATAGGCACTCAGTAGACGGTGACATTCTGCCTCCCAAACTCTGTGCAGCTCACATCTCAGCTCTTCGGGAAGGCTCGAGAGCTCTCTGTTCACATGGCCTCGGACAGCGACAGGCGCTATTGCTTATTTGGTACTTCGCCCATATTTGCAGCCTTTCTCATGGCTCCTTATCCTCCCACAGTGCCTGGTACTGGGCTTGGCATGAAAAAAGATGCTAGAAATTGGCAGCCTGAGGGCTTTGGATCTTCTTGGCAGTGGGTATGTTTCAGAAATTTCTGGAAAGCTTCCTGCCAGAGTGGATTTTGGGGCAGACAGCTCTAACCCTGCTCTTACCTCTGGGGCAGGTCTCTGGCACCTATCCCAGGCCAGACAAGAAGCCCAGCACAGAAGGGTGTGTGTCTGGGTTTCCTGGTCCAGCAGGGGCACATGAGGGTTGCTGGGAGCTCAGGGTGGCACAGCCTCCCAGGGTGGAGGAGGCCATGTAGCTCTGCTGGGGGGGTAGGGCAGAGGGCCAGGAGGCTGGGGAACAGCTGTTGCATAGGGTGGAGCAAGGTCAGGCTCTCCCAGGGGACCCATGCCACTGGCTGCAGCCCCAGCACTGAGGGAACGCTGGCAGGCAAAGGCAGCATCCACGGTGACACCTGACCTGGAGGTGGGGGCCCAGGTGCTTCTTCTCAGAGCCGCCAATCTCTGTCCTCTCTGGACCTTGCTTTCCTCCTCGTGGCCGAAGGAACCAAAGGAAGAGTAAGACCTGGGATCGCTGGGAAAACCCGGTGGTGGGACAGACCCACTGTGTCCTGGCTGCTCTGCTTTACCCTTTGGAGCCTGTGCTCCCTGACCTAGTGTTTGCACCACCTTGCCCCGAGGCGAGGCTGGAGAGTCAGGATGGAGCTCAGATTGTCCCGGGTTTTGGATGCTCCCAAGGTGGTCTATGCCAGTCCTGCCGAGTGAGAACATTATCTGGTTCCATTGACTGACAGAAGGGGGACACTGAGGCAGTGTGAGTGCCTCTGAAGGGGGGACAGATGTTTAAGGAGAGAGGATGGGGACAGGGTGCCTGCCCAGCAGCGTCAGAGCCTAAGCCAGCATGTGGAAAGGGAGTTGCATTGTACACGCCTGTGTATTGTGCACACGCACTCACTTCTTTGTGTCACATTCATCCTGTGTCTGTTGTATTGTGGATTGTCCTCCTTGAGGGAGGGGCCGTGGCTTCCTCTTTTATAGATTAGGAAACAGGGAGGATGGGGTGGGGGTGGGCAGCAGCATCTATGTGTGTGTGTGCATGTGTGTGTGTGTGTGCACGCTAAGTCGCTTTAGTCATCTCTGACTGTTTGTGACCCTATGGACTGTAGCCCGCCAGGCTCCTCTGTCCATGGGGATTCTCTGTGTAAGAATACTGGAGTGGGTTGCCATGCCCTCCTGCAGGAGATCTTCCCAACCCAGGGATTGAACCCGCGTCTCTTATGTCTCCTGCATTGGCAGGTGGGTTCTTTACCACTAGCGCCACCTGGGAATTCCAGCAAAGTGTCATGGAAATAGTGTGGGACTCAGGTCCAATCCTAGGTAACCCCTCTGAGCCTTAATTTCCTCATCTGTAAAATGGGGACTATAATATTTACATTTTAGAGATATTTGGGAGGACTGAATAAAGTCGTACCTATGAAAATCCCAGTAAGTGTTCATTCATTTTCTTCCTTCCTTCCTTCCTTCCACTGCGAACTTCCTGCAACACCCAGCAGAACGTGGGCACTCCCAGCTATTTGTGGATGATCTTCTTAGCAGATGTTGTTCAATTCTCATAACAGCTGGTTTCCAAAGGCAGAGAGCTTGGAGATTTTTTTTTTAAAGACACTCACTCACTGTGAGATGTCAGATTGTCACTTAATTGCTCTGTGCCTTGGTTTCTCCACTTGTAAATCAGGGATAATGCTAGCAGTACTGGCTAGCTTATTCTCAGGATATGATAGGCTAACACAAGATAACAGATGGAAAGTGGTTTGAACATTTAGAAAAAGGCATCATGTTCAACCTTGTTGGCAGTTAGGGAAATGCAAATTGAAGCAACAAGGCCATACCATTTTTCATGTATCCGATTGGCAGCCATTTAAAAGAGGGATGACTTCCAGGTGGGCACAGAGGCCCTCTCCTACACTGCTGGAGGGGGTGGGAATTGCCACAGCCTTTCGGAAGGTAATATGACAGTGTCTAAGAGAAGTTTACATACATGCCCTGTGTTGTATGTAATTGGCCCGTTAATGCTATTCTTGGAGAACCAAGATTAAAAGCAAAGTCCCAACCCAGTTGCGTGTGGAGAGATGTCCACTGCAACATTGCCTGTGTGGCAAGAACCTGGAAACCCCCAGATGCCCAACAGTAGGGCTGTTTGTCTCCATGACAAAACATCCATACCAGGAGCTATTACCCAACTCTGAAAATGGAGGAGGTGGACATAGCAGTGTCGACCTGGAGAGTTATGTGTGAGTTATCAGGACATGAGAAAAGTGAGTTTCTTTTGTGTAGAGGGTATCTCCGTCATCCTAAAGAGAAACAGCAGCCACATCACTGGCGTGCATCTGTAGTGCGAACGGATCTGCTTGGGTCGGGAGAAGGGCCTTGCAGGACGCATGCCAGGCCCCGGCTGCCTGCTGTGGCCATCAGATGGGTCATGTTTGGCTCATAAAATGGAATTATTTGCCAACATGTAAAAATTGAATTCATAGTAAAAGCCAAATTTCCAGCCTTTTGTTGAGAAACCTCGGAAGCTTGGGCACACTAGGCCCACATTCCCTCTTGGCTGAAACACATCAGCAGCAGTTGCTTTTGTACAGAGCACGTGGCCTCTGAACAGCCGTCTTCCCCACCACTGGGTCTCCTCACTTCTGTGCCCTGCCGGGCCCCTGGAATAGGCTCTTGACCCTTGAAAACACCAAGGGGTGGCAATATAGGGCTATGATGAGGCATTTGTCTTTCATGATGTGAAAACACCTTAGAATCTTTTCTTTCCCACATTTCTGTTTCATACCTGATAATTAGAACATCTGAAATACAGTCTTCCAGGGAAACACAGGGTACCATGGGCCACTGTGTGTGGTGTGGGGCAGGCTCCATCCTGAACTCAGCACGGGGCTGGGAGAGGGAGCTGGCTTCATGTCCGGAACCAAGGGACTGTACTCTGGGCCCTTCCTGAAGCCCCCAGCCCAGTTCTTGCAGAGATGTAGAAGTCTCTCCACAAAACCCTTTTGTTCAGCTCCCCTGGCCTCCCTAGGGCTTTCCTGATCATGTGTTGATGAGGGAGGTGGCATGTCACCTTGGGTCCAGATGCTGACCTCACCACTCACTAGTTGGGGGTCTCTGAGCAATCGTTAACAGCTCTCAGCCTCCAGACCCTTACGAACTGGGAAGGGTAATGCCTCCCAGGCGAGGGGCATAGTAAGTGCTGCCTGAAGGAGGGTGTGTGGACCCTTGGCTAGGCCGTGGGGATGTGGGGGTGAGTGGGCTTGACTTGAGACACGGAGGTGAGGCAACACTAACAGACTGTTCAGTGGGAGGCAGGGATTCCCAGCTGAGGAGTGCAGGCCTCTCTTGGTGTCGCTGCTGGGCTCCAGGGAGGCCTGCAGGCGAAAGAAGGAACCAGGGAACCGTGGCCCTGCTGTCGTGGGGCTGGGCTTGAAGGGTGGGGTGAAACGCCACATCTGAAGGCTTAGAGATGGAAGACCGCCTTGCTGAGCCTCTGGCTGACGGGTCCCAAATCTCTCTAGAGCTTAGCTAGACAGAAAAGTCCAGATCCAACTTCCCACAGACTTGCTGGGGGCCCTGGGCAAGTTACCTCCCTTCTCTGTGCCTCTTTGGACACTGTGGCCTGGTGTTTCCTTTCATATCCAAGGTTATGAGATGATATACAGATATAAAAACAGGAAAGGACGTGTTTGTTGGGCACTTTGGCTGGGCTGGCGGCGGGGGGGGGCGGTGGTCGGAGCAGTGGGTCTGCCAACCACGCTGAGATACCTGCCTTCCAGCTCAGCACCTGGGTCCTAAGTCTGTCCCCCCTTACCAGGTTCCATCGCTCTTGAGGGATGCTATCCTAGAGTGGCGGGCACCAGCCCTTTCCTTCACCCATGGAGCCTAGTGTATGTCACAGACCTGTCCCTGAGCCCCTGAGCTATGCCCACAGGCCATGTAACCCACCTCCACGAGGGCAAAGAGGAGACTGGTGCCCCTGCCCTCATCTCCGTTACTCTCAGGCCGCTGTGCTATACCCAGCATTGGGCGATGACCAAACCACAGGCTGCAGACCCTCTCTTCTTCCCCATGTCCTCTCCCCGCCCCCGACCCGCATTTGCCTCAGTTCCCTCTCCTCCTGTCTCAGACCCAGTTCTCCTGGGAGCAGCAGGGGTGGGCAGTGGAAGAGCTGGAAGAGCAGGGCAGCTCCAATAGGCAGCTTCTCACCCTCTCCCTCTTTTGTCCTCAGGAGCCATGAGGTGCCACGTAGCCTCCAGCTGCCTCGTGGTCTGGCTTTCTGTGCTGATTTCTGGATGCTGGGGTAAGTCCAACCCTCTGCCTTCTCCCCCCACAGCAGGCATGGGTGGCTGGGCTAGATGATATGTGGTTGGGGTTTGTGCTCTGGGACTCACACCAGCCTTGCTCTGTGTGAGACTGGGCACGCACGTCCTTCTCTGGGCCTCAGTTGCTTCTGTAGGATTCATAGGGCTGAAAATACCAGCCATCCCCAGGGCCTGGGACGCAGGAGGGAAGGGGAAGAGCCTTGAGAAATACTTGTGCTCTAAGGGAGGCTTCTGTGACAATGAACTGTCCTTCTTCTGGGATGCAGGGACAGGCCCGGGTTCTCTTCAGTTCCGTGGTTTTCTTCTGAGCACCTACTACGGATCTCCTGTTTGTCCAATTCTGGGGGTATGGAAGAAGTGACACTCTCGGGAGTCAGGTCTCATCGGGGAGAAAGACATGGGTGGAACTGCTATGGGCAGGGTGAATAAAGTGGTAATAAAGGCTGCACAGAGCTCCAGAGAAGCCCATCAGAAGAAAAGCTCCATTGAGCCTGTGGGCACAGGAGAGCCCGACAGAAGGGAGATGTTTCATCTGAGCCCTGAAGACTGAGGAGTTGTTTAAGAGGGAGGGACAGATGGCATCCTGGAGGAGGGAACAGCCTGAGTGAGGGTGTGGCCGCCAGGAGTCTCTCCTCCCTGCAGGGAGGACCAGCCCTCCTTCCCCTGGCCCTGCAGCAGCCAGGTCAGTGCCAGCTCCAGTGCCCACAGAGGAGGCCGGGGAAGGCCTGAGCATTTGCCTTCTCCTGGACAGTGAGAGAAAAGCAGCTCTGGTCTGCAGGAAGGAAGGCTAGCAGGCACAGCTGGCTCGGTGTCCCCGGGGGCCCAGGCGCCCTCAGGGAAGAGCTATGGGAACAGCGTGCCAGGCGACACAGGCAAGCACATTCCTGAGGGGGGCCGGCTCCTTCTCCCACTCCAGGGAGCCAGGAGCCTCTGGAGGAGGCCAGAGCTTCATGCTTGGTGGGTTGCTGCTGGCGTCCTGCTGCCCGAGAGTCTTGTGAAAGTTGCCGGTCCTGGCTTCCAGGCTGGGCGTGCTCTCTGCTGGAATGCCCCTGCAGTGGGGAGCTCACTCCCACCCAGGCAGCCCAGGAAGACAGCACAGCCTCAGAGACTCTCGGGGCAGATCCGGAAGGGGTCTCAGACCCTCTCTCCACTCCTGGCCCACTTCACAAAGGAGAGAACTGGTGCCTGCAGAAGCAGCTGGCCCAGGGTCGTACAGAGCAGGGCCCAGCTGGGTCTCCATCCAGACTCTGTCCTCCCCTGGGGCTTTGGTCAAAAACTCCAGGCCCCTGCCCCTCTCTGCCCCATTCACAGAGGCCTCAGTGAGGGGCCCAAGAGACCAGCTCTGACCCTCTGGCTTTGCTGGACGATGTCCTCAGCCTTCTCAGGGATTCCGTGACCTTGACATTCATGCCCTTCCCACCCCCATTGAAAAGAAATATACCTGTAAAAGTAAAGCAGGTGCTAGGAGCTCAGCTGCCTTCCTGGGAGAGGTGGCAGTCTCCCCTTGAGCTCTCTACACTGGAGGTGCTTCATGCACCCTAAGTGGGCACAAGGCAGCAGCGTGGAGTCGGACTGCTGCGTTCCAGCCCCGCTTCTCCAGGGGGTTCTCCTGGGCAAGTTTCTTAGCTGCTCCATGTTTCAGCTTCCTTCCCTCTAAAATGGGAAGAACAATAGGACTCTGCTTCTTACATTGTCAGAGTGACCAGATGAACTAATATGTGTATCAAGCACTTAGAATAGTGCCTAGCACCTATTAAGTGCTGAATAAGTGTTTAGTCCAGCTCAGTTGCTCAGTTGTGTCCAACTCTTTGCGACCCCATGGACTGCAGCGCGCCAGGCTTCTCTGTCCATCACCAACTCCCGGAGCTGACTCAGGCTCATGTCCATCGAGTCGGTGATGCCATCCAACCACCTCATCCTTAAGTGTTAGCTCTTTTATTATCACCTGCATCTCTCTCTAAGAGGAGGAAAATAGGGTGCGGAAAACAGAGGAGTTAAGGCCTTTCCCTCGGCCACCCAGCCGTTCTCTAGCCTGCCTGTGAGCTAGCCTGCTTTGCATGTGTGTGTAATGTATGTATTTATGTGTCTGTGCCATTGCTGGCACAGTCCCCTTTCCTGGGCCCTGTGGGGGGCAGCCAGTGTGGTTCCTCAGGCACGATGGGGCCATGTAGCCCCAGCTGATCTCTCCTCCCATTCCTGGTAGCCAGTGATAGGTCAGGCCTAGGGACAGACACCCCCTCAATGTCGTATCTCTTTGTCAGCCTGTCCTCTCTGCCAAAGATTTCTACACCCCCTCCCAGCATCCCCCCTGCATCCGTGTGCTCCCTGGCATTCCCCGCTGTGGGCCTGTGGGCTTATTGGGAAGGCAGGAGGTGATGGCCTGCGGAGACCTGCCCTGCCTCTTGTCTAGCCTGGTCAGTGAGCCTCCTGCGGGTCACACAGGCACTGGGTGTGAGGGGTGTGACGGCAGAGCCCCCAGGCTTCGCCATGTCAGGCCCCTCACTGCTGCCCTCCCATGGGCCACCCTGCAGTCACCGTAACAGTGAAGGGGTGCACGGGATTCCTCTGACAGGGAGTTGTAGGGTGGGAGGGCAGTGAGGGCTTGTTGTCCTTATCTTGAGGCTGGGCAGCGGTGGCCGGAGAGGCAGAGAGATTTGCCCAGGTCGCGCAGCAGCAAGTGGCCGGGCTTCCCAGGCCTCGCTCCTGGTTGCTGCCCCGTGCTCCTTGTCCTGTGCACCTTCTAGTCTTGAGCTAGGGGGCGGGACATAGGCTCTACCCCTCGCGACCTCAGTGAGAGCCTTGGTACCTTCAGAGGCCTGGGGAGGCGGACTTGGGCTGAAGTCAGGCCTTCCTGGTTCCAGTCCAGGCTCTGCCACTTGCGGGGCTCTCCGAGCTGTAAGAATTCCCTATCCCATCCCACAGCTCTCAGTGAGGTCGTGCTTCCTGGCCTGGTGGACACCTGGTCCTTCCCACTCTGAGTATCTTGACCGCTCCACTCTTCCACCTTCCCAGCTTTGCTTCCTTCTCAAATCTTTCCCTTCCTCGCCTTTGTGGGGAAGGCCTGTCATCCAGGACCTGCAGCCGAAATTCGCCTTCTCCCTTCTCCTCTCAGGCCTGTGATCTTTGTGTGTTTGAAACATTTAAAGCTGGTGGACTCACATCTACTTTGTAGGGAAGGATCAGTGCGAGTGGGCCGGGGATGTCCGGAGAAGGCATCCAGGGCTCAGTGAACAGTAGATGCCAGAGCAGGGAATGAGCTGTGTGGGGCGGAGACAGAGGGGTGCATTGTGGTTGCAGGCAACTGGACTCCCCTTCCTCGCAGAAGTCACCGTGGTCCCTCCCCTTGCTGCACTCACTCACATTCCCACTTGGCCAGAGGCCTTGAGGCTCCTGAGGCGGGAGGACACAGGCTCCGTGCTTTAAAAGTGTCTTTAGGCGAACAAGTGACCTGTGGGCCCTCCCCTTTCCCACTCCTCCCAGGACCTTCCCAGCCCCCACTGGCAGCCCAAGGCCACTGGGCTTCCTGGGGTAGCAGCCTGTTCCCAGAACTCAGTCCTGCTCAGTGTGTGGCAGGCGACACAGGTCCCCCGGGTTCTGCCCAGCTGCCCGTGCAGGACTCTCAGTGGCTGATTATTGGCAGGTTGTGTGAAACAAAATTTGAAAAAGAACGATCCTGCTGTGGGTGACCTTTTTCCTGGCTGATTTCCCTCTCCCACCAGCCTGAGCCCACCCTAGATTCTCTGGGCACCCCTGAGCCTTCTCCCCTGGCTCAGCCGCTTTCCATCAGGGAGCCCAAGGCCCCCAGCAGGGATCCATCCCCCTCTGGCTGCATGGGAAGTACTGCCATTAATTTTTGTTGCTGTTTGGTCGCTGAGTCGTGTCTGACTCTTTGCGACCCCATGGACTATAGCATGCCAGGCTCTTGTGTCCTCTACTATCTCCCAGAGTTTGCTCAAATTCATGTCCATTGAGTCAGTGATGATATCTAACCATCTTGGTGTTAATCACAGCTACCACTTATCGAGTGCACGCTGTGGTCGAGAGCATGGTGCTAAGAGCTTTATGTATGTAATCTCATTTAATCCCCAGCACAGCAAAGAAGTTAAGTCTTCTTGTTATCGCTGTTTTACACCTGAGTAAACAGGTTCGGGACGGTCACATGACTAGAAAGAGGTGCAGGGAAGTTCCAAACAAAAGTGAAGCCCTTGACCACTGGCCTGTTTCTGAGGCTGTTGTGTATGTGAGGAGCCCCAGGTTCCTCATATGAGACGGTGTAAGGGTGTGGATGAAATGCAGTGGTCAGGGAGGGCTTCCTGGAAGAAGAGACATCTAAGACAAACACTTGAAGAATGACTAGGAATTTGGCAAGAGAAGGCAGAAGGGCCAGCGGTCCAGGCCAGGAGGGGAGAAAGAGGCTACAGTGCTTGCAGAACCAGAAATGACACAGCTTGGTGCCTGAGTGAAGGCAGGTGGGGATGGGAATGCCGCTAGTCCTGCCTGTTCCCCACTAGGAGGTCTCACACGGCAATGAGGGAAGTGCTGGCCTCTGTGTTCCTGGGCCTGGCCTAAACTCTGAGGGAGCCAGGTCCGCGGAAATGAGGGAGGAGAGGGCTGCAGCCCATCCACATTCAGGGCCCATGGAAGACCCAGCACAAGCCGCTAACGTGTGCACTGTACAATGCTGGCCCCATGTGAGACGGGCCAGCCTCCCAGCCCTGGCTGGCAGGGTCAGAGGGGGAAGTGCCCTCACCTGCCTACTGGGGTGTTTTCCAATACCAACAACCAGTTCTCTAACTCTCCAGACAGCGACTGTGTGTCCAACAGTTCAGTTCAATCTGGATGCTAACTACCTGGTATTAGGGTCAGAGTCCACGGATTTAGGGGTTCAGCTGTACTTTAGATGCTAGTGGTGAGTCCCAGACCACCTGTGCTTCTGACCAACAAGCTATAAATCAGGGCTTCCTACAAGCCCTTCTTAGGTTCAGTTAGCTAGAATGACTCACAGAACTCAGGAAAATAGTTCACTTATTACATTTACTGGTTGAGTATAAAGCATAAAGCGTACAACTCAGGAACAGCCAGATGGAAGAGATGCATGGGATGAGCTCTGTGGGGGGCGTGGGGGCCTGGGGTCAGGTGGAGCTTCCGTGTTTCTCTAGGTGCACCATCCTTCCAGCACATGGATGTGTTCACCAAACTGGAAGCTCATCAAATCTTGGAAATCTCCAGCCTCCCTTCTTTCCCTCCCTAAGGTTGGGGATGGACTGAAAGTTCCCATCAAATCACTTGGTCTTTAGTGATTGGCCCCTTCCTGAGGTTTTCTGTAGAGGCTCCACTCTAAATCACCTCACTGGGAAAAGGGAACCCTCCTATCCCATTGCGGGGAATGTAAATTGGTGCAACCTCTATGGAGAACAGTGTGGAAGTCCCTTAAAAAACTAAAATAGTTACCATATGATCCAGCATTCCCACTCCTGGGCATATATCTGGAGAAAACTCTAATTCAAAAAGATACGTGCATCCCAGTGTTCATAGCAGCATTATTTACAATAGCCAAGACATGGAAGCAACCTAAATGTCCATCAACAGAGGACTGGATAAAGAAGGTGTGGTGCATATATACAGTGGAATACTACTCAGCCGTGAAATGGATGCAATAATGCCATTTGCAGTTACATGGATACAACCAGAGTTTATCATACTAAGTGAAGTAAGTCAGGCAGACAGAGACAGATTCCCAGTGATACTGCTTATAATGGAATCTGAAATATGACAGAGCTGAACTTATTTACAAAACAGAAACAGACCCACAGACATAAAAAGCAAGCTTATGCTTACCAGAGGGGAAAGGTAGGGGGAGGATAAATTAGGAATTTGGAATTAGCAGACCCAAACCACTCTATAAAAAATAAGTAGATTAGAAGGTTCTACCATACATCACAGGGAACTATATTCAGTATCTTATAATAAACTATACAGTGGAAAAGAACATGAAAAGAACTGAATCACTTTTCTTTCACCAGAAATTAACACAACATTGTAAATTAACATACTTTAAAATTTTTTTAATTAAAAAAAATCACCTCATTTGCTTAAACTTTCACTTCAGTTGCTCAGCTGTATCCAACTTCTGCGACCCCATGGACTGCAGCACGCCAGGCTTCCCTGTCCATCACCAGCTCCCGGAGCTTGTATAAACTCATGTCCATTGAGTTGGCAATGCCATTCAACCTTCTCATCCTCTGTCGTCCATTTCTCCTCCTATCTTGAATCTTTCCCAGCATCAGAGTCTTTTCTAATGAGTCATTTCTTCATATCAGGTGGCCAAAGTATTGCATAGACTTAGATGTGGTCAAAGGAACTCCTTATGAATAAGAAAAGACAGTCCTGTTGCTCTGAAAAATTCCAAGGAGTTCTGAAGCTCTGTGCCAAGCCAAATTCTGGGCACCAGAGTTGCGGTGGTTAACAGAGTAGACAGCCCTTTTCCTTACCAAGCTCCTCTTCTGTGTATAACTGGGCTGCCCAGTAGAAATACAATGTGAGCCACAAGTGTGATCTTAAATTTTCTAGGAATTGCATTAGAAAAGAAACAGGTGCGACTCATATTAATAATGTATTTTACATAATCCAGTATAACTACAGTATTATCATTTCCACACATAATCAATATAATAGACAAATGAGATATTTTATACTCACTTTTCCATACAGGGCTTCCCTGATAGCTCAGTTGGTGAAGAATCTGCCTGCAATGAAGGAGACCCCAGTTCAATTCCTGGGTCAGGGCGATCTGCTAGAGAAGGGAAAGGCTACCCACTCCACTATTCTGGCCTGGAGAATTCCATGGACTGTGTAGTCCATGGGGTTGCAAAGAGTCGGACACCACTGAGAGACTTTCACTTTCCATAGAAGGTCTTCAAAAACCTGTGTGTATTTTACATTTCACCACATCCTGATATGGACCAGGGCTCAATAGCTACACGTGGCTGGTGGCCTGGCTGACCAAATGACCTCACAGCCTTCTGCCTGCCTCGTAGTTACTCTTGGTTTGCCTTGGGGCAGAGCAGTGAGCTGCCAGGGGCCATGGCACTGGATGCAGGTTCAGTGGCCACGGTAGCCCCTACTCTGTGCCCCTTGCAGGACGTATAGAATTGGCATGAGGTACTTGACTGATGCTCTTCTTCTCTAACTTCCAGGCCAGGTGAACCGACTGCCCTTCTTCACCAACCACTTCTTTGACACATACCTGCTGATCAGTGAGGATACGCCTGTGGGTGAGTTGGCACAAGGGCTGGTGGGCATGCTGGGTGGTGTGGGGTGGCCTCCTTCCCCACAAGTGAAAGAGATCTTAGACATGGAGATGATCATCCCCCTGCGATTGGAACCTCTGCCATGGTGACCCAGATGGGTGTTCATGTGGCCTCTTCTTGGTTGCCTCCAGGGACAGGGCACTCCCTACTTCTTGTGTTGGCCCATTCCAAAAAGACAGGAGGTTTCAGTATCAAAGATTTTATCACATTGAGCCCAAGTTGCTTGACTTTCACTTCTGTGTTAATTCTGTCCTACAAAATGGCTTGTTCCTCTTCCTTGTGAAAATTTGAAGATGGAAGCTCTTATAATTTGATTTGCAGCCTTTTGTACTTTTCTGTGATTACTGAGTTTTCTCTGCACTGGGTATGCCTGTTTTTTTGTCATTAAAAAAAAAAAAACTGTTTAGGAAGTGCTCATGAGCATCTTGGTCCGTGCTCCTCACCACCTCCCACCTGCCCCAACTTCACTCACCTCATCACCCAGGTCTGTCCTCGTGAGCCCTTCCCAAGGGCCAGGATCCTTTACCTGCAGCTGGAGGTCGGCAGACGTAAACCCCGTGGCCTTAGCTCAGCTCTAGAGATCCCAAGGCTTCTCAATAAATGGGGTTGAATTGATCAAACCCATCTTGAAGCTGTGCTGATGGGACAGCGCTAGTTCTGTGTGTGTGTGTGTGTGTGTGTGTGTGTGTGTGTGTGAGTCACTCAGTCATGTCTGACTCTTTGTGACCCCGCGGACTGTAGCCAGCCAGGTTCCTCTGTCCGTGGAATTCTTCAGGCAAGAATACTCGAGTGGGTTGCCACTCCCTTCTCCAGGGGATCTTCCCCATCCAGGGATTGAACCCGGGTCTCCTGTACCGCAGGCAGATTCTTTACCATCTGAGCCACAAGGAAGCCTGTGAGCACAGAGGAAAACCACCCCACGTCATATTCACCAACACTCCCTCTTGTGTCCTGTCATTCTTGTCTGTTTTAGAGAAAGTGCTTGTAATCTGGGGCTTCTTACCCTCAGATCTGCCTGCTTTGTGGGTATCAGAGTGGAGCTGTGTACCAGGGGCAGTATACATAAAGGGCCAGCATGGTGCACCTTTCGGGAGCATCACTTGTACTTGAAAGTGAAGCAGGATGGCTTGGAGAGGGGAGGGCTCTGAAGATATTTACCTAATAGGTCGTTTAAAGCACTCTTTCATATATGTAAAACCAAACCTAAATGCAAAATTCTTCAAAGAAAATCTCTGCTTGAAGAGTAGAGCCTTAGTGGGCCCCAGACTCACCCCTGCTCTTTGCAGGGGCACACAAGCAGCCCCCTGCAGAGGTCTTCCCTTCCAGTCTTCCTTTTTTTGGTGGATGGGTGCCGGACACAGCGGGTGTGTTTCTGATTATTGTGGGGCTTGTCCCGATGGCCCGGTGATGCTCTGTTTCTAGGGCTGTGGGGGCCACTGTGTAGAAAGTAAGCCTCTCTTTTGAAGGTGAGCAGGCCCACACATCAGTGCTGTGAGGCTGGATTTGGGGTTTGGTGATCAGGGATGTGGTGTTTGAAGTGTTATCCCAGAATGAGGCAGATTGCTTCTCTGGAATGGTCTCCCAGAGGCTTAGGGCACCTTCTGAGGGGTGAAGAGGATGGCTGGCAGTCTTTTGGGGACCGTGCAGAGCTGTTCCCCCCACTGAGCTGGGTCGGGGATGTTGTTTGTGGGCTCCTGGATTCTCCATGGCTCCGCCCCAGACCCAGACCTGGCATGGAGCCAGCAGCGCAGAGGCCCAGTGCCCATGGGTCCCTAAATGGTGAATGTTAGCAGCATTTATCACCATTAGGGGTTCTACTTTTTTCAGTTCATTCATCAGTTTATCAGATACAGACGGGGTGCCCCCCTGTGCCAGGCCTGTGAATTCAGAGAGGAATTTGACAGAGGGGTAAAGAAACCAGAGTCTTGGGTAGTAGCAGCTGCGCTGGTCATCTGGTTAAGCCCCAGTGGGGACTGAAGGGGGAGGGTCATCCCCCTGGGGGCAGGGAGAAGCAGCAGAAGTTTGGGGAAGGTGATGGCACTTGAGCGAAGTCCCAAAAGTGTCCTTTCCATTTCTTCACATGCTGTTTCCTGTGGCTGGTTTTTGTAAGTGTCTGTTTGAACCTTATCCTCCTGGAGAGTCCTCAGGGTGGAAGAAAGATATCTGGGTCAGGTGAGGTCCCTGAGGCAGAGCTGTGGCCAGCCACTCACTAGTTGGGGCTGCTGACGCAGAGGCGAAGGCCCCTCAGGTGAGTAGTGCTACCGCTTATGGCCTGCACTGCCCCAGTCAGCCCCAAGTTGGGGGTCCTCTGAGGCCTGTGCTGCAGGGAGGCGGTCAGGGTGCCCCCAGTGAACACACCAGCAGGCCCTGCTCCAGTTACCTTTAGCCCCAGCTCTTGATCGTCTTCTGGAGATGCTGACATCGGTTGGCCTCCAGGAATAACTCCTAGGTCGCAGCCCACTGTGGCAGTCACAGCAGGGGTGTCCATCTGATGCAGTGGGGATCGATCCCCAGCTCTGGGAGGCTGCAGGAGTGAGAGAGGACTCAGTGAGCTGGAAGACAGCTCTGCTCATCTCTCTGGACAGGGGCCAGTGCTGAGCTGGCCTGCACTGTCCTGGCCTCCTTGCTTCTTTTTACATGAGGATGGCATAGCCCAGTTCTACCCTGAAAGTCAGGTACCCAGTTTCTATTCCTTGCAGTGTGGCATTAGGCACAGTGCCATCCCTTTCTCAGCCTCTGTCTCCCCATCTCACCAATGAGAAGGCACTGGGAAGGTGGGCCGCAGTGAGTTTTGGCCTGGGCAATCCTGCTGCTGCTGCTGCTGCTAAGTCACTTCAGTCAGGTCCGACTTCGTGCAACCCCATAGACGGCAGCCCACCAGGCTCCCCCGTCCCTGGGTATTGTATCTCTGGGCCATCTGATAACAGCCCTGGAAACCTCCAAGGAGTGCTGTCACCTACTTGCCCTGGGCCACTCAGAGTGGCTGTGAAGTCATGTGAACATGCCGGGATGCACGGCTCTGACCAGCAGAGGCCAGAGTGAGGGTAAGGGTTGAAACAGCTTGTCAGGGCACTGGCCCTTTGCCTGCTGTGTAGAGTGAGGTGGCCTAGAGACTTGACTTTGAGGCTTGGCTCTCACTACCCTTTGCTCTCTGAATCTTGGTGCTCTGAACTGTAAAATGGGATGGAATAGTTTCCCCCCTGGATCACTGGCATGTGTACATACCCTGTTGTTAACTCGAAAGCCTCCACGCCTGGAATGCTTTGTTCTTACAGAAAAGAGGACTTACGTGTGGCCCAGGGATGCCTGCTTTACTGTCCCACCAGCCACCAGTTTGCAGGGGGAACAGACAAGCATGTAGGTGAGCTGGGTCCAGTGGGGTGGCTAGTGCCAGTGGCTAGAACCAGAGCCCACATTAGTCAGCTCGCCAGAGGAGGCAGTCAGAGCTGTGGGCAGACCAAACTTCCAGGTGGGAAGGTAATCTGGAACAGAATATCTGGCTTCTGCCTGGACTCCCGGTGATGGGGAACTCAGGATCTTATCAGGCTGCTGATTTCTGTTCTTGGAGACAGTTCTGGGGATGAAAAAGTCTTTGTAATATTACTATGAAACCTGTCCCTGGAAATCCTACCCACTGAGCCTAATTCTGACCACTGGAAATTTACAGAATAATAATGATAACTATGATATAAAAGGTATATGTATAATATATATTATTATAATGACAGTGTTTATTGAGTGTTCGAGGCAGTGTCCTGAGCTTTTTGTTTTTAAATTCCTTTTAAGAATGGAAGGAAGGCAGAGTTTGGCTACAGGCTCTGTCAGGATGTAGTTTCTGTAATCTCCTGGGCTAGAGATTAGGACTTTCATTCACCTCAAACCTTCTGAGCGTTTCTATCCTTTATGCTCTTGCCTTAATTTCTGACCACAGGCCAGCAGCCCTGTGCTTGGGAGTGGAATGGGAGGGCACAGCCCGGCCGTCTGAAATCCCCTGCACCGGCTGCTTGTTCCATCTCTGTCTCCTCCTATCTTAGCTTCCAATTCCCTCTGTGTGATGTTCTTTTGTAGACCATCTCCCAGCAGAAAAAGACAGAAGCCAAATGAAGTCGTCAAGCAGCTCTGCCTTCCCCCGGCCTGTTAACGTCCAGGGTCCCCCTTGTCCTTGCATGTCTTCCCCAGATGTGAACCTTAGTCACTGACAGCAGAGCCTGGCCTGGGCGGGGCAGAGCAAGGGCACAGCGAGCACTTAATGGTCAGGCTGCTTGGTATTGCCCACACCTTGGCCCTGGCTGCCAGCAGCAATGGCTGTGTGGCACCTTTAGAATGAGGGACAGGGTGCCAAGGTTGCTTGCTGTCTCTGATTGCCCTCCCCAATCCACTCCAACCACTCTCCACCAGTTTTGCTCTTGTGGCGATCACCAACCATCTCCCCGTGGCTAAAGCCGACCTAATCCTCAGGCCTTGTGGCCTTTTTCAGCAGCGATGTTTATCTCTTCCAGGGCATTACCTCTAGCTGTGCCTTCTCAGTCTATTTCCCACACCGTCCTCCCCACCCCAGCCATGGAGTGACTCGTCCACTCCAGCCACATCAGTTTCCTTGCAGTTCCTTGAGCACGAAAGGTGAGTTCCCACCTCTTGCCCTTTGCAGTTGCTGCCCCTTTTGCCTGGAACGTGTTGGACCTCCGCTGGTCAGTCAAGTTGATTCAGATGCCACTGCCTCTGTGTGGCCTTCCTGGATTTCTCCAGGCAGGGTGCGGGTGCCGCTTGCTTTGCTTTCTCCTTCTCTGCTAGTCGTCGCAGAGCCGCTGTTACTCAGCTCCTCCTCTGTCTTCCGTGTTGTCCCGTGAATCCTTCCAGGTGCCCAGGCATCTCCGTGTCCCCTGAGCCCACCCCTGTGCCTGGCTCATGCCCAGGGCTCCAGGTACCTTGGGGCAGGAGTGAAGTCTGGAGTTTGTGAGTGGCGGGGGTGGGAGGACCTTCCAAGGCAGGGACTAGGGCTGGCTCCATGCCTGCTTGCTATCCTCCTAGAGTCTCAGGCCAGGCAACCTTGTGCCCCCAAAGGTGTTAGGAACAAGGTATGGGTGATGCCAAGGATGCCTGCCAGTGAGAGAGCCCAGGAGAGCATGCCCCCAGATGGCACAGGTGCTGTCTGTGCCTGCACAAGTGAATGGCAAAGCCCACACTGTGCCAGGGGTCGTGTGTTTACAGCTGCCTGCCAGGCCTGTATGTGACATATTTTCTAGGGCACTGAGCTCTGGCTGGCCTCCAGGGAGGGACACAGAAGCAGCCCATGACACCTGGCTTGGAGGCACCAAGCTGATTTAGGATTCTGAGGGGGATGGAGGGCATCTAGTCTGTCTACCTTGGCTGGCACCCAATCCTGATTCTTCAGGTCCTGGAGGGGGTAGTGTTCCTCAGGGCTGGGTCCCAAGGTCATTCATCCTATCCCAGTTCTAAATAGCCCCAGCATAAAGCCTCCCAAGTGCCCAGAGAAAGGAGTGAGAACCTTTTATCATAGCCTGTCACACACCGCTCCATACCTGCTCCCCAGTCACGGGAACCTGCTCAGCACCCCGACCTCTCACCTCCATCTCACCACTACACCCTCACCCATGCTGTTCCTTCAGCGAGGAGCACCTTTTCCCCTTCCCTGCTTGATGGATTCCTGCTGTCATTTGAGATGTAGCTCAGATGTCACCTGCAAGGGAGGGGCCGTAGCTCCCCCACCCCTCACCCTCTGTTTGCTTTGAATTTGACTCTGTGAAAGCTCTTAGCAAAGTTCTATCAGGGTTATTTGTGGTAACTCCCCATCAGCCGTTCGTTTTTGCTTATTACCTTAATTAACATCGACATCGCAACTCATCATCATTTCGGTATTTATGTATAATGTAAGATTGTAGAACGATACGACTAGCGAGCGTTTATTGACTGCCAGCCTCCAGCCAGCCTCTGTTAAGCATCTGAGACGTGGTCTCCTGTTGATCTCAGAGTGCGTCTCAGAGAGGCGTCATCATGTCCACTGTGCAGCCGAGCAAGCTGAGCGTCTTGGCACACGTCCTCTGCGCCAAGCACAGTGCTCTGTGTAAAGTGGGCCTTAACAGATGCTGGTCGGACGAGTAGAGGGATGAAGGAAGGATGAAAGGATGAGTGGATGTTGAATGTCGTGCCAATTCCCCTCCTGTTGGCTCCAATCCCTCCATGTGTTGCCAAGGTTGGCGCACACGGAGCCGACTTCCCCAGGCAGACCTCCCCCCCACCTCTCAGACCTCCAGAGCGTCCTGAGCCACAATTCAGGTGATAATGCCCACGCTAATCACCTACACGACTAAATTAGTCTTGTCAGGAGCCATTAAGGCAGGAGCTTGGGATTCATTAGGATGGATTGGGCCCAGGCAGCGCCTGGCACTGCTGCCAGTCGGCGCTGATTAATTTCTCTGCAAACTCCATCAATGCCCAGCTGTTTCGTCTGGACCCAGCGAGAGCAATTTTCAGGTGGGCTGACCCGCGTCCGCGGTCTCAGTAGACGGAGGAGCTGTGTGCCTGCAAGCACGCAGACAGCTCCCTGCGGGGGCAGCCCGCACCGGGCTCGGAGTGGGAGATGTGGGGCGGGGATGGCAGGACATCAAGCATGAGGTTGGAGCAGACACAAAGTGGGCGGGCGAGAGGGGGATCTGGGAGGGGCTTTCCTGCAACTCTGTTTGTACCTGGTGTCCCGGGAGGGGCTTTATCCCTCTCTGTGCCTCTCTCCTTTTGTCTAAGTAAAGGGAAGAAATCATCTCTCGGGAGAGGATGGAGAGCCACAAGGTGAGAATGGTTGTTTCCTTAACCAGAGTGTTCTTTAGGACACAGAGAAGAGCAGGTCATTGGCTCCCAAAGCAGTTCCTTGGCAGGGGATGGTGGCAAAGCTACAGGAATTGAAGGGTTAGAGGGACGTGGACGTGCAAACCAGTGGGGAGGTCCAAGGCATCAGCGAGGTGTGTGCTCCGAGCATGGTTTGTGCTTTTCCGCCAGCCACCTGCACAGAGGCAATGTAGCTCAGTAGCTAAGAACAATACAAAAAAAAAAAAAAAAAAATTAGAATGGCTGAGACAGTAATGTGTTAAGGAGAAATCACAATCTGTGGTTGAAGTTAAGGTCAGAGGTAGACAGCACTAACAGCCTGTATTCCTCACCTTCAATTTTACCCCTCACCCGTGAATCCTCAGAGGGCCAGCAATGAACAACTAGGGCCTCCAGCGGGACAATTTGATAATCACTAGTCAATCACTCCCACTTTACAGACAGGGAAACTGAGGCCCAGGTAGGGAGCTTGCCCAAGGGCCTCAGAGAGTTACTATTGAATTCCTGCCCTAACTTCTTACACCAGCTGCAAAGGAATTTAAGGGGGGCTCTGCCCATGCAGGCACTGGGTAGCTCTGGGCCTAGGGAAGAAGGGACTTGGGTTGGTGGGCTGCGAGCTTGGGACTTCATTTTAGAGAAAAGGACTCCAGGTGCCTCAAAGCTGCCGCAGTCCAAGGTTGGAGTGCTTAGGGGAGGGGAGCCCAGCTGCTCCCTAAGGCTGTCGGTACTAGGTGAGGTTCTGGAGGAAAGAGGTGATCTGGTATCTTTCCAGGTGAGCAGGTGCTCGACAAGCCAGTCTGGGGCCCTGGCTCAGTGGCGCCTTCACAGAGCAGGGCTTTCATGCTTCCTTCTGGGAGGTGTGGATGACTCACAGGACTCCGGAAGCGCCTGGACACCACTGTGGCCCTGCTTCCTTTCTGCCATTCCCCAGGTCAGCATCGGCCCTCAAAGGGGTTGTAGGACAGAATAGTGTTCTTTTGGGGGGTTCTGGACTGTAGCCACTCCTTAGAGGTCCCTGCCTGGGCACATCTGGAGCTCGTGGCACACCCAGCTGTGGACTCCCTCTTGACACGTGGGTGGGGGTGGGGTGTTTCAGATGCAGCCATAACATCACTAATGATACGATGCTGTGCCTCCTGTCGTGCAGGCAGGCCTTAGTGGTCTGCACTGCGCACCTGCGCCAGGCTGTGCTTGGTGGCAGTGTGGGTACACGCACACACGAAAGATAACTGGGAAAATGGCAACTATCTTTAATTACACGCTTGCTCTGTGTCTAGGTAAGCTCTTCATATGCATTGCTTCATTGAATCCTTGTAGCAGACCAAGAGAGTGGGCCTTATAATCCCTGCTTTACAGATGAGAAGGCAGAGGGCTCAGAGAGGATTAGTAATGTGCTCTGGGTCACACAGCTTATATAGGGTGGAAATTGAGCTTGAACCCAGTGCTGCCTGACCCCAAAGCCTGTGCACTTCACCGCAGCTTGGGGACTCTGTGTGTGGGTCATTGCTTTTAAGGAGCCCCCGTTCAGAGCTGAGAAGAGGCTGTTGTGGTAAATGTGCAGTCCACCCCAGGCAAGTGGGAACTGTGAGCTCCAAGGTGCTGCCAATGCTTCAGGGGAGGAAGGACTTCATTCTGGGCTTGGAGACGGGGAGGTTCATAGTGGAGGTGGCACTGAGTGACTGCATGTACAGGCAGAAGCCCCCAGGAGTGGCATTTCAGAAGGCCATGGACCAGGTCAGCCCACCATGGGGCAAGCATCTTGTGTTGTGTCTTGGGTGGCAGAAGTAGGCTGTTATGGTTAAAAATAAAAATAATAGTAGTAATCAACTAGTACCTGCATTTCAATAGTTAGATTACTTGAATGATCTCACCACATCCTTACAGCAATGATGGGACGTCTGCTCTATCATGATCCCCTGTTCATGTCGGACCAGTCAAGCTGCCCAAGCTCCCTTAGGGTTTGAATCCCAAGCGTTGAGTCTTCAGCATCCACACTCTTACTACCCTCCTCTGCTACCTCTCAGGAGTTTTGAGGGTCTTTCCTCAGTTTGTCACCCAGGAAAGGGTCTCAGTGATCAATGATTGCACACGGGAGAGGAGCTGGGAGGAGGGGCAGTTGCTCCCAGAGAGGGAAAAGTGGCCAGCACAGCTCTGCCTTCAAGGGCAGGCCCAGGACTGGGGCAGGAGCCTGGGTTCCCAGCTGGGCTCTGCTCCCGTGCAGCTGTGTGAGCTTCGGCAAGTCGATTTCCCTGTTTGGGCCTCACTTTGCCGGCTACTTGGACTATGCTAGTACTTGCTGGACGTACCATGCAGAGTTGGAAATACTGCTGAGAAACAACTGGGGAAACAGATGAGAGTATTAGATTAACCAGGTTGCTAGCTCCTGGGCCCACGGCCTTTCTCATGATCAGCAGTGAAGGAGGTGGGGGCCTCGAATAGCTGTGCTGATGGCCAGGCAGCAGGCACCCCCTTTAGGGGGGTTGGGGAGCTGGCAGATGAGCCTGGCTCAGCTGTGTCATTGGGTGAGATTGTGCTGAGCTTGCAGCCAGCCGGAAACACTTAGGCTCTCTGGGAACTAGCTGAAGGTATGATTTACAGGAGCTGAAAATCCTCCAGCTGGTTGGGGAGACAGTGGCAGGCAGAGCCGACTTTGAACTTGTCATCACTCCCCTCACCCTGACTATTCTTTACACGGCTCAGGGGACCTGTGAGCCTGACTGTCCAACTACAGCTTAGCCCGGAATAGATCAAGTCTCCGTGTCAGCCCTGGACCTGTGTTTGGACACTCAGGAAAGTTGTCCTTTGATGCAAGGATCTCCCTGAAGGTCCCCTCACCTGGGTGCCATCTCCCTCCTCCTCCCCCCCATCTGGGCACAGGGCACCAAGAACTGGGAGGGGTGGCACAAGGCCTGGGTTCTAATTTTAACTGGACCACTTGTTATCTCTGTAACCATATGCAAGTCCCTCAGCCTCTCTGAGTCTCTTTTTCCTCATCTGAAAATGGGGCTGATCAACTTGCCCAGGTAACTTCACAGGGATCTTTATGAAAGAGCTTTGAAAACTAAATTGCTACGAACATAGCAGACTTTGTTTTTATTGAGATATTTGTCTTGAAGTGCCTCCTCTTCCAAGAAGCCCTCCACTGAATCTTGAACAAGTATGGACTGTATGAACTAGCTACTTTGAAAAAAAAAAAAAAAACTTTCTATGCCTCAGTTTACCTGGTTGGAAAACAGGAGTGATGATCACATAGTATATACTCATAGGGTTAAATAAGTTAACTTCAGACCTTGAGAACTGTGCTCGGCACTAATATATGCTAACTATATTGTTGTCATTGACTCGTGCTTTTCCCAACTAGGATAGAAGCAACTTGAAGACGAGAATGATACGCTAAATGGCCCAACCCTACTGTGCTCAACACATAAAAAATTTGGTGTGATTTATGTGTTGCTCTTCCAAGGGCATTTTCACTTTGTAGGTGGGAAAGGCCCAGAGGTCCCTGGTCCCACCTCCCAGCCTGGCCAGGAGTGCACTTTGTATATAGCTGTCAGCCAGCAGGTAATGCAAGCACCAGGTGGACCCTTGCAGCAGTGGGTGATGCCCCATCTCACTGGGCAGTGAGCACACCCTCTTGCTCATGGACCTTCTGCCTCTTCCCCATGCTTTATCATTCCTGCTTTGCCCAGAGCTCCCTGCAGTCAGCCTGTTCCTCTTCACATGATGTTGTCTAGGATCTGAAGACCAAGACCTGCCCCTGAATCTGCTCTCTTTTACTCTAGGGTTCCCAGCTCCTGTAGCTAGCCCCCAGACTCAGGACAGACTTTCCCACCTACTCCGTCCTGGTAACCCTTCTGTGTGCCAGCTGCCATGCCCAGTGGCTTTTCTTGCCTTGCTCATATAATCGTCACAGCTCCCTATGAAGGAGGTGGTTATTCAGTCCATTTTACAGATGAGGGAACTGAGGCTTAGAGAGATTGTCACCCGCCCAAGTTATAGAGTGTGCTGTATTCAAGCCCAGGTCTTTTTCCTTCCATAACCAACACTCTACCCTCTTTGCAGTTGAGCAGATCAGAGTAAGCAAAGAGGAAAACCTTCTAGCACTGGGGTAGAACAGGGTCCTCACCCACCATCTGTGGCCTCTCTTCAGCTTCTTCACCCTGCTCTCATACTACAGTGGATGGAGGGGAGGAGAGCATCAAACTCTGGTTCCCCCTCTGCCTCTTGCCCTTGGGTGAGGGAGAGGGTGTTCCTCGGCCCTTTCTATCCCCACACCCTGGTGTCCTGGTGCTGCCCGTGGACCCTCTGCTCCTGGGCTATCTTGAACTGTGTGCTACAGCAGCCTAGCTCTTCCTAGGATTGATTTGGTCTTTGGGAAGGATAATTCAAGATGAATATGCTGGAGATATCCCGAATGAGATGGAGGGGTTATTGAATGTTGAACCCACTTCACCGCATCAGCTGCTTTATGAGCTCTTCAGAAAACCCTCTGCTGGGGATAACTCAGCTCTGTCGGGGAGGGAGGCAACTTGTGGGCAGGGCTGATGGGGCCCAGGCACCCCACTCGGCTCACCTGGGTGCCAGAAGTGGCTTCCAGCCTTGTTGAGGTACAGGTCACTGTCCCTCCCTCCTTATCCATCCTGTGTTGGCCCAGAAGGTGGGGTGCGAGCAATGGTGCCCACCTGCTGGTCCCCCTGTGGACCCTGGCTCCAGACTGCCTTGGACATTGCAGGTAGGGTATAGGTGAGTGGCCCAGAGCCTGTGGCTAAATCTCATTGATTTCTAGCAGCCTGTCACCCCCAGGGGCAGCTCAGTCCTACTGCTGGGGACACTGCCTCTGCAGGCTGACAGACGTCCCAGCAGATCGGAGCGGATCTGTAGCTGGGGACTCGGTGAGCTGTTGGGGAGATGTCCTCGGGGGATCGTCTTGCTTGGTGTTGACACACAGGGGCACAAGGTCCAGGGTGCAAAGCTCCCTGTGGGGCTCTGGCAGCTCACCTCACCCGGGTCACCCAAGTGTTTGTCCAAATCGACTGCCGTGGCTGCCCCTCGATGTTAGAGGGCTGGCTAGAGGGGAGCCAGGGAATAGACCATATTGTGAGCTCTTTGTGAGTAGGAACCCAGTCTTAAAGCCTGTTCGATGGGGTCACTGGGATGTACTGGAGGCTAGCCGTGAGCACCAATGGCCTCCTTCTTCAGTGTCCCTTGTGGAGCCTGGCACAGGGTGTGGCACTCGTCCCATGTAATGCCCTAAGTGTCTGTCCCGCCTGAGAGTGCTTTCCTCCCTGGGCTGCAAATGTCAGAATGCCTTTTCTGAGGACGAGGCAGGCGTCCAGGATGGGGAGACACGCCCCACACATGAAGGGCAGCTTGGGGACAGGAGGGTGCAGGGGACGGACGCTTCCCAGGGACAGGGGTCAGAGTGAGGACAGTCAGTGCCCTGGGTGGGGGCTGGCACCAGCATTCTGTCTCTCTTAACACAGTCCCCCTGACTTCCTCAGTCCTGCCTCTTCTCTGTTCCTGGCCACATCATGGGGTTCAAAGTCTGATGGCAGAGTCTTGGGATGAAAGCAGTTTACAGACCCTGTGCCAGTTTCCCATGCACGTGACCCTCAGGACAGCTGACAAGGGCCACTTCTGCCTCCACTTCTGCCTGACAGAGGATGAGATGGTTGGATGGCATCACTGACTTGATGGACATGAGTTTGAGCAAGGTCTGGGAGTTGATGATGGACAGGGAAGCCTGGTGTGCTGCAGTCCATGGGGTCGCAAAGAGTCGGACACGACTGAGCCTCTGAACTGAACTGCCCCCACTTTAGAGATGAGGAAAATCAGTGACCTGTCCAAAGTGAAAGGGTGCCTTAAATATTTGTATCAAGGTTTGAACTGGTTGGTCTGACCCCAGCCTGGACTTTTGGCTGCAGTGCCTGGCTGCAGGCCCACTCCATGCCCACAAGTAAGCCGTGGCTCTTTAGACCTCAGCTTCCCCGTCTTGTAAACTGAGGCTAGCAGGCTCATCGTGTTTGTGATCTTTCCCTCCCACTCATAGTTCTGAACCCCCTGGGGGACTTGTTACAACTCAGATTGTCGGCCACACCTTCTAAGTTTTTGATTCAGTAGGTCTGGCTTGGGGCCCAATAATTCGCCTTTACAACAAGATCTTAGATGCTGCTGCTGCCGGTCTGGGGACCATACTTTGAGGCCTCTCCCCTTGCCCCGCTGCTTCCCAGCCTCTGGAATTGGTTCTGGAGTCCAGCATGAGTCCTCTGTCATCCAGGCCTGCTCAGGCAGGCAGCCCTGGTGGCGGTTGCCCGGAGGGCCTCGTATTGGGCTCTCTGGACCCATCTCTTGCCTGCCTGGCCATCTTGCAGGTCCCTTGGCTGGGACATCACCAGTGTTCTCTACACCTCGGCTGTGGCTCCTCATCGGAAAACAGATGTGTGAAACAGGAGGGGGTCTGCAAGGGAGGGGAGGCACAGTAGAGCCGAGATGAGATAGTGAGATGCCCTCAGCCCCCGCCTTTTGTGTTTACAGAGTAGCCGCGCAGCAGTGGGCATAATTACTCCTGACGGTCTTCATTAAAAGCTCTGGAGCAATTTACAGTCAATTAAGGAGCAGGAAACTGCTTCCTTCTCAGGTGCTCCCACCTGCTTGGGAAGGAGTCCTGCCCAAGAAAATGTGGAGCTGGTTCGGGGGCAGGGTGTGTTTCAGGGTCTGTCAGGGAGGGTGGGGTGGCTTCTGAAGCGATGAACCTAGCCTCACCGTCCACAGCCTGGCCATCCATCACCAGCTCCTGGCTATGCACTCCCAACGTGGTGTGAGGGTCTGTGAGCTGTGGAGGGAGCTCTGAGGCCAGGCTCTGCCCCTGCCCACGCTGAGGCCTCAGGGAGATCCTTCCAGCCCTGGGAGCCTTCGTTTTTCTCATCTATAAAATGGGGCTGATACCATACACTTCGCAGAGCTATTTTGACTCTCCAGTGAAATAATGAATGCGGGCACAGGGCCTGGCCCCCACCAGGTGTGCAGTGGCAGGGATGGTCCATTCCTGCCCACCTGGGGACCTGCCCCTGCCTGTACAGATGCTTTCAAAAAGCAAAAAAAGAAAGAAAAAAGCTGATCAGATGCTGACATTCTGAGGTGCCCCTGAGCCTGGTTCAGTGCCTGCCCTCACTCTCCAGACAGGAAACCAGAAGACATGTGTGGGGAGTGGGCCTATGGTGCCTGCCCCTCTGGGTGGGACCTTCAAACTTAGCAGGCCTCAGATCCAAGGCAGAATGCTTCCTCTTTTGCCTGAAGGTCAACTTAGGAAAATGAAAATGTTTGCCAGCTGCATTTCTTTGGCTCAGTTGGTGAAGAGTCTGCCTGCAGTGCGGGAGACCCAAGTTTGATCCCTGGGTGGGGAAGATTCCCCTGGAGAAGGAAATGGCAACTTACTGCACTATTCTTGCCTAGAGAATTCCATGGATAGGGAAGCCTGGTGGGCTACAGTCCATGGGGTCACAAAGAGTCGGACGCAACGGAATGACTAACACTTTCAAAATAAAAATAGCTTCATTGAGTGCCATGGTTGAAGGTAGGGGAGGAGAATGAATATTTTTACAACTTAAATTACCTACTTTACTGACTATAAACATGTCAATGAGAAAAGTCGCACTGCCTTTTAGCTCCAAATATATAAAGAAATCTGAGTTTATTTGAGAAGTGGCAGTTATGAAACTGCATTCTGAAATTAGACCAGGGGCCACATTGAGAAGACAAGCTGCCTGGGAGCCTGGGTGCTTGTCCCTGCTCCAGCCTGGCACCCTCATCTGGTGAGATGACGTATGAGTTGTGACCTAGGACTTGTGACAATGCCCAGCACCACGCCTGGCACACCATCAAGGCTCGTTAACCCCAGCCTACACTCACCCGGTTGGCAGGAAGTGTTGTCTTTTCCTTCCCAGTTACTTTCTGTGCCTTCGATGCCATTAAAAGAATAATGAGGGCTGAGGACAGGGTCCCCCTCCCCCTCCTCTATCCCTCGGTCTCCCGTCTGGGCTTTAGAAGAGGTGAGTGAGTGGCTGGGGAGGCTGCACGGATGGTGGAGGAGATTAGCATTCTCTTACTGGCTGGCTCTCTGGCCAGAGTTTTCTCATCCATAAATCGGGACATTGACTCTCTCATGACCAAGTATCAGTGGGTGTAAAGACCTCAGGGTGTCCGAGAGCCAGGCCCCTTGAGGTCAAAACATCTTCGTGTTGGAACTGATCTGTTTTGTGGAAGTTCTTCTGCTGTTTCTCATTCTCTGCCCTTTTGCTTCACCCAGGGCAGTGTCCTGCCATCAACACGTCAATTCCCAGGCATGCTGGAATTTCTTTCATTGGCTGCTTCCTTATGAGGAACATATAGATGTTGTCCACCCACCACTCTACCTTTGGAGGCCTCATTAGAATTTTTAGTTTCAGCAACACGTGTAGTACTTATTCTGTGTCAGTAACTGCTGTAAGCTCCTTTAAAGTGAGGAAGGGTTACCATCTTTTCCATTTTATAGATGGAGAAACTGAGGCAAATGGTTGCAGTGACTTGCCCAAGATCATATAGCTGGTGAGTGGGGGTGGAGCCAGGATTTGAACTTGGGTGGTCCTGCTCCAACAACTGGCTTGTTAACCAGTGTGTTCTGCTACCTCCCAATAATAGTAATGACAATAGTAATAAATAAATAATAAGTAATAAATAATAAATAAAATTTATTTATTGAGCACCTAGGAGGCACTTTGTACACATTGTTGCATCAGATCTTTATGATAACTTGTCAGAAGGGTCTTTAAGTCTCTGTGTGACAGATGAGGAAACTGAAGCTCAGAGGGAAAACACAAGATGCCCTGCTCCCTGAACTAGTAAACACTGGAGTCCAGCCTGAACTCCAGGGCAGACTGTCTGTGAATCCCTGACTGTCTGGTTTTAGAAGATTGTCAAATAGTCATTTCCCCAGCCAGTCCTGCTGCATCTCCTGTTGCTCTGGCTCCAGGGAAGAGAATCTTCTAAAACCCACCAGTTATCAGTGATGAAGACTTGTCTCATGCAGTAGCAATCCCATGCAGCCTCACTGTCCAGAGCCTGGGTGAATGGCTCACCTTTACATTTCTGGTGATGCTGAATGAGGAATCGGGGTTGGGAATGGAGGGCGCAGAGGGGGTGGTTGTGCCAGATAGCAGGACCTCTCATGGACCCTTTCCATCTCATTGATTGCTGACCCTGGCCATGTACCCCATGCGCCCCCTCACTGGTGGCAGCTAGATCACCCTACTAGTTCAACTGAAAACAAATGGCTGAAAAGCAAGTCACTTAAAGTGCTGTTATAATCAGACGCTTCCCCCGACCGTCCGACCCTGTCCCATAGAGTTAACCAGAGCTGCCATTTATGGAGAGCCAGCTAGGTGACAAGACTTTATGTGCATCATCTCATTCAATCCTCACAGCCGCCTAGGATGAGGGCACTATACTCATATCTCCGTTCCTGTCAGCGTGAGACACTTGAAGCCCGTAGAAAAGTATAATGCTGCATTGTCTGAAATGCAGTGGCTGCCGGCCCCACGTGACTGTCTAAGTGTACATTAATTCCAATGAGATAAAAATGCAGAACTGTCTTTCCCTGTGTTTCAAGTGTTCAGCAGCCACACCTGTGCAGTGGCTGTGTCCAGGGCAACACCGATCATGTTTACATTTTCCCTGCATGTTTGGTTGGACGACGCTGGCACAGAGTCTCTCTGATCTTCAAATGAGCAACTGAGCCTCAGCATCCTGCCCCTGGCCACTCAGCTGGGGACAGGTGGCCCTCTGAGGGCATGCCTGGTCTCTTCACCCCCGTTCTCCATGCCTGGCCCTGAGAACAAAGAACTTTCTCTCCAGGTGATAGCTGGAAAGCTTCAGGGACAAAGAGGCAATGTGACCTACTTAAGGTCAAGAGGCTGGAGTCAGTGGGCTGATAGAAACCAGGGGGCTCTGAGCCATCGAGTGCCACCCAGCTCCCCAACCCCAGCTGGGCCAGCTCAGAGCTGGGGCCCTGGAGACCAGAGGCAGCCCTGCTGGTTATGAATTTTTACAGCTGTTTACCTGACGTTGTTCCGTCCAGGAATGAAATAACTCTCCCCACGGCCACTATGAATTCTTTGCTTCCCAGGGAAGGAAAACAGCCCCTGTGATTGGAACATCGTCTGCAGTCCTGTCAGGTAGCCAGCGGTGAGTGACAGGTGAGAGAAAGCAAGCAGCTGAAAGCCATTACCCTCTTACTTCAGTGGACTTGGAAAAATAGTCATAAATTAGTGCTGTGCGCCGAACGAGGGGAGAGGAAAAAACACAGGGGAAAAAAAAACTCTGCTGCCTGAGAAAGTCATAATTTTCCTCCTGAGTGTGGGAGGAATAGGGTGTTCAGAAGGTAACGTCTCAGAAGAGCCTGCTCGGCACCCTGGCCTTTGGCCATGGACGAGACAGAGTGTGGTGTGTGTGTGTGCGTGTGTTTGTGCTCACACACCCACGGGGTCACGGTCCACCTTGGTGGCTGCTGTTTATTTTGAAGTCAGAATCTGGGGAAGAGCAGCAAGGGTAGCCCTTGTGGGACTGCACGCTCTCTGAGGTTGTGGTTACTGAAAGCACGTTAGCTCTTTTTCCTTTGTGGGGGATGGTGGGAGGAGGGTGAGGAGGGGCTGGCACAGGGCAGGATGGCTGAGCGAGCCCCTTTGGCGACCAAGGAGAGGATCCCCAGGATCACGGTTGCTGGGATGGGATCAGCCATCTAATTTCATCGAGTTAAAGCTGACAAACCTGAGTGTGAACTTGAATTAGAACATTCTGTGGGTGGATAATGTACACCACTGGTTCTTAGTCTTTGGTGAGCCTCAGAATCCTCTAGAAGGCTTGCTAAAACAAATTGCTGAGTCTCGATCCCTTAGTTTCTGATTCAGCAGGTCTGGGGTAGGGCCGGGAATTTGCATTTTTCACGGCTTCCAGGTGACGCTGCTGCTGCTGTTCTGGGGAGCACACTCTGAGAACCGCTGATGCATGCCTTCAAAAGAGTCCTTTCATGAGTCCCCACCACCCTGCCCCACAATGTCTCCTGAGCACCCACTGGTGCTGGAGCAGCTCAGCAGGTCCAACAGCCCCGTCTTCCTGGGGATTCCGCTGGGGTAGGAGGGTCAGATGCTTCTCAGCTGACCATGGCCAGCCAGGCTGGACATGGTAGTAATGAGGGGCAAGCTGAGAGGATGGGGTGGGCACAGGAGAGAGTCTTGCGCTCGAGAGGGGTCCTGGCATTGCAGTCAGACAGACCCCAAGTCTCCAGGACATCTCTGCGATTGCCCCTGATTTGCTAGAACCAGGGTCCTCCCTGGTCTTTCCTAAGGATTCAAGGGGCAAATATATATCAGGGGTTCAGTGTGCAGGACAGGCATTTGGGTCAGGTCTCAGACAGAGGAAACCGCAGGTGCAAAGGGATGGGACAGACATGAGCCACTCCTCCTCCGCTCCTCGCCCCTCCCAGAACTCCTCCCCCAACAGCCTTCACCTGCTTCCCGCTCTGGCTTCTAGACAGTGTCCTCCTCACGCTGGCTCTCAGGGCTGGTCTTTCTCCTAAGCTGCTTCTATGTGGACCTCAGGAAGGCTCAGCAGTTCCCTTGCTCTACAAGAGCCCCAAAGCAGGGCTCACATCCTTTCCATCCTAAAACACGGCCCTTCTGGACCCTGAAGCTCCCTCCACCAACTTCCCTTTCTTTCGCATTCAAGCTCCTTTAAAGAAAGAACTTACTTACAGCATTATTGAGATATAATCAACATATGAAAAATGTTGTGTCGTTATATACATTCAAAGTGTGTAATTGATTCTTTTTGAGATATATGTATACCCTGAAAACCATTACCACAGTCAGGATACTAAGCTTATCCATCACCTTCCAAAAGTTTTCTTGTGCCTCTTGGTAATCCTTCCTTCTACCCCTCCTACCCTCGCTCCCCAGATAACCACTGGTCCACCTTCTGTCTCTGTGGGTTAGTTTGCCTTTTCCAGAACTTTATGTCAATAGACTAATACTGTATGTACTCTTTTTGTCTATCTGCCTTCACTCAGCATCATTATTTTGAGACCCATTCATATTGTTGCTACGTAATAGCTTATCCATGTTTGTTGTCGAGTTGTATTCCAAACAAAGATAGAACACACTTTGTTTATTCATTCACCTGTTGATGAACATTGGGGTTGTTTCCAGTGTTTGGCTATTCCAAATAAGACTGCCATTAAACTCAGGTACGTTACATGGACATATGCTTTTATTTTTGGGGGGGGAAAATATCTAGGAGTGGGATGGCTGAGTCTTAAGTGTGTATTTAACTTCTTAAGAAGCTGCCAAACTGTTTTTCAGAGTGGTTGTACCAGTCACATTCCTACTCAGCTGTTCCACTCACTATACTTGGCAGCACTTGGCACAGGATGTCTTTTTTTAAAATTATGGAAATGTATATAATTGCCTGGAGGATCCCAGGGACGGGGGAGCCTGGTGGGCTGCCGTCTATGGGGTCACACAGAGTCGGACCCGACTGAAGCGACTTAGCAGCAGCAGCATATGTATATAATACGTAAAATTTACCATTTCAGCTATTTTTAAGTGTACAGTTCAGTGGCATTAAGTATATTTCCAATGCTGTGGAAGCATCCCACTCTTTCCAGAACATTTTCATTGTCCCTCACAGAAACTCTGTGCCCATTAAACAATAACTCCGTTCTTTCCACCCACCTCCAGACTCTGGTAACTCCATGATGGGAGGTATTTTTAATTTTGGACATTCTAGTAGGTATGTGTGGTATCTTGTTGTGGTTTTAATTTGCATTTCCCAAACGGTGTTGAGCAGCTTCTCATGTGCTGATTTGCCAACCATATATCTACTCTGAAGTGGCTAGTCAAATCATGTGACCATTGTTGAAAACAAGTTGTTTTCTTATTATTGAATTTTGAGAGTTCTTTATATATTTTGGATCAGAGTCTTTTATCAGATGGATGATTTGCCAAGACTTTCGCTCAGTCTGTATCTCTCTGTACGTTCTTTTAAGCAGTGTCTTTTGAGGAACAAAGTTTTAAATACATGCCGCCAGGCTTCTTTCTGGGTGGCCTACACGCACTCGCTCCCTCTTGACCTGGGTTGGTCTGCCGTTCGCTCCTGACCCTCCTGCAGGGCTCCTCCCCACATTGCACTGACACACCTCACCCTGGGGCCAGTGGATGGGGCAGTTCTCAGGCCTTGCCTCTCTGACCTTGCGGCACCTGGGGCCTGCCTCACATTCCCCAGGCACCCTCCTGCCCCTCTCCTGCGTCTGTGACCACCTCTTCTTGGTCTCCTTCTTCCACTGAGCAGTGCTCCCCAGGAAATGTCCTCTGACCCCTTATACATGCTCCCCATGATGGGCCCTCCCCCTCCACTTGTCCCATGACCACTTCGAGCCAGTGACACCTAGGTCGCTGTCTGCAGCCCAGCCACCTCCCCATCTCAGAACGCACAGTCCCAGCTGTGCCCTGCAGCTGCTCTAAAAAGTCCAGAGGCACCTCCGTTGTCATGCGCCGAACACTCTGCTCTTTCCTGCTTCAGTGCCTGGTTTGCACACTTCTGCTGCTTAAGATGTGCTTCTAGAGTTTCCTTTCCTCTTTTTTGCCTTCATTCACCTCACATGTCTCTCTTCCAGGAAGCCTTCCTAGAATTCCTGCCTCGGGAGGTCTGTCCCCTGGCCTCTCCTGGCTGGTGATACAGCCTTGCACCTGTCACTTTATGTGGAAATGAATTGTTTATATGTTTATTGAGCTTTCGAGGTAACACTAGTGGTAAAGAACCTGCCTGCCCATGCAGGAGACGTAAGAGACACAGGTTTGATCTCTGGATTGGGAAGATCCCCTGGAGAAGGGCACGGCAACCCACTCCAGTACTCTTGCCGGGAGAATCCCCATGGACAGAGGAGCCTGGTGGGCTGCAGTCCGTAGGGTCACACAGAGTCAGACACGACTGAAGTGAGTTAGCACATGTGTTCATTTCCCTCACTAGGCAGTGATTGCTTAGAGGGCCCATATGACTTCTAACCCATGTCATATGCGCCACATATGTTTGTATGCCCCACATCTGCAGGTATGCCTGGAATGAATCCAGTGGTTGGAAAATGTGGGTGATTAAATTTCAGGACGGGACCCTGGGTCAGTCCTAAGCTTGTTCCTCAGGTCCATTCTTGGCCTCTTTAGCTCTGCCCTCAATCCCAGGGAGCTGACCCCACGGGCTGTCTTTCCTGGGTCTCCTGGCTTCTACCTGGATTTAGCCAATGAGGGGCCTGGCAGGAGACTGGACAGTTGGGGGGAAGGCTGTCCACTACTTGAGGGGTGGCCCCAGCTCCCACCAGTGGCCCCTAGGCTTGGCAATGCCACTTTCTCCCTTGTCCCTGCTCTGCAGAGCTGGCAGTGGTGGCTTCTTGCTGCTGCTGATCCCTGGGTCAGTGCACCATCCCCTTCGTGGTCTCTCAGCTCTTCCTTTTAACGTCTGTATGACTGATTCCCTGCACTGGACCCCCTCTCTGCTCAACACTGATAGTGCTTCTTTCTTCTTGGCTGGACCCTTTCAGATGGGTAGGGGCCCTTCTGCTGATACCGAGGACCCACCTGGTATCATTGATCCTGGGAAGGCAGGCATGGAGGCCCAGGCCCAGCAGGCTCTGTCTAAAGACTTTGGCCCTGAAAGTCCTGCCCGGTACTCCACAGCTAAGCTGGGTCTGTATCCTTCGTGCTGGGGTCACTGAGGGAGCAGCTGCGTGGTGGGTTGAGCAGGCAGGCAGCTCCAACACCTCCTGTGCTCTTGGCTTGGCCCCTTTATCGATGAAGCCTGCTGAGTGGTAAAAGCCAAAGTAGCCCCAGGTGGTGGGATAATAGCATCTTTAATTGTGCTCAAATGAGATTAACTTCTTATCTGACAGTTTGACATTTTTATTGTTATTAATGCCCGAATAATGTATTGTTATTTTTATAAACTCCATGGTGGCAAACATTTTCCCTTTATTTGGATTAAAAATAGACGTATCTGTTACTTCAGCTGGGAGCAGGGTCTAGGGTGAAGGGAAGTCACATCTGCCTAGTCACCTCCCGAGGGACAAGGCCCAGGACTGGTCACTTGGCAATAACATAGCTAGGGCCTGGATGAGCCGAGGCCTCCAGGTTTCTAGTCACTCCCTGAGAAGAAGGGGTGCTTCTGGGTGACCCCTGCCAGAGGCAGTGTTCTGGGATACAGAGTGTGGATTCTGTCCTGGGCGGTTTCAGGAGAAATAGCCTCAAATTGAAATTCAGGTTCTCTGTAGTACCAAATAGATTGAGAAAGAAGATGTAAAATGTAATTAAATGTAAACCATCTGGAAGAACTAAGAGCTCCCTTTGCTTGATCATTTGTTCATTTGTAATTTAAGCGTTGATCACTCGCCAGATTCAGTGTTAAATGCTGGGCGAGCTATGCGGCCTTCAGGTTGTTTTTTCAGGGATGGGGTCAACGGGAGGGGTAGCATAATACAGAGGCCATGAGCATGGCTCTGGAGTCAGACTGCCTGGGTCCAGCCCTGCTACCCATTTATCCCAGGGTAGGATACTCAGTTTCCCTGAGCCTCAGTTTTCCTATTCTGTAAAATGGAGCTAATGCAAGTATTTATTTCCAGGGATTTGGGGAGCATTAAATACATGTGAAGACATTTATGTACAGCCTGGAGCACATAATAGCCAAACAGTACTGAAGGAAGTTATTATAGGTGCTAGCCGTCACCGGGACTGGTCTGCTTGGGGATCCCACAGCATCTGTGGTATGGGGATAGGTTCTTGCAGAAGGACTGCTAGGAGGTCAGGTCCCTTCCCTGGGAGGGAAGATTCATGCCCCTGCCCCTAGGGCTGAGAGCTGCTGAGGGTCAGTGCATCAGAGAGCCCTGTACTTCCTCCCCAGTGACCTGTTGCCCACCCCCAGACACCCTGTCGCCTCTACTTACCCACTCGTTAGCCCTGCCGACAAGGTCGATAATGCTTGCGCTTTAGAGAGCTGGCACCAATGTCTTTATCAAAGCCAATATTAATTTTCACTAATTAGGAGCTGCCGCTAATGAGCATCACAGCTAATTTAGCTCATCTATAACCCGGGAACAGCACCGCTCACGTGCCAGGTTCAGGATGCTGGCACCCGTTGCCTCCCCCACCCTCTCACTGCAGCACAGAGGCACCAGCTGCCAGTACAGCCTGCACTGCCTGGCTGACCCAGCCATCTTGTTCTGCTGATGAAGGCCCAGTGGTCCCCATCTCCAGGGAGTCCTCCAGTGGGACTCGTAGGCAAGTGCTTCAGGGATAGGTCAGAGTGTGTGCCTGCTGGCCCCCAGTCTGGGAGACTTCCTATTAGGAAGGCTCTGGCTCCATTCTAATACCTTTGCCACCTCCTCTGGGAAGCCTTCACAGACTGCCTCAGCCCATGGAACCCTTTCCTCTCTTAGAGAGCGTTGTCCTCACTGGAAAAAATGTTGATAGTGAATTAAAAATTTGTCTATGACAGTGTTTGTCAGATTGCCTATTCCTGGGAGATAGTAGAGCCTGGTCATCAGAGTGGGTCACAGATTCTGACAAATAGCAGCCATGAGGCCTGTGCCTCGGCTTCCTCTTCAGTGCAGTGGGTACTAGAACATTACTCCTAGGGTCATTGTATAGGTGAGATGAATCGTTGCATTAGCTGTGAATCATTGCTGTTGACATTCCCAGTGTAGGTCAAGGATCCATAAGCTTACATCTTGCCTCTTCTTTATGCATCCTTGCGCCCTACTCTGTGCCTAGTACTGGATTTTCCTCAGAGCAGCCAGTGGGGCAAGAACCCTGACTGACAGGCTAGCTCCCAGCGTGGTGCCAGTAATTGTCAAATGAATGAATGAATAGACTTGGATACTTATATCGCATGTGTGAGCCTTAGTTTTCCTATCTGTGAAATGGGTCCATCAGCCTGGTCAGTCTCTTAAGGCCCTCTCAGCATATCTGTTTGACAGACAACCTCCAATCCTTGGAGGTTCTGAGTAAACATTTGCTGAGTGGATAGATGTTGACCTCTGGCTCTCACTAGGAAGACTGGAGCAGGGATTGATTTCCCCTCCAGGCCCCTCTCAGGGCAGCTCCCATCTCTCAAATGGGGCTCAAGATCAGATGCTGGCCTGAGCTGTGCATCCTTGGAGTGGGGCCACTTTACCTGAATCAGGCTTAGCTCTCTCTTCCCCTCGCCATCCCCAAGGCATCACTTCTGGGAAGCCAGAGAGGTGCTTTACCTGGTTTAGCCCTTGGGTGCACGGTGCAATCCCCAGGAGCTGCCCAGGCGTGTCCTCTGCCTCTTCAGCTTCCCCTGGCACTTCACAGCCATGTGTGAACACATTTGAGGATCATGGCAGGGGGAGGGGAGGGCGGGAATGGAGGGAAAATGGGGGCAACGAGCTCAGACTCTCTTGGAGAGATTCCATTCCTGTTTCTTTCCCTCGGATTCCTTCTGTGCAGCCTGCGCTCTTGCTTAGGATGGGGGAGGGCCCAGGAGGGTGGGTGAGGACACCTTTTTTGCACTTATCACCTCAGAAAAGCGACCTTCAGGCCGAGCCAACTTCGGGGGAAGTGCCTTCAGCCGTGACAGATTTGACTATAAATCTTTAGTATTAATGCCTGGTTCCCAAGGTCTGTCATTCTGTATGCCCGTGTGACAAGCAAAACCACCGCATGGCCCGTCTGTCACCTGAGGGGTCCCTGCCTCTTGCTGGCTTAGCCTGGGGAGGGTGGTGGCTGGGGGTAGGCGTACAAAGGAGAGGGAGAAGGTGGGGATGATCGGTCCAGGATCTGGTTGGGGGGGTGAGGCTCCAGCAGCCTGGAGCGCAGGACGTGAGGGGTGGAGGCCAGAAGCTCCGGGAGAGAACGGGCCCTAATTCCCTGTCTGGGCTCCAGAAGCCTGGAGGTGGTGGGAGGAACAGCAGCCTGTGGGTCTGAGCCTGATTTAGCATCTGTGGTGGGTGAGATGATCTCTGAGGTCCTCTGCCCTCGGGTTGTGTTTACACAGCTCTGACTCCCTAAGGGCACACAGACCTTTGGTAGCGGGTAGCTATGTGAGAGGCCAGGAACGGGGGATGATCTGTCTCCAATTTGCTCTTCTGGGTTCTCTGCAGAGATTCAGAGCTGAAACAGACACTTCATAGCCAAATGGAAAACCACTGACCTGGCTGAAGGGACAAAGGTGGTGTTGGGAGGGGCCACGGGACAACGTGTTTTCACTTTTGTGAAAATCTAACACACAGACAGAAGAGTGAATAGATCCTGAACGTGCACATTAAAGAGGGATCATAAAGCAGACACCTGTGTGATCTCACCATGAGCATCGCCAGGACCTTTAAAGCAACCCCTTCCTGTGCCTGCCTGGCCCGTTCCCTCTTCATCAGGAGTGGGGCCACCCCTCCTTCAGGGCTGTTTCAAAGTGAGAACGTTCTCCAGAAGAGTCTGAGCAGAACTTTAACAGAGAGGGGCCCTGGGAGCACCAGGGCTACTTTATGCTTGGCTTTGAATGACAGCCTCTGTGCAGCATCCCGCATAGGCAGCCTTCCCACTGCTCCATCTGCTCTTCCAAGGCCCACCTTCTGCCTCTCTAAACATCCCTTTTTGCCTTCCTCCCTACTCCTCTTTCAGCAGGCTAAAGAAAGGCTCAGCGGGTAAAGAATCCTCCTGCAATGCAGGAGATGCAGGGTGATGGGGTTTGATCCCTAGATTGGGAAGATCCCCTGGAGGAGGAAGTGGCACCCCACTCCAGTGTTCTTGCCTGAAAAATCCCATGGACAGAAGAGCCTGGCGGGTGACAGTCCACAGGGTCACAGACAGCTGGACGCCGCTGAGCAGAAGCACAGCACATCATCGCTCCTCTTTGAATGCTGGCATTCCTCAGGCCCTGCCTTCAGGCGGCTTCCCCACACCCGCTACAGCTCTTTCCCTGGTCTTCATCCCCACCCCCCCATGGCTGCAGGTGCCGCAGGCAGGGTCCAGCATTACAAACCACCTCCAGAGTGATACACACGTATGTCCACCTGTCTCCTGGACCTTACGTGATGTATTCCACAGGCACCTCCAACACAAGCCTAAGCCACAATTTGTCTCTTGTTATCTTCCCAAATTCAGTTAGGGACCAGTTGCCTAAGCCAGAAATCTACAAAGTCAACCTTCCTATCCCTAAGCTGATATACTAGGTCACTCGGTCTTTCTGTTTTTACTTCTGATATCTCTCTCACATGTGCCTTTCCTTCTATGCTGGGCTCTTATCATCTCTACTTAGTGCAGGAAATCCCTAACACTCATACCACATTTCTCCTGTCCCATGTCCATGCCAGACATCATTAGTCAATCGTTAGACTTTTCCCATTTCAATGCAGTACCCTAGCAGCCACTTGTATCAGTCTGTCAGAATTGGTGCATGAGATGAAATTGATTTGCTATCCATGGCCTGGGTTTCATAATAACTTCCCAACTGGTCTCCTTGCTTTCAGTGTCTGCCCACACAAATCTTCTATACTACTGCCAAAGGATCTTTTAATTTGTTTATTTCTATTGAGGTATAGTTGATTTATAATTTTATCTGTTTCAAATATACAGCATAGCTATTCAGATTTTTTTATTTAAAATTATTATAAGATATTGATCATATTTCCTGTGCTATACAACATATACCTGCAGTTTATTTACTTTATACATATTAGTTTGTAACTCTTAATCTCCTACCCTTATCTTGCCTCTTCCCCCTTCCCTCTCCCCACTGGAAACCACTAGTTTGTTCTCAATATCTGTGAGTCTGTTTCTGTTTTGTTATATTCATTCATTCATTTTGTTTTTTAGAATCCACTTGTTAAGGATTAACATACAGTATTTTTCTTTCTCTGACATTTCAGTAAGCATAACATACCCTCTGGGTCCCTACAAATGGCAAAATTTGGTCCATACAAATGGTTGCAAATGGAAATTTTTCATTCTTATTTGTGACTGACTGGTAGTCCTGTGTGTGTGTGTGTGTGTGTGTGTGTGTGTGTGTGTGTGTGACCGTGTGACCTCTTTATCCACTCATCTGTTGAGGGACACTTAGGTTGTTTCCATATCTTGGCTATTGTCAATTCAGCTATTAGCTATTATGAAGGTTGGGTTGCAAGTGTCTTTTTGAATTCCCATTTTCATCTCCTTTGGATAGCTACCCGGGAGTAGAATTGCTAGATCCTGTGGTAGTTCTGTTTGTAGTTTTTTGAGGAACAGCCATACTGTTTTCTGCAGTGGCTGCACCAATTTACATTTCTACCAACCATGTACAAGAGTCCTCTTTTCTCCACTTCCTCACCAACATTTGTTATTTGTGACATTTTAGATAATAGCCATTATGACAGGTGTAAGATAATCTCTCATTGTGGTTTGGGTGTCCATTTCTATGATGGTTAGTGAGTTTGAACATCATTTCGTGTTCCTGTTGATTGGCTGTATGTCTTCTTAAAGTGCCTATTAAGGTCTTCTGCCCATTTTATAATTGCTTTTTTTCTGATAATAAATAGTATGCGCTATTTATATATTTTGGATATTAACCCCTTATCAGTCATATATCATTTGCAAATATTTTCTCCCATTCAGCCGTTGTCTTTTCATTCATTTTGTCGATAGTTTCCCTTGCTGTGCAAAAGCTTTTAATTTTAATTCAGTCTCATTTGTCTACGTTTGGTTTAGTTTCTTTTTTCTTAGGAGACAGATCCCCCCCAAAATTGCTATGATTTATGTCAAAGAGTTTTCTGCCTATATATTTTTTAGGAGTTTTATTGTTTTGTGTCTTACGTTTAGATCCTTAATCCGTTTTGAGTTTATTTTTGTGTATGGTGTGAGAAGATGTCCTAATTTCATTCTTTTACATGGCGCTTTTAGGAACAATTATTGAAGAGACTGTCTGTTCCCCATTGTACGCTCTTGCCTCCTTTGTTGTAGATTAGTAAGTGTGGAGTTTATTTCTGGGCTTTCTATTCTGTTCCATCAATCTGTGTGTCTGTTTTCGTGCTAGTACTGAACTGTTTTGATTACTATAGCTTTGCAGTATAGTTGAAATCAGAGTGGGATACCTCCAGCTTTGTTCTTCTTTCTCAAGTTTGCTTTGGTTATTCAAGGTCCTTTGTGTTTCCAGACAAATTTTAGATTTATTTGTTCTAGTTCTGTGGAAAATGCCGTTGGTATTTTGATAGGGTTTGCCCTGAATCTGTAGATTGTCTTGGGTAGTATGGTTATTTTAATGATATTAATTCTTCCAATCCTGAACACAGCACATCTTTCTATCTGTGTATGTTGTCTTCAGTTTCTTTCATTGGTGTCTTATGGTTTTCTGAGTACAGGTCTTTTAACTCTTTCATTAGATTTATTCTGAGGTATTTTATTCTTTTTGATGCAATGGTAAATGAGATTGGTTTCTTATTTCTCTTTCTGATAGTTCATTGTTAATGTATAGAAATGCAATAGATTTCTGTATATTAATTCTGTATTCTGAAACTACCAAATTCATTGATGGTCTCTAGCAGAGTTTTGGTAGCATCTTTAGAATTTTCTACATATTGTATCATGCCATCTGCAAACAGTGACAGTTTTGCTTCTTTCTTTCCAAGTTGGATTCTTTTTTACTTCTTTTTCTTGTCTGATTGTTGTGGCTCAGACTTCCAATACTATATTGAATAAAAATGGTGAAAGTGGGCATCCTTAGTTTGTTCCTGATCTCAGAGGGAATGCTTTCAGCTTTCACCATTGAGTATGATGTTAGCTATGGGGTTATCATATATGGCCTTTATTATGTTGAGGTATGTTCCCTCTATGTCCACTTTCTGGAGAGTTTTTATCATAAATGGATGTTGAATTTTGTCAAAAGCTTTTTTTTGGCATCTTTTGAGATGATCATATTTTATTTATTTTATTTACTTTATTCTTCAGTTTGTTGATGTGTTATAATACATTGATTGATTTGTGGATATCAAAAAATCCTTGTATCTGGGATAAATCTCACTTGATCATGGTGTATGATCCTTTTAATGTATTTTTGAATTTAGTTTGCTAATATTTTGTTGAGGATTTTCACATCTATATTCATCAGTGATATTGGCCTGTAATTTTCTTTTTTTATGGTGTCTGTGTGTGGTGGCATCAGTGTGATGCTGGTTTTGTATAATGAGTTTGGTAGCATTCCTTCCTCTGAACTTTTTTGGAGTAGTTTGAAAAAGATGTTCAGTCACTAAATCATGTTTGACTCTTTGCATGCCCATTGACTGCAGCACACCAGGCTTTCCTGCCCTTCACTATCTCACAGAGTTTTTTCAAATTCATGTCCATTGAGTCAGTGATACCATCCAACCATCTTATCCTGTGTGGCTCCCTCTGTCCTCAATCTTTTCCAGCATCAGGGTCTTTTCCAATGAGTCAGCTCTTTGCATCAGGTGGCCAAAGTATTGGAGTTTCAGCTTCAACATCAGTCCCTCCAAAGGACACCCAGGACTGACCTCCTTTAGGATGGACTGGTTGGATCTCCCTGCAGTCCAAGGGACTCTCAAGAGTCTTCTCCAGCACCACAGTTCAAAAGCATCAGTTCTTCAGTGCTCAGCCTTCTTTATGGTCCAACTCTCACATCCATACACGACTACTGGAAAAAATCATAGCTTTGACTATACTGAACTATTGTGTGAATGTCTGGTAAAATTCACCAGTGAAGCCATCTGGTCCTGGACTTCTGTTTGTCGAGAGTTGTTTTTTGGGTTTTTTTGTGATTACCAATTTAATTTCATCACTGATAACTGACTTGTTCATATTTTCTGTTTCTTCCTGATTCAATATTGGGAGATGGTACTTTTCTAGAAATGTGTTCGTTTCTTCTAGGTTGTCCATTTTATTGGTGTACAGTTGTTTCTAGTAATCTCTTATTCTTTGTATTTCTGTGATGTTGATCATAACTTCTCCTTTTTCATTTCTTAATTTGGGCCCTCTTTTTTTGTTGATTAGTGTGGCTAAAGGTTTATCAATTTTATATACCTTTGTAAAGAACTAACTTTTAGTTTTACTGATCTTTTCGATTTTTTTAAGTCTTTATTTCTGCTCTGATTGTTATGATAGCTTTCCTTCTACTAAGCTTGGCTTCTGTTTGTTCTCTGTTTTCTAGTTCCTTTAGGTGTAAGGTTTAGTTGTTTGAGATTTTCTTATTTCCTGAGATAGACTTCTATCACTATAAAATTCCCTCTTTAAACTGCTTTTGTTGAATCTCATAGACTTTGCATCATTGTGTTCGTGCTTTGATTTGTCTTCAGGAATTTTAAAATTTCTTCTTTGATTTCTTCAGTAATCCATTAGTATCCATTCGTATCTGTCATATTGTTTAGCCTTCACACATTTGTGTTTTTTTTTGCATTCCCCGCCCCCGCCCCCCGTAAAAGAGTCTTTAAAAGTACAAATGAAACTAGGTTACTCTTTCACTTTAAAATTCTTCTGTAGCTATTGTTTATTGGAAATACAGCTTCAGTGTTGCAAGATGAAAAGAACTCTGGAGATGGATGGTGATGATGAGTGCAGAAGAATGTGAATGTACTTAATAGTGCTGAACTGTACACTCAGAAATGATTAAGATGGTAAATTTTATATGATGTTCATTTTTCTACAAAAAAATTGAAGGAAAAAAATGAATTCTGACACAGGCTACTGTGGACATGAACCTTGAAGACATATACTAAGTAAATAAGCCAGTCACAAGCGGAGAAATATTGTTTGGCTCCACTTATATAAGGTCTTTAGGATGGTCCATTTCATAGAGACAAAGTAGAAGAATGATTACAGGGCCTGGGAGGAGGGGGATTGTGGACCTTGCTGTTTAATGGTAGTGATGATCGCAGAACACTGCGACTGTACTTACGTTTAAACATGGTCAGAATGGTAAATTTTAGGTATATTTTACTGAAATTTAAATATATGTATTTTATGATTTTAGAAATTATATTTTAAAATTTTATAGGCACATACATGTGCCTGCACGTATATACAGGAGACCCAGGTTTGATCCTTGGGTCGGGAAGATCCCCTGAAGAAGGGAATGGCAACCCACTCCAGTATTTATTTATTCTTGCCTGGAGAATCCCGTGGACAGAGGAGCCAGGTAGGCTACAGTCTGGACACAACTGAGTGGCTAACACTTTTGCTACTTTCATACGTGTATATATATGAACATAAATATATGAAATCCTTTTATAGCCCTCCATGGCCAACAGGATAAAATAGAAGCTTCTCAGCCCTAGATACATGGCCCCTCCTGATCCAGGCCCTGCCCACCTCCCTCAGCTTCTTAAGCTCACCTCCTACCTGCTGCTTCACTGTCCCCTTCACTCCTGCGACACCTGGGGATTTGCAGTTCTTTAGGCACATCATATGACCGCATGCCTCTGGGCCTTTGCACCTGCATTTCTCTTTGCTAGGAACCCCTACCCTGCCCCCTACCTCTGGCTACTTCCTTTTTATCCTTCAAGACTCTTATCTTCTCAGATTTCATGGTCTCCTTACCCCATCAGAGGCCCCTCCCTGACCTCTTGGAGTAGCCTGCCAGACAGAGCTTGTCTTAGGTTCCCTTTGCCACTTGACTGCACTTGACTCATCTTGACATCTGCTGGACCTGATGCTGTACTGAGTACATGTAATCCTTAGGTAGTCCATTGGATGTTACTGGGGCAGAGGTTGGGGTGCCATGCCTCCCTCTTCTCCATATTTCTCACTGGTCTCTGGCACTGCTGTCTACTGGTTAGGGGCACCCCACATTCAGCAGTACATCAATAACTCCCGTGGCTGTGGAGAAATCCAAGAGCCTACTCCTAAGTTCAGTTCAGTTCAGTTGCTCAGTTGTGTCCAACGCTTTGTGACCCCATGAACCGCAGCACACCAGGTCTCCCTGTCCATCACCAACTCCTGGAGTTTACCCAAACTCATGTCCATTGAGTCGGTGATGCCATCCAACCATCTCATCCTCTGTCATCCCCTTCTCCTCCCACCCTCAATCTTTCCCAACATCAGGGTCTTTTCCAATGAGTCAGCTCTTTGCATCAGGTGGCCAAAATATAGGAATTTCAGCTTCAACATCAGTCCTTCCAATGAACATCCAGGACTGATCTCCTTTAGAATGAACTGGTTGGATCTCCTTGCAGTCCAAGGGACTCTCAAGGGTCTTCTCCAACACCACAGTTCAAAAGCTGTGCACAGTTTTTGAAAGCACAGTTCAATTCTTCTGCACTCAGCTTTCCTCATAGTCCAACTCTCACATCCATACATGACCACTGGGAAAACCATAACCATGATTAGATGGACCTTTGTTGGCAAAGTAATGTCTCTTGCTTTTTAATATGCTGTCTAGGTTGGTCATACCTTTCCTTCCAAGGAGTAAGCAAGCATCTTTTAATTTCATGGCTGCAATCACCATCTGCAGTGATTTTGGAGCCGAAAAAAATAAAGTCAGCCACTGTTTCCAATGTTTCCCCATCTATTTCCCATGAAGTGATGGGACCGGATGCCATGATCTTCGTTTTCTGAATGTTGAGCTTTAAGCCAACTTTTTCACTCTCCTCTTTCACTTTCATCAAGAGACTTGACCAAAAAAGAAGTCTTTTTCCCTCCTTCTCCCTTTGTAAGAATGGAGAGGCTGGAAGGCAGTAGGCTGGCTTATCTGTCCCCTTGGTTCTTATGTCTGTTCATAGGATATGTGGAAACTTAATGGTTTTGATTTAGGGAAGGGAAGGGAATGGCCATTTACTGAGAATCCCCTTTAAGGCAGGAACTTTTAGATGTGTTTCTTTTCTTAATTCTCAGAAAGACTCTTAAGAAGCGGGAATTGTCCTCATTGTATAGACGAAGCTCAGAGAAGTAAAGTGCATTTCCTGGGGTCATACACAGGCAAGTAACGGGGACAGGATTCAAACCCAGGCATAGTTGTGTCCCAAATCCTTATGCTTCTGTCTTTTTTTAGGTTAAAACTGATCTCCAAACCACCCATGTGAAAGGAAGTGGAAGACAACCCCTGATGTTGGGGTCTCCTATGCTCATTTCTTTCATCCTCTCTCTCCTTTCCAAGGAGTGGTTCCTCCAGGTTCCTTGGGGAGTCTGCAGGGTGAAGCCTTCAGGAGGTTTGTCTGAAGAGTTGAGGGTTGGGGGTGAGCTGAATCCCCGAAGAGAGCAGGAGTAGTGGGAAGAGGAACAGGTCAAGGGTAGGTCCGTCCTCTGCCAGGGGACTTTGAAAGGGGGCAGGGGGGCTGAGATGTGTTCTTTGGAGCCAGGAAACTCCCTGCTCCTATCAGTACCAGAAGCTCCACCGTTAGGGTGTCATTCCATTGGGTCTTTAAAATTCTGATTCATTAAAAATAAAGGACTTCTGAGAAGCATCTCATGTTAAATAGTTAATTGGTCATGATTCAGGTGACAGCCTGCAGCTGGCAGATGTTTGAGAGTGGGGACTCAGATCAGGGTCAAGGCTGATGACCAGGGAGGGGGAAGAGGGGCCTGGACAGAGGTGCAGGAAGGAGAGGGCACCAAATGCTGTGCGGGCAGTGCAACAGGTTCAGAGGTCTGCGTGTGCTTGCACGCACATGTGCATGTGGGTGTGTGTGCGTATCCACAAGGGCTGGAGAGTCTCTGGACACACATGGCTGAGATCATGTACTTATTTCAGGGACTTAATATATTTCCTTCTTGTTCACACAGAATGCAAGTTGGGTGACCAGGTACCTGGCCCGCACATGGTGATTCAGTGATGCAGCCTGCTTCAATCTCATGGCTCCGCTGCTGTCCTCCCCATATGGCTTCTACAGCCCTCCATGGCAAGGAAGGGAGGGTGAGGACTCACCCTGCTCCTCCACGCTGTGGTGAGGTGACCCACGGCACTGCCTCTCTGTCCTGTTGGCAGACCTGATACATGGCCCACCCAGGTGCCAGGGGGCTGTGAAAGGAGGGGGTACACGGGTGGGGAGAGCAACAGGAGCAAGGGTGCAGGGGCAGGAGAGAGCTTTCGCCTGCACCAGGCGTGCCTGTAGGAAGCCACTGTTGTGTTTGATGAGGGAAAGATTGGAGTTGGGGTGCTGTGTGGAGATGAGGTTGCAGGAGCTGGAATAAGTGCAGGAAGACCAGCTGGGAGGAAGTCATGGTTCCTTCTCACACGGGGAGAAAGACATGGATGGGGGGACATTTGGGCTTTAGACTCAGCAGCTCTTGCCAGCGGGCTGGCTGTGGGGTGACATGTACGGGAGTTTGTGCTATCAGGACTAACCTTCCGGTTCCAGCTTTTGGAACTAGAAAGTTAATGACTTCCAGGGACTGCCCCCTTAGAGGAAGATAGGGGTTCAGTTTCAGCCTTTGGTCATCCAAGTGGGCATGTCAAGATGGTTTTGTGAAAAACTGGGGGCTTACATGAAACAGCTATGGCAGGTGGGCAGCTGTCCACTGACCGCCACACCCTTGGAAACCATGAAACAGAGAAGAAAGGGGTGTCGAGGAGAATCACAGCCCCAGGGAAGGGAGCAAGGATTGTGAGAGCATAGGAGTGGCTCCTCTTCTCAGGGTCACTGGGGTCACTGGGTGCCCAGATGCCCTGGGCCAGGCCCTGACCTGCCACATCCGCCAGCTTGGGTGCCAGTTAGCAAAGAATTTGGTCAGTAGCAGCTTCTGTCTGAAAATGGACAATCAGGGCCCGGGAGGAAAGCTTTATGAAACTGAAAGCTGGGGAACCACTGAAGAGGGCCAGAAGGAGGGAAGGACTTCTTGGGTCAGTTCTTCCCCTGGAATGCCGTCCTGAGCTGAGCTCCAGAGAACAACACTTTACTCTCTCTCTTCAAGCTGAGTCTTGGGAGGTGGCTGTGGTGGGAACATCTGGGGCAGCCCAGGGTCTGGCTCTCAGAGGATTCCTCTTGCCCATGTGGGGTGAACGAGCTCCCACCAGTCCACAGCAGGCTGATGATGCTCTCCCAAGACAGGGGGAGTTGGATGCTGTGGGCCTGGCCTGCATCTCGCTGTTTCAGGGCAGCTCAGTGGTGCCGGGAGAGCCTGGGCCACCCTCCCCTACAAGGGACAAGGTAGTTGCGGCTGGCTTGAGTCACTGCCCACCTACCCACCCTCCCCAGAGAAGTGGGAGCTTGATGGAGGTTCTTTGCAGTGGTGGTGGTAGCGGTGGTAGTTCAGTCACTCAGTCGTGTCTGACTCTTGCGACCCCATGGACTGGGGTCCACCAGGCTCCTCTGTCTATGGGATTCCCCAGGCATGAATACTGGAGCAGGTTGCCATTTCCTTCTCCAGGGGATCTTCATGACCCAACGATCAAACCCGCATCTCCTGCATTGCAGTCAGATTCTTTACTGACTGAACCACCAGGAGGCAAAGTCCTGGTTGCCCCATTCTGGTTGTACCAGCAGCTTCCAGGTGGGAAGGCCACCCCTGGGGCGGAGGGGGTGGGGAGGCATCTCTCTGCATTGTCCCTCCTCTCCTTTCCCTTTGCATTTCTTTACCTCCTCTAGTATTGAACCTCCAAAGTACAGTTCACAGGCGTCAAGGACCTCAGACCCAGAATCCCTTGTGGATCCACCTGCTCCCCACCCACCTCAGTCCCTATCCCAGGAGAGAAGCGTCTCTGTCCTCTCTCAGTCACAGATATGCTTTCTAGTTGATGCCAGACTTTTCTGGCCCCTTGGAAAGCCTCTTTCCTCTAGGCCAAGGCAGACAACAGAGGCCAGGGGAGGTGGAAACACCCAGTGGGGAAGGAATAGGCCACCTCCCCAACCCCAGGAGAGCGCTGGTGGGACAGGGGCTCCAGTGCTCAGGGCACACAGACCAGGCCACACTGCTGGGCAGCTGAAGGGCCAGGTTGTCGCTGATGCCTGGTGGTTTACTTCAGATTTCTTACTTCCAGAAAGACCTGGGGACTCAACAGGAAAAGCCCAGTGTGACTGGAGACTCAAGGGAATAAAGCATTGCAGCGATCTAGGGAAAGCCAAGGGATTAGGTGGTTTCAGGTGCTCGAGTTGAGCAGATTACAGCATTTGGGGCACTGGCATTTGGCCCTAAGTGTCCTGACAGTTAAATCCAAAAGGGAGCATTGCTGAAGTGTTTCCAGGCAACAGATCGCGTGCCCATTAATCAAGAGAGGCAGTTCTTCTCCCTGGAAGCAAATCTCAAGGTACTAAAGGACATCGAGGGGTACAGTCCATAGTGTCCTCCAGGAAGGTTTTGCAGGAGATCTGAAATGCTGCTCACCTGTCCTGATACTGACCGTGGATGAAAGCAGGGGCCTAATGATAAATCACAACACAACAGAGATTCAGACTCCATGTGGGGCTGGGCTGGGGCCGTGCTTTCTGTGAAGTTCCCTTGATAGGGTCTAGTCCTTAGGACTCAGCCACCCATCTGGTATAACCGTCCACTGCTCAGGCTGTGAAATCTTACCCTCACACCTGCCATGGGTGACCTTCAAGATGCTTCCTAACCTTTCCAGAGTGGGACACACCAAGAAGAACAGACAGTATCCTGCCATGGGGCCAGAGCCGGTCCTTCAGATTCTCTGGTGGGTAGGATTGAGCTTTTGTGGGAGGGGGCCAGGGCAGGGAGGTGGCGAGGGTCTGGGGCAGCCTCACTTTCTTGGGGTTTCAGTGTTTTAACAACTGGTGTGACTGTCTGGAAGCATCCCAGTGGGTGCTCAGCCCTGCCGCTCCTCTCATTCCCTTCTGTGCTCCATCCCCAGCATCCTTCGCAGACTTGGGTACCCATCGTCCCCCTCCTTCATATGGCACCTTCACCCTGGCACCTGGTCTCACGTGCAGATTTACCTTAATAATTACAGCCGTGGGAAGGAGAACTCCCCACCCTTCCCTGGGCCTCCTGTGTCCTCAAGGGCTCAGCCTTTTGCGTGAATTAGCTGATTTAGTCCTCCTGACAGGCTGTGTGGTGGTGTGGTTATCACGCCCATTCTACAGGCAAGGACACTGAGGCCTAGAGTGTTTACGTTGTAGTCATGGTACTGGGTGAAGCAAAAATTACTGTTGGTGTATTTGCTAACTCACACATATCATCTGTGTCTCCACATTCATGCTACTGCACACATGTGTGCACACATACACGTGTGCACATGCATGCACACACCCTCTGATGTGCACACTTTTGCATCTTCGCTGTCTGAGCTCCCAGAGAGTCGCTGGCTCCTGTCCTGCAACCCACATGCTCCTGTCAAACCCACGGTTCTGGGATCCTCTGTTTCCCCACACCTCCCACGACCATGGGGCGTGGCTGTGGTTCTCCTGGGGCCTGTGCCTGAAAGTGGGGGGAGAGGGCCTGCGGCACAGCGGTCCCATTACTCACAGGTGGGAGGGTGTGAGAACAGTCGGGCCACTCTTGAAACGTCTCTCCACGTCGTCCTCATTAATAACTGTAATGCCAGCATCACTCGCTCTTAAATAGCCTCATTTATCAACAAGCAATTTGCCGTGGCGAGGTGGCAGGGACGCAGATAAGCAGACGGGGCCGAGGTGCTTGCAAGACACCTGCCAAGTATCTTCCTCTCTCCTCCTCCATCTCCAGAGCAGTGGGAGGAAGAGGAGGCGGTAGGTAGGAAACTCAGTGAAAGGAATATTCCAGCCTGGAGAGAGGCTCACAGACTCGCCTATTTTTCTAAACACAGAGGACTTGGCTGGTATGGGACAAGCATGGCTGCTGGCAAGACTGTTTCCTCTGGGCCCCAGAGCTTGTGTGGCACTCACAGGCAGTCCTCTGTTCTAGAGACGCATGCCTGTCTATCTGGCTGCCCCTGGGCTGAGAGTCAGGGGGTCAGAGCCCTGCTCTGCCACTTCCAGGTGATGACTTTGGGGACACCATTTAAGTGCCGAGCCTGTCATCTCTAAACCTTAGCAGTGATGGTGAGCATCCCTGTCTTGTTTCTGGTGTTAAAAAGCTTAAAAAGTCCATTAAGTATAATGCCTGCTGTAGATTTTTGGTATCCAGATTCTACAGCATTGAGGAAGTTGCCTTTTATTCCTTGTTTGCTGGAGTTTTATTACAAATAGGTGTTGCTTTCAGTCATATGCACTGATAGACTCTCCTTCTGTAGAATGGACACCTTGTAGCCATCATGGGGATTGAATGAATAATTTACACAAAATGTCTTGTACACTCACCAGAGTTGTTACTTAGGAATTTATCTGGCTACAAGTTACAGAAAATTGGCTGACCGTGGGATAAACCAGTGGGGGCTTGTGTCCTCCTTAGAAGGAGGCCTGAAGGTGGGTGGCTGCTGGAACCGGTTCACTGGTGGATGAGCAACACCATCAGAAACCCAGGCTCTTTCATCATCCTCCCTGCAGTGACCTTTTGTCCTCAGCTGCCCCATCCTCAGACATCACCTCTGCCTCTTTATTCCAGGAAGGAGCCAAAGCCTTTTCCTTTGGTATGTCTTTGAGAAAACCTTCCCACTTGCTCCCACAAAGACCTCCCCTTAGATCTCACTGGCCAGAATCTGTCCAGGAAAGTGAGCCTGTTTGACTGCTTTAGCTTAGTCCTGATTCTGAGGCCAGGAATGGTTCTACCTCCCTGGAGTCATGTGTATCGCACTGGCCACCTGAAAAAAATGAAGTTGTGTGGGCAGAGAATGCTGTGTGGACAGAGAAGGGTGTGTGTGGAGTGGGCATGGTATCTGGACAGGCACATTGCCAATTGTCACTTGGGTGGCGAGGACTGGTTTGGAACCCACTGCTCTAGGTGCTCTCCAGGTGGCCCTGCGTCTTCCTTGCCCAGGATGCTCAGATTCTATGACAAAGCCAGGAGTAAGCTGGAGGCGTGGTCTGGACTTCTAATGCCGGGATACATGGACCCAAGCAGCACACAAAAGTGAAAGTCGCTCATTCGTATCCGACTCTTTGCAACCCCATGAACTATAGAGTCCATGGAATTCTCCAGGCCAGAATACTAGTGTGGGTAACCTTTCCCTTCTCCAGGGTATCTTACCAATGCAGGGATCAAACCCAGGTCTCCCGCATTGCAGGTGGATTCTTTACCAGCTGAGCCCCACAAAAAGCCACGGATAAATCTGACTTATCTTCCTGGAGTGCTAATTTTACTTGACACTGGAATGGAGAGAGAAAAATTTCATATAAAGATAAATATCATTGCATTACGGAGTAGAGTGCAGAATTTATAGATTTTTAAGATAGGCCCAGTGGACTCTAAGCTCCTTGAAGACAGGAGCCATATCTGTCCTTTTCACTGTTATGTAGGCTCTCAAGTGCAGCTTTATTGAGTAAATAAAAGAGGGAACTAAGATGCAAATAAATGAAATATCAAACAGACTTTGAATTAATTTCATCTTCGGGATCTGCTTCTTTAGGCTGCACATCTTCAAAATCTCCCAAGATACAAGTTCACGTCTCCTCTTGTCTCTAGGGTTATTTTGGTGTGAAGCGCTGAATTATTTGTTGGGGACTCCAGCACTCTGGGAATACAGAGGAGAGGGAGGCAGAGAATGCAGGAATATCAGAGAAGGCTTCCTGGAGGAGGTGGGCCTTGAGCTGGAAAAGAGGAGGAAGAGTATGCTTCTGTAGCCACAGGACCAGCCTAGAGCAGAGGATAGGAGGGGAGGGCTGAGATGGGATAAGTGGGCCAGGCTTAACTGCGGTGATATGGCTTAAGGTGACCGCACTGTCTTCCAAGGTTTCCCCACGTATCATCTCACACCAGGCTTCCAGCAGAGTAGACTTAATATCGTAGTCCTCATTTTATAGGTAAGAAACAGAGGCTTAGGCCATAGCTGCAGTTACATAGTCAGTAAAGGGGAAACTCAACTTGAACGTGGCGTGGCGAACACCAACTCTGCTGTTCTTGGACCATATCTCGCTGCCTCAGGCCAGGTTCCCTAGAAAGAGACTCTGAGATAAAGACGTGATGCTGAGGTTACTGGGGTGTACAGGAGAGAAGGGGGCAGGACTGGGCAGAGGGAGAGTCTGGGCTGTGCTGCCGTGGCAACAGCCACCTCAGCTAATCCTCTGGGGAGTTCTGGGGCTGAGATGATCCAGCTCCAGATGAGGGGCTGGATGAGGCAGGGGGCCAGGCCTTTGTCCCCTCCATCAGTCACTCACTGGGCACAGACTGTAACCTTGGGCCAGCCGTGTGCTTCATAGCCTCCCCTTCTTGGCAGATGCTGGTGCTCTCCCTCACGCCTCAAAGTATATCTGTATCACATTGCTCCCTCTGCCTGGAATGGTCCTTTCCTTCATATCGACGAACTCCACCTTATCCTCCAGGTTCATAGACCATTTCCTTTAGCTCTAAAATCTGTTTGAAATAGAACAAAGTACAGGACAGTAGATGCCCACTTCTTTACAAAAAAAAAAAAGAGAGAGAGAAACAAAAATATATATACAGATATATCTGTATATATGTATACACACATACTTGCTTATGTATACATAATATAAACATATCTCTGGAAAGATACATAAGAAACTGCAGACCGCGGGTGCTTGCAAGGTAAGGTCCAAGTGGGTGGGGCCTTTTTGTGCCTTACGAAGTTAGAGTGACGTAAATTACTCTAACGACTCTAAATTAGGGCCAATTATTTAATAAATAGTAAACTTAGTAAATAAATTTAGTAACTTTAGTAAATAAGCAGTAAATTTAATAAAAGTAAAATAAATAATTATTAAGAACACAAAGAAGGAAAAGGATGGTTAAATCATTTGCTGGGGTAGGGCCTAGCTGCTTACTTTTCTGTATGTGGCCTCTCACCACTGTAATTAAATAATTCCCGGTGTAACTGTTTCTTTAGAGTCCATCTCCATCCCCAGACTGCAAGCTCGGTGAAGGCCGTCTTGACCACCACGGTCACCCAGTGTGCTGCACACCTAATGAGCAGTTGAGGACTGGCCTCGTCCTCAGGCTGGCTGCTGCTTCTCCTTCACCTCTCTCCTTCCCCTCCCTATGCATAAAAACGGCCTGCTTTCTTTCCAGTTTTGCTTATTAATGCTCTTTATGATCACTTATGCAACCAGCCTAGAGGCCCTTTGCATAATATATCCATCCTGTGCACAGGGTGGAGAGTCGTTGCATACATAATGTGCAGGCGTCTGCATTCCCTGGGCCATGGTCCCCACCCTTGTCTGTACCTTCCTGAGACTCTCAACTACTGTCCACTAGGCAGCTACCCCATGCCCTACAAGAGACTCAGAGTCAGGCTCTCGAGCGCCACGCATGGACTTGTTCTTTCATGGGCTGAGGGCATGCTCCGATAGCAGCCGGCACAAGCATCTTTGCGGGTTGGGTCAGGGATGCCTCCCCACTCCTCCCACCCCACCCCAGGAGGTATTTGAACTGAAATATGGAGGAGAAGGCATGTACCGGGAGAAAGGAAGGCCCTCCAAACAGGAGCTTTGGCCTTGTACCTTCTCCTGCACATAGGAAGCTATGAGTTTGAGTACAGTGATCAGACAAAAAGATGGGAACTTTCACCCGGGAATGAAGGCTGCCCACCAGTCCTGGGCTTCCAAGTGTTGCTGCAGTCGGCCAGAGAGCTTTTTTCCCGTGCTGCCCTGGCTACTTTAACAGCCCTTCCTCTGTCGCTTGGTTAGTCACTTGTCTCCGCCAGCTAACAGTGTATACCAGTGATTTACCACTTGCATTTTGTTCCCACACTGGCTTCATTTGGCCCACCCGGGGATTCTTTAAACCTCTGATTGGTTGCCGACACCTAAACACTGGGAAATTTTATATCAAAACGTGGATTTCTAGTTTCATTGATTGGCTCTGGCAACGATCAGATAGCTGCCCCCTTGAGATGAGTGCCCTGCAATTCAGCATAATCCCCACCTGAACTTCTTCGCTCATCTCTGTCTCCAGCCTGACTCCTAGTGACATTTAACTATGACTTCGTTGTTTCCTAAAGAGACTAATTAAATAACCTGAGTATGTCTTTGTTTCACTATTGTTCTTAAAAGGTGTTTTTGCTTCATAGGGAAATTCTAGGTAGGCATTTACTTCCCCTCAGCACATTAAAGATATCAACCTATTGACTTGGGCATCCATTGTTGTATTTGGGAAATTAATTCCAGTTTAAAATGTTGGTTCCTTGGTGGTAGCCTGTATTTCTTCTCTGGTTGCATTTAAGATGCTCTGTTTTTCTTTGGTGTTTCTGTGGTTTTGCTGTGACCTATCTGGTATTAATTGCTATGTATTTATCCTGCTTGAGTTTCACTGGGTTTCCTGAATCTATAGATGGAGTCTTTGGTCAATTCTAGGACATTAGCTCTTCAAATATTGCTTCTGTCCATTCTTTGCTTCTGGAATCTCAGTTAAATGTAGGTTAGACCTTTCAATTTTATCCCTGTGCTTACCTTCTTGTTCTATTTTCTATCTCTGATGCTCTGTGCTACATTCTGGATAATTTCATCGATTTTATCTTTCAATTCACCGGCTTTTTTCAGCAGTGTCTAATTTTTAGTAAAACCAACGCTTTCAAAACTTCAGTGATCACAGTGCTTTCTAGGAGCTCTATTTGATCCCTTCCTTACATGTTCTTGCTCTTTGTTTCCACTGGCAAGCCCCTCGTCTGTTTCTTGAAGCATCGTGAACATTTTATGTTTCATGCCTGATAATTCCAATATTTAAAGTGGTTGAGGTCTGATTACTATTTTTTCTTCAGGTTTTCAGTCATGATATTTAGTGTACGTGTGTGGATTTTGACTGCAAAATCCTCATTTGGTTGGCAGTGTGAAGGAGGGATTCTTTAAGACCTGAGACCTTTAGGTCAGTCATTCCAGAGAGGATTTGTATTTGTCTTATTAAACATCTAGGCTTGCTATTTGTCTGGGACCACTTTGAAGTGAAGTCGCTCAGTCGTGTCCAACTCTTTGCGATCCCATGGACTGTAGTCTACCAGGCTCCTCTGTCCATGGGATTTTCCAGGCAAGAGTACTGGAGTGGGGTGCCATTTCCTTCTCCAGGGGATCTTCCTGACCCAGGGATCAAACCCAGGTTTCCTGCGTTGCAGGCAGACGCTTTACCCTCTGAGCCACCAGGGGACACACAGACAAGGTGGATTTGGGCTGCAGATGCATCTGGGAGCGTCTTGTGGTCGTGAATCCTTGTGGGCTGTGTTCCCCTTTCCAGCCAGCGCCATGGTTTCAGATAGGCATTTTGTTCTTTTCAAACACTCCAAGTTTGTGTGGGAGTACAGATTTATTTCCAGTTCACTCTTACACTGGGGGTGTGGTTCCTGAGCTCCCTGCTTTGGTGTGGATGGTTTTCTTCTAGACTCCCTACCCTGAATGGGCCCTGGTGGACCCTATCATTTTTCTCCTCTTCTCTGAGCCCTGGGGGCTCTGACAATGAAAACTCGGGTTTACCTTGTCCAGTAAATGCCCATGAGGCATTAGGCAGCATCTCTGGGTCTCTCCCTTCACTTAGTATTTCTGGTCCCGGCTGGAGCTCTGAAGGATCACCATTGTGTGCCACATGGCCTGGCTGTGGCTCACTTCTCCTCAATGGTGCCTTCATCCAAAACCTCTTATTCACCAACTCCCTGCCTATGCACAGCCCAGGAAACACCAGTCACACTGGGGCCCCCAGTGGGCGCATAGTTGAAGGCCAACAAAGTACCACCCTCCACTTGCACCGAGCCTGTGCACCTGTTTACCACAAAAGGGCTTCAGACTATAGTCATGGTGGTTAATTTGCCTGAGTGGCCCTTGAGGGAGTCAGTTATTTATTTTTTAATAACCTAAACTAGGGTCACAGTCTAAGCCCTTCATTTGCGATGCAACTAGAAACATTACATTTTGTTCTCTGAGGTTGTCTTATGTATTCTGTACAGCTTGTGGGAGGAAGGGATACAGCAAAGTTGAGGTAAAAGAGCACGTAATTGTGACAGAAGGGAGCAGGATTTTAGTCCTGACTCCATCACTGTGTAGGGGACCTTGACTAGCCCCGCCCACCCCTCTGTTTCAGGGGCCAGTAAGTAGCCCGAAGGCATTTCATGGTGTCTAAGGCTCTGTCCAGCTCTGGCATTCTGTGATTCCCACTGGAGCCAAAGGATCCTCTTCTCCATGGGAGCACAGCAGGTCTGGGGGCCATGCTCAGGGGCTCTTTGCCCCACCGTACATAGGTTCCCACAGTGTCTCATCAGCCTTGGTGAGGTGGCGATGGGAAAGCAGCCAGTGCCTCCGGCATCTGCCTGGCAGGTGGTGGGAGACAGTCGCTGGCATCCCGCCATGCTCTCTGACCTGCTCTGGTGGGGCAGTGGTCCTCTGTGCCCTGGCCACTCAACTTCAGGCCCTGTTGCAGTGAAGGGCAGAGGGACTTAGAGGGCATGAAATGCATGTCCTCTGCCTCCCTTGCTAGGTTTCTTGAAGCACCAGCAGGTTTCACAACCAATTTAAGAGGCAAGACCCTGCCAGAGAGAGAAAAAGAAAAGAGGCCAGAGTCTTGCCCCCAGGATTCCTGAAGTGAATTACACCCCAATGTTCAGAGAATGGGGGCGCTGAGAGCCGTGGGGGGATAAGCGTGAATGCAGAGCTGTGTGGACACCTTGTCTCTGGGCAGTGCCGTGGCTGAATGGCAAGAGGACCCCTCTGCAGCCCTCCTGCAACTCTTCACTTACCTGTTCCCACCTCTCGTCCACCAGAGTCTACCATTCCCACCATGTGGGGCTGAGAGCTCCAGCGCTGTCCACAGGGGACTAGAGGGAAGAATCTTGGTTCCAATAGGAAGAGGATCTCCAAGGACTCCAGGAGTTTGCCCTCTGCCTAATTAAAAGATAAACATACCCAGTTAAAGAATATCTTCCCAGCTACATAGTCACCAGGCAGGTGGGCACTGGGAAAGCTCTCTCCTCAAAGAAAAGCAACAAGACATTCCTTGGGATGCCTATTAGAGACTGAGGATGAAGTCCTTGGCGTGGCTTTTAGCAGCACAATAGCCACACTCCTGCAGACCCTAGAACCACGTCACCTCGTGTTTACGCAGCAATGTATTGATTCACTCATTCACTCACTTGTTCAATGGACAGTGACTGAGGGCCTGTCCTATGCCAGGCACTGGGCCAGGATGTGGGGATCCGGGAAGGAACAGGGCCACGGTCCCTGCCGCCTCAGGCTGCTCACCATCACGTGGAAGAGTCAGAGCAGAAGAGCAGCCCCTCATTAGGATACAGGGTACAGACTGCTTTGGTTGGGTTCTGCTGGGGGGGCCTCAGAGCTTCTCTGGGATGTCGGGGATTTATGACGTGCTTCCTCTTCTGTTGTCTGGCCCGGCCTTTGCCCCAGCCTTCTAAGGCAGGAACAAGGCCAGTGAGGTGGCAAGAGTTGCTTAGATGACACAGATAGGGCCAGGAGTGGGAGCTGGAGCCCCACACTGCACAAGTCTGGGCTCATCACTCAACTGCACAGAACCACAGCCTCTTCACTATTTAGACAGCGTGTAGCCCTGGATAGGCCTGACTGGAGGTGTGGTGGTGTGGACCTGGAATGAATCCAGGAAAGCACTTTCCAAGTGTTGGGTATCATGTATATGTTTAGATTTATTGTTATTATCTCAGGTGTCAGGTGATCGGAATCTGGCCTGAGCGAAAAGCAGCTCACCTGCCACCCAGTTCAGGAGCCTTAGGTTCCCTAATCATGAAGCAGTGATCCCTAACCTGGCTGGCAGATGGGCAGTACCGTCTGGGGGCGCTGTCTCAGACTCTGCCTCCTGTGTTCCCTTCTGTGACAGACACTCCGATAGGCTCTTTGGATGAGAACAGCTTCCTTGTTTTTCTGTTCCTTTGCTCGTTTGCTTATCCATTCATCCACCCACCCCCTCCAAGAAAAGATATGCCTGAAGTAAAACCAGCCAGAAATCTTCCTGGCCCAATGTTTCTCCACTTATTATTTCTTGAACCACTGATGTCCTTTGATACGCTCTTGGAAGAAAGAGTGTCTTGGCCAAATAAATTTGGGGGAAGCTGTATCTTTTCTACCACCTCGTGGAGCTCTTCACAGTGCACGGTAATGTAATAAAGGCTCTGAGAGGTCCTGCAGGAAAGAAACTGATTTGCCTTTTTTTTTTAACACAGTGTTCCCTAGACCTTTGCGTCCGAGCAGTGCTTTTCCGTGGGGTATCCATTAGCCTCCTAGGGAGTTAATGATTCGTGAAATACACTTTGGGAAGCACTCCTTTAAGCACAAAATCTTTTTTTAATTATAATGACTTTCATGGAATATTCGTAAGATCTATTTTATATGCGTCTGCCTGCTTACATAGGGATGACTCAACATTCAGCACTTTGTTGGCACATCATTGAGCACATCACCGTGAATAGCACTCTGGGACAATGCGTTGTCATTGACAGGAGCGAGTGAAGGGACTTAGAATGTTTTCAGTTTTTACTTTACAGGAAGTTTTGATCTTTCCCTTTTGTGAGGAGCAGAAGCTGTTGATAATTTATTCTTCCATGCATGCATTGTTCATGTACCTGCTTGAGATACCCATGAATTGAAAATACAAAGCACCAGTCTGATTACGATCGTATGTAAAGTAAGAGTAAACAGGCTCTGAGTGAGAACCTGACCATATCTCTCTTTTTCATAACGGGCTTAAAATTTGGTGCATGGGTTTTATACCATGGCTCTTAGCTGTTCAAAGACCTTTGGGACGAATGTCCTGCTTTTTATCTATGTTCTGGGTAAGTGAATACGTGGGATGTGACTCTTGAATATGTGGAGTGTTACTAAAGCCCCAGCGGAGGACAGGCCTTTGTGAATCATTTGGGGCCACTACCGAATAGGAACACTGTCATCAAAGTCAGCTTGTCCTGAATTTGAATTCTGACTCCTCCTCTTTTAGCTGTGTGGTCTTGGGCAAGTTGCTAAACCTCTCTGAGACCCAGTCTCCTCATTTGAGTGTGGGAATACCTTTCTCACAGTTTGTGGTAGATATTAAAAGAGATTATGCCTGTGCAGTGCTTAACTGAGTGCCTCTCAGACAGTCGGTGCTCAGTGAATGGGGCCTAGTGGCAAGGCCGGGACTCGAGTGAGACAAGTGAGATGTCCAGGGCACGGAAACTGGGGAGACACCCCGGCTTGTGCGAGCACAGGGTCAGCACTGAGGGAGTGCCGCCCTAGGTTCTGCATCCCGGCGCCTCTCTGGTCTCGCACCCTTGCTAGTGGGAAGCTGTTGCTCACAGTTGTTCTCAGAGACTAAGGGCCCGGGAGGCCTCTGAGTGGATGAATCGACCCATGGTTACCTAGAGAATCAGCCCACCACCTGTAACTGCCTCCCGCTCGAGGCGGCAGGTGAACCATAAGAGGACTGGCCCCAGTAAAGGCATACCTGGGAAGGGGCGGGACAGAGGAATGAGCTGAATGGGAAGGCTTGCTCACCTGTGCTCTCCCAGGTCAGGAACCCCCCACAGAGCCTCGCCCCACCTACCCTTGAGTAGCGGCAGGGCCTCTGCCAGCTGGGCTGGACCCCACTTCCCTGCCAAAACTTTTAAAAACACAAACAGTGGCAAGAGCAGCATTTGCATAAATCTCATTAGAAAAAGTGCAAGTTTCATAAATCTTGTGATAAATTAGCACGATATCATTCTCAACATGATGTATTAATTTTAGGGCAAAATGAATGGTGCTGTGATCATTGTGGGTAATTATGAGTCTCCTCAAAGAGGAAGTGATTTCTAGAGGGACTTTTCTGGCCTCCTTCACAGTGGGAGGCAGGAAGGAGGAGCAGGGGTAAGGAGATATGTGTCTTTCTCACCTGCTTTTCTGATTGCACCTTTCTTAGTTTCCTAGTCTCCTTTCCTGCTATTGAGAGGTGAAAAGAAGCAGCCCCTTGGGTTTGTGGGCACAGGAGATTCTGAAACCAGGCCCTAAGGTCCAAATTCCCTTTGAAAAGAATTCTAAATGACTGGGCCCAGGCCCTTGGGAGGTCCAACCCTGTGGTTCTCAAATTTGTGGTTCCAGACCAGCAGGCTTAGCATCACCTGAGACCTTGTTAAAAATGCAGATTCTGAACCGGAAACTCTGCCAGGGGCCCGTGAATCTGTGTTTTAAACAAGCCCTCCTGGTGCCACTGCTGAAGACTCAAGTTTGAGAACCTGTACTCGAAACCCAGTGATTCTCTACTCAGCTGCACACTGGAATCACTAGGGGAATTATAGCAAAATACTGGTATCTGGGCCCTGGACTAAACCAATTAGTTAAAAAAGAACCCTTTGGGAGTAGGGCCTGGGCATCCTTATTTTTAGAAGCTACCTAGGTGATGCTAATATGAAATCAGGTAGGGGTTCACTGCTTTAAAGGCATAAATTTACTTCTTTTTTTAAAAAAAATATTGGGACTTGGAAAATTTTGAACACAGGAAGGGGCAACAGAGCAAACAAGTTTTTCTTTTTCTACCCCACCTGTGGAATTAGCTTGAGTGGAATGATGTAGCTAGGGACCCACATGTTTGACACTGTGGAGTCCCCTGGAGCGGGGGTCACTGGGAAACTAGCTTCCCCGTTCACCAAGTGAAAGCACCACCTTGGCTGTGATTCCCAGTCTTACAGGCACATTAGAATCACCTGGAGATTTAGAACTTTCCAAAGCGTCGCTGTACCCTAGCCCAGTTAATCACAGCCTTAGGGTGTGGAACACAGGCATGGAGGTTATTTGAAAGCTCCAAGTCATTTCAGTGTGCTGACAAGTTCAGGGACCTGTGAGTTTTCCTATGATGTAAGAAATTGGATTAGACCTGGCAATTGAAAGAATCTCAGGGATCACCTAGATCTTGGTTATCAACCGTGGCTGCCCTTTGGACTCATCTGGGGTTTTGTTTGTTTGTTTGTTTGTTTTTTGAGCATTCTGATACTTGAGTCCCTTCCGCAGAAACTCGGATGTACTTGATCTGGGGGGTATGGCTGGGCCTCTGGATTTGCAGAAATGCCACAGGTGATTCAGACATGTCGCCTGGCCTAAGACGCACAGGACTGAACTGCCCCATCATCTGCAGGAGAGGGACGGGGCGCCCTGACGATGCAGCCTGTTAGCAGAGCCTCACCTTGAGGTGGCTGCTCTCACCAGGGGGCCGTGCTGATAGGCGACAGTAGCCCGGATCCTTCCGAGCCAGGAAGAGTGTGAGTGTTGGCACAATGCATGAGAGGCAGGAGGGGAGCACCAGGGTCCTCGAGCAGGAGGGAGTCAGCATGTGCCTGCAGGTGTTCAGATAATCTCTTCTGAGCCTTTAAAGGCTGGCAGTGCTCTCTTTATTTTAGTGATAATGTCAAGTTCAATTTGCTGTCATTTTTCCACATTTCCTTTTGTAAAGTTAATTGAACAGCTCAATGAATTGAAAAGTTTCAGGAGAAAGGAAAAAAATACCCACCCCACCATTATCATTGTTATTAAATCTGGTAACTGCAACTTGGCTTTCCTGGGCTCTGTGACAGGACTTCAACCCCTGTGAGCCAGGGAGCTGCAGCAAGGACTCAGAAAGGTCAAACAGAATATTCTGAAGCCCCTTTATTCATGGCTATTTCATGCTCAGGTTGGTGTTCTTGAGCAGAAAAGAATATCTAGTCTACCCTGGACCCAGGCTGTCCACCCTGACGAGTCAGGCTCTTCTGGGAGTGTTTCGGCCGGCTTGGAAATCCTTGCCAGTGGGGCTGGGCCATCCATGCCCTTCTGTCCTCCGCAGTGCCTCGGACATATTGTGTGGCAAACAGAATCGCAGCATCCTAACTGGACGGGCCCTTCATGCGGTGTAGTGGGAAGAAGACTGGGAGCCCAGGACTCACCTGAGTGTCAGCTCTGCCACCCGTAGGGGTTCGCTGGGTGACAGTGGACACTTCACTGAGCCGCGCAGCCCCACGTCTCCTTTGGCTTGTTGGCCTCATCAGTAATGTGAACGTGTGGCATGTGTACAGCTACCCCTTTCCCTACTCACGTCACGTGTCTTTAATGGATCAGAGCATCCTCCTGAACAGAGGGATAGCTTTGAAATCCTTCGCCATACAACGCCCATGACCTGGGCATCAGCCTAGCACCTTGGCCACTCGCCATGTTGGACGTGATTCTCCCCAAGGCCCTCTGTGCTCTGGCCATTAACGTCAGCCCCATCATAGTGTCAGTGGGGAAAGGGAGGCTCAGAGAGGTGAGTGGCTCATGCTCCGTTACAGGAAAGTGGAGGCTGAATGCTGTCTGCTGCCAGCCTTGCTAGTTCTGAGCCCCACTGCTTCTGTCTCAACAAAGGGATTTCACTGAGGCTGCCTTCCTCAAAACGTCTGTGTCCTTTGATTCTAGGTCCCAAGTGCCCCTATTACTAAGTGCTCATCATGGGGAAGGGAAAGAACACAGTTCCTCCTCCATCCTGGCTCTGACTAGATCCCAACCCCGTGCTTTCATTCCCAGATGTGCATGTGAAAGGCCAGGAGAAGCATGTGGCATAAGGGATGTGTGTGTAGGCCTGTCCACTGAACTGTTCGCTCCGGGAGGGCAGGGACTTTGGTCTGTTTTGTTCTCTGTTGCCGAAAGTAGTGCCCAGCACAGAGTGGGTGCTCAGGCATTGTTTGCTGAGTGAATGACTGAGGAACTGTAATTGTCTTATGGGGATTAGAAAGTCACCAAACAGTCCCAGCTCTGCCTTGTGTAAGCTGTGTGACTTTGGGCGAGTATCAACCTCTCTGTGGTTCATAAGATCCTAGGGGATTCAAGTACATTGGTGTCTGTGACCGGGCCAAGCAGCCCTTGGCCGTGATGACTCTATCGTGGTTGTGCCAGAAGCAGAATAGCTCTGGGATTCTGAGACTCAGCGTCAGACCCCCTCAAATATTTAATATCTTATCTTTCCTCTTGTGCTTTATTACTTTAAAATAACAGCCATGTGTAGCTCTGGCTCTTCCCCACCTCCAGAGCCTCTGAGCTTACATCATCCTGCTCTGTTACATGTCTCCTTCGGTTCTGTTGAATTAGCCTATCCCCTTGGCCATCAGACACCTGTGTGCGCAGGTGAGCTGGCCACCCCTTCGCTGACTCTCAGGAGGGACTCACCATCTTCCTGGCCAGTGATAGTGGGTCGTGGAAAGCCTGGGTGATGGAGGGGGTCCACATCTCCTACCTCAAGGGTGCTCACCTTCAGGCCAGCCAAGTAACCCAGGAGTCCAGAGCAGCCTGAAACACGGAGGGAGCCTGGGGGTTAGTCTCTGTGGAGCGAGGAGAGGGAAGCCTCAGATTCCCCCAAAAGGCTTTGTGATTAAAGCTATGAGGGTGGTGGAGGGAAGGTGAATTTTGAGTCAGACAGACTTGGGTTCACACCCTTGCTGTGCCACCTTGGGTAGGTTGTTTTACCCCTAGGAGCCTCAGTATTCTTATCTGTGTAGTGGGGATGCTAACCCTTCTCTATGGGGTTTGTGAGAAATGGATGACAGAGAACGAGTGAAAACCACTGAGCATAGTGCCTGGAAAATAGTAGGTGCTAAATTAGTGCTCATTTCCTTCCCCCAGGCAGTTCGTATCATCTGTGCCAAGTAGACTGAGCTGTAGGAAAGAAAGGATGTGAAGAGGGCCTGTGGGCTGTGGTGTCAGAGTTACTTCCTTTATCCAGATAAAGGTGTTCTGATGAGTGTAAGGACACTGGCCAGTGCAGGGCTGGCTTGAGAGCAGGCCCGCCTCACATCTCACGCTGATGTAAGGTGGGGCCCAGGACCACAAGATAACCCCCAAATGAAGCTGGCTCCTCTGAGGTCAAACTGAGTTTAGGACCCCTGGGAGTTAGAGGGAAGGAGCCTGATAGAGGCAGGAGAGCAGGGAGGGGAAAAACTAAGACAAATGAGATTATCCCCAGGAATCCAGGCTCTTAACTGACCTGTCTGATCCCAGAGGGGAGACAAATGAGATTACAGGCTCCAAGGCCAGCCCAGTCTCGGGGAGGGGGGTGCTCATTACATGGGAGACAGAGAGAGCAGGAGCCCCTGGCTCTGCAGATATCAAGGCCAGAGCAGCTAGGTCCTTCCAGACCAGGAGTGGGGGTGAGGGTCTGTCCTGAATGGGGTGGCCCCGTGTAGCAGGCTCATGGCCATGGGGAGGGGGGCAGTGGTTATTCTCAGAAACACCTGGGTATAACCCAGGGCTTATGACCTGGGGTCGGAGGCCTGCTGTCTGCTGCTCCTTACTCACCCATACACAGCCCCATCTCAAGCAGCCAGCTTCCAGGCAGGACCCTTGCTCCTCTCTCAGTAAAGTGAGAAGGGGCTTTTTTGGTTCTCATTTCTGCTGTTATTAGTCCTTGTTTCTGAACTTACCTGTCTGATTCTCTCCCTCCTGACTGCCCTGAACCTGATAGGCACAGGCTGCTGTTAATAGATACTTGGCCTCTGACTGGGAAGTGACTGTAGATCAGGGCTGATGTGAAGTCGTTATAAGCCACAGGTTGCAAAAGGTTTGCTCCCACATGCCTTGGAGGATTGATTAGCAGTGGCTGTATGGAACCCAGTGTTGTGAAGGATCCTAAACTTGAATATAGACTCAAGAGAAAAGGGAGCTGTGATTGATTAGTAATGTCTGCTTGGGTAGGGGAAGGAGTGGGCCAGCTCCTCAGCCCCAAGAGCAGACTGATGGTCACGGAGGGGTGGGGAGAGTGGCCAAGTGTACCCCAGAACATCAGCCTCCAGCTTCAAGGGAGTGATACCTGCTCCCTGTTGTGCAGAGTTACAGACGACAAATCAGGGAGCACAGAGGAGGGAGAGCTTCATGACAGAGGGGGCATTTGAGGCAGGTATTTAAGGGTGACCAAGAGTTGAGAGTCCATGAGAGGAGGAAGGGCCTTAGGCTGAAGGAACAGCCCCAGCGTGTGTGTAGGAACAGACGAGGTCCTGGTGCTTGAGAGGTGGCAGCAGTGCATTGGTCTGAGCCCAGGACTATGGTGGGAACGTGACCGGCCAGGGAGTTGAGGACAGGTTAGGAGGAGCATTGGCTGTCCAGGAAGGAAGTTGGTTTGAATTCCGTGTGAACTGTGGCAGGTGTCTGAGACAGGCATGGCACAGTCAGAGGCTTGCCTTCAGCAGATGCTACTATGAGGACGAAGCACGGTATACTCTCCTTACCCTTAATTCATTCTGTAGTGCTCTCTCCATGTTTGGGAAGCATAGCCTTCATCCTTCCCCCATCCAAAACTTAAAAATAATATAAAAAGGCCTTGCAGCCTGCCACTTCCCTGCCTGAGTTTCTGGCCCACCCCTGGTCCAGCAGGTAAAGACACAGCTCCCCAGGAGTGCATGACATGCCAATCCCAGGCCTCACCCCTCAGTGCAAATAACAATAATAACAATAACAGTCATCTCAGCTAGCAGCATGGGCCCAGCAGGGCTACAAAGGAAGCTGTGATTGTCCACCCCTTGCCAGGAAGATGGATATGGCCTGCTGCTAAGGGGCTGAGGCCACTGTGGGGATGTGTTTCCAGCCCTGTGCCTCCCAGGGAGGGGCATTTGCAGTCTGCTGGACAGATCCCTGCCCTGACTAGGGTTCCTGGCCTCCAGAACAGGGTTCACTGCCCAAGGATTGGGTACTTGGGCCCTGGGATAAGCTACACTGCCAGTGACGGGGTACATGGCACCCAAGGTGGGATACACTGCCCAGTATGTGATGCATGGCCCCAAGATAGGGTACTTGAACCCAAGGTGGGTACATGATCCCAGGATGGGGTACCTGCCTGCCAGGATAGAGTCTTTGGCCCCAAGAATAAAGTACATTGCCCCAGATGACCCCCAGGAGAGAGTACATGGCCTCAGGATAGGGTACAAGGCTGTCCCTGAGAGAATGGACCATCAGCCAGTGATGCCTCAGTATGCTTCCACCTGCATCCAAAGCCAAGTGCTTCTGGTTTGGGCCTTAGTAGGTTTTGATTAGCCGTGCTTTTCTGGGTCCATTAGTGTACATAATTAAGAGGTGGTTTGCTATATTCTCTTCTCTTGTCGTGGCTCAGAGATCTTTGTGACTTTGGGGGGCTGTCTTTCTCCAACACCTCTTGGCAGTTGGCAGCATCCATTTATTAATCCAATGACTATTTACTGAGGGCCTCCATGATGCCAGCCCCGTGTTAGGCTTAGGGATACAACAGGGAACATGACAGGCTAGGCTGCTGCCCCCGTAGAGCTAACATGAATGTGTGTGCGGGGAGGGAGGCAGATGGGTTGGGACAGGTAGTCAGCAAGTCAAGTGGATAAACCAGATCATTTGAGATGAGGTAGGGGCTGTGAAGACAGTGGCATGGGGTGTGAGGACACAGAATAACATCTCTTTAGACAGACTCTAGCTATATGATGGGGTATGTGAGTTTCCTTCTCCGAGAAGGGAACTCACGACCTGAGAGGTGAATAATGAGCAGCATATAGTGACCTCAGGCTGGACCATTCCTGGCAGAAGACACAACCAGGGGGAATGTCCTGAGGCAGCTACAGAGTGTTCAGGAGCAGAGGCAAGACCACGGCAGAGGCAGGGGTGAGTCCAGGGGCCACTTTGTGAGATGCAGTGAGAGGACTGTCTCGAGTTGGGTCACAGCGGCCTTAGATGTGATCTGGTTTAAGTTTGGGTTCTTTTTAAAAAATTGTTTTAGTTGCGGTAAAAGACACGTAACATAAAATTTACCATCTTAGCCATTTTAAAGTATACAGAGTGTCAGGTATGTTCGCAGTGCTGTGCAGTCAATCTCCAGAATTATTTTCATCTTATAGAACTAATACTGAACCCTGTAAACAACAACTCCCGTCCCTCACTGTCCCCAGCCCCTGGCAACCACCCTTCTAGATTCTGGCTCTGTGAGTGTGACTGCTTTAAGTATATCATGTAAGCAGAATAATACCACTGTTGGTCTTTTTGTGACTGGCTTATCAGCATAGACTTAGCATAAGGTCCTTGGGTTTCATCCACGTTGTAGCATGTGTCGGAATTTCCTTCCTTTTTAAGGCTTAATGATTTTCACTGGACGTAGGTGCCCCATTTTGTTTATTCATTCTTCCATCAGTGGATACTTGGGTTGCTTCCACCTTTTGACCATTGTAACTAAAATGCTGCTCTGAACATGGGTATACAGTGATTTAAGTTCTTCAGGGTTCCACTTTCCACCCATGAGGTAGGCTGAGCCCTCACCTGGGTTGGGTTGCTTCAGGGTGGAGGGGGCCAGCCTCTCTGGGTTACCCTTCCCGGTGAGGTAGGGGAGGCCAAGATCGGAGAATCCTCCAGAAGCACCGATTGAGCTGAGAGCCCTAAGACTGAGCCTTTAAATCATCCTGGGGCCAGAGGAGCTTTTCTCTGCATCCAAAATGTGAGCCATAAACCAGGCTGACTTACAGGCAGTACTGACTGGTCTGGTTGTTTATGGCCAGCATCCTTTCTGATTGGTTGATGCCTGTACTGTGCCTGTTGTTAAATATTTGAATATCACCCTGCTATAAACCAATCTCAGAACTTCTAAACCTGGCTGTGTGTCAGAATCTCTTGCAGGGAGAATGGAAGCTGCTTTTTAAACGTTCACACTCTAGGCTCCCTCCGCAGCCTATCAAGGAGCAAGGCTTGGGAATCTGTATTGTAACAAGCACACTGGGTGATCCTGATGGCATAGCCTTAGGGGGTCTTATGAAGCAGAAGCAGGTCTTGTGATGAGAGTTCAAGTGCAAATAGTTTATCAAGGAGGAGAGTCCAGGAAACACAGGTCAGGGAATCAGAATATGAGACTGGGAAGAGAAGGAAGTCATAAAGATGCTTCATCAACCAAGTCACCTCAGTGGGCAAGTGGACAAGAATCCCATGGGGGAATTTCAAGAGCTGGTTTGGAAAACAGCCTTTGAGTTACTCCCTGAGAGATGAGGGATCTAGGACATTTATCTACCAACTCTTTATCTGCCATCTTTTACCAGTTATTCATTGAGTGCTCTACCAGAGGCATTAGTTCCCTGGCATAAACAGGCCTGTCCTGTGTGTGGTTGAAGCAGTGTCTGGTGGTCAGAACCCTTCAGGACTGGCGATTGGCGCTGAGGCTGGTATGTGTGGCAGTGGTATGTAAGGCATAGTGGGCAGGGTACCAATGGCATCGGCTATGGAGGACTGCCGAGTTCCCATCACTCCACACACAAGGAGTGGTAAGCCCCTGTGAAACAATGATTATCCTTCTTACCACTGAGGAGAGCTTGAGCAAGCTCTGAGAGTTGGTGATAGACAGAGAGGCCTGGCGTTGCTGCAGTCTATGGGGTCGCAAAGAGCTGGACACGCCTGAGCCACTGAACTGCCTGACCACCAAAGAGAACTTCAAGTCTCATCCATTGTTGGCAGAAATGTAAATGGTGTGCTTACTATGGAAAACAGTTTGGTGGATCCTCAAAGAGTTAAGAGTTTCTATAGGACCCAGCAATTCCACTTCTAGAAATATACCCACCCTCAACCCAGCCCCAGAATTTAAAACAGATATTCAAACAAAAACTTGTCCACAAGTGTTCATAGCAGCATTATTCACAGTAGCCAAAAGGGGGAAACAACTCAAATGTCCATCAGCTGATGATATGGGTAAACAAAATATGGCATACCATACAGTGGAGTAGTTGTCACAATAAGGAATTAAGTACTAATATATTAGCACAGGGAACTCTGGTCAGTGTTATGTGGCAGCCTGGTTAGGAGGGGGAGTTTGGAGAGAATTGATACATGTATATGTATGCATGTCTGAGTCCTTTTGCTGTCCACCTGAAACTCTCACAACATTATTAATCACCTGTACTCCAATAAAAAATGAGAAGTTAAAAATACTAATACATGTTACAAATGATAAACCTTGAAAACATTATTCTGAGTGAAAAAAAACCCAGCACTTACTGTATGATTCTATTTATATGAAATATCCAGAACAGGAAAATTTGTAGAGACAGACAGTGTGGATTAGCAGTTGCCAGAGGCTGGGGGAGGAGGGAATGGGGGGGAATGCTAACGGGGATGGGTTTCCTTTTGGGGTGATTAAAATGTTCTGGAAACAAACAATGGTGATGTTTACACCACATTGTGAATGTACTGCATGCCACAGAATTAATTAAAATGATACACTTTATATTATATATATTTTACTACAGTTAAAAACAAGAGCTCCAGGTATTGCATAGCCTGAGTTGCAGGATGCACCGTTTCCCAGATGGGAAACAGTGCCAGGATCCCACAGCTGGAATGGCTCTCCTGAGGGGCTGCTTCCGGGGGCACTGAGTGGGATTTGGGCCCCACAGCTTGGCCTCTTTCCTGTCTGAATGGTGCAAACAGAGGTTGCTGGAAGCCTCCCTAATGGGGAAATGAGTCCTGTGTCCTGGAGAGCCAAAGCCAGGCCTGGCTTCTACAGAATGGCAGGCTAGCTGGGTGGGGGAGTATGTGCCTAGCAGGAAAATTGCGGGGCGTCTTGTCTTAAATATAATATTAAATTGGCACCTTTAATTAGTACACTTAGAAAAGGTCACTAGCAATTACCTGGGATACAAAGAAGGCGTGAGCAGGCAAAAGCCCGTGAGGAAGCCGAAAAGGACCATTTTGAGCAGCACATAATTGAGGGGAAAATGGATAAAAGTCCAGAAAATTACAGGGTGGGTGACAGCAGCTGATGGCCCCATCCCTGTCCTGCCCAGCACCCCCCTTCTTGGGAGAGCCTGAGCATCAGGCCTGGGAGAGCCATTTGGGATACTGGGCCAAGTTGTGTGACCTTGGGTAGGGGGCCAGTGTGGCCTTTCTGGAATCCCATGGACCTGCTGGGAGCTTGGCCCCATATTCTCCACCTGGGCTGGGCCCTCAAGGAGGTTGACAAGCGAGATTTCCAGTCCAAGGGGCTACCATGGACTTGCTGATGTATTGTGGACAAGCAGGGCCCCCATGGGCCTCAGTTTCCTCATGTTGAATCTCCCCAAGGCCTTGGGAAGTAGCTGTATTCCTCACATTTTGCCACTAAAGGACCCCTGAGGATATCAGAAAGGAACCAGGTATCCCCGGAAGTCAGCAGGAGGCTGGAAATTCTTTTATGGTTTTAGATTATAGCTTTAAAAATGAATTAAATATTATACTTGCATTATATTCCCATTTGTCTTAGTATAAAACAGTTGCTTGTCACCGAGTGACACAGATGCTTTGGGGAGATGTACTTGGTTTTTCTATGACTTCGCATGTCTCCTCCTTCCCCTCCTAGGAAGGAGCACTGTAATGGGAGTCTGGAAACTTGGGCTTAAGCCCTGACTCTGTTGCTCAGTGTTTTACTTTGGGCAAATTGCTAAATGCTTCCAGTTTTTCCACTTTTAAAATGGGAAGGGAACTCCCCAAAAGATCTGATTTTTTTGCTCCATGATTCCACTCCTTCCACTTCTTACCTCCTCTCATCACCTTGGATGCTGCCATGTCCTACTCTGATGTGTGATCTTAGAGAGCCTATTTTGCCTTTCTGAGCCTCAACTTCCTAATCTGTATAATGGATGGGGAAATGACTACCAAACAGAGTTGTTGAGAGGATTTAGTGAAAGAACCCATGTGAATGGGCTCGCATTTCATGTCTGGCATTTCATAAAAGCCCAATGCTTGCCCAGTATCTTCTTTTTCTGAGTCACTTAGGGCCTGATAGAGTCATGTCCATGGACATCCTGAATCTTGAGTTCACATATCAAGTGTTGAGATTTGTAAGACTGTGGAAACAAATGTGGGCACTGGGCCAGAATGCCTGGGCTTTGAAGTCCTACTCTGCCATTTGCTAACTGTGTGGCCATGGTGAATTACTTAACCACTCCGTTACCTTATTTGTTAAGTGAGGAGAATAACAGGAAAGATTGAATTAGATATTACACAGAAATCCTTAGCCAAGTATCTGGAATGTGGTCAGTGCTCCAGAATACGGGTTCTCATTGTCATGTCAGAAATTCTTTCCAAAGTTGACTTAGAAAAGCTCATCAGCATTCTTTTCTAAATAAAATCCCAAGTTTTGAATCCTTCCTTCCTTAGTTAGATCATCAGAGCTATTCAGTAAATATGAGAGTCAGTATATGGGGCAAAAAGAGTGTCCATCCCATTTTATAGGGTAAACGGAGGCTTTGAAAGAAGTGATTTGCTGAAGGCCATGGTTCCAACCTAACTACTTTGAGGATCAGATGGAAACTGCAGACCCTCCCTGCAGAGAATGACACATTGTACACTCAGAACATTTTGCACAGTTCTTGGGGATTTAAGGACCTCTTGAAGCTACAGTCACCACCTAATCCAATGCCTGGGACCTCCTGGTTTTAGCACATCTCCTGGGACATGCCTCAGTTCAGTTTAGTTCAGTTGCTCAGTCGTGTCCGACTCTGCAACCCCATGGACCGCAGCATGCCAGGCTTCCATGTCCATCACCAACTCCCAGAGCTTACTCAAACTCCACTGAGTCAGTGATGCCATCCAACCATCTCATCCTCTGTCATTCCCTTCTCCTCCTGCCTTCAGTCTTTCCCAGCATCAGGGTCTTTTTCAATGAGTCTGTTCTTTGCATCAGGTGACCAAAGTATTGGAGTTTCAGCTTCAGCATCAGTCCTTCCAATGAATGTTCAGGGTTGATTTCCTTTAGGATTGACTGGTTTGACCTCCTTGCAGTCCAAGGGACTCTCAAGAGTCTTCTCCAGCACCACAGTTCAAAAGCATTGATTCTTTGGCACTCAGCTTTCTTTATAATCCAATTCTCACATCCATACATGACTACTGGAAAAACCATAGCTTTGACTAGATGGACCTTTGTTGGCAAATATCTCTGCTACTTAATACGCTGTCTAGGTTTGTCATAGTTTTCTTCCAAGGAGCAAATGTCTTTTAATTTCATGGCTGCAGTCACCATTGTTTCCATTGTTTTGCCATGAAGTGATGGGACTGGCTGCCATGATCTTAGTTTTTCACTCTTATCAAAAGGTTCTTTAGTTCTTCTTCACTTTCTGCCATAAGGGTGGTGTCATCTGCATATCTGAGGTTATCGCTATTTCTCCCAGCAATCTTGATTCCAGCTTGTGCTTCATCCCAGAAATAATGAATGCCTCAGTCCTAGACAAACTTGGGTGGTTGATCACCCTACCTGAAGGCTCCCTGAGGGGACTGCTGTGAACCCCAGGGGAAGGTGACCTACTCTAACACTTCTTAGGCAGGGTTAGGCCAGGCATTCTGATGTCCAGGGTGACCTCTGGCCAGGGCTTTGTCTCTTGGTGAAGGCAGCACCTCAGTCCTCTAACTGTGGACAGGAGCTAGGCTTTGTCACCTGGTTTTAGACTGGAGTCCCCTGATGCTGCTGCATATCTTCCTAACCTCTGTGTACTCCAGTGTACACCACCTAATCACTGTTGAATGAGTGCCAGGTTTGTAAAATTTTCTGAATTAGAAAATATTGCTTCCATTTGTAAAAGACAGAAATCCAACTCTGCTTAGGCAAAAAAAAAAAAAAAAAAAAGAGGGGGTGATTTATTTATTAACTCACACGGCTGAGCAGTCCAGGAGATAGTGCTAATATCACGTATGCTGCTAAGTCACTTCAGTCGTGTCCAACTCTTCGCGACCCCATAGACGGCAGCCCACCAGGCTCCGCCGTCCCTGGGATTCTCTAGGCAAGAACACTGGAGTGGGTTGCCATTTCCTTCTCCAATGCACGAAAGTGAAAGGGAAGTCGCTCAGTCGTGCCTGACTCTTAGCGACCCCATGGACTGCAGCCGACCAGGTTCCTCCGTCCATGGGATTTTCCAGGCAAGAGTATTGGAGTGGGGCAATTCTCCAGTGCCTTCTCCAATAACACGTATAGTTGACTGCAAACCCTCAAACCATTAGGAATCTCTCTCCATGTACCATTTGGCTCCGTTTTCCTCCTTGTTGGCCTCATCCTCAGCCAGGCTCTTCCGGTGGTGCCAAAGATGGCTGCCAGCAGGACCAACCTCAATGGAAGAAAAGCACCTCTCTCCTACTTGTTTCCGTAGAAGTCCCAGGTTTGGCTTTGATTGGCTAGTTTGGGTCACATGCTCATCCCTGAACCAATCACTGCAATCAGGGAGATGCTGTGCTCTGATTGGCTAGGGCTAAGTAGCGTGTCATCTTGGAACATAAGAACGGAAGGGCTGTGGACTTGTGCTCATCTGAGCCACATGGAGAACCCTTTCTCTAAGTTAAAAGAAAAGAGGACAGGTGGAAGTCACAGAACAAGGTGAATGATAGTCCCCTGTTAAACACTGTGACAAGTGACCAGGGCAGAGGCGGGGAGCCTGGCGTGGAACCAAAGATGCGAAGAGGTCCTGCAGCAGTCGGTGACCTGCTGGCGGTCTACTGGGCGACTGCTCCCCGCAGGAACTCAGCTACCTGAGTAAGGTGCTCAGGAATGGACTAACCTCCTGTTTTTGTCCTCTGCTGTCCCCTGTGGGTACTTCAGGTTCCTCTGTGACCCAGTTGCTGGCCCAAGACATGGACAATGACCCCCTGGTGTTTGGCGTGTCTGGGGAGGAGGCCTCCCGCTTCTTTGCTGTGGAGCCTGACACAGGCGTGGTGTGGCTCCGGCAGCCGCTGGACAGAGAGGTATGACCCGCCTCGACCTCCACCCCAGTCCTTCCCTAGGGAGGCAGGGGCACATGCAAGAGGAAGATGGCATATCGTCTTCTCACCCTGAAGCAAAATCTTCCTGCCTGAATGGTGTCCCTCTTCCAGGGCCAGTGCTGATGTCTGCATTTGGCTTTAGAATGGGGTGGTTGGGAGTGTCTCCAAGTAGGGGGCAACATGGGGTAGGCAAGAGGGACAGTGACCTTGGGTACATCCCCTGTAGGATAGTGGCTCCATGGGAGCCATGCTTGTCGTTTCCATGTGTGTGAAAGACAGTGGCTCAGTTGTGTCCGACTTTTTGGGACCTGTTAGACTGTAGCCCGCCAGGCTCCATGTCCATGGTATTTTCCAGGCAAGAATACTGGAGGGGGTTGGCATAAACCAACACAATTCTGTAAAGCAACTAAAAAATGAATTAATTAAAAAAAAAAAAAAAGGAATACTGGAGTGGGTAGCCACTCCCTTCTCCAGGGGCTCTTCTCAATCCAGGGATCAAACCCAGGTCTCCCACATTCTGTGCCGTGCCCCCCCCCCAACCCACAACAAATGTTCCCCCAAAGGATATTTTCCAGAGACACAGGAACTGATGACAGTAGCCTTTAGCAAATTAAAGTAAGGGTTTGAGCAAACCCACCCCCCTTTTCTCCTCACATTGAAGTGGCCACACTTTGCTTGAGATCACACAGCAGATTAGAGACAGAGCCCAGATTAGAACTCAAGATTCTTGACTTTTACTCTATTTCTCTTTTATGGGAAAGATCCATATTCCGAACCTACTTCTCCAATCCAAAAGTCAGTGCTTATTTTGTAGGGAAGCCTTCAGCCATCCAGTGCCAGATCAGCTCTTAGGGCAATGCTGGAGGGTCTCCACCCCCACGTAGGGCTCTGAACTCCAGGCCTCAGCTCGCCTCTCTAATTCTGTTCTCCTCCCTCCCTACATTTTCTTTCAGACCAAGTCAGAGTTTACAGTGGAGTTCTCTGTCAGCGACCACCAGGGGGTGAGTGTCCCACGAGGCCCTTGCTGCCTGGGGAGGCAGGGTCCCTGGGCCTTTGGGTGGAAAGAAGCCAGAGGCTGAGGCCGTCATTAACTCCCCACACTTGTCTTGCCAGGTGATTACAAGGAAGGTCAACATCCAGGTCGGGGACGTGAATGACAACGCGCCCACGTTTCATAATCAGCCCTACAGTGTCCGCATCCCTGAGGTAGGTGCCCCCGGCTCACACTCGAGGGACATTTGGGGTCTGCTGCTCTGGGGCTGCCTGGTAGTAGACTGATGCTGGGTGAAGGGCAGCTCCAGCTCCTTCTCTCCTGCCCGCTCATCAGCCCGGGCATCTGCTCTGGGCACATTGGTGACCAAGCCAGTACCTCTGAGGGGGCTTGTCTGCTGGTTGCAGAGAGCAGGTTGGTGGGAGCCTCATGACTGAGAGAGGGCCCTGGATAAATCCCTGAACTCTGGCCAGAGTCAGGGACAGGACAGAGGTTGCGAGAGGCAGGTTGTACCTCATTTTTTCCATTCTCAGCGTGTGGGCCTTGGACATGTGGGTTGGCAGACTTGAAACCCCAGGCCTCCCAGCTTTGGCCAGAACAGTCCCCCCAGCATGCAGGGCACATGCAGTGACTGGAAGGGGCTTTCTTTCTTGAACCCCATGCTCGCCCCGCTGGCTCGCCGGCCGTTGGCTCCTCTGGGTCGTCTGTGTACTCTGAGTGTATTTGCATGAGTGCTTGAGTGTAAAACCAAGCCATTGCTGGTAATTGAGAAGTACAAATTATTGCATTACGAACGGTTCGATTATAAGCTGGCTGCTGGCCCCAGGGTTCTCATTGCTTGCTGTCCCTCTCCCTGGTGGCTGATGGCAGGCTTCTGGGCTGGCAGTTAGTGATTCAAAGACCTTGAAGGTGGCGTATAAAGAGCTTCTAACTGGGTGTCCCTCAGGCCTGCCCTAGGGGCTCTGATTGGACAGCTGCAGTAAAGGAGGGAGATGGTGTCCACTAGGGAGAGGCAGGCTGCCCCTGTGGCACTGGAGTTCTCGCCCCTTTATGTCATTGGATAAGGAAACTGAAAGAGCTCTAGAAAATACCTATTTAGTTTATAGATGAGAAAAGTGAGGCTCAGCGTGGGAGAGTGACTTGTCTAAGGTCACACAGCTTTGACGTCCAGCTTCCTGACTCCCAGGGCAGCCTCAGATGCCTCAAGGATGAAGAAACCTGGTATCATGCCCCCATGTTCCTATTGTTGGCCCTCCTTACTCAGCTGTGAGTCAAGGGTCCTATGCTTGTGCCAGAAGGAGGACCAATGTGCGGGTGAGGTACACCGGAGGTGCTCATGCCCTCCCTGAAGGAGTGGGACACAGGGAGAGAGACCCTGCAATCCCAAGCACAGGGGCACAGTGCCCTGAGCTGTGGCCGGCATGCCTAGGATTGCAGCTTGGCTCTGGGCCCCTGCTCATTTGGAAGTCTCCCTAATTTAATTAAGGGTCTCTACGTGCCAGCCTGCACTCCAGGCCCAGGCTTAGAAACCAAGGGCATGGCTCAGAGTTAATGAGCCTTGGACCCATTGCTCAGCTGCCATCCTGGCAGGCATGTCAGCGCTCTGCCTTCCTTCATAGGAGCAGCAGACAGCAACAATGGCAAGGGGATGAGGGGTCGCATCCCTGCTCTCAGCCCCTGGGCTGGCGCCAGCCTTTCCTATCTCCTTTGCCAGGAGAAAATGTGACCTCCAACACTGCCCTATTGGAATCCCCCGGGATTCTCCAAAGGCCTCTGCCTCCAAGGAGAGAGCCTCTTCAGTCGTTCATTTATTTAACAAATATTTATTGAATGTCTGCTGTGAGCTTGGCACCATGCCAGGCTCTCACTGCACAGAGACCTGGGAGGCCAGAGGAGTATATAATGATGGGAGCCAGAACCAGAGGCCAGAGACCCCAGGCTTAGCCCCTGCTCTGCCCCCAGATTTCTGGGTCCATTAGGGCATGTCATTTAACCTCTCTGGGCCATAGTCCTCCTTCTTTAATAAAAGCAGAGGACAGGTGAGATAAAATGGCCTGCCTCCTGCCCATCTGATGAGGAGAGGGTGGGCCAAGAGGGGCTAGCTCGAAGGACACACAGTCCTTGGAGGCAGGCCCATGTGGTTTACTCACCTGCATGTAAACCTCCCTGGGTCACTTCAGTGCCTGATATTCGATGCCCTGCTCAGGGCAGCTTCATGTAGCCAGTGGGGATGTGGTGTCAGCTGGATGGAGGCCTGGCCACTCCTGACCCAAGGTGGTTTGGCACTTACCAGCCCTGCCCTGGCGTGGGTCATCTGAGCTAGAGCTTAGCTGCTGGACTTAGGTCGCAGCTGGAGTACCAGTTAAAATTCTGCTGGTCCTGGCCCAGGCTTCAGCCAGGGATCTCCTGCTTACATGGTGGTCACCCTGGAAACCCCAGGCCCTCGCCCTTGAGAAGCATGACTCAGTGGCAGAGGCCTTGTGGCTGTGAACAGGGTGAGAACACAAACCAGAGGAATGGGGAGGGGGCACTACAGACCCCACAAGGCATCAGTCCTCAGGGGTTACCAGAGCAATCAGAGAAATCTCGATAGGCTTCCTGGAAGAGGTGGGTTTCCAGGAGACGCTCGCCAAGGTGAGCAGCAGAGTTCTTGTGTCACATGGTGGGAAGAGGTAGCCTGGAGGTCAAGACATCTGGGTTCTAGTGCTAACAACTAAGACTTTAGACCTGTTGCTGCCCCTCTGATGGCTTCAACTCCAACAGCTTGTTAAGCTAAGGCAGTTGGCCAGGTCCCTTCCAGGACTGACGTTCCATGGTCTGAGCAGGAATTCAAAGTGAGTGGCTCCTTCTTACCCTCCAGTACTTCGTTATTCCATGAAGGGCTGGCAGAGACCTCCAGTGGCTCCCTCCATCCACTTAGCTCCTCTCTTGGCAGTCCCAGCCACCTGCATGTCATCACTAACCTTCCTGACCTCCACTCCCCCGAGCCCTAGGGGCCTTCATAATATTGGGGTCTGTTGTGCCCAGAACCCTGGAATAGGCATGAGGAAGAAGTTACAGGGAGGTAAATTCTAGGTCTGCATAAGGAAGAATTTGCTGATTGAAACTTTCACAGTCTCCTCCCCAGCCCTGCTGAGGGATGTACTGAGCTCCCCATCCCTAAAGTTATGCGAATAGAAGCAGAAACCCGTGTTTCAGAAGCCATCGAGTGCTGAGTATTGGAGAGGTGATGAAGAAGAGGCTCCCAAACACACCGCATCAGAATTTCCTGGGGAACTAGTTAGGCTGCATATTCCTGGGCCCCTGCAATTCTGAATCAGTGGTTTGGGGAGAGCTGGCCCAGGAAGCTGCATTTTTAACTCCATGGTGGCAGCACGCCCTGGGGGATAACATCAGTGGCCATCCCCACCAGAGGGTTTCTCAGAGGTGCCGCAGCAGCTCATCTTTGAGAACTCTCAGCCTGTCCACAGCTGCCTAGAGACATCAACCGGTGGGGAATCACGTCCCGAGGCCTAGCACCTGAGCAGGTGGGAGGCGGGTCAAGACCAGGCACTGCCCCTTTCCTAGAGACGTTCACCCGCCCCCCTGCCCTCCCAGACCTGCCCCGTCTCCCTCCGAAAGCCCCTGCCTAAGCCGGGCAGGTGTGTTTGGGTTTGTTTGTTCTCGGTTCCCTCCTGCCCACCCTTCTCCCCTCACTAAGCTGTTCTACATGTAATTATCCATTTTATCAGGGTGAAAGGCCCTGCAATTCACTTGTCGAAGCCCTAACGAGGCAGCGTGGATGCTTTCAAGTCTGTAAAGAAAAGGGAAATCCTGCTAGAATTGGCAACTTAATTCACCAAGCCAGCCTCGACAGACCTCATTAAGTCCCCGTGTATTCATTTCAGGCTAATGGCTGTCATGCTGACTGCTGTTTGATTTGCTGTAATAGACTTTTATGGCGTTCCAATTTGCTCAAACGTGTTTGCCTGCGTCTCTGCCCAGCAGCGCTGCTCCAGCACCTCCGTTAGGGGTGCGTGCCCACCTCGCTGACCTTCAGCACTCCCCCGTGCTCCTCCTCCTGCCCCCGCCCCTCAGCCCTTCAGCTGTGCCCCAGGGAGGTGACTCTAGGGCCTAGGTGTTTGGGTCAGAGGACAGATGGTGCCAGGAGGCTCCTTGGGCTCAGCAGGGCCTCTGGAGTGTCAGGGTTGGCCATGTCGTTGACGTTCTGAGAAGTTCAGCCTCCTTAGCTGGGCCTTTAGCCATCTGGCCTCCACCTACGTTTCTCAGCTTATCTTCTGGTATTCCTCCACACGAGTCCTCCTGTCAGCCGAGGGGCTAAGCCTCTGAGCATGTGTCTGTGTGTCACTTTTCTTTGTAAAACACATGTTCTACTGTTCTAACTAGTTCTGGAGTGTTTTCTTTCTTCTTGCAGCCTAACTCTATTCTGCTTGTCCTTCAAAGCCCAAATCTGATCCACTGTGCTTTGATTCCCTCAAATTGTTTGAAATGAACACAAACATTTGTTGAACAGCTATGGAGCGGGGCCCAGGGATTTTCAGTTGGCTTGGCAATTCAGGGTAGAAAAAACAGATTCTACAGTTTGCCAGCTGTGTAACTTTGGAAGGAACTTAATCTTTCTGGACCTCAGTTTTTTATCTATAAGATGGGTGACAATATTTCCCTTGTGGGGTTACTGTGAGAGCTATAATAATGCCAGTAGGAAAAGCCCTTAGTCCAGTTTGTGGCTCATAATATATTTGGTGAAATACTAGTGATTGAGACCAGGGTCTTTGTGCTCAGGGAAGGTAATGTTACAGGGAGAAAAACAAGTAGGTGCCTAACTACCTCTAAATGTATTAAATGCTATGGGAGCTTAGAATGTGCAAAGTGGGATGGAAGGAGTAGACCTCTGGAGTGAACTGTGGAAGGAGTGAACTGGTCTATATGTGGGGGCTATTCGTATGGGACCTTAGAGAATGAATAGGAGTTTGTTATGCAGAGAAGCAGATTATGTTGTCTCTGAATATCATATACTTTCTGAGATCCTCTAGTTTTTTTTTTCTTTTCCATATGATGGAATTTCCCAAAGAAGGAGATAAACTCTAACTCCTGACCAGAGATCCTGTTGAGGTGGGACAGCAACTGTATAGGTATGTGTGTCCCTCGCAAGTGCCCCCTGTTACCTTGTAGAAACAAATTGGGCTAGAAGTGGGCCTTCTGGCTCCCTGCCCAGGTTTCTGTGACGGACAGGTCCTGTGTAGATCTTTGTCACCCCTGGCTTCAGGTAACAAGATGGGGATGAGGTTGGAGGTGGGGAGGAGTGGGGCTGAGATGAGTCAAAAGAGGCCTGAGAGACTGAGAGCTCTTCTCGGATCCTCAAAGATGGCTCGGAACATGATCGGAGTCAGAACCCAGGGTTCCTGGCCCCGGGTCCAGCTAGGCCACACCATCTCTCCATATCACTTAATAAGGACAGATGAAAGTCACTCCTTGAATGTCCTTCCTAGGGATGGGAAAACAGGGAGGAGAGTATTCTTGATAATCATTTGTCAGTGAAACAAAACAAAGAATTCATTTCTATGATGATAATAATAAGTTGGTGTTTTGTTATTGAGAGCTTCCTGTGTGCCTAGTACTATTCTTCTGGTATGGGCACTGACCGAGCCCTCACTTTATGGGGTAGCCACTCTTGTCCCCATTCTACAGATGTGGATATCAAAGTAGACAGGTTATATAAGTTGTCCAAAGCTAGGCAAGGATGGGGCCAGGATTCAGGGACAGGTCTGATTATGTGACCTTCAGCAGGTAACTTCAATTCTACCTACAAAATGGAGATAAGTATCCATGCCTTGCAAAATTATTGTGAGATTGACGTATAAGGGACTGTGTATGAGAATTGCTGAGCCCAGTGTAAATGCCCAATAAATGGTCATAGTTATAGTCATTGTATGTCCATCTCTCCTGCCAGACAGAGCAGGGACAGAGCCCAAGTACTGTGTCCTCAGTACCCAGCCCAAGATCTGGCCCTTGGATGTGAACTTCACAAATGGGCAGAGCCCTGCTGCTTCCTCTGCCTCTTGAGGGGTTGGAAGGACAGCAGGGTTTATGCCAAGAACTCACTGCTGGCGCTCACTGATGCCTGCTGTTGCCTGCCAATTCTTGAACCTCAGCCATGCCATCCCATGTGCTCTGGACATGTGGGGAGCCCAGAGTGGCCCAGAGCATGCGGAGGTGAACTTGCCAAACTTATTAGCCCCACTGGGCCCTATGGCAGTGCCCCCAGCTTCCCTCCTCAAGATATACCCATCAGACGATGAATGATTTATAAACTGCATCCTCAGACTGCAGAGAGAAGTGGGGATGAGAGGGACTCCCACTGGCTTGTGCCTGCCATCCCCCTAAGGTATCAGCTCTGCTCACAAGAGTGTCATCTCCCATGCCAGAGGCAGCCCCTTGACAGGCCATATTAACTTATACCCTGGGCCTTGGTGCTCGGCGGCCCCCTCTGCATCTATAACTACCCGCCTATTGATCTGGGAGAGGGAGACCAGTTGGTCATCTCAGGGGCCCTGGATCCTGCTGGTCAGAGTCAGGGCGGGCGGCGGCCCTGGGCCACGCCTCTGTGCCCCGTGGTGAGCGCCCCGAGGTGCCTGTGTCTTCTCTGGTCCCCTCCTGTCAGCACAGTGACCGGTACCTCAAACTCTGCCCTTCTTCCAGTGGGTGTCACAGCCTGCAGCAGCAAGGACAGCAGGCTTTGGGCTTGTAGCAGTGAAGTTATGCACACAGCAAAGCAACAGCGCTGACTGTTGTAACAGTCTTGAGTGTGTGTGCACTTAAGTGATGTCTTCTCTGTGTCCTGGTGTGTTCACTGTCTTTTGTTTGTCCTATGACAGCTCTGTAAGTTAGGGGACAATTTTTCTTCCCATTTTCAGGATGAGAGACATTGAGGCCAGTACAAGGTCACTGCCTTCCCTAAGTTCCCTGGTGTCAGATATTCTTGCAGCTAGAGTCGTAGTCTTACTGTCTGTCATCTTTCCGCACTTTTGCGTGGGTCTTTTCCACTCTGCCATTACCTGCTGTGGTTTGCCAAAAGTTGCCCTGATTTCGACAGGATGCAGGGAGGTGAGCTGGGGACTCTGGGCTCTGAGCACAGGCTTCCCCCCATCCAAGGCTGAGGCTGGCCCATGAGCCCTGTGCACAGGCTGTGGGGGTCCAGTGGAGAAGCTTCACTCAGAGCCCTCTGCCAACAGTCTGCAGTGAGGACCATCCCAATGGTCAAGACCCAGCCCTGGTCATAGTTATGCACCTTCTGCATGATCTGCTGGGTTAGCCCCCCAAGGCAACCTCCGAGATTTCCAACCCCTCATGTACATGCAGCATTATTTGTGAGAAGTAAGAGACCGGCGCACATGGGTAAACGCCAGCCTGCTCGACCTGCCTGCAGGGATGATTCAACAACTTTGTGCCGTCTCTTCCTTGATTCTTAGATGCCCAGGAGGGAATAAATGGAGTCCCACAGAATCCAGGCCCAGAGAGCTCAGCCCAGCCACATAGTTCGAAGCTCCTTGCTCCCTCATGCCCACTGTGGAGCAAAGCCCAGGACCCCCTCCCCCTTCCCCTGAGACCCCTGTGACACCTCCTTCCCTGCCTGGGGTGCATGGCCAGGGCTGTGGACACTCACCACCATCCTCAGCATGAGGAAAGAGGACAGTGCAGGAGCAGGAGATGGAAGGAGCCCAGATGTAATTAAAAGTATTATTTTGTTTGGATGGTAATAATGTTCTTAATTACGTCAGTTTCCTCGCCAGTTCTCACTGGGAGCCTTTGGGGGCCCATATAATTCTATTGCAATGACTGCAGGACCCTCTGCCGTGCATACGAAGCAGGACTGTGTGTGAAGCCCAGCTTATGTGCGTTAGGGATTCTCTGGCACATGCTGGGTTACCTTTTATTGTGCCCCCCGCCCTTTAAATAAAGAACCTCTAAATGGGAGGGGATGATAGCTGCCTGCTGGAGACGTTCCCGCTGCATTGTTGGGCTGTCGGCCTCGGGCGCCAGAGTCCATCTGGCGTCTTTCATCTCCCTTTCTCCTTGGTGTTCTCCTCTTCCCCCCGGTGGGGCCTGCTGGAGGAAGGGCGCAGAACTCCTGCCTGCACCCCTTTCCCTCTAGGCAGTGGGGCTTCCTTAGACCTTGAGTGGGAGGACAGGTTTAGGAAACAGAAGGTTGAAGAAGGTCCCTTGTGCAGCCAAGGGCAGCCGTGGCTTCACTGTATGATAAGAACCTGAGCCCGATCTGTGACATGGGGTCCCTGGTCCCTACTGCAGCACTGTGAGGGAGCCAGGCACACAGGGGCTCTAACTCCACAGCGGGAGGCTGGCAGCAAGGGGCTTAGCCTCCTGGAGCCTCCATTTCTTCAACTATAAAATAGGGGCACATTGGGGTTGTTGTGAAAGTTCAGTGAGAGCATGTGTATGAAGCAACACCCACGCAGGATAGTTGATCGGCGTTCCTATTGTTCTGAGAAGTTCCCAAGAACTTCAGGAAAGTTGCTTGAAGTCCAAGTTGCAGCTGGACAGGTAGGCTCTGTTGCTGTGGACTGGATGGTTGGTATTGGGGTGTCAGTGGTCAAGAACTCGCAGTCCAGTAGGAGATAGGAAACGTGCGAAGCATGAAGCAAAGACATGACAAGGAAAAAATGGAAACAGAGTCCCCTAGAAATTACTAGTAACAGGCAGAGATAGGCTCCTGGAAACCAGCACCCCGGACAGGCAAGTTGACTTCCTCCCACCACACCTTCTGTAGCGATCAGAAGCCAGAGAGGGTCAAGGATGAGCCCAAGGCCACCTGGTAAACCAGTGGCAAACCACTGAAGACCTCAGGTGACTGGGCAAGATACTCACAGATGCAGTTTCCAGAGCCTGTGATGAGACTGAGGGTGTGCCTGGGTGGGCGGCGCAGCACTGATTTCCCAGGAGGCTGTCCAGAGCTGGGCTAGCGGCACAAGGGGTGGTGCCTCCTGGTCTCCCACAGACTCCCCCATACCCCAGGGGCAGTGGCCTCAGGCTGCCTTCTCGATGCAAAGCCCTCATGAGGGTGTGGACCTGACACCAACTTGTGCTTCTGCCTTGCCTCTTCTCAGGGGCTCTGGGATTCTGTCTCAGCCCCTCTACTTCCCCTAACAAGTTTGAATATTGCCAGAATGGCTTGGCAACGGGCCTGTCAACCCCCCCATAATAATATTGAGCCCCAACTCAATAACCTTGTTTTGATGCGTTCACAGGCGGCTTGGCCCACCTTGTTTTCTACCAGAAAATGAGAGAAAGAGGAGAGGTCTCAGGTGATGAAACTATTATAATTTCTGTGATTCCTTAGCATCCTTTCGTTACTCTGCAACTTTGTGGTGCTGGCTGGAAGCTGGGAGGGGCTGAATTCACCCTCTTTATAATAACCTTAAGTGGAAGCCTCCTGTCCGTCTGTTAAAAAGCCAGCTCTTCTCTCCAGATGCGATGATGCGGCTGGACGATTTCACCTGGGCGTGATCACTAGGTTCCGTGCAGTCGTTCCCCGTTCACCGTCTCCGCCATCCATCGGCCAGCTCCATGGCATGGGGCGTTGCCAGCTGCAAAGAGCTGAATGCTTGGTCACGTCCTTTTCCAGGAGGGTCCCACTCCTGGTCCCCTTTCCTAGCCCTGCCCCCGAGAGAGGAAAAAGGCTTGGAAGCCTCTCCCTCCAACCCCTCCCCTGTTGGTATCTTCCAGTGTGAGCTCAGCTGTGCCTCCACCATTCCCAGCACAAACCCTGCATTGTAGAAATCCATCCCGTTTGCATGAGGCTTTGGTCTCCCAGCTTTCCCGTCCTTTCTGTCTCGGAGCCTCCCCGCAGTCTGTTCACTTTGCTGCCGCCCTACCTGTGTTCATGTCATGCCCTCCCCTGAGCTGCTCTCACCCAAACCCCTTGCGCCATCTTCCTCCCTATCATTTAGCCAAGCCCTACTCTTCCTTATGGCAGAAAGTGAAGAGGAACTAAAAAGCCTCTTGATGAAAGTGAAAGAAGAGAGTGAAAAAGTTGGCTAAAAGCTCAACATTCAGAAAACAAAGCTCATGGCATCTGGTCCCATCGCTTCATGGGAAATAGATGGGGAAACAGTGTCAGACTTTATTTTGGGGGGCTCCAAAATCACTGCAGATGGTGATTGCAGCTATGAAATTAAAAGACGTTTACTCCTTGGAAGAAAAGTTATGACCAACCTAGATAGCATATTCAAAAGCAGAGACATTACTTTGCCAACAAAGGTCCATCTAGTCAAGGCTATGGTTTTTCTTAGTGGTCATGTATGGATGTGAGAGTTGGACTGTAAAGAAAGCTGAGTGCCAAAGAATTGATGCTTTTGAACTGTGGTCTTGGAGAAGACTCTTGAGAGTCCTGTGGACTGCAAGGAGATCCAACCAGCCCATTCTGAAGATCAGCCCTGGGATTTCTTTGGAAGGAATGATGCTAAAGCTGAAACTCCAGTACTTTGGCCACCTCATGCAAAGAGTTGACTCATTGGAAAAGACTCTGAGGCTGGAGGGGATTGGGGGCAGGAGGAAGAAGGGATGACAGAGGATGAGATGGCTGGATAGCATCACCGACTCGATGGACATGAGTCTGAGTGAACTCCGGGAGTTGGTGATGGACAGGGAGGCCTGGCGTGCTGCGATTCGTGGGGTAGCAAAGAGTCGGACACGACTGAGCGACTGAACTGAACTACACTTCCTTTCTCGGAACAGAGTGGGGAGGGCAGGGGAGGTCTTCTGTGTCCATATTTACAGATAACCAAGTCAAGTATTAGAGGAGTTGGAAGACTTGGCCAGGTTATTGCCTTTGAAAGTGACCCACTGGGATCAGACCCAGGCTCTTCACTTGGTCTTCTCCACTGGACTTGAAGGCATAGGCCTCTCTTAGTCCCTGCCCTTCGAGTTGCTCCTACACCTATTCCATTGATCCTGGCTTCTAAACCTCCTCCTTGGTGAACCCTCTATGTCCTTAGCTTGGCCTGGCCTTTCCTTCTTGGGATGGCAGCAGGCCTCCCCTGAGGTAAGAGAGGTCAACCAGTCCCAGGTCTGGGTACTGAGCCTTCCTCAGGCTGGCTCAGCCAGTGAACAGCCCCTCCAGCTTCTCACCTGTCCATACAGCTTAGCAAGTTCAGGTAGGATGAGCTCTATCCCAGAGAGGTCAGGGGCCCCACCACCTGTGGCTGGGTGAGTCTCATCCCCCCTTCCCGGGCTCAGTTTGCCCCTCTGTCAGATAGGACTATTAGTCTTGTCCACTCCACAGTGTGGGTAAAACTACAGGGCAGATAAGAAGACCCTGAACTTAAAGCCTCGTTCAAGTTTGATGGATTAACCCCTGTGTTTTCTCCAATGGCCCTGCAGGCTTCATGAGTTTTCTCTTCCTTCCTTCCCCCACTCCCTCCCTGCTCCCCCTTCCTTCCATTTTTTGAGTCTGTGTATTACCTAAGTGTATATATAGAGAAGTGAGCCACCATAACTGTTCATAAGTTTATGAATTAGTTGCAAAGTGAATACATTTGTGTTACATCTGGATCAAGAAACAGAACCTCTCCAGTGTCTAGAAGCCTCTTTGTGACCTTCCTAGTCCTTCCTCCGCCCTTCAGAAAGTAAACACTATTCTGGCTTCTAACCTCATGGGTTACTTCTGCCCATTTTCATTTTGTTATGTACATTCTATTGCCTGTGTGCATAATCAGTCACTTCAGTCTTGTCTGACTCTTTGAGACCCCATGAACTGTAGCCCACCAGGCTCCACTGTCCATGGGATTCTCCAGCCAGGAATCTTGGAGTGGGTTGCCATGCCCTCCTCCAGGGGATCTTCCTGACCCAGGGATCCAACCTCCATCTCCCTGAATCCCCTGCATTGCAGGTGGATTCTTTACCACTGAGCCACCAGGGAAGGTTTTTTTAATCACCTAAGATTCAGGGTACAGGCAACCAGCTTCTTCTCGGAGGTCACTTCCCACAATGAATAGAACCACAGTGGTTAGGTTAGTGGTTTGAATATTGGTCTCCCAGCTTACACCTGTGAGTCTCTAGGAAGCTTCCTGTCTCTGGTTAAATGAGTGTGATGCTGATACAGGGTCACCCCCATGCAGGTTACATGAGATGATGGATGTGCAGGGCTCAGCCTTCAGCCCACACACAGCAAGGCCGGACGGACTATCCTCTGTGGGCATCCCCTCTAGGCAGCCCCTCCCTGGTCGTGGGTCATCCCTGCGGGTGGATATGGGACTGCCTGGGAGCTGAGACAGGAGGCTGCATGGGGAACTAAATGGAATGGCTGAAACTTGGGTTGAGAGGAAGGGGAAGGGAAAAAAGAAGCTGGGCCCCTTCCTTCTTGCACTCTTCTTCAGTCCTCATAGAAGTCATCCCCTTGGTAAGAAAGATGTGATTTTCCTCATATTATAGCTGGAGAAATGGGCCCAGAGAGGTGAAGTAACTTGCCCAGGGCTACACAGCTTGTCCTAGATGGCCCCCTCTGTACTGCCCCCGCAGAGTGAGTCCAAATGCATTTTACCCTCAGTGTATCTGCTTGGGATTTGGGGTTTACTAAAAGTCTGTCTGCTTCTGAGAGGGGGGAGGTGTTTGCTTAGGAGAGGGCTTCTTGAAGTGACCTTTATTGCATCTCGGCTCCTTCAGTCTTCTACAAAGCTGCAGCTCCTATCAGCAAACCAATCTCAGGCCTGCATGAGAAAACACAAAAATCTTTAAAGGCTTCTTAGCAGCTTGAAGTGATTGTTGTTGTTTTTTTTCCCCTTCTCTATTCAGGGCTGGGGCAGGGCCAGGACCGTGGGAGAAGAATAATAAATCCTTCCAAAGCATTGTCTTTCTCCTCACCTCTCCACATTATCAGGTTCCCCAAACTCAGGGGCCACCAGACCTTTAAAAAAAACAACAAAAAATCCACCCAATCCAGCCCAAACAATAGAGACAGAGGGACATGCAGCAGCAGCTATTGGGGCGGAAAGCCCTAAATGGTGTGGAAGTAATACCTAAAGTGTGCTGGCGATTACAGACATTTCCACAGAGCCACGCTCGGGCTGCATGGGTCGGTAGCGGCAGCCATGGGGAAATAAATACGTGAGCAAGCCCGGGAGACCCCGTTAACTGTTGCTGTGCAGAAGGGAGGTTTGGGGCAGGTCACTGATGAGGGGCAGAAGGGAGGTAGACGGGCTCATTCATTCATTCTTCCATCCATCCGTTCATTCGGTTGTACCAAGCTCCTCTGATGTGTAAGGGATGTCGCTAAAACCTTTCCGTGGTGTTCTGAGGGCAGTGACCAGAATCCTGCCGGGCTGGCAAGACCTGGCCCCAGTCCCTTCTTCACCTCCCCTTGACCTGTGCTTTCTTATGCCTCTACCTTCTTTCTGGTGCCTGGGGGCTTGTGCCACAGGATCTTTGCACGGCTGCTCCCTCCCGCTCTTTCCATGAACCATAGCTGGTGTGCCCTGTTCCCAAAGCTAGATGCTGAAGGCAGCTCAGTTCTTGTGAAACCCCCTCCAAGGCCTTTGCAGAAGGGTTGAACCTGGCCTCGCCAGAGTTTGTAGACAGCACTGGGAAATGAGGATGCCTTACTCAGGAATGCTGGAGGAAAGGATGTCATCTAGTGGGGGTGGGGTATGGTAGACAGACAATAACCCCAAAAGTGTCCATGTCCTAATCATAGGAAACTGGGATTGGGCTACCTTATGTGCAAAAGGGGCTTTGCAGGTATGATTACGTTATGGGCCTTCCTGGGGAGATCACTGGCTGATCTGTGTGGCCCCATCGTAATCACAAGGGTCCTTTTAAGAGGGAGGTAGGAGAATCAGAGAGGGTATGAATGGAAGCAGCGGTCAGAGAGAGAGAGATTTGAAGGTGCTATACTTATGGTCTGAGCACGGAAAAAGAGGCTACCAACCAAGGAATGAGCATGGCTTCTAGAAGCTGGAAAAAGCAGGGACACAGATTCTCCTCTGGAGCCCCTAGAAGGAATGCAAGCCTCGTAACTGCTTGCTTTTAGTCCAGTGAGACCCATGTTGGACTTCTAGCCACACACAAACAGGCTCAGAGACAGAGAGGGGTCTCTGCTTGACTACTGCCAGAGTACTGATGGGATGCAGAAATGTTATTAGTCCCATGCACTTGACCCCACCCTCTTTCATTTGATCACTCATTCATCAAGTATCTCCTGGATTCCTCCTGGATGCCAAGTCCATCCTGGGTTCTGCGGACAGAAGGGGAGTGAGATATGGTCCCTGGCCTCTGGAGGTCCCAGCTGGGCCCTGCTCACCCACGGTGGCACCTTTAAAGCAGGCAGGGAGGCCAGTGCTTGCGGACTTGGGCAGCTACCACCCAAAGCTTGGCCCCTTCTGGATTGCTGATGGGTGAAATAGGACAGTTCACCCATCCCAGCTTTAGTGCTACGGGAATCCCTGGCCTTGCCACCCACCCTCCCGCCCCATCCTAACTCCCAAGTCCCCTGTGACATGTGACATGAGTGGAAATCGAGCACCACTCCCTCCCTCCAGGCAGCAGAATTGGACACGGAAGCTCTAAATGAGCTTGGCAGATTTGTTCTCTCTGCTCTGTCCTGTCCCTTTGCCACCCTACCCTTCAGCAGCCTGGGCCACTTGCAGGGTGTTCTCAGTCTGGTCTAGGAGGGAGGAGCAGGAACCAGCTTGGGTCTGAGACCAGGAGAGGCCTCCTCTGTGTTTAGACTCCCCATCTGCTTCTTATGTCTGAGATGGGTGCAGACCCCACAGGAACAGAAAAGGCCCCTGGATTCAGGGGCATTGCTGAGGAAGGGACATGGTGCCAGACACTTAGGGGATTTGGTGTGGGCTTGGTGGCCATGCCCTCCTCCCACCTCCTGTTCCAGCTTCTGACAATACCGCTTGTCTGAAGCATGGGTCCTCCTGGTCCCAAGTTCCAAGGTGTGTGAGCTGATTAAAGATGGAATCTGCGTCTTATAATTCCTTGACCCGTAAGGGCCATGGGTACCGGCGTGAGGAACACACTGAATAACCACATTCATAACAATAATGGAGACTGTACATGCGTCCACCTGGTACTTTTCATTGCCCATCTCTGGTGTAGGTGTTGGGATTATCCCCATTATTTAAGACTCAGAAGGTTGTCAGTTGCTGAGCTGGGATGTGAGCCCAGCAGGTGCACCTCCAGGGCCCCACCACGCTTGTGCTGCCTCTGTTGACAGTGGGTCAGGGACAGGGCCATGGGGGTGTTCATGGCTGGGCTGTGTGTCCCATGCACATGCCTGGATTCGCAGAGGACCCAGCGGGCTGCAGTCCACTGTGAGAGGGCTGCTCCTGGGCCTGACTTCCAGCCTGTGGCTCCTGCAGCCCCCAAGGTCCCCCTTTGCCTTCCTCTCTCTAGCACAGCGCCTAGTGCCATAATCAGCGTGGGATAGCAAAAGGGTGGGGCTGCCAGACCCTGCTCCCAGTCCTAGAGAGCCTGGCTGGGTAGCGCGTTCCTGGAGAGACGCCTCCCTACCCTTGTGCCTGGACACGCACGCGTGCACACCCATCAAGCATGACGTCCGCTCTGCCTCCTTCTGTCCCGTGTGTCTCCCTCACGGGTCAGCGCCCCAGAGTGGTAAATCATGAGCAAATTGGCCACAGCCAGCAGGAGGCCAGGAGGACATAGGGAGGGACACGGCCATCAAGGCCGTTAGCACTGAGCTGGCCGGGCAGACGAAAGCACAGCGGATCAGGACAGGGGGCCAGCCTTCTTCTCTGGAGCCTCCAAGGTGTGGAACATGTGTGCTCACCAGGAATTCACTGAGCGTGCAGGACTCGTGGTATAGAGCCTGGGTTATACCTCCCCCTTGAGAACAGTATCAGATGGGGACACTCACTGCGTACGCAGGGGAGCAGAGATAAGCTCATTCCTGCCTAGATTCTTTGGACTGGAGGAGACTTCACCCCTGTGCCCCACCTCCACCGCCCACCCCCCACATCCACCCCCTACCCCTCACCCCTCACCTCCCGTGGCAGCAGTGTATCTTAAAGAAACACCAGACTGAGATTCTTCTTCATGCCTTTGGACCTCTTTCATCTCCTCGGGCCTCAGTTTACACACCTATGCAGTGGCCTTAATATTTAACCTTAGCTCTAGCTAGCTCCCTAACTGGTCACCATTGTTGTAAAGGCACATGAGCCAATGGGTATGACATGACATGAAGGCTAGACCCCAGGTCCCCAGGTTGTGGCCCAGCTGAATTAGGCCATCATGTCATGGCACTCAGAGGGGTCTGGGCAGCATCCCTGCCTCAAAAGGAGAAGTTAGGACGAGTGGTGTGGCAGTGCAGACCACGCTGGGGCGTGTCACTCCCTGCTGCCCCTCTGGACGGGGGCCTCAGTGTTCTGCCCCAGGCCTCGTTGTTGTTTAGGCCCAGTGGTTGACGAGCAGAAGCAGGGCATATGTTGTCAGTAAACTGGGGCCCTGGACCTCAGGGTCCTCTCTGGGTAGCTGGTGCCTTGGGACCAGTCCCTTCCCATAGTCTCACCTGGGGGGCCATTAGGCAGGCAGGGCCGTCCCTTCTGCACGGCTGGCCTTGCAGCCGGCCTGTGGCAGACACGGCTTTTTTGTTTTTGGTTAAAAAGCCTCATCGGAGCGTTATGATATTGGAATGTGAAGGGTAATTGAGCTGAAAGCTATTCTCTTCCGGCGAACAGTGCGAAGGGAGTGATTGAGGCTTGCAGGCCTGCGTACCAGCCTGGGAACCCTGATGAAATCAGGCCTGTGCAGAGATGGGGGGTGATAGATGAAGAGGATCCAGGCCCCCCCAACCTTTGTTCCCCACCCAAGGGGCGCAGGCCTCCTGCCCTGAAATGTGCTCCCCTGGGACTCTGAGCTGCCAGGCCGGGCCTCCACCCACCTGGAGCAGATAGCTGGGTCCCCTATGTTGGGGCTAGGAGGAGGGGCCCCATGGCAGTCTTGAGGAGGGGCCTGGACACTGGACTGAAACAAGCAGAACAGGCTGGTACTGCGTCCTCTGCGCCTTCTCCCTGCTTTGTCTTCTCCCGCCCCTACTCTGTAGAGGGTCTCTTTCTCTGCCCTCTGCGTCTCTCCTCACCCAGCTCTCCTTTCTCTCTCTCTGCCCGCTCCTCTCTCTCTGCGCCTCCCTCTATATTCTACCCTATCTCTGCCAGTGTTTGGACAGCCCCAGTGTTTTCTAAGCCATTTTATTGCACAGCTGAATCACCTAAGGATCTTGTTAAAATGCAGATTCTGATTCAGTAGGTCTGGGATGGGGCCTGAGACCCTGTTTTTACCAAGCTCCCATGGGATACCTATGCCACTGGTCCACAACCTCACTTTGAGGAGGAAAGTTACAGGAAGCAGCCAGGGCCAAGCAGGAGTGACCCAGATTCTCAGTGTAGGGCTCAGATGTAAGGAGACACCCAGAGGGACCATAGGCTGTTCCCGAGCTAGGCTGCCCCCTGTGGTTGTGCAGGTGGCGCACCGAGCAAGCAGGAGCGCACTGATAAAGTCCAGCCCAGTGGTGCTCATGAAGCCGCGTACTTCAGAGCTGGTGGCATTGCCTGGAAAAAGGAGCACATTTTTCTCGGCTCCATAGGTCAGTTTGCTCACCAAGCTATGTACTTGCAGGGAAGGGTCCACTCTGAAGGGCCATCTTTTCCTGATTTTGCACACAGGCACCGTAGTGGCTTGCCCCCAAACTCCAGGTGGTCACTCTGTGCCAACTTCTGCATCCCCGTGTTCCTCCTCCCTCAGCCCAGTCTCACAGTTTCTCCTGCAGAGTATGGAAGTCCAGGGAGAAGAGAACTCGAGTGTGTCACACCTGTACCTTCAGACCCAGAGTCTCTCTGCAGTCACTACAGCCCCACCTGGGTGTGAAGAGTGGGCATGGGGCTTCCTGAGCCCCAGAAGCCTCTCCTGCCTCCTCCCTGCCCAGAGAGTTCAGCTGGAGGGGTTAGGCTGAGCCAGCCCCTCTCTCCTAGCTGGGGACGGGGACAGAGTCTGCTGCAGGGAGGGGTTATCCTGAGGAAAGAAACTGAGCAACCCCAGCAAACCAAGCCTATAGTCCCCACCGCAGCATGTGTACACACACACAGCCCACACTCCCCACCCCAGCATGTACACACACACACACACACACACCAAACTCAGTCTTTCTGCCTGGCCCGTTATTAATTGCCACGAAGGCTGAGCTGAATGGGTCCCATTAATATGTGCTCTGGCAGCTCCAAGGAGCCGGGGCTTGTGCTGGCACACTGCAGCTTATCTCTCTCAGCCAGGCTTTCCCTGCACAGGACTCCACTGGTGTTTAACGAGCCCTCCTCGGGGACTTCTGGGCCCGTGTGCCAAGCCCAGCAAGGGCAGAGTGGCCCAGCCCTCCTTGGCTCTACCCTGCTAGGTCCCAACCGAGTACAGCCCTTCCTCTTACCCTGCTGATGCCTGCAGCCTAGTTGGAGACGAGGACAGTCTCCACAGACTGTCATGCCCACTTCCCACCCCACACTGGGCCTGAAGGCTCCCCACCCGCCCGCCCACCCATCCACCCTGGCGCCCCTTTCTGCTTCAGACCTGACTTCCCTCGTCCTTCAATGCTGCTATGCCAAGGACTGTGATGGATCGCCTTGGCATTCTTCTTGCCTGGTTGGTGTGCTAGGTGGGCAGGTGTGCAAGGCAGGGTCTTTCTTGCAGGTGGGTCACCTCCTCTCTCCTTCTTTCCTTAGCACCTACCTTTCTGACAGCCTCTCATCTAACAACCCTCCTGACTTTGCATTCACGGCCCCTGTGACCATCACAAGAGGGAGGAGTCTGGATGCTTATTTTTTCCACCTCTGTGTCCCCCCAGTGAATAGAGTAATACACAGGGTTAATACTTACTGGACAGCTAGTGCTTATCAAGCACGTCCTGTGTGCCAGAAACTGTGCTCAGCATTTTCTCGGCATTATTTCCTTCTTAGACCACCTTGGAGAAAGGTGTGTTCACTCTTTCCATTATGCAGATGAAGAAGCAGAGGCCCAGAGGTGTTAAGTGACTGTTCAGAGTCACACAGCTTGCAGACAGTCTTCCAGTAAGCAGGCACCACAATATGCATGGCAAAGAAATGCCTCTATTTGGACATTTTCCTGACGTGGAGCTCCCAGCTCCCCCGGGACCATCCAGGACAAGTTCAGGCGTCTCTAAATTGTAAGAAAATGCTTCGTATATTGAGCCGGAATATGCTGGCATGCCACTTGTGCTGCGTCGATCCAGGTTTGCTGGCCGTTATTAGGGTCAGTGTGTGATAGTGTAGCCACGGGAGGCTGCCATGCAGTTGAACCCCCCACCTTGACCCCATGAGCACCAGCATGTAAGGACTTGTAAGGACCAAAGGGGACCTCAGAGTCGTCCCGTCTTCCCAGGATTTCCTCCAGCTGTGGACCTCCTCTAGCTTTTGGCCAAGGCAAATAATTAGTACTCCCAAGCCCTGGAGGTAATAAGCCCAGTGTCTGCATTCAGGATTCTGAACCCTCTTAGTTGGGGGTTCTCACTCCACTGGCACTAACATACCTCCTGAAATACTCTGTTTCTTCCATTCTAAGATGCCCATTTGCCCCTCATTTTAAAATACATAAAACTGAGATTCATCTCCAGTCTTCACCTGCACATGGTGACCACATTCACCTCACCAGTGTGTGACTGCTCTCTGCTCCCTGCCTCCTAGGAAATAGCTCAGGGCCCCATCCTTAGAAATGTGGGTGTGGCTCACCCTTCCCAGCCCTAGGGGCAAAGCCAGGTTGAGTTGGGTTGGAGTCCTGAGGAATAGGGAGCCTCCAAAGGCCATCACTGCCCGATCCTTCCAGCTATAGCCAACACCCACATTTGGCACTTACTGTGCAGACAGGAAGTGCTGACATTTTTAAGATCCCATGGTCCACTTCGTGATCCCATGGTCACGTGGTCCACTTCAACATTAGTGTGGTACCTCAGCCCTGGCCCCTTTGGACCAAGATATTCCTCATCTCTTGGCCTCTGAGTGTGCAGGTCAGAAGCAAAGAGGGAAATAGCAGTGTTCATTTTTACACCGAGCTCCCGAGTTCAGTTTTTCTAAGAAGCTGAAGAATTTGGGACTGGAATGAAGATTTTGCTCTCGTGTTCAGAAAACAGTTAGTACCCCCTCAGGGAGCTGATAGCCAGCCTCTCCCGGAACGAAGGAGTCCCTCCGAGTCCTCTGATATCCACAGCAAAAGGCAGAAGCAGCTGCTTGGGAGCTGGGTTTGAGACCCCTTCAGGGGCTTGGGTGGCTTGAGGCATCAGGACCTTCTGCAGGGAAACCAGTGGGCCCCCTCCCTCCCCCACTGCAGCTCTTCCCAGGAGTCCTCAGGCAGGAAGGCTCTAATTGATGAACCTGTTCCCCGTAGCTGTCACATGTCTTCAGTTCATTACAGCCCCATCTGCCTCTCACTGAGGCTGCTCTGCCCGCCTCCTGGCTGTGGCTGGGGAAGAGAGTGCTCACACGAGCAGCTGGGCTCAGAGGCCCCGCGATTATCTTGGAGCGTCCAATCAGGGTAATGGCAGGTCCTTCTTCGGGGGAACTGAGTGTCTGGACAGGGTGGTAGAGGGGGTGGAACCCAAGGAGGCGGGTTAACCCTTAGCTTTCTGGATCTGGAGGCTGGGGCCGCTGCCAGCACCTTCTTCCGCTCTCCATGGCACCCTCCCTGAAGTCCACCTGGACCACTTTGGACTAGACTGAGACTCAGCTGGGTCTTTTGAATCCCTGCCCTTGAGTTTTCCTGATGCTAAGCTCTGGAGGTCTCAGGTTAACAGCGTTAAGTTTGGCCACTGGCAAGTGCTTTTAACTGTCGGTATGTGCGGGCACTAGAGTTGGCCCTGCCGGGCATGACAGTGCCCTGTGGTTCCGGCGTCGCCTGGCTGGGCTCCACCTCCTTGTGCAGCACGGCTCTCTGGTACTGCCTGGCTTAGCCGGCACTTGAGGAGAGACCCAGCGTGACGGGCTTCAGAACCGCAAGCCCCCCTCATTCTAGTCCTGTTTCTGCCACTGGCAGGGGACTTGGGGTGTCATTTCCTGCTGGACTTTGGCTTCCTCACTGACACAGTTAGGATGTGCCGACCACCCTGCCCACCTCACAGAGTTAGCCCTGCCAGGCTGTATTTAGCCTTCCATTTTATGGGTAATAAATTCCACAAATACTTACTGGCTCCGGGGAGATGAGAAACCACATGTGCCCCTCAGCACTGGCCTCTGGGAACTTCTAGTCTAATGAGAGAGGTGCACATAATTGTGAGCCAAGGTTGGCTAAACAGGACACCTGCAAACACGTGCTGGAGGTGGAGGCTGGAAGGCACTTCATGGGGGAGGCAGCCTTGCTCCCTGCTGAATGGGCTGAGATGGCGGGCAGGGCAGCCTGGGGGTGTGGGGCTGTGTGGGCGAGGGTCAGCGTGAAGAAAGGTGTGGAGTCAGAAAAAGGCCAGGGTTGTTTGGGGAGCTGTGAGAAGAAATGCTGGAATAGGCCCCATGGACATAAGATAAAAACGCATGTTGATCACAGCCTCAATATAAAGGACCCCAGGTATCCCAGTAAGTAGTCTGGATTTTCTTCTCTTAGACAGTGAAGAGGGCTGGAGGCCAGGGAAGGATGCAGTCATAGCTGAGCTTTCGGGAAGGGTCTCTCATGGCTGCAGAAAGAATGGATGGGTGAGGCAGAGCGAACTGTGCAGGTATTCTTTCTCTGACACCCCCCCCATTACCACCACAGACTGTCTAAATCTATAACTCCCTGTTATAGAAAAGGCCTCTTGTCCCACTTCTCGTTTCCCTGCATTATTTTCTCCTGAGGTTTCAGAAAGCGTCTCCTTTGAGGCTCCCACCGGCCCCCACCCCCCATGCCCAGCCAGGCTCTGAATTTTAACCATTCTATTTTCTCTACCGATTTTATGATAAACAGCCCATGTTTTCTGATGCCTTTCCTAAGTGTGTCAGGCTGTCCCTCGAGGCGCTGCTGCGTCCCTTCACTCTGAGATGCCCAATCTCATCCCCACCCGGATGTGTGATTGTCCCCACTTCCCACTGGTTCCTTCTAAGTGGCCAGCACATCTCCGGACCACCCCAGATCCATAAAATTTGGGGGTGAGTGTCCATCATCTCAGGCTGAATCTGGGTCACGCTGGCTAATAAACTAGCCTGTGGAACGGCCCCCCTCAACTCAACCAAGGGACATCTGTCCTGATTTTTCACACCTTTCCTGCCACTCCCACATTGGGAAGAACTGGCTGCTGCAACCAATCACTGTAGTACCATCAGTCTGCCCAGCACAACTCCGCATCGTTCTGGGGTCTCCCAGTCCCACTTGCCAGCAGCTCCACCCGCTTTCACTCTTTGGTTGCTGATATAGAAGTAAGTTTATTTAAACCTCTTTGAGCTTGATACTTTCTTGAATTGTCTCCTATTCCTGGTGTTCAGAAGTCTTGCCAACCTGACAAGCATGCCCATCTCCATTTCTCCCAAAGTGTTGCCACCACCACCATCCACATCAAAGCCAACAATTAAACTCATAGGATGGTCAGACCAGGTTACCTGGAACGGTAGACTCCAGTGGTCTTTTAAGGGGTCATTCCTCTGCCCTGACTTCCAGGTCCATTGGCTCTGTTCTAAGGGTAAAGACTGCCACCCACGCTGGACACCAAGAGTAAGACAGGTATAGATGCTGGCACAGACGACTTTGCTTAGAACCAAAGACTGAGGCTTGGAGATCTATAGGATTCACTTTTACTTTAAGCTCCAGGAGCCTGGAGGCTGCCCACCAGCTTGGACAGGCAGAGGGAAGAGGTCCTTTTAGCTGAGAAAACCAATAGTTCCTAGCCTGATGCCTGAAGAGCCCCCATCATCCCCTCCCTGCACAGGTGACCAGAACAGGGTCCCTGGGGGCCAGGCTCACTCTGCTGCCAGCTTGCATCCTCTGAGGCTCTTCAGGGAAGCATGGCTGACTGCCCTCTCCATGCCTAATCTCTTCCATCCAGACTGCTCATTGCACTTTTTATGGCTTGGAGATGGTGGTTTATGGAGCAGGAGAAAGACAGCAGTAGAACTGAAGGAAGGGCAGACTGGCTGGGGGCGGGGTGGATGGTACTTATAACCTCTGGTTAAGCCCAAAGACATTGTGTAAATTATGGCCCGTGTCTTCCTTCGTCCACACTTTGCATTCCTGATCAGATCGTCACTTTCTACTGGGAGAGGGGTGAGTGCTGATCCTCCGCATACAGGGCCCAGGCCTTTCCTGATTCCTGGACAAGGAGTCTTCACAGCCACAGACACCAAGCGTCTGCTCATTTTTCAAGTTGATCCTGACTCTCAAACGTCTTGGAGTTCGGGGCATCATAGAAGGCTTTGTGCCACATCCTGGTGTTGCTCCACATCCTGGTAGCCCTGGAAAACTGCCATGTGTTGAGACCATTCAGTGGGTTTTAAGAACAGGAAGAAAGCTTCATTGTTGGGAAGACATCTATCATAATGGACTGTGACTGTGTGGACCTGTGCAGGGTATTTGACCTGTGTCTGCCCAGTAGCAGGGTTTTGTGTGTTGCTCACGCCCAGTGGCATTTGCCCTGAGGCCGGCAAGCTGGAGGGGATGGACCCCTGATGTGGCCCTCCCCCATCCCCACCCAGGGCAGGGACTTGGTTAGTCAGACCAGGGCATGGCTGGGGCCCACCTTCGCCCTTGTGCACTGGAAACATGAAGATTTATGCCAGTCAACTGGCAGCACATCTCCATTCTGTTGTCATCCAGAAGTGCTGAGCAGGCAGCTCTCTGCTTGTGGCATGAGTTTTGACACCGAGGAAAGTGCCAGTAACTGGCACAGACATCGCCAGCCCAGGACAGGGAAATTGCCAAGGAAAGGCCGCATCCTCTCAGCCAAAGCGAGGTCTGCATGTCGAGGGATTAGCTGCCCTGAGCCCCACCCTGGCTGGGTGTCAGAGGGTAAGCTGGAGGGGCAGGTTCCTTCAGCCTTGGTGTGTTCCCTGCCCTCAGACAGCCCACATTCTCATCAAAGGACGGAGAACCTAAAGCAAAAGGAATTCATGGGGACAGGGAGACTGCGGGGAAGTATCACTCTGTGGGGTACAAGCTGGGGGGGTGCTGATGGAGAGACAGTGGAGAGACCTTTGAGGGCCTGTGGGGACAGAAGGGCCTCTGTGGAAGGAGGACTTGAGGCCCCTGGATGCAGGGTGGCGAAGGGGGCACATTATAGAAAGAGGAGAGGGGAGCAGAGGCAGGGAGAGTGTGGTGTGATTGGGGCTAGTGAGGAAGGGGCTGGCCTGCCTGAATCACACAAGTCATTCAGGGAAGAGGAAGGCGTGGGCTGGAGCCAGTGGGAAGGAAGAGACTCCCAGGGCTCTGAAAGGTGTGGGGAGCATTTGCTTTCCATACAGTGGAAATAGTCTCTAAAGATTTTGGAGTGGTGGCATGACTGGATGAGAGTGGGAGGCAGACTGTCCTGAAACAGGAAATGAGTGGTTGCCGTGGGTTTAGAAACTCACCCTGTGGGCAGGTAGAGCTGCAGACAGTGGGGGATGGGAATCTACCACCCATGGTCAATCTAGACCCCTCCTGTTCCATCCAGACCCAGAAGAGGCCAGTGGGGTCAGCTGGGGCGTGAAGTGTGACAGGAGATAAGGGAAGAAGGTCCCCACAAGGCAAAGAGGCTGGGGCGATGCAAAGGTCCTGTCACAGCAGCGCTCAGTGGTGTGACTGGAGGGTGGGGAGACCGTCACACTTAAAGGGTGAGCATCTCAGCCGCGCCCCTCATCGCACAGGAGGCCCCTGGTGTCCTGGAAGGAGGACAGCCTGGCCTATAATTAGGACGAGTGTCGGGACAATTTGGATGTTTATTTGCAAGGCTGCTCTTGAAGGTTCCATGTTCCTCTGACACCTGCAGTGTGACAGAACCATCACAGGAGAGCGTGGGCCACACAACAGTGCCTGCCCTCCAGCCCCATCATCCCAGCTTCCACGGGTCCACAGCTGAGGGCCTGGGTGCGGAAGCAAGAGGCATGTGGCCACCCTTTGTGGCTGGCAACACTGACTTCCCAGGCAGAAGAGTGGCTCAGATCTCTAATTGAAAAATGTGGGGAAATAATAGGGTTTCTCCAGAATCATCAGTTATGTTTCAGAGCCAAATCATACCGAGAAAGTCATTAGTAGTAATAAACACAGCCGAAAGGATCTGTCAGGGACCTGACAGAGGGGGGACACAGGGGAGCAGGGTGGGGGGGAAGTCATCCCATTTGCATTTTCGTTGGCTAACAGAATGTCACCAATATCCCCCTCTCCTCCCCCCAAAAGAAGACAAGATTCACAAAAGTACATTAATCTGAAGGATTTTTCTCTGGTGTTGTGATGCCAAGGACAATGCAGCCAGTAATAGCTTTGTCTCTTTCAAGTGGCTCTTTATGTTTCCTTAAAAACTGAGTGTTATCAAGGTAATTTCCACATCTCATCCCTTCTTCCTTTGCATGCCCCAGGGAAATGATAATGAACGAACTCAGTGGGTGCGCACCTGCTGCTTGTCTCTGCTTCCTGCCCACCCTCTCAGTCTGGCTTTCAGTCCTCCGCCAGCCCACCTGCCAGAAGGTCCAGGGTCTCAGCCACTGATCCAGTTTCATCCCAGAGCTCACAGCGACGGTGACAGCCACCTTGTCCTTATTGTGGGCCAGCACTGTGTCAATTGATTTCAAACCTCACTTCATTTCCTCCTCCTGACCCTTTTGCGATCACAGTGTTATTATCTTATTTCACAAATGAAGAGACCAAGATCGCGGAGAACAAATCAGCTACTCCAGTTCACTCGGTTGGTGGAGAGCAGAGCTGAAATTCAAACGTGGTTTCCCCTCCTCCCCTTTTGGAAAAGTACAGTTGACCCTAGAACAGTGTGGGGATTAGGAATGCCAGCCCGCTCTGCAGTCAGCAATCTGAGTATAACTTTGAGTCGGTCTTCCATATCCACGCATGCTCATGGATTCATCCAATCTCAAACCATGTAGTTTTGTAGTATTTACTGTTGGAAAATGGAGACGGAAATGGCAACCCACTCCAGTATTCTTGCCTGGAGAATTCCATGGACAGAGGAACCTGGGGGGCTACATGTCCATGGGGTCGCAGAGTCAGACACAACTGAGCACTGTCTGTTGAAAAAAATCCTCATGTAAGTGGACCCAAGCAGGTCAACCTTGTGTTGTTCAAGGGTCAACTGTAGGTGCCCAACAAGCGGGTTTGTTCATTTCCCCCACAGCTCTCTGGGGTGTGATCAGGCAGGCAGCGTTTTCCATATCGCTGCATCCTCCTTACAGATAGGAGTAACTGAGGCTGGCAGGCAGGAGAAGAGAGAAGCAAGCCTGTCTTCCTGTGGCCTGCACTGCCCCGTGAGGTCTGCAGTGGTCCTTTTGCTCAGGGAAGAGCAACTGAGAAAGTAGTTAAAATACACCAAGGGTTACCCTGAAGCCCTGAGCTTCCCACATCTTCAGCATGTGCTAATAACCTGCCCCCAGTCCTTCCACAATGAGGGAACCTGATGGTCTGATGCCTAGTCGTCCTGGCGCCTTACAGAATTCTGGAGCCTGTGTGGCCTCCCCTCACTTGACATTTGGGGAAACTGAGGTCTAGGAAAGAGAAGAGACTTGTCTGGTGCGATTGGCAGAGCCATTGGCCCCACCCCAAACCATTTCTCTTCCCACTCCCTTGTCATGTCCAACCTATTTTTTTCCTGTTCCTCAGATTAATCTGATTTAGCAAAACAGAAAAGAGGAAAGTGTATCAGGACTGTCTGATGCTGAGGTGAATACATTCTGGCAAATGACAGGCAGCTACAAGTGCTGTCTTCTCAGTGGATACAGTGAGCGATGAACTCCCAGGAGTTAGCAATCCATCATAACTGTGTGTGTTTTCTTTTCTTCAAATGAGCACACTTGGGTTGTGAAAGTGTACCAGGGGCGTTTGCCTGCCCCATCCTAGTAAGTCGTCACCAAAACCTTGCGAGGTTGCCGGGCAGGATTTCTTATCCCTACAGTACAGACGAGGTTTGAGGCTGGAGGCAGCAATTTGCTGAGTTCACACAGTAAAGGGGAAGGATCAGAAATTGGCAGACAAAGTAGGAGGAGAGGACAAGAGCCCTGGGCTCTCTGTCCGTGCAGTCCTCACGTGATTTCCATCCTACGAGGTTGATTCTGCCTGTCTCCTGGGCCTCTGGAGAGTTTCCAGGGCAGCACCTCCCTGCCTCCACAAGTGCAGGCATGAGCCCCAGAAAAGTGGGGGGGGCTCCTCACTGTGTCCCGCTGATCGTCTTTCCAGCTGGTGACCATGCCCTCCAGAGGGGAGTGGCCTGGACCTGTCCACCCCACACCCTCTTGTCCCCTCCCCTGAGTTCCCCAGCTGGGAGGCAAGAGGGAGCCCCTTGGTGGACGGTGCTCGCCAAGCTGGGACCGACTCCCCTTATGCTTTCCCGCCTGCAGCCGGGTGCTTTCCAGCTCCCGGCTTCTTTGAGCAGGGCATCTACTCCTCAGAATAAAAATTAGAAGCACTGCTCAGTGCTCAGAGCCAGGGAAGACTGCTCTCCTTGGCTGTCTCCCTTCCTTTGCCTTTCTCTTTCTCCAGTGTCTGTCGTTCCCTGCTTGTGGCTTTGTTTGTTAGACACATGTCAAGCCTGATGAAGTAAACGATGCAGCGCTCCTTTTATCTCTCATTTCAAAACCCAATTTGTTCCTGCTGTCTCCTGAGGGCTGCTCGGCAAACCCAGCCTCCCTCCTTCAAGAACTTGCATATTCAAGGCCCTTCCTCCAGGCTGGCTGTCTCCTTCCCTTCTTTCCCCTCATCCCTTGCCCACCTCTCCATGTCTGTGTCTCTCCTGGCCTCTGCCCCTTTCTGTCTCTTTCCCCCGTTTATCCCTTGCTCTGACTCTTTGATCTCTGTCTATCCCTCTGTCTCCCTCTCTATTTCTTTCCTTCTTTCTTCCTCTGCTGCTCGCCCCACCCCCCGCCACCCATCTTTCCTGTTCTCTCTCACTGGAGACAGGCTGTCTGTGTCTGCCTTCCTTCTGTTAAATGGCAGAAGAACCCGTATGCTTGCTAGGGGTGCAGCTGGCGGGAGGCAGGTTGGCTTCAGTCCTTTCTTTGCTGCCTGGTCCTGGCTGGGGAGTCAGGACATCTCTTTTAACTGGAACCCCTATGGTTCTAGGGGCTCACCCCTCCCCCAAAGCCGACTAGGACTTTCTGTTCCTTAGGGCTGCTATCCTTAGTACCCACCCCACCGTCTCGGATATTAAATGATCAGGTGGGGGTGATCTTCCTGTCTCCCTACCTCCAAAGTCATGGGTGTCCTTCACCAACCAGCAGTTCGCAGCCCTCCTGGGTCTGCATGGAGGTCCTCTTAACCAGCCCTTAATCAGCCCAGACCCTGGAGGAGAAAGCATCTCCTTCCCTACACCTTGCTTGACAAATTCAGCATGACAGGTTATTCAGTGCTTGCACTGAGCAGCCAGGACCTTGCGGGCGGTGCCTCTGTGGACCATGTACTTGACTGTGGTCCTAGAATGTCCTGCCTACCCCAGCCTCCCAGGCTTATAGCTACAGACCCCCAGGGATTGGCAGAGGAGTGGGGACTGCTCTGATCCCCCTGCACAACCACACACATGCTTTGAGATGACTTGGTATGGTCTCCCCTACCCTAAGAGGATCCCTTCTGTATTCCCTCAAGAAATCAGGGAGCAGGGGTGAGTTCAGTTCACCCTTCCCTGCCCACTTGAACAGAGACAGGACCTGAGATGGGCTGGAGAAGACCCTTTCAGAGAGGCATGCCTCCTCCTACCTTCTCCAAGTTGTGCTGACGGGGTCCCCAGCTCAGGAATCCCCTCCAACCCAGCTCTGTGCTCATCTCAGGTTTGCAGGTATCTTCTAATGTCTTGGGCCTCACTGGGGCTGGAGTTTGCAGGGTCCAACCAGAAGGGCCTGCTCAGGATGACACAACAGATGAGGCTGCTTCTGGGCCTGCAACAGGATATCCTTTGGCCAGGTACACACCTGGGGTGGCTGGCCTCCCTCATGTACCCAACTGTTTCCACATCAGACTGGCCCTTGGAGCCTCAATTTCCTTCCAAGGATGCTCAGCCCAGCCTAGTCCTCTTGGTGGTGAGCAGGAGAATAAGGTAGGGCCCCCCTCCTCAGCCACGTCCAGCCAGAGCTCTGCTCCTTCTGCACACAATTCTCATGCAGCTGATGGTCCCCTTGGAAATAGACAGTCATCAGGCTCTTATGGATCTTTCAAACCCCCTTTTCTCCCTAATGACCCCTCCTCTGGGGCGCTATTGATCCCTGGCTGCCGGCAGCTGCTTGGTATGCTCAGGCCCATTTTGGGGTGGATGTATCCTCTGCTGTCATTTTCACGCAGCAATTACCCGCTTTGATTCCTCGCCTCCCGGATCCCCGCGCCAGCCACCGGGGCCACCTCCTTATTGACAACACACTCAAGGCCAGACCAGCCTGTCAGGGAGTCTGTGGACCTGTGAGCCACAGGAAGTTGGCAGAAGAAACTGGGAAGGCAGGCCTGGGGCCCACCCGGGGCTGGAGGGCAGGTAGGAGGCAGGGCCCCAGAGCTACAGCTCCTGGGAGGAAACCTCTGCATCCTAGACATGGAGGAGGGTGTGCCCCTGGGAGTGTGCAGGAGGTGTGGCCAGCATTTCAGGAGACTCCCGTATGCCTGTGAGCAGAGCGATTCCAGCAAGAGTTGCTACACCCAGCTTCCTCTCTGAGCTTTCCCAGCCCTGTTTACTTGGGGGCTTTGGCATCCAAATCCAGCTCAGCCAAATCAGGGCTTGGGAAATGTGTTCGTGTAAAGGATCTCTTGGTAAATATTTCAGGCCTTGCAGACCACATGGTCTCAACTCTGTTGCAGCACAAAAGCAGTCACAGATAACATGTAAATGAATGAACATGGCTGTGGATGTGGAAATGTGAATGTCATGTAATTTACATATGCTATGAACTATTATTGTCTTTTTTTAGTTTTTTCCCAATTACTTAATTTTTTCACTTTTAAAAAGTTGTATTGGCGTATAGTTTATTTACAAGACTGTGTCTCTTTCTGCTGTTCAGCCAAGTCAATCAGTTATACATGCATGTCCACTCATTTTTCCATGCAGGTCATTGCAGGGGATTGAGTAGCATTCCCTGTGCTATACAGTAGGTCCTTATTAGTTATCTGTTTTATATGTAGTGGTGTGTATGTGACAGTCCCAATCTCCCAGTTTACCCCTTCTTCCTTTCCCCCTTGGTAATCATACGTTTGTTTTCTGCGTCTGTGACTCTTTCTGTTTTGTACATAAGTTCGTTTGTCCTTTTTAAAAAGATTCCACATATAAGCCTTATCGTATGGTATTAGTCTTAATCTGGCTTACTTCACTTAGTATGATACTCTCTAGGTCCATCCATGTTGCTATAAATGGCATTATTTTCTTCTTTTTTATGGTAGAGTAATATTCCGTTATCTGTACCGCTTAAAAATGCAAAAACCCATTCTTAGTTGGTGAGCTGTACAAAAACAGGCAGTAAGCCAGATTTGGCCCGTGGGCCGTGGTTTGCTAACTTCTGATTGGCATCTACAAAGGGCTGCAAGGATTTTCCACTCTCCAGTCCTCTGCCTGTTTTCCAGGGAGGAAACCCAGGCTCTGAGAGGATGGATCTTGGCCACATGAAGGAGGAGAACTCCCTTGAGGGATCTCTCAGTGTATGAAGACCCTCTTGGGAGTTTCCATGTGGTTTTCTTGAGGACGGAGAGGTGGGCTCAGTGATTCACGGGGGGATTCTGGGCAACTTGGTCTAGAGTTGGACCTCAGTTCCTTCAACTCCATGTGGCTTTGGGAAAGTTACGACATTTCTCCAGAGCCTCAGTTTCTCCTTATGGAGAATGGGGAGGGGCGGGAGAGAGGAAGCAGTAGTCACAGGGGTCTTCCAGCTCTGAGGTAATTCATTCATGGCTTTGAGTTGCCACTCCTGTTGCTTGTCTTTGGAATCAGAAGGCCCCATCTCCTATAGGAGGACTCAGCCTGGCCTCCCTGCCTGCACAGCAGATGTCAGCTCTCTGTCCCTAGGTCTTGTCCCTGGAGCAGCCTTGCTCTGGGCTTCGCAGGGAGGCTGAGTTCAGCAGGTACCCACCTGGGCAGGAGGCCGAGGAGATAAGGCCAGCCAAGGCCTGGCCACGGACACCTGGCGTGAAATTGAAAAGCAGCAGACTCTTGCCTCCACAGCTCGGTGCCTGAGTGAGAGAGGACTGGGATGGTGTACAAAACCAAACCTCCCAGCCTGCTCGCCAGGCTGGGCTCCAAGCTGCCACACATCAGCTCCTCGCCCCTCCTCCTGCAGAAGTGCAGGAAGAGCAGGTTCTCGCACATCCAGCTTCTTTGAGGATGCCAGTGGCTCTGAGCAGATAGCCCTTATCCAGGGAGGCTTGGAGGGGCCTGTGTGGGATTTTTAGTGGTCTTTGTAAACCCTTGGTTTTGGAGGGGAAGGGAGAGTCTTTGCAAAGGGGTTTGGGGGAGTGTGTGGACTCTGCCTTGTGAAATTATGCCCATCCAGAACCTCTCAGAACCACCTGATGTGCACGATAGGAATGCCCCTTCACAGTCCCATTCAACAGGTTGGGGCACCAAGGCCCAGAGAGCTAAGCACCAAGTGCACAGGGAGTCAGGTAGGGGCCCAGGCCCTGATTCCTGGGTTGGGGCTCTCACCTCTTCAGTTTAGAGCTTTGCTCCAGGCCTCCTTCCCCATGGAGCTCTGTCATCCAGAGAGAGCTGGGAGAAACATAGCTAGGGCAGACTTGAGGATGGGCAGTGGACAAGCTCCTCGCCACCCCACCTCTCTGTCAGAGCACCATCAAGGCAGCACAGACATTGGCGATGACCTCTCCAGGGTCCAGCCCCAGGGGACTGGCTCACTGCACACTGTCCCTGCCAGGTGACTACATGGCAGGTGATTTCCTGTGGAAACACCCAGTTCCTCATAGATGATTCTGGTTATAACAGTTGTGAGCAAAGAATGGGAAGACCACCATCTTTTTTCTAATCAGTGACCTGAATTATGCCCAATCCTTCTACTTCTCTGGACCATTCTAGTAGGGAAAAAGGTTCTCTCATCTCACTTGACAGATGGGAAAGTAGGAGCCCAGACCAGTGCTCTGATTACCCTCACGCCCAATAGGAGTTTAGGGGCCAAGGTAGAACTGAATCTTCCAGCATCATGTTCTCAGCCACCACCCCGCCCCCCCTCCCATGGTAGGGGGCAGGGAGAGGCCAGAACTGCTGGGAGCCGCTGCTTCCAAGTGACTCAGTCCTGCTGAAGTTGCCGAGTACAGAGGGCAGAGGGAAGACTGGTGTGTTGGTCCTCGGGCTTCTTAGAGGGCTGAGAAGGTGGGAAAAGAGTGAAAAAAAAGCAAACTGGAGGTGAGAGCAGGCTGCCTCTTTTGTCCCTGCAATCCTATCCTCCTGTAAAGGGCCAGCTGCATCCTTGTGGCGGGAGGTGAGGAGACCGGTCTCTGCTTTTAATGAGAGTTACATTAGATGAAGCCTTTATTATTCACCTGGCTTCATTATAGCTATTTTTACTCTAAGGTTGGAAGTTAATTTTCCTGGTTTTTACTGAACTCCAGTCTGCGTAGCTGCCGTAGACCCAGGCAGAGTGGATGAATGTAGAGGAAAAAAGGAAGGTGGGGGAGAAATCAAGTCGAATAGACTCCCCTCATCCAGCAGACCAAGCGAACAGGAGGAAAACAACTCTAATAACAGGGGTGGTGGCAGGCTGGTGAAATCAGGCCTAATCAGCCCTAACAGAAGGGGTTCCAATCACCCCCGCTCCACCAAGGGGAGGGTGGAGCGGACAGGCTGGGAGATGGGCAGGCTGGGGGCTGGCCAGCGTGCAGTCAGGGCGCTGCAGCAGAGCCTGCCCCATGCCCTGGTGGTGGGGGTTAGCTGGTTAGTGACCAGATGAGGAAGAGGAGCCACACACCCACCCTAGAACAAGGAGCATAGGCTCACTGACCTGGGGAGTGCTGCCCTGACCCCAAACCCCTCTCCCACCCTCCAGGCTGAAGTCGGGGTCACCAGTGCCACAGACGAGCCCACAGGCAGAGAATGTTGGGCACAGCTGCCTGGGGGAAGAAGATGGTGCTTCTTTTTCTTACACCTACATGGGGAGTCATACCATTTTCAGTTGACTTCTCAGCCAGCCTGTCAAGTGATGTTCCAATTTCTTCATAGTTTGGGAGTCATTTTGTGGCTAGATTGAAGCATTAAGTGGTGGTCCACAGCTGGGGTCTGGTATCCACTCATGACCGCTGCAGTGTGGAGCCTGAGGTCAGCCTGGGGTCTGGGTCAAGGCTGCTCCCTCTCACTATGGTGGTGGAAGAGAAGGAGCCACAGCCGCCCTGAAAGTTACTGTCACAGGAAGTACTCATGGCTACTCAACAGAGCCTTCAGCCCAAAAGCACTGGATGCGATAGTTTGAGACAGCATTTCTCACCCAGGCTTTCCCAACAACTGATGGTTTAACCTCTCTAGTTCCGGCCAGAAGGAGGGCTGAGGGCTGCAGGACGAGGTGGCCCAGAAGGGGCACGGGTGCTCCCATGCTGTATTCTCATATCCCAGGGGGAAACAGCCACCGGGAGGTTGGGGGAAGTGACTGGGAGGGGACGACGAGGTGCCTGGCCTGGTCTGAGAGGTCAGGCCTGGAGAGGTACCCACTAGGCGGTTCTCATCCTCCTGGTGTTTCGATAGGAGCACCTCGAGGTGGTTCACATCTTCCACTCTCAGCGAGCACTCATTGCATCATCCAGGTGGGGGCTGCAGGTGGACAGTTTCTGTTTGTGCCACAGAGGAACCTGGCTCTTAGTCTCTTTACACTTTAGCCCACAGACCATCTTCCTTTTCGCTCATTCATTTGTTCAAGAAATAGTTCGTGGGGGCCTATTCTGTGTCAGGCCCTGTTCTCAGAGCTGGGCACTCAGCTGAACAAAAGTGACAGTCGCTGCTGTTGGCATCTCCATCTAGTGGGGGAAACAGACGAACAGGACATAAATCTACGTCTGTTGGTGATAAGGGCCCTGAAGAAAAGCAGGCCCGGGGCTCGAACAGGATTCATGGCCAGGGAAGGCCTCTCCAAGGTTGCTGGGGGGAGAGACCTTGAGGGACTGAAGCGTGCTTTTCCTTGGGGATGGCACCTCTCCAGGCAGAGGGCAGAGCCCGCCTCTCAGCCCACAGTAAGGACAGTGCCAGGAGGGCATCTGGGGGCTACAGACACAGAGGGAAGCAGTGGGGCCAACCCTGGGTGAGGTCAGAGCAGAGGGGTGTGGAGTCCTGTGAAGCAAAGGTGTCTGTGCTGGCCTGTCTGAGGTTTCCCCTCTGACCTGCTGGCCTCAGACTCAGGGCAGGGAAATCCCAGTTCTTCAACTTATATCCCCACTTGGTATCTTATCTCAAAGCCATCCTCTCTTCCTCTTCATCATTGCCCACAGCATTCTCACAAATCTCTTCTCCATGTTTATTTCAGCCAGCTGTACCTCGGTCCAAAGTGTCTCTACCTTTAGAGCTTGGGGAGATACACGGGAAAGAGAGGGAGGAGTTTGCTCATACTGAAAATGTCTCAAATGGCTGCTGTGCACCAGGCAGAGGGGTACGGTGGTACTGAGGGTACTGTGGTGAGCAGGACAGTCACGGGATTTTAATGCTGTGCAGGCAGTCTGAATGCAGTGCAATAAGTGCTCTGATGGTCGCAGTGCAGGCAGGGAGCTCTGGGAGCCCAGAGGATGGGCACCGAACCTAGGTTCAGGAGTCAGGGAGGACTTCCTGGAGGAGGTGATAAGCAAATTGAGACTGAAAGTACATAAGAGTTTGCCAGTGGGTCTCCTTCACCTCCAACACCGCTTGATATATATTAGGTGCTCAGTAATTATTTGTCAGGTGAATAAGAATGTTCCAGGCAGGTGAACAGCTTGAGCAAAGGCCAGCAGGTGCCAGATCCAGGTGGTGTTGGTGGAGCTGGGAGCCAGAACTCAGGTTCAGCATCTGCCCTTCTGTCTCTGATGCCTTCAGATTTCCTAGACAGTGTGCCCCACGAGGGTACTCGTCAGTGCTGCTTCACCACCCCACAGAGTCTGCATTATCAGAGGCGTTCAGTTTGTATTTGTTGAATGCGTGAAAGGGAGAAATTTTGGAGCTGGTGTTTCCCAACCATCTTTCTCAATAGGAAAATGGGAAGAGTGCCCAGAGAGGTGTGCCCAAGACGGCATTCATTCCACAAATATTTATCCAGTACCAGCTGCATGCTGGGCGCTACGGGCACAGTGATGAGTAGAACCAGACATGGCCCCTTCCCTCCAAGGACTTACCCTCTAGTAAGGGGACAGATGGTAATTGATTGGTCACAGAATTACCCAGTGAGATCAGAGCCCCTGAGAAAAAGCCCAAGAGGCTCTAAGCAAATAGAGACAAAGATCTGACCCAAGCTGAGGGGGTCAGATAATGTTCTGGAGGAAGTAGGACTTGGTTGAGATAGAAGGGCTAAGTGGGCATTTATTGGGGGTGAATATGAGGAAAGTGGTGGATGGACAGCACGGGCTAAGGCTCAGAGGCAGAACAGCACCTAGTTCATTTGAGGAGGTGGAAGAGAGCCAAAGTGGCTAGAGCGTGGAGGAGGAAGAGGTGAGCAGAGCGAAGCAGAGCTGGACAGGGCCAGGCTGTCCAGGGCCATGGGAGGGATTCTCTGATGTTTATCTTAAGGTCAGCAGGAGGCCACTGGGGAGTTATTGAAGCACAGGAGATGGGGCTGTGGCAACACACTCAGATGTGTGTTTCTAGGGGAGTACACGTTGCAGGGGCCCAGCTGGGCGGTCACTGCCACGTGCCAGTGGTGAGCTGGCAGTGAGCAGTGAGGGAGAGCCATCGACTGATGTTTGGGGAAGAAATTGCACAGAGGACTCTGGTTTCCGGCTTAGCACCTGGACGCGAAGCGGGTGTATAGCCATCACAGAGTAAGGGGTGCAGTTTCCAGGGGAGATTGAGAGCCTGCTCTTGAACAAGTGGCATCTAAAAGTGTCTTGATGACATCATGCGGAGGTGTCAAGTGGGCAGTGGCCTATTCAGAACCCAGAGGGGCCTCCACGGAGGTTGGGGGTCCCTTGACTGCTGCAGCAGAGTTAAGGAGCAGCTCTGCTTGTCTGACTCCTGCTGGTAACAGAAGCCAGAAGAGAGGCCCAGTGGGGTGGGGTCAGTTGGAGGCCGGCCACGTGCTCCAGCCTGCCTGGAGCCTGTCATCTACGCGGTGACGGAGTGCATTTCTCGGCACCACAGTAGATTTGGGCTCAGCAGTTGGCTCTAAATGCTTTTGGCCCTGACGTTTGGAGACGAGCACCGTGGGCTGCAGGAGGGCTGGGATGGGGGAGGGAGCCCAGGGGATGGGAGCCACAGCCTGCTGGGGCCTGCTGCTTGTCTGAATAAATACATGTTTACCCGACAGCCACACATATACCTCACATCACACCCTGTCACCCTGGTGGGGTGGGGATTGGGGTGTTACAGGGCAGGAAGGGGAGAGTATGTCTGTGTGTAAGGGAGGTGATGGCCTGTGGGTTTGTGCTCTGAAGTCCAGTGGCCTCAGAGGACAGGAATATTTCAAAGTCCAGGTAGGATGGACAGAGTTTGAAAATGCCTCCCTTGTTTTTCTTCCTTCATTTAGCTAAGATCTTGGCCAGAAACACCAACTCTTCTCCAAGTGGTGATACTGGGAAACAGGGGAGTCAGAATCCAGGACAGGTATTGAGGTAGGCTGGGGAGAGTCAACATAGAGCCCCTGACTTGGGGAACCAGAGGGAAATTTAATTAATATGTATGTGCAACTTCTTTGTCAATTTCTAGGGGTGTGATGATGCCAGCTCTGACCCAGGAGCACAATCTATATTCACTCACAGAGACACAAGGAAGAAGGAAGTAGTACAGTTCCCAAGGTGGTACTTAGTGGTTGTCATTTCATCCTTTCATAAAATAAATGCTTCATTTAAGATCTATGTTGAGCTGCCTCTTGTTAGATTGCAAGGCCTGAAGAGGCCACAGGCTTTGCCGCATCTTTTGGATGTACCCTAAGCTCAGACAAAGTCCTGTGAGAGTTCTCCTGGAGAAACCAGCTCCAAGTTAGCTTGAAAGAAGTGACAGCTTGCCTGCAATCACCACAATTGATAGCCTGTGAGGCAGAGACAGTAAATAATTGTTCTGCAAGTTTCAAGAGCAAGCGTAATTAGTACCGTTAACAATCTTAGGTGATTAATTGGTCCGTTCAGTACCAGTGTGAATGGGGGAGAATATGAGTGGGAGAGGGGGGTGGAGGCTCCGCAGACTCCTAGTCATGGCCCATTGCTAGTCAGCCAGGATCTAGCCTCTGAAACAACATCCGATAGTCAAGTGGCATTAACCTCTGAGAACTAGGACTCCAGGAGCCAGGGCAGAGGGCAGGTCATAGAGCAAGAGCTCACTGAGTTTGGCCACTTTAGTGAAGACTCAAGGGAAGAAAGAATTGGATTTGACTTCCATGCTGTTTCATGATAGCCAAAGGTGAGAAAGCTGTTGTTTGTGGAAATAAAACAGATCGATTGGTTCATTTAGGAGGGGAGGAAGCAACTGATTCATCGAGCTCTATGCTCCCTGGGTTAGAAGGACCACAGGAGGCCACATAACTAGTCTCTTGGCCACTGAGCTGAACTGCTCTTGAGCATCCCTGTCAGAGGAGACGGGATTATATTTTTAAATTCTCCAGGGAAAGATGTTCTAAAACAGGGATAACACACAGCTTTCAAGGCATGCGTCAACTTCAATCCACTCATAGAAGCTGCTTAGAGCACTGGGTTGGGAATCCTGCAGCCAAAACTGAGGAAGGCTCTGTGATCGTTTGGCACTGTCTGCCGGAGTCCAGAGAGGAGAAGAGGCAGCCTGAGTGCCAGCCGCTGGCAGATCTTTAAAACCTGCCTGAGTCACCCAGGCTGATCTGACACTTTCCTCCAGTGTGGTTTCCTGGGGCCTCAATTACTGCTGTTTAGGAGCAAAAATGGTCTTCGTCTCAACTTCAGGGGACTGAGAGGTTGTGGGAGACAAAGCGAGTGATGGCTATAGACCCAACTTGTTGAAGGCCTCTTTCTTACTCCTGGAAGACCTGGGAGATTGCAACATGAAGCCCTGAGCAGAGGGCTGGAGAGTCTGGTCCAACCTGTCAGGTTCATCCAGGCTGTACTTTGCCTTTGTCTGGATGCTAACCCTTACTAGGCAGATGGCAGCTTCTCTCTGGAAAGAGCTGGTGCACTGGGAGCTTTGCAGTAGGGCAGAGCTGAGTCCCAAGCTTGGCCCCTCCTTGCTCAAACTGTCTAAACCTGTTTCCTGCCCTTTACAATGGGATGCAGCCTCCAGGAGCGTGGTGAGCACTGAAAAGGAGAAAGTGGATAAAACTCCTAGCACAGTGCTGGTCAGTGAACACCTGAACTCTCTCCCTGAACCATTAAGACCAGCCGGATTGGGGGAACCTCTGCAGAACAAATGGTGGCCATAGCTGCACCCCTTCAACCCTCATTAAGCCAGGCTCCCCCTCCAGGGTGCTCTTGCTGTTGTTTCTTCCCCACCAACCCATCCTCAGGGCCAGAGAGCACACACTGGGTGTGCTGGATTTGGGGGCCAACCCCACTGTCCTGACATGTGGGTCCTGAGCCTGGGGAAGGGCTCTGGGGAGAGAATGTGGAATTCTCTAGGGGTCGAGGTGAGGGAAAAAGGGAGGAAAAGCAGATGTAGCGAAGTCTAAAAGAGGCTTCCCCTTCCTTTGCCACGGGCTGCCACCCCCACCAAAAGGCAAAGGCACATTCGCAGCAGCAAACATACACGCATATTTGCAAGCTACGGTACAAACGAGCGGCAAACCTAATGATTCGTGATTATTATTTGAAGGGTCCCACTGTTACAGATTTATTTGTCATTTCTTGTAATAACACCGACGGTAATGAATTCATTTGTATTAATGTGAGTGTCACGCGGACTTCCGTCGAAATTCCGCATTAATTAATGTACCATTAAAACAAAGTGTCGCCCAATTAATATCAAACGGAGGTAAGGCTGCCAGGGTCCTCTTCATCTGGGTTTCATTTGTAATTCATGGTATTAGCACCCTGCTTAATGAAAGTCATTTGCAATTCCTACTCATGGTCTCTCCTACTTCCTAGGGGAAGGCCAGTATGCCCTCAAAGCTGCCTTCACTGGGCACCCTGGGGCCAGGAGGAGGAGGGCTTAGGGGAGAGTCAGTTTCTTGGTAGAAATTGGCCTCCACAATTCTTAACTCCAGGAGCGGCATGGGGAGACCCTGGGAACTTGCTGACCCGATTGGTCATTGAGTTGAACCACCCAGGACACATGTGGAAGCACTTTCTCTGGGTTCTGTTAGGAAAGGGGAGGCTGGTTTGTTTCTTGTCGAGTCCTAGAAACACCTTCGAGCAGGGTGCATCTGGGACTCTGGGTCTCTGTCTTGTCTTGGGGTCAGTCTGGTGGTCTTTGTGAGCCAAGACTCTTGCCTGTCCCTGAGGCCAGTGGCGGTGGTCCTCGGTCTACCGGGCACAATAGACCACAGAGTTGGGCTCCTTGCCCTGATTTTCCCACAGTCCCCTTGAAGGGACCCTCTCCCCAGAGCCTTAAGAACAGATGCTTCACGCCACCCCAGCCTTTAAAGCCTCAGGACCCCTATCATGGGAAAGTTCTCAAGGACAACAGAGCAGGGCCCCCTCCCCCTCCCCAGGTGTGTTGCTTGGATGAGTGGGTCTCCCTGAGTCACCCCCACCAAAGCAAGAGAATAGGAGACTGCCATTACCTGGTTATAAAGAGATTCGTCACATCGATGGGAGCTGTTGCTGCCACTGTTACTGTGGGCCAGGCACTGGGCTGAGTGTTTCATAGTCATCACTTCATCCAGGACTCACAAATCCAGGAGGCAGGTATTTTTATCTCCGTTTTCTAGATGAGGAAACTGAGGCTCCAAGAGTCTTAGTACTTTCCCAACATCACGCAGAAGTGGAAGAGGGGGCAGGGCAGACATCTGGGTTGATTGCAGTGTCTTAGTATCTTCCTGTCCTCTCGGGACCATTTGAGAGCTAGTGAGAGAGAGAGAGCCCCCAAGATGCCCTTAGTTCTTCCCGGAATGAATGTTCTTCCTCAGCTTGTTGCCCACACTCAGGGTCTGTGCTCTGCAATACTAGTGCCGAGCAAACACCTACCACCAGCAGCGTGGCATTTTAACCTGTGTTCTGTGCACGTGAGAGTGTAATATATCTCAGAAGAGAGCAACACACTGAAAAACAAGGAAAGAGAGAGGCACATGCCTTTATTAATTTTGGCTCAGTGCAAGCTGCCTTTATATCCTCTGAAGATAGCCTCAAGTGAAGAGACTGGCTTTGTAGCGGGAGAGCCTTGGATTAGATTTCAGGAAGGACTTACAGTCATACCCTTGTAGAGCGGGAAGGGAACGTAGAGAGAACGGGCTTCAACTCCCTCAATGATGAATGAGGGCTTGAAGGCCAAAGAGGCTTGTGACTTGCCCAGGGTCCCACGGAACCACATTGATTTTAGGTCTTCTGTCCCCCAGCCCAGGGCTCCTTGTACCTGAAGGGTGAGAGTGCTGGATGTTCACCCTCATTATCAGAGAAATGCAAATCAAAACCACAATGAGGTACCTTCTCATACCAGTCAGAGTGGCTGCCATCAAAAAGTCTACAAATAATAAATGCTGGAGAGGGTGCGGAGAAAAGGGAACCCTCTTACACTGTTGGTGGGAATGCAAACTAGTGCAGCCTCTATGGAGAACAGTGTGGAGATTCCTTAAAAAACTGGAGATAGAACTTCCATACGACCCAGCAATCCCACTGCTGGGCATACACACCGAGGAAACCAGAATTGAAAGGGACACGTGTACCCCAGTGTTCATTGCAGCACTGTTTACAATAGCCAGGACATGGAAGCACTCTAGATGTCCGTCGGCAGACAAATGGATAAGGAAGCTATGGTACATATACACAGTGGAATATTACTCAGCTATAAAAAGGAACACATTTGAGTCAGTTCTAATGAGGTGGATGAGACTGGAGCCTATTATACAGAGTGAAGTAAGTCAGAAAGAGAAGATCAATACAGTATATTAATGCATATATATGAAATTTAGAAAGACAATAACAATGACCCTATAGCAGAAGAGACACAGATGTAAAGTACAGCCTTTTGGACTATGTGAGAGAAGGCGAGTGTGGGGTGATTTGAGAGAATAGCATTGAAACATGTATATTACCATATGTAAAATAGGTGACCAGTGTAAGTTCAATGCATGAAGCAGGGTACTCAAAGTTGGTGCTCTGGGACAACCAGAGGGATGGGGTGGGGAAGGAGGTGGGAGGGGATTCAGGATGGGGGGACACATGTACACCCGTGATTGATTCACGTCGATGTATGGCAGAAACCACCACAATCTTGTAAAGTAATTTGCTTCCAATTAAAATAAATTAATTTAAAAAAAGAGTGATGGATGTTAAGGGAGTCCCCCCCCGACCCTTGCCTGGACAAGGGAGTGGAAGATCGGGGAGGACGCACTGTGGTGGGTATCTGCCACTGCCGCCATCTGTGTGGCCTCGGTCAGTCCCTCCACTGCATCTCAGCTTTCTCATCTGCAGAGCAGGGTGACTGGTTAGGGCAGCGCTTTTCACCCTAGGCTGCCTGTGGGCGTTCCTCTGGGAACTTAAAAGACACAGAGGCTGGGGTGGGCTGCAGCACTGATACAGTTTCAAAGCTCCCCATGTTTTCTAATACACAGCCAGGGGAGTAAACTGCTGGATGAGGTGCTTTCTAAAGTCCTATGCAGCCATGATATTCCCAATCTCTCTACACTTAACAAAGCTTAAACCTTTTCCCAAGGTCCCATGACCCAGTGAGTTCCTGTAGCTGCACTCTCCCGACTTGGGTCCTGCGCCCCGGGCCCCCAAGCCCCCCTCTCCAGCCCTCACCATCCTCAGCGCCCCTGCAGCCAGGTATGCAGCCTCCCTCAGCCTGTCAGCCTTTAAGCCCCCAGGCACCAAGTGACAGGTTCCACTTATCACATCACACCGCCTGAAGGGCCAGCAGCAGTGGCCACAGGGAGGAGTTCGCAGAGGCAAAACCCTCACCAGGCCTAGACCACACCTGCTGCCTGCCGGGGCCTCTGCTGCCTCCTTCACCCAGCCCTTCAGAGTGCACCCCCAGTTGGAGGGTGGAGCCCGAGGGGCGGGGGTGGAGAGATGAGCAGAAGTTGTATTGCTTGAGCTGTCTTCTTATTCAGAATCCATTTATTAGCCTCAGCTTCCATAGATGTAGGGCCCGCCCCAAGGAGATTTGCATATTCATTTTGTTTAACATGATTCATCATCATGCAGGGAAGGAATTTGGGGCTGGAAGATGAAACCCCATTTGTGAGCCATGGAGCTGTGCACAGAGAGCTCAGGGCAGCATTGCAGGCCTCGCACACCCAGAGTGGGCTCCATTAGTACAGAGATGGGGGTGTGTGCCATAGGGAGGACCCCCACCCTGACTCTCATCCTGGACTATTATCTCTGCTGAGAGCAGAGCAAGGACCTCAGCCTTTAGAGGCATCCCCTGCCTTTCAGAACTTCCCCCCAGAAGTAACATTCACAAAGTGCTTTACAGCTTATAGACCCTTACATCTGCCCCATGAGATAATAACATTATGATACAGCCTAAGACTGGTGGAGCATCCATTATGCACTAAACATTTATTGTGTGTTATCTCCCATAAGCTTCACAATAATCCCATGGGGTGGGTTTTCTTATTATGCCCATCTATAAGGAAACTGAGGCTCAGAGAGGTTGCCTAACTTCTGTAAAGTCACACAGCAAATAAAGGGTAGAGCTGTGAGTCACAGAGTACATTACCTTTTGCTCTTGCTCCTCAAAGCCTCCTTTATCGTATCATTCTTCCTCACAAATAGCCACTTGTAATTGCTAGTAGCCATTTTCCTGTTGGAAAGATAAGGAATGTGCATACAGGCAGTGTAGTCTTGTACTGTGTTGCTCCATATACATTTTTGGGATTGATGGATGAAAGAACTTGACAGCTCCTGGTAACTGACTCCTCCCCTTCCAGCATCTTCCTGGTGGCACCTGGCACCTGTGAAGTCCTGAGCCTGGAACCTCTGCATGGCCTAAGTCATTCTGTGGCAACCCCTTTAAACATCCTTAGTAGGCCCTGGCGTTAAACATGAATAAGAGGATCCAAGTTTCTCAAGGTCATCGTGGCCATCCCCCTGCCTCCTGGACCTAAGACATTTGCTTACTCAGCACTGAGAATAGTATAGCACGGTGCTGAAGAGCTTGGGCTCTACCTGCTTGGTATACACGGCCTTGGACATCTGGAAAATGGGGATAGTACTGATGTCTGTTCCACAAGCTGCCAAGAGGATTATACAAGAGAGTGCATGGGAAGTGCTTACAACAGGGCCTCACCATAGGAAGTCCTCAGTAGGTGTGAGTTATCACCCTAGACCCCTGGAAGCCCTTTCTTGTTTTTAAAAAAATCCCAGGAGACTCCATTCTCTCTCAGTTGCCACTTTCCAGAATCTGCCAAGTCTCATGACCAGCCACCTCATGCCTTAGGCATAGCCTGTTTCTGTCCTGGACTCAGCCTGCTGCAGCCCTAGGCTCGGGGACAGTATCCTGGAACCCCAATTACCCTGGTTCTGGGACTCCAGGGTAGCTTTACAAAGACACAGAGGACTCTTCTATAGGTCTCATTGTAGCTTTCCCTAATTTTTTGTCTTAGAATGTTCTCCTTCTGAAGAAAGTTATAAAGATTTTGTTTTGACCTTTGACTTCTCAAAGTGAATCATTGTATTGCCTTCACAGCTCTGTGTGGAAGGGCAGGGCAGGGACTGTTGTACCCATTTCCTGGATGGGAAAACTGAGGCATTTGATGTTTGCATGAATGCCCTGTAGCAACAGAGAAGGAAGTCATACAGATTGTTATTGGAAAGCTGGAATGTGACCCAGAGTTTCAGGACAGTTGTTTCTGATTTCTTTTTTCCCAATCAGGCCAATGTGCATGGGGGGCGGGGTGGGGGGAGCGGGTAATCATCATTGAATGGATCCTTTCCTGCCTCCAGAAGCCAGTTTCCAAGTTCCTCTTGGGGGAGGGAGCAGGGAAAGCTCCCAGGAGCCCATTGGGCGACACTCTCAAGTTGGGGATGGGTGAGATGGTAAAGGGAACAGCCAAGGTCTGGATTCCTGCCTCCACTCTGATTCCTGTTACTCCTGCCATGCCATAGAGAGGGAGGTGGGATCACAGCCCTGAGGGAGGGGGTGTTGAACTGCTGGTGTTGAAAGCAGCATGTCATGGAGACTGGAGCCAGCCTGGGCACAGGGGCTGCCTCGCTGCCACAGCCCTTCCTGTCCCCTTCTCCCTGCATGGGTCCTGCAGCCAGCTGCTGGGTCGCTCTGCCAGCCATGCACTGTCCATGGGGCATCACGCCCTGTGTTGCAGCATGCCCCCTTCCTCAGCTCCTGCAGGTCTGCAGGTGAGAGGGGGGAGAGAGTGCTGTAGGAGGGCAGGTGCAGGGACAGCCCTGGAGTGGGGGTGCTGCATGGAAGTGGCACACAGGGATGGAGAGGATCTTGAAACTCTTCTGTTACTCATTCTGCAGGAAGGTCCCTGGGCTGGGATGCTCAGTGGCAGGGGGAGGAGAAAAACTACCTGGATCTCCTATAAAAAGATAGCTGGGGCCATTTCACCCTTGGGTATCCTGCCTGGCTTTGAAAACCAAATTTCCGAGAAGAAAGAAAGGAGATCTCAGATATTCCTCTGATGAGCTTCTTCCAGTCAGGCATGTCCAGCATCTCCGTGAAGCAGGGCCTAGGAGTGTGGGCAGAAGACAATGTCTCGATCCCAGCCTGGGCTTGTGTACCTAGGAAGCCCAGGCAGCCAGGGCACTTTGGGGAAGGGAGAGAGCCTTGGTCCCCTGTGCTGGTTGGTGATGTCTCTTCCCTAGAACTGTCAGCAGAAATGTGTGTGGAGATGTGGAGAGGGCACAAGTACCTCAAGCAGGGTGGGCCAGCATTTCTGGGGGCCTCTGTGTACCAGTCTGACTGAAGCAGAGGGTCTCAGTAGGACAAAAACGAAAGATGAGTTTGGAAAGGGAAGCTTTGACCAGACTATAGTGACATTCAAGTGCAGCAGAAACTTGCCTTGGACAGGAAAGAGGAGCCAGTGATGGTGTTTGAGGAGGAAAATAAGATGAAGGGTCACTGCTTTAGGGCAGTGACTCTCCAAGATTAGTTACAGGAGCAGAGCTGAAAGAGGGGAGGCCACTGCAGTGGTTCAGCCATAGGGAGGTTTTCTCAATTTTTATATTAATGTTATCAGTCATATATGCATGAGTTTAAAAGTCAAATAGTAAAGCTAGGCTTATAATAAAAATAGCAATGCCCTGCCTCATCCTTTCCCATTCCTGATTCCCACTCTGAGATAACCTCATTCAATTTCTGATGGCTACTGATAGTTACCTTATTTCCAAATTGCATGCTTATACATTTTTTTAGTTTTAGACATTATCTGTCGACTTTCAGCTGTGAAGGATGAGAATTAAACTTTTACACCACCCTTTACCTCATCTTTGCTACACACACATACACACACCACTCTTAATGTGCTCCACCCATCCTCCCAACGTAATTATATTCCTCCTTTTAGCTCACACAGCATTTAGTGTATGCAGCATTATAATTATGTAAATATTATTCACAGCTGAGCCACATAGTGTACAGTACTGTCATTATATTTCCAGTGTAATTATATTCCTTCTTTTGCTTTCTGTAGAATTAATAATTACCTCTTTTTGTTTGTTTGCTTAGTGTTCTATAAACCTATCATTTGTTCACCCCTAAATATTCTGACATAATTGAATACCACCTCTCCGTGTATTAAAAGTGTATTGATTTTTAAATTCAGTTTATGTTTTTCTTGGCAACAGTCTCCCTGGAGCATTCATCCTCCTGCTCCATCTGAACTGGGTATGCTCTGGCTTGCTTGCTATCCTGGAGGCTGAATGGCTAAAGGGGCCTGATGTAGGGTGTGCATAAGGGAAGAAAGGAAGTCACTCAAAGTCCATTTTTGTTTCTCTCCTGCATTACATCTCCTGTTACATGGGTTCCCTAATATCTTCTATCTCAGCTTCTGCCTTCATTTTCGTAGAATACACCCTTCATTAATTTCATGAATGAGAATTCATGGGGAATTTTTAAAATTTTGTTTTGAAAAATATATTTGTTTTGCATGCATATGTGTTGATAGTTTGGCTGGGTATAGAACTCTAGAATAAAAGTAGTTTTCCTCATATTGTGAAGTCCTTTTTCCTTTGTGTTCTGGCTATTAAGAACTTTGGTGCCATTTTTATTCTTGGCCCTTTGATTGTGGCCTTTTGTTTTCTCTTTGAAAGTCTCTAGGATGTTTTTTTAAAATACTCAGTGTTTTGAAATTTCATCGTTTTATGCTTCAGTGTGGAACTTTCTTCTGAACAGATAGGGTCTCTTTCCATTTGGAAGCATGTCCTTCAGTTCTGGGAGTTTTCTTATTTTACTTCTTGGATAACTTCCTCCCCTTTAGTTGCTCTGTTTTCTCTCTGGAATCCCTGTTAGTTGGGAGTTGAATTTTCTAAACTACTCTAATTTTCTTACTTTCCTCCCCTGTTTAAGTCTCTTTAAGTTTTGTCCTAGTTTTGGAGAAATTTCTTTATCTTCCAACTCTTCTGTTGAGCTTTTACTATCTACTAGCTCGCTCTTCTTCTTGAAAGATTATTTATTTCAAAGATGCTGTCTTGTGTTATCTCTCTCAGTTTAGTTCAGTCACTCAGTCGTGTCCAACTTATTGCGACCCCATGGACTGCAGCATTCCAGGCTTCTCTATCCATCACCAACTACCAGAGCTAGTTCAAACTCATGTTCTTCGAGTTGGTGATGCCATCTAACCATCGTGTCCTCTGTTGTCCCCTTCTCCTGCCTTCAATCTTTCCCGGCATCAGAGTCTTTTTCCAATGAGTCAGTTCTTCACAACAGGTAGCCAAAGTATTGGAGCTTCAGCATCAGTCCTTCCAATGAATATTCAGGGCTGATTTCCTTTAGGATTGACTTGTCTCTTTAAGCATGTTAAAGATATGTGTTGCTACTCTTTTTTTACTATTTTCCTCTCTGTCTTTCACATTAGAAGCTCTTCTCAAATGTTTAGTGACCTTTAGTTGTCTGTTCATATTTAAGAGTGAGTTCACATTTACCTGCCTGGAAGCTCACTAAGCCTATTAGGACAGGGCAGGAAGGGAGGTGGGCTTCCCTGGAAGCTCAGCAGGTAAAGAATCCGCCTGTAATGCAGAGACCGTGGTTTGTTTCCTGGGTCAGGAAAATTCCCTGGAGAAAGGATAGGCTACCCACTCCAGTATTCTTGGGCTTCCCTGGTGGCTCAGATGGTAAAGAATCTGCCTGCAGTGCGGGAGACCTGGGTTCCATCACTGGGTTGGGAAGATCCCCTGGAGAAGAGAATGGCTACCCACTCCAGTATTCTTTCCTGGGAAATCCCATGGATAGAGGAACCTGGCAGTTTACAGTCCATGGGAACACAAAGAATCAGACATGACTGAGTGACTAAGCACAGCACAAGAAGGAGGGTGCTGCTTATTAACCAGTGGACTTGAGAGTCAGGTGAGGACTTGAATTTGTGTGTGGGGGGGGTGGTATTCAACATGTTAATATTTTTTCTCTCGGGCCAGTTTTCCCTATCTCCTGCCTGGCTATCAGCCTTCACAAGGCTGAATGATTATAAGAGGCCTGATTGGAGATGGGAATGAGGGGAGATGCAGCTTTTCACTTAACCTCCCAGTTTTCAGTGCCTCTTCCAGCTCCCAGTCTGAGTCCAGAGCCTGACTACCTCAGCCCCTCCAGAATGCAAACCTCATAGCTTCTGTAAGAGTTGGGGAAGGCATCTGGGAGTCTTACCACTCTTCTTAAAGATTTGCAACCAGTCTTCCTGTTTTGAGCATCACTTTGTGTCTCCACTTCCTGAGCTTTCCTGAGATTCTGAGACACTAGCCAAAGTTTCAGCTTTCCTTTCTCTCCTAAGGCAGTTTCCGGTTGCGTCTGTTTCCAGGATTTTGTTGACACCTCTCATCTGTTGTCACCTCCTTTCCTGTTCTTTTTGCCCTTATGAATATATGCATTTTAAACTTCCATATTGTCATTTTGGTGAGGGGTTGGGACAAAAGCAGAAATCAGTGGGTATGTTCAATCTGCCATGTTTAACAGCAAGTCCTGATTTTGTTAAAACATTTATTGAATGCCTTCTATGTGCCAGCGACAGTGCTAGGACTTCAGAGGTGGCTTAAATCACAGAGAGAAGGGGAGGATCTAAGGAATGTTGAAGGAAGACTTGACAGCCTGGGGATTGGTGAGGAGTGGGAGGCCAGAGAGAGGGGCACATCTGGCAGGTGAAGACACTGGCAGAACTCGGGGATTCATGTTAGAGTCATCCACTGGGGATGGAAGTTAGGTAAGCACTTTGATGCAGGTCTTCCCAGGATTCAGGATAGACAGTATGGAGCCAGAGGCTGAGAAAGGAGCAGGCTCTTGGAGACAGGAGAGCACTGAGCTTACTCCATGGAGAACGGAACAGCTGAGGAGTCCAGCTCAGTCCAGAGAAAGTGCTTGAGCCACATTAGGGTATCTGGGGCTTGGGGCCCAGCCCTGTGAGGCTCATTCTGCCCACAGAGCTGGCACCTCCACCTGACATTAAGCCCGGCCCTGAGGGCAGATCTAACACCTCTTAGAGTCCAGTGCACATCGTCTGGGAGAGAACAGACACTGGTCGACAGAAGAGATGTTGTAACTGATCTCTTCCAGACTCCTCTGCAGAGAGAGATGCTGGAGCATGTGTGCACGTGTGTGGGTATGAGTACATGTATGGGTGTTTGTACACACCGTGTGCCCTCTCCCTGACCAGAATGAGGGCACCTGAAACATCCACGGAGGCCCAGTAGGCACCCGCCTCTCCTGGTTCTCCTCCTTTTACCAGTTCTCTTCTTGGACCTTGCTCTCATCTCGTGCCCACACAGGCCTTCTTGCTTGTTTGAGAAAGAAATACGGCCCATATCTCCCATAGACCTCATTTCTTCTCCCCTATAAGCTGGAACGACAAAAGCCTCCCAAACTTCATACCATTCCCAAGCTCCCCAGTAGGCCTCGGCTCCAGAGTCATAAGTGAAAAAAAACACCTCTTTGGCATCAGTGGAGACCAAGACATGGGCACCTCCACTTTGCCTGGCACCACCTAGCCCTGCCACCCCCATCAGAAATGTCTTTACTTATAACTTTAAATATTCTAGTCACAGTGGGAGCCCATTTTCTTCTCCCCAGTGAAAGTGTGCACATTTTGAGACCCTTCTTCCTTCTGAAATTCTTTTTGGGCTAAAACTCCCTACCAACGCTCTCTTCCCTAACCCAGACAACTTGAATCTACCATCTTCAGGCGTGTCATCCCCAGCCCTTCTATAGAGGAAATGAACCAGTTCTGCTTGAGTAGGGGCCCTGAGCTCACTCTCTACCCTCATCTCCAGGGTTCCCCAGGTCTGGGGACACAGAGGTGACCTGATTTTAAATCCTGCTCATCACTTAAAGCTGTGTGACTTTGGGCCAATAGCTTCATTTCTCTGAGGTTCCATTTCCCCATCTGGGAAAAGGAGGTAATGAGAGAAAATCTGTAAAAATGCTGACAGGTGAAGGGTTGAGTCCCTGCCCTGCCCTGCCCCTCCTCAGGGACCAGCAGCCCAGCCTCTGAGCTACAAGCTCAGTCCAGGAGGGTCTGTTCACCAAGGCACTGGCACCTTTTCAGAACTCCATCTGTCAAGAATTTATTACTAATGCATTTTATAACAGGCTTTATAATAAGATATTAAAGACTGTGGCAGCATCTAGCAAGCATTCCATAAATATTAATAACGCCTTTAGAGATGGCACCTACGGTGGAAACAGTTGGGCCTGTTTCGAAGTTTGGTCTAGGACTGAGAATAAATCTCATGGGCGGGGAAGGGGGGTGCACCACAAGCATGAGAGGGTATGGTGGGCTTTTTTCTCTCTCTGATCTTTCTCGTGCTGCTCTGGATTTTCTTACTCCTTGTCTTTTGTTCACAACTTTCCCTCTAGAATGTCTCTTTTGCTCCTTAAAGTTTTCCTTTCCTTTCTTCCCAACTTTTTTCCCTCTGTCTGTTATCACAGACTCTCTCCGCCGCATCCTCAGTCCGCTTTGGCCCCCAGTTCTGCCCCTTTCACATCCGCCTTGATCTTCCTTCCGCCTTCCCGCTTCTCTCCCTTCCCCTTTGTTTGCAATCTCTCCATCTCTGTTTCTTCCACCCTCCAGGCTGCCTGTCTGGCCCTCTTCCTCCCTCGCTGCCCCTGCACCCCTCACCCATTCCAGTTAGCACCCCCGGCCACCTCTGTAGAAACGCGGCTCACACTGCATGTGAGAAGTGAGCTATTTATCATCATTATTAACGAACAAGATCCCTGGAATGGTAGAACTTTGCCAGAGTCTATTCCCTTGTCACCCCAGGAGTAGCGAAAAGATTTATTTGTCTCTGAATTGCACAGGGTGGCCCGTTTACAGCAGGTCCATCAGGAGTGATGCGGAGCTTAAATGGGGAGTGGAAAGAGTCCGGGGCCTGCCCGGTCTGTGACCTGCATGGAGCGGGCCTCTCACTGAGAGGGACGGTCTGGTAGGGCAGGAGACTTGCTGGGGACTATGCCTCACCACACTCCCCGGCCCCCAGGAGGCATGGGCAGTATACTTGAGGAGATGTCCCAGAAGCTGTGAAGGAGAGGACGGGGCTGGACAGGGGGTGCCGTGGAGGAAGGAGCTCTGGAAGCCGAGCTGAGACAGAGAAGTGGGCTAAGAGGGCTGTCTCAGGAACTGGAGTAATCACGTCCTGTGCAGCCTTTCCTCCGGAGACCAGCTGCTCCTTTCCAGCACAGAGGTGGACCCAGAACCACATTCCACAGTGAATATGCAGGGAGAAGTTGCCCTAGAATGGGGCTGCCCCACCCCCAGCCGAAGTGGGCCATTTGGCCCTACTTTTTCATGGCCCTGACCCATCTGGCAGATGGTTCTGTAGACCCCAAACTCTAAGGCCAGACGCTATAGAGGCACTGTCCCACTGGTCCCCTGACTCCAGGTGGGCAGAAGCTGACTCTCTGGGGCATCTCTTCTCCAGGTCTGTCCTGGATGATTGTGTCAGCCCCATGGTCAAGCTCTCCCAGACCTACCCCTCCCACCCCACATGCTCACTGAACTTCACAGTGACCTGAGTGGATTTGCATGTTAAAAGGAGTGTCTGGGGACACTTGAAAAGAAGACAGAGCCAACATTCATTCATCCAGGCCTCTCTCCTCTCCCCATGTTACCTCTTGTGCCTTCAGCAGTCATGAGCTTTGCTTTCTATGGCCCAGCTGTGAGCGTGAAAGGGCCAGATCCCAGCAGGTGAGGGACAGGGTGAACCATCTCAGGACCACAGCCAAGGACAGGAGGGGAGGCCCAGACAGGTTCTGCGCAGGCTGGGGCATGGGAGGCCTCAGAGCCCTCGTCTCTGCTTTCTGCTTTACCGGTGCCCCATGCTCATGGCTGACGGGCCTCCTCTACACCTCTGTTTCTGTGTGACTTTCAGCCTGTCATGGGACCCACTCTATCCCAACCAGGTAGCAGGAATCTTTCTTTCAAGTTCCCATGGAAAGTGCTTTAATTTACAAGGCCGCATCTGATTGGCCTGCTTGTGTCACGTGTTTACCCCTGGACCAACCGCATGTGGCCTGGGCCCAAAGTCACTTGGATCCATCCCTTTGGTAAAAAGAGCATCTCTGCTTGGAAGGAGGGTGGGCCAGGACGCAGTGGGTAATGTCTCTGGGTAGGGTAAGTAAAGCACTTGAGTTAAGACACCTGATTTTCAGGCACAGCTCTGCGATTAACCACATGTGAGACAGAAAGCTTGGAAGTGCGCCCTCTCACTTTTCCCATCTAAAAACTGGGGAGACTGGGCTGGATAATCTCCAAGGTGCCTTCCAGCTTCCACGTTCAAGCCATCTTTTCCCTGAGTGGTGCGTGGCCAGGCCTGGCCTCCGTGCTCAGGAGCTCCTTGGCCTCCAGGAACCCCTCCCACCCCGCCTTCAGATCCCACCCCTCCTCTCACATTCTCCAAACCCACTCTGGAGGGTCTTCAGAGGTTCTCCCATCCTGTCTGCAACAGCCGTGAACCAGTCAACAGAGGTGTTCTCTTCCTGAATTCTGATCTACCTATTTGTCTAAACTTGTGATGAAGAGATCAGCCACTTACCCTGTTTCTAATCCCCCCACACCACTTTAAATAGGCTCATCTCATGCCGCCTGTGATGGTATTTTATTACCGCAGTAATAATGGCAGTGACCATTTATGAGGATCCCTCAATATTGCCGTGTGCCTGGCTCGGTGAGAGGTTTTTCCCCCACACCTTGGCTCATGTAAAAGTTTCTCACTACCCCAGGAGTGGTCGGTAGTGTTAACAGCTCCACTTTTACATTTTCCTTTACATAGGGAAACTGAGACCAAAATAATAGATGTAACAGCACGTGTCCAAGGTCTCCACCCAACAAGTGAAAAGGCTGGGGCTCAAACAGGAGGTCTGACTCAGAGCCCACACTCCGAGCACCAAGTGTTAACTGCCTACGGTGTACTTGAAAATCCAGATATGCCCGGCCCCATGGAGGAAATCTGCTTGCTTTGAGTGTCAACCTGTGAACGTATCCAATGTTTCTGGGAATAAGTAGCTGGGTGCTCCAAGAATTCCCCAGTGTATGTGCTGGTGAGAGTCCCCTCCCCGCCATTTCCCTGATAGAGCATGGTGCCCAGGATTGGAAATGCAGGAGGTCAGCATTCTTTCCTCTCCAGTGGCCTGTCCCTTCTAAGGGAACGGCTCCTTGTCAGGCCTATTTAAAACCTTTTCTAAGTTATGCAGAAGTTAAATGGGTTTTCACTGCAGGGCATGAAACATAATCCAAGAAGGTCAGACACAGGACCATCCCTTCCTTTCCCTCTTTTCCTGTCATCTTGGAGCTTGCTCTTAAATCCTCTGACCAGATGCTCAGAGAGCCCTCGCCCCAGACTATGCAGTATGGATGAGTGAAATGTCCTTTCCTCCCCAAGGCAGGGGGCTGGAGAGCTGACATTCTCGTGGGAGCTGTCTCTCTCCTCTGGGCACTGGCTACATGTGGAGTGCTCTCTGAAGTGCTGTCCAGCTGCCTCACTGGGGGTTGGTCGCCCTGAAATCAGAACATGTCTGTCCCTCTTGTGGCAAGAGCTACAGGCTGCAATGGCATGCTTTGCTCTGGAGCTTGGGGCTGACACTGGCACTCCTGAGATGTGTATGCTGGATGTAGAGAGGGGGAGGAGGGAAGAGAGAGAGAGAGCTGTAGGTTAGTTGAGAACCTCATAAAGATCTCCTCCAGACCAGTCTCCTGTGGATGGCATGTTGGGATGGAGGCTGGCATTGCTGAGCCCAGCACCTGGGGAGTTCAGTTTCTGGGCCTTTGAACATGTGGCTTTGGGTAGGTCCTTTGCAGAGTGCCTGTATCCGTCAGGGTCCCCCAGGAAACAGTTCCAATAAAGGCATTTCAGTGAAGAGACAACTTCCAGAGGGGGAGCAGGGCTAGAGCGACACTAAGGGATATTGAGGCTCCAAGGACTAGCAACACGGGGAAGTTCTTTCTACTCTTAGGACTGGAGGGGCAAGGGGAAGGGCTGGAGCCACTAAAACCTGGGGCTGGAGGGGAGGGGCTGCTGGGTTGGAGCTGGAGGGACTGGGAAAGTATACTTCAAACCCTTTCTCCTCCTGCCTCCTCCCCAAACTCTGAGCTCCTACCAGCCCCTCCCGTTGGCAGCTTGGGAATGCAGTGCACTGAGGCCACCCTGGACTGGGGAGGCGGGCAGGGGGTGGGTCATGGCAGAGAAGGGTACTCGGTGGATCTGTGGACTGCAGACAGGGAATGTCCGGTGCAGTATCATTAGTAGTCATGGTGCTTCTTTATGCCTCCCTTCCCTACCCTTGAAGATGTTCTTGTCTGCCACCCTATAGAAGGCATTCAGACAATAAAATCACAACTGCCATCTTCTACGCACTTAATATATTCTGGAAAGTTTATACTCAGGAGCTCGTGTACTCTTCACATTAACTGCATGAAATATTATTAACTTTGATGCACAGAAAGGGATTAAAGATCAGAGAGATGAAGTAACTGGCCCAAAGACACACAGTAAGACTTAGGTTCCAACAGAAGTCTGTCCATCCCTGAAATCTAGCACTAGTCCCCTCTGCCCCCTTGTACACTTGAATACTTTCCCTCTTTTGGAGAGAAAGAGAGCATCTGTTTTCCAAGCCACTGAGCTGGGTAGGGCAGACCTTGCAAAGGCAAAGCAGGTTCAGGAACTCAGAAGTGTAAGGGAGTGTTCTGGTTTGGAAAAGTACAAATAGCTCTACGTGCCAGGAAATAGTAAACTGATAAAAAAAGATACTTTATATGATCTTAGCCAAAAGGCTGGAATGTGACACCTGCCAGGAAATAAAGCGAGAAGGAGACAAGACCAGACTATGAGGCTTGTATCCTATGCAGAGGGGCATGGAGCGTCAAGGATGGGATGGAGGAGAGGGGTCTTACCTGTCTGCCCCTGTCTTCAGCGTGGGTTGGAAAAGGATAGGATGTAAGCCTGTCCATTCAGGTGGACACTTGCCCGGTGATGGGGGAGGGGCAGCACCCTCAGAGAGAAACAATGGCGACTCGGTGGCTTTGTCCTCTGGAGGCCCTTTCCAGCCTGATCAGAGGTCTTACAGAGAACACACTTGCCTCCAGCAGATAGCCCTGGGGAAGGGCTTCCAGTATGCCTGAGACTGGTCTGCAAAGAGAGAAGCTTCTCAAGGTAGTGACCCAGGTCATGGGCAGCAGCACAGAGATGGGCAGCTGTGTGATGCCTTCCTTGATAGGAGCCCTGCAGGTATCAGAAGGTACTCAGTCACTGTCCCAGTGTAAAAAGATCACACAGGAATGTTGACTCTGCCCTCAGGGAACTTTCAGGCCAATCCCACGCTCTGCGCTAGAGGGTACCGCCCATGCTGGCAGGTGACCTCAGCACTGTGTGGAAGACTTAGGGGAAAAAACTGCCATCAAGGTTTACAGAAGTATTTAGAATAGAGCTAAGAGATAGGCTTAGAATGAACTATACCTGAATTTAGGGTCTTCTTTGCCATTGCTTAGCTGTGTGACTTGGGTGAGTTCCTTAACCTGTCTGAGCCTTGGCTTCCTTTTTGAAAGAGGAATCATAGCAAGTACCTAGAAAGCTACTTGGCACAGAGCTGATGGGTGCCGCTCACAGCACAGTCAGTGAGCGGGTGTAGGGATTGTTTCTTCCTGCCTCTGGGCAGAGTCTCCTTAGGTAGCCTATCTTCTGATGTGTCCAGAGCTCACTGAGTCAGGAGTAAATTTACTCACGCAGAATTTTGCAGATGTGGCTTACCTGCCAAGCATTGTGGTGGGCACGATCGTGATGAGAGGCTGACAGTTGGGCAGAGAATGCAAACAGGTACTTAGAATACAATGTGCTAAGATGCTGTCATAGAGATTCGTCCATGTCTTCCTAACTGATGCTTACTGGGCACCTGCCATGTGGCAGGCACCTGCTGGGCCAGGCAGATAGAGCTCTATGGCTTCTATGGAGCACATGTGCAGTGAGAGACAGGCACTGACTGGGGAGTTACAGAGGAATTGTGGGTGATGAAACATTCCAGGGTGCTATGGGATTCTGAATATAATAGTGGCAGGGGTGGGAGCATGGTAGGGGCTGACCCGCCTTAAGGGTCTGGAAGGCGTCCATGAAGAAGTTACATTTAACCAGAAACCCCAAGTCAGAAAGGGGCAGGGGTCTATCTATATACACAGTGTGTAGCGAAGGGAATCATGGAAGGCTCCCAGGAGGTGGTGACATTTGAGCAGGCTTTGTGGGCCTCTCTGGTTACAGGCTGCTGTGGCCCAGGGATGTTATGTGGATGCCCCACCCCTAGGCAAGTCAAGAACTTTCTGTGGGCCAGCCCCACCCCAGACTCTATGCCACCTCCCCATATTACACATCTCCCAGCTCCCTGTCCTTGGAACCTCCCAACATGTAGACTGCTGGCTGCCCTCCAGAGCAGCCCGTGCCTGAGGCTTGGGCAGCCAAGGGGCACCTAACAGAGAAAGCAAAACTGCCAAGAAGCAGGGGTTTGGGGACCAAAAGGCCCTCATCTGGAACTTCAGGATAAGCAGATCATCTTTGGAACTGGTGCTGTTATAGCCACCAGGAGGCCATCAAAAACTGGAAAAAAAAAATAGATATAGCATTTTAAATTCCTGTGAACCCTTTTAGAATAAAAATGATGAAGCCGCAGGTCTGGTTGGCTGGAGGGACGTGGTTAATGGGCTTTGGGGGAATAGTCACTGATGGAGGCAGCTGCTCTGAGCTCCAGCTCACCCTTTTATTTGCTTTGTTTCACCCCAGAACACACCGGTGGGGACGCCCATTTTCATTGTGAACGCCACGGACCCTGACCTGGGCGCAGGCGGCAGCGTCCTCTACTCCTTCCAGCCCCCCTCCCAGTTCTTTGCCATCGACAGTGCACGCGGCATCGTCACAGTGATCCGGGAGCTGGACTACGAGACCACGCAGGCCTACCAGCTCACCGTCAACGCCACGGTGAGTCCCTGTGCCAGGGGCCCAGGCAGCCAGGTGTCAGCCTCCTACCCTCAGAGAAGGCACAGGATGTCAGCCTCCTTTCCTGCTAAGCAAGGCTTATAATGGTGTTGCTGATGATCATAACAATAACAACAGCTGATGTTCCTGAGGGTTCATGCTATGTCCCTGGTGCTGTCGGGAGCACTCGAATGGATTGTCTCCTTTAAACCTCACAACAATGCTATGGCCCATTTTACAGATGAGGAAACCGAGGTGCAGGAGCAATTCATCAACTTGCTCACAGACTCCAGCGCCTGCACTGGTAACCCCGTGGGTCATTCCTAGTGCAGGATGTCCTCTCGCTCTGAGACACAAGGCGGAGGTGTCAGCCCAGCTGTGTCCTGACACCACCCAGCATGCAGGAATCAGAGAGTCCAGGCATCCTGGCCACTGCGCTAGAGCGGTGATACTTACATAGAAGGGAACACCCATCTGTGCCAAGCACTGTGCTTGGGTCCTGGGAATTCCAAGATGAATTAGTCAGGAGAGGGACGTTCAAGAGGAATAATTATCCTGTTTTATAGCTGACACTGTTGAGACACAAACCGAGGAGCGGTGGGTAGCAAGAACCCAAGCCTGGGTTGTCCAGGGCCCTGTGGTCAGGAGTCTCCAAATCTCCAGAACGTCATAGCTGCGCGGCCTCTGTCACCAGCGGTTGTGGAGGGGCTGGAGGACAGGCAGGCCACGGCCTCAGCAGGGTTCTTTCCTTGCACGTCCCTCTTCCCCTCCTGGCCACGGCCTCCAAGCGCAGCTGGAGCCTTTAGCTGGCAGCAGGGCGAGAGCTGGCCTGTTGGTCCTTAGACTTCTGTTTCCAAAGCTTAGGCCAACTGTTAAATCACAGGAGTCCCTCTTGAGCCTCTGGGACTGATTAGCCTGACCCACAGCATCCACCACCTGGCCCGGGTCACTGCAGGGGGGCTGCAGTAGGTCTGTGGGCTCTACTTGGCAGATCACAGAGCTCAGGTCCCAGGAGAAGACACACTGCATTGGGGCCAGGGGCCAGTTTGAAATATGAGGTTCCCTCATGATTGGACAAGATCCAGAGAGGCCCCCCAAACCAGGAAATGCACACTTTTTCTTTCATATCTGGTCCAGGGATCCTGGGGAGGCCACTGCAGATGATACTCCTGTTCTTGCCTTCTCCCCTGGTTAAGTGTTGGTTCCGTGGGAGGACATGTGTGCTGCTATTTGTGAAACTGACATCTGGGATCAAGGGGACTTATAAGACCGGAATCCACTTTTGGGGCACATCTGTATCCTTCCGCACACCCTGGCACACTCAAGGTGGTGCCCCTCCCACCACTCTCCATTTGCTTACACTGGGGCCCAGAAATGCACAGATGCTTGTTCTCTTTTTCACTGTGAACTTGTCCCCATGGGATATTTTCCATCTGCAGTGAAAATGGCTTCAGGCTGGGCCAGTGGCGAAGAGAGCAGAGCCGGGCATAGGCACGAATCTGGGTGGCCGGGCCTGTTGAGAGGCCTGGGCTCAAGCTGGGATAGTGAATGTGGTTAAATTGCCATCAATCTTCCAGCGACCAGGCCTTGAAGCTGAGGAACAGGAGGGGCCCTGGAATGAACTCCGTTAGGTCTTGGTGGTTCCCCCACCTGATGCACAAGTCCCTCTCAGGGCTGGCACTGTGCCCTTGGCCACTGGGCATCTCCCCAAGATTCTCCCATGTGGCATCGCAGGGAGCATGTGGGTCCCCAGCCTCCGCTGGGAGGGTGGTGGGTGGGGAAACATGCGACTCCCCTGGGAACAAGTTGCTGAGACCTGTTGGCGCCAGAGTGACATCTAGAAGCCTGGCCAGGTGCCTGCCTGCCAGATGTGCCCACTGCCATCCCCTTTCCCCAGCCATGGAGTCCAGGGTGGGCTGTACGGGGGCATCTGTGGCAGAGGCAGGGCTGCAGCCACAGGCGTGGGACAGGAAGGGCAGGTGCCAGACTGGACAAAGCCAGCTGCCCACAGAAGCCTGTAAGAGCAAATCATAACCATTGGCATCTGCAGCCCCAGAGGTCAAGGGCCTTTCTGACGGGCCTCCCGCTCTGGCCAAGTCTGCCTGATGCCCATGCCGGTCCCTAGGTGAGAGCTCTCACCACTCTCTAGGGTGGTCCCGAGCCTGGGCTGTGGGCCCCATCATCCTGGAGGCTGGGAGGCTGTCTCTACAGTGGTTTGAAGGGACACAGCTCCTCCTGCCTCCAGACTCTCCCCTACCTTGCTGCAGCCATGACCCATCCTCAAAGCCCCTCCTCCGTCTCCCTGGCTGCCCCTGAGTACTCTTTAGGACAACCAGCCCTTCCTTCTTGAAGGCTCAGAATCTGTCTCTGGAGGGCAGGTGCAGGCACTGGGCTTGTAATGTGGGGACTGCCTTGCAATGTTCACATCATCCCAAACAGACCAAGGGAGATCTAACCTAAGGACAGTCACTTCTCCAGTCCCAGAACAGAGAATTTACAAGGTCTAGAGTCCATAGAAGGCAATGGTACCCCACTCCAGTACTCTTGGCTGGAAAATCCCATGGACGGAGGAGCCTGGTAGGCTGCAGTCCATGGGGTTGCTAAGAGTCGGACACGACTGAGCGACTTCACTTTCACTGTTCACTTTCATGCATTGGAGAAGGAAATGGCAACCCACTCCAGTGTTCTTGCCTGGAGAATCCCAGGGACGGGGGAGCCTGGTAGGCTGCCGTCTCTGGGGTCACCCAGAGTCAGACACGACTGAAGCGACTTAGCAGCAGCAGCAGCAGAGTCCATAGAGGTCATTCCCGCGAGTCCCTTCATCTCACAGAAGAGGAAGTCGAGACTCCAAAAGAGAAGATAACTTATTTGAGGTGACTTAGCAAGTCAGCAACTGGGCTGAGGTTAGGGCCTCAGATCAAGACAGATCAAGTCAAAACGACTTGAGTTGAATCCTGGCTACACACTTATCAGCTGCGTGACTCACAGCAAGTTACTTAACCTCTCCGAGTCTGTTGAACTGAAATAACGGGCACCCCACCAAAGCGAATGAGGTGTCTAGCACAGAGCCTGGTGTATAATCTATTCAGCACGTAGTTTCTGTTCCTCTTGGCTATTGTTATTCAGTAGCAGCAACTATTTCACATTTAGGATAATAGAAGATGGGTTCGGCTTTTCTTTTTTGGTGAGCTTTTATGGGACTACATTTCCAACTATGAGGGTTTAAACATTGCCTGCTTGGCCACATGGCCTGCATGGCCTCTCAAGATTCCTTCCCAGAGTCCCCCAAATGTCACAGGCCCCAGAGCTCCCCCTACTGCTTCTACCAGCAAAATTGCTTGACCAGTCAACCCAGAGTGCAGGGCAGGGATGCAGGGCCCAGACTAGCCCCCTCTGCGGTCAAAGGACTTTTCTTCTGAGGAACTCTCCCATCCTAGTCAATCCCTTTGTTGTCCCTGGAAGAGAGGGTGCAGGAGGAAGGCATGGAGGGAGCAGTGGCCCCCAGGCTGAATCCAGAGAAGGAGCTAAGGGCAGCACCGTTCCTTTATCCCAGGGCAGTCACCCCGCCCACCAGAGGTCACACTGGTCAAGCCTGGGGGCGGGGGGCAGAGATGCGGCTCTGCCCTAGCCCTGCTCTTTCACAGTGGATACGCCACCTTCCACTGGGCCTTGAGGGCCCTGTTTGTGTTTTCCTGCGCAGGTCAGAGATTACTGAGTGTTCTTAGAGTTCCTGAGCTCTGTGTGCTGATGTCCTTCCCTGTGGGAGTGTAGGAGCACGTGTGTACATGTGCGCACATGTTTGTGCACATGGATGTTGTGCATGTGTGTCCATGTGTGTCCTCATCCATATCACTTAACCTAAGCTGATGTATTCTTTGTCCTTCTAAGGATCAAGATAAGACCAGGCCTCTGTCTACCCTGGCCAACTTGGCCATCATCATCACAGACGTCCAGGACATGGACCCCATCTTCGTCAACCTGCCTTACAGCACCAACATCTACGAGCATTCTCCTCCGGTAAGACCCTCCCCGGCCCTTGTGAGACATCCCTCTGCACTCTCGGTGGGCATGGAGGCCCTGTTTGGTGGGATGGGCTCCTTGGTGTTCCTGACTCCCACGTGCCTGGCAGTGATGGGTGTCCCAGTGCAGTGAAAACCCAACCCCCTCATACACCCCACCTCCTCGCTCTTTCACTTCATCCCCAGAGCTCTCCAAGGGACAGAGAGAAGAGACTGGCTAGTGCGAGTGAAGGGCAGCAGTTCAGAAAGCTTCATGTGGGGTGATGGGGAATGGGGATGCCCGTGGAAAATCCAGCCTGAGCTGGAGAGTGAATTTGGACTCAGCCAGGCTCACCAAAACATCAGTGGGGCTCAGCCACACCCTCCACGGGTCAGCTGGTCAATCCACCTCTCTTGGCCAGCCAACACTGCCCAAGTTGGTGGCCTCTTACCATCTGCCCCATGGACCCTCTCAGGCTTGGCTCCTCCCTGAGAGCTCACAGCTCCTGCTGCCCCTTCTAACTGCCCAGACTTTGGGTTTCTCAAAGCCATGTGTTCAAGAGAGGTACCTGGCTGGCCGTGGTCTGATTTTGTGCCATGTCACAAGGTCACAGGTTGCCAGCCAGCCTGTAGATTGACTGCCCATGGGCCCTGTGTCCACTGTGGTCCAGTCGACTGTGAGACAAAGCATACTGCTGCCCCTAGGCAGGGGCTCTGAGTGGGCAGCTTTGCTCAGTTGTGGGCCAAGCAGGCAGTGCCCTGCATCCCACTTCCGGTAGCCATCCGTGCTTATGTGTGGACTAGAATAGAATCCCCGCACTGGGCTGATGAATTAGAAAAGGCGGCTCCTCTGAGCAGACACCACCCCTGAATGTGCAGGGGAGCAGCTGTATGGAAAGAAAACTGTGCCTTTCCTTCTGTAGGAACTCAGTGTGCTTAGGGGAAGGAAACAGCTTTGAGAGCAAAGCGGGGTGCCCACCTGATCGTGTGGCTATTCAGGACCCCACCTGCATGTCTGCACAGCTCACCGGTTTGGGTGCAAGTGAGAGGCAGGCTTCCCTGACCAGATGGCAGGCTGGGCTCCTGGACCACCGCAGGCTAGGAAGCCTGCTCCCAAGTTTGGTACTGTGGTCTCTCCTGCCTGTTGGCCTCTTCCAAGCACCATGCTGCAGGCTCCAGGTGTGAGAGGGTAGGCACTTCCTTCTTGGGGCTACTTGCGGGCTGGAGGGTCTGACGATCCAGGTGGCCTCCTGTTGCCGGTGTCAGAAGCTGCTTTGAGAGTAGAGGGGGACATCTAAATGTCCCCACTCCAACCCTTTCTTTATGAGTGGTCCTTGGACAGCAGGAGTTTAGACTTCAGAGACTGAACTCCGCCTCCCCCAAACCTCTTTGCCAGTAAGCCCATGCACGCTCAGCCTGACCTTTTAGGTGGGGTGGGTCCTTCCACCTGTCCTCAGCCTCTGCCGTCCCTTCCAGAGCTTGTTGCTCCTGCTCGGTGCACTCACCCTTGGCTTCTCTCCCGGCCTGTGAGAATAGTGCAGCGGGAATGGGCTCTGCTGTGGACATAGCACACCATGGGTGCTCAGGAGGTAATTGTGGAATGGATGAAGGCATGAGTAAACGAACGAACAAGTGCTCACTACCGAGGCCAGCTCTCTTACTGTCCTGTCATCCTCATCACACCTGGTGACTGCTCTACTCACCAATCCGAAACCCACCCATCTGTTGGTTCCCAGCTCACTGACGACCTTCCTTAGAATTCTTTTCCTGGCTTCATCCTCACCGGCCCACCAGGCAAAGCCATCTCTCCCTCCTCATCTCTGCTGGAGTCCCCTGGTCCTTAGGCTGCGTGATTACCCTCTGAATTGTAGCCACATCTGTAACATTCACTGATGTGTAAGTGGGTTACTTTGAGGCTCCTGGTCATCAGGGTGGTTGAGTCTTTGGGTCTCAAACCAGGGCCTCCCAGGGCTTTGTGCCCAGGGTTGAATGCAGGAAAGACAGGCAGAGCCAACTTGTAGATTGAAGTGAGGATGGGACGGTGGCCCAGCAGCTGGAGGATCTCAGAACAGGTCCCTGTACTACCATGCGCTTGCTTGGCCAGATCACACAACATCCAGAACTCTTCCTCCTTGTCTCAATAGGGCCTCCTTGGGCTGGTGGTTTTAGGAACTGGAGCGCCTAGTCGTCTAGCGTCAGCAGATATTAGAATGCGGGGGTTTTGTGTTTGGATTGGGTTGGGAGGTCCTAGCTTCAGCCTCATCTCGGAGTCTCAGTGGTCAGCAAGAAGGGTGTTGGGGTGAGTGTCCTCTGAGACCCTTCAGTTTGTCTCACCTTTCCCAGCATCCCTGTATTGTAGCAGAGTAATACTAAATCAAACTATTACTACAGGTGTTTTTTTTCAGATCTGCAGGTTTCTGAGTCCTCCTGGCCATTCATTCTATTTTTCATTCGTTTACTCATCCTCTAGACGTTTATGAAGTCCCTGCGCTGTGCAGGGTCTTGTGCTAAGCCAGCCCCTCTCCTTCCCAGAAGATTCCACAAGCCCCTGCTAGGATGACTGCTCAGGACAGGCAAACAGGCCCTTGCTCCCCTTGGCCTCCACCCTCCTCATGCTCAGTTTCTTGGCAACTGATATGGTTCTTTCTCAGGATGAGGGACCTTGATATCTCTTTTGGAGAAGGCAATGGCACCCCATTCCAGTACTCTTGCCTGGAAAATCACATGGACGGAGGAGCCTGATAGGCTGCAGTCCATGGGGTCGCTAAGAATCGGACACAGCTGAGCGGCTTCACTTTCACTTTTCACTTTCATGCATCGGAGATATCTCTTTGCCTTGATGGTTGTTCCTTTGGCTCCACGAGGCCAGTAAAGTCCATGTCTGGGGGGCTCCCAAAGAGCAGATCTGAATCCCGCCTTTTGTGTGGTGACCAGGCTCGGGCAAGCCAGACAAGGAAGTGAGTTGTGGGGTTCGGTCTCTCCCAGCACCCACAGAATCACCTCCATGTCCACACACCTCTGCTCTTCCTCCCTGCCTCCAGACTTGAAAGTTTACCTCGCCTCTTGCCCAGTTTCCCATACACCCTAAGCCTGATTTTTCCAGGCTTCTAATCAGTTTCCGTGCCTTGATCCAGGCCTTCCATGTCCCTTTACAGTGTGGAAGCCTGATTTAATGCAGCAATTCGCAGGCTGGGCCAGGGCTGAGGAGCACGAAGGCCTGATTAGTCCTCCGGGGCCAGAGGCCCCAGGCGTCCCCCATCCCCAGCCCTGCCTCTGTTGGTCCGAGGGCCTGTGTCCAGACCCTTGCCCACTCCCCCCACTCCCCCTCTTTATCTGCGGCTCCCAGCATGTATGCCTCCCTCTATCAGTGTATCAGGCCAGCATGCCTCATCTAAAGTGTATATATTACCTAATAAAATCCTTCTTATTTGGGATTATTGCATCAAATTTTAATTTCCTCACTCGAGCAGCAGCATGTCGGCCTGCCCGTCAGTGAAGGACCGATAGAAGGTGAAAAGAGCGGATAAAGTGCACAAATTACTGCCAGCCGATGCCTATCAGCCCTTTGACTGGAATTGACTGGAATTAAGGACTGAGAAATAGGATTTTCTGCCTCAGAATCTGCTGTGGCAGCTCTTGTCGGAAGTCCCCTTCAGCCCCCTCCGTTCTCCTCCCCACCAAGGGCGCCTCCCACTCCCCAAGCAAACTGCAGGTTGGCCTTTCAAGTCCTTAATCCTGTCATGGAAAGGGGGCGGGGCTGGGCCAGCAGAGAAAGAGGCGGACAGCCCCCACCGCCAAGGCTCCAGCTTCAGCCACTCTCCTGGCCAGCTTCTTTGTAAAGAGGCAGCCACAGAAGGGAGGGTCGTGTTCCTTCTAGAGGAATCCCTGCTCCTCTTGACTCTGTCCCGACTTCACTACTGGCACCCAAACCTCAGAGGCAGGAGCTGCCTGGCAACCCACCCCTACTCACCAGAGCTTGGGACTTTAAGCAAATCCCTGAACCCTTAAGCCACAATTTCTCCACATGTACCCTCACTATGAGGACAAAACGGAGGACCCATGCGGGGGCCCAGCACAGTGCTTGGCGCACAGTAGGTCCTCAACTAATGCTAGGTCTCCCTGTGAGATCCTAGCTGTTCTCTCTATAGAATGGCCAGGAAGCACCTTACCTCCAGCATAGGGTTGATTAACCTGGGTCCTGGGAAGTCTGCATTTGCTGAAATTGTTTGGAACATCGCATTGTGGGCATTGTCTGGGAAGAGGTGTCTTAGCTTTCGTCAGAAGCACATGGAGAAGCACAGGCCCCAGAGAATAGTGACAGTCACTTTTATAGCTTTTTCTGCGCACCCAGTGCTGTTCCAAGTGCTCCCTGCATCAGCTTGCTGAGGTGTGAGGACTGTTTTATACCCATTTCATACGTTGGGAAAACCAGGCAGTGAAAGGTTAAGTAACTCAATCAAAGGGTTCACACCCTGGCAGTGTAACCACAGAGTCAGACCCTTAACCCCCTTGCTGTACTGATCTTCCCACAATATGGAGTTGGGACCCCACAGGCCTGTGTACCTTTAGCCTCCCTGTGGGAAGGCGGGGCCTCCTCTTTGCACTGGGGGTTCTTATGAAGGGAAGAAGCTCCATAGCCAGGTGGGCCCATCTCTAGCCTTTGGGGCCATCTGTTCTCCTGGTCATACTCTGGTGCTTCTTGAACTGGAGTCCCTCTCTGGAGAGCCAGCCAGCCAGAGTGCCCCCTTGTAGAGGGGCCCAGGGCAGGCACGTCTCCATCTCCTCATCTTAGGAAGTAAGTTTCAGTATATTGAAAATATAATCACTGAAACTCTGAAACAAGAGCTATGGGCTCCCAGGAGCCCCCATTCCTCTCTGTTAATTCCTTCTCATAACATTTCCCGTCTTTGTGGCTGCACTTGTATTAAAAGCTCAGGGTTTTATTAAAAATGGATTTATTTATCCAAAAAGAGATGAAACCCAAACTTGTCAGGAGCCTTTCAGAGCTCATGTTGTAGACACTCAGGCATAGCTCTTCCAGGTCCTTGGCTCACTGCTGGACCCCCTGAGTCCCAGTCCACCCAGGGGGACTCCAGGCCACCCAGCTCGGGGCTGCCCACGGGAAGATGCTCACAAGGCTCTGAAAACTGAGGGCTCCCTGGCCGCCAGCTCCCCTATCTGCACAGGCCAGCACTGGCCCCCCCTTTACTAAGTGCTGCTGAGGCTCACTGTGCTGGACCCAACCAGCCACACCAGGCCCTGGCTGTTCGCCTGTGGGCATGCAGCTGTCCCCTCAAGGCTTACTATTTGCTTTTTTGTTATTATGTGATTTTTGGCTGTGTAGAGTGGCATGCAGGGTCTTAGTTCCCTGACCAGGGGTTGAACCCATACCCTCTGCAGTGAAAGCATGGAGTCTCAACAGCTGGACCACCAGGGAAGACCAAGGTTTATTGTTTGACTGTCTGGAATGGTGCTTTGGTAGGCACTGGGCCCAGTTGACCTGGCAGTCCAAGCCCTGCCCTCAGCAGGCCCAGGGCAGCCAGAGAACCCTCAATGCTGGAGCACCCAGCGTGGGTGTGAAGCCATGGGCTGTGGTCAGATGGGCTATGAAGCCCTTTCTGGCAGCTAGAGCCTCAGATCAGAGTCCCATGCTCTCAGGACCTCCTCCTGGGGACATATCCAGGAGGTTTAAGAGGTGAGACCAGGAAAAACATACCCCCAAAAGGATTCCCCTGGAGTGACGGGGGAGCCCTTTGTGTAGACCCTTCAGATGTAATGCAATGAATACTTCCCAAATGACCTTCCATGGACTGCTAGGTCCAGGGCTATCAAGATGTTACGTGAAAAGAGCCTGTCTTCAGCTCAGAAGGCCTGGGAGAGCAAAGGTTGATGGATCTCTTTATCACTTTGCTACTTTGGGGAGCCTTTACCACATTAAAGCAGGTTGTGCATCTCCAAGGGGGGGATGGGGGTATATGTTTCCCCACGTTTGACATGAACTAATACTTATGTTAATACTTGTGGCCCATAGCCAAAACTTTCATAAATTACAGTTATCATTATTATATTTATCATATAACCTGTTACAGAGGCAGCATTGTCTGGTGAGCAAGAGCATTTTGGAGCTAAAGTACCTGAAATCGAATCCTGGCTTCACCATTCACTCCTTGCGGTGGGACCTTGTAAAGGTCACTTACCTCACGGCCCTCAGTTTCCTCAGCTATAGAATGGAGCTGTCTCCTGGAGTAGTTGTGAGGGTGAAATGAGTTAAGGCGTGAAAGGTGCTTGCAGCGGCGCCAGGCACAGAGCCAGTGCTGGAGAAGGAGCCCTGCTGCCGTGGGTGCCTCGCACTCTCTCGTACAGCTCAGGTTCTCAGAACCCACTTCAGGAGATACACCCTTAATGGCATCTTTCTCTGACTTTGTAACAGTCTGTTCCCCACCCTCCCTGCCACCCCGACCCAGGGGAATCTAGACAGAGCTGCCATGAGGGTTGGGGTTGAGGGAAAGGTATGAAAGGAAGAAGTCAGGCCTGCTCTCTACGCAGCCTCAGCCTCTGGGTTGTGACCATTTCTCTGCAGTAGACGTTTCCTCTGCAACATTCTCACCTTCCTTCAGCCAAACCTGGGGGTGTTCCAGATTGCCGCATAGCCAGGCTCAGGAGAGGTGGGGGCAACAGCTCTGTGTGGGTAGCACTGCCCCAGGAGGGTAAAATGGCAGATGCCCCTCCTGTGTCCTGACAGCAAGACCAGGAGGAGTCGGGGAGGCACCGTGTCCCCCAGGGCACTCCCTCCGGGGCAGAGTCCTGCATGTCCGGAGCCAGCCTCTCTCCATAGGAGAAGGTGCTCAGATGGGGGTAGAAGGTGCAGCCTGCAGGCTTCAGTCTCTAGCTGATGAATGGCCAATGCTTGAGAGTCTCCATGGCTATTAGAGACCTTCATCAGACATACAAATGCCAGGGCTGGTATCTCCCTAGGCATTGGGTACAGGGCGGTCCTACTTTCCCTCCCTCAGCTGTGAGACCTACAGGCTGGGCCAGAAGCTAGGCAGACAGGGCTGGTGTGATAGGGCCTCCAGAGCGGACTGAAGGTTTCCCCAGGCAAGGGGCGACTCAGCAAGTGGTGGTGGTGAAGTTAGGATCCAGTTGTTCATATGTTCATTTATTCAGTGAGTCAACCAGCCAGTTGATATTTGTGCAGGCTAAGTTGCTTCAGTCATGTCCAACTCTTTGCAACCCTATAAACTGTAGTCTGCCAGGCTCCTCTGTCCAAGGGATTCTCCAGGCAAGCATGCTGGAGTGGGTTGCCATGCCCTCCTCCAGAGGATCTTCCCCACCCAGGGATCGAACCCGTGTCTCTTATGTCTCCTGCATTGGCAGGTGGCTTCTATACCACTAGCACCATGTGGGAAGCCCATTGGTATTTGAATGTGTCCATTATATGCCAGCATCTCTTCCTAGAGAGTCTTATACCTCCACATCCCTGCCAGGGCTGTGTCTTTTGCCTGAAGCACGTTCCTTTCTGTTTTCTCTCTCTGGCAAGCTACTCACTCTTCATGCTTGTGTGTATGCTTAATAGCTCAATTGTGTCCAGCTCTTTGCGACCCCATGGACTACAGCTCGCCAGGCTCCTCTGTCCATGGGGCTTCTCCCAGCAAGAATACTGGAGTGGGTTGCCATGCCCTCCTTCAGGGGATTTTCCCGACCCAGGGATTGAACCCAGGTCTCCTGCATTGCAGGTGGATACTTTACTGTCTGAGCCATCAGGGAAGCCCAAGAATACTGGAGTGGGTAGGCTACCTCTTCTCCAGGGGTTCCTCCTGACCCAGGAATCGAACTGGGGGTCTCCTGCATTACAGGCAGATTCTTTAGCAGCTGAGCTACCAGGGAAACCCCACTCCTCATGACCCATCCTGAATGTCGCTGTTTGTACAGCTCTTTCCTCCTGGTGGACTTCTATACTTTGAGGTACATTCATGCCTCCAGGAAACCCCGTGTCTGTATAGCAGTGTCTGTCCATATATCCTTGACCCCTTACCACAGATTGTGTGCTCCTCAAAATCAGGGGCATTCAGGTATTCCAAATCAGGTATTCCAGCCCTGGGGGCTTCTCCCCAGGTGCTGTGGGGAGAATGAACGGGGTGGAGGATGGAGCCATGGGCGGCAGGAGCTGCTGGTCGCAGTGCTGGGTGGGGCGTGGTTCAGAGGGCTGTGGTGGCCACCACAGTTGCCACGGTCATCCCTAGAGACACCCACTTTCAGGATTTATGATGCTTTCATTCACAGAACAGTTCATCCTTGATGTTCTTCTTTACTCAGGTCCTAGTGAAAACAACGTCCCAGGATTTTGTGTTATTCATTTTAAGATTGGGGCAAACTGAGGCCAGAGGAGCGCAGCAAACTCCTGAGGTCACACAGCAACCTGATGAGTTCAAGATAGAGACCAGATCTCTTGTCCTGCGGCTGGTTGCTCCTCTATCAGTTCTTCCCTGGGTGGTTCATCCGAATGAAGGGAGATGGGGAACGGAAGAGGAAGTGAGCATCAGCAAGGTTGGGCCTCTCCAGTGGACACTGAGGTGTTTGCCTGGGGCCTCAGTGTGTCCCAGGAATGATAGGGGCAGCTAAGGTCTCTGTACTCGGCCCCTACTTCCTAGACTGACCTGAGGTCCCCAGGAGGAGGGAAGCTGTGGGTGTCAGGACAGCTACAAGAAGAACAGCACCCTGGGGCCTGGCCTGCCAAACTCAAGTCCTTTCTCTTTCCCACCCAGGGCACGACAGTGCGAATTATCACTGCCATTGACCAGGATAAAGGACGTCCCCGGGGAATTGGCTACACTATCGTCTCAGGTAAGGCCTGGGGTGCCCTAATGCCCCACCCCTACTTAAGAAGAGCCACTCTCGGAGTGTCAGGCTCTGTGAGTGTGTGGGACAGTGGCCTGAGGGGACCTGTCCCCAGGGACAGCCCAGGCCAGAGGACTCAGGAAGGAGCTCCCTAGATGAAGGAGGGAGGAGCAGGGGAGGAGAGGAGGAGTTCGCAACAGAGGCTCGGGTGTGGGGGGCCGCTTGGGTGATGGTGGGGACGGGAGTGTGCATTGCTCTCCGAGGTCTCCAGTGTCTGTGCACTCTGGGGCTCTGAGCCCAGGTTGTTGGTGATTCTTGTCTAACCTGCTGCAGTACGCTGGGTTTTTCTTTGTTTGTCATTACTTACTTGGTGAAAAGATGGCAGTTTTTACGTCATTTTAGAACTAATTCAGCTGCAACTTTGGCTGATTTCATGCTCTCTTCACATTTCTGACCATTAGACAGTCACGTTTATCTGGAATGTTGCAGAGAGGCACGTGAGCCCTCCTTTCCCACCTAGGCTCTTGGTTGAGCAGAGCAGTGATGAGTGCAGAGAAAGTTCTGGTTGGTGGGACCCCTGACTCCACATCCCTGCCTAGAGACTAACAAAGCAGCAGCTCCTTGGCCGTCTTGGGTCTGGGTGGCTTTGGAGCATGGGGGCTGGTGAGAGGTGCAGGAGAAACTGCTCACTCATTCACGTCTGGATCAATCTGTCGCTATTCTCCCACCCCACCCTGGCCTCCCTGCCCAGCCTGCTGGTGAGTGAAACGCGAGCATGGTGCATCTGCGGGGGTGGGGGCGCTGTCTCAAGGCCAACCCTATTGCCCCTCCCTACCACACTGCCAAGAGAGTAGACTTGGCATTTAGGGGCATTTTCTCCCTAAAGCTCAAGACACCAATGTGCAGTGATCAAGAATGTGGATGGAGTCTCTTGAGCATACTATCTAGGGGTGGATCTCCATACCTCAGTTTCTCATCCATAATATGGGAGCAGTAAGAATGCCTACCTCGGGTGGTTCAAAACTCAGAAGGCTTATTGTATGTAAAGACCTTAATAAATGTATCTAAGGTATTGATACTTTGTAAGTGTTAACTGTTATCAATGTGCATGCGTGCATGCTTAGTTGCTCAGTTGTGCCTGACTTTGTGACCCCATGGACTGTCACCCTCCAGGCTCCTCTGTCCATAGGATTCTCTAGGCACAAATGCTGGAGTGGGTAGCCATTCCCTTCTCCAGGGGATCTTCCTGACCCAGGGATCAAACCCAGATCTCCTGCCTTGCAGGCAGATTCTTTACCATCTGAGCCACCAGGGTCATCCAATAACACCTTCAGGATGCTGAGGGTTAGGTGGTGGGAGGGAGACCAGCCACATCCTTGGGAATGCAGGAAATCGGGAACTGTGGGCTCTCTGTAACCTGCAGCTTCTAGCACAACTGTTAACTGTGCTTCTAAGTTCACGGGACCCTAAGACCCAGGGTGAATGTCAGACCAGCTCATGTGGTGAGCGGCAGCAACAGCAGTGTGGGTTTGGGCCTGTGTTCCCCCACCCCTCTTCCTCCCCATTCTCATGCCCAGCACAGGGCTCCACAAGAGTAAAGTCCAATTTGTACTTGTAGAGTGGATGAATGGATGGATGGATAAATGAATTAATGTATGTTACTCTAAGGTGATGGGTTTTCAAATTCCATTTTGCCCAAGAATCACCTGGGAGCTCCTACCAAAAATGCTGAGTCCTTGGCATCCATGAAGGTTCTAGGGTAAAGCCCAGGAAAGGTCCTTTCTCCTTGAGCCCCAGAAGCAGCTGGTCCTCAGGCCAGGATATGGGAAAGGAGGTCCTAGGGAGGAAGCCATTCTATAAGAAGGCAGTGTCCTCTTGGGAATTAGTGGACTCACTCCTGGTAGGCAAAGAAGGGAGGCCCATGCTGGTGCTGGTCTCCTTCATGAGTTTGTCAAATTGGGAAGCAAAACAAGTGCCTCCCAGTAACAAGGGGCTTGTGCTGGAGATCTGAGTGAACACCAGTGAGCCCCAGGGCTGATGGAGTTGGGGGCCTAGTATAAGCTGGCAGCAAGAAGGGGGCACCTGGCTGGGTAGGGGATTGTCTCCTCTTTTCATTATCTCTGGGTTGGTTCTAGACATACTCCCAGACAGGAGTTGGGGGCAGAGAGTCAGGACCTGGCCCAAGGTCGTGGACAGCTAGGAATTCCTCTCTGATAACAGATGACCATCCTCCAAAGCATTGGTCTATTTCCAGTCTGTGCTGGGTGCCAAGCCACCAGCCCCAGAACCTCAGGCCCTCTATAACAGAGATGGGCCCAGCCACCCCTTTCCCCTGGAGCAGGAGGCTGGAAGGCAGAGCTGCTGAGGCTTTGGTATCTGGATGGTGCTCTGGAGCTTAGAGTCTGGGGACAATTGCCTGCAGCAGCATCCTGTGAGATTTCTAGGGACACACTTTCTCAGGCCAGGTTTCTAAGTGCATAAAACAGGATAAGAAGGGAAACCCAGGATATGAAAGTAGAGGTAGGGGATGCATGCCAAGGTGGGTGCAGGAGGCAGAAATTTCTGGAAAACCTTGAGCACTTAGCGTAGCTTTATAGGATTCCCAGAACAGATGAGGGCTTTTAGAAAGGATGACAAACGGGTTTTCTCTTACCTGCCAGCTTTGATTGATTGGTAATGGCTGCCTGAAGGGGACCAGGAAGTCAAACAGGTTCAGTGCGGTCTTCAATTGGCAGAGTCTGCAGTGGGTGTGGAAATGGAGGAGACCGCACTGGGGCAGCTGTCTGCCGCCCTTGGTGGGATAGCAGTTGGACCATGTTCGCAGGGTAGCCATGATGGTCCTCACTATAATGGGTGTTTGGCACCAGCAACCCCAGATCCTTTCCAGACAGTTTCAGGAAAGGGCAGTCCTCTTTCTGCCCTTCCTATCCTGAGCACCTGGCTTCCCTCCCTGCCCTTCTCCCCAGGCCTGGGCTGGCATGGACCCCTGCGAGCCAGCCTCAGCCCAAGTCTGGGCAGGCAAACAGGCAACAGGGCACACTGCCCAGGAGAGCAGTGGACAGAGGCTAAGATTTGACCTCGTCTACTTCCCTCGGCTAATCAGTGTAGACACTACTGCAAAGAACATTGTCTGCTGGGGGTCTGGCCTCTTGTGCCCTCCTTTCCAGTGGTGTTAAGGCCTGGGTGGCTTGGCCAGTGCCTGTCTGGCTTGAAATGGAAGAAGGGATGCCCTGCCAGTGTCCCTTCCCGCTGACTGCCCCACACTGACCCTGAGTGCCTGGTGGGAGCCTGCTCCAGCTCAGGTGCTCTGGAATCATTTTCATTTGAAAGAAAGGACTGAGGGCCTCAGGGCCTCCCAGAGCCAGGTGCGAGTCCTGAGGGCACTGTGGGCTACCCAGTCTCTGGGCACCTTAGGAGCCTGGGCAGGTAGTCTATCTCAGACATAGGCCCGAGCCCACAGTGACGCATGGCACACGGTTAACCTGCCCAGCTCCCTGAGGCCCTGTCCCCTCCAGGCTGTTTATCAGCCCTGCAGCTGGGGGGATTTATGTCCACACACCAGTGCTTTCCCCATTACTAATGACCCCTCTGTTTTGCCAAGAACAAAGAGGCCTTCAGAGGTAAGTTATGGCTCCATTGCCATCAATTTGTTCTCAGCCTCTTGTGGCCAAACTACGACCGAAGAATGACAAGGCTGTTTCCCATAGAGGATCTGGCACGGGCCCCGTGCTCCCTCAGCCTGTGCCTGCCCTGCCACTCACCAAGGGCATCACTTCCTCCAGCGTCTGACCTCCAGAGCTCTGCGGGCTCCTGTCCCCAGTGGTCAGCCTCACCTGTGGTCTGAGCAGACACCCTTCCCTGCCAGATGGATATAGTCCTGCTTCAAGGGGTGGCTGCCCTCCTGCCCAGCAGAGCACAGGACTAGGAGCCCAGAATTGTCAGTTTGAGGCCCAGCAGTGCCACCTGCAGCAGGGTGTTCAAGCAAGGCATTTGGCCGTCTTAGCCCCATATCCTCATCTGTGGAACAGAGATGACAACTCCCATGGCAGATAAGACAATGCCAGAGAGACCCTAAAGGACCATAAAATATTAAACATTATTAATTGTTGAAGAAAGTTCAGGACCAGAGGTTCTTGGGACTCTCACTCATTTCCTCCTTCATTCATTTAAGTATAGAGAAGTAAGTGATTGAGCGTGCAGGCTTTAGGGCCATGTTCAGGGTGGTGACCACTAGCTGAGCTGGTCAGTACGGTTGTCTTGAAATGTACAGAGCTCTTGAAATGCAGCTGGTCTGATCTGAGATGTGCTGTAAACACACAGGGTTTTGAAGACGTAGGTTGAAAAATAGATTGTAGAATATCTCAATAATGCCTTACATAGATGTGTTAAAATGGTATATTCAATATACTGGGTTAAAGATAACATATTATTAAAAGTAATTTTACCAATTTTTTTTAATGTGGCTACTAGAGAATTTCAAATAGCAGCTGTGGCTTGCATTCTGTTTCTATGGGCAGCTCTATTCCGGAGGTAGACCGCCTTAGCTTGCCTTCTGCTGCGTGTGTAACCTTCTGGGCATCAGTTTTCCACTCTGTGAAGTGGAGGTAGTTATAACCCAGGTCTCACAGGGATGCTACGTCGTGTACGTACTTAGCAGATCACCTAAATGTGTAGTCAGTGCTCAACACACAGAGACTTTACTATCCACCTACAGTGGACTGAGGGTCTTCTCTGTCCTAAAGTCCTGAGCGCTGGTAAGGCCCGAGTCGCCGTCTCAGCCGCAGGAACCTGCAGGCAGTCTGGGGGACAGGCTGCAGCGCCCTGGTGGAATGCTGTGGAGACAGGCATGGGCTGTGCTGACCAATGCTGATGTAGAGCAGTGGCTCCCAGGGGAGTCACTGGACTGTTCTTTCTACTCTTGTATGTATTCAAAAATATCCGTCATAAGAAGTGAGCAAGAATCCATGGGAGGGGGTACCTCCCAGCCACCAGGAGGGGAGGCTCGCCGAGGAGGGATCTTCTAAGCCAGCGCTGACAGATGAGCAGCTGGGAAGGGTAGAGGGAGGGTCTGTTGCAGGCAGAGGAGCAGCACGTACCAAGATCCCAGAGCAGAGTGTGCCCGATCGCGGAGCTGCAGTCATGCGCGTGGCTGAGCACAGCGCGCGCGGGAGGCCACAGAGGGGGGACGAGGCTGATGTGCAGGGTATGGAATGCCCTGCCCAGGAGAACACCAGGCCCTGGTCCTCGGGACAGTGGGCCGCCAGTCCAGCAGGGGAGGGACATGGGCAGGGGTGTGTTGTGCAAAGCTCAGTGGGTTGGGGCAGGGCAGGTGGGAGCAAGGAGGTCAGCAAGGAGGCGGCCCTAGTGTCCCCAGGTGGTAGATATCACAGAGGGGGCACAGAGACAGAGCCAGGGATGGCGAGGAGGCCACGCCGACAGGAGGCAACTGGCAGGGCAGTTGTTGTAGGCACCGGAGGAGCCCAGGACTGGACCGCGGCCTGAGATGCCTTTAGAGTCCCCTCAGGCAGAGAAATTGTTTAATTTCCAACCACTGTTTGTTGCAGAGAGGCATCCTGTCTTCCCAGTTAAGTGACCTGGAGGGAGTCACTAAAACCCGTGAAGCTTCAGTTCCCCCATCTTTAATCTGAAGGTGATGGTGTCTTTCTCACAGAGTTGTGACGAGGAAATGAGGCCACTAGATAAAGCGGGTGGCATTGGTACCTGTCCATGGGTCAGCACACAGCAGGCCTCACGTGTGCCTCCTGCCTGCCACTGGCCAGGATGCAGTGGGGACGGGCACACCATGCTGTCAGGAGCCCAGTTTACCAGCTGTGTCCACTCATGTGTGTCAACAAGCAGGCCACCTGGGTGGTCAGGGGACTTAGATTGGAGGCTCCTCTCAGTCAGTCCCGAGGGCTCTAAGGCCTGGCATTTTGTCCTGCTATCATCTTCCCACGAGTTCCCAGACGCTTCTTCCCTCCTTAAGCATTCGTCACAGGAAGGCCATCCAGGAGAGGCTGTGAAGCAGTGGTCCTCAAGGTGGGGCCTCGGACCAGCAGCAACAGCATCACCTGGGGACCTGTTAGACATGTGAATCCTCAGGCCACCCCAGAACTACAGAGTCAGACTTGGGGATGGGGCCCAGGAGACTATGAGGTCCTCCAGGTGATTCCAACACTGTCTGAGTCCTTTCCTCCACTTTAGAAGCATTTTGATTTTCTAGAAGTACTGTCTGCTGAGTTCTGTCGTTTGACTCTCTCCTTCCCATAACTGCCACTAAACAGAGCCTTCCCCAGCACCCGAAGGGCCCCCGCCACCCTGGGGTATGATGATTTGGTGAAGGAGCCCAAGCTAGCGCTTCCCACTCCACCCTGCATTACAGCCCCGTCTCAGCCCAGACTCCACTTTCAGGCTGAAGGAGCCTACCCTCTCCCATCATCCACTTTCTTGTCTGAGCCCTGCTTCTCTGGGTCTCCTGCAGTTCTGCCATATACCCCATTTGTTAGGTGCCTGCTGCATGTGAGCCACTGGCCATTTAATCCCTCACAGTAGTGTATGAAGGAGACAGTATTACTGCACTTTGTTGGCATGTACGGCAAGGCTTGGGGACTTTTATATATTGACCAAGGGTCACAGCCACAAAGTGGAAGAATAGGGATTTAAACCCAGGTCGCTTGGGCTCCAAAATATGGCCAGAATTTGCATGACAGCAGCTGTTCTCAAAGTGATGTCTCCAGATGTCTCCACCTGGGCATTATTAAAAATGAAAAATTTTGTACCCTACCCTAAACCTGAATCAGAAACTCTAGAGGGTGGGGCCTGCATGATACTGTTCTGATGGCCTGGGAACCACCCTTTGAGAAGCTCTGGTCTTGAAGAACACGTGTCATCAACAGGCCAGTATCACCCCCTGGGGCAAAGATTTGTTCTGAGAGGTAAAAAAATACCTTACTCCTTATATGTATAAAGCACAGATATACATATGCTATATTTGTGATATTAAAATTTCATGCAGGTTAGGGGAGCAGTTAGAAAAAAATGTCTTAAATGGCTAGGGAGGTTGGAAGGGCCTGTGATAATGAAAATAAAGGGTTGAGAAACAATGGCCTTGAATGAAGAATAGGTGTGCAGTATCAAGGCTGAAACCCCTCAGTTTAAAAGGCAGTGGCCTTACCACTGGGTCATGCTGGGGGACCTGCCCAGGTATGTTAGTGAAAGATAAAGTCTTCACTCAGCACTTGCTGAATTTTACTTTTAACGTTACCAAGTGAGGCAGTTCCTTGAAAACACATTGAACACTGAAATGAAAGCTGTATGTGTGTCTGTGTGTGTCTCTGTGTGTGTGTGTGTGGAGAGAGAATAAGCAGTCAAATTTGCACAAACCCACATATGCCAGTACATACACCTCCACATATGCCAATAACTAAATCGGGCCCCTGGCCATGGCCTGGTAGGGGACAGCTATCACAGAAGACCATCATTTGAATCACTTCAAAGCCCTCGTGATTAAGCTGCTTGGCATTTTTCTCCCCCCAAGAAGTAAAAACTTGGGAAAAGCAGATCTGCTTTGGAAATCAGAATTGCACATCAAAGCCCCTGGCTTGGAGTACATATTGGGTGCCTGAAAGCCCCAGAAACCTCAGGGCACCTGGCCAGGCACAGTGGGGAACAGCTGGAGCCAGGGAGGAGTCAGGGCTGATGGGAGGCACGTGCTGGGGCCAGTTGGAGGAGGGCATACAAGGCAAAAGATGTGGGTTCTTGAGCATGTCTGGGGGTGAGAGGGTCATCAGAAGATTTATCTCATGGAAGGTCTGGACAGTCAGAATGGGAAGCACTGGAATGAGGATGGTCTCCTAACAGGCTGCTTCACCACACTAGGGGAGGACTAGGGTTTGTTGTGGAGATGTAAAGGAGGAAATTCATCAAGGCACTGTAGTGAGAATGGACGGTGCAGGGAAAGAGGGAGACAAAGAAGCATCTAAGCTCCAAGTCTCGGTATCTCGGGTCCCTGTAGTGGCCTCGGCAAAAGGGGGCATGTTCATAAGGAAAGCTGATCTGCTTACACCTGTGACTGCCTTGTTAGACCCGTGTCAGCACATATACCAGAGCCCCTGTATCCCGTGTCAAGGCAGAGATCACTAATTGATCCCAGCACACTTTCCCACTGAGCCTGAGTGGGCCTCCGAGCCTCCATCAGCCGCTGGTAGTTGATAGGCATTCTCTAGAGAGCTGGAATGAATATGCCATCCAAGGTTTATCCAGTTTGCATCCTGTGGCTCTCTTCTTTCAACAATATTTAAGGGGCAGTTCCTCTGACTTTTAAAAAATTTAATTAAAAAATATTATTCACAGTGCCCTTCCGCCACTGTACCAAACCAACAACAAGAGGTCACACTAACACGGAACCTGGTAGAGCGTCACTCCATTCTCCCTGTTCGTTCTCCCTGCTCTCTTCCGGATTGCACCGCTTCCCTCCCACTCCCCGCTCTTCGTGCCGTCTTTGAGCCTTTCCTGAGGCCCTGCACGCTCTATCAGCAGCTGTACCTCGCCTCTGCATCCTTCCCGTGAATCAAATTGGCCAGTGGGCTTTGAAGAGGTTTCACCGCCATGGTCTGAGACGCTCCCTTTCTGCCCCTCCTCTTTTCTGTACCTTCCTCATGGGCAGAAGGCTCTGACCCTTGCTCAAGACACTACAGAGCCTCCTATGGGACCCGTGTACTGTGGGAGCTTACCCAGGACCTCCCACTCAGGTCCAAGCAGCACCTGGGTACCACCGCCACAGCTAAGCAGGGGTGGCCCTTGCTCAGCTCAAGAAGCAGTTCTCTCCAGGCCTGGGATCTGGCAGACCAATCATGGCTGAAGGCTACTTTCAGGGGCTAGGGCTCATTCTAGTTCATGCCTAGAGATTGCTTTGGAGAGAAGCTCTAGTCTGATGTCAACAGGCGTTTGTCTTATTAAAAAAATTGACTGGTTTCTAGTTTTTCCTCATCTCTAAGTAACCGCTTTTTATTGCACTGAGATCCTTGGAGGATTGTGAAATTAGCCAGCATTTATGTTGCACTCTCTTTCTTTCTTATCTTGGCACATGTCAAGCGCACAGAACTGATTTAGACATCATCTTTGGCTCAGAGTCAGCACTGGTCCTTGTGTGGCCCTCTTTAGTTTCATTATTAGTTTTTAATAATTTTGTGGACACCTGTGAACCCACCAACCAACCCAAGAGCCAGACTGTTACTCATCCCACACATCTCCCTGTGTTCCCCATCCAGTCCATCCCAACTCCCCGTCCCATGGCCATCTCTTTGCACTTTGCATTGTTTTTCTTTCTTTTTTATTTCTTTGGTTTCAAAAAATGTTTTGTCACACGTGCATATTTCAGTTGCCTTTGAACCTTATTTTAATAGTATGTTACACGTCGTCTCCTGGACTTGTGTTTTCTCTTCAATGTTACATACAAGATCCATCTGCATTTTGCGGGGGGGGAGGTGTAATTATTTGTTCGTTTTTATTACTGTGTTACTTCATCATGTGAAATATCACAGGTGATCCATTTTCTTGTTGAACGGTGTATGCACTGATTTTTGCTATTGCAAACCGTGCTGCCCTAACATCTTGTGCATCTCTCTCTCTCGAAACATGTGAGAGAGGGTTTGCTCTGGGCTACATATACTCTCCGTCACCCTCACCCTCACTCTTACCTCAGAACGCAGCCGGCCAGAGCATTTTACAGATAAGGAAACTAGACCCACAGAGCTCATGAAACGCTTAGGGTCACACAGCACATCAGTTGGGGGCACAGGATTCAAACCCAGCTTTTCTTGCTTCCAAAACCCACATCCTTTTTACCATCTTTTACTATTCTGCCTGGGAAACCAAATGATTCATGTCAACCCCCTGGTCTATGTACCGAACTAGAACCCCAGGATTCATTCATTCAGTTAACCAGCCAATATTAATTGAGTTCCTACTGTGTGCCAGGCTCCATGCCAGACCCCGGGCACCAATTGTGAAGGGGAAGTTGCTGCCACTGAGCCCACAGAGCTCACATTCTAGTGGGGAAGACATAGCTAAATATCTGCAAAGACAGGGTCTCCTGGCCATATTAAGCATTGAGCAAGAAATACTAGTGTGAGAAGGTAACTGGGGTGAAGGGCCACTCAGGAAGAGGGGTCAGGAAGGCAGACTAGGGGGATGTCAGCCACCCGTCTCAGCCTCCCCAGGCTGTGGGCTTGGCAGGAGATCTCATCCCTCCCTCCTCACAAAAGGTCTCAAATGTCTTTTGGGAGATACAATGAGTCCCTCTCAGCGGCTCACATTCCCCGCTCCCTTTTTCATCTCACTCCCTGGATGACTGCTCCGCTTTCAAGGCAGCCCCCAGCCGGGGCTAATCTGAAATAAAAGTTTTTATTTATCTAGCTTGATACCTGGTGCAAGGTTAAATCATACAAGAGAAAAAGCAATAAGAGAAAGATTAAGTGTAAGGCGCTGTCTTAGGCATGCCCCTTTGCAATATGGTTACAAAGATATTAAGCCCAAAGTTACCCACAGCCTCACATGGCTATACCCTCCCCTTTCTAGGCTCAGTGATGGGGTGGGTTCCAAAAGAGGGAGACACCCTGGGGTGCCCTGCAGAGAGGGTGAGCAAAGCAGATGGAGTTCTGCTGGCTCAGCCCATCAGCCACCTCCTACCCCTGTAGGGCTCTGATTCATGATTTCCTTGGGGGACAAAAATGTTAACATCTGCACCTATGTTCCTATCAGCATCTCCATGTCATCAGTATTTATTGTATGCCTGCTATGGGCCAGGCGCTCTGGAGAGAGAGAGGGAGAAATCTTAGTCACAGGCCCTTCTCATGGCCAGCCTGGCTCAGGTCTCAGCTAACCTTGAGCAGGTTACTTCTGTCTGTGCCTCAGTCTCCTCATCTGTACAATGGGAATATCAATAGAGTTTATCAAAACATTATCATCTGATTGATGACAAATGCATACACGAAAAGATACTAGGATTCCTCAGCACATAGGTGGTAATGGAGATTTTAGAAAAGTAAGTGTCACTGGCTCTTGCTCCTCCTCTCTGCCTGCAAAAATCAAAGACTATAGCTCTTAGCAAATCCCCAAGCATTACAGGGCCCCTATGGGCAGGGAGGAAGGCATATGCTGTCCAACTGACCTGTTCTTTTGCCCCTGATCCCTTGTGGGTGTCCCTTGCACAAAGCCAAGTCAGTAAGTCACCTGGGCCACTGCTGTCAGCACCCTCCCTAGCTGCTGAAATGGCCCAGGGTCCCCCGGACACCCCATGACCCTGGAGCCAAAGTGGATCGTGGGTGGACACGGGCTGCTCGTCACCCCCCTGCAGCTGTACTTGGGCTTGGGCCCCTCAGCATCCCTGCTGGGCCCCTTTATGCTCCATCTCCTCCCCCACCATTTAAACAGCTTCTCCCACTCAGCCTTCAGCTATTCTCTGGATGGGGCCCAGACAGGACCACAAGGACAACATGCCACCCTCCCCACCCCCATCTCTCCTACAGAACCCATGTTTTAAAGCAAATTTAAAATATGGAAGCAAAGGAAGGGATCTCTCTTTTAGCCCACATGTCAGCAGGCCCACCCACAGGTTCACCAGACAGGTCCAGTATCAGCCTCAGGGAGGTCCTGACTGCACAGGCAATCCGTCACAGGAGCCTGAAGCGTGGCATGTATGACAGATGCTCCAGGAGGTCAGGAAAGTGCTGGTTCTTGAGAAGGGCAGTCCTTGAGGGATGATTGGAAGAGACCACGAGGAAGGGGTGTCACCAGTCACAAGGCAGGGTGTGAGCACACATTCAGGGGATCTCCCCATCAGCCCTAACACCCTCTTACAGCATGGGATTCACACTGGGAGAGCTTTCAATGCCAGAGTAAGGGGTCACAATAACATAGGAATAGTAACGAACACTTTTGTGGATGCTTAGAACTAGATCTAAATGCTTCTCCTGCATCAACTCTTTAAATTCTCCCTACTAACCCCAGGAGGTAGGTACTGTCATTGTCTGCCCATTCTGCAGATCAAGAAACTGAGGCCCAGCTGCCCAGAGTCACATGGCTGGCAGGGGGTAAGAGCATGTTAACTCCAGAACCCGCACTTCTCCAGGGCCTCCCCTCCTCCTGCCCTGAACACTGGCGGTGCTGCCTGGGGGTCACTGGATCTGCCTGTGGGCTTGGCTGTCTTCCTGTGCCCCTGCAGCCCTCCCTCTGCCTCTGTGTCAAGTGCTCCTCCTGAGTCAATTAACTGGCTGCCCCATTCAAATATTTGACCAATATCCTGGAAACAGAGATTTCAAGGCAGATATTTTCAGACATTGATTGAACTGAACAAACATTCTGACACAGAAGGGATTTATTGCTCACATTTTCCTTCCGCTGGGCCGTGCTCCATTCCAACACCTTCAGAAGGCCTTTCTTTTGTGGGGCCCCGTGGGGTGGAATCAGGCTGCCTCTGTTTTCCAGCTCACTGCCCCGCCCACACCCTCCTGCTGCCCGTGCAAGTAGAAGCACCATTCTGAAGGACCATATCAGTGAAACGCTTTTGAATCAGTGAAAGCAGAGGCTGAAGGGCACTTCACCACAATGTCCAGCATAGCAAGGGTTATTTTAAAGGAGCCGGTGACTGATTTTTCTTCTTAATGACAGTGTGTGCTCTTTGTGACCCCATAGACTGTAGCCCACCAGACTCCTCTGTCCATGGGTTCTCCAGGCAAGAATACTGGAGTGTATTAGTATTTCCTCCTCCAGCGATCCAGCTTGCATCTCTTACGTCCTCTGCATTAGCAGGTGGGTTCTTTACCACTGCCGCCACCTGGGAAGCTCCTTAATGACACCGGGAGTCTTAAATGCCTGAGAATGATTTAGTTTGGACTTAAGGAACACTTTGGAAAGGAGGAGTTGAGGTCCTGGGATCCTATGGGTCCTTTAGAAGTTTGTGGGGACAGGAGAGTCAGCTCTTCACAACTCAGCAGATGCTTAGTGCGGAGGTCCTGGTAAGCCAGCCTCCCTTCTTCATGGTCTTGGGGAGACAGGGTCTAGAATGGAAGCTGGAGATGGAAAACCATTCTGTGAGAAGTTTAAGGACTTGCTGGGGAGTAAACATATGAAAAGTTGCTTGTCCGTCCATACAGCATTTGCTGAGGGACTCATGCCGTCAGGAAGTCAGTCCTCTGGGAGATCAGAGGAGGCTGAGTGTGTTGGGGGGATGGGGTGAGGGCAGCGGCTTCACCCCAGCTGATTCCCCAGAGAGATGATTTTAAGTGCCGCATGGGTGGGGCGTGAAATAACACCGAATCACATAGTGAGACGGCTATTCCCTTCTCAATTCTCTTTTAGATTTTCTATTTCTGTCAGCCCTGTCCAGGAGAAAAGTCCAGTTGGGTACTCACATCTTGAACACCTCTTCACCATTCAGCTCATCTCTCTGTTTAACAAACAGAAAGCAGGCTAGAGCCTTCAGATGCCAAGCTGATGTAACTAAAATCTCACCACATAGGCTCATTTTATCTGTTTTATAATCACTATTTATGGCCAATGAACTGGTTCTCCATTGATGATATTCTTAAATAGACTCTATTAGAATGATTTTTTAAAGGAGAAACTGAATCAAATGGAGGAAAAGAGGCAAATAATAATAATAGGTGTGACATGCAGATATGGAAAAAGTTGGACATCCAGATGACTGGATTGGGCAGTCCTAACACTGGAGTAACTTGTCCTGAGCCTTTCCTTATCTGTACTATGGGAGGGATGATGGAGCTGCTGCAGGTTCTGACAGTTGTATCCATGCATGTAAAGTGTTCCAAACAGTGTCCAACACTGGGCAAGAACTTCGGAAATACCAGACCTCTATTGGATAGGATCCTGTAAATGATATCACCTTAGAGATGGGGGAGAAGGTATTACTGGGACTGAAGGATGGGTGAGTTAGGTAGGGAGGAGGGCATCCCAAGCAGGAGAGACCAACTGGAGCAAACTCTTTGAGGAAGGACTCTTCATAAGATGTCTGAGGGGCAACAGACAAGGCCACTAGGCTGCAGAAGAGGAAGGTGATTTGAAGGGTCAAACTAAGGAGTGTTTCTTGTTCCTTTGAGGGCACATATGGCCCCAAGAACACTCGGAAGCTCAGGGAAAGGGGCCTCGGTGAGGCTCTGGGGTTCCTATGGGAATCCGGAGCAGACCTTCCTCAGAGTTGGACCTCCAGGGATGAGGAATTGGGGCAGAGCTTGCACCCTCTCTCCTTTCTTACAGCATCTGAGTTTGCCTCCTATGGCTTCAACAACAAATTGCCAGAAACTCAGGGGCTTAAAACAACAGAAATGTTCTCTCTTCTGATTCTGGCAGGCCAGAGTCCACAGTGATTTAGCTCCATGGGGCTAAAGTCACGGTGTCAGCCGGCTGGTTCCATCTGGAGGTTCCAGGGGGGAATCCATCCCTTGCCTCCTCCAGAGGCTGGTGGCTGCCAGCATTCTCTGGATTGTGCCCAGATCACTCCAGTCTTTTTACCGTGGTCACACTGCCTTCTCTTCTACAGTCAGATCTCGCTGTGCTTCAGTCTTTCAGAACTCTTGTGATTATCTGTAGGGTCCAGCCAATAATCTCCCCATATCAGGATGCTTAACTGAGTCACATTTGTAACTTCCTTTTTGCTATGCAAGGTGACATTCAGAGGTTCCAGGAGTTAGGGCCTGGACACATGATGACCTTTATTTAGCCTACCACAGCATCTTTGCCCCTGTTGATTATTCACCCCACTCGTACCTCTCTTGGCCCTGGCTCCCTCGTGGTCTCCCAGGATGGATCCGTGCATCTACCTAGACCATGATGGCCATATTGACCTCTCTCATCATGGCTACCCTTGAAATGTCCTTTTGGCTTCTGTCTCAGCTGTCAGTCATCTCCACATTCTAGTTTTCCAGTTCCAGACTTCCTAGAAGGGGTCAGATTGGCCGGCTCATCATCACAAGCAATGTCCAAAGCCATAGGGAGCTGGCAGCCCGAGATGGTGTCACCCCGAGCAGCTGGTACAGAAGAGGGCAGCAGGGCCATGAGGGAGACCAGCCCCAAATTTATCTAGTACATTTAAAAAGATAGGCGGATAGCCCAATGGGACAGAATAGAACCAGACCCACATATAAATATGGGAGCTTGATATATGATAAAGGTGGCACCACAAATCAATGGGGGATAAGATGACTTGTATAGTAGCTGGTGTTCAGAAAACTAGCTCGCTCTATGGAGAAAAATAAAACAAATCCCTCCCATACACCAAGGTAGCCTCCAGATGGATTAAAGACTTCAAGGTGAAAGGTGAAATATAAAGCTCATAAAAGGAAATGTGAGGGTATATCTTTGTGATCTTGTAGTTGAAAAGGACTTCTTGCCACCCAAAGAGCATATGCCATACGTGAAAAATTGATCATCAAACGATTTCCAATTCCATTGAAATATATAGACAAAGTTAACAATAGATGACATGTGTGGAAAAGATTTTTGCAACAATTAAAAAACCAGCACAGGAATAATATGTAGAATATATAAGAAATTTCTACAAATCAACAGGAAAAGTTGGGAAATTCAATAGAAAAAAGACAAAATATATTCACAGAATGGGATGCCCCAGAGATTACTGAATGTATATAGAGGTACCAACACTGACTGGAGTCAGAGAAATGCAAATGGCAATTAAAATGAACAACTTCTTCATACCCCCTGCCTGTTTTGTAATATCTACAAGTTATGGATGGTCTAGGTAGATGCACGGATCCATCCTGGGAGATCAGGAGGGAGCCAGGGCCAAGAGAGGTATGAGTGGGGTAAATTATCAACAGGGGCAAAGATGCTGTGGTAGGCTAAATAAAGGCCATCATATATCCAGGTCCTAACTCCTGGATGTTAAAGATGAGTATTTTTGCAGTTGATTTGATGATAGTAAGCACTGTCTTTGAATTCCACTTAAGTGAAATATTTTGCTCCCCAAATTTCATTCTTCTTACTAGTAGACCAGTGTTATAAAAATGTGCTCAATTATTGTCATATATCAAATTTCATCAAAAATTTTGTGGAGATTTTTTTTCTCTACTCTTCAGTAAGTACTAACATCATGTCCTCAATTTTCCCTCTTGACCTGCAAAGTGTAAAATAAATACTTACTATGGCCTTTTACAACCCCTACGCTAAAGCTCTGTATCAGTTAGAAGCGAGATACTATTAGGTTAAATCACATGAAATCACCATTTTTGTAGGTCAAAAATGGTCGAATGTGAGCAGTTTCATAGGATTCAACTTAATAGATGTACAGGCAGTGAAATAGATAAATCTTTGAAACTTAGTGTTGAGTGATAAAAGAAACAGAATGGAATAGCGTAATACCATCTCTGTAGTTGAAAAACATGTTAGCAACAGTAGATATTTAGCAATAATACATACATGTACAGAGACATTTAGCAGAGCCTGGGACTGGTACTTCTTTGGGAAAAAAGGAGTAGAATGGGAGGTCAAAGGGGAAACCCCACCTAGCTAATAGTAACATTGCCCAGCATTTAGCTGGTAATCACCATGTGCCTAGCACTGCTTTAAGCAGCCCATGCATTAACTCATTTACTCCTCACAGCACCCTGATGAGGAAGGTACTATCATTGTTGTCGCTTTGCCAATGAGGAACTAAGCTCTAGGTGAGTGGTCACACCATCATGATTATCTGGGTCGTGAAGCTCTTTTTTGTACAGTTCTCCTGTGTATCCTTGCCACCTCTTCTTAATATCTTCTGCTTCTGTTAGGTCCATACCATTTCTGTCCTTTATTGAGCCCATCTTTGCATGAAATGTTCCCTTGGTATCTCTGATTTTCTTGAAGAGATCTCTAGTCTTTCCCATTCTGTTGTTTTCCTCTATTTCTTTGCATTGATTGCTTAGGAAGGCTTTCTTATCTCTTCTTGCTATTCTTTGGAACTCTGCATTCAGATGCTTATATCTTTCCTTTTCTCCTTTGCTTTTCGCTTCTCCTCTTTTCACAGCTATTTGTAAGGCCTCCCCAGACAGCCATTTTGCTTTTTTGCATTTCTTTTCCATGGGGATGGTCTTGATCCCTGTCTCCTGTACAATGTCACGAACCTCCATCCATAGTTCTTCAGGCACTCTGTCTATCAGATCTAGTCCCTTAAATCTATTTCTCACTTCCACTGTATAATCACAAGGGATTTGATTTATGTCATAGCTGAATGGTCTAGTGGTTTCCCCTACTTTCTTCAATTTAAGTCTGAATTTGGCAATAAGGAGTTCATGATCTGAGCCACAGTCAGCTCCCGGTCTTGTTTTTGCTGACTGTATAGAGCTTCTCCATCTTTGGCTGCAAAGAATATAATCAATCTGATTTTGGTGTTGACCATCTGGTGATGTCCATGTGTAGAGTCTTCTCTTGTGTTGTTGGAAGAGGGTGTTTGCTATGACCGGTGCATTCTCCTGGCAAAACTCTATTAACCTTTGCCCTGCTTCATTCTGTACTCTAAGGCCAAACTTGCCTGTTACGCCAGGTGTTTCTTGACTTCCTACTTTTGCATTCCAGTCCCCTATAATGAAAAGGATATCTTTTTTGGGTGTTAGTTCTAAAAGGTCTTGTAGGTCTTCATAGAACTGTTCAACTTCAGCTTCTTCAGCGTTACTGGTTGGGGCATAGGCTTGGATTACCGTGATATTGAATGGTTTGCCTTGGAAACAAACAGAGATCATTCTGTCGTTTTTGAGATTGCATCCAAATACTGCATTTTGGACTCTTTTGTTGACCATGATAGCTACTAAGGGATTCCTGCCCACAGTAGTAGATATAATGGTCATCTGAGGTAAATTCACCCATTCCAGTCCATTTTAGTTCGCTGATTCCTAGAATGTCGACATTCACTCTTGCCATCTCCTGTTTGACCACTTACAATTTGCCTTGATTCATGGACCTGACATTCCAGGTTCCTATGGAGTGTTGCTCTTTATAACGTTGGACCTTGCTTCTATCACCAGTCACATCCACAGCTGGGTATTGTGTTTGCTTTGGCTTCATCCCTTCGTTCTTTCTGGAGTTATTTGTCCACTGATCTCCAGTAGCATATTGGGCACCTACCAACCCGGGAAGTTCCTCTTTCAGTATCCTATCATTTTGTCTGGGTGTTCATTGGAAGGACTGATGCTAAAGCTGAAACTCCAATACTTTGGCCACCTCATGCGAAGAGTTGACTCATTGGAAAAGACCCTGATGCTGGGAGGGATTGGGGGCAGGAGGAGAAGGGAACGACAGAGGATGAGATGGCTGGATGGCATCACCGACTTGATGGACATGAGTTTGAGTGAACTCCAGGAGTTGGTGATGGACAGAGAGGCCTGGCATGCTGCGATTCATGGGGTCGCAAAGGGTTGGACACGACTGAGCGACTGAACTGAACTGAACTGAACTGAACTGAAACTAAGCTCAGAGAGGTTAAGTAACTTGCCCAAGGCCACTCAGCTTGTAAACATCAAAGCCAGGATTTGGACCCAAGCAGTTTTGGAGATCAAATCTTGAGTCCAATAAGATAGGTATTGTTTGAAGGTATGTAGATGGACCCCACAGATCTGAAGAGGCAAACACCCCCATTTACCTAAACCCAACACCCAGTCCTTGTCCAGGATGACACCCATCTCTGTTTCTTTCTCATCTTGCTTCTCTGGAACTCAAAGCACCTGCCTCAGCCACTGGCCATCCAACAGGCGCAGAGTTAGGAGGTATGGACCGTGTCCCTAACTTGACTCAAGCTGGAGTGCTGGGTTGTGCCACCCACAGGACAAAATAACCAACTGGCTGCCCCCTGGGAAGTGCTTTGTATGCTGAGGTAGCAACTTAGGGCTTTGGGTCTGTTAGATCTGAGTTCAGATCCTGACTCCCAAGTTCATCTGACTCTGGGACCTCAACAACCACTTTCGTAAATTGACATTCAAATCCCTACCTCAAAGAGAAGGCAGGGCCTATTTAGCACAGTGACTGATATACATAGTAAGTGTTCAATAAATTGCTGTCATTCCTAAGTTCATTGACATCACCTAGAGGAAGTGACTGCTTTTCACTGCACCTTCTTGAAAGAAGGGAATTTGGGAAGAGCAGAGAGGAGCCATTATTTATCCATCTTTCTATACCCCTCCCTTCCTTTAAGCCTTATTTTCCCACTCACCACCTCCGGAAGCCTTCCCTGACCACCCAACTTCCCTTTCTGCTGAGTTGATGGGGGAAGGTTGGTTATTCCCTTTCCTTTTCTGATGGGAGGTCATACTCACCAGCCAGCTCAGCTTCCGTGTTTGCTCTCACCTGCTGTTCCCTATCCTATGCCAGAACTATGTCCCCTCTGGCCTATGGCTGCCTTGTTGGCTCAGGGTCTGCAAGCATCTGCCTTCTTATCCTCATTCTCTTCCGCCCCATCATGGTGACTGTGGGATGCTCTGGAATCCACATGTCCATCAGGCCCCTGGGACCTGAGCCTCTGAACCCTGGAGGCCTGCTTGGGCGGCATCCACACTTTCCTGGGAACCCGTAAAGCAGCCATTCTTTCCTAAGGGGCTTGTGTATGCCTGAGCAGCTGCCAGGGGCCTTCACCTAAATTATCCACCCTCTGTGTGACACTGCAAGGGAGGACTGGCCTTCCTATTTCACCCAATGAGAACTTGGAAGTCAACTGGCTGAGGTCTGCCTGGGATTGCCCAGGTCCTGTGTGGCCTGGCCAGCAGTTGCTACCGAGCCACCCTCACCTCACATCCAGGACCTTTTTGTCACACCCCAACCACCTCCACCCAGAGGTGACCCCTGATGTCTACATTTCGACAATGAAATCCATCCACCTCCTCATTTTTTCATGGAACCAAAGGCTATACCAACTGCCTTTCCTCTGTGGCCCTTGTGACTCAAAACAGACACCTGGGGCTTGGCTGGCATGCAGACTGGCCCTGGGAAGCCTCTCTGTGATTAGCACCGATGTTCCTTGGCTCCGAGAGTGGTGCTTTCTGCTTGGCTCCACTTGGGAGTCTAGAGAGTTTGCACGCAGTGTGGGCTCAGCAGGGAGAAGGGACTGGCCTGAGGGGAGAGCAGACAGAAAGCCACTGTGACCGCACTCCTCTTGCAGTGTAATTAGGATGTCAGTAGACTCCCTCCCAAGGATGTCATGCCAGGCCGTCTACAGACGTTGCATGTTATGCTGACAACAAACTCTATCAGTGTCCCCATTTCACAGGGGAGGAAACAAACCCCAAAAGGCTATGGAACAGATAGGGTCATTCTAGACCAAGACATGACATCTCTACTTGAGTCTGAAGTCCATGTGCTTTCCACAGGCCACTCTGTCCCATTGGATCTTCCTGACAACCTCTTCATGTACAGACCTTGTCTATGCTGTCCCCATTTTATGGATGGGTAAACTGAGGCTGAGAGCTCAGGAAACTCAAGGTAGACACCAAGCTGGCTCCTGGTCCAGTCCTTTTTCTATTGCACATAAAAGTTTCTTATCCATATCAGGACACCTCCAGTTCTGGGAAGTAGGAGTGTAGTTAGGAGAGGACAGGAGGCAGTACTGCCCTGAACTGGCTGAGAAACAGCTGGGAGGGGTGGCTGGGTTGCTGGAAACCAAGAAGAGTCAGGCTGCAGAAAGTGTTAGAAGTGGGTAAACATGGTGTGCTGGGCAGGAGGGAGCTGTGTAGGGTCTTCTAGGAGAAGTGAAATGCCGACTTGGTATCTCACAGTGCTTGCTCAGCCCGCACCATGGCCTGCCCCTCAGCCCAGGCCACCCCCTCCCACCCCCACCCCTGCCACTGCCCAAGGCTCCCTCCTTCACAGGTTGGGGACATTCGGCTGCTGAGGTCAGGTCTTTGTTTGAAGGACAGATAATTAATCCCACAAAGTAATCCCAGCACTCTCTGGCAGATTTATGGAGATCGCCTCTGTCCCAGGAACTCTGCCTTATCATCTTTCATTTCCCAGGCAAAGCGAGTGACTTGTTATATCACAGGCCTCACGCCAATAGGAATTTCATTTAGGGGTGTTCTCCAGGTGGAGGGAGATTGATAACACAGGCCCAGGCAAGAGCCTGTAGCGGTGCTGGGGTCAGGGAGGGAGGGCGCAGGATAGGCACCTTCGTGCCTTCACCTGTTCCCTTGCCAATCTCCAACTTTCTCCCAGTGCCAGGGGCCTGGCTTCAGGGGGCTCACCTGTCACACGCCCCAGGGACCCATATGTCATCCATTCCAGCCCTCCCAAGTCACAGATGAGAAAACCAAGGCCACAGCAGTGGGGGAGGGATCTGATTCCAGGCTCACTCTTTCAGCTGCTCTGACCTAGGCTCTTCCTCCTCGTTACGTCTGCCCCCTTCCAAGTCCTCTCCTGCTCTGCCCTGAAGCTGCCTCAGGTATAAGAAGCTGTCAAGGTCCATCAATGGGAGGACTGCTCAAAACCTCACAACAGTTCTTGGAGCCTGCCCCCCTAGGAGGCTCTTAGGTAAGGTAGGGAGCAGAGCTTGGCAGACCAGGCACAGAGCTGGTCAACTCAGCAGGGAAAGGGGGCCTGGCCGTGGAGGGCAGGGTAGACACCTCTGGTCTGTTGGCTCTGCTCCTAGTTGCTGGGCAGTGCAGAGGTCCTTGTCCCTTTTTGTAACACAAAGAATTGGGGCTAGTTTGATGATTATTCATGAATGTTTATTATTATGTGAATATCGAATACCTCTCTTATATCAGCTCTGGGGACACAGCCACAAACAAGAGAGAAAATGCTGTTGTCCTCATGGATCTTACAGTCTGGTGAGAAATTCAGAATATAAACTATTGAACAGATGAATGACTAAGATAATTTTAGAGAGTGACAGGGACTTATAAGAAAATAAAACAGGAGGGGGAGGTATGATGGAGAGTGAGCTTCAGCCACTTAGCTGGGGTAGTGGCCTCTTTGATATGGTGACATTTGCGAGGACACTGAACAAAGGTAGAGGAGACAGCCATGCGGAGGTTTGGGGATAAAAGAGTTCTAGGCAGAGGAAACAGTACGTGTAAAGGCCCCGAGACAGCAAATAGCTGGGTATATTTAAGAAAGAGAAAATTGGAAAAAGAGGTTTCATGAGACTCAGGTGTCGGGGGGAGTAGAGAACTGGGAGTAGGAAGTGAGGTGAGAGAGCTGAGCAGAGACTGGTCGTTTAGGGGCTCTCACGCCAGGGTGAGGATTCAGGGTTGCTCCATTTGCACTGGGAAGACACTGCAGTGGAGTAACTGGATCTGCGTCAGGCTTTTGAAAGATCTTCTGGGTGGAGAGTGAGCTGGCGAGAGGGCTAGAGGAGAAGCAGGGCAACCAGCTGGAAGGCCTCTGGGGTATCCAGGTGAAAGGTAACCTGGAAGGTTCATCATGCGAACCATCTCAGTTGGATCCACCTGTCTGTCCAGCCGCTCACAGCTTTCCCCATGCTACCCCAGCTTCCTTGGCAGCCTTTCTCTTTCCGGAGAGCCTGGTCATTGTCCTGAGCACCCCTGGGCCTCGCCTGCTGTTCCCTGCCCCAGCTCCTCCCTCCTGCATCTCCCCACACCTCTCAAGACAAAGCTGTCTCATGGGCCAGCCTCAGAGCCACTCTGCGCACATTCCTGCTGCATCCACATTCCTTCACCCCACTCTCAGAGCACGCAGGCAGGCACCCTGGAAGGGAAGGAAGAGTCTGGTCACCACCCAGACGACGGAGGACAGTGTGGCAAGCGTGCAGGACTGCCCTCGCCAACTTGGCAGCCCCTTGTCAACAGGAACTGAGCCTGGTGGAGCTGGCTCCTTCCTGAGGCTCACACCCAGCTCTCGGTAATTAAAGCCATAAGTCATCTTCGGACAGGGGAGCTGCAGGCTGGGGCTGCTGCAGCTGGCAATGCTTGGGGCTTAGTGCTGGGAGGGAGAGTGGGCACATCTGGGCAGAAGTTGGAGGGGGCAGAAGATCAAAGGCTGCCCTCAGTCTGGCCTGGGCAAAAGGGTGTTCAGGGGTCTGAGGAATTGCTCAGTGCCGTCAGCAGTGCCAGGAGCTTCTTCCACAAACAAAGGGTTTCCTTCCTCTTTTCCATGGGCACTGAGAGTCTCAGGCTTGTGAAACATCCCCACAGATGCCATCTGTCTCCAGCTGGATCCTTTGCTTCCCCTCCCCTGCACAAGCATACATTCGCAGAGCTTGGAGTAGGGGGACTACAGGGTGCCCGCCTGTCCCTTCAGCTGTGCTGGGAGCATCCCAGAGAAACAGCCCTCCTGCCAAGGGAGGAGGGGTCTGTAGCCCAGGACAGCTCCTGTGATTGAGAGGATCCCAGGCCAGGTCCTGAGGGTGGTCCAGTGGGAAGTACCCTGAACTCCGACCTTTCTCTTTCAAAAAAGTGGTCAGAGGTCTTGCAGAGATTTTGGTGAGTGACCATACTCCCTGAACAAAAAGGCGAGGACATCTCTCTTTTTCCTGTTTCTTGCTTGCTCAGCAGAAGTTCCTGCCTGTCTGAGCCAAGGGGATGGAAATGTCTCGGGACACCCCTCCCTGTCTGGCTAGACTCACTCAGCAAGCATTCTGAACTCCCACTTGGTGTGGGGCACCAGGCCAGGGCCTGGGGACATGATGAGACATCTGGGGCTGATACTCGAGCTGGAAAGATGAGGGCATTCTGGAAGCCAGGCTGCCAGGATGAACTGGTCACCCACTCCCAACCACCATGCATGTGCACATGTGTGCGCATGTGCACACACACATGCACACGCACACACGCACACGCGCACGCACACACACACATACGTGCACACACACTAGGCCAGGACCCCTGGGGAGAGGGGCAGGGCCAGGATCACTGGCAAATGTGAAATATTATTTAGGAAAGTACAGAAACTGACATAAGATACCCCCAGTGTATTCACCACCTAGATAACATTTGTTGACATTTGACCATATTTACTCCTGATCATTTTGCTCTTGTTTCAGAAGTGGAACTTGACAGATACTGTTATAAGAACCTTTTCTTTCATTTTTGGTGATCCCAGAAGCTTGGCCTCTGAGAACTGAGTAGGAAAGGTTAAGGCATCTAACCCTAATGTCAGCCTCAAAAATGGCCCCCAGCTTGCGTGCGGTCTGTCTTAGGTGATATTAAGGACTCATCAGCTTTGTTCTGTGTGATAATATGTGTCTGGCCACATTTATGAAATCCATATCAGTGATGTGTATAGTATTTAATGATGAACTGGACTTTGCTCTGATAACTCCAGTGGTGTCAGGGGTGAGGAAATGAGTTCAAAAGAAGGAAGATTGGCAAAATGCTGATGATTATTGAGTCTGGGTGATGGGTACACAGGGCTTCATTGTGTTCTTCTCTCTGCATTGTTTATCTTTGAAATTTTCCACAGTAGAAAGTTTCTTTTTTTCCCAGTATGATCCCAAAGTTGGGAGGGCACCCACCCCTGGTCTGGAATCCATGTCCAAATGTGTCCTAGACATGCACCCAGGCTTGAGCCAGACTTGAGGTTGACCCGTCTGGTGCCAGCTCCAACTCTTAACTTGCTTTGTGATATTGGTCAAGTTACTCACCATCTCTGGGCCTCAGTTCCCCAGGAGAGAAGGAGAAGTTTGAACATAATGGGCTCTAACCATCTTCCATTTTCCATCTCTGGCACTGGGCACATCTACCTTGCGTGCTCAGGGTCCCCACTGGAGGGCAGTGGGTTTCCACACCATTCCTCAAAACAGCCTTTGCAGAAAGGGTTCTGTGGCCAAATAGGTTGGAAAGACACCTCATCACAACATCATCCTTGTCCTGGCAAATCACAAGCCACATTAGCACATTAAAGGCTCTGACAAGACCTGTAGCAGAGATGCCTGTTCAGCATTTCCCAAATTTATTTGACTGTAGAACTTTAAAAAGTTGGCCTTTCCTGTACCCCAGGCATCAGAGTTACTGGGGACAACCTGTGGGAAACCACAGCTTTTCAGTTTTCACGGGGGCTCCTTCCGTGAAGGATGAATTTGCCATTTTTTTTCATGATGATTCTGACTTATTTTCAGTAGAACACAAGATTTGTTTTCCACATTGTCGAGTGGATTTTGTCGTTAACTAAATCTTTAGTTTTTTCCCCCCAGCCATTCCCTGATCAGAAACATCTGCTTTGAAGTCACACACTGAGTCACTGACCAGATGCTGGAAAACCCTCTGTCATCAGGAAACTGGGTCTGGCACCATCTAGAGCTTTCCTGATGGGGCTTTCTAGACGCAATGTTTCTAGGGAGGTGTAGGACAGAGAACTCAAGCTTTTCTATCAAATACTGAAGATGCAAATTTTAGCTCAACCACCTACCAGCCATGTGACTTGGGACCAAATTTCTTTTACCTCTCAACCTCAGTTTAGTTCACTGGGCTTCCCTGGTGGCTCAGAGGTTAAAGCGTCTGCCTGCAATGCGGGAGACCCGGGTTCGATTCCTGGGTCAGGAAGATCCCCTGGAGAAGGAAATGGCAGTCCAGTCCAGCACTCTTGCCTGGAAAATCCCATGGAGGGAGGAGCCTGATAGGCTACAGTCCATGGGGTCGCAAGGAGTCGGACACGACTGAGCGACTTCACTCACTCAATTTAGTAATGGGTGAGGACTAAGCTGCAAAGAATGTGTTAAGTGCCGAGTTTCCTTCCTTCTTCAAAAAAGTTTGTAACAACTAATAATCACTAGCACTCAGGATGTGCTGAACTAAGTAGATGCGTCCCTGCTTTCATCCTCCCATCAGCTCCGTGAGACAAGTGGTGTTTGTCTCTCAGCGGTGTCCAGCCCTTCTACAGCCTCATGGACTGGAGCCCGCCAGGCTCCTCTGTCCATGGCATTCCCCAGGCAAGAATATTGGAGTGGGCTGCCATTTCCTTCTCCAGGGGATCTTCCCAACCCAGTGCGTTGGCAGGCGGATTCTTTACCACTGAGCCACCAGGGAAGCCAGAGACAAGTATTACCTCTCCTCTTTTACAGCCAAGGAGACCAAAGCCCAGAGAGGGTAGGTAACATGCCCACAGACACACAGCTTCCGAGGAGTTATGCTAAGACTTTAGCCCTGGTCCCAGGCACTATAACATCTGCCCTTTGCACATCTGATCCAGATGAAACAATGCTGATCTTATGAACCTCTTGCCTTACCTACCTGGCTCGCATTTATTGGTTCTCAAGAAACCCAGATGGCCTGATGACAGGCCCTGTGCACCCTTGGCTGAATGCTCATAGGCAGCCGTGGAATCCCAGTAGTGAAAGAGCCTGTGGTGACTTCCAGGCTCCCTGAATCTCCAGGCCCCCAAACCCATCCTCAGGGCCCCCTCTGGGGGTAGGGGCTACTGATTGTGCTGAACTCCAGCACAGGCCCCCTCATCTGCTCCAGCCAGAGCAGCTAGCCCTGGTTTTGGTTGCTTTACACACTGGGATTCTGTGCAAGATTTTCTCTGATAAAAGGATTTTCTGCTAAAACAAGGAAATTTGAAAACCACTACCATAGAAAGGAGAAGGAAATGGCGACCCACTCCAGCATTCTTGCCTGGAGAATCCCAGGGACAGAGGAGCCCAGTGGGCTACAGTCCGTGGGGTCTCAAAGAGTCAGACACGACTGAGCAACTAACACACCATAGAAAAGCCCCCTCTTTTTTAAACAGGGGAGGACTCTGACACCCAGAGAGGTGTAGTAACTTGCCCGGGCTCTCCAGCTGTCCTCCTGAGCCCCAGAGAGAGCTCTGTCCTCTTTTCAGGACTCAGCGGGGATCAGATTGAAGGGGACTTCTCAGCCCTCAGGGAGCCCCTCAAGGTCAGTAGTCTGGGCCAGTTCTGCCAGCTGGTGGCCAGTTTCTATGAAGATAACTGTGTCTGAGACTGGCTCCCTGAACCTCGTCCGACCACATCTATTTCTGGACTGCGGAGCCCTGACGGAGCACAATTTGATTCATAAATTACCCAGCTCAAGGTGTGTGTGTGTGATGGGCTCTCCTTCCCAGATTTGAAAGTCATTCATTCTGGAACGTGAAGAACTTGGGGTGGAAGTCGGGGGCAGCTGTGGGGTCAGCACTCAAGGAGGGAAAGCAGCAGGAGAGCTGGGGGTCGGGGGTGGGAATCAGGGAGCCTTGCTCCTTGTTCTCCATCTCATTGAGTCCTCCCCCCAACCCTAGGAGGTACCTTCAATTATCATCATCCCTATTTGGCAGATGAGGAAACAAGCTCACAGAGGTGAGGTCACTTGCCTGCAAAGTCCCATGGCTGGAAGTAGCAGAGTTTAAATTCGAACTCAGGGCTTTCTGATGCTGAAGTTTTTTACTGTCATGATGATGACAAGACAAGGAACTGAACCAACGGCATTTAGAGGAAGAGGTTAGAGCCTGGGAAACAGGATCGAAAGGGGATTTCAGGAGTGCCAAGCCTCCTCTTCCCACCAAGTTCAGTGTGCACCAACAGCTGGCGTTGCCCCCCACCCTGCCCTTCTTCACCATGGTCTTTCCCACCTAATGTCTTCTTCCAGTTCCAGGCACTGCTTACTTCCACCTGCCCCAGGCATGGGGTTCACTATCCTTCACACATACCCGACGTAGGCTCAGCACTTTACAGTTTGTAAAGCATTTTCTGGTCCCTTATTCCACTGAACCTCCAAATAGCCAAGTGAGTAGGATAGGTATTTTTACCCCCAGTGGGGAAACTGAGGCTCAAAGAGGCGCACAAGCCCGTAAGTGTGCATCCAGTCAGGTCCTTTATGAGTTCTTCCGTCAGCTTTGTTATACATAAACTTTCCTTCCCCTGGGGGTGGCCAGGGGGAGCTGGTGGGCTCCCTAGGGACATCGCGCATCACCCCCTCGCCCTATGCCTCGGGCAGGGAGGCCTTGTAGTGCGGCACACTGGCCCGGTCCCCTCGGCCTGCTTTTCCCTTGTCTCAGTGCTGGATCCGTGCAGAGGTGCTGGAGGAGGGGGTGCCGGCTTCGTCAGGATGACAGACAGCACACAGCCCGCTCCGTGCCTCCTTCTCCTTGGGCATCTGATCAGTGTCCTCTTTGTTTTCTTAAGTGTCTCCCCTCCCCCTTCCCCCCGACACTCCTCCTCTGGGACAAGGCCTTTCAGATCATCAAATATCAAACGCTTCTTATGCGAGGGCTGAGATGGCTTTATCGGAGCCCGTAAATCTCCCAGAGCCCTGACGCTCTGTGGAGTGCCAGGCCCCAGGTGAATTATGTAGGCTGGTCCAGCAGCAGGCAGCACACAGCCGAAGGACCCAGCACAGCTCAGTGCCCACCCTTGGCCCAAGGAGAGGCTCCAACTGAGGGTGGGCTTGGGTGTTCTGGGGCCACTTGCCCCAGATCCTGCAGGTAACACCTCCAGGCAAGTGAGCAGGTGAGTCCTTGAGGGACTCTCAGCCACTTTTTCCCATCTCTTCACCTTGTTCATCTTCTGGCCAGTCTCTGGCCCCCAGAGCCCAGGGAGTGTGAGCCCCACCTCGGAGAAACTATGACAGTTAGGAGGGCCACTTGAGATCCAAAAGACCCAAGTTCTAATGCCAACATTGTCTTTAAGTAATCAGGTGTTCTTAAACATATCACTTCCCTAACTGAGCCTCGGTTAACTCATCTGAAAGCAGTGCTGGCCTTGTGGGAGAATCCAGTAAACTCAGAAGTGCTCTGCCAGTGGGCAGAAGCAGGTATCTTCCCTGTAGGGGGTAGCCTGGTGTGTGAACTAAGCCTCCAGGCTCCAGAGTCAGACCTGAAGCCTGGTCCTGCCACTTACCAGAGGTGTGGCTTCAGGAAATCACTTAATTTCTCTGTGCCTGGATTTTCTCACCTGTAAAATGGGACTAGTGATGATGATGATGCCACCACAACCTGGCAGATGGAATTTCTAAGACGAGTAATTGACCGATACATGGGAAGTGCTCAGAATAAATGGCCCTGGCTATTGCTCCTCCTCTCACTATCACCCAGTCCATGCATCACCAGCAGGCCTTCCTGCCTCCAGGGCCTCCCCACTGCTGTGGACAAAAATCCAAGCTACTTACCTCCTGACATCAGCCACTCCTGACACTGTTTTGTGTGAGCTCAGCTCCTCCCACTGGCTCCTGCCTTGGGAAGTGGTTGTCCCCTCCAGCCCTTTGCTCAGAATGCCCTCTCCCTCTCCACACTGACCCAAACCCAGCCCTTCAAGGCCTGGCAGAGGAGCCCCCCTGCACTAGGCCCCATGAGCTTTCTCGTCTAGATCGGGTGCCATTTGGGCCCAGAGACCTTATCTTCTGCTACTCAGCCCCTCCAGTGTCTTGCAAACTCCTCTTTAAGTAAAGCCCTTATTTAATTTGGTAACAGTAACCATGGTGGGAAAGGTCCCTGTCCTCAGGGAGGTTAAATTCAGCAAGTTATCATCAGTCATGGTGGTAACCTAGGCAGAGGAAGGGTTACTCATTAAAGTGAATTCATTTCCAGATCATCCCATGATGAGCACCAACTTAGACACACATCATCAGACACTGGGGAATTTGGGTAGCAAATATGCATAACATGAAATTTATCATTTGTAAGTGGCGTTACACTCACAATGTTGTGCAACCATCACCACTATCTAGTTCCAGAACTTCGGGGAGTTTTCTTCAAAGGTACTTGTATTAATTCTTTTTACAAATGTAATTCACATAAATCAACAAGGAAAAGCTGAAATGGCTCTAGAGCAATGGTTCTCAAGCAGGAGCAATTTTAGCCCCTTCAACCCCCATCCTGGGGAATGTTCAGCAATGGTCTGAAGATTTATTGATTGTCACTACTGGGAAAAGGGGTGCTACTGGTTTCTAGTGGCCAAAGGGCAAGGGAGCTTCTAACCATCCACAATGCACAGAGCAGTCTCCCACAGTAGAGAATTATCCAGCCCAATGTCATGGGCGCTAAGGTTAAGAAACACTGTTCTCATATCACTACTCAGAGATCATTTTTGTTAACATTTTGTCAACATTTCATTTCATTCCTTTCTCTCTCTCTCTCTTTATATATACATATATATATTTAAACAACAACAAAAATGTGTACTGTGAACTATGCTATTTTGTACCTCCTTTGCAAGGGTGAAACGTCTCAAACATCTGTCTTTTTAAGTAACAAACTTCTCTTCTGCAACATTATTTAGTGGCTGACCAAATTTCATATTGTAACGTAGTTAATCCCTGTTGTTAGACATCTAGGTTGTTGCCTGTTTTCTTTATTTTTTTATTGTTTTAATTGAAATGTAGTTGATTTATAATATATTAATTTCAAATACAAAACATAGTGAGTATTAATTTTACTGATGATACTCCATTAAAAGTTATTATAAGATATTAGCTATTATTCCCTGTGCTATTTAATATGTCCTTGTTGCTTATCTGTTTTATACATAGTAATTTGTATCTCAATCCTGTGCCCTACCTTGCTCCCCCTTTTCTTTTCTTTTTTTTTTTTTTTTACTTTATTTTACTTTACTTTACTGTATTGGTTTTGCCATACATCAACATGAATCCACCATGGTGAAAGTTCTGGGAGCTGCGCCAGTGGGCACGTCCATTGTTATTCCCTCTGGAGAAGTTTATCTGGTCGCAGAGTAGAGGTTTTTCGGGAAATCAGAAGGTTCTGATGGCAGCCCTGGCTCCTGGAGACATCTTATCAATCCCCATTAAAGTGTCCTCAGAGGACCAGGGTCGCCTGTCCCTGTAGACAGGGAGCCGGGTACTGCCATCCGTGAGAGGGGTCTGGTGTGACCCTTTGCAACCCTGACATAATAGGCTTTACTGTCCTTGGCTGATCAGGTTAATGTTTCATAATTTGGAGCCAGTTATGAGCAGATTAGTCAGAGTCCAGTTTGTGGTCTTATTGGGAGAGGTGACCATTTGTTGGTGTAGTTGAGTTTGATGAAAACCGTCGTTCTGTGAAACGCCGACAAGACAAGCAGACTGCAATCCCCACCTGCTTGTGGGGCTCGGAGGTCGTCTTTCCCCAACTGGCCGATAATACGTGTAATTAACAAGACGCACTCAGCTCAAACATGTCACTGTGGGTGCATCAGGAGAGTGCGATCGCCCCAGCTGGAAATGCTAATTGGCTGCCCCCTCCCCATGACCCTACTGCAGTTATGATCTCTGTGAGTGTGACATTGTAAGTCACCCCTGTATCATTCTGTCCTGCAGCCTTTTACACCAGCTTCAGAATGGCACCCCAACACCCCTGCTGAAGCCCACACATCATTCAAAAGCCTTTGTTGAGCACCTATGTATGTCACCCGGGCACTTGAAGAAACTGGTCCCTGCCCTCCTGGGGCTTATATTCCAATGTGGGAGACAGACAATAACCAAACACGTAAACAGATGAAAAGAGAAGTTCAAAAAGTAGAAGTGCTTGGAAAGAAACAAAACAGGATAATGGAGAAGAGGGTGATGAAGATGAGAGTAGGATGGTGGGGTGACTAGAGAGTGCTTCTTCGAGGCCCCCTCAAAGGTGAACCTGTGAACTGAGGCTGGATTGCAGACAAGACACCTGCGAAGATCTGCAGGGCGAGCGTTCCAGGCAGCCTCAGGGAGAGCTTTGGAGAAGGGGGTAGGCCTCGTCTACCTTCACGGTCCTTCGGGCAGGGGCATGCAGCAAGCTCTTAGCTTGCGTCTCCTGTGATTGAAAGCCGAGGTAACCCACACCGCTGGTTGCCATATGTTGGACACAGAGCTGTTGAATGCAGCCCAGCCCAGGTGCCACCCGGGACTCGACTCGGCCCCTTTTGTCAGCAGGCAGCTAAGTAACAATTTTTAATTCATAAGATATCTTGCCCAAAGCCCATATCTCAGACTCACTCCCAGTTTGCATAATGCAGTGATATAGTTCTGTGCCAGTCAGAACTGTACAGCTCCACTCGACAGTGATGGGCCTGCCGGCCAGCTTGTCCCATTGGCCCGGGTGATATAGGCAGCACACAGGCAGCTGTTTAGTAGGCTATCCTTGGCTGCGGACAAGGGGGAAGGGAAATCCAGGGGCCTCTGGGTGGGACATGAACTCTAGCTTAGTGAGAGCTGAGGTTAATTCCTTGTTCACCCCTCACTGTGATCTAGGACCAGTTATTCCCTATGCCTTAATTTTTCATTGGGAAAAGGGGGATAATTGTACCTATGTCTTGGGAGTTTTGTGAATATCAAAATATATATATATGAATACATACACATACAATATACTTTGCACAGTGCCAGGCACAGTGTATGTTGGCTTTTATGGAGAGAACCTCTCCTGGCACATTCTGCATAAGATGGGCCATGGTTGGGGCTAACTTGGTCTATTCAGAAAACAGTCATAGTAGGGAAAGAAGGAACAGGAACCAAGACAGGCGCCACAATAGGTCCTGTACATACATGATCACACCTGATCCTTACACAACCCTGTGAGGTGGGAGCTGTTGTGCACACTTTATAGATGAGGGATTTGGCTCAAGGGAATTCACGATTTGCAGGGGGTCTCACAGCTAGTAACCGGCAGATCTGTTGTTGGCACCTAGATCTCTTTTGCATGCTGCGAGCTCACACACAGAAGGCAGTCTTCACTCAGGTGTTGACGTAACAGGCTCCAGGCAGAGACCACAGCTGAAGGAGGGGCCACTGGGGGTAGGGGCCTCACACCCCAGTTCCGCTCACTTCCCTGGGAGGGCCGGGTGACAGAGTCAGAAGCCAGGTGAGGGGTCAGGCTCCCACTGGTCGCCTCATCCATTTAGGGACTAGTGTTTGAGTGGACTGATAGAAGACCACTGGGCCCAAAAGACCAGCTAGATCATGAGTGCCTCATATGCGTGGCTTTTTTCTTTTCTTTTTTCAACTTCATGGCCCAGCACGGGCCCGACCCAGAGCATTCCCCGCCTGGTGTGTGCTCACTGACCCTTCCTAATCCCTGCAGAGGGGACAAGAAACTTCAGGCCATCCAACAGATAGGTAATGAGCACCGTTCTGGGTACCATGGACAGAAGCATGAAACCCTACCCTTTACCCCCGAGGCCACACTGAGTCTCTGGATGTGAGGACCAGGGAGGCCCCACAGCACAGGGCTGTTCTGAGGGTGCCAGCCCAGCTCCGGGACTCAGTGGGGTGAGAGAGGACACAGCCTTCAGGACTGGCTTCCTGAAGCCGGTGACATTGGTAGTGGATCTTAAGAACAGACAGGACCAAGGTGGGTGCTGTTGGTTTTCCTTATAACTCAGAGGGCAGCAAGCGTGCTTGCTATCAGCCCAGCGGAGCAGACAAAGCAATTGAAAGTCATCAGCCTGTGTTCCCACACGCGCCATCAGCCACTCACTAAACTGCTTCTCGCCCAGACCTAGCTCCGCCGAGGGTCAAGACGCTGCCAGCGAGATAACAAGGGGACAAGATGTGGGAGTGATGAGATCTGGCAGGGGCCAGGAGGAGGGGTCCCCAGGGAAGGGGAGACCTTGCCAGCCTTGAAGGAGCAAGGAGGTAGAAGGTGAACTCCCGACAGCCCAAAGAGAGCTGCCCTCCTGCCCTCCAAGCCTGACCCTGTAGCCCTACTTGTTCTCCTTCCAAGCCAGTTTCCCTCTCCCTCTGCCTTTGACCATCTATGAAACAGAAGCCCTTTGCTTAACTCTGCTGCGCCCTCTAGCCGTCAGTCCACCTCCTTGCGTTTCACACCAAGCTCCAGGCAGCAGCATCTGTACTCACGGTCCCCAGGTCCATGCCCCACTCAGCACAGTCTGACCTCCGGGTGCATCTGAGGATCCAAGCAGGATACCTTCACTGGATCTTTCCTCTCCTGAGCCTGTCTCTCAGACTGTTTGACCCTGATAACCATCTCTTTCTCAGAGCTTCCCTTCTTCTGCCTCTGGGCTTCTGGCTCTATACTGCTTTCTCATTTGCCTGCCTGACCATTGCATTGCTTATCTCCATTTTCCCGTGCATTCTCACTGGAGCCATAGGTCTCCTTAAAGGCAGGCTTGCCAGTGCCTTATGTATATTATCACCGGTGCGCTGGCAACCCCAGCCTTCCCACTCCAGTCCCCAGTTAGCCCTCCCTTCCAGTTCCTGGAGCAGCAGACCCCAACCTTTTCTGGGGACACCAAGGACTGGTTTCATGGAAGACAGCTTTTCCAGGGACCAGAGTGGTGGTTTCGTGATAGTTCGAGTGCATCACATTTACTATGCACTTTGCTTCCATTATTATTACATCAGCTCCACCTCAGGTCATCGGGCATTAGATCCTGGAGGTTGGGAACCCCTGTCCTGGAGGCCATCACCACATGGACATTCTGCTGCTATGTAAAACTCTGTCATTTTATGAGGAATTTATCTAGAACTTTCCAGAATGTATAGTTTTTTTTTAACTTGAACTCCCTCTTAAGAAAAAAAGCAGCTTCTTTGACCCCCTCATTCTATGAAGGAGGACGATATCTTACTTGTCTCACCCTGTTCCTTATGCCTTAGCCCAGGGCCAGGTGCAGAGTGGGTGCAGGATGAATGGCTGTAATGAGAAAAAGAGAGACATAAATCTCAGTCCAGGCCAGCCACTCACCAGCCATGTGACCTTGGACAAGTGTTTTAACGTCTTTGAGCCTGCTTCCTCATACGTACGTGGGATATCTTCTTCTAAAGTTATTGTGAAGAGGGAGTCATATAATTGTGCAGACAGCTTAGCTCAGTGCCTGGCATAGGGAAGGGTTCAATAAATTGTAGCCAATATTTTTTTTTAATAAAATAGGGGAGAGAGGGCTGTGACTCGCCTTCAGCAGCCTTATGTGCTTTTGTGCACTTGATTCACATCTTCTCAACACCTCTCTTGCAAATCAGAAGAGGTCTTAATGCCTGAAGCTCCTAGAGGGAGGTGGTTGTCCCAGGAGAACCAGCAGGGCCAGCAATGACCTGCTTCTTCTCTTGTATGAATGCTTTAAGCCACCTGTTCCTGAAGCCTTAGGGTTCTCAAGGTGCAGCCCCACTCCCCACAAGTTCCCCTCCCCTACCAGGTATATCCCCACACACCTAGGACAGCACCTGTCAACCCAGGGGGACCAGCTGCCCTTCTGCTCAGCAGTGGGGGCTGAACAGATGAAAGGCATCGCCCATGAGCCGGCCCCCCCCAGCCCCCTGGTCCCCATGGGACTTGGGTGAAAAATGTCTGGGAGACCAGAGCACTGACAGGGTAGTGTCAGTTTCCAGAATAACAAAGAAACTCATGTGTATGGTTGCCAAGCCCACGCCACCCTCTGTCCTGCCCAGGAAGGCAGGATTATGGGAGAAGAGCAGTAAGGGAGGGAAGCAAGGAAGTGAGGGCCCACCTCAAGCCTGGAACCCTGAAGGCAATGTGCTCTAGACCTGAGGGTTTTGTTCTCAGACTTAGCCTCAAGTCTGCCACCTTGTATTAATACATCTGAGCCCTGGGTTGTGAGACTCTGCTGGTAAGAGAATGTGTTGGCTTCAGTGCTACCACTGGGCACAAGCTCTAGGCAAAGGCTCCTGGATGGGGTGGGTGAAGGAGATGGTCCACGGTGGTATCTTGGTGCAGGACACGTGGCCAACATTTATTGAGAGCTTCCTATGTGCCAGACACTGTATTAACTCATTTAATCCTCACAGCAACACTCCCCATTACCTCCATTTTACAGACTAGGAAACTGAGGGCCAGATATGTTAAAGAACTTGATCAGGGTCAGCCAGTTAGCACGCAGCAGAGCGCGATGGGAACCCAGATAGCTTGCCTCCACAGGGCACAGCTGTTTCTCTGCTCCACTTGGCTTTCATTCAGGGACCTTAGCTTCGCAAGTGCATATACACTCAGTAGTGTGGTTGTGTCCTGATTGTGAATCTTTTGTGTGAGACTGAAGGTATGAACCTTGCCTGCCTTTCTCTGCTGATTCTCTAGCATTTCACACAGTCGGTGCTCAATATGAACTTGGATGAATGAGTGATCTGATTGATCCATCAGTCTTTGAATGAGACCTGCCCTGCTTGGGGTATGGGACTCACCTCCTGTTCCAGCCCAAGCCCAGCATCCCAGTGAGTGCTGGTATTACCATGGTGACAGGAGGATCATCAGAGCCAGTGACGCGCTTAGGTGGTCTTGTCAGCTCCCAGGGTATAATCCTTTCTGATTGTTGGTCCTGGCAGTTAGACACTCACACTTTATAGGAAACTGATAGGTGAATCCTACACAGATGGATGTGCGAAAAATAATGTGTGTGTGTGTGTGTGTGTGTGTGTGTGTGTGTGTGTGTGTTGGGGGAGGGTCCCTGAGTTTGAATTTGTACCAGTTGAGGGATATTTGCCTGCAGGTTGGTTGGACAAAGTACCTAGGCTGGAGAAGGGGTTATTTTGTGTGCTGGGGGCAGACTCTGAGTTGGGGATGGGCAGACTCTGAGTTGGGGATGGGCAGCGTGGCAATGGGCAGGACAAAGGTGCTGAGTGGGGGACCCAACTAAGTGAGCCAGGAGAGAGAACCAAACAGAAAGGCAGAGCTCGTCATTCAACAAGGGGCTTCTGGTTTCTAAATGATTTATAGAAAAAATCTTGCAAAGATAAAAGTTGAATCACATTTAAACATTGATAGCTTCCTTTATTGAGGAGAATAAATTTGTATGAAAATCTGGAATGATGGGATGCTGGACAGAGAACCTGGGGAGGCGGGGTCCATGAATATGTGTGTGATGGGGAAGTGGGTGTGGGAGGCAGGAGCCTGGAGGTCTTGCCTCAGGGCAGCCCTCCAGCTCGGCATTTATGGGCTCTGAGAATCCACCCCCTGAAGCACCTTGTGCTGTCCACACTCCAGCCCCCTCAGCACTGATAACCCTGTCAAGGGAATGTCTGGTTGAGGGCTATACATTCCCCATTGGAAGGTGTCCCTGGTACATTGTAGGAGCTCAGTAATTGTTTGTCGAGTGGATTAGCTAATGATGAGCAGATGAAAGCACACGTCCTCTTGTTTCCCCAACAGCAGAATTCCTAGCTTAAAAAACTCCTTTGTATCCATGCATTTATATGCCTCCTTGCAATCCTGTCCTTCCCGCTCCATGAAGGCAGTCATACAAAAGCCCTCAGGAGGGTACCCAGGCTGCAGGACAAAGCCTTGGGCAAGGTGAAGGCTAGGGGGATGTCCCCTCCCTGGCCTGACCCAGGTCAGAGTCTCCAAAGCCTACAGTCTGAGAATGATGAGACCCAAATGGGTTCCTCCGTCGGCAGCCTCTGCAGTAGCCTAGGAGGATGGGCTGGGAGTGGGCCGCCTTGCTGACCAGCATGGGCCAGCTGAGAACAGCCCCTGCCTCAGTCTAAAGTTAGAGAAGGATGTTGTCTCCCCTCTTCTTTCCCCCTAGTTAATCCAAGAGAGGTCTGAGGTCCTACTGTGTACAGATCCCTTCGAGCTGGGGAAGGGACCTAGTGGGGAGATACAGCAGCCTCCACGGGCCGTCCTGGCGTCCACCTTGTGTATTGGGGGCTTGGATGTTAGTTCCTACATATGGAATCAGTGTCCATCCACCCCTTCCCCAGTTCTGCCTGTCTTTCCAGTTCCAGCTCAGCCATTTATTAAGTACTTATTTTGTGCCAGGAACAGTTCCAAGTCTGTGGACATGTTTTTTTTTTTTTTCACATTCATTTAGTTCTCACAACCCTATGAGATAGATCCATTATTATCCTAATTTAACAAATGAGACCAAGGTACAGAGTGGTTAGGTAAGTGGCCCAAGCTCACACAGCTAGCCAGTGGTGTGGTGTAGGGAATTAATGGCACCTCCTCCATGAAGCTTTCCTTCTTTAAGCCTTCCCCTGTGTGAACAGCCTCTTCCTGCAGCAGGAACATCATTCAACAAGGGCTACTGGTTTGTGCATGATTTATAGAAAGGAGATACTGATTGTTGTGGATGTCAAAGCTCTCTGACAAGGCCATAAGTGCTTCAGCATCAGAATTCCTGGCGGAGTGACCTCTGTGTCCCCCACAGTGCCAAGCACTGGGCCTGGCCATGGGATGGCCTGTCCAAAGGACTGCTGAAAATGTGAATGAATGGCAGTGAGTATTTGAATGAACCAACACACTGGTTAATGAGGAAGAGAAAGCAGTAGAATTGGGAGTTTCAATGGCACCCCACTCCAGGACTCTTGCCTGGAAAATCCCACGGACCGGAGGAGCCTGGTGCGCTGCAGTCCCTGAGGTCGCTAAGAGTTGGACACGACTGAGCGACTTCACTTTCACTTTTCACATACATGTATTGGAGAAGGAAATGGCAACCCACTCCAGTGTTCTTGCCTGGAGAATCCCAGGGACGGGGGAGCCTGGTGGGCTGCCACCTCTGGGGTCGCACAGAGTCGGACACGACTGAAGCGGCTCAGCAGCAGCAGCAGCAGCAGTGAACTCACAGGCTGATGGGACGGGCACAAGGGCAGGTGGGGGCTCAGGTGAGCTGGGAGCAGCCGTCCTTCAGAAACTTGCTTACATCTGTGCACCCATCACTGGCTGGGTACCTTGAAGAACAGCCTTGAAAGCCTCCCACCTTCAGGGGGCTTTTAGGCTGGATGGAAAAAGCCCAGTTACACACAGGAAGCACCTGGGGAACAAACAGAGCAATGGCTGCAGCCTGTGGGGCTGGAGGGTCAGTAAGAGCGATTAGGACCATCTTCCTGGAGGAGGGGGAGGAGGGGCTGACACTGGGCGGGAGGACAGGAGGTAAGACCAAGAGATAAGGCAGATAATGAAAGACAAGAGGTAGGATTGGATTTGAGGACCCTGCAGAAACCACTGTGAGGGCTGGAGTGCCTGTAGGGGAGCACAAAAGAAAGCTGGTGGGAAAGAGTAGGGCAAGGGTACATTTGAGCTGGTGCCATTTATGTGTGATTTTTGCGAGTACTTTAAAGGTGTATTTTAAATTTTAATAAATACTTAAAACTTAAAATTGAAATTTGTTTTTAACTTACATTTATCATAAAAGGAAACTTTATATCACTGCCTTATAGAAAATTAGAGTAAAATAGAATAGATTAGAAAGAACAGAATAGAATAGGGAATGATCATAAAAATGAGCACAAGGAAACAAAACAAGGTTACTGCCTTTTCACAGGGGCTGCTGTAACAAATCCATAGCCTGGGTGGCTTATCAACCATAGGAATTTATTTCTCACCATTCTGGAGGCTAGAAGCCTGAGATCAGGGTGCCAGCACAGCCAGGCGAGCCCCCGCCTCCTGGTTCACATGGCGCCCTTCTGCTAAATCCTCATATAGGAAGGGACAGGGGAGCTCTCCAGGGCCTCTTTTTAAAAGCATGAATCCCGTGCAGGATGGTTTCACCCTCATGACCTAAGCCCAGAAGCCCCACCTGCTCACTGCACCTACTACCATCATCTTTGGAGACTGGGATTTCACCATACAGAGTCTTGGGGTACACAAGTATTTAGCCGTAGCAGTAATGACTCATTACAGATCCTGAAGCCTGTTCTCTCTCTGTTAAAGAGGAAAAGAAGCAAATGTTAGGGAGGGTGTTAAAGACATATAAGCACCAAGTCAAGACTTTCTCCTTGACTCAGTCAGAGGGCCTCGAGGAAGACGGAACAGGCAGAATGTTCTCATCCTGTGATTCAGTATCGTCTGCTGCCTGGGCCGTGTGCTCTGTTGTATCCCAGGGTTCTTTTCATTGTTCCTGGAACCGGCATCCACTTTAAGTTACTGATTAGTCCTTAATGCCCAGAGAGGAACCCCGGTGCCAGCCCCCTGTCCGCCTGCCCTGGGCCCCAGTCACACCCTGAATTCTTCTCTCTCGCAGGGAATACCAACAGCATCTTTGCCCTGGACTACATCAGTGGGGCACTGACCTTGAATGGCCTGCTGGACCGGGAGAACCCCCTGTATAGCCATGGCTTCATCCTGACCGTGAAGGTGAGAGCCGGACACCTCTATCCTGGGTAGAGGGGATGCCCATGCCTTGGTGCCAGCCTCCAGCGGTGCCCAAGGCGGAGGCTCCAGGAGGCACATCACTGCTGTTCCCATACCCTGCACTGATGCCCGGGGCTTGTGCCCAGGGCCCCTGTCAGGAAGGACCAGCGCTTGTCACATGTGGGCCTTGTCAGGGACCCTGCTGGCTATCTCAGAGCCCTTACTGATGACCACAGAGAACTGTGGCATTCATCCCCATCTCAGGGGATGAGGAGGCCCAGAGTGGGTGCCCATCCTCTTGTCCTTTCTGTTACCCCGTGATTTCAAGTTCTCTTATAGCCAACTTGGATTCTTAGAGTTACCCCATTTCTGGGATTTTCCCCTGTTTCTAATTTTCATGGCTTCCCTGGGGGCTATTAGCTGGTTAGGAAAGAGCAATGCAGAAGAGAGAGGCCAAAGCAGCGGTGGTTCCCACCCCAGAAGGTATGACAGACCCACAGCCCCCCACCTCCTGTAGCCCCCTGCTACTCATGGTTGGTTTTAATTAAAATCGGTGACTTACTGAGGCATTCCCTGGGAAACCCATTTAGGGTGCGGATGCTGCCTGGGCCACAGGCATCCTCCCCAGCCCCAGACTTCGATTTAGAGAAGGGGTGATACAAGGACAGAGGAGAGGGGCTCTGGGAAGAAGGCCCTTCTCTGGCATGGGAAGGATAGTGCCCCCACACTGGCCTTTCACTGTTCCCCTTGACTTTGAGAAGGCCTGTGGCAGCGATGGATTGATTAGCTCCAGCTCTCCCACTGGCTCTGTCCTATCTTCCCGCTGTCCACATGTGGGCCAGTGGGGGAGGGCAAGCTAACACAGCCTTTCCCCATCCAATTCCAAGCCCCAGGGCACCTCTCAGCCTCCTCTCCTGGCTGTTCCCTTCTTCCAGAGGCAGGCAGCTCCAGTGTGAGAGAGCTGCTCCACAGTCCCAGTAACACCACCAACTCATCTGTGGGACCCTGAGCTCAGCTTTTCCATCTTTCTCTAAAACATAGTGTAGAGTTTCCCCACTTGGCTGTGAATCCCAGTCCTCTGGGAAGCTAGTAAAAGATACCTAGTCCTGAGCATCTCACCCAGAGATTCTGATTCAGAAGGTCTGGGAATGGCTACTTGGTGGCCCAGGGACTCTGGTCCAGAGACGGGGTGCCCAGGTGTCTGAGTCCAGCTAGGACCCTCACAGTGCCTGCACGGTGTTCAGTCTACAGCAGGTGCTGAATTAAGTCTTGATTATCTGCTAGCACAAATGTTCTCAGCCTGTTTCATCATTTGCCAAATGAATAATTTGGCATCATTTTCATCCCTTTACCTCCAGATGAACCCTGAAATCTGTCTTGTCCTCTTCACCCCACCTCAACCCACTGCCTGAGTTTGACACCTACTCTGGCTGTGTGTCCTTGTATAAGTCACTTAACCTCTCTGAGTTTCAGTTTCCCCATAGTGACAGGAATCAGTAAAATAGAGATGCTAATGGTAGAATCTTCTTCCTGGGGTTATGGTGAGGATGAGATGGGATAATTCACATAAAGGGCAGTGCCCAGCACTGAAAAAGCCCAAATGAATGACATCTCTTATTGTGATCATGGCTACCTTCATCCCTGGCATGTTTATTCTTCTGCAGGGCACAGAGCTGAATGATGACCGCACCCCATCTGACGCCACAGTGACCACAACCTTCAACATCCTGGTGATTGACATCAATGACAACGCCCCAGAGTTCAACAGCTCTGAGTACAGCGTGGCCATCACTGAGCTGGCACAGGTCGGCTTTGCTCTCCCCCTCTTCATCCAGGTGGTAGACAAGGACGAGGTGAGTCCCTTAACATGCAGTGTCCAGTCCTGCACCCGGCCTGGGCTGTGCAACCCTGGGGGGACACCAGGGATCTCGGGACTCTCAAGTTCCCATCTATAAAATAGAAACAAATTTTGCATCGCCCTCCCCTGCTACATGCTGAGAATAAATAAGCCTGCAAAAATCCCGTACAGTGTTTGAGCACACACCTCCAATGTATAGTTCTATTTTAGAAATTTATATATGTGATCATCATACTAACGTAGTATGTGTGTTTTGAAACATACATGCAGAAAATAGAAATTTTAAAAGGGAAAGGCTCTTATATAAATGGTGACTTTGGAATAAGTCTTATTCCTGCTTTGGGGGTGATAACAACCCCACCTTTTCCTTGCAAGTAGTGCAAGTGCCTTCCAGAGGATCCCAGGCCACAAGGATGCCTGCACCCTCTTGCCCTGGAGCCTGGAGGCTGAGGCCAGTGTCGAGAGGGAAGGGCGTGGGTCCTGAGAGAGACAGCTCTAGGGGGAGCTTTAGGAGGCGGGGGCTCCAGCTCCACCCCGTGTCATGCTGCTGGCCTGGATGCCTCCCCTTGCCCTACCTCCCTTGCCCATCAGCAGTCACAGCCTTAATAGGACTTCTGTTTATTACCGCTGCTCTCCCGGCCCCCTCTGCTCAGGAATCCCATTAGGTTTCCCCGCCAGAGGTGCTTCTCTGCAGTTATTCCTCACGTGAGGCTCTCTCACTGGCCTTACTCCAGGCCTGCGGCCCCTCTGCCGTCAGCTTCTCTCAGCTGTACCCAATCCCCCCAAGGACTCAGGTTCACAAGGGCAAGTATGTGTGTGTGTGTGTGTGTGTGTGTGTGTGTGTGTATGCACATATGCCCAGTCGCATTTCTTACGTGTGTACACATATGATATGCCCCCTTCTCCCGCTGAGTCTTTTGGAACCTACCTCTCTGAGATAACTGAAGTATGTACTGAGCACCTATTGTTCACAAGGAGCTATATTTGATGACTTAAGGAAATCCAGGAAGTGGGATCTTTGGTCCCTGCCCTATGGGGCCAAATGTGTTTATGCAAATATAATATGTAATTTTAAAACATATGCAATAATGTAGAAAGTTGAAATGGTGGAGATAAACAGGTATAAAAACAGATTTGGACATGTTCTCACTCCCCATGGATCATGTTGTATTCCCTCGGAGAGCAGACCCCGTTTAGAGACTGCTGTGTGAATGAGAATCTCAGGAGAAAGTCCCATTTTTGGTTTCAGGCCGATAATAATGCCCAAGGGAAGAGAGACACCAGAAACAGTGTGGTCCAGGGTCTGGTAACTGTAGGCAGTGAGGCTCCAGAGCTCAGCTGAGGGGGAGGCAGGCAGAGACTGGAGGGTCAGGAAAGACTCTGCCCTAAGAGGGGGACTCGGGCTAAGCCTCGGGGTAAAAATAAGGTGGTAAAAGAGTGCTCAGGAGGATAGGGGGCCAGGCTGTGGCCCCCAGAGAGGAGCGGAGAGACAAAGCTGTACATAGGTCAAGGGAACAGGCAGTAACCTGTGCAGCTGATCAGGGATTGTGGAGTAGCCTGCTGGGAAGGTGGGCTGGGACACAGACCTTGGGGAGCCTTGAGTGCCAAGCCAAGGAATCAGCTTGGGCCTGTGTTCAGGGCCAAACCTGCCATTTATTAGCTCCATGACCTTGGATGACTCATTGACCCTTTCTGAGCCTCACTTTGCTCACTTGTGTAATAAAAAACAGTCAGTTTCTATCACAGGAACAAATTAACCCTGCAAGAGAGTTTATTCTCCCTCGGACTGCTTGTCCAGCCAGGGTAGGCAGGGAGAGCCCCTCGGTGTGGTCACTTAGGTGCACACTCTGCAGGACTGGGGTTGCGGCAGGAGGCAGCCACAGGGTTAAGCACTGGCTCTTCTTTGCTGCATCTCAGAAGTGTGACTTCTGCTGAAGGCCCATCACCCAGCCCTAGGTATGTGCCCCCACCTCACTACCCAAAGGCCGGAGGATAGAGGTAAGCGGTTAAATATTTGTGTCTGCCACAAAGGACAGCAGCAAGGTGTGTGGAGAGGAGGAGATCAGCTGATAGTGTGTAGGACTTGGCATGTGCCGGCCACACCCAGATGTTCACCATATGGGTGCAGGGGGCACCACCCCCAGCAGGGCCCACTCACCTCGATTTGTGGGATTTCAAGGTTACGCTGTGCCCTTGGGTTTTACCTCAGGCTCCCTTCCCTGTAATCCTGTCTAAAGCACCTGCAGGAATGCTGACGGCAGGGCCCCTGATCCGTTGAGGTTTGGCCAGTGTCTCTAACAGTAGAGGACTGGCCTCCTTCCCACAAGGTCACACGTCTCCTGGGCACAGCAAGGTGCAGGGAGAGAGGAGGAGAGGCAGCCCAGACCATCTCACCCTAAGGCCACCTCCAGTTGACCTTAAGTGGAGGAGGAAACTGGGCCCTCCTCCAGTGTCCCAGTAGGGCTGCACCCAGACCACCCCGGATGTGTTTCTGGGCTGGTTCCTAAATAAGGAGAGAGAAATTGCTGTCTCAGTTGCCCTGCTCTTTTGCAGCTCCCATTTCTTCTCCACTCTCCAAACCTCTCGGGGGTGGGGGTCAGATCTGCCCAGGTGAGTGTTCCCAAGCCTGGTCTTGGGTGCTGATGGTCAGGGCTCAGGTTCCCAGCATGGAGTAATCAGCCACAGGGCCAGCAGGAACACAAGACAGAGGCCGCTGGCACGCACAGCATGGCCCAAGTGTCCCAAGTCTGGAGAAAATCAGAGAACCTCAAAGAGGAAGCAAGAGCTGTTGTAAAGGATTTGTCATCCCTCTGACTTCTCTTGCTGAGGGGAGACTCCATCTATTGGGATTTATGTCTGGGTTGAAAGTCACTCTGGCTTTGCTAGGTATGGCAGGAGAAAGTTTATCGAGCAGACCTGGAGAAGGGAGAATGAGGAGAGCTCACGTCCCTTTGCCATAGATTCTCCAGGACATGATTCTCCCTTGCACTCACCATGCTTGTGATTTTGCAGTTATTGGTGTAGTGATCTCAAGAGTGTCTGTCTCCCCGCTAGACTGAATGACCCATGGGTAGGAGCAGGTCTGTTTGCTCACCAGTGTAACCACCCAGTGCCTCATACTTTGCCTGGCACTTGGGAGGCACTGCAGAAATATATTTTGGTTGAGTTGAAAGCATGATTGAATGATAAAAGAAGCAATGAAGTAGCCCGAGGCTTTATCCAAACTGAATCATCGTCAGTACCCATATGCTGAAGCCCAAATTTGACTGAGTTTGTGTAGGAAGGTGAGCTGAGAGGTCCACTGTGGGGCAGTAGAGGGTGCTGACGGAAAGGGAAGGAGGAAGCAGTTTAACCTCTCAGTCAGGCCTTTGTGGCAGCCGTTCCTAAGAAGGATGCTAACCTAATTCACAAGGACTAGATAATGCCTGCCATCACCTCCAGATTCTGCTCAGCCTCTTGCTGAACCTTGGGCTCTGCCAGACCCTTCAAATGCACCTAAAGGTGCTTGAAAGAGACCCTTTCTCTGTCCCAAGGACTCCATCTCCATTGTCAAGTCTGAGTAATTTCCTCCCCTTTGTCCAGCTATAGAAAACACAGAAAAGCCAGAGGAGAAAGGGATGAGGTGGGCTGAAACCAACAGCCACCCATTTGCACCTTGTGACAGTTGAGATGCAAATAGATGGTTGTAATGCAGATCACACAAAAAAGTCTCTAGGCACAGGCCCCAGGAGTCAGCCTTGGTATAGGAGCTCATCTCTGAGTTTCAAATTAAAGGCTGCGGCAGCCTCATTCCGCCAGCTGGGCGTTCTCTTGTCTCCTTGCTGATCTCCTGGAAGCCACAGGAAATAACTACACACTTACCTGCTTGGATTCCTACCACATCGTTGCCCACTCCCTTGCCCTCGACGTGATCTCTGCTGTTTCTCCACTTTGGTCAACTTTTCCTCTCCTAGTCGTGCCTGCAGCTGAGCTAGACACAGGCTGTCGTGTTTTCCCATCTGCATTGACTGGGAGGGTTGGAAGTTTCTGTTCACTTGTCCTAAAAAGCCACTCTTCTATCTGCATTCTGACCCTGAAGGGTTGGGGACTGAAGGCAGGGAGTGTGGAAGCCCATCCATGCAGCTGGCTGCTTTACAAATTCCAGCAAAGGGGTTCTTTAAAAAATATTGTTTCTGCAGTATGCACGACCCTACCCAGTTGACTGGGCTAAAAATGGAGAATTCTTCTTGCATGCTTGTCAGTAGAAGTACTGTCCATGTTACAGCCTGCCTTTCTTCTCAGGAGTTGGGGGCATTTGATCCACTTTACTTCTGACCCACAGCTTCTTAGAACAGAAGTGCTACTGTGCTTAAGAATATGTTTGCAGGAGAGAGGGCTTGGGGTGTAGGGTGGGGTGCCAGTATCCTGCCCAGAGAGGTCTCTACTGCCCAGCCCTGGGAATTACAGTCATTAAAGAATGGCCTTCAGACTTCATTGGCCATCCTCTGCCCCTGGCATTTCTAAGGGAATATATTGAAATATACACAGGTGGGGAATGATGCATTCAGTCAGTCAACAAATGCTATTATGTACCTACTGTGTGCTCACCACTGGGGAAATGGTGCTGAAGTTGTGGTCCCTGCCCTCCGAGAGCTTCTGTTTCACTCTAGTGGGGAAGCTGGAGGGGTAGGCACCAACATCACTACAGGTGGGACTGAAGGTCGGGAAGTCAGGAAACAAGCTGAGTGATGGGTGGTGGATAGAGGGACTGCTTTTGATTCAGGAGTCCTAGAAGGCTTTCCCAAAAGGCGCTCTTGGGGCTGCAGTTCAGTGATGTGGAGGGGTCAGCCATACAGAGTTGCAGAGGGTGCTTCCCTGCAAGGGCAGAGGTCCCCTACAAGGGATCCAACCTTGTAGGGATTTCCAAGGAGCAGAGGAGAAGCTGGTGGGGTGGTCCAGGGAGCTTGAGTAAGCAGCAGGAGGTGAGGCTGGTGCTATCATCAGGGGCCAGGCCAGGCCTGCCAGCCACAGGAAGGTGTTCTTCCCTGACTGTGAGCATGGAGGGGAACCAGCTGACATGCTCTGAGTCATGTTTGTTAAGGAGCTCCCTGATGGCTGTGTGGAAAATGGGGGGCTGACAGGGGCCACAAGCGGAAACAGAGAAACACCGCACAGAAAACGCTCCCACCTCCACTGCCCACTGTTCCAGCTGGCAGGTGCATCCTGGTGTCTGACTTGAGGCTCTCCTGCCCTTTAGCCAGTTTCCTCTTAAGTGTTTGCAAGAAGCCAGAGAACCCCAGACCCCTTATAATGAAACCTAAAAAATCTAGAGGAAATGCCTCCAGAGCACTTCTCAGGAGGACACTGAGTGGCCATCTTAGTCTTTGTGACAGAAGCTCTCCCATGTTCAAGTTGACCTGGGGTTTTGAACTCTGGCCATAGCCCTCTGCTACCCGACCTGCCTGGACTGCCCAGGAAAGATGGTGGTAGTGGGGGAAGGGAAGCCAGGGCCCACGCCTCCTCACAGAGGGGTTCCAGGCCAGCCTTGTCCTCTCTGTGCCTCAGTGACCACCTCTAGGAAACCATGGGTTAGACCAGTGAGCCTTAAGACTATAAACCCTAACATTCTTTTTGTCCAAGAGGACCTGGGTGGGAAGAGGAAGGGTGCCTCCCGAAGCTTCCCTAACCACCCCGCACCGCTTCCCAATGTTGGCCCATCCTCTCTCCCCTGTTCTTGCCCAAGTCTGCTCCCCACTTTGGGTTCATAGGCCTGGTACCTCTGTGGGCCTCATCGCCTGCCCCCAGCCTCTTCCCCCCACCAACATGCTTCTGTATTTGATACTATCTGGGGTATCCCTTTATGGGTTAGGAAGAAAGAGCCAATTAGAGTTGTTAAAAAACGAGGGCTTCAAAGCCAGACTACCTGGGTTCAAACCCTAACACTGCCTCTTTTGTCCGGGAGTTGGTGATGGACAGGGAGGCCTGGCGTGCTGCGATTCATGGGGTCGCAAAGAGTCGGACATGACTGAGTGACAGAACTGAACTGAACTGAACTGAACTGAACCTTAGGAGACTTGTTTATCCCCATGGATTCAGTTTTATTATCTGCAAAATGGAGGCACTACAGTTTGAAGTCTCATCAGTGGGGTGGATGCACTACCCGGGACCCTTTCCCGACTGGGACTCCACATTGCTGTCAACATGAGACTTCCCAGCACTGTTCAAGTCTAGATATAGTTGTCACCCCAATCTGGTGATATATACGCTTTTACATCTCCCTATTATTTTTACTTCTTTTCTCTTAATGACTGGATATTGAAATTAAGTCAAATAATCTATAGAAATTGAAACTGTTGGGAAAAAATGGAGGCGGTAATAATACCTACATCGTAGAACCATTATGAGGATTAAATGGGCTTATATGTGTATTTTGGAGAAGGCAATGGCACCCCACTCCAGTACTCTTGCCTGGAGAATCCCAGGGATGGGGGAGCCTGGTGGTCTGTCGTCTGTGGGGTCGCACAGAGTCGGACACAACTGAAGGGACTTAGCAGCAGCAGCATATGTGTATTTAGACGTGCCTGGCCCATGAAAAACACTCTTAAAATCCTACAGATTCTTACTCCCAGCCCTGGAAGATATGTGTATTATTGTGTCATTTCTAGGGAAAAGGAGGTTGAGGTTCGGAGAAGGTAAGGGGCTTTGCGGAGGTGGCACAGCCAGTGGGTCTCAGAGCTTGGCCTTAAACATCCCTGTGCTTCTTGCTCGTGCTTCGGGGCTCCCCGTTTACAGCCAGGGCCCCCCATTCTCAGAGATCTGGTCCCACCGGAGCAGGTGGGTCCCGCACCTCCAACCTGGCTGGCAGGAAGGTGAGGGGGAGGTGAGACGATGGGGGTGGCTGCACTGCAGGGGTGAACAGGGACACATCTGGCAGGAGCTAATTCCTGTTTTGGGCAGGAGATGACACAGTGCATTTGTTTGAGGGGCACAGGAGAGAAAAACCAGCATTACCCACCTCCCCAAGGAGAAAACATCGCAGAACGAACAAGTGAAAGAAAGCAAATGATGAGGAGAACCATATTCCAGAATACTGGGTTTATTTGTAGGGATGAGGCGGGGGATGGGGGGGGGGGGTAGTGAGAAGGAGAGATTGCTCTCATTCTCCTGTCCGTCTTGGCTCTATTTTTATCTATCACCCTCATTTTCCATTCCACATGTGTTCCAGGCCTGTCAGGGAGCCTGGTCCATAACCTTGTATTTATTTAAATTCACTTTCTCATTCGCTCCTGTTAGTTGGCCTGTCCGGCCTGCGATTCCTCTGGCCCTTCTCCCCACACAGCCCTGCAGGGTTGCAGTGCTGGCCCCTCAAGGCCCTCCCAGACTTCCTTTCAGTCCAGGGGTTCTTAATCCAGGAATGGGAACCTACTGACTCTCCAAGGCATCCTTGACCCTGGATGGAGAAAAATCTGCATCTTTATTTTTGCTCACCTCTACCTGAACTTCTGAGATCTCTTTGATTATGAAATAGAAACAAATCACAGCAGCCTTAGGAGTACCTGTGACTCTGAGCCCAAGAGAAATCTCAGATATTTTCATATCACATTACAAGTGTCACAAGGATCTCAAAATACCATTTACACTCATCACTACTTTGAAATTACAGCATATATTAGACCCGCTGCCAAATCTTATTGTTTCATGCATTAAGAAGCACGTAACTGTACTATAATACCCTTTTAAAGTACTTCGATAACTGTGTTTCAAGATAATTAATCGACATTGTGGTCCTTTGTATTTTATTTTATGCAAATAAAATGTTATTCTCTTGAAGGGGGTCCATGGGCTTTACCAGACCTCCAGAGGGTCCATGACACAAAAAAGACGGAAGACCCCTCCTTAATTCCTGTCCTCAGTAACTGCCACCCTTCAGCCCAGCTTCCTCCTCAGGCATTGGCTGTAAGGCCAACCTTCCACTGGTTCTCAGAGTTGCCATCCTGAACTGAATATCCATTTAGGGTGAGGTGGGTGAGAACAGGGAGGCCATTTTCTCCATGTCACACATTCAGCTGAGGGTCCATTTTCCAGCTGTGGAGCTTCCAGGCCACTGTTCACCCAGGCCCCATAAATCCACCCGCCAGCATCTACTTTGCAGTAGAGGCCCAGGAAATAGCGTCCCTGGCACCCCAGGGAGTGATCCCCGCTGTCTTCAGCTCTCCCTACCTGCCAGTATGACCCAAGGCACAGACCTCTGCTTCCCTATTTTCCAAAGCAATTTGAGCTAGAAACCAAACTCTAGAAGCACTGAAGAGAGATGAGGGGGTGGGGTGGGGTGGGGAAGGGAGGGGCAGACTGCCAGCATCCATGGAGACAGATGTGGGTTTTTGCTCCCTGTGGATGTGCGATTATCCAGTCATCCAGGCCCTTCTTTCCCCTCCATTAGGGAGATAACTGGGATCTGGGAAATCACCCACCTCCCGCCGAATCCCCCAGGGGATATGAAGGCAGTAGATGGAGTGCCTCCAACATTCTGGATGCCTCACCCAGTTCGTGACTTCATCACTGAAACAAAGCAGCCAGGAGGGAGGGGTTGGGTGATCTGGCCCAGGGAACGAACCAGGCCCAGGGAGAAGAGGAGGCCAGCCTAACCCCTCTTCCCCCAGCCAGGTGGCTGTCCCGCTGCTCCTCTGAAAGGTTTTCTGCTGGTTCTGTTGCAGAGCAGGGGTTAAGCCCCCCCACAAAGCACAGTCAGCACAGCTGGGACCTGGGTGAACACTGCCTCTGCAGCGGGCAGGGGTCTGTCTGCACGACCTCAGCCCTGTCTTGGCTTCAGTGCACATTCCGAGGGTTCCTCTCTCAAGATTTAGGCTCTCCAAGAAAACATCTGTTGACTTCAAAGCAAAGCCACTCTGAAAGGGAAGCCAGGGGGAGCAGGGCGGCCCCATTAGTGCTTTTTCCCATTAATTTCTCCCCAGTTGCCTTGGCTGAGGTTCTTATTATGACGACGATGATTATTAGGATTTTTCTGTGCGTGGCCGCATCCTGCGGTGTGATTCCTCCCAGCATGCTAAGCTCTAGCCTCTCCCAGGACCAGAGGGTATCCTCAGCATGATTCAGACACCTCCTAATTTAGTCTCACTGTAAATCTAATTAGCATGCTATTTACACCAGGCACCTTAGCCTTGGCGGCAGTGTGAAGCAGTGCCAGCACTCATACTTCACTCCTCCCCACCACAGTACCTGTGGCTCTGAAGTCCCCACCAGCCGCTGGAGGTCATCGTCCATGTTGTATCTGGGGGACTGCTCCTCTCTCACTCAGCTCCCTTTCCCACACCCACACTTCCCCTTGGAAAGTATCGTTTTATCCTCAGAGTCGTCCTGCCTAAAAGCAGCAGCTGGCCTCCCTGAAGACCCCCACCCAGATCAGAAGCAGAACTAACAACCTTCATCCTGTCTCCGTTGCTGCTTGGCTGGGTCATGCCCACTCTGGTGCCCCTTCACCATGGGCCCTGGTGAGCCCAGCCTCACTCCAAATCATGGTTTCTAACTCCCACCCTCCCCCGCCTGCCCCATTCGCCACCCCACATCACGGCCCCAGTAGCAATTGGTGGTTGTCTTGCTCATCCCCGACTCTTGAAGGGTAAGGGTAAGCACAGTGTGGCTGGGCGCTATGGCTGGTGACCCTCCCCATCACCGTGATCATGGGCTGGGAAACCTCCTTGTCAGCAGGCATAGGGAGCGCAGGACCCCACAGGGCAGCTGCAGTGAGGCCGGCCACCACGGAGGGCAGGGAGCTTCCTCACCTGCTTTCCTCTTTCCCAAGAGGGGAGAATGGTGCAGGAGTAGGGTGGGAGACGGTAGGAGGCCTTCGATGCCAGGCAGGGTTTCGTGGCTGCATCGTCACTGTCCATGAAGGCCTGGGAGGGACCTTTCCTCCTTCCTCTCTAGGCCTTAGTTTCCCCAGTGAATTTGAAAAAAGAATTGGAAGTGAGAGAAGTTTTTGAGATGAGTATTGCCGAATGCACACGTCCCAGGTAGGAAAGATGTTCTGGCACAGAGCAGAGCATGTTTCCTCTCTTTCATCCTGATGAGGGCCCAGAGCCTGGCGTCAGCAGGCACATCACCTCTGCTCTTTTCACATGAGCTCGATGGGCTCGGAGAGGAACCTTCTACGTGAGGTCACAGAGTAGGCACACAGCGGCTAGTGAAGCTTGCTGTGGAGTGAGCGCCCAGGCCAAGGGCAGGAGAGGGATGCCCCAGAGCAGCTCTCGCATTGAGTGGAAGGCAGGAATTGATCGTTTGTTCATTTATTCAGCAAGTATTTGTTGAACACCTACCGCGTCCCACATGCTTTTCTGGGCCCTGTTCGTAAGTGAGCACACAGCCAAAGCCCAGCCCTTGGGCAGGAGAAGACTAAAGAAGCAAATCGATGTATATTATTATATGTCAAGTGGTGAGAGGAGCCATGGGAAAAAAGCCAGCAGCGTGAGGGGCCTGAGGGAGTGCTGGGGAGGAGAGGGGGTCAGAGGAAGTCTCTCCAATAAGATGATGTTTGTGGAGAGACCTCAGTGAAGCGGGGGTGAGCTTTGTGGATATTTGGAGGAAGAGCATTCCCAGCTGAGGGAGGAGCTGGTGTGGTGGCTGTGAAGCAGCAGCGTGGCTGCAGGGTGAGGAGGCCCGTGGGTAGCGCAGGAGGCGGACAGGCCTGGCTGTTGTCAGGGCTCAGCAGGAAGGCAGTGAGCAGCGAAAGAGGGACTTGATCTGGCTCAAGTTTTTCAAGAGGACAGACTCTGAAAATAACACAAATGCCCAGCACCTGAAGAGTGGACAAACAAATGTGACATACAGTGAAATACTGTAGAGCTGTTACAGTAATGAAGGTCTGATCCACGATGTAACGCAGAGCCTGGAAAACAGGATGCTAGGTGAAAGAAGCCAAATGCAAAAAGTCACCTCGTGGGTGATTCCATTTCCATGAAGTGTCTAGAACAGGCAAATCCGTAGGGACAGAAGGCACACCAGTGGTCGCAGGGGCTGAGGGAAAGGAAATGAAGAGGGATTGTTTATAGTACAGGATTTCCTTTCAGGGTGATGAAAATATTTTAGAACTAGATACAGGTGGTAGTTGTACAGTATCGCAAATATACTCAAAACCGCTGAGCTGCACACATTAAAACGGCTAAAGTGACCAATTGTATCTCAATTCAAAAACTGTAAGAATGTGCTGGCTGCCTGGGTTCACAGACACAGCAGAGCAGGGCCATTCCTAGGAGGGAAAGGCAGTAAGATGTGTGTGGGGGTAGGGAGTGTACAGCTCCAGGGCCTGTTCTGAAGGGAGAGGATTTGCTGGGGTGGAGAGGGGGATGAGGGTCACTGGACTATAAAGAAAGTTGAGCACTGAAGAACTGATGCTTTTGAACAGTGGTGTTGGAGAAGACTCCTGAGACTCTCTTGGACTGCCAGGAGATCTAACCAGTCCATCCTAAAAGAAATCAGTCCTGAATATTCATTGGAAGGACTGATGCTAAAGCTGAAACTCCAATACTTTGGCCACCTGATGCAAAGAACTGACTCATTTGATAAGACCCTGATGCTGGGGAAGATTGAAGGCAGGAGGAAAAGGGGATGGGACAGAGGATGGGATGGCTGGATGGCATCACAGACTCGATGGACATGAGTTTGAACAAGCTCCGGGAATTGGTGATGGACAGGGAGGCCTGGCGTGCTGCAGTCCATGGTGTCGCAAAGAATCGGACACGACCGAGCCACTGAACTGAACTGAACTGAACTGAGAATGACTCCAGGAGCTCCTTGAGCAGTTAGGAACCTGGAGTTTTACTTCCTGAGATGGTGAAGCAGTAGCTTTGGTAAGGAGAAGGCAGAAGCTGTAGGTTAGCCTTCAGCACATTAGGTTTGACCTGCTTGTTAGCATTCAAATAGAAGTGCCAGGAAGCCAAGTAGGAAGCAGGAGCGTTGCCAACGTCTGAATCGTAGTTAAAGTCACAGGTCTAACTGGGCTTACCTACGAAAGGGGTATAGGTAAACTAGAGAGCAGGGCTGGGGGCCACGCAGCTGGAGGGCGCCTCAGAGTTAGGGGAGATGAGAGTGAACCAGCAGAGACACTGAGAAGGAACCGCCCCCGAGGGAGGAGGAGGACCAAGAGGGAGCACTGAAGAACCGGAGACCGATTGAGGCGGTGGAGCGGAGAGGGAGCAGGCAGCTGCCTGAGCGGCTACCCTAGTCCCCAATTAGCATACGTGTCTGTGTTTACTTTTCTCTTTTCAGCGTAAGGACTCTTAATTACCCTCATTAGGGAATGCCCAGATCCACTAACATTTACTGAGCAAGCCCACCAGGCTTTGTTTTTTTTCTTTTTAATCCACTTAACTGTCTTCTCGAGTCCACCTTCAAAGCTCTCCCCAGTACACCAGGATGGCCCAACTCTTAGAGGGATGCAGGGCTTCCTCTCCTAGCTCCGCATCCGGGCAGACATGCTAACTCATCCTACAGGAACGGGAGTGTGCTGAAATACACAGGCTACTGAGGTGAAGTGAGAGTTGGATGGATCTCCCAAGGCATTCTGCTGAGCCAAAGCAGCCAGCCTCAAAGGCTGCTTCCGAGTGATTCTATGACATTCTCACAAGACAAAACTCAAGTGACAGAGAACCCATCAGTGGTTCCTAGGGGTTTCAGGGTAGGAGAGGATGACTGGAAAGAAAGAGCACAAGGGAGTTTGGGGTTGGGGTGGACGTCCGTAGCCTGGTTGTGATGGGGGAAGCCAAGCTATGTGTTCTTAAGTTTATAGAACTCTGTGCCCCCAGATGTCAATTCCACTGCATGTTCATTATAAAATTTATAAAAATGTGTATTACTGAAGACTTCTCCACCCTCATCCTCCCAAAATAGATGATGTGAAAGCACCAACATAGATAACACTGCTGGTGGACTTCTGCACTCAGTGCTGTCCTTCCCTCCACTTCGTTTAATTCAGCACAGATGTAATGCCACCCTCCTATAAAGCGAGAAAGGGAGGCTGGAGGGCCACGAGTGCCACAGTGAGTCTGAACCTAACTCAGCAGGCAGTTGGGAGCCATCGACAGTTCTTGAGTGCAAGTGGTACCCTCAGAGCCGATTCCTCTTTAGGTTGGCTGATCTGGACAGAAGGAGAAAGAGGACAGAGACAAAGAGTGATGGCAGATAGCACTAATGGATGAGGCCAGATGTGGGGTCTGTGCAAAAGGTGAGGGCTGGAGCAAGGCTTGGGTTTAGAATCCCAGGGATGGAAGTGGCAGAAGCTCAGGGGGCAGGCCAGGGCAGAGGCTAGAGGGAAGACAAGGTGGCAGCTGCCACCATCTGCCACCATGCCCAGGCTCCTGGTTTCATCTTTCCCGGAACTTAGTTCTTTATCTGAATTCCCTCCATCACCCTCATCTGCTCTCTCTCTGAGTCTCTGTGTTAGAGACTCAATTTTCAGATTTTTTCCCGCACACCCATATATTCACAGATACGCCATGCAGCTCATTCACTCATGCCGGTATTGCTTTGTCTGTTTAACCACAGTTACTATGTGTCCAATACCTGTGTGCCTAGAAAGGCATGGCATGGGTCATATAGACTGTGCTCTTTGCACACCTGAGCTGTGCCTGGGTTTGACTTCAGGATGCCCCGGGGCAGTTGAGTGACACTGTTATCAGGCATGGTCACCCATCTGCCTAGAGCCCAGTGCCCTGTTCCAGCCCAAGATGCTTTCCATAGGGCACTTATGGTGCCTGTGTTCTGAAGGAAGGGCCCCCAAGGCTGGGCAGTCCACCTGGGCAGAGGGCTGGGAGCAGGAAAATGAGTTTATCCACTCCCTTCCGGCTCCCAAGACACCCAGGGTCATGGCCTCTAAACAGTCTTGAGTTCTACCCACCCCACCCCACCCCAAGCCTCTTGAGGCAATGGGATCCCTCTCGGCCCCCCTCCCTGCCACCCAGAGGCACACTGAAGGTGGACTGACTATTGGAGAGGCAGAGGAATATAAAGGGGTGTGATTAGCAGCAGGCAGAGTCCCCCTCCTGATTTCCATAAGGCGTTTAGATTTCTTTGCCTTGCCACATTTCTCTCTCTGTGGGAACAGGCAAAGAGTTTTACCACGGTAAATCGACAGAGCCAGGCAGCTGCTCTGTGCAAGGCCCACTGCCAGCTCTACACCCTGCCCCTCCCTGCTCTGAAGCTGAGGACAGGCCCCCTCCACCAGCGCCAGCGCGGCTCATCCTCCTCCGGCTGCTGCCATGCCCAGGAGGCCATATGACCTTCTGCGGAAGGTGCCCCAAGAAAGGGCAAGATGATTCTGGCCTTGGGGCAGACTGGGATGCACACCCTTTTATCCTGTATTTTGGCCTGTTCGCCCTGCACCTCTGAGTACACTTACCTTTAGCGCACTGCCCCAACCCCAGCCAAAATTCTGGTGCAGAGTTCGCTGGTGGAGCGAGAAAGGGAATTAAAGCCAGGTATGCGAGTGAGGTCCAAGTTGGAAGATTCTGATCAGAACAGCAGACTTCATTATTAGAAAACTGGCCGCATACTGGCAGGCTGGGCCACGAGGACTCTTCAAGCTTTCCACTGAGGGCAGGTTCCTTAAAACAGGGTCCCATGCAGGAGGGACGGAGGGAGGGAAGGATGGGGGAAGGGGCATGGCCTGGATTCCTTGGGATCTTGTGGGGTGGAGCATACTGTTTCAGAATTAAGAGCTCAGGTCTCATGAATCTCACTTGGTCCCTCTGCCCTTTACATTCAAGGTACCAATCCAGTACCTCTGGCCTGGGCAGCAGTCCCCTGCATGTATGGGCCTGGAAAGGTCCCTTCCACATAAAGCTTGCTGTTCAACCACACCCACAGGCACTGTTAAGGGGAGCCTAGTCTCCAGTGTTCTTGCCTGGAGAATCCCAGGGACAGGGGAGCCTGGTGGGCTGCCGTCTATGGGGTCGCACAGAGTCAGACACGACTGAAGTGACTTAGCAGTCCTCCCGACCAGTACCCCCTGAAGCCACTTTGTTTCAGTAAGTACCCACTGGGCTGATTGCCCAGGCCCCTAGAGGTCCAGGGCAGCCTAAATAAAGATTTGGATCCCACCAGAAATGACTGTTTGCCTGGGACATAGAAATGAGGTCAGAGTGGCTGGTTCCGTCCCTGGGGGTGGTACAGTTAGCTTTGCTGTATCCAATGGACACCAGTGGCACCTGTGACCCGCAGACACCAGGGCTGAGCAAGGGCTGCGAGTCAGCCATGTACCCATCCTCACTGGTAAGGACCAGCTCCTGGTGTGAGCTACTTGGGGGCTTGAGCCTCTAAAGTGAGCCCAAGGGCTGGTGTGGTTAGAACTAGATGCTTAGACTCCTTGTTTTCCACACCCAGTGGATGCCACACCTGAGCAGTGGTGCCAGCTGGCCCCTGCTGGGCTCTCAGACTCTCCTTATAGAGTGGGGAACCTATTGTAATTTTTCTGAGATTGCCAAGGTTATAGCACTTTAAACCAGCATCCTGGGAACACTGTTAGTCCCAGACAGACTGGAACAGCTGGTCAACAAGGGGCAGTGCCCATCATCGCCAATAGAGGCTTGAGAGGGGACCCACCCCAAGGCTCTGAACCAGACAAGCCTAGAACACAGAAGAGAAAGGAACAACAGAGCTGAGCTCCCACTGTGTGACGTGGGCTTTGCTGGGCCACTGGAGTTGGGACTCAGTGCCCAGGGACAGGACAGGGCGGGGACAGGGGCACAAAAAGAGGCCATCAGGTGTAACTGGGCTTCGGAAGTGTGAGATGCCCATAGTGCACTAGGGTAGTGGGCTGCAAATTAGGAAAACAGAATTTGAAAGTATCTGTCCCTCCTTTACTTTCATGCAAGGATCCAGTGCTCACTGTATGTAATTCGTCTCCCAGCAGTGCTGGGACTGGCTGTAGGACTGACAGACCAGATCCCTCTGGAGAGAGGGGGAGAGGTGTGCACGAGCAGGTGAGGAGCACCCGCCCACCTCGCGCCCTCTCCTGTAGGCAAATAGTACACACGTCTGCTAGCAACGGAACTGACAGCTCGCTAGTATTCTTTCCCCAAAGTGCCAGCTGCCAATCGGATTGCATTAGATTTCACAGAGGTTTTTGCAATACATGGAATTCACCAGCAAATTACTCTTAAAGAGGGAAAATCAATCATTTGGAGCAGAGATAAGCTGAAGGCAAGGCAGCCTCGGATTGATCCCGTCTGTGCAGGCGTGTGTGGAATTCAACAGATAACCTGCGGAGAAGAGGGTGGGATCTGCAGAGAGAGGAACCGAGGAGGAGGAGGAGGAGGGAAGGAAGAAGAGCTGGAGGTAGACGGTAAAGCAGAGAGGGAGGAAATGAAGAGGAGACGGTGAGAGGGGAGGGGAGGAAGGCAGGAAGAAGAGGGGCAGAAAAAGAAGAGAGAAACGATGGAGAGGGAGGGGAGGGGCGAGAGGGAAGGAGTGGACGGAGCGAGCAGTTGGAAAGAGCACAGAAGGCCATAATAACAGGACCTTGGAAAGCACCCAGTCTATGTTCCCCATTTCACAGGTCAGAAAACTTAGGTCCAGAGAGACAAAAGGGCCTGCCCCAGAGAGGAACGGCAGATCCAGAGAAGCCTGGTTTTCCTGACCTCAGGCTCACGATGCTGAAGGGTCCAAACCACACAGAAATTTGGGAAAGGGGTATAGGTGAACGGAAAGCCCAAAATGAGGTCCTCCACGCTGCTGCACCCAGGCCAAGGCCGACTGGGACAACTGGTCAACTAGGGACAGGACTCAGCATCTCGGATTCAGGCCTAAGTGGTGGCCCACTCCCAGGGAAGAAAAGCTGAGGTTCTGAGCCAGGCAAGCCTGGAATGCAGAAGAGAAAAACAGCAGAGCTGAGTTCCCACCGTGTGGCGTGTGTGGGCTTTGCTGGGCCCCTGAGTGGGAGGGGCACAAGGAGACAGAAGGTGGCTGCTCACCCAGCAGTTACCCAGGAGGCGCCAGCATCAGTTCTCCTAGACTCTGGACCTTGGAAGGTCCCTGGGGATTGGGGCAGGGTTAGCGGGTGGAGGCAGTGGCAGCACAGGGCTTCTCCCCGTTACCCCTGGACTCTGACTTCACAGCGGGCTCCCAGTGCAGTGGACCTGGGGTAGCTGCCCCTGTGGGCAGGTGGGGCCAGAGCAACTTGGTGTCCCCCTTGAATGTAGGGGCTAGAGGGAGAAGCAGCAAACTTTGAGGTGAAGGGGCGAGGAGAGGCCAGCTCCCTGCCGAGTTTACTCTGGCATGTCTGATTGGAGTTAATTAAGTGAAAGGATAGACAAAGGGGTGATAAAGAATACATCTTCTATGGACTTTGATTTTCTGTCGCTCAATAGCATGGATTAGACAACAGGGCACAGTGGAGGAGGGAAGGAGACCTAGGGCCCCTTGCTTACAGCCAACCCTTTGTCCTTCTTTGCCTGCTACCTTCATTCTTGGCCAAACCAAGGTCTAGAAATCAGCCCCACCCCAGGAATACTCCCCCTTCCCTTCTAGAACAATAATAAGCACTCTCCTTTGTTGAGCATTTACTCCATCTCAAGCACTTTACTAAGATTTTGCAGCTCACCTACAATAGCCCCATCAGGTAGCCTTCATTATTCCCACTTTGCAGATGAGAAAGTTGAGGCTCAAGGAAGTAAAGTTGTGCCAAAAAAAATCACACAGCTGGAAAGGGTATTACCTGTATCTGGACTCAGGTCTAACTCCAAAGCCACCATTGAAGTTTAGGGCCTCACACCCTGGAATCACTGGTCAGAGGGCTCTTCCCTGGCTGGCCCAAGTTTTGGACAGGGCTTCTGTGAGGGTAGCACTGACTCCATGGGCCCATCTCCACACTCCAGACCTCCAGCCCCCTTCCCACCTCAGGGTGTCCCACCCGCTCACAGAGCCCTCTCTGTGCCTTTGGAGTGGTCCCTGGCCCTTCTTCATTGTGACTGACACACTGCGGAGTTGCTAGCCCCACCCTGCATGCATGTGACCCTAGTCCTTCCTCTGCTTCTGGAAGGAACTGAGGTGCCCTTCAGGACACCTTGTGGTTCATAGGATGGATGAGGGCCCCCTAGCATTTGGGTACAAAGGAAAAATACACACAAGGCTCCTGCCATTAGGGAGACTCCTTTCTTAGGCAAGAAAACATAATCCACAGGTCACCCACCAAAACCTGGTGAGGCAGAGAGACAACACTGCTGCTTAATCCTATGGGTTATGCTTTATTCTCCCCACTTCACAGATGAAGAAACTGAGGCTCCAGTAGTAGAAGGTCACACAGCTAGGAAGCAACAGAGCCTGTTTTCCCAACTCTGAAACCTTCTCCCCACTACGTTACACCACTGGATCACCAGCCCGGCCATGACCCTGACCAACAAGCAGAGGGAGATGAGCATCTCCAAGGGGCAAACTGGTGCCGCCGTCAGCAGGGACGTGCCTCAGGATGGGGAGAACCCAGCAAGAGTCGGAGGGATGAAGGAGCCTGGGGGCTAGGTCAGGCCTTCCCCGTTTGGGGCACAGGGTCATCTGCAGAGGGAAGTACCAGGGGATGACTGCGGGAAGCCACATCCAGAGAGAAGTCAGGTGCAGCTTCTGAGAGCACACAGGACAGCCCCAAGCAGGCTTAGTGGCCTGACAGGGCAGAATCCGCTCCCCAGGAGGAGGGAAGGGCCCTGCATATGGCAGCTGTCAGCCAGTGTGAATCCCACCCCGGTCTCTGCCAGGGTTGTTGTGAACACTCAGTGAGCTAATAGTTGCAATAAACTCTCAATACATAGTTGAAAACGATATTGCGTCCATCATGGAGCCAGTGTTAGCTGTGGGAGCTGCAAAGAGGTGAGGTGAGAGCGTCCCTGCCAGGCAGTGTCTGCTCTGACCGCTCTCAAGGCCAGCCCTCCACTTCCAGGAGGCAGGGGGAGGCAGCCCCTTCTGGCAGCAGCTGATAACTTGGGCCAGGGGCTGGCGTGTTGCCCTCCACAGGGGGTGGCAAGACTTCAGTCACCAGGAGCAAAGCAAATCATAGCTTGCTGCATGGGGTTGGGGGAGCGAGGAGTGATTTCATGCGTCCTTCTCCCTCCAATAAGTAAATAAAGCCTAACTGTCGCAGCCCCACGGGCAGCCAGGCGGCTCCCCAGCCTGGTGCGGGGAGGGCAGTCGCTGCAGCTCGGCTCTGGGACCTGCGGCTGCCGGCTATCAGCCTTCTCATCGCCTCTCCCAGCTGGGAAAGAATTTAATCCACCGGGCTCCTCTCCACACACACTGGGACTCCTTTTGATGTTTCTCTTATCTTTCCTCCCAACAAAATTGCCCCTCAACAGCTCCAAGAGGGCCTCTTGCGTCTCCCCACCTCTCTCCTTCCCTGCCTCACCAAGTAGCCTGGCAGCAAGCAAGGAGCAAGGGCGTGGAGGAGACCCAGCCAGGACTGGGAGAAGCAGGCGTACCTCCGCCATCTGACTGCCCTCCCCTCCACCTTCTCCCTGATCTTGGGAGAGGCATGCTTTGCCCCTTGGGCCACACTCCTGGCATTTAGTGAATATAGGAAGGGTTCTCCAGTGCCATCTGATGCCAGTTCTTTGCACCCATGAGGACAGTGTTCTGGAAAGGGAGTGATATGCAGGAGAGCAGGAGAGCAGGGTGGTGAGGGGCTTAGACTCTATGAGTCAGTACTGACCCAAGCTGTCCATCTTGAACAAGTTACCCTCTCTGGCTTCAGTTTCCCTCTCTGTAAAAAGGGGTGGACTGATGCCAATGTCAGTGGGATGTCGTGAAGATTCTGGTTAAGGTATGGGAAGCACATGGTGGGGGCTTGGTATATGGAAGTGGCTGTTCTCGAAGGCTCTGGGCCAAGGGCTGCAATTCATAGGGGGTTTGCACCCACTTAGCGAACCAGGTAAGAATCCCATACACACATCCCAAGGGACTGAGAGTCACAAGCCGAGTACCTCTTGGCAGATTCTGGAAGGGGCAGGCTGAGCATTTGAGAGAATTTAGCCAGAGGGGTCCTGGGGTCTCAGGACAGCCGTATGAGGGGTCCTAACAGCTGCAGGATCAAGCCTAGTGCACCTCGTCCCCTGGTGGCAGATCAAGGGAAGGGAAGAGATCTCATTCCTTGAGACCCAGAGATCTCACCTGAAGGGGCAGGTCCTGGCCAGGTGCTCGCTCTGAATCTGCACTGAGCTCAGCACCACCTTCCCAAGTGTCCCCTCCACCCCTCTGTCTGTGCGCCACGGTCTCAGCCCCACTCCATCCTCTCTCCAGCCTCTCATCCGCCACATCTCGCTGGTCAGTTTTCTCACTGCTCCGACTTGCTCTGCACCCCACCACCAGCCTTGCTGTGTCCAGCTGATTCTCAAACATCAGCGCGTATCAGAACCCCTGGAGAGTCTGCTAAAAGAGTGCTGGGCCCCACCCCCAGAGTTTCTGAGTGTGACCCCAGATTGTGCATTTCTGACAAGCCTCCAGGTGATGCCACTGGTCCCACAGCGCACCCGGAGAACCGCTGCTCACTCCGAGTCCTCATCCTTGGGTGCCCGTTGGAGTGAGTAGCCTGAGAGCAGCGCAAGCTCCTGACGTCTCGTCTCCTTCACCCCGAGTCTGACGTCCTTGGTCGGGAGTGCAGCCTAGCCATGGGGGTAACTTTAAAGCTCCCCCAGCGGTGTTGATGTGTAGCTGATGGGTAACCAGCTGCCCTGCTCGCTCTTCTGGGTCCCTGCGGGTGCTCCAGGCTGCCCTCCCTGTCCTGCCTGAGGTCTTCCCTGACTGTGCAGCGTGGTTCCCTGAAGACCCTCGAAAAATGCAGCTTCCTGGGCCCCACCCCTGAGAGAGTCTGACTCAGTGGCCCCGGGCCTCTGTGTTTCTTCTCTAGCTCCACTGGCAGTTCTGATGTGCAGCCAGATAAGGAGGGCTGTGCAGATGTGATTTGCACTTGGCCACCAGGTTCATCTTCCTTTTTAAACCCTGGTGTCACCACTGCACATGGACACAAGGCCAGAGCCCTCCAGATGGTGCCTGCGGTGGGCCCCCAGGAGAGACACAACCCCCTGATACCCCAACAGGCTCCCCAGTTTCCATACGCGAACCCTTTGCAGTCAGTTCGCTTGTCTGTCTCCTTATTAGGCATTCATTCCCTTCCCTGCGCCTTTGTTTAGACCAGTCCTTCTCAAATGGTGGGCTCAGACCAGCGGCAGCAGGAGGAGCATCACCTGGAACTTTAAGAAATGCAAATTCATGACCCTCCCCCTACCCCCACCCCCACCCCCGCCCCAGACCTACCGAATCAGATATTCCTGGAGGAGGGAGGGCAGCAGTCTGTACTTTACCAAGCCTCCAGGTGATTCTAATACACACTGAGGCCCAAGGACTTCGTGTTTAAAGCCACTTTCTCCACCTGGAATCCATTTTCCCTTCATTCCTAAGACAACCACTTAGGGCAGCCACTTCCGCTGGCGTTCTCTTAGATTCAGCCGCGGAGTGCTCAGCAGTGCCATCTCGGTTTGCTCAGTCCACTCACACTGCTGGCTGAAATGCCAGTACCTGCCCCCTCTCACCTGGGAGCTGCATCTGGGGGACGCCCACGTCAGGCCCCAACTCTGCCTCCCTTGGTCTGGAAGCCACTCGGGCCTGGGCGCCGGGCTCTTCTTATCCTCACACTGCTGCCCGCCTCTGTAAGTTCCATTTCTTCTGGAGGCATCCCCAGGCTCCATTGTTCCTTCATGTCCATCATGTGGCCCACGGGAAGAAGCTTGCACAGAGGAGTGGGTGAGGAAACGCTGCTGAAGCCCTGGCGTCTGAGCACCTGCGGTGCGGTGTGCCTGCTCTGCTGTGGGTTCGCGCTGCCCCGGGGATGGGCTCCCGCGGCCGCCAGGACTACAGAGGGCTGTTCTCGGTCGTTCTGGCAGAGAGTTCACTGGTGTCCAGTGAACGTGTGCTGTGTGGTTGTTCTTCGTACTGTCAGCTCTTTGTACAATTGTGGATCAAGCTTCAGAACGTGGTTTTAAGTGGAAGCACGCTACTGTTTATGTGGAAGAGGCAAGCCAGAGATCACAGTGCTTATATGCGCGTGGATTTCCTGGGGAAAGATACTAAAGATCAGGGTGTGGTTGTCTCTAGGGAAGACGCTCCAGTGGCGGGGACAGTGGGGAAAGTGTGTCGGTCGTGTGCCCTTGACACTTTTGAACTATGTGAAGGCTCCCCACATCTGTTTTGCTGTGGACATTTTCTGTGTTAGAAAGATTAAAACATGACAATGCGTGGGATCGTTTCCTCCAGGGGTTCTGTCCAGGCTCCTGGGAGTAGGGCAGAGGGGCACAGCCCCTCCTTTCCCAGCCTCACTCTCAGTGAGGAGGGAGGGAGCTCAGGGAGACAGTAGCCCAGCCCCCTCCCAACTTTGTGCCATCTTCCTCTGTGTCCCCCCTCCCCGGGTGTGGGGCTGCACAGACCTCCCCACACCCCAGCACCTGAGTGCACGCCCCCCACACACCCATCCCTCCTTGGCGCCCTCAGAGGCCATGGCCCATCAGTTGCAGAGGGGGCTGTTCCTCTGGAGCCAGTGCACTCCCGAGGTCCATCTCGGCCCCTCTCCCTTACCCTGACCTTGGACCTCACCGCGTTCTCTCTGATTCCTTCCTCCTCTCGGTACCTTTCCGGCTTCTTCTCTGTCTCCATACCCTTTGACTGACCGACTCCCACTGATAGAACCTGGTAAGTGAGCCTGGGAAGGGCAGAGGCTGGGAGGCATGGTGGGCAGGGGGGCGGGTTCAGAAAACCCCACCCTCTCGGGGCCAAGAGAGGAAGAGGTATCAATGTCAGCTGCTCAGAGCTGTCACAGTCCGCTGGCTTTGGCTATTAGTGCCCCTTCGGGCATTTAATTGGTCCCTTCCATCTGACGGATAGATGCAACGCCAGGGAGCCTAGGAAACTCCACATCCCAACAGGGCCAGAGGAGCATTGCCCCCACAATTTGCAGGAGCCCTTCTGTCCTGGGGGCCCTGGAGGGCCCGCTGCTTGCCTGGACCCCAAAATTGGCAGTCCCTTTATTTCACCAATTTGTAGTTGTAAGTAGAAAAAACTCAAGAGACCTAGGGGTAAATGTTAAAATGTATTCATTGCACAAATGTATCTGAGCACCTAAGGGACAGCTCTGAGGGCATCAGGCTTCACTGAGGGGGTCCTTTCTATCCTTGCTGGGACCATCCTTCCCTCTCTGACTGTGTAAAGGCTTCCAGGTTGCCTGGATGCCTCTCTTTCAACAGAAACAAGTTCTGGAAGGAAACCCCTCAACAGACATATCCCTGGGCAGCCAAGAAAAGGGGCGTGCCTCCCTGCCAGCCCCCAGTGGCACAGAGGGGCTGTGCTGGACACTGGGCCAGGGAGGGTTATGCAGGCTGAGGAGGAGGCGGCGTCCTTCTGGTGCAGAGAGCCTAGCTCAGTAACCCATTGGGCTTTTCCTCAGAAGTGGAGAGAGGCTCTTGACTGTTTCCAAACCACAGGCCCCCTGCTGAGGTTTGAGGTTGAGGGGCTAGTCTGGGGGTTAGTTCCCCCCATGCAGGAGCCTGGATCACTTTCAGAGGAAGCCAGTCTTTGGGGAGTCAGTAAGCCCTGTCTCCCGCCTTCAATAGTGGCTCGTCCCATGATCTGGGGCGTGGGTAGCATGGAGATATCACACGACCTGTGTGAGGACAAGCCAGGTGGCGTCTGAGGGCTCCCTGGGCTCTGGCCCTGATTGGAGTGATCAGAAACACCTGACCTAGAGTGAGGCCTCCTTGCCTGAAACCATGGCCTCTGGCTGCTGAGTGCTGGCAGAACCAGTGAAGGGCATGGCAACTCTGCACTATTTGGGATCCTGTGTCCTCCCGGCCACCATGCCTGGCCACAGAGAGGGGAATACAGGGGTTCACTTTGCCACTCAGCCGTCTGGGTGCTTCCTACTCCACATTCCCCCTGATTGACGTGATCCAGAGAGGGGATGTAGGAAAAGCAGTTGCCAGCTGCAGCCCTCATGCCCTCTCTGGTCCAAGCTGACCCTGAACGTTTACTTGCTTCATCCCCTCCACTCCCTTCTGGCCCTCTTCCTTTTCTTTCCACCATTTCCCTGCTGGGTCTTGCAGATACTTCCCCCAGTTAGTGTCACTGGAACAAAAGAGGGAGTGGGAGATGGAAAATGAACCAAACCACCCAAAAGAGAGATGGTGGGCATCTGATGGGCTGATAAAGGCAAAAAGAATGGGAGGAAATTTCCAGAAGGCCTGGACATGGGCAGGAGAGCCAGGGAGCCAAGCCAGCATCACACAGGGGAGGCCAGACCACCTTGGGGTGGGGAGTTGACAAGTCCTACTCCGGTCCCAGCACCTCATCTGCCCCCGCCCCTGCTGCCCTGCTTCTCCAGCCACGCTCCGGGCCTTGGCTTCCCGCGCTCTGACTGGTTTCTTCTCTCTTCTGACCCAGGGCCTGAACAGCATGTTTGAGGTGTACCTGGTGGGGAACAACTCCCACCACTTCATCATCTCCCCAACGTCCGTCCAAGGGAAGGCAGACATCCGCATCCGAGTGGCCATCCCCCTGGACTATGAGACTGTGGACCGCTACAACTTTGACGTAAGTCCCCTCACCTCTCCTCAGCTGGGAGGGGGACTCCAGGGGAGGCCGGGGGCAACACCGTCCCCTTCAATGTCCCCTGCAACCTCTCCCCGTTCTTCCCTCTGGGTCTGACCTAGAGTAGCCCACCGAGCTATGGCAGGGGCTGGCCTGGGCCTCCCCTTTTCAAGGAGGATGAGGAAATGTCCAGGCATTGAGTGGAATTTTATTAGGTACCATCGCAGTCTCAGAAGCCCATCAAGAGCTGCCCAGCCTCAGCCAGTCCAGCCCCCGTTAGCCCTTACCTTCCCAGCAGATTCTTGGCCACCCTGGCCCTGTGAGCACTGATGGAGGGGTTCCCAGGAGCACACATCTGGGATGGGCAGTGACTCAGACAGGTGCTCTGGGTTGGGATGGGTGGAGGCCCCAGGGGAACTTATGGGAACGAGGGCTCCAGGAGCATATAAGTGCTCACTGGTTCCTTGCTCTGCATACCCAGCTCTTTGCCAATGAGAGTGTACCTGACCATGTGGGCTATGCCAAGGTGAAGATCACCCTCATCAATGAGAATGACAACCGGCCCATCTTCAGCCAGCCACTGTACAACGTCAGCTTGTATGAGAATGTCACCGTGGGGACCTCAGTGCTAACAGTCCTGGTGAGTCCTCTCTCCCTTGCAGGGCAGCTCAGCTCTGGGGTCCACCATCAGGAGGCGTCCAGAGGGATTTTGCCCAAGGAGTGTGGGCAGTTAGGGGAGCGGCGGGGCGGGGGGGGGGGGGGGGGGGGGGGTACCCCCAAGCCCTCAGAGGTTGTGGTGTTGGTGTATTAGAGCATCTGGTTTCTTCGTGATGAGGCTTCCTTGGCCAGGGAAGCAATGTGGAAAAGGCACCCACCTGGGAAAAGATGAAGTTGGGCCCAGGGTTAGTTTTCTGCCTTGTCCCTGAGAGATGGTGAGCTTGAGTGGGCCAGGAGCCCTAGACCTACCTTCTAATGGGGACAGGTGCCAGCCATCTCTCAGGAGGGCAGTGCTGTCTCTCTCAGCATGGTCACCACAGAAGAATGGGCTCTTGGACCTCCCCAGCTGTCTTTGCTGAGACCTTGACAGGTGACCCTCCCAGTGTATCAGTCAGGACTCATAGTCGCAAGGGATAGAAACCTTTAACTGGCTCAAACAAACAACAACAGAAAAAAGGATTGGCTCATGTAACTCGAAAGTGTAAGTGATTTCAGGCATGGCTGTATCCAGGCGCTAGGTTGGGCAGGCATCTGATTTCAGTGCTGGCCTCTGCTTTTTTGTATTGACAGAGAGGCACACCAGCACCCCTAGGCTCAAATCTCACCAATTTATCAACCCCAGTGGGGGAAAAGAAATGTTCTTTTTCAGTAGTTCCAGCAAAACTCCTAGAGCTGATTCTCATTGACCCAGCTTACTGGGGCACCGTAATTCTGATATACCAGAGATGCGTCATGCTCCCGCTAGTGGAGTCAGGGCGTGGGTCAGCCCCATTCACATTACATGGACTGAGAATGGGACAGGGGCTATTCTACAGCAACCTCTGTTATCAGAACAAAGAGGGTTGCTGAGCAGATCGGTGGCAGATGTGTGCTACACAGGCTTGAGGGCTTGCCCATAGTAGGTGCTCAGTAAAACTTAGAGCGTTTAACCTGCTGCTGCCCCTCCCTGCCCACTGAGGCCCCCAAAATTCTTGCCCTTCTCGCTGCATTCTCACTCCAGGCACAGACATTGCCTGTCGATCCCAGACCCCACACTCCAAAGTGTGTTTACTCTATAGACAGATGGTATGAAACTGTTTTCAGCCCCCAGGTCCTTCCCATCTGACAGTTATTAATTTTTCAAACAGATGTTTAGCTAGGCAGGCCGTCAGACATAAACAGTAAGTCTGCTGCGGCTGTTTTCTCCCCGGATGCTTCCCCAGGCCGTGGCTCCACCAGCTTTCACCGAGTTGCTCCTTGCAATCAGTCACCTGGTGCTTGAGGCCCCATGGGCCCTCCTGCAGCCTCTAAGGGGCCCACCAGCGAGCAAGGCCAGGGGCTCTGGCCTTCTGGACCCGAAGAAATCCTCTTCATCCCCCCAGCCACCTTCCAATGTCAGGGTGAAGGACACCCAAGCAGCCTGTCTCTACAGGGCCTGTGGCCATATGGATATACTGTATGGCAAGGAGAGTGAACAAACTGTAGCCACACTGAACATGGATATATCTCACAAAAAATATGATACTGCAGGGGGGGAAGCTCTACATGAAAGAATACTTTTTGTATGATTCCCTAAGTGTAAAGTAGATGCAAAATTGATCTGTAGGAAAAGGGATCAGCATAGTGGTTATCTTTATATGGGGCAGTTCTGATGTCATAGGATGTTCAGGGGAAAGTTCTGACGTCATAGAATGTTTTGATTCTTCATCTGGGTTCTGGTCACATGGGGTGTGATCTTTGAAAATTCATAAGACTCCATCTATGACTTGTGTACTTTTCTACATATTATACTTCAAGAAAAAGCTTATACTTAAGGCCCAAGCTTGGCAGGTGACTAGGGATTCCTTCCTGTCACTCTTGCTGGAGAAGAAGGGTCTTGCTTTGCAGTCCCCATCTCCCATGGCCCTGGCAAGGGTTGGGGGAGCCTAGGGGGCAGGGGTGGGGTGTGAGGTGTAGGGTGGCACACCTCTTGGCTGATGCCCAGCTGCAGGTGCCAAGGACTATGTGTGAAGCCCAGTTCCATCCAGGGTTGGCACTGGAGAGTAGGTTCTCATACTGGGTGTCCTCAAGCACTGGAGTAGTTCCTGGGCCTGCATGGACCCCCTGCCCATGACCCCTTTTCCAGCCCCTCTGGATGTTTAGCAGGTGTGTTCAGCGTCTGTGGCTGCCTGAGGGTCCCCACTCAGGCCTGGCTCATCTGGGCTCCCTCTAGCTCCTGAGTGTGTCTGTCAAGCCCTTCGCAACTTCCTGTCACAACCCCAGCCCCAGGGTCTGTGGAACTGTGCAGCTGTGAGGGGCCGTTTCACCCCGTGATAAGCTCTAGCAGCAGAACTCGGTGTCTGAAGGAGCTCAGGTCCCAGAGTGAAACCATGGGCCTTGCCTCCCTGGCTTCAGTGTGTACTCCTCTACCCATATCACCTCTTAGGAGCCTTCATTTCTAGCAGGTGGCAAGGTCGTGGTCACGCCCGCCACGCCCACTGCCCTGGCTTCTCCCACCCTGCCCTTCTCCCCTCGGATCCAGTGTCAGCCCAGTCTCTCCGCCTGCTTTGCTCCAGGAGGGGCTGAAGTTGTAGCCACCTGCTCAGAGACTGTGAAATTCCTTCTCCTTGACCTTTTCTGGGATGTTATTAAAATGTTTCATGGGCAGCTATGTCAGAAAAAAAAAATTATGAAGAAAAGGAAAATGTTTTAATTTGCACTGAAGGCCAGGGCAGAGCCTGCTGCAAGGGGCCTCTCCGACCCTCACCACAGCAGGCATCCCAGCTGGGATGGCATCTCTTCATACCTCCCTGCTCCCTGAACCTCCCTCACCCCAGGTTTTGAGACCTTTACAGCCCCCAGCTCTAGAAAAATGAGCTGCTACTGGTTGAGGGGAAAGGGCAGGAATGTAGCGGTCACAGGCTTGACCTTGAGCCCCACTCTGAAGGGTGACCACAGAGGGGAAGGCTGTGTAGGGGCACACTCACCGCATGTTTGCTTGTGGGGTGTGTGTGTGCATGTGCACAGACATGTCCTTGTGTCTGTGTGTTTATTTGTGTTTGCAACTATGTGCACTCAGATACAGGTATATAGCACATGTGTGAATGGTGCTGGTGGCTCCCCATCCTCTGGGTTGTGTGGTTTCTTCCCCTCTCATATCGCCAGCCTGCTCTGATTCTCACCTTCCAATCCTGCCTCCTGATCTAATAATAATAGGACTTGAGTATAAAGACTGAGGGGTTTCTACCTAGGATTCTTCTGGGCTTCAGGCAGCCCTGTACCCTTGCTGATGGGTACTTGGGTTCTGGTGGGGTATGTGGGTGCTGCTGAACAGTAAAAGAGCAATCTAAACATGCATAGAACAAATGTTTTCTGAATCCCCACTACTGTGTCAGGCACATGGCCCTGAGGACGCAGTGGTGATGTGAGTCTTGCCCTCATGAAGTTTATAGTCTCTTGGGAAGGCCTGATGTTAGTACTAAGAAATGAATCTTTATATTCAACATTACTTGCTGTGTGGAGAAATCAGGAGGCTGTGAAAACCTGTAACAGGGCACCTGACCTTGACTGGGCTTGGGGAAGGCTTCCCTGAGGACGTAGCAATTGAGTAGGCATTAACAGGTGAGCAAACGGAAGGAAGCGCATTGGAGAAAAAGGGAGTAGCGTGTGCAAAGGCCCTGGGGCTAGAATGCAGTGAGGGGCATGTGATGTGTAAGGAGGTGGAGGGCTGCCTCTCTCAGGGGGGCTTGGGGGCGGGGGAGGGTCAGCAGTCTGTCTTCCTCCTGAGTTGTGCCTACTCCAGACGCAGCCTCTGGGCTGCTGTCCTGATAGTGGAGGAGTCTTGTGTTCATCCATTCACATTCTCTTACCCATTCCATCCTGGTGGCCTGTGGCCGGCATTTGGGAGACAGCTGGCAGAAAGGAACCAGTCTGGCCTCCTGTAGTATGGAGCTCCTTGTCCCCATGGCAGTGAGAGGAGGGCACTGGGGAGGAGCAGCAGCCGGAAGGGCAGGTCTCATCCCACTTTCTTCTCTGCTCTGGGGATAGGGGGCTGCTCAGCAGAGATGGGCAGAGGATGGACTGTTGGACAAGACAGGAGTCTTCCCTGGACAGGAAACAGTGCAAGAGGGAGATGTACATAAGGGCCCTGATGGGCAGGTGTGGGGCCCAGAACCAGCTCAGTGTGCTTAACCCAGGGGTGGAGTGCCAAACCCTCCTGGCTCCTCTTCCAGCCCATCCTTGGGAGGCTGGTACCGTCTCAGGCAGGTCCTTGAATCCTGTTCTGTTGTGGACCAGTAACTCCTCTGGGATGTAGTGAAGGAAGTCGTGCTTGCCTGTATTGCCTCGGTTGCTGGTAGGCTTCAGCGGAGTGGGATGGATGAAATAGCTAAGGGTTTACAGACCTAAATTGTGGTTCTTACTGTCACTGGCCCTAAAGGGCCCCATCTGTGCACCCTTCAGCCTGTGTGTAAGCCCAACTCTGCCAAGATGGGCCTGTTTCCTCCCCTGCCACCTGGGGAGGTACCCTGACAGGATCCTACGTGGGAGTATTGTGACAGTTCAGTAGAATGGTGGGTGAAGATGCTCGGCGCTGAGCCTGGCCAGGAACACTCAGAAAATGTCAGCAAGTCCTGCTGGCCTCCTGGCTGAGCTGATGGCGCCAGGACTCAGAGTCATGGCTCTGCCCACAGAGAAGCCATGTAACCTGGGCATGTCCCTGAGCCCCTGGGGCCCCGGTGTCCTCATTATAAAGCAAGATGGTGGGGCCAGTGCTGCTTCGGGGCCTTCTGGTTCCATGAGACTTAATTCCAGCTCACTGTGCCTGAGAGGAAGTGTTGATTTTTGCTGTCCAGTTTCACTCCTGGCAACAAAGACCTGTTTCTGTCCTTCGGGAGTCCCTCACCCACCCACTGTTCTCTAGAGCTCCCTTGCCTGTCCCTCCCTTGCCTCCCTCTCAGCCCCCATCTGGAAGTTTGGTAATGATTCCAAGGTGGTCACTTCCCCGCTCCTGGAGCTCACCAGGTTTTCCTTGTCATCCAGCCTGGCCTCCTTGCCCAGCAGCATCAACAGAGGCAGCCCTGCTGCTGTTGGTCCCCTTCTCCTCCTCCCCTGGTCATAGTGAGCACCACTGACACCAAAAGGGAAAGGTGATGTGATGTCACTGCCCCAGGCAGACCCTGGTAAAGGCCAGCCTCGGTCCTGAAAGAATTGAAACGCAGCATGCCTCTTCTATCAGCTGTCAGGCTGCGGGGCCTCTTCCCTAGCTCTGTGATGCCTGCAGGCTCAGGGCACACCCCCTCCCATGTTGCTAAATCCAAGGAATTTAACATGGGCCTCACCCCGGGTGCTGGGAACTTGATGGCCCTGCAAGGTGATCTGGAAAGGTCAATCCCCTGCCTCGGCTTAAGTGATGCTCCCTGGTCCCCCTGACCCCTTGCAGAAGGACTTGCTACTCTGCAAGTTGGGGAGATGCCTCCCAGCTGCATCAGTACCTTCAGGAGGGAACCTTAGGAGCAAAACCTAGAAACCAGAGAGACCCAGGTTGAAATCGTGCCCCTACCCTTGCCATCTCTGTGACCCTAGACAGATGCCTGGCTGTGTCCAATCTCCAGTCCCCAGAATTTGCTGTGGGGATGATAGAAGTAATATCTGTCCCAAGATGAAAAGAGGTACATTTAGATTGCTTACCCCGAGAAAGCTTGAGTGGCCGGCAGCTCTAACAGCTAGGACTGTTATTTGTGTTCTTATCCACCCTAGAATCTGGGGCTCAGTGGAGCTTCAGAGAACACTGAGGAATCACTGCCGTGAATCACTTACCATGCTTAAACCTGGGTCCTGGGTACTCTATCCTTGGCTCCGACTCCACTGGACAGTGGGTCCTCTCAGTGGACACACTGGCTAGTTCTTGCCTGTGTCCAACCCTGGACTCTGGCACTCAGACCGCAGCGTCAGGTAACAGGAGGCAGAGGTTAAATGAGGATGCAGGAGGAGAGCTAAGACTAAGAGGAGCCCACGGCAGGTGAGACAGGAGGACGGGCTCCCTGTGGGTGCAGACTGGGCATTTGCTTGGGAAGCTGGAATTAGGAGAGCCCCACCCTGGGTCTGATGCTCTGCTGCCACCATCTTGAAATTGTTCAGTTTTGAACAAGGGGCCTTGCATTTTCATTGTGCATTGGGAAATTATGTAGATCACGTAGCCTGTCCTGGCTACGGGAACTCCACAGCTCTGTGCCCAGAGGAGCTCCGTGGTGGTCCGTTGTTTCTGTCTGTTCACACGTTCTGGCAGCACTGCCTCAGTAATCACTTGCATGTGCCGTGCTCCAAGCAGGGGTCCACCAAGCTTGTTTCAGTTCCAAGGGCTGCGTAAGAAACCATCCCACATTTGGCCGCAAAAAGCAGTGACCGTTTTCTTACTTTCATGGATCGGGTGGGTCAGGAATGAGGACAGGGCAGCAGAGGAACCCTTCTCTGCCCCTCCAGGTCTGGGGGGTGACCCCCACCCCTCTGTCCAGTGCCTGGGCTGCAACTGGAGACAGTGTTCCGAGCTCCTGGCTGTGGTCTCTCCACGTGGCCCAGGCATCTCAGACACGGTCTGCAGCGGGAGCCTCCCAGAAGAGGCCTCCAGGGAATGAATGTCTCAAGAGAATCAGGCGGAAGCCGTGTGGCTTTTTGGACCTAGCCTAGAGGGCACCCCACATCATTTCTGCTGAATGTTGTTGGTTACAGTGAGTCACCAAGGCAGGTTCATATTTAAGAAGAGGAGCTATAATCCCTCCCCAGCCGTCAGTGAGAAGAAAGTCATAGAATTTGCACAAGCAAAGGTGTCTTAGACCCCCTCGGAGCTCACTCCAAGTCAGCACCCCTTTCCTGAAATACTGCACGTGAGCTTGGGGCCAGGAGAGAGCCAGTTCCCACTCCTCCTCCAGAAAGGAAGGAAGGAAGGAAAGTAGGTCAGTCGCTCAGTCATATCTGATTCTTTGTGACCCCATGGACTGTAGCCCACCAGGCTCCTCTGTCCATGGGGATTCTCCAGGCAAGAATACTGGAGTGGGTTGCCATGCCCTCTTCCAGGGTATCTTCCTGGCCCAGGGATTGAACCCAGGTCTCCCACACTGCAGGCCAGTTCTTTACCACCTGAGCCTCCAGGAAAGGGAAGCCCTGCGCAAACACAAGCAGAAGAGCTCAAATAGGAACCCTTCCGATATCGTCTTCAGCCGGGAAGAGCTCTCCACCAACAGGGGAAGGGAGAGAAAAGAGTAAGCCCTGGTACTCCCTGGCTCATAAAGTTCCAGCGCTCTAGGCCTAGGTCGGCATTCAAGGCCCCCACACCCCAGCCCTGAGCCGCTTTCCAACCTCGGCCCCACTACATCCCTCACACCCCTTCTCTGCTGCCTGTCCAAAGTCTGTAGCCTCCCTGCATATCCCTGCATGTCCTCACACGGCTCCTGCACCTGGCTTTCCCTCCCTCCTGTCTGAGACCATCAAAAGCCTGCCAACCCTACGAGGCAGCTCTTCTAACAGCAGCCTCCCCATAAGAAGCCGTCTCCCTCTGTGATGGGCACAGGCCCACCTCTCCTGAGGCCCTTCGGCACCTCGCTCTCCCTGGCTGTTCTCACCATTTCTGTTGGGGCAGCATGGTTAATGTCCTCTCCTGCCCACTCCACAGAAAACTTCCTGAAGGCAGGTTCTCTCTGTCCGGGTGCCCCCCTGCCTGGGTTGTGTGGCACAGAGTAGGCTGGACTCCTGTGGTCTGGAGTGGCTAGGGCAGCTTCCTCGAAGGAGGAATGGAGGCAGCAGTCTCATGAGGGAAACTGAGGCAGGGAAAGGGCAGATTATACACCCACTTTCACCCAACAAGTCAAGGGCAGAGGTGTCTGTCTGAATCCAAAGCCTTGTGACTTCTGTTTCACTACTTGTGCCAGGCACCCAAACACCCGCTCTGGCGATAGGCACTGGCGGAACACTGCTGGACAGGGAGCCCCGAGGCCTGGGCTCTTAGACCCCAACTTACCCTGTGACCCTGTGCCAGTCTCAACCCTTCTCTGGGCCTTGGCTTCCTGCTCATTCCAAGGAGGGGCTAAACTGGATGCCCTCTGATTATCCTTCCTAGATCAGGTGGGGTCTGGGGTGCAGGCCGCAGCCCAGGAACAAAGGCAGGGGTCCAGGGGGTGCAATGGCCACCAGATTCGAGGGTAGCTTTGTCCTAATCAGAGCATGTGATTACAAGGTCAAGGTTGAAATGTGCCCTGCCCTTCAGCCTCCCCCTGCAGACAGGTCTGCTCCAGCTGACCTTGCTGCCTGGGCTGCTGCTGATGGCACTGGGTGCCCTGTGAGCCCGTTTCTCCCCTGCAGAAGCCTCCCCACTGCCCCGCCCAGAGCAGGACTCTGCTCTCTCTGGGGGAAGAGGGACCTCTACTATACTCCTTCACACCCCCAGATGCATCTACCATACGCCTTCATTCAGTGACTGTTGATCAGTGGCCCGAAATGACAACAGTGAACGAGACAGACCAGCCTCCCTGCACGTGCAGGGGCGGGAGAATAAGGAAATCCAGAGTGTGTTGGAGAGGGATACGTGCCATGGGGGAGGGGATAGCTGGGGGCAGCAAGAAGGGAGTCCCAGCTGTGGCATCGAAGAATGCCACATGGTCAAGGAAAATGGGCCTCTCACAGAAGGTGACGATGGATGGAGCTCTGAAGGATGGCAGGGGACGTCTGAGTTGAGAATTCTGCAAAGAGCTGCCCTAGGCTGAGGGAGCCACAGGCGAGAGTCTTGAGACAAGAGCCTGGTGTAGGTGAACACTCCATGAGGAGGAGGGAAAACCAGAGGAGGCCAGGAGGTCACCCTAGGATGGGTGACTGCGCTGAAGGGGAGCCAGATGAGTCACGGAGGCTGCTGTGTGGAGAGCAGGCCAGCAGGAGAGGGAGTCTGCCAGGGTGCAAGTGGGGTGGCCAGGTGAGAGACGACAGCTGCAACAACCCAGGAGGCAGTGGAAATGGGGAGAGGTAGAAGATTCGGGAGCCCTTCTTCCATGCTCCCTTCTCTCCCAGCCCATGCTCAGGTCTGGACAGAGGCCCCGCCGTTCTCTTCCCCAGACCCAGCAAGGCACGCCCATCTTCATCCCACCTGACTCCCAGGTGTACCTTCACGAACGCTGAAATGGACAGACAGCCCTGGGCTGGAGTCCTGCCTGTTTCTCACCAGCAGGGTGGCTTCCGGCAGGTTACTTACTGTCGTTGAGTTTGGGTTTCCTCCTCTTTGAGACAGCAAGAATGATTCCCATCTCAGCGATGTTGTAGCATGATGTGTGGAAAGGTGCCTATGCAGAACCAGTGGTTGGTAGCAGCCTCTGCTGCAGGCCAGGCGTCCCGGGTTATCCGTGCCCCTCTAGGGGAGTTGACCTCTCCCTGTTTCTGATAGTGGGGTTTCAGGTCGATTCTATCATTGTATAGAGTTAGTGACAGAAATTGCCAATGTTGAATTATCAGCAAGTCTGGACGATAACACCACCCAAAGGTTAGACCTCATCCAAGTTCTTTAGCAAAACCCAGCAGAGGTGAGCAGGTCAACACAGGAAAGAGCGGAGGCAGGGCTTCCTGGCAGCTGGGTCCCCGCAGCTGCCCTTCCCCTTCCTCCTGTCCCCTCACCTCTGCACGCTCTCCCCATCTCCTCCTGACACCCCCTCACGGCAGGCATCTTAATTGATCTCATTGTTCTCCAATCCCCAGAGACCTGAGACTCCAGCTGTGCTTAAACAGAACAAAATCTCTTCCAATTTCCCCACCGTTTAAAAGAAAATTGAATTCTTTATCTGCAGCCTGGGGAGGGGAAGAGAGACACACACACACAGGCACACATACACACAAGCACACATAAATAGTAGTCACCCTAGTCCGGCTCCCAAGCTGTCCTGGAGGGCCTTCATAGACGCATCGCCCCCCATTCGGGGCGGGGGTGTCTAAACTGTACTTCTGGGCCCCTTTAATCTACTCCAGTCAGCAGGGCCAGGCGCTGGGAGGAAGCTCAGCTGGTTGATGGTGATTGACGGGTCCAAGTTCCTCTGTCTGTCAGGCCTCAGTGCTCTTCTGGACGTGTTTATCTCTTTAATCTAAATATCAATCCGTGAAACCCGGAATGGGATGGAATGAGAGGTAGGACAGGCGCTAAGGAGACAGAGAGAACACAGCTGGCTGCCCACTGCCACCCTGGGCTTCTGGAAGGAGCCTTGACAGGGCCTGTGGTTGGAGGCCAGGGGCTGCTGCTTGCACCTGGCTAGAGCCTGGGTCCGGATGGAGAGCCAGGGCTCCCCCTAGCTCGGCCCTTAAGTGGATTGTCCCAGACCTTGTTCAAGGTCCAGCAGTTTCCTGCCATTTAGTCGCTCGACTGCTTGAGTTTTGGCAAATTGATCTAAAGCCTCGTCACACCATCAGGCCTCTCACGCCTCCCTCACTGGTGCCTCCAGAATTCTCATCCTTGACAGGAGCAGCTCTGTCTGCTGCTCACCTTTGCCCCTTTGTCCAAAAAAAAAAAAAAAAAAGGACACTATTGTTCATCATCACAGACCTGGTGAGCCCATGCTGGAAGCTAAGTATATAAATGGCAAGCACTTTACAGCATATTACATACCTCTTCCTGGACCCATTGTCCAGAAGAAAGAAACGGAGGCCCAGAAAGGTTTAGTAACCTGTCCAGGGTCAGCCAGCAGAGCAAGTGACCAAGCCAGGATTCATACCTGGATCTGCCCGATTCCAAAGCCCTGGGGTCTGCCTCCCACTTGCTGCTTGTCACTAGGAGGTGTCCATTCCCATGCTGAGCTCCAGCCTATTGTTAGAATCAGCTGTTTCCAGAGTCGAGAGACATGAGCCCAGCCTGCCCTCCAGAAGCTGGAGCTACATCGTCACTGGGTGACTTTGTGCATGTCCCTGGCTCCCAGGGTCTTGGTGTCCTCTTCTGTAAAATTAAGGGATTCTGCTGGATGCCCGAAGGCTGTCTGTCCCGACAGCATGTGACCGCCTGCCCCTGACAGTCCCTCCTACATCAGGAACTGTGACTCCCTGCCCTCTGCGCCTGTCAGCCCCCCTGCAGTAGGGTTGCTGCCGATTGCTCCTCTCAGGCACCTGCTCAGAAGACACCAGAGCAAAGAAGATGCAATGGACCCCGCGAGTGAGGGGATAGTGGACAGCTGTAAGTGCAGCGGGGCCGGAATGAGTTCGTCAGTGCAGTGAAGCAAATGTGTGACAAAGTCCACCTATGTTGGGTGGGTCACCAGGAGAGGGGCACAGGCCTGAAAGCTGAGCCTGGAAGCAGCAGGCAGAAAGGCTGTGGGAGCAGGGAGGGGGCCCGCAGAGGTCTAGGGTTCTGTTGAGCTGGGCTGTGGGGCTGCAGTAGCCTAATCTTACTGCATCATCCTTGTTGGAGGGGATGACAGCTACCGTTCCTTTCACCTTGTTTCTGGAGTGGCTCAAAGTCCCGTAGGCCCATTGCTTTGCTTAGTGTTTTTTAAACTTTTTTTTTTTTAATCATGAACCATAATAAAAATGATGTTTAACTTCATAACCCAGAAGACACACTCACACCCACATCCATGTGTAGGACAAAGCAATACTTCCCTACTAAGTGTGATAATACACCCTAGTTCTTTCTGTTTTATTCTACTAGATTTCATTTTTTTTAATGAGAACTTTTAAGATCTACTGTCTTAGCAACTTTCAAATATACAGTAAAGTGTCATTAACGATAGTCACCATGCTCTACATACATCCTCAGAACTTATTTCATAATATTTGTACCTTTTGACCTCCTTTATTCATTTCACCCATCTCCATCCTAGCCTTTGGCAACCAGCAATGTGTTCTCTGTAGCTGTGAGCTGGGTTTGGTGGTGGTGGTTGTTTAAATTCTACTTATAAGTAACAGTATATAGTATTTGTCTTTCTCTGTCTGATTTATTCCAGTTAGCTTCATGCCCTCACGGAGGTTCATCCATATTGTGAACAATGGCAAAATTTCCATCTTTTTATGGCTGAATAATATTCCACTGCATGTATACATCTTCTTTATTCATTCTCTCTCCATGGACACTTAGCTTGTGTCTATATCTTGGCTATTGTTTAAAAAAAAAGTTGATGTCAGCATGGGAGTTCAGATATCTTTTCAAATTAGTGTTTTCTTTTCATCAGATAAATATCCAGAACTAGTATTGCTGAATCATTTGGTAGCTCTATTTTTTATTTTTTTTTGAGCAATCTCCATACTGTTTTCCACAGTGGCTGCACCAGTTTATACTCCCAGCAGCAGTGCACAAGGGTTCTCTGTCCACCTTCTCATCAACATTTGTTATTTGTTATCTTTGTGATAGTAGTTATTCTAATGGATATGAAGTGATACCTTTCCAGGGTTTGATTTTCATTTCACTGATGATGAGTGATGTTGAGTACCTCTTCAAGTACCTGTTGGCCGTCTGCACATCATAATTGGAAAAACTCCTATTTGGATCCTCTGCCCATTTTTTAATCAGATTGTTTGGGTTTTTGCTAGTGAGCTGTATGCATTCCATAGGTATGGATATGAACCCCTTATCAGACACGTGATTTGCAAATATATTCTCCCATTCAGTAGGTTATCTTTTTATTTTGTTGGTTTCTTTTGAAGTTTGGAAGCTTTTTAATTTGATGTAGTCCCACTTGTTTATTCGGAGAAGGCAATGGCAGCCCACCCCAGTACTCTTGCCTGGAAAATCCCATGGGCAGAGGAGCCTCGTGGGCTGCAGTCCATGGGGTCGCAAAGACTCAGACACGACTGAGCAACTTCCCTTTCACTTTTCACTTTCATGCATTGGAGAAGGAAATGGCAACCCACTCCAGTGTTCTTGCCTGGAGAATCCCAGGGACAGAGGCGCCTGGTGGGCTGCCGTCTCTGGGGTCGCACAGAGTCAGACACGACTGAAGCGACCTAGCAGCAGCAGCAGCACTTGTTTATTTTTTTAGGTTGTTACTTTTACTTTAAGCATCAACTCCAAAAAAAATCATCACTAAGACTAATGTCAAGGAGCTTCCCACCTGTGTTTTCTCTTTCAGGTTTTATGGTTTGAGGTCATATATGTACATCTTTCATCCATTTTGAGTTAATTTTTAAAAAATTTTATCGGAGTATAGTTTACAATGTTGTGTTAGTTTCAGGTATATAGCTGAGTGATTCACTTATACATGTACATGTATTAATTTCTCAGATTCCCCATTCTTTTTGGCTGCACTGGACCTTTTGCTGCGTGTGGGCTTTCTCCGGTTGCAGGGAGCGGGGGCTACTCTTTGCTGCAGCACATGGCTTTTCTCTGTGGTGGCTCCTCCTGTGGTGGAGCACAGGCTCCAGGGTGCATGGGCGGTGGTAGCTGCAACTCACAGGCTCTAGAGCAAGGCCTCAATAGTGGTCGGACACAGGCTTAGTTGCTCCACAGCACGTTGAGTCTTTCTGGACCAGGGATTGAACCTGTGTCCCCTGCATTAGCAGGCAGATTTTTATCCGCTGTACCACCAGGGAAATCCAAGATTTTTTTTTCTTGTATAAATCATCAGAATATTGAATATTTCCTGTGCTATACAGTAGGTATTTGTTGGTTATCTGCTTTATATATAGTAGTGTATGTATGTTAATCCCAAACTCCTGATTAATCCCTTCCCACCACACTTCCCCTTTGGTAACCATAAATTTGTTTTCAATATCTGTAAGTCTGCTTCTGTTTTGTAAATAAGTTCATTTGTATCATTTTTTAGATTCTACATATGGGTGATAGCATATGATATTTGGCTTTCTCTGTCAGACTTACTTCACTTAGTATGAAAATCTCTAGGTCCGTCCATGTTGCTTCAAATGGCATTTTGTTCTTTTTTATGACTGAGTAACAGTCCATTGTATATACGTACCACATCTTTGACCATTTCTCTGTCGAGGGATATTTAGATTGCATCCATGTCTTAACTATTGTGAATAGTGCTGCAATGAACACTGGGGTGCCTGTGTATCCTTTCAAACTATGACTTTCTCTGGATGTATAGAGTGGGATTGCTGGATCATATGATAGTTCTATTTCTACTTTTAAAGAAATATCCATACTATTCTTCATAGTGATTGCATCAGTTTACATTCCCACTAATAGTGCAGGAGGTTTCTCTTTTCTCCACACTCTCTCCAGTATTTATTTGTAGACTTTCTGATGATGGCCATTCTGACTGGTATGAGGTTGTGATACCTCACTGTAGTTTTGATTTTGATTTCTCTGATCATTAGTGATGTTGATCTTCTTTTCATGCTCTTTTTGACCATCTGTATGTCATTTTTGGAGAAATGTCCATTTAGATGTGCCCATTTTCCGATTGGGGATTTCTTTTTTTTTTTTTTTTTTGGTATAGAGCTGCATATATTTTGTTTGTATATGTTGGAGATTTATCCTTTGTCAGTTGCTTCATGAGAAAATATTTTCTCCCATTATGTGGATTATATTTTTGTTTGGCTTATGGTTTCATTTGCTGTGCAGAAGCTTTCACGTTTAGGACCCATTTGTTTATTTTTGTTTCTGTTTTCATTATTCTAGGAGATGGATCAAAGAAGATACTTCCGTGATGTATTTCAGAGTGTTCTGCTTCTGTTTTCCTCTAAGGGTTTTACAGTGTCTAATCTTATATTTAGGTCTTTGATCCATTTTGAGTTTATTTCTGTGTATGGTGTTAGGGAATGTTCTTTTACATGTAGCTGTCCAGGTTTCCCAGCAACATTTATTGAATAGATTGTCTTTTATCCATTTTGTTGTCTTCCCTCCTTTATCACAGGTTAATTGACCATAGGTGCATGGGTTTATTTCTGGGCTTTCTGTCCTGTTCCATTGATCTGTCTTTCTGTCCTTGTGCCCGTACTATACTCTCTTGATTACTGTAACTTTGTAGTGTAGTCTGAAGTCAGGGAGCCTTATTCCTCCAGCTCTATTTTTCTTTCTCAGGATTGCTTTGGCTATCTGGGGCCTTTTGTGTCTCCATACAACTTTTAAAATTTTTGTTGTAGTTCTGTTAAAAAAAAAATGCCATTGGTAATTTGTAGATAGCCTTGAATAGGATAGTCAAAATTGATTCTCCAAATCCAAGACTGTGGTATATCTTTCCATCTGTGTGTGTCATCTTCAATTTTTTTCATCAGCATCTTACAATTTTTAGAGAATAGGTCTTTTGCTTCTTTAGGTAGGTTTGTTGCTAAGTATTTTATGCATTTTGATGTGATAGTAAATAAGATTGTTTCCTTAACTTTCCTTACTGATCTTTCATTGTTAGTGTATAGGAACGTAACTGATTCCTCTGTATTAATTTTGTATCCTGCAGTTTTACCAGATCCATTGATGAGCTCTAGTAGTTTTCTGGTAGCATCTTTAGGATTTTCTATATATAGTATCTCGTCATCTGCCGAACAGGACAGTTTTACTTCTTTCCCAATTTGGATTCCTTTTGATTTCTTCTTGTTCTATGATTTCTGTGGCTAGGACTTCCAAACCTATGTTGAATAAAAGTGACCAAGTGGACATCTGTGTCTTTTTCCTGATCTTAGAGGAAGTGCTTTCAGCTTTTCACCTGTGAGTACGATGTTAGCTGTGAGTTTGCTATATATGGCCTTTATTATGTTGAGATAGGTTCCCTCTCTGCCCACTTTCTAGAAAATTTATATCATAAATGAGTGTTGAATTTCATCAAAAGCTTTTTCTGCATCTATTGACATGGTCATAAGATTTTTATTCTTCAATTTTTTAAAGTGGTGTATTACACTGGTTGATTTGCAGATATTGAAAAGTCCTAGTATCCATGGGAGAATTCCCACTTGACCATGATGCATGATCCTTTAAGCTTATTGTTGAATTCTTTTTGCTAGTGTGTTGTTGAAGATTTTTGCGTCTCTGTTCATCAATGTTATTGGCCTGTTATTTTCTTTTTTTGGTGGTATCTTTTTCTGATTTGGGATCAGGGTGATGGTTGCCTCATATAATTGAGTATGGGAGTGGTCCTTCCTCTGAAATTTTTTGGAAGAGTTTCAGAAGGATAGGTGTTAACTCTAACTTAGTTGTGTGAATGTGTGTATCTGCAAAAGAAGGTGGGGAATGTAGTATTTCCGCCAGGTAGTGTTGTGCCACCTAAAAAGCCTGGTTCATTTGAGAAAGGTGGCATGGGCATTGAAGTCTCTGCCAGATAACCTCTGTGATCTGGAAAATGACCATGGCGATGGTTCCTTATGGATTTGTTGGGAGGATTCGGTGAGATAATGTAAACTTTGTGCAGCGCCTGGCACAGAATGCATGCTAAACAGATGACAGGCACCAACATTTGCCTGGTGCCAAACTAAGCACCTTCTGTGTTATCTCACTGAAGCCCCACGACAACCTGGTGAGGCAGAAATTAGTGTCCTTACTTTATAGATGAGAGCACTGAGGTTCAGAGTAGTTAACTGCTTGCCAGAGGACACACCTGTGGAACAGGCAGAGCTGAGGGTGAGCCCTTGTCTCTAGGATGCCAAGTCCATTCATTCCCTTCACCATGAGGCACCACAGCCTTCCCTTAGAGACTGACCCCCTCCAAGACTCACCCGGTGAAACCATGGGGGCTGAGGTGTGGCAGAATGGAAATGGGGCTGGCTGATGTCCAGGCTGAACCCAAGGCCCAGAGCTCCCTCTCTCTACCTGGGATACCCAAAGGAGAAACAGGACAAGGATCAAAAATCCCTTTAGGCTCCCATTGTCATAAGACCTGCAGCCTTGAAGTCGGAAGGTCAATGATTCAGTTTGCTGAAGGACCCTGGGAAAACCCGTTTTCTCCGTGAACCTCAGTTTCTCTGTCTGCAAAATGGACAGAAGGCTGTTGAATCCTCTGCCTGTTCTGAGACATTTTTAGAGCAGCGTGGCTAGACTGTTCTGAGCTCCTTGGGAAGCAAGTCTGTATAAATGAGATGCGCCGCTCTCCTGTTGGCTCGTTTCTCAGTCTTAGTTAGAGTATTCTAACTACTTGTGGGATGGGCAGAGGAGTGAGGAAACCCAAAAGTCTGTGGATAGAGGCTGCTTCTCAGGCACGAATGTGCCCCGCACACCCTCCCAAGCCCACACTGATACACACAGTCTGGCTGTCTCACCACCAAGCCCTGGGCTGGACTGGCTCAGGTGCAAGAGGGGCTGGGACTGCAGCCCTCTGCTGGGCTCAGGATCACGGGTGATTTATAGTTCCTGCGTCAGACTTTGACCTTAATTTCTTCTGTCGTTGTGGGGCTGTAAAATTCATTAGGGACCTGTAGGCGGAGTGATGGAGATGTCAGGCGGGCAATCATGTGAGTATTTAGCCTATCAGATGTGTGGCTTGCCAGCTGGGGAGACAACAGGAGGATGCAAAATCAGGACGGTTCATTAGTGAGACACACATGCTGGCCCAGTCAGAGCCCACTGATGGCAGCAGGCATGGGAGCTGTGCCACCCAGCTCCAAGTCACCTTGAGTGGGAATGTGTCCTGGCACATGAGTCCCACCCAGGTACCTCTCCCCACCTTCCCACTAGGCCTGGAACTACCTGTTGCATCCCATGGGAGCAGGCAAGGAGAGGAGGGAGGGGGTCAGACTCCAGGCAAGGATACAGTGGTGAGATCTAGCAGTGAGGGGAGGTGTTCCCAACCACAGTTTGGCTGCATCCCCAGGGGGTTGATTGGACTGTCTTTTCCTCCTCCTTCCATCTCCTCTGCACATCAGGCCCCACTTGACTGAGCCTCAGCCACGGTGTCTGTCCCCATATTTCTTTGGCACTCTCCCTTTCTCATCCTCTACCACATAATCCCATCTTGATAACTGGCCTCGAGTCCCTTCTGATTGTGAGCATCATGTTCACCCCGTCACCCTCCCACATCCCTGGGAAAATGACTTTCTGCATTCCAGTCTTCTTTGTTTGAAGGGGTCTGATGTGATGTTTTTTAAAAAAGGCACTCAGTCTTCCTCAAGCCCGAGGGCATAAGGAAATGGACAGCATTGTAGAGTTAGGAGTGGGATTTCTTTGCTCTTTGATTTGTGTGTGCAAGTGTCAGACAGATTGAAGGTTCGAGTCCCACCTCTCGGTGACCAGCTGCAGGACCCTGAGCTGAGTAGCAGCTGTCCCTGAGCCGCGACCACTGTGAGTACCAAGAGGACTGGGGGCATACTGTCGGACTCACCATGGGCGCCCAGCATCCAGCCTGAGGCTTGTGTCTGAGGTCTGGCTCCCCAGAAGCTAACTCTGAGACAGGGACATAAAGACAGGCAGTTTACTTGGGACAGGACCCCAGGAAACTCAGATGGGAGTAGGAAGTGAGACGAGGTCACTCAAGACGGCACCGTGAAGCTTGTTTCCACGAGGGGGCTCCTGGAGTGCCATCCGCTGGGAAATCGGTGGGAAGGTTGTGCCTGAGCTATCCGAGCTCAGGACAAGGAGGCTAAGATATGGGTCCAATGAGTCCTACCCCCATTTGAGTGGAGGCAGCTTCTGGGGAATGCGGCCACCCCATAATTCCAACTGCTGCCTTGAGAAGAAAGTCCACAGGACAAGAGAAACACAGGTGCCTCCCCCAAAGCAGCCCCCGGCACCTGGAAGTGGGCACAGGGGGTCATGTGTGATGCTGGAAGCTTCTGCTGCAGCTGAGCACTTTCCCTAAAATGAGGGTAGAATTAGTACTTATCTCGCAGAGTAGGAGTGGAAATGAAATGTGCTACTGACTCAATGGACATGAGTCTGAGTGAACTCCGGGAGCTGGTGATGGACAGGGAGGCCTGGCGTGCTGCGATTCCTGGGGTCGCAAAGAGTCAGACACGACTGAGCAACTGAACTGAATATTCCTAGATTTCTTGGAATAAATCCTAGAGCCCAGTAAGGACTAAGCAAGAGTGAGCTGCTATTGCTATTTTTGCAGTCATATCAGCTGGAATTGCTTCATCCATAAAATAGGATTGTGGCCCCATCTTGCTGGTTGCTTTAAGGACTAGGGCCAAATCATGCCACGTTTCTCACACAGTGGCCAGCCCAGAGCTGATACTCAGCAGGGCAGTGATGGCAGTTGTGCCCCTGCCTCCATGGGGCCCCTCAGACCAACATGGCATCTCCCCAGCAGGAGGCCCGGGGACCACCAGGCAGCGTCAGGCATGAGGCGCAGGCAGCCGTGGCCTCCCTGACAGCCCTTGACATCCTGTAATTGCTTTCCTGTGACGACTTCTTTAAGCACAGAGCCGCTGGCCAGAGCAATTTGCTCCCCATCAATTTTTATTTCCAGGTTTTAAAATAAAGAGAAATAAGGAAGGGGTGGAGGAGCCCAAGAACAACACCATGTCTTCAGTAACAAGCAAGCTGAGGACCCCACACCTTAAGTGCGCTTGTCAGCCCATTCTTAGCTTTCAATCCTCCTCCCCCTGCTGCAGATGGACACGGTAATAGGCGGGTCTTGGGTCTGGCCCTGCTGGAGCTCCCCCTGCCACAGGGCTCAGTGCCACTCCCCTCCTCTTCCACCAGCCCACTGCAGGCACAGCCCCGGCGGGAGGGCCAGGCTGAGAGGGGGCTCAGCAGGAGCAGGTCTGCTGAGGGCCAGAAAGAGTGAATAGTTAGAACTATGCATGGTAAGATGAATACTGGCTCCGCTTGGACGGCAGGTTCCTATGTGCCAGGCATGGGTCTAAGGCACCTTCTAAAATCCCCACACCAATCCTATGAGGCAGGTACTGTCATTAGCCCCATTTTACAGATGAGAAACTGAGGATTAGAGTGGATGTGACCGTGGTTGTTGACAAATAGGCCAGGAAAGGAAGTCAGAGGCCACAGAGGCTGGCCCACATTAGGCCTCAGGGATGCTACAAGCAGTTGGGACTGTCTTCAGTGCCCTGGGAGCCTTCTAAACTGGAGAATGGTGTCCCATGTGGCCAGATGCTCCGTCAGGCTCTGGTGGAGGATGGGCTGCTAGCATCAGAGGAGAAGCAGGCAGACGGTCAGGAGGCTGTGCAGCATGTGGGCCAAGAAGCCAGGGTCTTCCTCAGAGTCCCACAGCTGATGGTTTGGGAAGAAGCTGGACCAGAACCCAGATCTTGAGTTCGAGGGATTTTCCCCTTTTGGAGGGATTTTCATGACCCTGCACAGAGCCACAGGTCCTTTTGAGGGCCTTGGTGCTGGCCTCCCAGGGAGAAAGACATTTCTCACCCTCCAGCAGGCAGAGCAGAGGGGCTCTACCCATGTCCCACTGGTTGTTGACTCCCGTAGGGAAGGTGGGACTGAGACATCCTGAGGCCTTCTCTGCGCTCAGTACTAGGACCACAGGTAGTGCGGCTTGGGCATGCGCCATGGAATGGTGGCTGTCCACCCCAGGTCCACCACCCACTGGGTCCCCATGCTTTCCTAACCACCCTTCTCCTCGGTGACTCACCTGATCATGGGCTCTGGGCCTCTGTCCCCAGCCTCCCCAGTAGCACTCATGTCCTAAAGCCTCCTCACACTCCGAAGGCCAAGAACAGGCCCCAGGGACTTTCCTAAGTGTATCTTTCTTCCCGTGGCCCACAGCCTCCCGGGGTCTCTCCTGCACCCTCTCGCTCACTCCCTAGTCCCACTGCCCGCCCGGAGCACTCACCTTCTTACCTTACATGAAGTCCAGTGGCAGGCCTTTCCTTCCTGTCATTTCTTTCCTGCTGTCATTTCTTCTCCTCCCAGGAGAGTGGCACCCCACCCCTGGGCCAAGAACCCCCAGGAAGGTACTCACAGCAACAACTTCTAGCCAAACCTCATTTGCCCACCCCTCACCATGCCCTCACCCGTGAGCCCTGGCTTCCTTCTTGGATCAGATAGCTTCTGAGAGGACGACAGAAATGACACACCAAGCATTTCGCCGGAAGTGGGGGCAGACCAGATGATATTTCCTGGCCATAGGCTTTGTATCCTAGAGAGAAACCAAAATCCTCATCCGCAGCCCCATGGGAGGGAGTGTGGCAATAGGGGAGAGGGCCTGCTCAGGCCAAGTGGAGGCCACCCCAGCCTCTGGGATACTGGGTTCCTCCAGTGGAGTCCCTCCCTGCCTCACACAGCAACAACCCCCAACCACCACCAACCCCCGGCAAGCTTGCAAGAGTGCAGTTAATCTTACGTAGTTTAAAGAGTTATTCAGAGGGGCTCAGTGAATGATAAATGTGGAAAGCATTACCAGTGAAGCACCGGGGCTCCGTGGAGCTGTTTAAAAATGCATTCCCCCATGTAAATTTCTGCTCCATCAATCCTTATGACATGTCAAACATTGCTATTGTTTCCTGAACAAATTGTACCGTGTGCCCTTCTCTGCAGATTTGTGCACGGGAGCAGAACTGCTCACTGGTGCCCACTGCCTGCCATGGCTGCCGGAACCCGGGGCTGCTGGGGAAGGCAGCTGGGCCCGCCTTGCTTCAGAGCAGAAGCCCATGCGGGGCATCTGGGCAAGCGTGCGTGACGGGAGTGCGGACGCTGGTGGGGAGTGATTGAGTGTGTGCTGCCAGCTGCCGGCCCCAGGGAGAGGCGCCCAGGTGGCTGGGGAAGGGGTGTGGAGGCGCCACGGGGGCTGAGGCTGGGGTCAGGGTGGGGGTGGCTCGAGACTGAGGGCAGGTGCAGATGCTCGTGTGTTGGCGTGTGTGAGTATGTGGCCGGATGTGGTCCCCCCTCAGCCAGACAGGTTTCGGTGAGAGTATGTGAGGACAGGGAGGTATGGGGAGCTGCCCAAGACACAGGGAGGGAGAGAGAGAGGGTGTGTGGCGAGGGGTGTGTGCATGTGTGTATAGAGAAGAGACAGTGAGGTCGAGGAAAGTAAGACGGCATAGGATGGATGAGAGAAGACACAAGAGCAGGACTTTCTAGCTATAAAGAAGGGCAGAGGGTGTTTAGAAACATGAGCGAGAAGGGCATCTGCCCGAGGGAGGCGATCAGGGTATCAGAGTGCAGCAGCTTCTGCTGAGCAGTAGTTAGAGGCAGACCCGAGGGGGCCTGAGCAGATAGGAGTCAGGTTGGGGCATAAGGCCCAGCATCAATGGATGGGCATCTGCAACACCATGACGAGGGATGACAGGATGGTTTGGGGACCCATGGAAATGGCATCAGCAAGGCAGAGAGCATGCAAGGGAGGCCCCTGGCCCAGGGCAAATGAATGGAAGAGGGTGAGCGATGGTGTCTACTCACTGTCAGAATAGGCTGGGTCAGGAGGGAGCTTTGGGAAAGAGACGAGAGGACCTGACCGCTGTTGACATGGCAGGTCCCTGGGAGTCGGGGTGAGATGCTATGATGATCATCAGAGGGCAGGGAGCTGGGCTGAGTATAGAGCCCTGCCATCCAACTTGAAGGGAGAGTTACATCTCCAAGGCGCTAGGGAAAAGCCCTGTGCAAATCAGTAGGGTGCCCACAGCCACCAGGCTGCCCCAGTCTTTAGCAGCTGGCAGCCTCGAGTCTAGGCCCGGAGCCACCTGCACACACCAAGACTAAGCTTGGGTGGGACGAGATGGACGAGGGGACTTGCTTTAAGGGCCAGGTGTCTTGGCTGAGGAAACCACGCCAGAAGCCTCTGTGTCCTCTGTGATGGGTACAACCAGAATCGCTGGAGCCCACCCACTCCAGGCAGAGGCTGGAGGCAGAGCCTCTGTAGGAAAAGACTGCCTGTGGGGGCCTCATCTCCAGGGTGGGGACAGTGGCCTGGTGGGAGCCACTGGATCCCGTGGCTGAGCTCTCAAATGCAGGAGGACGCCTCTCCCTGGCCCTGCCAACGGGGGACGAGTGCAGGGGAGGGGAGTGGCTGAGAGCACCTGTCTTGCAGTTGACTGTATTGGGTTCATGTCCTGGTACTGTTTGACCTTGGGCAAGTTGACCGACCTTTCTGAGCCTCAGTTCCTTCCATCTGTGAGACAGAAATAATACTGGTGCTGGTCTCATAGGACTCTGAGGAGGATAGGATGAAATAAAGCACGGGAAATGCCAGGCACAGCTCCTGACACACAGTAAGTGCTCAAAGGGAAATGGCAGGGGGTGCTTTGCCCCCCACCCCACCCTAGAGCCAGGGGAGAGTTGTATGTTTCTGACACAGCCTGGCCCGTCTGGGGATGGCTCTTCCCCCACTGCAGGTTCTCCTTGTCTTAACCTTTGGAATTTCCCCCCCATGTATTTATTTTTTCTCCTTTTTGTCAGCAGAAGAAAATTACACTTCTGCCGGCATTGTCCATCACAGAAATAAGCACTCTTGGATGCAATTATAAAGGCCCAAATGAGGAAATTAGTTTTGCTAGTAATGCCAGTGTTGGGGAGAATTGGAGAAGATGCCTTATATATCAGGCCCTGGGCAGCAGCCAGTCCCAGCCGCACCGTCTCCCTCGAACGGACCACAGGGACAGATGCTGACCTGCCGGTGGTCTTCCTGGGCTGCAAACGCTTCTGCTGGGGGAGGCAGAGACAGTCTGAGCCACCTCCAGGCCTCAGTGAGGGCAGTTCTCACCAGGATCTACCGGGCTTCTCGGTGTCTAGCCATGACTGCCCTGTGGACCCGAGTCCACTTTGCCAAGGAGCCTCTCACAGACAAAACGATCTAAACCAGCAACCCCAGTCACCTGCTAGCCCATCTTCTGTATTTCCCCAACGTTCTTGCCACTGTCTGTTATTTAGCTATTTCTCTCCTCCATTATTGTCTATCTCCACTTTCTGATTGTAAGTCACATTCCAGCAAGGGCGTTGTCACACTTACGACTGTGGCATGAGGCCTGGCATGGTAGCTGGCACACTGGAAATGTCCGAAAGTGTTTACCGAGTACGTGACTGAGCGCAAGTCTGGTCGTCATCTTGGTGGAGGTTGTTTCTGAGGTGTGCCAGGTGCCCCCCCATCTGCCCCTCCAGACCCAGCGTGCCCTTCTCACCTGCCCTGCACGTGCCGCAGGCTGACTGCGAGGGCCCTTCACGGAGTGCTTGCCTCCACCCCACTTGCCTCTGGGGCTTGGTCAGTACACAGCTTGGACAAGAGATCTGAGCGTGGGAGACTCACTGGAGATGCTTTATGAACCCCAGCCCTGCCTCCTGGGCCACGCAAGGAGCCCCTGCTCTGCTGATGGGGAGCATTAGCCCCACCCCCAGAAGGAAGGCCAAGCTAGCCCTCAGTGTCTGGCAATGAAAATCCCAGACTTTACTAAATTTGGCAAAGATTTTGAGCCCTGTGCCAGGCACACCAGGGGACACAGAAATAAGGTACAGACTTGTCTGTCAAGGGGAGGGAAGGGGACACACAGAGGTGGATTTCAGGAATGGCGGACTGTTCCCAAACCAGTCCAGCTAGGGGCTCTCAGGCCAAGAACAGCGAGCAGACAGGGAGCTCCCTAAGGGAGGGGGCTCTAGGGGTGGGCTCTGAGCGGGGGCGCAGAGTGTGGACAGCAGTTATGGCTGACCAGGCAGGAGGATGCTTTGGGTGCATCAGGGAGACCTGGATATAGAATCACTAAGGCCAGCGGGACTGTGCCTTGATGCCACGGTCCCCAGGTTTTGCCATCTTATCCCTGGGCCTCTTGTGAGCATCTTGGCAAGTGGCAGAATGTGCTAGTATGTAACTGTGGGTGAAACTCTAGCCCAGGTGGGATAGCAGCGGGGTCACACAGGTGTCAGAGGGAGGACCAGGAGCTCAGCTCAGGGGCCCACCTGGAACCCTGGTTCCACATTTCTTAGAGCCACCAGGTACAATGTGAGAGCCACCCATCCTGGCCATCCCCTTCCCCCATCCTTGCAGCCCTCTGACTGGCCTGCGAGATCCCGGGGGTGACCCTTTAGGGAGACAGAGCGTTCCTAGAACGTGGCAGGAAGGAGGGGGTGTTCATGGCCTGAGGAGGACATTTGTTCTCTCTGCACTGGCCCCTGGTCACTCCTCAAACCCACCTTCTTAAAGGGGAGCCAGTGGTCACTGTCTGGCACCTAATTCATCTGTTGATCTTTCCGTTGCTCAGGCACGAAGCACGGTCTGGGAAGGAGGTTGTTGTGAAAAGTACGGTAACCAGGAATAAGGGGCTGGGACAGAGCCCTGCCTGCATGGGACAGGTTGCAGGCGGGTGGCGGAGCAGGCAGGACCAAGCTGCTCCCTGGCCTCCACAGGATGGAGCTTCCAGGGCCTTTCCCAGAAGGTGCTAAATGTTTTTCAGCACAGGGATTTGGAAGCCAGCTCCGTTGCTTAGCAGCTGTGACATCTCGGGCAAGTTCCTTATCATCCTGTCTCTTTCCTTGTTTGTTAAAGATAGGATCCGAGGGCTATTTAAGCACCTACCATGTATGGATGTGGTCAGAAATAAAACAATCTGCCATTGGAACTTTGGACTTTGGCACATTGAAACATGTGCTGTTGGGAACAGTCTGCCATTCCTGAAATCTGCCTCTGTGTGTCCCGTTCCCTCCCCTTGACAGACAAGTCTGTACCTTATTTCTGTATCCCCTGGTGTGCCTGCCTGGCACAGGGCTCAAAATCTTTTTTGAGTTTATAGTATACCTTAACCTGTGTGTTGGGTATCTGGATGCAGGTATAGCTACAGATGATAGAGATCCGAGCTTTCCTGAGCCCTCCTTATGTCCAGGCCCCACAACCTGACCCTAGCACAGCTTCAGCCTTCCATGCAGTCAGGGCTGGGAATGTCTCTGGCAGGGTGGAGCCCTGACCCAACCTTGGGGAGCTGCACATGGTCCAGCTGAGATGAGGCCAGAGCTGGCAGCAAAGCATGGCTAAGGATGAATGTAGAGGAGGGTCTCCAGCAGGGCTGCCTAGTGGGTCAAATTTGCTGCCTTGTCCCGGGCACAGGGCCTTTAACTGGCCGCACTACAGCCTGGCCCTGGCCCGAGCACCCCAGCCAGGCCCTCCCTCTGTGTCAGTCCCGGCTGCTCCCACCCTGGCAGGCGCACAGAAGCAGCTTTTCGTCTTCATATTATTCTGCTTCATGCACTTGAAAAATGAAAGTTCTCCCTCTCCTCTTCACCAGGCATACATATTTCACACGGTCATTAGACGGTGGCAGTAAAGGACTCACAAATCTTCCCTGGTCAGCATCGGCGGCCTGGGCAGGCAGCAAGAGGCCCCCCGGGAAAGAGGTCACCGTGGGAACCAGGGCTGTGCTCAGCCCACTCGGGGAGGGAGTGGGGACTCGGAGGGGTGGTAGAGGCCAGTGTCAACCTAGAGACAGAAGACAGTCCCATCTTATACCCAGGGGCTCATCACCTAATTTCCCTGAGCCTCAGGGTGAAGGGGACTGGATGGGGGTCCTCAGGGGCCCTCCCCGCTCTAGCAGGCCAAGTGCAGTTCCATAGGACACAGCGATGTGAAGGGCCTCTCCCCAGGGTCCTGATGTGACCTTCAGGAGCAGGAAATGCCCACTCTGCTGACACCTCTGGGCCTCACCGCTCCTTTTCCCTCTCCTCTTTGCCCCTCCCTTTTCCTTAGAATCCTCTCTTCTCCTCGCCTTTGCCCCATCTCTCCACTGCTCCCTTCTTGCTATAATTGGTTCACTTGTTTTCCAAGCATTTGTGAAGCACCTGCTGGGTGCTGGCACCATCTAGGCTGGGAGGTGAGCCTGGCAGACGTGGCTCTGCCCCTCTTGCTTCCCGAGAGCCTTTCCTTTGATAAATGAGAATGCCGAAGCCCCAGGGGATTGCTCTCTGGTCACACAATGACCTCGGCTGTTAATGCTGACCTGGAAGTAGCATCTCTACATTACACTGACCCCTCGCCAAGGGGCTTGATGGCATCTGGTCATCTCCTTCCCAGACCAGGCTACAGTTATTGTAGCTATAATACCATACATGGTGGTTGATTGTTGGTGGAACCGGAGGGGCTTATGGACACCTCCCCCGTTTCTCTGGCCCCTGAAAGGAGAGATGATAGGTGATGAGGGGTTGTGTTCTCTCTCCTGGAATAACCAGGCACCTCTCCGTCTGAGAACAGGTTCTCTTCCTGGTTTAGAAGCAAGAACACATTGAGGTGAAGGGTGTGGCAAGCTGATTCTGGGTTCAAATCCTAACTCTGCCACTTTTTGAGCTAAGAAGCCTCGAATGAGCTGTTTACCCTTTCTGTGCCTCAGTTTCCCCATCTGTAAACTGGAGGTAGTACTAATAATAGCACCTACCAGGTGTGCTGCAGTCAGTGGGGTTGCAAAGAGTCAGACATGACCGAGCGACTGAATGGCAACAACATAGAGTCATCATGAAGATAAAATACATGACAAGTTCAAGGAGCTGGTAAAGGCGGTTGTCGAGTGTCTCAGGCACAGGGGAGGGTCTGCCCGGGAGTCAGTCTTGGGTTGGAGGGTGGGTTGCATAGCTTGGCATTTACGTTTCCACTTACTTGCCTTGCGTGCCCTGAGAACCTGGGATGTGCTCAGAGCCTGGCCAGGGCGGCGAGAGGACAGAGGCCCACAGTCTGCTGAGCACAGTGGCGACGCTATGTGGAAATTGGGTACAGAAGGCCGTCCTACAAAGCAGGCTGCCCACCACCCCTGGAGATGGCTTCCGTCTGGGTAACCAAGTCTTCCAGAAAACTAAGATTTTAACCCTTTGAGTATAAACATTTTTTTTTCCATTGAAATCATTTGGTATAGAAATATATCGTTTACTTCTCTGCCTTCCTGAACTGAACATACTGAACACAAGTGAGCATTTTTTTTGAAAACGCAGGTTTATCATAAAGCACACAGAAGTAACAGATTTCACAGAACCTAGGAATTGTAAAAGGAATCTCAAAAAATATTTAGTACCAAGGTATTGAGTGAGAGGGAAATAGGGAGATACTGGTAAATGGGTACAAACGTTCAGTTTTAAGATGAGTAAGGTCTGAGGATCTAATGTATAACGTGGTGGCTGTAGTAGATAACAGTGTGTTGTACAATCGAAATTTGCTGAGAGAGTAGAATTTAAGTGTTCTCACCAAACAGGGGGAAAAAAGGGAATCTGTAAGGTTATAGGTAATTAACTCAATAATGGGAATCTTTTCCATGGTCAGTTATGCCTCAATGTAATATCAGGACTGCCCTGATGGCTCAGATGGTAAAGGATCTGCCTGCAATGCAGGAAACCTGGGTTCAATCCCTGGGTCAGGAAGATCCCCTGGAGAAGGGAATGGCTACCCACTCCAGTATTCTTGCCTGAAGAGTTCCAGGGACAGAGGGGCCTGGAAGGGTATAATCCATGGGATCACAAAGAGTCAGACATGATTGAGTGACTGACACTTCCACACTATAACATATTATCATAACTTATGTGTAATGAAGTTATAAAATAATTTTCATTAATTACACCTCAGAACTAAAAAATAAGTATATTGAATATATTCAATTGATATATTCAATAAAATATATTGAAACATATTTTTAGCAACAGAACCTTTATCCGACTGTGATCTTATCAAGATGCTGTGAGTGAAAACCAGATGACCCCAAGGTCAGCCCAAGGCCTTTCTCTCTGGTGTCTGGTGTCAGGAAGCAGTTTGCCCAGCTCTAGGGCAGTGCCCTGGGAGGGAGCAGAGGTCACAGTGCCTAGTATGGAGTACATGTTTACTAAGGAACTACTGAATAAACACTTGAATGGTGTCACTTAGCCTGCACTGTGGATGTGACCACACCAGGGGCGATGCAGAAGCCCAGAAATCCCAGCCACGAAAGCCAAACCTCCACTGTAACTACCCTCATCCTGAGAAGGGAGGGGATGGTGAGGGTCAGGTGGCCCAAAGAAAGGAACCCTGGACTCAGAGTAGGGAATCCCAGCTACTGCCCAGCTATGCTTGAGCCTCCTGATGACCTAGAGTGGTGACAGGGTTACACTGGACCTCACTGTGGTCTGGGCCTCAGTTTTACAATCTATGTGATGGGTAGAAATGTGTATCTTTTTCCTCATGTTGTGATGGTTGTGAGGATAAAATGAGTAGTAATAAACATGGGTGGCCCTTGACAATATAAAGTGCTTGATAGCATTGTAGGCTGGCAGCGGTCACCATTATTGCCATCATTGTTAGGCATAAGGCAGGTCGCTCTCCCTCTAGTCTCTCTTGACTGTCAGTGACAGAAATCCAACGTGGACCAGCCTGGATAAAACAGATCTTCTTGGGCTCACAAACCAAACTGAGGTGGGAAGGGGTGTCAGATTCAGAACTCTAGAACTACCAGGATCAGCCCTTCTTTTCATCCTCTCACATCCAGCAGCTCCCAGTTCACCGTCGTTCCAGCTTCACTGCCCCCAGAGGACCGTTCTTATCCCCAGCAGCAATAAGAATCCCAGGGAAGGATTCTGATAGGCCCCAGCTGTGGTCAAGGACCACTCCCTGAGGTCATAGGCAGAGCAGCCCCTACTCAGACCACTTGTTCGAGCAGAGACAGACACCAAAGAAGATGGCTGGGGGGTCGGGCGGCAGACTGCTTCCGGCAGAAGAGGTTGCCAGCCAGATGACAGTCTGCCCAATGCATGCAGTGGATTATTCCCAGGGTTCAAGAAGGGGGAACACCAGAAATCTCCCCACAGGGCCTCCCCCTCTGGGTAGCATGTCTGCCTTGGAGGTTTGGGTGGCTGGAGGAGAGTCGCTGAAGGAAGCCACCAGATGGTTGAACCCACCATCCCTTCTGAGATATTTTGCTAACCTACAAGTTGTGACCCCACGCCTCTGGTCCAGGGTCTCTCTCCACAGGTCCAAGCCCTGTGAGCATCTGCAGAGAATGTTTGACATGAGTCCAGAAGGGTGGTTTCCCAAAGTTAGACATCTAGGGAGAAGACCGATCCTCTGGAACTGAGCACTCCAGTATTAAATCTCCATTTGTGATACTGAAAACCTTATTAAACCACATGGCTCTAGAAAGTTCTGCCTGAGCCTGAGGAACCATCTGGGGAAAGCATGGATTCACTGTGGACATTTCCTGGTGACACTGGGAGCCTCAGCTGGTTCAGGCAGTAATGACTTCTTGTTCTTACCGTTTCAGGCAACAGACAATGATGTGGGCACCTTTGGGGAGGTCAACTACTTCTTCAGCGATGACCCTGACCGGTGAGCACCCCTCCCCAAGCCCCCACAGTGGCCCGCTGCCACTCACCTGGCCCAGGACACTTCTTGGTGCCCAGAAAAAGAGCTGTGCCCCTGTGGCCAGGGAACTGGGCTGGGAGTCAGAACTCATGGGCACCGCTGCTGGTTTGGCCCTGGTTGTGACACAGTGTTGCTCACATCCCCAAAACTCTCTGGGGCATAGTTTCACTGACCCCCAAAAGTAGATTTTAGTTTGGGGAATGAAGAAGCTTTTTTTTTTTTCTTTTACTTTCTTTTTTTTATAATTTGCCTAATATCTTTATTTTACAAGGGAGACATTTAAGCCAATGGAGAAAAATAACCATTTAAACAAACTTTTTCCTCTCCTTTCCTTCTGTTGAAAAATGAAAATCAAATAACGGATTTTCCCTTTTGCTTTAGTTTCTAAAAATCTTAGAGTGCAATTGTACATACATTTTTTTTAACTCTTCAATATTTTGTTTTAATTTAATTTTCATTTTATATTGGGGTATAGTTGATGAGCTTCCCTCGTGGTTCAGACAGTAAAGAGTCTGCCTGCAATGCTGGAGACCCAGTCCCTTGGTTGGGAAGATCCCCTGGAGAAGGAAATGGCAACCCTACTCCAGTATTCTTGCCTGGAGAATCCCACGGACAGAAGAACCTGGCGGGTTACAGTCCACGGGGTCACAAAGAGTCAGACATGACTGAGCAACTAACACATAGTTGATTTACAATGTGTTAGAGTCAGCTGTACAGTGGAGTGATTCAGTTTTATAAATACATATATCCATTCTTTGTCAGATTCCTTTCCCATATAGGTTATCATAGAATATTGAGTAGAGTTCCTTGTGCTAGGCAATAGGTCCTTGTTGATTTTACATACAGTGCTTTGTATGTGTTAATCCCAAACACCTAATTTATCTTTTCCTCTACCTTTCCCCTTTGGTTACCATGAGTACGTTTTTGAAGTCAGTGAGTCTGTTTCTGTTTTGTAAATAAGTTTATTTGTATCATCTTTATATTCCATATGTAAGGGATAGCACATGATATTTGTCTTTCTCTGACTTACCTTACCTAGTTTGATGATCTCTAAGTCCTGCCGCAAATGGCGTTATTGCGGTCTTTGTTATGGCTGAATAGCATTCCATTGTATATGCGTACCACATCTTCTTTATCCGTTCCCCTGTCAGGGGACTTTTAGATTGCTTCTATGTCTTGGCTATTGTAAATAGTTCTGCAGTGAACACTGAGGTGCATGTATCTTTTGAATTATGGGTTCTCTGGATATGCAGCCAGAAGTAGGATTGCCGGATCGTACGTTAGCTCAATTTTTAGTTTTTTAGGGAACATGCATTCTATTCTCCATAATAGTTGTACCAATTTACATTCCCACCAAAGGTTTTATTTTCTCCACACCCTCTCCAGCATTGTTGACAGACTTTTTGATGCTAGCCATGCTGACTGCTGTGAGGGGATACCTCACTGTAGTTTTGATTTGCATTTCTCTAATAATTAGTGATATTGAGCATCTTTTCATGTGCTGTTTGGCCATCTGTCCTCTTTGAAGAAAGGTCTATTTAGATCTTCTGCCCATTTTTTAATTGGGTGGTTTGAGGTTTTGTTGTTGTTGTTTTTTAATTGAGCTACATGAGCTGTTTGTAGATTTTGATGATTGATCCCTTGTCAGTCACTTCCTTTGCAAATATTTTCCCCCATTCTGTGGGTTGTCTTTTCGCTTTGTTTACAGTTTCCTTTACTGTGCAAAAGCTCTTAAGTTTAATTAGATTCCATTTTTTTATTTTTGTTTTTACTTTCATTACTGTAAAGATAGATCCAAAAACGTTGTTGCTATGCTATAATATCAGAGTATTCTACCTACATTCTCTTCTTAGAGTTCTATAGTGTCCAACCTTAAGTTTAGGTCTTTACTCCATTTTGAATTTATTTTTGCATGCAGTATTAGAGAATGTTCTAAATTCATTCTTTTACAAGTAATATCCAGTTTTCCAAGAACCACTGTTGAAGAGACTGTCTTTTCTCTGTTGTATATTGTTGTATACTTTGTGGATAGGTTAATTGACCATTGGTGCATGGATTTATTTCCAGGCTTTCTAGCCTATTCCAGTGATCTATATTTCTGATTTTGTGCCAATACCATACTCTTTTGATTACTGTAGTTTTGTAGAAGAGTCTGAAGTCTAGGAACCTGATTCCTGCAGCTCCATTTTTCTTTCTCAGGATTACTTTGGTTATTTGGGGTCTTTTGTGTTGCCATACAACTTTAAAACATTTTTGTTTTAGTTTTGTGGAGGGAACAAGCATTGGTAATTTGATAAGGATTGCATTGAATTTGTAGATTGCCTTGTATAGGATAGTCAAAATTAATTCTCCAAATCCAAAAACGTGATGTATCTTTCCCTCTGTTTGTGTCATCTTTGATTTTTTTCATCAACATCTTATAGTTTTTAGAGCACAGATCTTTTGCTTCTTTAGTAGGTTTATTCCTATTTTATTCATTTTGATCCGATAGTAAATGAGATTGTTTCCTTAGTTTCTCTTTCTGATCTTTTGTTGTTAGTGTATAGAAATGTACTAGTATATAAATTTCTCTGTATTAATTTTATGTCCTGGAACTTTGCCAAACTCATTGATGAGCTCTGATAGTTTTCTGGTGGAATCTTTAGTATTTTCTATATATATTATCACGTCATCTGCAAAGAGTGACAGTTTTACTTCTTTTCCAGTTTGGATCCCTTTTATTTCTTCTTGTTCTCTGATTGCTGTGGCTAGGACTTCAAAAACTGTTGAATAAAAGTTACGAGAGTGGACGTCCTTGTCTTTTCCTAATCTTAGAGGAAATGCTTTCAGCTTTTCACCAGTGAGTACAATGTTAGCGGTGGGTTTGTCATATATGGCCTTTATTATGTTGAGGTCGGTGCCCTCTCAGCCCACTTTCTGGAGAGTTTTATCATAGATGATTGTTGAATTTTATCAAAAGCTTTTTCTGTATATACTCAGGTGATTGTAAGATTTTTATTCTTCAATTTGTTAATGTGGTGTATCACTCTGATTTGCAGATATTGAGAAGTCCTAGCATCTGTGGACATAACTCCCATTTGATCATGGTATATAATCCTTTTAATGTAGTGTTGGGTTCAGTTTGCTAGTATTTCTTGAAGATTTTTGAATTCGTGTTGTTCTTCAGTGATATCGGGCTGTAATTTTCGTTTTTCTAGTATCTTTTTGTGGTTTTGGGATCAGGGTGATGGTGGCTTCATGGAATGAGCTTGGGAGTTGTCCTTCCTCTGCAGTTTTTCAGGAGAGTTTCAGAAGGATAAATGGTTAACTCTTCTCTGAATGCCTGATAGAATTTGCTTGTGAAGACATCTGGTCCTGGACTTTTGTTTGCTGGAAGTTTTTAAATCAGTTTCAGTTTCAGTACTTGTGACTCATCTGTTCATGTTTTCTATTTCTTCCTGGTTCAGTTTTGGGAGATAGTACCTTTCTAAGAATTTGTCCATTTCTTCTGGGTTGTCCATTTTATTGGCATATAGTTGCTTGATGTGCGCTCTTATGATCCTTTGTATTTCTGTGGTGTCAGTTGTAACTTCTTTTCATTTCTAATTTGATTGATTTGAGCTCTCTCCCTTTTTTCTTGATGAGTCTGGCTAAAGGTTTATCAGTTTTGTTTTGTTTATCTTTCCAGAGAACCAGATTTTAGTTTCGTTGTTCTTTTCTATCATTTTCTTTGTCTCTATATTTTTTATTTCTGCTCTGATCTTTATAATTTCTTTCCTTCTCACTTTGGGTTTTGTTTGTTCTCTCTCTAGTTGCTTTAGGTGTAAGGTTGGGTTGTTTATTTGAGATTTGTCTTGTTTCTTAAGGTGAGAGTGTATTGCTACAAACTTCTCTCTTAGAAATGTTTTTGCTACATCCCATTGGTTTTGAATCGTGGTTTTGTTGTCAGTCTCTAGGTACTTTTGAAACTTTTCTCTTTAATTTCTTCAGTGATCCATCCCTTGTTTAGTAACATATTGTTTAGCCTCCACGTGTTTGTGTTTTTACAGGGTTGTTTTTTTTTCTGTAGTTAATTACTAATCTCATAGCATTGTGATCTAAAAAGATGCTTGATATGTTTTTAACTTCCTTAAATTTAGTGAGGCTCACTTTGTGGCCCAGCATGAGATCTATCCTAGAGAATGTTCCAATGTGCACTTGAGAAGAAAATGTATTCTGTTCACTTTGGATGGAATTTTCTATAAATATCAAATAAATCCATCTAGTCAATTGTGTCATTTAAGGTCTATATTTGTTCCCTTATTGATTTTCTGTCTGGTTGATCTGTCCACTGATGTAAGTGGAGTGTTAAAGTCCCCCACTATTATTGTGTTACTGTCGATTTCTTCTCTTACGGCTGTTAGCATTTGGCTTATATATTGAGGTTCTCCTGTGCTGGGTGCATATATATTTACGATTGCTATATCTTCTTCTTGAATTAATCCCTTGATCATTATGTAGTGTCCTTCTTTGTCTGTTATAACAGTCTTCATTTTAAAGTCTATTTTGTCTGATATAAGCATTGCTACTCCAGCTGTCTTTTGATTTTCATTTGCATGGAATACCTTTTTCCATCCTTCCACTTTCAGTCTGTCTCAGTACCTAGATCTGAAGTGGGTCTCTTTTAGATAGCATAGGTGCATGCTAAGTTGCTTCAGTCATTTCCAGCTATTGTGACCCCATGGACTGTAGCCCGCCAGGCTACTGTGTCCATGGGATTCTCCAGGCAAGAATTCTGGAGTGGGTTGCCATTTCCTCCTCCAAGATAGCATATATATGGGTCTATTTTTAGTATCCATTCAGCCAGCCTGTGTCTTTTGGTTGGAACATTTAGTCAATTTACATTTAAGGTAATCTTTGATGATTATGTTCTTTTTGCCATTTTGTTGATTGTTTGGGATTTGTTTCTGTAGGTTTTTTTGTTCCCTTCCTCATTTGTTCTCTTTTGTGATTTGATGACTGTCCTTGGTCTCATGTTTGGATTACTTTCTTGTGTGTGTTGTAGATCTTTCTATTGTAGATGTTTGGCTTGTTGTTACTGTGAGGTTTTGATGTAGCAGTCTATATAGAAACAAGATTGTTCCAAGTTTCTGGTCTCTTAATTTCAAATGCATTTCCAATACCCTGCATCTGTCCTCTTGTCTTCCCATGCTTGCTGGTTTTGATACCGTATTTGTGTGTGGGTGACTTCCTACTTTTACTGTATGTTTGTCTCTACTGGTGAGCTTTCACATTTATAATTTTCTTGTCTCTAATTATGGCCTTTTCTTCTCCACCCAGAGACATTCCTTTAGAATTTGTCATATAGCTGGTTTGGTGGTGCTAAATTCTTTTTCTGTAAAGCTTTTGACTTACCCACTGAATATGAATGAAAGTCTTACTGGGTAGAGTATTGTTAGTTGTAGATTTATCCCTCTCATCATTTTAACTATATCATGCCACTCCCTTCTGGCCTGTAGAGTTTCTGCTGAAAAATCAGCTGATAATCTAATGGGTATTCCCTTATAATATTTTTTTCCTTCTTGCTACTTTTAGTATTTTTTCTCTGTCTTTAATTTTTGTCAGTTTAATTACTATGTGTCTTGACATGTTCCTCCTTGGTCTTATCCTATGTGGAACTCTGCATGTCCTGAACTTGAGTGTTTCCTTTCCCATGTTAGGGAAGTTTTTAGCTATAATCTTGTCAAATATTTTCTCAGCCCTTTCTCTCTGTTCATCTGGGACCGCTAAAATCCAAATGTTGGTGTGTTTAACGTTGTCCCTGAGGCCTCTGAAACTGTCCTCATTTCTTTTCATTCTTTTTTCTTTATTCTGTTCTCCTGCACTGATTTCCATCACTTTCTCTTACGGCTCTCTTATTGTTCTTCTGCCTCATTTATTTTGCTATTGATTCTTTCTAGTGTATTTTTCATTCCAGTTATTGTATTGTTCAACTGTGTTTGTTCTTTAGTACTTCTGGGTCTTTCTTAAGCATAGCTTGTGTCTTCTGGCTCTCTGCTTCTATTCTTTTTCCAAGGTCTTGGGGATCATCTTTGGTATCATTATTCCGAATTCTTTTTCAGAAAGATTGCCTATCTCTACTTTACTGAGTTGGTCTTCTGGAGTTTTATCTTGTTCTTTCAGATGGAACATATTCCTCTGCCATCTCATTTTGTCTGACTTTCTCTGTTTGTGACCTTTTTCTTCAGACCTTTTTCTAAGCTTCTCTTGCTGCTGGTGTCTGCCCCCTTGTGGGTGAAGTTGGTCCAGGGGCTTGTGCAGGCTTCCTGGTGGGAAAGACTGGTGCCTGCCCACTGGTTGGTACAGCTGAGTCTTGTCCCTCTGATGGGCAAGACCATGTTAAAGACTGTTTAGAGGTGGCTGTGGGATCAGGATGGCTTCAGGCAACCTGTCTGCTGATGAATTGGGCAGTGTTCCCATCCCGTTGGTTGTTTGACCTGAGGTGTCCCAGCACTGGAGCTTGCGGGCTGTTAGATAGGTAGGGCTAGGTCTTCGTGCCAAAATGGCGACTTTCGGGAGAGTTCATGCCAATGGATATTCCCTGAGGTTTCTGCCTCCGGTGTCCTTGCCTGCATTGTGAGCCAGAGCCAACCTCCACCTCCCCAGGAGATCCTCCAAGACCCACAGGTAGGTCCGGCCCAGGCTTCTTTGCCCAGGGCCCCAGTGCACAGGAAGCTTTGTGTGCACCCTCCAAGAGTGGAGTCTCTATTTCCCCTAGTCCTGTAGAACTCCTGTACTCAAGCCCCAGTGGCCTTCAAAGCCAAATGCTCTGAGGGTTCCTCCCGATGCCAGGCCTCCAGGTTAGGAAGCTTGATGTGGTGCTCAGGACTCTCACTCTTGTGGGAGTATAATTATTCTATGCAGTATAATTGGTTTCCGGTTTGTGAGTCACCTGCCCAGTAGGTATGGGATTTAATTACATCACAAAAGCACCCCTACTGCCATTGTGTTGCGGCTTCTACATTACTTTGGGTATAAAATACCTTTTTTAATGCTGCTAAAGTCACTTCAATCGTGTCTGACTCTTTGCAACCCTACAGACTGTAGCCAGCCAGGCTCCTCTATCCATGGCAATTCTCCAGGCAAGAATACGGGAGTGGGTTGCCATGCCCTTCTCCAGGGGATCTTCCTGACCCAGGGATTAAACCCAGGTCTCCTGCATTGCAGGCAGATTCTTTACCACTGAGCCACCAGGAAAGCCCTCTTGTGTTGTTTTTTTTTAGTAGGTTGAGTCTTTTTTTTTTTTTTTTTTGATGGTGATTGTTCAGCAGTTAATTATGATTTTTGGTGTTTTCCTGAAAGGAGGTGAGCTCGTTTCCTCTACTCCACCATCTTCAGGAATAAATTCCTTGGGACCTCAGATGGTAAAGAATCCACCTGCAATGCAGGAGACCATGGTTCGATTCCTGGGTCAGGAATCCTTTGGGGAAGGGATAAACTACCCACTCCAGTATTCTTGAGCTTCCCTGGTAGCTCAGATGGTAAAGAATCTGCCTGCAGTGTGGGAGTCCTGGGTTCAATCCCTGGTTTGGGAAGATCTGCTGGTGAAGGGAATGATTACCCACTCAAGTATTCTGATCTGGAGAATTCCTTGGATAGAAGAGCCTGAAGGAACTACAGTGCATGGGATTGCAAAGCGTTGGACACAACTGAGCGACTTTCACTGTCACTCTGGAAACACTACTGATATTACACCAGCAGCAACAGCAATGGCTGTATTTAGGAAGCCCTCACTATTCGTCAGGCTCTTTTTCAAGTGCTTTGCCCATGTTATGTGATGTGATCCTCACAACTAAATGCTGCAGGAACTTGGTGCTAAGCTCTCTTATTATCCCCACTTTACAGATGGGGAAACTATAGCCCAGAGAGGCTGTGTTACTTGCCCAGAGGCACTCGGCTGATAAGTGCCAGAGCCAGGACTCAGCATTTGGTCTTCATCACCAGGCTACACAACCTACAGCAGGAAGTTGTTTGACCATTAGGTGGGTGGGTGAGCTCTCCCCCTGACCTGTGCCAGCTTTGCTCTGTAACCCGCCAAGGTTCTGAGCCATCTCTTTCCCTTGTCTTCAGTTAAACTGAGCCAAGGTGAAGCCCTCTCATTTTCTACGTGATCGAAAGCCAGGCTGAATTCAGAGAGCATGTCTGTTTCTGAAAACGAAGTGTCTGGTACATCTGGAAGCCAAACGTAATGAGTAAGACAGTTGCTGTCAGCTTGGATTACTGGTCCCAGTTCCGTATAAATGACCAGGAGGAGACAGAGACTGTTAAGTGTACTTAACAATCCTCAGCTACTCTCCAGATGAAAGGAAGGAACCAACAATAGGACCAGTGCACAGGATGCCCCTGTCCCTTGGGACACCCAGGTTCATGTGGCCTTGTTCTGATCATCTTGGATTTTTCTCATCTTTTCCCATCTTCTGGGCTTAGGACTTTCCTGGTCTCAGAGCCAGGACCTTCCAGGCTTGGAGGCTGGCAGCTGTGGACAAGCTCAGAGCACACAAATGTCAACTGAGAGCTCAGAGGAGGTTCCTGAGGAAATCTTTAGAGGAGGAAGGTGGAAGGATGGTGTCACTGGACCTTACTGCTCCCTGGGAGATATTAGCCAGCCATTTACTCAAAACTCAGTCCCTCGAGTGGAAGACATGCTCCCAAAAGAGGAGCAGCCACCCCTCCCCTTGCTGGAGGCTTTGCTGCCTTTTCAAAGCATTTTGGTGCAAAACTCTGGATGGAAGGATTTCTATTTTAATTTCCCCAATATATGTTATTTTCTTCGAGGTACAATTACATGTAATATTACATTCAGGTGTTCAACCTAGTGATGCAATATATGTTGCAAAATGATCACTACAATAAGTCTAGTTAACATCCATCACTGTCCATAGTTACAGTTCTTTTCCTGTGATAAGGAGTCTTCTCTCAGCAACTTTCAAATGTGCAATACAGTATTATTAAGGATTGTCACCATGCTGTCTATTATATCCTCATGACGTTTATTTCAGAACTAGAAGTTTGTACTTTTTGACCCCCTTTACTTGTCATTCCCATCCACCCCTGTAATGTACCCTGCCTCTAGTGACCACCAATGTTTTCTGTATTTATGAACTCTGTGTTTCTTTGTTGGCTTCCCTGTTAGCTCAGACAGTAAAGAATCCACCTGCCAATGGAGGAAACGTAGGATACGCGAGTTCGATCCCTGAGTCAGGAAGATTCCCTGGAGAAGGAAATGGCAACTCACTCCAGTATTCTTGCCTGAGAAATCCCATGGACAGAGGAGCCTGGCAGTGATAGTCCATGGCGGGTCACAAAGAGTCAGACATGACTGAGCGACTTTTTGTTTTAGATTTCACATATAACTGAGATAATATGATGTTTGTCTTTCTCTTTTTTATCTCACTTAGCATACTGCCTTTAGGAGGCCTCTTCATGCCACAGATGGCAGGATTTCCTTCTTTCATGGCTGAATAATATTCCATTGTGTGTGTGTGTGTGTGTGTGTGTGTGTGTACGTGTATACACACACCACATTTTCTTTATCCATCATTCTTTGATTGACACTTACATTGTTTCCATACCTGACAGTTGTGAAAATGCTGCAGTGAATGTGGGTTGCAGGTATCTTTTCAAGTTACTGTTTTGTATTTTTTAGATAAATGCCCAGTGGTGGGATTGCTGGGTCATATGGTAGCTCTATTTTTAGTTTTTTAAGGAACCTCCATGCTATTTTCTGTAGTGGCTTCCCTAATTTATATTCCCACCAACGGTTCACAAGGGTTCCCTTTTTTCACGTTTTTGCCAACACTTGTTACATCTTGGGGTTTTGTTTTTTTTTTTTTTCTTTTGGTGATAGCCATTCTGACTGGTGTGAGGTAATATCTGACTGTGTTTTGATTTGCGGTTCCCTGATGATTAGTGATTTGAGCATCTTTTCGTGTGCCTGTTGGCCATTTGTATACCTCCTTTGGAAAAAATAACTATACAAAGCCTCTGCCCATTTTTAAATTAGTTTGGTTTTCTGGTTTTTTTTTTTTCCATTTTTTACTATTGAGTTATATGAGATCTTTACACGCATATTTTGGATATGAATGCTTTGTCACAGACATGATTTGCAAAAATATTCTAGTTTGTATATTGTCTTTTGACTTTGTTGATGGCTTCTTTGCTGTCACAAGCATTTGAGTTTAATGTAGTCCCACTCGTTTATTTATTATTTTCTTGCCTTTGCTATTTGGGTCAAGTCCAAAAAGTCATCATTAGCTTTCCTTCTAGTTTTGTGATTTTGAGTCTCTCATAGAAGTTTTTAATCTATTTTGAATTGATTTTGTACATGGTGTAAAATAATAAGTAGTCTGGTTTAATTCTTCCTGTGTTTCTTTTTTAATTTAATTTTTATTTTATACTGTAGTATAGTTGCTTTATAATATTTTGTTAGTTTCAGGTGTACAGAAAGTGATTCCATTATATATATATATATATATATATATATATATATATATATCCATTCCTTTTCAGATTCTTTTCCCATATAGGTTATTACAGAATATTGAGGAGAATTCCCCAGGCTAAACAGTAGGTTCTTGTCGATTTTCTGTTTCATATATAGTAGTGTATATATGTTAATCCCAAACTCCAATTTATCCCTTCCCTCACCCCCTGCCTTTCCCGTTTAGTAACTATAAGTTTCTTTTCTAAGTCTGTGAGTCTGTTTCTGTTTTTTAAATAAATTCATCTGTAACTTTTTTCGATCCCAAGGGTGTGATATCATGTGATATTTGTATCTCCTGGTTTGGTTTGTTTGCTTGTGTGATGGTCTCTAGGTCCACCCATGTTGCTGTGAATGGCATGACTGCTTTCTTTCTAAAGCTGAATAATACTCCACTGTGCATCTGTAACACATCTTCTTCAACCATCGCTCTGTCAGAGGACATTTAAGTCGCTTCCATTTCTTGGCTCCTGTAAGCAGTGCTGCAGTGGACACTGCGGTGCATGTATATTTTCACACTATGCTTTTCTCCACCTATATATCCAAGAGCAGAATTGCTGGATCATATGGCAGCTCTATTTTTAGTTTTTTAAGGAAGCTCCATGGAGTTCTCCATAGTGATTGTACCAATTGAGATTCCCATCAACAGGGTAAAAATGTTCCCTTTTCTCCACGCCTTCTCCAGCATTTATTGTTTGTAGACTTTTTGAGGATAGTCATTCTGACTGGTGTGAGGTGACATCTCATTGTAGTTTTGGTTTGCATTTCTCTGATAATTATCAGTGTTAAGCATTTTTTCATGTGCCTCTTGGCCATCTGTATGTCTTCCTTGGAGAAATGTTTATTTGGGTCTTATAGAAAAACCCAAACAAACTTTTTTGGCCAACTGGATAGATGTTGGAGATTAATCCCTTGTCAGTTACATTGTTTACAAATATTTTTCCCATATCCTGCATTCTCACACTTGCCTAGTTACCATATTTCTGTGTGGATGATTTCTTACCTTTTTCTGTATATTTGTCTTTACTGGTGAGTTTTCACATTCATGAATTTTTTGTTTCTAGTTTAGACCTTTTCTGCCTAGAGAATTCCTTTAGAATTTGTTGTAAAATGTATCTGTTGGTGCTGAATTCTCTTAGCTTTTACTTGTCTGTAAAGCTTCTGGTTTCTGTGTTATATCTAAATGAGAGCCTTGCTGGGTAAAGTTGTGGGTTCTTCTCTTTCAACACTTTAAATATATTGTGCCACTCTCTCCTGACCTGTAGAATTGCTACTGAGCAATCAGCTGATAAACTCATGAGAGTTCCTTTTTATGTTATTTGTTGCTTTTCTCTTGTTACTTTAAATATATATGTATAGTCAATTTAATTACTAATATGTCTCAGCATCTTCCTCTTTGGGTTTAAAGACTCCCAAAGAGCCCCTCTTTGGAACTCTTTGTGCTTCCTAGACTTGGGTGCCTGTTTCTTTCCCCTTGTTAAAGAAACTTGCAGCTACTGTCTCTTCAAATATTTCTCAAGTCCTTTCTCTCTCTCTCTTCTCCTCTGGGACCCCTATCATGCAAATGTTGATGCATTTAATGTTGTCCCAGAGGTCTCTTCAGTTCAGTTCAGCCACTCAGTCGTGTCCGATTCTTTGCGACCCCGTGAATTGCAGAACGCCAGGCCTCCCTGTCCATCAGCAACTCCCAGAGTTCACTCAAACTCACGTCCATCGAGTTGGTCATAACTTTCCTTCCAAGGAGTAACCGTCTTTTAATTTCATGGCTGCAATCACCATCTGCAGTGATTTTGGAGCCCCCCAAACATAAAGTCTGACACTATTTCCACTGTTTCCTCATCTATTTCCCATGAAGTGATGGGACCAGATGCCATGATCTTCGTTTTCTGAGTGTTGAGCTTTAAGCCAACTTTTTCACTCTCCTCTTTCACTTTCATCAAGAGGCTTTTTCGTTCCTCTTCACTTTCTGCCATAAGGGTGGTGTCATCTGCATATCTGAGGTTATTGATATTTCTCCCAGCAATCTTGATTCCAGCTTGTGCTTCTTCCAGCCCAGCATTTCTCATGATGTACTCTGCATATAAGTTAAATAAGCAGGGTGACAATATACAGCCTTGACGTACTCCTTTTCCTATTTGGAACCAGTCTGTTGTTCCATGTCCAGTTCTAACTGTTGCTTCCTGACCTGCATATAGGTTTCTCAAGAGGCAGGTCAGGTGGTCTGGTATTCCCATCTCTCTCAGAACTTTCCACAGTTTATTGTGATCCACACAGTCAAAGGCTTTGGCATAGTCAATAAAGCAGAAATAGATGTTTTTCTGGAACTCTCTTGCTTTTTCGATGATCCAGCAGATGTTGGCAATTTGATCTCTGATTCCTCTGCCTCTTAGACTGTCTTAATTTCTTTTTAGTCTTTTTCCTTTGTTCTGTTCTGTGGCAGTGATCCCTGCCATGCTGTCTTCCAATCATCTGTATTCTGCCTCATTTATTCTGCCATTGATTCCTTCTGGTGTGTTTTTCATTTCAGATATTTTATTGTTCATCTGTTTGTTTGTTCTTTAGCTCTCATAGGTCTTTGTTAAGTATTTCCTATGTCTTCTTGATTTGTGGCTCCATTATTTTTCTGAGAGCTAGGAACATCTTTACTATCGTTACTCTGAGTTCTGTTTTGGGTAGATTGCCTGTCTCCTGTTTACTTAGCTGTTCTTCTAGGATTTTATCTTTTCCCTTCATCTGGGACACATTCTTCTGCTGGCTCATTTTGGCTAACTTTCTGTGATTGTGGTTTCTGTTCTACAGACTGCAGGGTTGTAGTTCTTGCTTCTGCTTTCTGCCCTCCTGTCGGATGAGGCTGGCTGAGAGGCTTGTGCAGACTTTCTGATGGGAGCAAGTGGTTCCTGCCTACTGGCAGGTGGGGCTGGATCTTGTCCTTCTGGTGGACAGAGACGTGTCAGGGGGTGTGTTTAGTGGGCAGCTGTGTGGGACCTGAGAAAATATTTAAAGAGATAATAGCTGCACACTTCTTTAACACTGCCGAGAGTCAAGAAGACTTTCGGCAGCCTGTATGCTAACAGGCGGGGCTGTGTCCCTGCATTGTTGGCTGCTTGCTTTGAGGTGTCTCAGCCCTGGAGCCTGCAGGCTTTTGGTTGGGGCCAGGCCTTAATGAGAAAATGGCTGCCTCCAAGAGGGCTCCCAGTGAGTACTCCCCAGAACTGCTGCCTCCAGTTTCTTTGTCCATGCATTAAGCCATAGTTGCTCCACCTTCACAGTAGGCCCTCTAATACCAGTGGGTAGGTGTGGTCCAGGCTATTATGTGAGCGCTACTTTTTTCCTGGGTCCCAGTGGAGATACTTCATAAGTGGAGTTTCTGTTTCCCCCAGTCCTTTGGAATTTCTGCAATCAAACCCTGCTGGCCTTCAAAGCCAGATTCTCTGGGGCCCCTGTTCCCATTGCCAAGCTCCTAGGCTGGAGAGCCTGACATGGGGCTCAGAACTTTCACTCCTATGGGAGAACTGCCATGATATAATTGTTTTCCAGTGGGTCGCCCATCCAGCAGGTATGGGATTTGATTTTATCACAGATGCATCCCTGCTACTATCTTATTGTGACTTCGTCTTTGTGTTTGGATCTAGGATATCCTTTTTGATGGGTTCCAGATTCTTTTTGTTGATGGTTGTTCATCAGTTAATTGTGATTTTAGTGTTTTTGTAAGAAGAGGTAAGGTCACATCCTTCTACTCTATCATCGTGTCTTCCAAGAAGAACGTTTTTTTTTTTTTTTCTCTTGTGCTTATCTAGCTTCTCTTGCTATGTATAGGGTACCTCAGACAGAGGCCTCCACCCAGCACTTCAGGCGAGAGTTCTTCTGATCTATGTGTCTGCTTTTATGCCAATACCATACTGTTTTGGTTCCTGTAACTTTGTAATATAGTTTGAAATCAGGGAGTGTGATGGCTCTAGCTTTGTTCTGTTTTCTCAAGATTAGTTTGGCTCTGGGGTTCTGTTATGGTTCCACACAAATTGTAGGATTATTGTTCCATTTCTGTGGAAAGTGCCATTGGAATTTTGATAGAGATTGCATTGAATCTGCAGATTGCTTTAAGGAGTATGGACATTTTAGCAATATTCTTTCAATCCATGAGCATGGAATATCTTTTTATTTGTCTTTTTCAGTCTCTCTCATCAATGTCATATTTTTCAGTGTATAGATTTTCACCTCTTTGGTTAAATTTATTCTGAGGTAGTATTTTACTGTGTGTGTGTGTATTTGTGTGTGTGTGCAATTGTAAGTGGGACTTTTTCCCTAACTTTTCTTCCTGATAGTTCATTATTAGTACAAAGAAACAGAACAGATGTTTGTATGTTGATTTTGTATCCTGCAGCTTTACCAAATTCCTTTGATTGTAACCTTTTATTCGTGGAGTGATTGGGGTTTTCTACAAATAATATCACGTCCTCTGTCAGTAGTGAAAGTTTTGCTTCTCTTCTGATTTGAATGCCCTCTTTTTCCGTGGTTAATTGTTCCAGCTAGGGCTTCTAGTGCTATGTTGAATGAAAGTGACAGGAGTGGGCCTCGTTATCTTGTCCCTGATCTTAGAGAAAAAGCTTTCAGATTTTCAGCATTGAGTGTAAGGTTAGCTGTGAGCTTTTCACATATGGCTTTTGTTATCTTGAGATACTTTTCTTCTATATGCATTTTGTTGACAGTTGTTATCATAAATGCATACCAAACTTTGTCACATGCTTATTCTGTGTTTTTTGAGGTTTGTTCATTATTTTCAGCTAGCCCGGGTCTTCGTGCTGCACACGGGCCTTCTCTCGTGTGGTGAGCAGGGGCTACTCTCCATTGCGGTGCGTGGGCTTCTTGTTGCAGTGGCTTCTCTTGTTGCAGAGCATGTGCTCTAGGGGCACAGGCTTCAGTAGCTACAGAGCGTGGGCTCAGTGGCTGTGCTTCACCGGCTCTAAAGCACTGGCCTGGTAGTTGTGGCACATGGGCTTAGTTGCTGCGCAGCATGTGGGATATTCCCAGAGCAGGGATTGGACCTGTGTCTCCTACGTTGGCAGGTGGATTATTAACCACTAGGCCACCAGGGAAGCCCTTATTCTGTGTTGAGTGAGATGATCGTATGATACGACCCCTCACTGTGTTAGTGTCCCGTGTCCCATTGATTTGCAGCTGTTGACCCATCTTTGCATCCCTGGAATAAATCCCACTTGATCATGGTGTATGATCCTCTTAATGTTCTGTTGAATTTGATCTGCTAATGTTTTGTGAGGTTTTTGCATCTTTGTTCATCAGGGATACTGGCCTGTCATTTTCTTGTGTTGTCCTTATCTGGTTTTGGTATCAGGGTAATGCTGGACTCATCAAATGAGTTTGGAAGTATTCCTTACTCTTCTCTTTTGGGAGAGAGTTTGAGAAGGATTGGAATTGATTGTTCTTCAAATTTTTGCTAGAGTTCACTAGTGAATCCACCTGGTCTTGGACTTTAGTTTGGGAGAGATTTTTGATTATTGGGTTTATCTCCTTACCAGTAACCAGTGTGTTCAGACTTTCTATTTCTTCATGATTTAGTCTTGGTGGTCTGTGTGTTTCTAGGACTTTATCCATTTCTTCCAGATTGTTTGATTTGTTGGCATATGATTTTTCTTAGTAGTTGCTAATAATCTTTTGTACTTTTGTGGTATCAGTTTTAAGAATTTCTGACCGTTGCAGTTCCTTAACATCTAAATATCTCCAGTAGGCAGAAACCCTTGTCCACAGCAAGAAGAGCGTCATTCTGCCCGAGTTTCCTCATTGATTAAATCAACATACTCCTGCCCTTTCAGTACCTGACCATCATTCATCTCTCATGTGGTCCTTATCCCTGCCCACCACCTCCTGTTAAACATAGCTGCTCTTCTTATTTAGGGAAAATGACAAGGCAAATTTCAGACTTCGTTAATATCGCTCTGTTAATCACCCTGGGCAAGGACAGGCTGGTAAATGCAGGCCCTTATCCACAAACTGCTTTAAACCAGGGTGTCTTTTCCCTTCCTCCTCCCGGCCTGACACAGGTTCTCTCTGGACAAGGACACAGGACTCATCATGCTGATTGCCAGACTGGACTACGAGCTCATCCAGCGCTTCACCTTGACAGTCATTGCCCGGGACGGGGGCGGTGAGGAGACCACAGGCCGGGTCAGGATCAACGTGTTGGATGTCAATGACAACGTGCCCACCTTCCAGAAGGATGCCTACGTGGGCGCCCTGAGAGAGAACGAGCCTTCCGTCACACAGCTGGTGCGACTCCGGGTAAGACGCCGGGGTGCCCTCTGATCTGTGTGTTTCCCTTGTCCTTCTCTCTCTCTGCTGTCTCCTTGACTACCCCTTTATAAAGCCACTGCAAGAAGTGCTGACATCCATCCACGAAGGATTCTGCTCAGATCAGGGGTCACATTCTCGATCTGGGTCAGGCCCACCTCTGAGCATCACTTTGCATCCTTGGTTGCTGAGTAAGACTAGTGTCTGCTTTGGCTTAGATTTTAGGTCTCCAGTCACCACCCTGCACCTCCCCTGGTGAGTGCCAAGCAGTCCCTTGTTAAAGTCCCCCGTCCAAACCCTTTAGTGATAGCCTGCAGTCAGGCACTGCTCAGCTGGAAGCTACCAGAGCCCGTGGACACAACCCAGTTCATGGGAGGGGAGACAGGAAGGGAGAGGCAGGCCCAGTGAATGAGCAGAGAGCCAGGACCAGGACTTGGGACTCCATGCTTCAAGCATCCTCCTGCAGTGAGTCCCTCCACCATACATCGGTAACCTATAATCGGACACTGCTTAACGTCTCATGCCCCTTCCTCACTCTGCCGACCCAGAGCCTCCAATTAGAACTTATTTCTGAAGGAGGCAGGGATAAGGGCAAGGTGGAAGAGGTGGGCGTGGGGGACACACAGAAAGCACGACCACGTGCCCACCCAGTATGGCCGTGGCTCGCCAGTGGACCCTGCCCAGCTCCTCTTACACGCAGACTGGAGGGAGACTCCTAGGGTCAGAGACATTTGGAAAGAGCTGATTAATGCAGCCACACCAGAGATGGTCAAGGAGGAGGAGGATACCTGACCCCGTTCCAAGTGTCTTCTTCTCTCCTTGCATTCATGCAGCCTGCACTTATTAGACATCTACTGTGTGCCAAACACTGGGCTGAACGCTAGGTATCAGTTGCAGTCAAGAAACGAAGTTCCTTCCCACATGGAGCTGACAGTCTGAACAAGGAAAGCAGACAGTAGACAGGCTATAATCAGGAAGGAGACGAATGGGGTGTCCAGCACAGGACCTAACCCGGTCCAGTGGTCAGGGAAGGCCTCCGTGCATAGGAAGGGCCAGCTGGGACTAGGGGTCTAGGTGATGGTCATGCCCGGTGTGGTGGAGACCCTTTTCATCCTCTGGATAAGGCCTAGACTTCCTCTATTCCCTCTAGGCCTTCAGCCTGCCCTCTAAGTTCTGCAGGATACCCCCACACCCCTACATCATGTGCGTCTGCTGGGAGCCAGAGGGTAGCCTCCAACTCGGGGACAAGGAGAGCCTGGATCACCCAGAGAAGGGCGCTCAGAGAAGGGCCAGCCCTTCCTTCCTCCCACCCTCTTCTGGCCCCAGCATCACTGAAAACTCATGGGCCCTGTTCATCATCTTCCTTCCAGGCAACGGATGAAGACTCCCCTCCCAACAACCAGATCACCTACAGCATCGTCAATGCCTCTGCCTTCAGCAGCTACTTCGACATCAGCGTGTATGAAGGCTATGGTGGTACGTGCACGAATGAGGGCCCAGCCTGGGGAGGAGGGTCGACAGGTGGGAACAGGGCTGCACTTCACACCTGTCTCAGGAGGGGGCCCTTCTGCCTCCCAGACACCCTGGACCACTTGGGGAGCTGCCCCACAGCTCCTGTCGGCTGGAGCAGCACGTGGCATGGGGTCACCTTTTCATAGGTTCAAGATCTGTGTCTCCGATCAGCCAGATCTTTGAATCTTAGTTTTGTGGCCAGCTGGGCTTCTTAAGTTACCACCGTATGTGAGGTCTCTGTTAAGAAAAGGTGTCTGGGCAGATCTGTGGTATGTGGTAGGTGGGGGGAGGCTTATTAGCCAAGCTTCCCCATCATTTGGGCATGCTGTGGCTACTGCCCAGCCCTTCCTGGCAGTGGCCTTTCCCTGCCTGGCCAGGCACAGTTCCATACTCTGGAACTTGCCCTACCTGCCCCACTGTGGGTCCTGATCCCAGGAGCCCAGGAAGGAAATAGCAGCAATAATCTCAAGCTCCAAGATCCCAAGAGACCACTTGTTTTACTTCCGAGGCCCAGAGACAGAGAGAAATTTGCCAAAGTCACACAGCAAAACTGTCCAGGCAGGCCCTTGTGATCTGGCTCTTGGTTGCCTTTCAGCACCTGCCTCCCCGCCAGAATCCAGCTGCTGAGAACCACCTGCACTCGCACCTGACGGGGCCACTTCTGTGTCTTTGCAGAGTCTGCTCCTTCCACCGGGAAAGCCCTTCCTCCCGGCCCCTTTGCCCTGCTTCCCTTTTACCTCTGGCTAGCTTTAAGATCATTTAGATGTCCTCTCCTCCGCGAAGCTTCCCTAACGCTGAAAGATGAGCTCAGTGTCCCCAAGACAGAGCAGATGGGCACTGGGTGACTCTGAATGTGGGACTCACTTCTCCTCCTACCCCACAGTTGTGTCAGAGACAGGTACCTGCAGAAGCTGCATCCTGGCTCAGGATGCTACAGCCTAAGGACCTCTGTAAGATCTGTGTCCCCCTTTTAAAAGCTGAGCAGTCCCACACCTCTGCCCACCCTCACACCTCACCACCTTCTCAGCAAGAAGAACCCTCCTTGGGTTTTATATTACTAAAATGGTAATTGTGTTTCTGTTTCCCAAATAGAAAGTGGCAGTTTAATATTGTGGGTAATGCCTTTGCAGACTACCTATGCCCCCACTCCCAAGCCAGTACGTCTTCCTCCCCAAAACTGAAAATCAATGGCTTAGCATGAAAGGAAAAGGTGAGAGTCCAGGCATGTGCCGTGTGTCTCTGGGGAAGACACTGAACCTCTCTGAGCCTGCTTTCCTCATCTGTAAAGTGGGGCTTACATTACCACCGAAATAGATGCCACCTGCTGGACTCAAGAGTGGGCCTGGCACAGATCAGCTAGTCAGTAGACCTCAGTCAAGTCCATGAGGCTCTGGGAGTTCACAGGCAGGAGGAAAAATCAGGCCAAGCCAGCCACACCCTCTCTGCCCAAAGGGGAGCCCTGGCCAGATGGGCATGTAGAGTCCACTTACAGAGGGCCTGGGGCCTGTCCTGTCATTTCAGTGATCAGTGTGAGCCACCCCCTGGATTATGAACAGATACCCAACGGGCTGATTTATCTGACCGTCATGGCCAAGGACGCGGGCAACCCCCCTCTGAACAGCACTGTCTCTGTCACCATTGAGGTGTTTGTAAGTACCCAGGGGTGCACTGGCCTTGCTATTCTGGGAACTGGGGTGGTGAGTGTGCTCCCAGAGTGTTGGAGCCCTGCTAAAACCCTGTGTCCTCACATCCTTGGCTGTCCCCACAGCTGTCCCCACAGCTCAGAGCATTACTCAGGCTGTCTCAAAGGCTGTCCCCTAGCAAACTGCCCTCCTGCTCAGCCAGGGAAGGCATGGGGCCCTGGGACCCAAGGATAGCCTGATGGTCCTGCTCTAATTTCATTTCGGCGCCTCAGGACTCCCTCTAGGGTGGAGCAGGAGCTGGGGCTCATGCAGGGAGGTAATGTCCTGTGTTCCTTCATTTATAGCCACATTCCGTGAAGTTCAAGGGAATTCCTGGAAGGTCATCTTCTCTCTTCTATCTCTCTCTGGGCCCCTCTTTCTTCTTCACTTCCTTTTTCCATTCCTCTGAAGATCTAAAGGGGCCTGAAACCAAACCACAGCTTGTCTGACACGAATATCAAACACACCTTAGTGCTTTCCGTGTCTGAAATTATCAGTCACTGAATCCATTTCCACACTGGTTCATTGGCCCCACATAGCTCCCCCAGCGCTCCTGGGGATGCAGACCATGGTCTGACACCAGGCCAGTGGGCCTTCTCGCCCCCCCGGCCCAGGCACCCACCTCCATCCCATTAAAGGCTACTGCCTGCGGAGACGGTGAGCACATGCTGGTGGAAGAGTCCGTGCATTACCGGTTCCGGGAGGATTTGATCAGATTGTCAGGTTAGGAGATTTGCTGTGATTTGACAAAGGCTCAGAAGAAACTTGCCCAGAGCAGGTTGCCGGATGACTTTTCTATCCCAGCTGGCTTTGCCGACATCCCCTGGTGCTGCCTCACACCTGGCTTTATCGAGCCTCATCCTCTCAACCCAAGATGGAGCCAGCCCTGGGCAGGGGACCCCGCTTGCTTACAGAATATGTTGGGGTGGGCAGTGATGGGAAAGTCTAGGGTGATGCCTGGAGGAACCTTGCCTCTGGGCATGTGGGAGCAGCATTTAGGGGGAGCAGGGGACAGAGAGGCTCTATAGAACCAGGTCCAGGAAATGGAAGGGCAGAGTCTAGGACCCTCATCTGACTCTTCAGGCTCCAGGGGGTGGCCAGAAGGAGATCCTCAAAAACCCAAAAGCATGCCTGCCTTTAACCTGAGACCACCCACCTGAAACCCAAGGCTAAGTAAGAGTGGAGAAGCACAGTACACTTGCTACCAACCCTGACCAAACCCTGGTATTCTTGCCTGCATGGCCCTGACCCTGACCACAGCCCCCAGGGCCCCCTTAATCTTGGCCACACTCATAACCCTGACCAGTCCCCTCACCACCACCAATGCTTTCAACCAGAATCCTGCTCTGCTCCTGTGTGTGCTGTGCAGTGGAGACTGGGGAGGGATATGAAGGTGACTATGAATCCTGCTCCCCCACAAAGGGACACTGAATAGGGAGAGGAGCATGGCTTGGGAGGCGTATGGCTTTGACACTCAGCTCTGCCACCCTCTAGCCATGTGACCTGGGATTCTTTTCCCCTCTGAACCTCAGTTTCCTCATCTAAAGAGTGGGGATCCTCGTGGTACTGCCTCGTGATACTGTCATGAAGATTAAGTGCGATCGTGTGGGTGGTACTTGGCTCCAGTAACATAGGCCATCTTACTGCTGGTAAGACAGACGTGTTCCAGTAGCAGCATCCGTACACCAGGCTCTCTCATGCACAGGGAGTTGCAGGGAATTCAGCTGGGCAGAGAAGGACCTGCTCTAGACTTTTTGGAAACAGATGTGAAAGAGGGTGAGAGTAGGGGAGGTTTAGGGAAATAGGTTGAGCTGTTCCATGCTACCCAGGTATGGGCACCCACATAGCGTTGACCAAGTAGAAATTCAAACTTCTTGAGCTGCGTGCTGTGCCAGCTGCTTTCACGTTACATAGGCTCTCTCGATCCCATTCTGCAGAAGAGGCAGCTGAGGCTCAGGGAGGGAGCATAGCTGGTGCAAGGTCACCAGTGCCTTCCTTGCTTTCTGGCTGGTAAGTGGCATTTGAATTTACCTCCAGTCCTAGTTAGCCAAGATTTGAACTCTGACCAGTCTGACTCCTGGGCTCACGTTCTACCCACCACACTCCTAGGCTTGGAGGCTTGGACATCCCAGTCTTCATGTGACTGAGACCAGTGTGCCTCAAAGTTCATGTGGATTCCCCAGGCGTCTTCTTAAAATGCAAATTCTCACTTAGCACATATGGGGAAGGGCTGAGGCTCTGCATTTCTACATGCTCCCATGAGACACTGATTCTTCTGGCCAGGGAACCACTCTTTGAGTAGTGGGGCCTTCAAAAATCTGCCCTCGTGGGATCTTGAATCCCAGGGACTGCCTTAAATCCCAGCCCGCTTCCCAACCTGTGGTTGGCTAAGAAAGGACCTGGGGACGGCCTCTCTCTCTTTTTGCCTCAACCCCTCACATGGAGCTGGAACAGGAAGTGAATGGCCCAGAGACAGAACTGACCTTTTATCTACTGTGAATAGAAGAGTGACCAGCAGCCTCCATCTCCCTCCCTGATACCAGGGAGTGGGGGTCTCCATGTCCACGGGCAAGTGAGGGCAGGAGTCCACCTGGCTGCTGTCCTCTCAGCAAGCCAGCATGTGCCCTGGCCTGGAGCCACCTCGGTCCATCAGAAGCGGTGCTATTTTCAGATTTCCTCACAACCATCATGCAGGTCAGCAGGGACCCTGTACTTCCCTTCTGGGTCTGCTGCCCTGGCCTGTGGCAGCAGGGCAGACCTGGTAACAGACAGGCACCACCTTGACTGTGAGTGAGCATCGTCTCTTGAGCAGAGCTTTGGGACAGTGCAGTCACTTGTGTCTAAGGACCACGCTTGAAAAGGTCACCGCCTCCGGGTTGGTTTTTCATGTGGGTGATTTTTAAGTAGCTGTCACTTGGCTGAGCTGCCTCCTCCTCCTTCCAAAGGGATTTTCTTTCAACAGAAAAGGGGGGGGAAAAAAAGCCCCAGCAGAGATGAAGGAGTTGATGGCAGCGTTTACTGCTCAGGTTGGGGGTGGGGAGAGGCAGATCAAGGCGACAGGGCTGTGCAAGGAGGGGCGGGCGTGGGGGCCAGGTGATTCCTTTTCATCCACTGCTTGTTGGTTTTTAATAAAGAAGTCAAACTCGGTTTGTAGATTTCCCATTAGGGGACAATAAGCTTTTGTAGAGGGAGCCGCTGAATTAGAACTAATAGCGAATGTAGCGCCAGGATCCGGGGAAATATCAGCGCTAATAAGTTTCTGCCTCATGCTCTGTCACTGACATTCTCCGCGCCGTTCCGTGCAGCCAAGCAGAAGGCTTAAATATGTACGTATATGGGGCACTCGTGCCCACACCAGGGATGACCAGGCGTGCTGCTGGGCATCAGATATCAGGTGGGGCCTCACACTGCCAGTTCTCTGAGGCTGGAGAGAGGGACAGGTCAGCAGGAACCGGTGTGTGGTCCAGAGCCAGGGGCCAGATTGGGGAACAAGAGTGCTACACTCTGGGCACCACAGTCCCAGCATGATGGGAGCCTCTGGAGTCCCAAGGGGTGGACAGCCAGGTACCAGGCTGTCTCCTTCCTTTCTAATTTATTTTTTAAATTTGTCTTATCAAATAGTTGACTCCTAATGTTGTGTCCAGGCCACCTCCTTCTTCCTGTTTGCTCAGCCAGAAGTGAGTGACTCCAGCAGAGAGACTCACTAGAGGAGCCTTTCCGCCAGAGGGCTCCCAGTCCAGGGGAGAAGTGGGCCCCTGGGAGTCTGCATCACTGAGAACCAAAGCCTACAGACTCCCCAGGGGGCTGCCACCCATCTGCCCCCGAGCGCCATGCTGGGCTCTTGGGGAGGGGGGAGAAGGCACCAAGCCATGTGGGCCATCGAGGCTTCCTCCAAGAAGAAACGGGGAGGAACTCTCGCTGGGTGATTGCAAAAGTGGCTGATGGGCACTGAGGACCAGAGTCTTCAAGGGTAGGGAAGTCTGCCCGATTGTGGAGGAACTGTGGGAGCAGGAGGAAGCAGAGGCTGGGCCCTGGGCCCTGCACTGCTAGGTCAACCCATTGGCTTAGCACCATCTTCTGGCCATTCATGCAGGCTGGGCCTGAGGAGGGATTGCTCTAGGACCGGAGCTGGGGGCTCTGGACCGGGTTTGCTCAGCAGGTGGAGGTGCTGCTGTTCTTATGCGTGTGCAGAAGTGTCTGGAATTCCAGCTCTGGGAGCCCCCTGCCTGCCATTGCATACTTCAGTATCTTCTGGGTTGAGATACTCCTTTCTCCCTTCATTTCTAAGAGGGTGAACATTGATAGGAGGGTTCCTGGAACCTTCTACTAGCATCTTGGTGGAGCTGGATGGGAAGGTCCAAGTGTGGGGCTGATGAGCTGAGGTTGAGAGAACTGGAGTGAACTTGGAGTTCAGCTGGGAGACCGACAGGAGAGCCAGGTGAACTGGGAGTTACGGGCAGTCCCAACTGGCGCCTCATTCTCCATCGCTCCGGCCATCACCGTCCGTTCTCGACTCCCACACGTTTCTCCAAGGCCTGTCCTGCCACTGTGAACTGGAGCCCAGCTGGAGGGTCACCTGATTGCCTCGTGACACCTCACCTGGCTCTGTGACACACTGAGGTCAGCACAGTTCCTTGGTGCCAGCCGTGTCCAGCCTCCCTGCAGTGACCAATCCAGACTGCCTCCCTGGTCCCTGAAGCCTGTCCGTTTTCTTTCCAGGATGAGAACGACAACCCCCCCACCTTCAGCAAGCCTGCCTACTTTGTGTCTGTGGTGGAGAACATCATGGCAGGTATGGCCCGGGTCGGGGAGGCCAGCAGCCACAGCATTCAGGGTGCAGGCCTAGCCTTGCACACGTACCAGAGCCCCCTGCCCTCCTGGTGTTCCCACAAGTGGAACCTCTGGAGGTGTGTGGTTGTCCACCAGCCGGCAGTTTCTTCCAGAGCACCAACCGTGTGCAGGCACTCTGCCGGACGCTTGGTCCCTACACCCCCTGTAGCTAGTTTTCCTTCAGGGAAGAGAATAATGGCTGAGGATTTATTCAGCAACCTCAGGTAAACAAGAGTGCCCTGAAAGTTCCAGGTTTATGGGGCATGAGGCCAGTCCCAGGGCCCGTGATGGCTGAGGGGGTCGCCCTGGAGGATACTGTTTCTAGGTGAGGAGAGAATGGGAGGCTCCTCCCTGGGCCGCATCTCAAGTGCCAGGACCCACCTTGCAGACCCAGAGCCACCAGCTCCACACCTGCGTTGTGCTCAGAGCAGGCCAGAAGCTTTACCCTTACACCCCGAGCGGATGTTCCGTGGGGGAGACTCAGGTCAGGAATTGCTACAGCAGCTGGAGGGGTCAGGGTCGCCCGGAGGAGCCAGGGGACAGCTGGAATCTGATAGCTGGAGCAGGGACAGTTGCAGGAGTCTGGGACACCTTGAGTCAGAGATAGCAGAGGAGTCAGGGAGCAGCTGGAACCAGAGGTAACCTTCCCTAGCACTGCCGGCCTTCTGAAGAGACCTTCTAAAGGTACCCACCTGGTGTGTGATGATTTGCTGGACAGGGCCCAAGCTGGGCCCAGCCCACCCTGCCGCATGCCAGTCTCAGGCACCCCCTGGAGAACACCACTGTTGAAGCAGCCCCCCACACTCCCCTTTGTCCCCAGAGACTCTGACAAGGAGAGGCCTTCATCCTGCACTTTATCCTCTTCCACGTTGAGTGTGCTGGGATAAAGGAGTGTATCTGGGCAAAGGTGCCTGTCCTACTGTCAGGACAGGACTAGGAGTCAGATCAGAGGCCCCACGGCTGCCCAGAGAGACCCAGAAACCCAGAAAGACCTGATTGTCCACAGCCCCCTGCCCGGCCCTCACACCCCCCAGGAACTGTTGATTCACCAGCATGGTAGATACCATGGTCTGACATGGGTCAGGCCTATGTCTCACCTGTTTTATCCCGCAGGATCCTCACCAGCCATCCCACAAGTCAGGCTTTATAGTTATACCCATTTTACAAAGGAAGACGCTAAGGCTCAAAGTAAGGCATTTGCCCGAGGTCCCACCAGATTCCAGCCAGGGCATGGTAACTCTAGAAGGCCACACACTGACCCTTCTCACCACCCTGCCAGAGCTGGAAGGAGGGAGCCGGAAGCCCTGGGGGCATGGCTGTAGGAAAGACTGCCCTCAGAGTCTGGACAGGCCACTGGAAAGGCTGAACCCCTGACCCAGGGTTTCACAGAGATGAAAGTGAGGGCCTTAACTGGACAGTAAAGAGAAAATAAAAACCCTTTACAAATTCTACTTGTGAGCAAGATAAAATAAGACCAAAATTGAATACAGTAAATGTAGAATAATTTAATATGGAGCTTCATTTCTTTTTGAGTCAAAGTCGAAGCTGGCCATTCTGAGCTCATTTACTGCGGTGGCGTCAGGGAGGGATGGAGTGGGGCATGGTGTGCTCTGGGCTGGACCAGGACTGAGATGGGGGAGGAAGAGGGTGGGCCTGACCCCTCCCAGGCTCCACTCCCTCCCGTGGAGCCTTCTTCCCACACAGCCCAGGAGTCTGGGCCACAGGAGCAGGTGGTGGAGCCCACTCTCATCCCCAGATGGCCCCTGGGGCAGGCCTCCTGCCCTCTGAGGTCTCCTCCACTTCCTGTACCCTGTCCTGCTCCCAGAGCCTGGGGCTGTGAGCCCAGGGTGAGCAGACCCCACTCCTTTTGTCTCCCGGAAGGAGCCACGGTGCTGTTCCTGAATGCCACAGACCTGGACCGCTCCCGGGAATATGGCCAGGAGTCCATCATCTACTCCTTGGAGGGCTCTTCCCAGTTCCGAATCAATGCCCGCTCAGGTGAGCCCTGACCCTCTGCACCTTCAGCTGATGCTCCCAGCCTGGGGACCGTCCTCTGGGCCAGAGTCTCCTGAGCACACCAGCTTGGAGCACTTGGCCTTATCCCTAAAATATCCAAGTGAGATTACTGATCTTAAAAAAAAAAAAAAATCACAATGTGAATTCATTCACCAAAGAATGTCTTTGCGGTGGTGAAGAGTCATGGTTTAAATATGTTCCATTTCACAATTATCTGGCTAAACCACTGCTCTTCAAGGACACCTTTCTTCAAGCCTAAGTGTCTCAGTGGCTGACCTCATTCTCCAATCCTGGCTCCTCTTCCTAACATGAAATGTGCCTCAGTCTCCCCACCTACAGAGGATATACATACTAGGGCTGTCGTGTGAAAACAGGGTCATTATAGAGAGCTTGGAGTTGTCCCTGGCAACAGTAAGTACTGACTAAGTTAGGTTGTTAGCATTATTTTCTTTGGTCTTTTCACCCTGGGGCCCCCATCCTCAGCTCCCTGCTCAGCCCGTATAACTCTCCTTTCTTCTTCATTTCTCCATATGCCTCCCTCCAGCTTTCTGTCCTCCTTGAGGCTGGGAGGGAAGCAGGGCAGAAAGAAGCAGCAAGATTCCCCAGCCTTCTAAGTCAGAAGCTGGAAAGGAAGGAGAGGCCTCTGAACATTCATTCATACCTTCACTCAGCTGTCAGTGGGGGCCTGCTTTCCACCAGGTGCTGTGCTGGGTGCTGGGGAAAGAGAATGGAATAAGACATGGCTCACCCTCACGGGGCTCCGAGTCAGCTCAGTGGACGTGCAAGGCTCCCCACTTCCAAGTTCTCCTTTGTGTATTAAGGGCACTTGTAGATGCTGAACAGGCCAACCCTGAAACCTCAGCGGCTTAACACGATAGAACCCGTAGCTCAGGCAGCAGTCCAGTGCTGTGTTTGGTGGGCAGTCTTCCACATGGAGTCTAGGGGACCCAGACTCCTTCCAGGCTGTGGCTCCGGGGTCACTGCAGAAAGGAGACGGGAATGTGGGATGTTGTGCAAGGAGATGTTTGTGGGTCAGACCTGGAGGTAACAGACATCACTGGGGCTCACATCCCATTGGCCAGAACCAGGCACTGGCCCTGCCAAATGCAAGGAAGGCTGGGGAACATCATAGTCCCTGGCCTGGCAGCTCCGCTCCAGCCATCATTCTGGCCTGGGAAGGGAGCAGGAACCTGTGATGGACCCTGGCCATCCTGGCCATGGGCGGTCAGCGCGGCCCAGCAGGGCATCTAGTCTTCCAGTTATCTGTGCCTCCGTGCTCCAAGCCTGCCTTCAGTCTCTTTCACCCTGCTTTCCTGGAAGCTCGGGGAGCAGATGGCTGGTGTACAAAGACTTAACACATCCAGGGCCAGCCTGCGCCTCCTGTTCCACCTCTGACAAAGCCGGTGCCTCCCTCTGACCACTCAGGAGCCTCCACCCTCAGGAAGTCTGTGTTTCTGGGGAGTTCAGAGGACTGTCATTAAGGAATATTAGCCAGGCACTCAGCACTGTTCTAAGCGCTCTGACCAACATCACCACCACTCTGAGGTAGGTCTTACCTTCACGTCATCCCCGTTTTCCTTACAAGGAACTTGAGGCAGAGGAGAGGTTAAATCACTGGACTCAGGATTCACAGAGCCTGAACTTCTGACTCCAGATCCCAAACTCTCAGCGCTCTGTTCTCTAAAGCCATGTAGGCTGTTGTGCCGCCCGCAGATACAGTGGCGGGCACACTGACCTTTCAGCATCTACCCTGCCTCCCCAGTCAGGGACTCCATCTCTACCCTGGGGCCTTTAATAATGACTTGGACATTTTCTTGCTGCCTTAACACGGCTCCTTCAGCTCCAAAGGTGTAAGCGTTTTCCTCTGAGCACCTTGGTCAAATTAGCCAGGCCCACTCCACAAAGGTGGCCTTAATTGGATCTAATTTTCCAGACAGGAGGAGCCATCTATCATGCCGACAAGTTCATGTTTAAAACTTTTTAGAGATTAATTTCTTCCTCGCCCTGCCAATTAATTGACACCACCCCAGCACGGAGTGTGGCTTGGCAGGCAAACGATTGCCAGGCTTTTGTTCCTGGCCTTAGCACCTTAGTGCCCTGGCCCCCAACCCCAGCTTCCTTATCATGGCAGGAAGGGGAAACATGAGAGTGGAAGAGTCCTAAGGACCACTGGCCCAGCTCCCTTATATTATGGTAGAATAAACCAAGCACAGAGAAATTAAGTAGCCTGCTCCAGGTCACACAGCTCAACCAATGGGGATAGCACACAGTCCTTGCCCTTGGAGGGCCCTCACAGTCCCTTGGAAGAAAATGAGCATTTTCTGAATGTTGGAAACTTCACCTATAGTTATTTAATCTTCACAAAGCTCTGATTTGAAAGCATACTAATCTCTTTTAGATGAAAAAACTGAGGCTCAAAGAAATTAATTAACTTTCCTAGGCTAAGCTCCTGGAAAGGACAGTCATCAGAAGTCACAGCTGGACTTCACTGTCCTCAGAGCACCGGCTCTTTGCAGTGGCCCTTGTGAGATGGTGGATGGCCAGTTGCCAGACCGTATGAAGCTGGCTTGTGCTGCCTCATGCCTGCTCATGAGAACCAGTTATGTACATCTCTTCCCAACTCCAAGTTCAGTGCTACCTACCGAGTGGGTAGCTTCAAATGGGCCCTGGTGGGAATATTTATAACTAGGGAAATCAGCAAATGCCCTTTTTTCCCTTTGGGGATCCAGTTGTCAAGCATTTACTGTAACACCACTACCAAACGACTTCCATATCTTAGTTACACCAAAACACAGAGAAAAGCCAAAAACAGATCGACAAAGATTATGTGGTGGTGGTTTAATCACTCAGCCATGTCCGACTCTTTTGCGACCCCATGGACTGTAGCCCGCCAGGCTCCTCTGTCCATGGGATTTCCCAGGGAAGAATACTGGAGTGGGTTGCCATTTCCTTCTCCAGGGGATCTTTCTGACCCAACAAAGATTATGGTCTATTTTAAATGTTTATATTTAATAGAATAACTTATTTATACACCAAAAAATTCAAAGCATTGTTACAAGGTAATTAAGGAAACTATTTTGTAGCTATTAATATTAAATCTTAACCCACTAGAGGTTGAGCTGTCTAGAATGAGCCACGCGTTGGAACATGCATGAAGCACTCGCTGTGTTTCAGTCCTGTTTTTGTATTTCTGTAACCAAATGAAGAAATAGTGCCAGATGCCTCTCTAAGTTTAGAACCAAATTAATCCCATATCAACCCTATGAGATGGGCCCTAATATTATTCCTTTTTAACCAGATGGAGGAACTGAGGCACAGGGGACTTAGGTAACTAGTTCCAGGTGATAAAGCCAGTGAGGTAATGTCCACAGCCTAAGTGAGAGGTACTTTGTGACTGAGCTTGAGTCCAAATGACTCTCCTGCCTTGTTTTCCAGCCCCTAGTCCGATAATCTGTCTCGATTTCCCACATCTGAAAATGCCTCCTCCTCCTGGGGTTATATTGCCCAGCTCTGAGATTCAGGTTCCCAGTCATGGCTGCTATGCCTTGTGAGCACCATCTCACCACCCCCTATTCACACAGGTCACTTGATCTTGCAAGCCTCTCTCTCACACTGTGCGCTCTCCCTCCTTCCCCATTCCTCCCCTGGCCCACCCAAACCATCTCTCACGCACCCTTCTCTTATTGCAGGTGAAATTACCACCACCTCCCTGCTTGACCGTGAGACCAAGTCTGAGTACATCCTCATCGTCCGGGCAGTGGACGGGGGCGTGGGCCACAACCAGAAAACCGGCATCGCCACTGTGAGCATTCAGCCAGCCCCTGCCCCTGGCTCCCCACTTACCAGACAGGCTGCCACCTCCAGCTTATCTTCAGCTTGATCTGCTTAGACCCCTGGACACTTGTGTCCCGAAGCAGTGTGAGGCCTTGTGGGCATGGAAGGTGGCAGGTACCATTTCGTTGTCAGCCAAGGTCAGCCCTGGGGCCTTCGCAGCTAGGGGAAGAAAGACATGGGGGTGCTTGGGAAGAGCAAATACTCTCTCCTGCCCCCAAAGACCAGCTGGGCAGAAGGCATGAGCCCCATAACTCCCTCCCTGCCCTGGCACCTGCCAAGAAACAGGAGAAAGGACTGCCAGGAAGAGCAGCTCAGAACAGGAGGCAGGGCCCTGAGGGTTCCTGGGGGCTGTCACCACCCACCCCTACTTTGCCGTGCTGAGAGATGATGTCCCGGTTTCCCTCCCATGAGCAGGTAGGACCCGTGAAGCCCAGAGCCCCACCCAAGGCCTTCCTGCCTCAGGGTAGAAGCTAGAGGAGAGCCATTCGAGGGTCCTGACTGAGCTCTTCGCTGCAATTGCTGCAGAGGAGGGTAGGGTGAGACATTCTTGCTGTGGGGCAGGAAGAGCAGCTGACAGGTCACTCCGGCCGCTCCCCTCCTTATCCTCGTTTGCTCTCTTGCAATCCATCTGGAGCCCTCTCTCCTCAGCCCTCATCCCATCCACAGCAGCCGCCCCCATTCTTACCCAGCCAGAGGGGCTAGGGGTGCTGTCACTTGGCCAGCCACTTGGCAGAAAAATCCCCAGTGCTCTATTTAGTCATGAGAGGCCCCTGCTAATAGGACTTTAGAATTCTATAAATAATTTACCTGGGTGGCAGGTGAGCAGAGAAATTGCTTGGCTCGTAGCTGAAACTAAAAAAGGAAGCTCTGTGGATCCTATCAGGTGTCCCACCGCAAACCTCCCACACCCTGTCAGTCACCTTCAGCCAAGACTCGGGGTGGACAGAATGCGTCCCCGGTCGCAGGGACCATTTCAGAGGTCATTTCATCCATTCCTCTGTCTCCTAATGGGACACCACCTAAGATCCACGAAAGGTCTAGGCCCCCTCCTGTTCTTGAAAGCCCAGGATCTCTCCTGAGGCCCCCAAAGTGGGTGGAGCTGGTGGAATTAGTGCCAAGGTGCCCATAGGCATCTGAGTGAGTCCCCAGCATGGGCACTGTCCTTGCACAGCTCAGCTAGGTGCATCCCACAGTGCCCCTTGTGGCTTCACAGGTGAACATCACCCTCCTGGACATCAATGACAACCACCCCACCTGGAAGGACGCTCCCTACTACATCAACCTGGTGGAGATGACCCCTCCAGACTCTGACGTGACCACGGTAAGTGGTTGGGAGGAGCAGAGCTTCCAGGTGGCTATTCAAGGAGTGCCTGCCTCTCCCACGTGAGCCCTGTGGGCCAGCCAGTGTGGAGCTGTTTCCGAGTCAGCTCTCGGAGCAGAGTTCCGGATGTTCTCTTGCATGGTGAAAGATAGCCAGGGTTGGGGGAAGCCCTCACGCAGTGCTTGGAGACAGCAGGCTCCAGACTTTGTCAAAAGGAGCACTGGCAGCCCAAGGGCAGTGCCAGAGGGGCCAGGGCTGGTTCAGGTCGGGGCCACCCTTACCCTGGGACCCCAGGACTCTGGCCACCCCCTCGGTAACCCCTGTCAGATTGCGCAAGCTTCAGCCCTTCCCCCATCACCTTCCTTCTTCCTCACTTGTGCACTGCAGCATTCAGTCTGGATCAGCAAGCCCAGGGCTGCCCCAGCAGGGGCCTCAGAGCTCACCCAGGGACTTTCTAGCATGAGATGTTGCAGGTTTGCACAGGCTTCTAGGTGTGCTGCATGTGGGGATATGGCTCAGGGTAGGGAGTGAGAGACACAACCATAAAACCTCTGGGCGTCCAGAAAGGAGAGCAGTGTCCTGGGGAAGCTGAGCAAAGCCGGGGTCAAGCATCCCACTCTCTATGTGCTGGGATTCACATTTATGAGGCTTTCTTTCCCCCTCATGCTCGTACCCTATTTGGCCTCATTCAGAGAGCCTCCTGCCCAGTGTCCAGCCCCACAGACACCAGCCCCCTGTGATGGACAAACCTGACGGGTCACATGCTCAGATGCTCAGTCGTGTCAGACTCTTTGCAACCCTGTGGACTGTAGCCCACCAAGCTCCTCTGTCCATGAGATTCTCCAGGCAAGAACAGTGGAGTGGGTTGCCATTTCCTTCTCCAGGGCATCTTCCTCACCCAGGGATCGAACCTGGGTCTCCTGCATTGCAGGCACATTCTTTACCAACTGAACCAGTACGAAAGTCCCCATTTATTGAATGCCTGGGACATGCCACCTGCTGTGCTGGGTACATCTCACGGATTATCCCATCTTCATGGGGATCCCACATCATGGCAGATGGATCCCTTGCTTCCACTGTACAATAGGGGGAATGGAGACTTGGTGTTCGAGGGACTTGCCCAAGATCACAGAGCTGATGAGATAGTAAGAGATCATGTCAGGACTCAAGCCAGGGTCTGATTGACTTTGAAACTACCTGACCTCTGCCCCTCTGCTGGCTCAGGCACCCTGACAGGTGGCCCAGGTCCTGAAAAACTGGAGAACTCAGGTAGGATGGGAGAAGGGATGGTAAACTTTCATATCCAGTTCTTCAGGAAGGCTGCCCCACCCTGAGGGCAGGCAACCTCGGACTGGTGATGCCTAACCTCCCCACCCCTACCCTCCTCAACCACAGGCAGTAGTGACAAGGTCTGCCAGGTCTCGATGGAGGAAGATGTCAACCTGGAAGGAAGGACAGAGAGGGAAAGAGGGAGAGGGGTTGGCCATCACACCTGTCCTGTCTTCTTTTCTGCATGTTAATGATACGAGTGACTCTCACCTCTGGGTGGGATCCCCTCCCAGGGATTCCAGTAGGGTGCAGGATCTGGAATCTGTTTTCTCAAAGTCCCAGGTTGGGGAATCCTTCCAGCTCAAAGCCAGACTTGGCAACCACTCCCAGTTCCCGTGGGCACTCTCTGCTGCCACCTCATGGACTCTAGACCAGGATAACCCCAGCCAGACTCCAAAACGCTGGGGCAGAGTGCCCACCTCTGAACACCTGTCTCGGCAACTCTTACCTTTGCTTTACATGTCTGGGACATTCCTCCCAGAGGAAACTGAGGGGAGAAAGTGGCTGTGTGGGGCAGCATTCGGCCTGCTGCCCAGAGAGTAGGTCTGCTGGGCTGGGAGTGTACTTTCTTGGCTTTAGGCGTTGCCCAGATCAGCCCCCGTAGCCTTCTCCGGGTCTCCAGCCTTTCCTCACATCCTCTGTGCCGTGGGCAGGTGTGGGCAGTGGGCCAGGGGCCTGCTGCCCTGTGTTGTCTCACTCTCCAGGAAACCCCCACAGGCCTTCAGTGAGCACCTACTGTATGCCAGACTTGGCAGGCTCAGGAGTTCAGGGTGCAGCGTTTCCTCTCTGCCTTCAGGGAGCTGCGTGTCACTCTGAGGCTGAAACTCACCCCTGGTTCCCATCTCACCCTGTATAAAAGCCAGGGCCCTTCCTTACTGGACCTACTTGGCCCACAAGGTCTGCCCCACTTTAACTCTGGGGAGGAGGACATGTGAGTCCACCCCTCAGTACTGAGTAGACATGGCTGTCCACAGCCGTGGGTTTGGGGCACTTCAGCTTTTCAGTGACTCGTGGTAGTGTTTGAGACCTGGAAAAAAAAAAAAAAAGTTACTCAGAATTTCGAAAAGAACAGAGACAGAATTAAAGCTTGTTATATTAAACATCTGCCACACATGTTGTGACAACTTTAGAAATTACAATACTTAAGGTGTATAAAAATTTCATTGCATTTAAGGACAAGTTGTAGGCTGGATTTTCTAGAATTCTGGAGAATTTTTTTTTAATGTGATGATTTGTCAGGATGTCAGAAATCAAGAAGCCCATACATTAATTGAGCTTGTTATAGCAAAATAATTTCAAAAGGAATAGTCATAAAAATTCTTTCAAATTTTATAGCCATGAAATATGTGTATGTGTGTATAGGTGGGTATATTGTAATACCTTCTAGGGGCCCCCCTGGGAACTTCTACAGTCTCATAATGGTCCTGAGTGAGGTAAGATCTGTGGCTGGGGTTTGAGAAAAGTGGTCTTTAAGGAGGGAACAGCTCACCCAGAGGTGACATCAGGAGGAGGTGATATTTCAATGGAAAAGAAACTAGCCCACTTTCTGACTCATCTCCCACCCGCCTTTGCACACCCACCACACACCCCCAGCACATGCAGGACCTTCAGTTTCCTGAACCTGCTGAATTCTTTCCCACCTTGGGGCCTCTGCACAAGCTCTTCCAGCCCCACAGGATGCCCTCTCCTTCCTCTACTCCACCCCTCCCCCACATCCCGACTGTTCCCATGGCTGGCTCATTCTCCTCCCTCTGTCCCAGCTTAAAATGCCACCTCTCTACACACTATTTCTTTCAGAGCTGACTCCACAATCTGTGTTTAGGTTGTTTGCTTATTAAGAGGCAGTGTAGCTCAGTGATTAAGTGAGAAGCCTTTTCTGCTACCAAAAGGTCTGGGCTCTAACCCCAGCCATACCACTTACCAGCTGTGTGACCTTGGGCAAGTTACTTAACCTCTCTGTGCTCTAATCTTCCTAAGTAGAAAATGGGAATAAAGTCTCCACTTGATAAGGTTGTGGTCATATTTAATAAGTCCAGACACACAAAGGACACTGACACACAGTGAATGGTCAGCAGATGAGAGCTATTGCCACCATCAGCTGCCTCCCTGCTGGAATCAAACCTGTCTCATTCACAGTTGAGCCCCAGCACCTGGCACATTATAAGGGTTCAGTATTTGTGAATGAGAGCTGTTGGTGGACTTGTTCAACTTTCTTCCCCATCCTACCTAGCACCCCCCTCCAACAGGTGGGTTCAAGTCTTCCTTGTCAGAGGGAGATGAGGGCATGTGGCCTGGGACTTTCCCCAGGGCCCCTCTAGAGGGGACCCTGGCCACAGCTTCTAAAGCCTGAAGTGCAGGGTGATTCCAGTGTTTATTTCTTCAGAGCTGTGTGCAGACGAGCGTGTGTCGTGTTCCCTTGCACTGGGAGCTGGCCAGGCGCGTGTCTCTGTGCCCATGTGCACTACACCTGCATGGGCATGAGCTTGCAGAGAGGCTGTCCTCTGTTTGCAAGTAAGAGACCTGGAAAAAAACTCTCCAACTCTCCCTCCCGCTCCTGCAGCCTCCTTCAAGGACCTGGCTGATGGGCATTGATTTAGAGCCTTTCAAAGCCCTCCAGCAAAATAAAGGAGAGGGGAGAGGGAGAGAATTATTCCCCGTCAGGCCAGGAGAAAAATGACGGGCGTGAAATGGGAAATAAATGAGGGGAAAGTGGTGAGATTCTACACAATCGCCCAGCAGGGAGCTCACGGGAGGGGTCCCAGTCCACTGCCTTCTCCTGTGCCCCTGCACCATCCTGCCACCCAGGAGGGGGCCACAGGGCCAGAAGTCAGGACCCATCCCCAACCATGGTCCTTTGGAAGCAGCTGCCCAAGATTCCCCTTCTCTAGCACTTGGGGATAGGAGGTGTATCAGCACACTCAGCAACAGGCTAGTGTGCCTGTCCTAGAAAGGGTGGTTCAGCTACTCTGTGCCTCAGTTTACCCATCCAGAAAAATGGGAATAAAAGCTGTCTCCATCCTCTACCTTCAGAGAAGCATTGTAGAAGCACAAGGCTTTCTGGTCTCCTCTATCAGTGGGCTGACAGGAGAGCCTAGGGGACAGAGCTCTTGTTGTCAATACAGCGGTGATTGGGCCCCCATTATAGAGCCTGGGCAAACTTAGCCCCATGCCCACAGCACAGTGAGGACTCCTCAGGCCTGGAAGGCTGAGGCCACCTCCCTGGCCCCTGGTTACAGCAAGGCTGGGAAGGGAGGACATAGGCTGAGCAGGTGGGGTAGGAGTAGCGCCATGTCCCACTCTCTGAAGTGAAAAAAGGCCTGGTTGGTTTGGAGTCAGAGCCAACACTGGTCCCTCTCCCTGCCTCCCTGGGGCCTAGGGGCAGACGGGCGCCCTTGGCAGGACAATCCATCTGTCCGTTCTGGTCTAATGGCCCCTGAGATGCCTCCGTCTGGGGTTTAAGCCAGAGGAGGGACAGATTCTGCTGCCAAAGCACAAAAGGCCCCACATCAAGTAAGATGAAGGAGCTGACAAGGCCAGGCTGTCATCCCCGAGTGTCCTGGAGTTCAGAATGACACCGTCCTGATGCAGCCCCTGGGACTGCAGTCACACCCCACTGATTTTGTCCATCCTGGGCACTGCTGTGGCCCCTGCAGCACAGGGTCGGGGTGAGCTGACGGGTGGGTGCCACTGCTGGCCTGGGGCCCTAGGAGGCCGCTAGGGTGGCATCTGGGTCAGCTCCACGCCTGGTGCTGTGTGATACTGAGTCTGGCCCAGGCCCCTCTGAGGTAGATGGTAGAGGAGTTCCCTATGAGCAGAGATTGGTGGGCGTAGGGACCTGGGAGAGAATGGGCTACAGGGTTTGTTGCCCTGGATTAGGTCAGCATTGAGGTTGATCCCTTCATGGAGTGGGGCTTACAAGTGGGATACCACAGTGGGGCTGGAAGGTTAAAGGGGCCATAGTGTCTGGGGCCCCTGTCCTAAGACCTCTCCCTTCTCGGATATGGCATCCTCTGCTCCAGGGAAACACCCCTCTCCCTCCCCCAGCCCCACCCCAACTTACAGCCACATGACTGGCCCCAACTTACTGTGGTTCATCTTCTGAACCTCCTGCCTCCCAATCCCTAGAGACACCCCCTGCTGAAGCCAAGATGGAGACCCAGTGCCTGAGTCTGAGCCAGAATGCCTCCTGTGCCCAGGCAGTGGGGTGCCCAGCATGGGAGCTCAGACAACCGGGTCAGGCAGCCCAGGCCACAGAGAAACCTTCCTGGGCTGGGCTCAGTTGAAGGGCCAGTTCCCCCCCGGCAGGTGGTGGCTGTGGACCCAGACGTGGGGGAGAACGGCACCCTGGTGTATAGCATCCAGCCACCCAACAAGTTCTACAGCCTCAACAGCAGCACAGGCAAGATCCGCACCACCCACGTCATGCTGGACCGGGAGAATCCCGACCCCCACGAGGCGGAGCTGATGCGCAAAATCATCGTCTCTGTCACGGACTGTACGTTCCCCTCACGCCTGGGCTGTGGCCCCTGACCCTCAGTGACCTGGGGACCTCCCCCAGTGCATGTCCTCTGGCCGTCCTGGGGCCTACCCAGGAGGGCTGTAACTTCATCATCAAGAGTGGAGTAGCACCTATTTCCCAGTTGTGACCGCCAGAGCACCCTTAGGGGGCAGAGGAGGGCTGGGGGTGCAAGGCCCAGGCTGCCTCCTGGAGGGGCCACTGGGATGGAAGGCCTCTGAATCACCTTTCTCCCTCCCCCTTTTTCTCCTGTACCCCTCTCCCCGCTCCTCTCCGTGGTCCCCCTAGGTGGCACACCCCCTCTGAAAGCCACCAGCAGTGCCACAGTGTTTGTGAACCTCTTGGACCTCAATGACAATGACCCCACCTTTCAGAACCTGCCTTTTGTGGCCGAGGTGCTTGAAGGTACCCCTGCAGGGGTCTCTGTCTACCAGGTGAGTTTCCCTTTCGTGGCCCGAGATCCTGCTCTCTGTCATCTCCTCACTTCATACCAACCTGCCAGCCAGGGAGCAGTGGGTGCTATGCGTGCCCAGGTCGCGATGGGCACTTTGCACGGGTCACGGGCAGCTGAGACAGGCCACAATCCACTCCAGGCTTGGAGAGCCAGTGCTCTGAGAGATGGAAATGGAAGGCTCCCTGGAGGAGGAGGGGCTTGAGTTGGGTCTTGAAGGAAAGCACCCAAGGAGATGGATAAAGGCAGAGGGAGAGAGGCAGAGACAGAATTCTGGGAAGCCAAATGGCTTTCTCAGGGCCTGACTGTGATGGTCTGGCCCGAGACTCTCAACACTTCATGCCTATAGGTGTTTCTAGAACACAAAGAAGGTCAGACGAGTGTAGCCCAGACATTCTGTCTGCATGGGCAGCCCCTCTGCTGTAAGCCCAAGGCAGCCCCACACGGTGGGTGGGATCCCTCCACTTTTCAGGAGACATAAAGAGACTTGCCCAAGTCCCTGTGGCCGAGAAGAGATGGGCCTGGGCCTTCTGTTGATGCCCTAATGGGGCTGTTTAGAAACACTGAAAGGCCCTCAAAGTTAAGAGGTGGGCTTTGGAGTAGGCTTTCCAAGTCTACCACCGATGTGCTGGGTGACTTGGAGCACCCTGTTTAACCACTCTGGGCCTGTGAAGTAGGGATCAGAATAGTAGACCTGGCTGGCCATGTGATGGGGATCCAATAAGACATATGTGTAAGCAAGCTGCCACTTGGACTTCAGGAAATACACAGCAAATGATGTACTCATGACATGTGTGTCTGTCACGGGGGTTTCTACATGAGAGACAGTGGGATCCCATAGCAAGGGGTTAGCCTGATCCCATTCAGAGAAGACAGGGCTATTTGTCAAGATGCCAGAACGGTTCACCTGAAGTGGGCCATGCCCTGAAGACCCACTGTGCTTCAGTTTCTTCATCTATAAAAGGAGATTAAGGTTCCAGGGAGCATTCTCTCTCTCCAACAGGACGTTCTCCCCAAACCCCCAGCAGGGGGAGCTGCAATCCAGGAAATGCAGCCACTCCCTGAGGCGGAGTGCCCCACAGATAGGAAGGGGGAGCCTCCAGACCGGTTCTCCTCTAGACTCCCAGGCAAGAGAGGGAGGAAACGCCCAACAGCACAGCCTCTGAGTTTATGGAGGAACTGGCTCAGAGTCATGTGAAGATGGTTGGAGGAACTGGGAGTATTTAACTGGGAAACTGTCTTTAGATACAGACAGGGAAAGGGAAGTCGCTCAGTCGTGTCCGACTCCCTGCGACCCCATGGACTGCAGCCTACCAGGGTCCTCTGTCCGTGGGATTTTCCAGGCAGGAGTACTGGAGTGGGTTGCCATTTTCTTCTCCAGAAAGAGGGCTCTAACTTGAGCTGTGCAGTTCCCCAGGTCCCCTCTACAACCTCAGCTAATAATGATTTCTGCTGAATGTGCAGAAGAACTTTCCCCAGGGATCAGAGCTGTGCAGATAAATTAGAAGTAGCGAGTCCCCCAGTGAGGAAACCATCCAATCCAAGTCTGGATACTCTCTTCTTGTCCGGCTTGTTGGATGTAAATTAGGCCAGATGACACTAACATTGACTTTCAATTTTGAGCCATGTCATACTGTGCTAAGTCACTTCAGTCGCGTCCAACTCTGTGCAACCCTATAGACTGTAGCCCACAGGCTACTCTGTCCATGGGATTTCTCAGGCAGGAATACTGGAGTAGGTTGCCATTTCCTTCTCCAGGGGATCTTCCTGACCCAGGGATTGAACCCACGTTTCTTAAGTCTCCTGCATTGGCAAATGAGTTCCTTACCACTAGCACCACCTGGGAAATCCCCTCAATCCTGAGAGTCTTGGTTAGATTCAAAGCTCTCATTTTAACTGTTTTTGCACATTTTTCCTCAAATGTCTTGAATCTTCTGTAAAACTTTCAACATGTCAGAGTCTTGAGTCAGGATCTCTCTCATCAGCACTGGAGGTGCAAACGGTAACAGTTGGGAGCAGCCTAAGGACTGGGAGAAAGTTGGCCTACATGTGTCCTCAAATGGCCAGGATTTAATCAAATCCTCAAATGACTTTTAAAAACCAGCTGTATCATCTCATTTTTGTTGTCTTACGAATAGAACAGACCATGGGAGGGAATCCTTTTTATCAAGCATTTTGTGTAGTTGAGTTCCACATAGTTGAAGGGTCTGAGCTGTTTAGCAACTGCTCCTAGCCAGCAGTGTGAGAGTCAGGGATGAGGGAGACCCCTGAGCTTAGAGAGGGTCCTGGGCCAGCTGGAGTGAGTCTGGAAGAGCTTCCTACTGAGGAGAGCAGGGTTTTGAAGGGAGAAGGCTGTAGACCTGGACACTTGTTCTGGAAAGCCCCTTTCCCACCTCTCCCACCCCCAGCCCCACTTGTTGCATCTGTATACCTTTCAGCTCGGACATGCTGACCCCCTTGAGAGCATCTAGGAGGCCGCATTGTGGATAGTGGCCTGGCCTGAGGCTCTGGGGCAGCAGCCGTGTCATCGGGAAGGAGGGGGCCCTTCTCGGGGGGTGCGCATCAGTACCGGTGTCCCCAGACCTCACTCCAGCTCCCCCTCTCCCAGGTGGCGGCCATCGACCTGGACGAGGGCCTGAACGGGCTGGTGTCCTACCGCATGCAGGTGGGCATGCCCCGCATGGACTTCGTCATCAACAGCAGCAGCGGCGTGGTGGTCACCACCGCCGAGCTGGACCGCGAGCGGATCGCCGAGTACCAGCTGCGCGTGGTGGCCAGCGATGCGGGCACGCCCACCAAGAGCTCCACCAGCACACTCACCATTCGAGGTGAGGGTGCGGCATGCCTCCTTGCTGTGCTGAGTGCATGCATGGGCCCCGGGGCAATGCCAAGCTGGCTGGGAGCCCATGCCCACCACTGCTGTCCACTGTCCAGGCAGCGCAGACTGCCTTGCTAATGGGCATCCTCTTCAACTGGAGCCGTTCGACATAGCCCTTCATGTTTCTACCAGTTCAAACATGCCAGCAGGGCCTTCTCTCTACCTGGTCACTGACTTCAGGGTCTCAGAGCCCAGGAGCAGTGACCTGGACACACTGCTCAGGTCCCCCAATTTGATCCCAGCAGCATCAGAGAGGGTTTGAGCAGGGGTGGCACCCTTGGGGTTACAAGCAGGCAGGGAGGTTCAGAGCTCTTTGTCTGTCTTTGGAAGGACAGACTTCCTGTTTGGAGATGTAAAGGGAAGCTTCCCTTCCTGTATTCAGGGAATGCCTGAAATTGCTGTGGAAGGGCATCACCTGGGAAGAGGGCAGCTGGGATTCCCAGACTCCCTAAGATTTCTCACCCCCAGGGCCCCTCTCGATAACTCCCACTGTCTCCACCCTCCAGCAAGGCAGGGCCAGGCTGAGGAGGGTTACTATTTCTCACCTACTCGGCCTGTGTCTTTAATTTCTAGGACAAAACTTGGACGTGGACGTGAACTCTTGCCATGGGGCCAGGAGTAATCCCAGGGAAATAGTTCAGAATGTAACAGGCAGGAGATGGGCTGTTCTCTCTGATAGGCCTGGTCCCATCCTGGCTCCTGCTGGCCTCCGTGGGATGGGGAGTGAGCAGCAGTTGGCCTGGCACAAACGTTCACCTCCCTTAATCATGACCCAAGATGATGGAAGCTAGAGAGAGCTGAACATCCACTCTCTTGTTGATCCAAGGCTTGGGGGTTCCTCGTGCCAGTTTGATGACCCATGTCTGTGCCTGTGATTGACAGGGCAGATGTCCAGCCCTCTCAAAGAGGACCCCAGATTTTCTTTTTCCAAGACTCAGCAGAAACCATGTCATCTGATGAACTGATCACTTCTCCTGGTGTTATTGCAAAGAGGATCCGAAGCAGGGTGGGGCTCATTTCACTATGAAGGTCATCCTAGGTCATCTGCCAAAGGAATGGGGGCCTGATGTGCAGAGCTGCAAAACAAATCTGTAAGGGAAATTAGACTTTGGGGGATAGTTCTCAAAGCCAGCTACTTTCCCTGGGATAAACTGGGGACGGGCCTCCCCAAGACCCCCACCCACCATTCTCTCACTGTGTGACTTTGGACAGGTCATTTAGTTCCTCTGAGCTTCCTTATCTCTACAGTGTGCCAAATGATGGGTACCTAGTGAGGATGGTATGAGGGGCCCCTGTGGTCCTGTACAGGAAGCACTTAGCCTGGGCCTGGCACCTGTGGAGAGCGGAGGAATGTGGTGACTGTCATTACAGTCATCATTGTTGTTGTTAGGCGCATATTGGAGAGAGACTCTGGGGTTTCGATGGCATGAGCCTCAGGAGGGGGCAGGATCTCTGTTCAGCTCTGTCCTGGCCCCAGCAGCCATGGGGGCCCTCGGCCCATGATGAGCAGATGTTGACTCCTAGGAAATGTGTTTCCTGTTGGGCTGTGGCATGAGCTGCTGCCTTTGGAGCTGGTAGTTTAGGGTGGAAGCCAGGCCTAGCCCTGAGTGCCGACTCTGCCCCCAGTGCTGGATGTGAATGACGAGACGCCCACCTTCTTCCCTGCCGTGTACAATGTCTCCGTGTCGGAGGACGTGCCTCGGGAGTTCCGGGTGGTCTGGCTGAACTGCACTGACAACGACGTGGGCCTCAATGCTGAGCTCAGCTACTTCATAACAGGTGTGGCCCTGCCTCCCTGCCCCTCAGATGAGCGGCCAGCCTGGAGTGGGCTTGGGAAGAGGGGAATAAGGGATAGGACCTGCCCTGGCCATCAGCCTTTTGCCCCTGCTGGGGCCTCAAAGATTTGCTCTTGACTTTTCCCAAAGGGTTTGCGCCTGGGTCCCTCTGGTCTGGCTCTCTTGGAGGGGTGGCGGGAGGGGGGACGGGCATGCCTTCTGTGCCTATTGGATGATATGGGGGTCTTCCTGAGGTTTATTCTAGAGGGTGGTGGAGCCAGTGACTCCTGGGGAGAAGCCCTGCCCCCAACTCCACCCCACATCTCTAGCCAACAAAGCAGTGGCTAGAGGAATGTGGCCTAGCCCTTCCCAGGGCACCTTTCACTCATGATGAGAATTTTCATCTGTTTAGAGACAAATAGTTTAGATATCTCTGAGCGAAATGATTCTAGCTTAAAAGTGTCAAGTGGCTACCATTTAGAGAGCTGTGGAGAAATGTCCACGTCCTGGCTCCACAGGAGAAAGTGAGCTGTGATCGATTAGTGATGTCTGCAGTGGCAGTAGTCTTGGTAGGCGGTGGCAAACATGCTATGTATTAGCCATTCCTGGATTAGAACAGTCCACCAGCGCTCTTCAGTCCATGGCACACCTGAGAGGTGCCAGGGTGCGTGGAAGAGAGCAGAGCAGTCCTTTCACTTTCCTCAGCCCTCCCCTCAGCCATTTGACTGGCTCAGTCTTCACTCTGCCCCTGGCCTGCCTGCAACCACATTACACACACGCTCATATGACTACGTACCTGTGCACACACCAGCTTCCCTGACGCCTCTCCCCTGAGTGAGGAATCCCAGACTACAACCCACCCCCGGCTTGCTGCCGCCCAGGTGACCTCCCAGGCCTCCACCTCTCCTCTCCAGATCCATTCCCTCCTCCCTCTCCCTGAAAGAGGCCCCACACCTTCAGACCAGCTCCTTGCAGGTTGTTCTCAAGACTGCTCTGGAAAACGCTGTTATCAAGACCCCCACGTGGCACCAGCCATGGTTTAGCCTCCAGCATTACTTGTGTCTTATTTCCTCCCCTGCCCCTTGAAGCCAGATTGTGCCCCTTGTAGATGGTGTTTCAGACACTGGGAAGCAGGTATTAGAGACTCGGGGGACAGAGTGCTTTCTCCAGGGGCCAACCACGTGAGGGCAAGGGAGCGCCTGGTGGCAGCCTCTGGGGTGACTTCCTGGCGCCTCAGAGTGGCCAGTCCCTGCTGACCTGAGAGCCCCCAGCCCTAGGTTTCTCAGATCTTAATTTTGCACATTCTGCCAGGCGCTGCACAGCATCCCAAGCCAAGCTAGCACAAACCCGGTTCAGTGGCGCCCTCTGCTGCCCAGAGGGCCACACTGCCTCCCAGCTGGCAGGGAAGGGTCTCCACACTGTTCTGATGGAGTCCTCTCCACGTTTATCCTTTCCTCTCCTCTCCTCGGAGGGGAGACCATCCCCCTTCCCACCTGGCCCAGAACTCAGGAAGACTCAGTACCACTTGTCTCCTGTCCACTTGCCGCCACTCTTTACTCTGTGTAGCCTCCGGGAGTCCCCACTCAGAGAGCCCAAGACCACTCAGCTGACCCCAAAGTCCTCAACCACATATAAAAGCCCTGACCCTTCTACCAGACAGGCAGGTGGCAGAGTGGAGAAGGACATGGGTTCAGGAACCAGACTTTCCGGTTAGAGTCCTACACCCCGAATAGGTGACAATACGCCATAACCTCACTAAAGGACCATTTTCCTGCCCTGTGAAGTAGCGACAGCACAAATGAGATGCAGCGCCTGGTACCCAGTAGGTGTTCTACCAATGTCAGACTCTTAGGATTTCAGGCATTTAAACCTTCACCCAAGCCCACATAGGCAAGCCCACGCCCTCATCAGAGCCCCTTAGGACCTCCCCTCCCTGGTAGTGCTGAGTGGACCACACAGCCTTTCACCCCTGGACCAGCCCTGGGTATCCTGGCTCAGAAGCCGAGCTGGGTGCCACCACCCTTTCCCTGGTTCCTGAGCAGGGCTTCATTCTCTCTTGCCCGCAGGTGGAAATGTGGATGGGAAGTTCAGCGTTGGCTACCGCGATGCCACAGTGAGAACAGTGGTAAACCTGGACCGGGAGACCACAGCCACATACACGCTCGTTCTGGAGGCCATCGGTGAGCGCCAGCCCACCCACTGAGTCTGCATGGGTGCCCTCCCAGAAGCTGACCTTGAGGCAAAGGCTGTGCCCTGGTGACAGTGGAAAAGGGCAACCAGACCCTCGGTACAGTAGCATCCCCTTGCCAGCCATGAGGCTCGGCGCGTGGTGCTACGTGCAAGATGCTAAGGTGGTGTGGCGGGGGCTACATGGGGGCCAGACAGGAGACCAGCACGTAGACAAATCACTGCAAACTAGAACAGAGCAGAAGAGGGTGAAGGGGTGGCCCAAGAGTGCAAGCACCAAGGGTGGTGGAAACGTGCAGAGGCGGGTGATCAAGACGGGCTGCTTGAAGGAAGTTGCCTCTGTGAGTGCCTTTGGATTAATTAGGACTATTAGTGGCAATTTTTAAAATAAACTAGCTTCAGCAGGATGGGCTCACAAAACCACACTGGTCCACAGGGAGATGGAGCTTTACCTGTGGACTGGCTTTGGGGCTCAGATGATGCCACAGGCCTCAGTCTCTCTGTGTTGGCTGCCTCTGCCCCTGTGTGTGAGCTCCATCCTCTGGTTCACTTGGTGACAGATTCTTGCTGCAGTCCCAGCCTTAGTCTGAGTTCCCTGAGCAGCAGGGAACTGGCATTTGTATCTTTCCCAGCTTCCCCAGCAGAAACCCTCAGATGAGCTCTGATTAGTTCCATCTGTCCCGGCACCTGTCTCTGAACCCCTCCTTACAGCCAAGAGGGGATGTGATATGCTAGTTAGTTGGGTCTGTCCCTGTCCCTGGGGGAGCTGTCAGACCCACCTGGAACCCCAGGCCTCAGAGTCGGGAAGGGAAGTTTTCAGAGGGACCTTCAGGGCACAGACTTGCCTAAGAGAGCAGGATAGTGCTGATAGAAACGAGACATGCTGCCCACCACCTTGGGGCCCACATTGGGTTTCCATATGTGGAGAAGCAGGGAGGGCATTTCAGGCCTGAATTGGAAGATGAGAGAGAGCTCTGTGTCTGGGTGTCCCTTGGTGGGAGAGGGGCTGTGATCAGGTAGGGCCCCTTGTGGAGGCCTAAATGTTTAGCTGGAAGTTTGGTCTTGGTTCCAGGCAGCAGGGAGCTCTTGATGACATCGGATGGCAAGAGGGGTGTGATGAGGCCTGTGTCCCCCAGATGCCCCTGGTGTTCACAGGAACGCCCTATTCAGTGTTTGCAGTGATCTCAGGGTGAGAGGCAGTGAGATCTGTGTGCCTCACTCTAGCCAGCCTGCAGTCACTCCCCAGCATCTCCCCCGTGCGTCTTCCCCCTGCCCTGTTCTCCTCCCATCCTGGAGTGGCCACACCGCCCTCTGGAGGCCCGTCACCCACCCTTGGTTCAGCCTTTGCATGAAGCACTGGCTAGGAGGAGAGGCTGGGGCCTTCTATGGAGCCTGCCAGCTCACACTGTCCCCAGACGGGGCACGTAAGAAGTACCCCGGACAGTGAGAGGTTGGTCCTGGAGAGGAGCTCAGGAGGACAAAGTGACCTACCTCAGGATAACTCGCTGACCCCAGCAGGTGGGCAGCTGGCTTGGGAAGAAGGACAGAGTCACCCCTGGTCCTCAGCCAATACCAGCTACCCGTACTCCTCCCTGGGGTGACCGCCCTTGCCTGGACACGCAGCATTGGGCACAAGAAGGATGACCCAACCCTGGGAGGGTCCTTCCAGGAACTGAGGGGGCAGAATCCCTGAATACTTAAGGCTTAGAAATCAGGCAGAGCCCACATCACTGAATGCAGAGGCCCAGTCCGTCCTGCAGGCGTGTTTGACCCATCCCACGTTTCATGAGAAATGATAGTTAGTTTTGGACATTTAAAAATCAGGAGATTTTAGTCAAAAGCTCAGATGTTTACTCTCTCTTGAGGAATCAGAACATCTGGTGTCCCTGGGCCCCATTCCGCCTGTCCAGTGTGGACAGAAGCCGAGGACGGCTGCCTCGGAGGCAGACACACCCTCCTGGCCCCAACAGCAGTGGGGTTTGTCATCTCAGTCCCTGTAGCTGATTCCTAGGGCTGTTGAAGCACACGATCACACTGTTGGTGGCTTAAGGAACAAATTTATTTTCTCACAGCTCCAGGGGCCAGAAGTTCAAAATTAGGGTGTCAGCAGGACTGCATTCCCTCTGAAGGTTCTAGGGGAGGGTCCTTCCCCACCTCTTCCGGTTTCTGGTGGCTCCAAGTGTCCCTTGGCCTGTGGCCGCCGGACTCTGGTCTCCACCTCCAACTTCACATGGCCTTCTCCTCTCTGTGTCAAATCCGTGCTTTCCCACCCCCATGCCTTTCTCTTGTAAGGACCCTTGTCATGGGATTTACAGCCCACCCAGATAATCCAGGATACCTCCTCTCAGGATCCTTAATTACATCGTCAAAGTCACTTTCTCCCTGTAAAGTTACATGTACAGGTTCCCAGGAAGTTGCAATAGGTGTATCTTTCGGGGGCCACCATTCAACCTACTCCATGCCTCAGTCACCTCCTCTGATAATGCACCCACTTGACAGGCTTGTTGTGAGGATTGAATGAGTTCTTGGGACATGTTAGATACTGTTAGTGTTGTTCCTAACCTAGAGAAAAAGAGCCACCCCCTCGCAGAGGTGGGGGAACAGAGTCTGGCTGGCACCCGGGAGCATGCCCCTCAGGCAGCTGCTAACACCACCCTCCTCTGCCCCCCACAGACAACGGCCCCGTGGGCAAGCGGCGCACGGGCACAGCTACCGTGTTTGTCACCGTCCTGGATGTGAATGACAACCGGCCCATCTTTCTGCAGAGCAGCTACGAGGCCAGCGTCTCCGAGGACATCCCTGAGGGCCACAGCATCGTGCAGGCAGGTGATGGCGGGTGGAGCGGGGGCCGGGCAGGGCCACATTCAGTTCAGAGCGCACGCTCAGTGGCCTTGCAGCAGGAGGGAGACCGGCCAGTCCAGCTGCTGCTCCCAAGCAGCCAGTGCTGGAACCAGAGAGGGACCCAGGCGCCCTCCTCCCCCCTGGGGAGAGTAAGCCCCCAGGTTATGTAACCCAGGATGGATGGGCCCAAAACAGAAGGCCTTGGCCCTCCTCTCCCCACTCCCTCCGTCCCCCACAGGCCTCTCCCCATCCCCCACTGCACCCAGAAGGCCCTTTCAGAGCAGGAGGGAGCTGGAGACGTCACATTTCCCAGAAAGGAGGAGAGAGCCAGGGCCCAACACAGCCCAGAACAGAGCTGCTTTCACAGGGCTCTTGGCTGAAGCTCCCCTCTTGGGAAATAAACAGGCACAAAAAGAAAGGGCTCCTTTGCCCGGGGAGCAGGAGCCACAGCTTTGGGCCTCGGGGGAGGAAGGCAGGGACCTGAAAAAGGAGGTTGGGTGCCCTCCCGAACCCTCCCTGGAGGCCTCAGTTGCTGGGTGGGGAGGGAGGCCAGGCATGAATTACCCTCCTCACCAGCTGTGGGGTTTCCAAGTTGGAGGCTGAGCCAAACAGAGCAAATCTGGGCCTGCCCGCTGGGACAGGCTCCCAGGCTTGGGAGGGGCCCAAGAGTGGGAGGTTGGCAGTTTGCCCACCTCTCTGCATCAGGGCCAGGCGTGGGGCAGGAGGGGAGCCGGGAGCAGGGTGCTGACTCCCAGAGGTGCCAAGAGTCCAGGAAGCCATGGGTTGGCAGGGTCTGGGGGCTGGTTCCAGAAAAAGGTTTTCTCCCTCTGAGCCTCAGCTCCTAGGGTCTTAAAGACACCCACCATACTAAGCCATGGGGCTCCACTCTCTCCTAGCCTAAAACTTAGCACCTGCCACCCCCAGCTCACACAGGTCTCCAAGGATCAACCTGGGAACACAGATGGGGGTACAGCAGACCTTTGAGAGCCCTCTTCTCCCCGCCTCCAGCTTTTTGTCCTTCAGGTCAAGGGTAGCCTTACTGCCCACCCTGTGACACCACATGCCAGGCAGAGCATGCTGGCGCGGGGGTGATATGGTGACCAACTCCAGGCAGAATTCAGCATGGGGTGTCTCAGGTAGAAGTGACGGGGGGAAAACCTGTACAGGAAGAGGTTACTGCGCTGCAAGAGGAGGCCTGCCCCGCTTTCTAAACCCCAAGACTTGGTTTCTATTTATATAGCTACTCAGAGTGAGATCCTAGAACCTTTGAGTAATACAAGGCAGTCCCCGACTCTCCCCATTTCTCAGGGAGAAAATCAGGCTCTGGTGATTTCTCAAGGCCCTGGAAGTAAGTTTCTAGCCAAAGTGGACTTGCTCTCAGATGTCAGACTGACCTGAGAGGAAGGCACAGTGGGCCTGCTGGGAGAGACAACTTCTCTGCAGGGGCATCCAAGGGAAGACAAGGTGCCCCTGGGACTAAACAGGGCCACCGTTCACTCAGTAAACAGAGGCCCCATGCCTCTGAGTCTGCTGCTGGTGAGGCAGATGAGGGGCTGGACTTGGTCTCGCTCTGTGGGGACCTCCCAGGCCTGCAAAAAGGAGCAGCCATGACGGGGATGACCCACACTGCCCAAAGAAGAGGTCCCTTTCCTCCCTTGATTTCAGCAGGAGGAAGCTTCAGGTGGAGACAGAGGGCTTCACGGAGGGCATGCGAACCGAGTGAGCTGTAGCCCACAGTGGACAGATATTTCAGTTTGCCTGGAGTCTTGGGTCAAGATGAGGCTAGAAACATCATTCGCTGTCAGCTCCCAATGGGCACTGAGCACCAGACAAAGAAGCTCTGGCTTGATCCAGCAGTAGGGAGCCAACAAAGGTTCTGGAGCTGGGGAGTGGCAGAATCAGAGCTCACTCTGTGAGAAGACGTGCCTGGCTGCTCTGTGGATTGTAGCAGGGTTATGTAGATCAGTCCCTAATGGGGTACAGGTGACCCTAGCCAGATGACTCTCTGGGGCAGGAGCTGGGCAGTTCAGACCCCTCCGCCTAGCCCCCTAAATTGGGTACCAATCAAAGTGGTTAGCCCCAGCCTTACGAGGAGAGGTTGAAGGTTTGGGATTCTGAGAAGCCCAGCCTGGGGTGGGATTGCTTTGACAGTAGCCAGTCATTGAAGCAATCACCAAAAATAAGATACCGCACCTCGTGTGGTCAAGGCCTGAGGTTCCACAGCTGTCCTGGAGAGGCCTGGACCCTCCCAGCTGGAGGAAGCCTGCCTCCCTCCCTGGGTGAGGCATGGAGCCTCTACGATGCTCTCAGAGCCCGGATAAAATCACCTCCAGTTGCGGACAGTGCCTCCTCCCGCTCTGACACAGCGCCAGTCCTGGCCTCTGCAAGGAGCTTCTTAAGTCATTCCCAGCCCCTTCCTCATCCATCCTGGCTCAGGTGCATTGAGGGGGGTGTGTGCCAAAGTGATAGCCAAGATTGTGACTTGCTAGGTGTGTTGAGAGCCCCCAGAATGCCCCTCCTCCTAGCAGGCACCCAGCATCTGATTCACCACCAGAGGTGCTGGCTGCTCCCATGGATTACAGGCAAATGCAGGCAAGGTCCAGGAAGTCGGGGGAGAGGATTCCCTGGGTTCCTCTTTGCCTCAGGCACTGAGTTGGCACAGAGGGCAGGACACTCCCTTGCCCCCAGCATGGCTGAGTATTTCACTTGGCTGGAGGGAACCTTTGGCCATTCAGCAACTCGCACTGGAATCTGAATGGGGCTTTGGCACCTGGAGGGTGGGCAGGGCTTCTCTTGGGAAGAAGTGGGGCTGCTTCCTGGAGATGGCTGGTGCCTGGTGGTCAGAGAGGGGCCTTGGGGGCCCCAGGTTTGTACGGTTGAAAGCCTTGAGCCAAGGGTCCAGATGGTTGCAGGTGCCCAGTCACTGGTCCAGGAGCCTTCCAACCGGCAGCAGCTAAAGTGGCAGCAGGAAGGAAGGCATTCTTCCGGGGGACGATCCCTGGGAAAGGCCCCGGGCCTGAGTGCACAGGGTACCGCTGGCAGTGGGCTTGTGGCCCAGGTTATTTGAGCCACTGCCCTCTTGCAGCCTGAGGTGCCTGGTTCTGCCCAAGGCAGGAGGGTCTGTGGATGGAATAGGAGGACACCCCTGTCACATCTTGGTAGATTCCGTGCAGTCGCAGTCGTGGTTGTCCTCTCTGCCCGGCAGGGGGCGCCGGGGGGCAGGCCGGCCTCGGCGGAAGCTGTGCAGGGAGCGGCGCAGCGAGCCCAGGCGCTTCCAGAGGCGGAGCTGGGGCTCGCTGGGGCTCCCCGGGTGGTGGGGCATGCACTCGCGGGCCCGGCGGCGGCTCGGGTCCAGTGCCCGGGGCTTGCAGAGGGTCATGAACAGCAGACAGGTGGCCAGCAGAAGGAAGATGCAGGCCAGGGCAATGAGCACGGGGATGGGGTCAACGGCCTCTGAGAGCCTCCCCGGAGTGGCTGGAGCTGTGAGCAAGGCGAGGGGGCTGGTGCCCTCTGTGTTCATGGCTCCTGCAACAGGAATGAGACAGGAGCAAATGCGCTGCACTCAGGACTGGAAGGGGAGGGGGCTTTGATGGCTGCTGGGCACTGCGCTCATTTTCCAGGTGAGAACAGTGAGCCTGGGAGAGGCAACAAGTCTAAAGTCACACAGCGGGAGAGTGATGGAGCTGGGCCTGAACTCAGACCCTCCATCTGCTCCAGTCCCTGCCTGCCTGTCACAGAGGAGGCAGGAAGGGTAATGCCTTCTGGCATTTTAAAGTCAATTCTCATGAATCACAACAGAGTCTTGGGATCTAAGACCAATCCCGTCCCTAACTTGCTCTGTGACCAGGAACAAACCATCAGTTATAGCTGCAGAGGGCAAGGATCCTAGCAGTTATCTGCCACCAAGGCTACAAACTGGTCGAGTTCTTACAGTGCTTTTATAAACTTAAATTAATTGTGGATGTTTTTTAAAAAACACAAAAAAATGAGGTTTCACATAAATATCTGAACACCTGGCTTCTCTTGAAATTTCAGAATTTTAGCAATAGCAACATGGGGCCCATTGCTGCCGGCCCCCAGGGGCGGGGGCTGAGCAGCAGCTGCCTGATTTAGATGGGGTGCTGGCCCCCAGCTCACTGCACTCCCTGCCCTCCGGCTCCCCACACACCTATGTTACCCACTTGACCCCCAGGAGAATTCCTGTTGGTGCTTCCCAAAGAAGTCCAGCCTGCTCCAGAGACAAGTGAGGAAACTGAGGCCCAAATAAGGGGCAGCCAAGCCCAAGGCCACACTGTGAGCCAGTGGCCAAGCTAAAGCTAGAACCAGGGTCCCCGACCCCTGGACTGGTGGCATTGCCACCCTGCTGGCTCCCAGCCCTCTCCCAGGGCTTCCTGAGAACAAGTGGGAAAGAACCCCCAGAGAGCAGCCCACTTGACAAGGTGGGGCTGGAAACCCCCAGACATAGTCATCCATTACCGCTTAGGATCATCCCACTGGTGGGGGGTTGGGGGGTTGGCGGCAGATTCCTTATAGCTGGCAAATCAAACTGAGCTCTTGGTTGCAAATTTACATAGTTAGAGACCAGCTAGTAAATAGCATGTTACCAGCAGGACAGGTGGGCAGGTCTACCTGAAGAGTGGGGACAGCGGGGCCTCAGCTGAGCTGACAGAATCCCAGAAAGCAGGCCACTGTGATCCCTCTTCCAGATTCCTAAGAGAAGCCAGAAATCTGGACTTTTTTAAGGCAAACTTGCCTGATGTTGAGGTGTTGCCAACTAATTCAAATCTGCTTGAATCCCCTCTGGAGAGACAGGGGGGACAAAAAAGACACTGCAAAGGCCAAACAAACTTGATTTTTTTTTTTTTAATCCAAATGAATTTTCAAATATTTAAAATACTACGAATGGGCCAAACAAAATACGTAAGGAGGCTACATACAGCTTGCAGGCCAACATTTGTGATCTTTGATTTCTACAAACACAGGACAGGAAATCCAGAAGGGGGTTTAATAAGAAATAATCATTTGTTTCTCTTTGACCTTTGAGACTTTCATGACCTAGAGGATAACAGAGTTCTCTCCTTTTCCTAAGTCACAGCCTAGTCTAACTTAGTCAAGTCGTAGCACCAACACTAGGGAGGAGAGAGGGCTTTCGGTTACACCGAGACTCTGCCTGTGGGCTGCAGAGCCCACCAAGTCAGCAGGAAGTGGGGAATGGAGAAGGGGCCCCCCTGGCCCACACCCTCCCGAGCCGCCATCACCACCCCAGGTACTCACCAACAGCCACAGGACCTAACTCTTGGCTCTCTGTGCCCAGCCTCCTCTGCCTGCGGCCTCCCCTGTGCCCAGGGACTAAGGGCATCCAGTGCACCCCACCCCCTACCCCCACCCAGTCCCCACCACCACTCCTTCCCAGCATTTCCAGAGAATGACCCCTCCCAGCTCCCAGATGGAAACTTTGATGCCCATCTCGCTGCCTGGGGCCTCCGCCTCTTAGCATCAGGCCTAGAGAGTGCGCTGACCAGGCCATATGTGGGTTGGCCCTTCCTTGAATCTGGAAGGGAAGAGGGATGGGGTGTGCCCACTGCCATGTCCCCTGGGGAGAGAACTGCCCATCCCTCCATCCTCCCCAGGGAAGCGCTTGGCTGGGAGTAAGAAAAGGGCAGTCTGAAGTGAGAGACGTCACAGCCCTGCTAGTCCTGGTGCTATTTCGAGACCTCCGCATGGACCTGGAGACCCTATCAGGCTAGCAAAGCAGGTCCAGGCTTCAGTCCTTGGGGCAGTGCTTTGAAAAAACATGTGAGGCTAAATTGGCATTGGAGTATTTTCTTTGGGAGCAAGAGATTCCCAAGTGGTTGAAAATATCAGGCCATCCTTCCAGGGAGGTGCGGCAAGACTGACTACAGGGCCCCCGGCTGCCCTGTCAGAGCAGCCAGCCAGGGCCAGTGGTTCTGGGGAAAGGAGGCCTCTGTCAGACCAAGGCTAGGAATGATCTCAAGAGCAGCTGAAGCCTCTCCCTGCCCACTGGAGCCCCAGGCATGCCTGCAGGCCTCACTTTGGACATATCTCTGCAAGCTCAGTCTAGAACCTTCTTTCTTCATTCAGAGCTCCAAGAACAGGGCCTGCTGTGATCAGAGGGGACTGACCTCAGCACATCTTTCTGGGTGGCCTGAGACTAACCACTGCTGCTACCTGGGCCTAGGTTCCACTCGCTACGAAAGCAGAGGGATTCCCCATGTCTGAGCACATGCGCACATCCTCCCCACAGAACCCCAGGCAGCGTGCTGCCCCACTTCCCTGCAGGCCCCAGCACTGACCTCACAGCCAGCCCTCGGCAGTCTGCAGCTGGGCGAGAGGTCTTCTCAGCTGTTCGAGGGAGGTCCCGGGAGCACTGGTCGTCTCTGTGACCCCCACCTGCCCTGGGCTCTGCCTGTGTCCCTCAGCCAGCCAGGCAGAGTGGCCCTCGCCCCTCACTCTCCAGTTAGACCTGGCTTTGTCTGGAAGAGTCTGGGCCCTCCCTGGGGGGAGGGGAAAGCCAGGAAGGTCGGGATGGCAACTGGGCTGGGAAGAGGGAGCCTCATGGAGGAGTTGGGCGCTCTGAGCCTTCCCACGGCCTTCACTGGCTGGTCTCCTTGGAGCCCTCTGGAGGGGCGGGGGCCCTTGGGGGGAACGCAGGGGGGAGGGTCTCTCTGATTCTGTACCCGAGGCTCTCACCTTCCCCTGCTGGACGTTTGAATGGTATGGTCGGGGGCAGCCAGCGGGTTGCTATTCAGTGCCTGCCAGCCTCCAGGTTACCGGGGAGAGGGGCTACAAGCCACGCGGTGGGAGGGGACCGGGCAGAGAGATGGGCCCTGGCAGCCCCCAGGCCCCCCTCCCCTTAGCTTCCCAGAAGAGCACCTTCCTTTTGAGGGTATCGGGCTGTAGAAGTGAGGGGGAGAGGCATTTTCAAAAGTCAGAGAAATCACAGGGCAGAACATAGAGGATTGAGACTTCTAGGGCTGCACTCCTTGTAGTTTGAGGGAGCCCTTGGAGACCCCCAGGCGGTGGCTACACGCAGGCACGCGCATACACACGCGCATACACACACTCCCCACCCCGTCCTCCCCCCACCCCCCCAGCCTCCTTTCCTCCTGGAGGCCAGCACTTCCCTGGCAACCAGCCTGCTTAGAAGCCTAAGTCTTCAGCAGCTTTCCCATCAAGGACCCCCAAGCTCCCAGATAGGGGGAGTTGTGGCTCTGCCCAAGACCTGAGCCTGGGGTCCACCTGCTTTTCGGGGAGCCTGTTTTTTTGACAAATAGCTCAGATGGTAAAGAATGTGCCTGCCAATGAAGGAGACCTGAGTTTGGTCCCTGGGTCGGGAAGATCCCCTGGAGAAGGGAATGGCTACCCACTCCAGTATTCTTGCCTGGGAATCCCATGGTCAGATGAGCCTGGTGGGCTGCAGTCCATGGGGTCACAAAGAGTCGAACATGACTCAGCGACTAACACTTTCACTTCCTGCCCTTTGCCCTTGACAACAGAGAAGCATCCTCTGCATAGTCCCAAGTGGGTAGGATTATGAGCGTCCGCTAGGTGACTGAGGGGTCGTCTCATCCAGCCCTGTCTTCCAGATAATGAAACAGATCTGAAGAGGTGCAGCCTGGCCAGGGTCCCCCGCCTAGCTAGTGGTGGTGACTTGGTGCTTTTCCTGAAAAGGCTGGGCAGGCGTGGCACCGGCATCTGGCACCCTGAGCCACATCAGCCTAAAGATGTCCCCAGTGCTCAGTGGGCCTGCTGGATGCCTGTAGCTTACACCTCACTGCCGAGGTCCAGCCTCAGCAGAGTCCAGGGATATCCTCAGGATGGATGACGTTGGCGAATGAAGAAAGATAGATAAAGAGATAAAGAAAGAGACATGGGGTGACCAAGCTTCTTCGAGCGAGACCCACTTACTTTATTCTTCTTGGGGCTTTTATACCCTGAGTTATACATACAGCAAGGTGAAAAATGCGGAGTCAACTCAACATTCCATCAGTAATAACTTTTATCGATATCATGTTCCTTCCTACAAAAGTCTTTTTTTGTACATCATCTTCTATTCTGGAAGCCTGTTGATATTCCATGACCTCCTTTTGATAAAGGTTGGTCAGCCAGGACACCAGAACAATGATTTTCCCTTAAAGTGTTTCTTCTTAAATTCTTAGCCTGCGTCACCCTTAAAGTACAGAGTTACATTTTTATGGAGCAAAGATTCAGCGGGTTACAGCAAAGAAAGAACTTATTAACTCAAAGTCTAATGTTGCTAATGCTAAGGCTATTACTTGCTTCTTCTACATCCTGACTATATGCACTCCCAGGAACACAATGGATAAGGGATGTGAGAACTTGGCAGCAAGCATTGCATAGGCTCAACAATGTTGCAAGAGTTTGGATAAAACCGCCAAGTAAGCTAGAATGCTAACGGGGGGTTTGGAACACTCCTTTCATGCCCAGGAGATTTATCAACGAGTTAACTCTTTTGGTCAGGGACAGACCCCTGCTAATGTCAGAAGAGCTGGTGAAAGACATAAAATAATAAGCCAGACAGATTCTGGTTTGGGGGGTAGATGCTCAAGTAAGTTCAGGGGGTCCCTTGAGTCCTGATCTCGCCTTTGCCCGTCAGGCCTCTTCCTCATGACCTTTGCCATGGGTGGGATTCTCCACGTTGGCTCCCGGCACCTCGCCCTTCGGTGAACCTCATTCACTTTCTCTTCCTATGCTGACAGCACACCTCACCTGTGGCCTCCATTTTTCTTAAATGGCTGGAGGCAAAACTCCCCAGGTGGCACAGGCTGCCAGGAAAGGGAGGCATCCAGGAAGTCCCACCACGGACAGCAACACCCAAGGGTGTCCACTGGACAGCTCAGCCCTCTTCCTGTCCTGATCCCTTTCAGAGCCAGGCTGTCGAAGTGCCCCACTACATCCCTCCACCTTCTAGCTTTTACGTCTTCTCAGGGGAGGGAAGAACTCCACAGCAAGGGGCAACGCAGCCATCCCAACCCCAGTGTAAATCAAGAGGACCTTTCAGGAAAAGGTGGCATGTCTCATAACATCCAGCCTTCGGCATCTATCTTGGCACCAGACCAGACGCTTTGCAGCAATTATATCTAATTTGCCCATCAACCACACAAGGTTGATTATCACTGTACCTACTGAGGCTCAGTGAGGTTATTGTATCCATGGCCACATAGCCAGTAAGTGGCAAAGCCAGGGCTTGTGCTTGGGTCTGCCTGACCCAAACCCGCTGTTCCTTTCACACCAACAGACTCTGTCCTCTGCACCATCAACATGCTCTTCAAAGCCCATAGACACACAGCACAGGGCTGACGTGATTGCTGAGGACAAGAGGGCAGATCCAGGGAAAGGGCGAAGGTCCCGGGGGTTACACAGCAAGTCGCACGTAAGGTGGCCCTGTGGGAGCCTGCCCAGCCACGCAAGCCCAGGCCTCTCTCTGCATCACTTGGCAGGGGTATGCTCTGCTTCTTTCCAGTGGGTAGTGGGTAGAGGAGGTATTTAGCTCTTGGTTTGATGGGACAGACCTCAGGGCCATCTGTGGCTCTGCCAGCAGCCTCAAGGTCACATGCTTTGTCAGAAGGGCTAAGCACTGGGCATTCTCAGAGTGAGAAGAGCACCCCCAAGTCGCACTGGAAATAGGGCATAAGCCTGAGGTGCAACCTAGCAAACCGGGGTGGGCTGGAGCTACACTGGAATGATCATGTGTGTGAATGGACCTGGAGCCATTCCTTTGGCAAGTGGGGTTTCTGGGTTTCCACAATGTGGCTGTTACAGTGTACAGTATACTTTCTGGGAGTTGTAGTATATACAGTGCCAGGCTGGGAGCCAGAATAGCTTCAGACCAAGAAAGTGTGGGCAAGGAGCAGTTGTGCACCCCACCTACCCCAGGTGAGTCTCCTGGACTCTCAGAAGGCTGAAGGAGGGAACCGTGGAGGGCCAAGCTGAGCTAGCCAAGCCTGGATCCAGAGAGCCGTGGTGCTCCTTCTCGCCCTTGCTCACCAGGAGCCTGGAGGAGTGTCAGGAGAAAGAGCTGGCTGGTCTCCTGCCACAGCCAGGGCAGCCCGGGGCCATCAACAGACAGGTGTCCTCATAGGGAACGAGAAAAATGTGTCCCTCTCCTCTTCTACACCCCCAGCTTCATGGGAAGCTGGGTTTGGGCAGGACAGGCTTGGGGTGGTGTAAGGAAAGGGGAGGGACTCCACAAACACCTTCTCTGCCTATGGGTGGAATTTGAGGAGTAACCACGTGTCTCATTCTCCCTCAGCTAAAAGCCGCAGATGCAGATGAGGGCGAGTTTGGGCGTGTGTGGTACCGCATCCTTCACGGTGAGTAGGCTGCCCTAGGATGGCAGGGGGAGGTGGTTCCTGCCCCAGGGTAGCAGAGCTTCTCTAGGCTGCCAAGGGTCTGGGAGACAGGTCAGAGGGAGGACTGCTCTCAAATCATTTGCACCAAGTTGGTCGTGTTTTCGGTGAGGATGCATTCGACTGCTGTGCTAAGCTCTTCAAGCCCCGCAGTGGGGCATCACCCTGACAGAGGGGGCCTCGAAGGCCAGAGCAGCCCAGAGCAGTGAGCTCCCAAGACACTGAGTGTCACTGGCCCAGTGTGTGTCACGTGCCCCTGCCTGAACCAGTCACTGTGGCCTTGGACACTGGGACAGCCCCCCACCCCCACCCCAGCACCCTCCCAAGGCTGAGTCTCACTGGGCCAGCTAGAATCCCGGGACCGTGCCTGAACCAGTCACTACGACCCGAGACTGCAGTGTGCTGATCTTGCTTCTGGAATCAGGGGTGAGCTCACCCCTATGAGTAGAGGTGGCTGGATCCCAAAGGAAAATGAGAGTCCACAAGGTGGGGGAGTGGGTGCTTCCTCACTAAAGCTCTCACAGAGAATTTGATTTGTGTTCCATTCTTTGTAATGCCCCAGTGTCCTCTGAAATAGTGAATCTGCTGACACCTCCGGTTGTGGAGGTCTCGGGACCTCTAGGCTTTCCATAAGTGGGGCACAGAATGAGCGTCTACCCCCTCCCTCAAATCCTGCTAGGCTAGGGCAGTGTGAGGCGAGGCTTCTATACCACTTCAGGCTTCGGCCAAGTGCCTGAGACCTCTGGGAAGAGTCTGCCTTCTGGGGGTCTGGGCTCCCCATCTTCCCCTCCATAACCATGATCCCATAAGCATCCTACTCCAGGGGAGAGAGCCCATGCATATCCTCTGTCCCTCCACACAGGTAATCAGGGCAACAACTTCCGGATCCACGTCAGCAATGGGCTCCTCATGCGAGGGCCCCGGCCGCTGGACCGGGAGCGGAACTCGTCACACGTTCTGATAGTGGAGGCCTACAACCATGACCTGGGCCCCATGCGGAGCTCCGTCAGGGTGAGGCCAAGGGCGCTCTGGGGCCGGGGTCTTGCACATGGGGCAGCATGTCGTGAAGCCCTGTGTTTTGTTCGGCACTGCCGTCAGGGCTGAGCCAGAGCCTCAGCTGGACCAGAGGCGGCCAGCAGCTGGGGCCCAGGGTGGGGTGGGGGTATCGCTCATCTGGGTGCTGAATGACACCTGGGCTCAGTAGGGGCGCCTTGGGCTCAGACCCGCCTGGGATCTTGGATGTGTCATTTTGCTCCAAGCCCAAGTTTTTCCAAATGTGGAAAGGGGTCAGTGATGCGGATGCCTGTCCTAAAGAATGAGGCATCTTTACTACACTAACCCCTGTATCCACACAGCTCTCTGGTGCGGGCCAGGGGACTCTCACACATGGGATCTTGGAGCTATAGATGTTACCAACTTCATTTTACAAATGAGGAAACTGAGGCACAGAGGAGCCACTTGTGATCAAACCAGGACTTGACCATGTCTTCTGAGTCCAAGTTCAATGTTCTTTCCATTGAAAGTGTCTGCCAAATATTCCAGTCAGCACACCCAGCTGCCCCATCAGATGTCGTCCTCTCTGCCCTCCTCACTCCCCTCAGGCCTCTCCCCTCTGCAACTGAAATCAGATCAACCCTAATCTTCCTGAGCGGTCAGAACATGCACCCAGATATTCCATTGGCTGGGCCAGGTGTTCTCTCCTGCCCAGTTACAAGGGGATGACAGAGATAAGGGAGATGACCTACACGGTCACCCCCGCCCTACCCCACTGCACACTTAGCAACTCACTGCCCCTTCCCCTTAACCAGGTGGAAAGTGAGTCAGACCTTAGAGGTGAAGAGTGGGAGGAAGACGGGAAAAGTTGGGGTGGGGAGCAAGCAGGGACTTTTACCCAGAACTGAGTGGGGCAGAATCAGCTGCTCTTATCGGCCCATCTCCACCCCGCTGTTTCCCTCAGGCTGGAAACAGTGAACAGAAGCCTGCCTCGGGTCCCCATCACAAAGGAGGGTGCTGGGGAGCGGGTGATTCAGCCTTGGCCCATCTTCTGCTGTTGCCCCGCAGCTCTGCCCCAGGAAGAGATGGTGAGGGAAACCTGGGTGCTTACGGCTGCTGCTCTGAGCGAGGTCCGCCCTGATGGAGGTGACCGAGGGGGTTAGATCCCTCGGCGTTTCATACCTTGGAGCTGTTTGGAACGATTCCAGGGGCCTGGTGACTGAGGGTCACAGTTACCTAAATGTGCACTGAATCAGCCCCACACAGCCACGCTCACCTTCATGACTATGAGATACTGAATCAGAATGTGAATAAGTAATCCACCCACTTCAGAGCATGCCCTCAGTGGGGCCAGCTTCAGGCCACAGGGTGACCGATGTCAGCGTGGCTTGGCTTGGCACCTGGACCTCAAGCTGCGTAACCACAGCCCTCCTGCCCCACCCCCCACTCACCTCCCTCCCAGGAGCAGGTGGGCACCTCTCTCCAGGGTCCGCTCCTGTCACTGCCTCAGCATTGCAGCTGCAAACCTTTCTAACAAAACAGTGTGCAGCACCCCAGGTACAGTGTAAAACAAAACAAAGCCGAGCTACGCCCATTGGTGCAGGGTGAGACACCCAGAGCCACACCTGCTCAGCCACGCTCTGTTTGTCCTCTCCCCATGAACCCTGCGGAACATTAAGCACCCTCACTCTGGGCCAGGCACTTTTCTAAGTGCCTCCTGTGCTTGAGCTCATTTAAGCCTCTTAACAACCCTCTGATGTAGGCACCGTTATTATACCCATTTTATAGATGAGCAGATTGAGGCAAGGAGGGCTAGGCCAATGTGTTGAGGGTCACACAGCAGTAAGGGTAGACAGAGCCAGGCTTCACACCCAGACAGTCAGCTCAGATCTATTCTCTTAACCATCTCACAGAAGGTTCACTGCCTCACAGAAGGTTCCAGAGCACAGAAACCACCACTGCCTTATGCCCAAGAGTCATTTTTAAGGTGGGGATTTGGTTGCTTGCCCACAGGGTCAGAACTTGATGGCCCTTATTATACACAGCTCCCACACCCCTGAGCCCAAGAAAAGCCAGGACCTTCCTGAAGACAGTCTGGGGACGCCAGCTTTGCCCTGGACTCATTTCCCCAGCAGCAGCAGAGTTGGCTTGAGGGGCCATCCACAATCTTCAGGTCAGAGACCAGGACAGCACCTATGAGGGGCCAGGGAGTGAAACGATAGAGACTTGGGGCCTTACACGCATACTGCGCGTGTGCACACGCAGTCTCCTGACTCGTCCCCTCTGGAGGGCACAGCTCTAGACAGAAAGTGGGGCTAGTTCTCCGGGGAGCCCAGCAGCTAAGTCACTGAGCCCTCCTGCTCAGCAGGAACTTGGCAGACCTGTTTCCTGTACATCTGTGTCTCAGGTTCGCAAACCACACACCATTTTGCCTCCTGTCTCTGCTGCTATAAACAAGGCTGAAACCAGCAAGAGGAGAGTGGCATGCAGCCAGTCTTATGCAGGGCCACACCCAGGCTCCATGCTACCTCACTCCTCTGTTTATTGCACTGTCAGACTAGCCCTATTTTTTTCTCCCCATACCTCTTGGAGTCAAGGTCATTTGGCCAAGCCGACTCGACTCGGGAAGGGGAAGGCTCACAGTTTCGAAAGATGGATGGGTAGTTTCTGTTTATAGCAAGAGAGTTCCTGAAATTCATCCATGCAAATTCCCCCTCACAGCCACCCATCCCACCCCACCCAGGAGCTCCCCAGCCAAGTTCTTGGTGAAGCCAGACTTAGAAGGTTCTGGCTTGTGAGCAGCTGTGCTCTGGAGTAGGCATGCTAGTTTGCATATTGGGTTCTGGGTGTCTGGACATGAAAATTTGATGACCTAGCAGAACTACAGGGGCCCCAAGAGCAGGGAAGTAGAGAAAACTTTACCCCCAGAGACATCTCTTCCCCACTACTCTCCCTCCCCACTCACTTCATAGTTCTCTGCCACTCAGGCCACCATTTCTGCTTATACCAACAGAAGCCCCTTCATTTCCATCCAGCTAATTCCCCACTAACCCAGGAAGAGAAGCTGAGGCTGATCTGAGTGGCAGTGATCAATCAGAAGCCAAATATGCATGTTCTCAGATGGGACCTTGCTCTGCCATCGGCACTGGGGACCACATGTGAACTCTGTGCTGCGCATCATTGCCCCAGCCCCATCGGCTCCCTGCCTCCTCTGTTGGCAAGCTCCTGCTGGCCCAGGCTCTGTTAGTCTGGAAGGAGGGTCTCTCTCCTGTTCTGGGGCCAGCTCATCCCTAGCATGGAGCAAAGAGTGGTAGGGCTGCTGGACTGGGAACCAGGAGAACCATCACTGTCTTCCCAGCTGTCAGTGACCTTGAGGCCTCGGGCAAGTCCCTCCCCATCTCTGGGCCGCTGTTCCCTCATCTGGGAAAAGAGGCAGGAGCCCTGGGCCTCCCTGTGGTTCATTGAGCAGCACCACCAGCCTCTGACTATAGCTCCCCTCCCCGCCACGCTGGTTCTTCTGGACACAGCCCTGGTCTTACCCCTGTCTGGGCCAGACCTCCTGTGCATGTTCACATGCTCCTGTGAGTGTTGAGAGGAGAGGGGTGCACAAAAAGAAGAGTGAGGTGCTGACCTCTGGCCGTCTCATCTCTCTCCATCTTTCACATTGTGTTTTTGTTTTTGCTATTGTTGTTATGTAAGACATACATGTTCAATAGGGAGAAATTAGAAAATGTAAATAAGCAGTGATGAAAATTGTGCATAATTCCACAACTCAGAGATAACCGCTGTCTTGGGCTGGGTCTGCAGAAGCCAATCCTGAGACAAGGGTTAGTGTGAACGTGATAAGTAGGAAGTATCGGAAGTGTGCCCGGGAAAAGCCGGAAGGGGCATGGACCAGGAAGGAAAGGCAGCCAGCAAAGTGGAACACAGGAAACTGACTCAGTCCCCCAGGGAGCTCTGGAGGCGGTCATCTCCGCTGCCCATCAGTCAGCAGCTGAGGATGGCCTCAGCCTGAGTGGGCGTAATTCCCAGGCGGCTCCGGCTCCCAGGGCATCTTCTGGCTCCGGCAGCAGGAGTGTGGCTGGTGGGGTGGTGGTAGTCCCCGGCAAAGGGCGGCAGTGTTGCCCACTGGTGGTGAGAACACCAGAGAGAGCGCGTGAGAATCTGGAGGAGTCTGAGCACCAACAGCCTCTGCTATGACCATACTTAAAAATGTTTTCATGTCTTTTCTCCCAGAGGTATCTTGGTATTTGAATGGGGTCCCTTTAAACTTTTCAAGTACTTTTGCCAAGTTCTGGCTCATTTTGTCTTCATAACCGTCCTAGGAGGGGCACAGGGTGTGAATTGTTGAACTGATGTTACTGTCTCATAGCTGAGAAGCTGAACAGCCCGTTTCACCGATTAGCCACAGGTTCATAGCGGAGTCAAGAGCCAGACAAGATTTGTTCTCTGACAAAATGATATTTAAACAGCTGCCACGTGCCAGTTACTGTGTGAGATGTGGGGACACAGTGACCAGCTAGACAACCCCAGGCCCTCTGCAGAGAGCTCATAGCCAGCCTAGGAGCACAGTAACTACATACGCAGGCTCCGGTGGGCCCAGCCCTGGGCTCCCCCGACCCCTACCCTGACCTTTCGACCCTGGCTGGCTCCCACAGGTGATTGTGTACGTGGAGGATGTCAACGACGAGGCCCCGGTGTTCACGCAGCAGCAGTACAGCCGCTTGGGGCTTCGCGAGACAGCGGGCATTGGCACGTCAGTCATCGTCGTCCGAGCCACAGACCGAGACACGGGTGAGGCCGGCGGGAGGAAGGCAGGGAGTCCTTTCCCCAGAGTGGCCCGCCCTGGCTCAGGCCCCCTCTCCCGCAGGGCCTGGCATCCTCTGGTTGCCTTGCGCTCCCCCATTCAGTGGCTCCCAAGTGGGCAGGGACTCCTGGGACAGTTTTGATGGGATCCCCACCAGATTCCCAGTCCCAGGGGGAAAGGAGCCTGGGAAGTGGTCCTGGTTTCAGAGAGAGGAGAGGTTACAAGCTGGGGAAGTCCAGGTTCGTCATCCCAGGACCTGGCAGCTCCGGGCTAACCTTTGGCTAGGGGCTGGGCAGGGCTGGGAGGGGTGAAGTTCTTGTACAAAAGCTGGCTGAGGCCTGTTCCTCCAGCCAACACAGCACAGAGCCTGGCGCACACACATTTAACAGAAGCTAGTGTCCTGTTCTACAGGGCAGTGGACATCTCTGGAGTCCTAGAGGTGGCCATTGTTAACAGTGCCAAGTGAAGGAGAAAGGCAGTCAGGTCACTCTGGCCCTCTTTACAGGGCCTAGTTATCTAGGCCTCTGCCCCAGGCCAGGGATACAGCCAGAGGAGACCCCTTCCTATCCTTCTAGTTTCCCAGATCCTGCCCTTCTTTCATGTCAGCTGCTCTGGTGGCTTCCAGCCCAGCCCCTGTCAGCATCCCCAGCTCATTCCTGGAGCATGGGATGAGAAATAGGCGGAGAAATAGGCCTGAAAACTCCTGGTGGTTGCTCCCCCTTAAAGGGCAGTTTTATACAGTGCGGGTCACACGGACATTGCTGGGGGATAATGGTTCAAGTCCTTTTCTGGGTCAGGAATATGTTTGAGAAACTAGTGAAAGCTATGGATCCCTTCCCAGAAAGAATGCACCTAGAATTTTACAAATAATTTCAAGGAAGTCTGGGATTTCCTGAGTGATTTTATAACCATCGTCTCTGAAGTCTTACTTCAGCTAAGGAATCCCAACTTTAGCTCTTGGATGAAGCATGTACTCCAAGGCCACAGGGACTGGGGGTGGAGGGAGTGGGCAGAACAAAGAAAGGTGACTCTGGCGCTGGAACCCTTTGGCTGGAGGGACCAAATGAAGGCTTAGCCACCTCTGAGGACGTTGCCCCATCTAACACTTTCTAAATCAAAGCCTCCACTATAGAAGAGATCCCTAATTACCCCACCGTCTCCTTGTCCAAATACCCAGTGGAGGTACTTGAACCTGCATTTTAGGACTCCAGGAGTTGAGTCCTCCACTGGCATACCTCTCATCTCAAGGCCAGACCCCAGGGGAGTCAACAGTACATGCCGGGCCTTGCCATCCTTGACCGTGACCGCATCCTCTGTGTTTCTCTTGGGAAAATGCTACCCACAGAGGTAGGGGGTGGTGCACACTGGGTAGGCAGGCCAAGGCCCATCGCCCTGTCCCTCTGGGACAGCAGTGGGTGTGCTGGGGCAGCTCATAAAACCACAAGGCAGCCCACCCCCGCCTGGACTGCACAGCCTCTCGCATCCTCCTGCAGGGGACGGAGGCCTGGTGAACTACCGCATCCTGTCGGGCGCTGAGGGGAAGTTTGAGATTGACGAGAGCACGGGGCTTATTATCACTGTGGATTACCTGGACTACGAGACCAAGACCAGCTACCTGATGAACGTGTCCGCCACTGACCAGGCAGTCCCCTTCAACCAGGGCTTCTGCAGCGTCTATGTCACTCTGCTCAACGAGCTGGACGAGGCTGTGCAGTTCTCCAATGCCTCTTATGAGGCTGCCATCTTGGAGAATCTGGCACTGGGCACCGAGATTGTGCGTGTCCAGGCCTACTCCATTGACAACCTCAACCAGATCACCTACCGCTTTGATGCCTACACCAGCGCCCAGGCCAAAGCCCTGTTCAAGATAGATGCCATCACGGTGAGGGAGGCTGGGGACAGGCACAGCCAGGGCTCCCTCTGAGGGCAGGGAGCGCAATTCCTTTAAAGCTAACCAGCATTAATTGAGCTCCTTCTATATGACCAGCACTCTCTTCTTTGTCATAAACCTCCCTTTAACATGTAGTGATAAGATAAAGTTTATACATAGGCAACCTGGTGTCTTCCTGTTAACTAGACAATGCAAGTTGTGCAAGTCGTCACATTTCCCTTTTTACCTTGGCTGTTAGGAAGCTCAGATAGAAATTTAGGGCATCACTGCAATAGCTTGTCGTAGCTAGGTGTCTAGCGCAGCTATGTCTTATCTACTGCCTAGACCTTACTCTTCCAACTTTGCTTTAGTGGGTCTTCTGTCAGAATCCCTTCTCTGAAATTAGGCAAGATAGTAATTGCTGCAGTGTGCCGGGCCTTGTCACAGGGCATGCTGGGGGCTCAGAGATGAACAAGACCTTTCCCAGCCCTCACAGAGCTCTCAGGCTAGGAGCAGCAGAAGCAGGAATAATCTAATATGCAGATCAGAGCACCAAAAGGAAAGGTATGAAAAGAACTACGGTAAAGGGGTAATGGCGCACCTTTGGGGCCCAAATAAGAGAACGCTGTACCTGGCTGGGGAAGCGGGAAGCCTGCGTGGAAGAGGTGGTATCCAAGTGGGATTGAAAGAGAAGTAGGATATCAGTGGACAGAGCTTCGTGGAGAAGTAGACCAGCAGAGGGAGTGTTGTGGAGGTGGGAAAGTGGGCCGACCGTCCAGGGCTGGCACAGGACTGCTTGGAATACGATGTCACTGTCCATCTGGCCCCCTCTCTACAGGGTGTGATCACGGTCAAGGGCCTGGTGGATCGGGAGAAAGGTGACTTCTACACTTTGACGGTGGTGGCAGACGACGGCGGCCCCAAGGTGGACTCCACTGTGGTGAGTGGATCCCCGGGTGAGAGTCCTCAATGGGTACAGCCCATCACCGGTCCAAGGCCCCCCAAACCCACGTCTTTGCCAGCCACCCAACCTGCAGGAAGGCAGTGGGTGAGGGTTTCAGTCGCCCGGGGATGGCGCTGCAGCCAGCCGTGCCACACCTTCCTGGCTGAGACCTCAGACCAGTGGGAGAGGGGTGGCGTCCTCGACAGACCACTGCTCCCGGAGCGGGAGCTGGAAGAGCTGGGACTGATAACCACCTGCATCTTTCCTCTTTCTCTCCCTCGGCCGCCTCCTGCCACCTCTGCCATCTACAGAAGGTGAGTAACCTGTGGACTGGGCTCTCCCTTGGGGGCTGTCCGTGGCCAGGACTGGCTTGGGCCCTGTGAGGTGCTGGGCCTTCCTGCCTCTCCTGGAGAGAGGGCATGTGGACAGGCCTGCCACTGGTCCCTGCTCAGACCCCTCCCAACCTCCCCAGCCCATCCACTCTCACACCTGAGCCCAGGCCCCTCTCAAGCACGAACTGCACATCCGGCTCCACCCTCTCTGCCCTCTATGTCCTGTCACACCTCCCATGCAGCCTGGGTGGGTGTTGCACTAACATGCGGTGGGTGAAACACACTGTGGAAGGAACACTGTGGCCTCATCCCGGCTCTGCTCCTCAGTGGCTGTGTGACGTGCACCAGCTTCGCGTCCTCTCTGTGCTTCCTCTCATCGGATCTAAAGTGGGGACCATGCTAGCTGCCCTGCCCTCCTCAGAGCATGCAATGGAGAGAGCAGATAGGAGGCCTCTGTAAACTAGGAGGGGTGATGGAGCAGCGCCTGTAAAGGGGCCCCTTCCCTCTCTCGGGGCTGGTGTAAGGAATGTGTTAGAGTAGTCGTGTGAAGTAGGGCACCAGTCCCAAGGCCTGGGGAGTGCTGAGAGGGTCAGTGGTTGGCATATGGTGTGAGTCACTACCCCGAGGACTCTCAGAAAAGACACAGAGACCTTGTAGACTGGGAGGAGGGTGACTGCTGAGGCTGAAGATGTTAGGCAAGATTCCTAGGATAGGAGAGGTGACGACCTCAGGCTAGGCATGGATAAGGAGGTGAGACCCGGGGGCGGGTTATGAGGTGGCCTCCTGCCATGTCAAGGAAAACATTATGGATTCGGCCTGGACTCCAGCCAGACAGGTCTGAGGCCATCTGTAGACTGTGTAGGGTGTCCAGCTGGTCATTAGCCTTGGTTACAGCTATGCTTTCACCCCTGCTGAGTCCCTTCCACCTTAGCCTCAAGGAGGAAACCAACCTGATGTCAAGGCTCAGCACCAAATGCAGCTGCTGTGCCTTGAGGTGCTGACTCCAGGGGCCCTGGTTGCGGCTAGGCCGTACCCAAAAGACCCTGTCATCCACGGGGCCAGCCTGGGGTGAGTGAGGCTACAAGCAACTGGGAGCTCACCTAGCTCCCGCGACCCCTGTCCCTGAGGGCAGCCAGTGAGCAGAACCTGCAGGCGGCAGACGGGGGGCAGGGGCTCTGTGTCCTGCAGCATCCAGCGAGGCCACTGGTCTTCCAGGAGGTTCAACAGGGCCCCTCACCGAGCCCCAGCAGCTTCACCCATAAAGCGGGCCCAGTCGTCCCTCTTCGCTGTTGTCAAGGGACATTCCCCGCAGGGTGCCAAAGCCTCTCAGGGGGCCAGGCGGCCACTTCCTGTGCTCGAGCCGGCAAGGGCATTTCAGAGCACACACTCCTGCGTGGGCCCCTGTATTTCTAGTCCCTTCACCGTCTTCCAGGAAGCAGGACCCACCCTGCTTTGTTCTGCCCTGGCTTCCTCTCAGAGGCTCCCAGAGCCACTGGCCCAGATACACCAGCCCTGTCAGCCCCAGACTTGGAGGTGTCGGGGTGGAGGCAGGCTGAGAGACCTTTTAAAGGCACCACCATTTCCTCTGTGAGGCCGGAACCCCCAAACCACAGCTCACCTACACCTGACTCCTCCCCAGTCCCAGCAGCCCCTGTGGCCCTAAGACGGATGGGGAGGCAGCCGGAAGGGGCAGGCTGGGCGGGGACAGCTCTGCTGTAGGAGCTCTGAGTAATATTCTTAGGCTTTTGAGGGATAGGCGTGGGGATATTTGGACCATGAGACCCTGGGTGAGGGCACAGACCCATGGCTCCTTCCTGTAGATCTTGGTACCTGCTCTCCCTCCTCACTCACTGATGCAGATTCCCCATTGCCGGAGCACATCATCAGAGCAGTAATCCTAGAGAGAGCACCTACTGTGTGCCAGCCTCTGGGCTGGCTTAGGGTATATGCAACAGGAAGCCAAAATCAGACGCAGCCTCTGCCTTCACAGACATAAAATAGAGGAGGGGAAAGACACTGATCAAATCACCACACCGATAAATATATGCCACAACAGAATGGATAATAAGCTATCAGGGAAATCGAGGAAGGCTTCCTGGAGGAAGTGATTCAAGCTGAGATTCCTCAGAAAGCATAGAGAAGGAAGCGCATTTCAGGTGGAGGAAATGGCATGTGCAGAGGCCCTGATGTGAGAGAAAACACGGGGATTCCCCACAAGACCTTGGCCAGAGAGAGAAGAGTTGGGGAGAGTGCTTCCCGGATGGCCCAGAGGGTAAAGAATCTGTCTGCGGTGCAGGAGACACAGGAGACGTGAGTCCAATCCCTGGGCCAGGAAGCTCCCCTGGAGGAGGAAATGGCAACCCACTCCAGTATTCTTGCCTGGAAAAATCACATGGACAGAGGAGCCTGGCAGACCACAGTCCACGAGGTCGCAGAGTTGGACACAGCTGAGCAACTAAGACACACAGATTGTGGGGGGCTTGTTTGTTTCCCCCCTGAGAACAGCGTGGTAGACATTATGCCCATTTCACAGGTGAGCATACTGGGGCTCTAGGACTTCACAGAACTCCCTGACGAACCTTCGTGATGGATAGGCAGCGTCTTGTCAGACCGGACGCAGGGCAGGGACCACTTTTTGCTGCACCATCACTTTTTGTTGGCTCATTTATTCCTTCTAGCATCCTGATGCTGTAGGAAATGGAAAATCAGAGAAGTTGAATAACTTTTGCCTTATCACGCAGCTATCAAGAGGTGGAATTGGCCCTGCTGTGAAGCCTGGGTTTGTTCCCTACATTTCTGACAGCTGCCTAAACTTTGGAAGTGTGGTTAGAACTGAGAAGGGGGAAATCCTGATTAGGAAGGAGGGGACATGAAATGGAACATTCTCTGCATGGCGGCGAGCTTCGACAGGTTCCCCATGGAGTCCTCTGCACACCAGGGAACAAGTAGGCCCGGGAGCCTGGGAGCCCCAGGCCTGAGGGAAGAGAGTGAGGTGATGGGGAGGCCTGGCTTGGGGTTGCTAAACCCTGAGCCTGCTTCCCTCCCACCCCAACTTCAGTCCCCTCATCAGTGAACCTGAGGGGCACCTATGACTGGCTGCATGGCCCGTGGCCATCCATGGGCTGGAAGCTGCATCCACAGCTGGGCCTTCTCTCTAGGCTTGCTCTTCAGACCCTGCAGGAGAAGCCTGAGCTTCAGGCACAAAACAGTGTGCTCTTTGCATGCAACTTACATGTCCCCTGTTTTCATCTGGTAGTTGGAAAATTCCCTCCCTTCCCTCTCCACATTGGGACCACCAAGCCACCTGTGTCCCCTCTCCTGCTCTTGAGCCCTGTTTCCTTCCCTCAAAAGGTGCAAATGAAGAGGCCTTTGGGCAATACCTGGTTACCAGGTGTGTTTTAGCTGGGCTGCACAAAAAAAATTTTCTTTTAATTAATCACCACCTAATTCCACATAAAAATCTGGATTTCTTAGTTCCTTTTGAAAAACAAGAAGCTATGCCAATGCCAGGCTGACACACCCTCACAAATTGGAGCTAAGTAGCTTCCATTTCCTTTAGCCAGGGCTATGCCTTCCAGTTCTCCCAGGCCGCACCACTTCTGAGTGCCCTCCAGCCCCCTGGCACCAGACTCTCAGAAGAAACGCACTCAGGGCCTCCGTATAGAGTCAGGTTGGCCTAGGCAGGCTCTGAAAGCTTGCTGACCTGCGGAAACTGATTGGAGGTGTGGTCCCCGCTGGGCCCAAGAAGGGAAGCAGGTGGAGGTCTCTGGGCATGTTCACTCCCAGGTCTACATCACTGTGCTGGACGAGAATGACAACAGCCCCCGGTTCGACTTCACCTCCGACTCAGCGATCAGTGTGCCTGAAGACTGCACCGTGGGCCAGCACGTGGCCACTGTCAAGGCCCGGGATCCAGACGCTGGCAGCAACGGGCAGGTGGGTCCCAGTGAAATAGTCCAGAGCTGCGCTGTGAGCGAGGGCTCCCACAGCCCTTCAGCCAGAGGGGTCGCTGGAGCCGTCCGCATCCAGAGCAGGAGCAGGTCGTCCAGGCTCTGCTGGGTCCTGAGCAGATGACCCTGCCCTCACCGCAGTCCATGTCCAGGGCTGGAGACAGAGCTGTCAGCCCTGCCTGGGTCCTAGGGACATGGCACCCACGGCTGGTCATAGCTCAGCCCCCGCAACGAGCTGAACACAGAGGGTTTTAACCTTTCCATGACCCCTTGGTCACCTTATCCACAAACCACACAGCATCTCACCCCAGGGGCCAGCCCTCCCCACACAGCCCCAGGGCCCCAAGAGGACACACTCCTCCTCCCCCTGCTTCTTGGCCCCACCCCCCCACCACCGCTACAGGTTGGGGCACCCCCGAGCACAAGGGAGAGGGCTGACAGAGCACGCCAGTCTTCACACCACTTTGATCTGTCCTACAAATTGAGCCGCGTTGGAGGAGGTTTCCACCATTTTTTAAATGCCTGGACTCCTCTAGGGGGCTCTAGAGTCAGAAGCCTGTGGGATCAAATCCTTGTCCTCTTGGACACTTGCGAGCTGTGTGACCTTGCCAGCAGCTTCTTGTTCCTGCGCCTCCTCTCTGAGCTGAAGAGGACAGCTCCTTTATCAGGCCTGTTGTGAGAGCCGAACAGAGCCCACGTGACACCAGGGCTGTGCCTCTTCTTGCAGGGGGCTCAGTGCTTCCCTGCCCCCCACCTTGGGAAGTCACCTGTAGTGGGACTCACACCTGCCTTTCTGGCCCCAGGCCAGTATGCTCACATCATTCCCCATCCCCTGGAGCCCCCTCAGTGGACCCCATTTTGAGGGATATAATCACTTCTGCATAAAACACATTCTTCTCAATTGCCCAGGCTGAGCAGAGGGCCCTGGTGGGCAGGGGAGCGCACCTTGGCTTGGCCAGCTTCTCGTCCTCTCCGCTTCTTCACCCTCACCCCTCACCCTCCCTCTTCCCTGACAGGTGGTCTTTTCTCTGGCCTCTGGTAACATCGCCGGGGCCTTTGAGATCGTCACCACCAACGACTCCATTGGCGAAATATTTGTGGCCAGACCCCTGGACAGAGAAGAGCTGGACCAGTACATCCTCAAGGTGGGCAGCAGCCCCTTCCATCCCAAGAGCGCTCAGCCCATCAGCACGCCCTGGTAGTCAGCTTCCCGCATCACCAATTACCGTGGGGTAGGCAGCACCCCTTAGGGCCAAGAGCATGAGCAAGGCTGACCTGGGAATAAAGGTGTGCTGGAAGGGGTCCCTGGACCCAGAGTAGGAAGCAGGAGGGGTGGTCGTCCCTGCTGTAAGAGCCAGGAGAGAAAGCCTGGCAGCTGACAGAGCACTGGCTCTCCCACAGGCACACTGTGAGCAGGGCAAGTCTTGGTCTACTCTGTCTGGGCCTCAGTTTCCCCTCTTATGCAAAGGGCAGAAAGACCTGACTTCCTCTGCTGAGGTGAGACATAAATGCAGGTGAGGAATCCCGAAGGCCTCCGTTATTGCTGAACTGCTCCGGCTACCGTGTTTCCTGGGGCTTCCCAGGTGGCTCTGGTGGTAAACACCTCGCCTACCAACACAGGAGTCACAGGAGATATGGGTTCAATCCCTGGGTTGGGTGGATCCCCTGGAGGAGGGCATGGCAACCCACTCCAGTATTCTTGGCTGGAAAATCCCCATGGACAGAGGAGCCTGGCGGGCTACAGTCCATAGCATCACAGAGTCGGACAAGGCTGAAGTGACGTAGCACGCACGTATCCACTGTGTTTCCTGAGGCGTCTCTGGGGACCCCAGAGCCGTGCTTCTGCAGCAATCTGAGCTCTAGCACACTGTAGGCCTCCAGAAAATATCAAGGCTCCTAGGGACAGGCTCAGTCTATGAGCCTGAGAATTCTCGCTCATTCCTGAAAAGATGATGTGAAGCTCTTTCTCTATTTGCCAGAGAGCAGATCTGAGTGCCTGGAACAGAGGCATAGAAGCCAAACACAGGAGCCGTGGGTCTGGTTGTAGGCCCAAGGTTACAGTCGGGGCCAGAATAGGGAGGTAAAGACTAAACACATCAGTGTCGATTGCAAAGACAGGTCTCCAAACAGACAAGAATTGGGCAACAATTGTTTGCAGCATGGGGCAGAAGGTGCAAACCCTGGGGAGAGTCGAAGGGCCAGGGGGCCGGGATGGGCCAGCAAGTCTCTCTGACCTCGCAGTCCTCCCCACTGAGCAGACAGCCCATCTGGACTCCTCCTCATCCAGCCCCCACCTTTTAGCCCTGACTCCAGTCTCCCCCTCCTTGCAGATTGTGGCGTCCGACCGTGGCACTCCTCCACGGAAGAAGGACCACATCCTGCAGGTGACCATCCTGGACGTCAATGACAACCCTCCAGTGATCGAGAGCCCCTTTGGATACAACGTCAGCGTCAACGAGGTGAGGGCGGCCCTGGGGCCCATAGAGCTGTCCAGAATGAAGAGTGGGTATAGCCAGCTGTGAAGCACCTGCTTAAATATCTGCCTGGCCCACTGGTCTCTCAGATCATGGGGGTGGGGATATGGCTTACTCTTTCATGGTTCAATCCCTAACACCTGGGCCAGGTCCTGGAAACAAACAAAGGAAATTAAGAAAGTGGCATTTCCCCACCAACAGGAAACTGAGGTTTACCTGGGAGAGCTGCCTTTAAATAAAACTGTTCATTTAAAAAAAAAACTTTTATTGGAGTATAGTTGATTTACAATATTGTGATAGTTTCAGGTATACAGCAAAGTGATTCAGTTATACATATACTCATTCTTTTTCAGATTCTTTTCTCATATAGGTTATCACAGAATATTGAGTAGAGTTCCCTGAGCTATGCAGTTCAGTTCAGTTCAGTTGCTCAGCCATGTCTGACTCTTTGCGACCCCATGGACTGCAGCACTCCAGGCCTCCCTGTCCATCGCCAACTCCCAGAGTCCACCCAAACCCATGGTGCTATAGGTCCCTGCTGATTATCTATCTTATGTATAGTAGGCTGTGTATGTTCCTCCTAAACTCCTGATTTATACCCACCCCTCAGCCCCAGTTTCCCCTTTGGTAACCGTAAGTTTGTTTTTGATATCTGTATAAACAATTCATTTATTATTCAGTCATGAGATTATGCCACTCCAGGAAAAGTTTTGCCCAGGCACTAGTGGGTACGTCAGGTTGGACATTCATGAAGACCTCCCTCGATTCAGATCCTGGCTCTGCCACTGACTGGCTGTGTGATTTGCACACATTACTTTCCTGAACCTCAGTTTTTGCATCTGTAAATAGGGTGACCTAATCTATAGCATTGTAAGAGGATTGGATGTGTTCACGAAGGCTGAGGCATGTAGTAGGTACCCGCAGGATGTTCGCGACCATCATCTTTATCTGCCTCATCGTTGTCCCAGGGTCATCAGAGCAGAGCTTTCTAGAGGTCCAAGTCTTGGGCTCCCGAACAGGAGCAGGAGCTAGACTGTGCCCCAAAGGCCTTGAACCCGGAATGACCACTTTCTTGCTTTCCCCCCAGAACGTGGGCGGGGGCACTGCCGTGGTCCAGGTGAGAGCCACCGACCGTGACATCGGGATCAACAGCGTCCTGTCCTACTATATCACCGGGGGCAATGAGGACATGACCTTCCGCATGGACCGCATCAGTGGCGAGATCGCCACTCGCCCCGCCCCACCGGACCGCGAGCGTCAGAGCTTCTACCACCTGGTGGTCACCGTGGAGGACGAGGGCACCCCTACCCTATCGGTGAGTGATCAGGGGTGGCCGCTGGGAGAGGAGGGTGGCAGAGGGCAGCTCTGCGCTCTGTGCCATGGGACAAGATGGGTAGGAGTGGAATGCCACGTGCCAGTGAGTATGCAGCAACTGCTTTATCACGCCTTGAATCCCTCAGCCTGTGAGTGCTTTATGGGGGGCCTGTGTGTGCCAAGCTAGGGTGCCGGTTCACTTGCTTCTGCAGCCACTCTGAGCCTTGATTTAGCCATGTTTGCTCACCCAGGGCAGTGCTAGGAGGCCATGCAGAGTGAACCTGTTCCTCGGGGTCTGGCCACCTTACACTCCGCCGGCCAAGTGTGCTGCGTATCTGTGGGCCTCTGTGCCAAATGGGAAAAGGTGCCCTCTGGCCTCTTCCCCTGCGTCGTGTTGGTGTAACATGCTGTGGCAACATTTCTGGGTCACGGGGCTCATGTCTGTGATCCAGCCTGGTGCGTGAACGGGTGGGGCCACTGCCCAAGGCAGTGTGCAAAGTCTGCAGAGTTGGAGAAGGAGGTGGGGCTGGATGGTGATGCCATGTGGGGCGATGGGCTGGGGTGTGATTTCTACTGTGAGCTGGCTGCATGATCATGAGCAAGTCAGGACCTCTCTGAATATTGGTTTTATCATCTATAAAAGAGAGATAATATCTGCGTCATAGGTGGTGTGTGGGGAATTGAGTTAGTTCTTGTCTGTGAAAGCGCTTGGTAAGCCATGAGGAAGAGAAGTGTATCAGCTATCTTATCACCACAATATTCCTGCATTCAAAACCAAACCAAAGAGGCATTAACAACCATTGACTTAGCTCCAGTTCTGCAGGCTGGCAGTGGAGACCTGGCTTAGCTGGAGGGTGGTTCTGCTGCCAGCTGGGCTCCCACATGTGTGTGTGGGCAGCTGTGTGTGTCAGTTGGATAGCTGTTCTTTTGGGGGTTGGTTGCCAATCAGCTGGGATAACAGGACAACTGGGCCACCTCTCTCTCTCCTTCTAGAAGGCTAGTCCATGCTGGTTCATGTGGAGCCAGAAAAGATCCAGGGGAAAGAGCAGAAGCATGCAAGGCCTCATAAGGCCCAGGCTTGGAGCTGAACACGGTTGCTTCTGCCACATTTCTGTTTGCCACAGCAAGTCAGAAGACCAGCCCAGGTTCAAGATGTGGGGAAATAAACTTGATCTCTTGAAGGAATGAACTGCAAAGGCACATTGCACAGAGCGTAGATACAGAGAGGTGTAACCATTGGGACATTTGTGTAAGCTGTTTATCCTAAGCACCCTGATTGTAAATGAGACCTCAGCTCCATCCTTCTGCCCCTCAAAGGTGACTCTGTTAGACCCCTCTCCTCGGCAGTAGCACTATGGACTGTGGGGTCAGAGCAGGTCTGGGCTGGGCTTTTTATGTGGAGTTTCTCTGGGGAGGATGGTGGAATTGGGCCAATCCAAGGAAACCACATCCTGAAGACCCCAGGATGATAGTAATCACTTCAACCAATCACACCCAGTAAGCCAAACAGAAACATATTTACAGAACACATATAACTAACTACTAACGGCAGGACAGGTAGGGTATCATTTGTTGTGGCGACACGGAGGGACTCAGTTTTTTTATGTGGCAACCCCTCTGTACCTGCACCTAGCTTCAGAGTGAATCATCTTCTTGGTCATCTCTCCAATAGCATTTAAAGATGTGTTTGATTACAAGTAACAGAAACTCGAATATGGATTCATAAATAAGTGAGAATACATTTTTATCACATAACAGCAATTCTGCAGACAATTACAAACTTTGATTTTGTGCTCAGTGATGTCAGAGCTAATGTTTCTTGTCCTTTCCCTTATGGTTGCAACATGGTTGCTATAGCTCCAGCCATCATGTCAGCATTCAAGGCATAAAATGACAAAAAAAAAAAAAACAAAGAGCCGTGCAAGCAATTTCTGCCTTTTTATCAGGAAAGCACAAAATTTTCTGGAACTATTCTCCAGAGTTCTCTTGTGACTCATTGGCCAGAAGAGGTACTCAGGGGCACCCTAGCTGTAAGGAGGTTGGAAAAAATGAGGGACAGGATTGTTGGGATTGGCTTATTACTTGGAGGCCACATATAACACTGCCTCAAATAAAAGTAGGGCTCTGTTCGCAAGAAGGAGATGGGCAGCTCAGCATTTGCCACGCTGCTCTTCTTCATCCTGACCTAGGCCAGTGCACACACTACTCTCATGCCCACTCCCCATGCTTCCCCACACCCCACAGTCCTAGAGTTTCCCGGGGAGGCAGTAGGTGAGACCCATAATATTCTAAGACCCTGAGTTGGGGAGGCAACATCTGGTTTCCTTTTGGTCCCAGGAAGAAATGAGAATTTGAGAAATGTGAAATAACCCTAGCCACATTTAACCACCCAAAATGAGTAGGCTACTCCCCAAGCAGTCCCCACAGAACTTGGGGCTGGTCCCCATGGTCAGAAGTTTCATCTGTTGACCATACCCTCTGTAGAGATCCATCCAAGCCCAGTGGAGACCCACAGGCACTGCCTCCTCAGACACACAGAGCATTCTGGCCCTCCTTGAAGCAGGTCTCAGCCTGTTCAGCTCCCTGGTAGGAGTGTGGGAATTTTGGTGGTGAGAAATGCAGGCTCCTTTTGTCTGCCCTCCTCATCCTGGTCATCACTAACTCTGCTCCCAGAAAACCTTCAGGATGACCAAGATCAGGGATGGGGTGTATGTACATGTGTGTATATGGCTCCTGGGCCAATATCGTAATAGCCAAACAGCATCAAGTACCAGCTGGGGAAACATTTCTAGGAGAAAACTTTTAAGTCAAAATGAATCCATCCCTTCAAGTTTTTTTCTGCTTCTTCATGTTGCGAAAAGATCACTTTTGACTTGATATTTTTTTGGCAACACCACAGTAAAGAAATGCAGGGATCGCAGAAGCATTGTTGAGAACTTAGCCCTGGACCGTGTTTGCTCAGCTATTCAGCCAGCCAGCATTCCCTGAATACCCACTCTGTGCCAGGCCCCAGAGATACAGAGACGAAGCCAGTGTGCCACAGTGAAGTGCAGCGAGTAAGGGAGACAGTGAGGCCAAGGTGTAGGTGGGGCCTTGGGGAAGGCTTCCTGGGGGCAGGTGACACCTGGGCTGTCTAGTCGGACAGTCACAGTTAGCCCAACAAAGGGGGGAAGCACATTCTGGATCTGGGCATCAACCCGAACAAAGGCCTCAGAGCAAGTGATAATCCAGGGCGGGTCCAGGGAGCCGCAGGTGGTCTAGACCCAGGGCAGCCTTCAGAGCCCAGAGCAGGGCTCTCTGTCTACATATTCTCCCCATGATGTGTCTGCGGCAGGCCCCAAGGGCTGGTGCCAATGCTTTCTCAGACATCCCCTTCACTCCCTGCTGCCCCAGCTAAGTTAGAACCCTACAGCCACTGCCTCCAGCTCCCCAGAATTGGCATTTGTCTCCAAGGAGTGCTGGACCCTTGAAGATTTGCTGCCACTGACCAGACTGTCACGTCTGGACTATGAACCTGCCAGGGTCATGAGTGCCCCCAGGCCAAAGGTGACCAGTGAAGGGGCCTTCTCTGCTATTGTGCAGATTTCTCTGGAGGAGAGTTTGAAGAAGTAGGATCATTCCATCCTCTCCTAGGCCAACCAGAGCCCCAAGAAGCCTCGGACCAGCCATCTCAAAGTTTCAGGAAAGGCCACCATGGTTTAACAGGGTACATACATCTGTCTAAAGACACCCATCAGACCCACATGCAGTCCTCTTGTTCCCACCTATAATTATCAGCCCTCAGAGGTAGCACAGGACCAACCTTCCTGATGGACAAGAGCAAGTTAGAGTTATTAATTCATTATTTCATTCGTTCATTCAACACTACACATGTGCCAGGCCTATAAGTCAGAGATGGGTTGGACACAGCTCTGCCCTCACAGAGCTTACAGTTAGTGGGGGGAAATAGACACGTAACAGAGAGCTGACAACCCTCAGATGTGACAGAGTGCTAGAAGTTCAGAGACAGGAGCCATGGAAGGTGCTGGACAAGGCATTTGCCTCCATGTCTTAAAGGATAAGGCTTCCTAAGCAGGAAGGTGGGATTTGGCTACAAAGTCTCCCTAAAACCAAGAGAAATCCTATATGCAAGCCCTCCTGTCTCTTCTTTTCTCCCTGGGCTCTCCTCCACCCGTTTCCTGAGAGCAGAGCTTTCCTACAAACAGCCAAGGCCATCCCCACCCCACTCTCAGCCCCGTATCATCCAGAGCTCAGAGCAGCTGGGCTGCAAGGGGCATCCGGGCCAACCCAGGCCGGTCACACAATGGTGTACCACCCAGCAAGGGAAGTCGTTGTACAGCCTCAGTCCCCAGCCTTGCTCCAGGCCACAGGCAGGCCGGCCAGGCTTGGGGGAGGGATCTGAGTGGCTGTCAGGAGGCCTCTGCGGGAGGAAGGGCTGGGCCGGGGAGGAAGGACGGGAGGCAACTGGGAGGTCAGAAGCTGAGCCCCAGCCACAATGGCACGTTGGCAGGGGGATGGGGAGAGGGAGGTTCCGAGGGGACCTTCCTGCTGTACGAATCACAGCCAGAGGTCAGACAGTCCCAGATAACCAACCCTGGCTTCTCAGGCTGGTGGGGACCTGCAGAAGACACCTGTTTAGGCAGAAAGACAGGACATCTCCCACCACTTCTGGTACGAGAGCTGCCAGCAATGGCCCCACAAAAGTCTGTGAGTGGGGAATGCTGCTCTTGTCAGCTCACCTCGTATTTTTAAGGCCCAGGGCGCCTCTGTTTATTAAACTTGGATCCTGCTGCTGTTTATGAAGCCTGCTTCCCTTTGCTCAAGCTCAGGAAAACGCCAACCCAGCCCCTTCCCCGTGCTGCACGCCAAGTAAGCCAGCCTTCTCTGGCCCAGCCTGATTCAAGCCAGGCCCTTCCTGTAGCCCTGCTTCTCGAGAATGTTCTGCAGTTGCCCAAATGCTACACAAGCAACTGGCTCAGTTCCTCCCGGAGACCCTGAGGCTCTGTGGGTAGACAAATTCCTACCTTCCCCATTCCCCGCCCACAAGCAAGTGGGTGCACAGGCTGCCGTGCCCCCTGGGAGTCCTGTGGCTTCAGGGCTGCCAGGCAGGAAGGGGAGAGAAAAGACTGATGTGGAAGGAGTGGAGCCATGGGCTTGTGGGCACAGGCTCATCCCCCGGGCCTGGTATGCACAGTAAGCAAGTCCAAGTCCTGGCCTGTAAGGCGACTTGCTTCGGTGCAGAGAAAGGAGCACAGGACTGGGAAGCAGGAGACACAGACTTCAGTCCTGGTTCCACATTCGGTTGTGACATGACCCAAACCTTTTGGAACCTCAGTTTTCCTGTGCATTAAATGGAACAATAAAACCTTCCAGGGTTTTCTGTGGGAGCAGGGAGTGAGTAGGAACCGAAGAAGTCATAACACCTGAGAAAGTGTTTTGGAAAACCCAGAGTATTGTCACAGAAGAGCAGAGATACAGAACACATACTGCCCTTCCCTATCCTGTGCCCAAGGCAGGCATCGGTAGCTGATGTCAGCACTTTCCCATTGAACTATATTGATACTTGAGAATCCCAGGAAGCCATACCAAGAGATCAGAATTGCAAAACAAAGTAAAACCCATGTCCCTTGACCTGCGAAAGCTCAGGGCACCATTGCTGTTGAGGAGATTCCACGAGGCCCAGACGAAGCTGCAGGAAACTAGAGCCAGTCGAGAGTCAGAGGTTGCCCTGCCGACTCTGAGTGGTCCAGAGAACGGAACCCTGGCATCCTGCTTCAGCCCATCACCCACTGGCTACGTTTCGGTCATGAGCTCTGCAGCAGGGTCCGAAGGGCAGGCTGTTACGGGACCCCTGCCCTAGAACTGCAGAACAGTTCCCTAACCTCCAAAACAGTTAGGGAAACACAGGGGCCATGCAGGAGAGGCAGCCACGCAGCGGGTACGGTCCCATTGGAGGACTGGATGGGCAGCGCTTCTGATGGGCTGGGACAGGAGTTCATCTGAGCTGTGAGTGTCAGCTTCTCAAGTGCCCTTTGCACCTAGCAGCCTGGCTGCCATCCCCAGTTCCTCTTTCCGCCACTGTTATTCCCTTTGAGTTCCCTGAGCAAATCTTAGCCCAGCCCCCAGCACAGTTAGGCCAGCCCTGTCAGCTCGAGCTGACACCCGGAAGGCCTCTTCCAGGAGGCAGGGCACCAGTGCCCCAGCCAGGGTGGAGGGTGACAAGGCCTCTGCAGCCCCCGATTCCTGCACCACAGAGCACTCCCTGAAGAAGCGTTAGCTCCTCTGTCCCAGGTTGCGACGTGTAGGAGGGAGCTCTGGCCAGGCAGGAGCCAGAGTGTCCCCAGGGCTGGTCTTCTGAGAAGGGCCCCTGGGGGTTCCTGCATACCCACCCTAGTCTACCACCACAGACTCCCAGGCAGGGCGCCCCTGATCCAACAGCAGCATCTCCAGTGGTCTCTGCAGTGTGTTTTCAGAGAGGGTCAGTCTCATTCCCTTCGTCTCTCACTTGCAGGAAATACAGGCAGGAGATCTTTACTAAATGTGAACATCGAGAAAGAGGTTACAGGCCCCATAATTCCTGATACCTCTCTTAACAATGACTTAGTGCCTAAAAACAAATTTCCCTCCCAGGGCTCCTCCCAGCTCCCTAAAGGCAGGCACCGTGCTCTCGCTCCCCTGCCCTGTTCCCCACCCCTTCAGTCCACAGGCATCTCCAGAGGCACTGCCACCCGAGGCGAGCACAGAGGGACAACCCGGGTACCCTGCCTTTCCCCACAGCATTGGGGTAGCGGGGAGTGCTTTTAGGGTTGCTAGGGACAGGATGTGTTGTCGTGGATGAAGATGGAGGCTGGAGCTCAGAGTAAATTTCGCTGAAAACAGGAAACCACGAAGCTATACATTCACTAGTAAGTGTCCAGAGACGAGCTCGAGCTCGAGGCCACGCAGGAGGAAGCTGGGGAGGAAGTGTGGTGTCTTTCTACTCCAGGGCCTCCTCCCTTCTCCACACAGCGGCAGGTGGGCCTGGGGTCTGGCAGCCAAATTCTTAGAAGTTGTCTCTGCCTTGAGGTCAGAGATGAGGTTTGGGCCAGGCCAGCCTCCCCACCAGGCAGGAACATTCTTTCTGAACTGGGGGATGAGGAGTCTAGTCTGTGGGCTTGTCCTTCAACCCCAGGGGTAGCCTGGCCCTGCCTTGAGCAAGTATTACCCTGCCCATCCCTGCCCCTGGGACCCCACAAGCTGTGAAGAGAACACCCTCTCTTTGTGGCAGCTGGCACTGCGTGTCCACAGCAGCAAAGAAAACAGAGGAGGGACAAAGCAGGAGCCAGGGTTCAGTGTTCTGGCCACTGGAGGCGTCAGTGCAGTCTTGAGGCCCAAGCCCCCTGTACAGCTCAGGGCCCACGCTGGCCCACAGCCTTGGACCTGAGAAGGGAGCTCCGTGGCTCCAGGTGCAGGCCCGGGGCTCATTGCTGCTGCTCCTCTCCCATCCCCATCCCGGCCAGGGGGAGCATCTCCCTGCCTGCCGGGCCCTTATCCTGGCCAGAAGCCCGGGCTCTCAGCACCCAGGCCCAGCTCAGCAGAGCCAGCGTAGGCTGCTGGCAGACGAATGCCCAGTTGAAATGACACGCTCCACAGGGCAGTGCCCGGGGTGCCTGTCTAGTTCAAATGGCCCCACCACCCATTTTCACCCCACAGGGTACAGAGATTCCCTCCCCACTCCTCTCCGCGCTTTAAAACTCTTTAATTGAAATTCCACAAAGGATTCCCCTCCTATTTGTATATAAAGACAAACCCGGGTCATGCCTGAAGCAGGAGATGGGAGCAGAGGGTCGAGGGCAGAGCAGGCCCAGACTTTCTGTGGACACGCCCGCTCCTCCCACCCAACAGGGTCCCGCTGCCCTGATGGCTCAGTGGAGAGTGACTGGAACAGAGGTCCTCGAAGACTGGGGGTGGCGGTGGAGGGCTCCCTGGGCCTCAGGCACCTCAGAAGCAGAGTAGGGATTTCAACCCAGCTCTTACAATCTGTCCGTGGGGTTTTTACACTGTCACCCACGTAGTTTTTAATAGCACCCCCTCTTCACACTGAGAAGTCGTCATAGTTTGGGCAATACATTATGTGGTCACCAGCTCTCTTAACCACAGGGAGAGGGGAGGAGCCCTCTCCTCTGAACCTTCCCAGCAGGCCCCCGCCCCCCGCCAGCCCACTCTCCCTCCACTCACCACTATGGCGGGCGGCAGTACAACCTCTGACCTGGCTCCCATTGCCCGAGATGCCAGTTGGCTCACAGTGGTCACCGTGCCCCAGGGTGTACTTCCTGTTTTGGGGCTTCCGGCCAGTGCATTCTGGGGACCCAGAGTACAGGCAGTGGGAACCCCAGATTTGTTTAACCAGTTGATAGCCCCTCAAAGAGTCTGCTGGTTAGAAGGCAGCCAGGTCAGGCAGGCCTAGCCCCAGAGCCTCATGATTACAGAGTGAGTCTGATGGATGAGCAGTCTCAGGCGGGAGTGGGGAGCCAGGCCCACCACAGTGGGAAGAGTCTCTGCACATCTTGTGTCTCGGGCCTGGAGGGTGGCACTGGGAGGTCTGCCCAGTGCGCATCTATACTCTCAGGTCTCAGGGCTTATGTCCCAGAGAGAGAGGCTGCCACGGGAGCTGGCAGTCCTGGGGCTTTGAGAACAGAGGTCATCTGGCATCAGTAGCTGGTGAATTTCAGGTCCCTGGGGTGGGATCCAAGCCTCTCACCATCCTTGAGAGAGGGGCTGGACTGTCCAACACCTTCTCCCTTCTGCCATCCAGAGAGGTGGAAGATCTGGCCATCAGGGGTATTTCAAAGAGTCTGAGCTTACAGCTTGGAGGGAAGAAACCAGGGCCGAAGGGACCAGTAAAAGGGCCAGCCCTGGCTCAAATGCCCCTGCCCCAGACCCAGCCACAACTTCCCACGGGCCCCCAGCTGGTTTAGACGGCCTCAGAATTTGGGGAGTCAGGGACAGGGTCTGCAAAAGAAAGGAAAAGCAGAGTGAAGGGGGGCTCCTCTATCTGTCATCCCCCCCCCCACCCCCGCTGCAATCCCACACTCTGAGGCTGTGAGGATTCCCAGGAAGGTGGGGAGTGTGGCCGGTACACTGCCGGTCACAGCGCTGTTGGGGAAGAGAAGCACTCACCTAGGGAGGGGAAGAAGACATCCCCGGGGCCCGGTGGAGACAGAGGAGTGTTGGGCTCAGACAGCAGGTGCCGCCCAGACTCAGAAGGCTGCCGCTGGGCCATGTAGGACAGGGGCTGCCTGGGCTTGGCCTCCAGCATCCCATGGGAAGGTGGAGAGGTCTCAAAGCCAGGGTTTTCAATTCCTTGAATGTTGTTGCTGGAGAAGCAGGATAGGAGGTCATGCGTGCTGCCTGGGCTAGGCCTCTGACCTCCCACCTGGCCTGCCTCACTTCTCTCCCCTCACCTCCCCACCCTTCCCCTCACCTGCCTTCCCACCCTAGGCCTCGGAAGCATCTCCTAGCAGGAAGGGAGGCTCCAGGGCCAGGGAGGAAAAGCTGGGCTGCACTCCCCACCTGCCCTGAGCTGAGGGCATTTGACCATCTGTCCCCAGGCCCAGGAAAGAAGCCCCAGGTAAGAGCGGCTCTAGGACACTGGCCTCTTGAATCAGGGGACAAGTCTCTCTTTGGTCAGTAGAATTAATGGCCTTAGGACTGATCGTCCCCACAGCTTGTCTTGAGCTAAAGGGAGACCTTCTTCCTCCCTAGGAGTGGGACAACCTCTGAGGACCGCTCTAATTCTGAGATGCTAGCAGGATCTAGCTAAGACTTCCTGTGACCTGTCTTAAATATCATCCCTTTCAGACACCAGGGAGGAGCTCTGAATTTGGTGTTACATGTACTGGGGCCAAGTTTCTGAGCATGTCCTGTTCCCAAGGATGCCCTCCATGCCAGGCCCAATGCCAGCTTCCTGCCCAGGGCACACCACACACACTCCCCATCCACTCCATCCCCAAGCTGCCCTCCCCACCACCACGATGTCTGAGCTAGGTCAGCCTCTGCCCTTGTGGCCTGACTGCTTTCTCCTTGGGGTGTCCTGCACTCCTTGGGGCCTCAACTCCACATGTGCTGACCTCCTTTGCATGTTTCAGGGTCTGCCTGGGTTTAGCTGCTTCCTCCCCTTCCCCACCCCAGCTGACCACTGAGGCCCAAAGGTAGGTGCACTGCTCATCCAAGCAGCGTTGGAGCCAGCCAGCTGGGTGAGGGGTGGCAGGGCAAACAGCCAGTTGGCACAGATGGCAGATGGCAAATGCTCTTCTAACCAGCTGTGCCAGGCAGCTAAACCGGGGCCCTACTGCACGGACATACCTCCTTCCTGACAGCTGGCCCAGAGCGCAGGGAGGACCAGGAAGTCCATGTCTGTGTTCTCAGCCCCATTGTGATATAAGCAGTGACCAGAGAGGAGAGGGGAAAGAACCTACTGGAGTTAGGAGAATCAGTCTGTCCTGGCTATAAAGTTCCCCCAACCCCTTCCGCATTAACTGCTGTATAAGAAGCTGGGTGTAGATAGATACTGCCCAGCAGAGACCACAGCCCAGGGAAGGCAAGGAGAGAGGCTGCCAGACTTTGACTGGGATGGCACAGTTGTGGCAAGTGTCCGCAGGAAGGTCTCCATGGGCCTTACCTGTCCATCCGCACCAGTTCCTGGGCACCTAGGGACAGACAGAGCAGCTGGTCACAGAGGGTAGGCTTTCCCAGACAGCATCCTGGCCCTCGCTGGCAGACACCCCTCGGGAATGGGAGTGAACCTGGGCAGGGCCGTGCTCAGCCCCGGATCCCACTTCTGCTCCCTCAAGAAGCCAGGAGGTCAGTGTTGTGTGTCTACCCAGCAGGTGGGGCCTTGCTCAGCGGCCCGTGTTGACCCATGATAAATTAAGCTTGGGATGCATTTGACAAGCGTGTGGGGCAGCTAGGAAACCAAAGGCAGCGGTGGTGATGTTAGGCACTCAGGATCAACCAGAGGCCTGGCTCCTGAACTGTTGTTTCCTGTGTGGCCATTTGTCACGTTCTGGTCGTCAGCCATGATTTACTGGGCAGGAGTGTTGCAAGGTCAGTTCCTGATTAGAGTTCCTGGTCCCCTCTGTTCTGTCCTCTGCATTGCCTAATAGGGTCAACATCTCTCAGAGGAACCCTAGAGGGCCTGAGACTTCATCAGTTCTCAGCCGGGCTACCACTCTCTACCCTGCAGTCAAGCTGCTGCCACCCAGCCCCACTGTGGAGGTTCCCCATCCCACAAACCAGCCACCAACCAGATGCAACTACCCCAACTTCCCTCTTTCTGGCAGCTCCCCACGTACTCCCACAGACCCTTCTTGTTTTTTTTTTGAAGAGTTTTGCTGCGCATTACGATGGGGAAACAAGTGGTGGGGGAGGGGCGCAGAAACAGTACCCACGGGAAGTTGCATACAAGTTCCTGAAATCCCGCGGTATCGGAATCATGGCTGCTTGTTTACCAGGGCGACTCTGTGTGGTACGTTGCATACAAGTTCCTGAAATCTCGTGGTATCGGAATCATGGCTGCTTGTTTACCAGGGCGACTCTGTGGAGCTTCCTGCAGGCCTCTGCCTTCCCTCAGCTCATCCTCTCCTCTGCCCTTGAAGAAACCAAGTCTGCCTGATACTAGGGAGGCTGCCGGGCCCGTGGGCCTCTGTGGCACCCTGCCTGCCTCAGTGCTCCCAGCACTTTGTTGCTGTTGCTCAGTCCTCAGCCATATCCAACTCTGCGACCCCATGGGCTGCAGCTCGCCAGGCTTCCCTGTCCTTCACTATCTCCCAGAGCTTGCTCAAAATCATGTCCATTGAGTCAGTGATGCCATCCAACTGTCTCATCCTCTGTCGTCTTCTCCTGCCTTCAATCTTCCCCAGCATCAGGGTCTTTTCCAGTGAGTAAGTCCTTCGCATCAGATGGCCAAAGTATTGGAGCTTCAGCTTCAGCATCAGTCCTTCCAATGAATAGTCAGGATTGATTTCCTTTAGGATGGACTGGTTGGATCTCCTTGCACTCCAAGGGACTCTCAAGAGTCTTCTCCAGCACCACAGCTCAAAAGCATCAATTTTTTGATGCTCAGCCCTCTTTATGGTCCAGCTCTCACATCCATACATGACTACTGGAAAAACCATAGCTTTGACTAGACGGACGTTAGTCGGCAAAGCAGTATCTCTGCTTCTTATTACGCTGTCTAGGTTTGTCATAGCTTTTCTTCCAAGGAGCAAGCGTCTTTTAATTTAATTTAATTTCCCAAGCCTTGCTCTTTCTCTTCTTTCTGAGTGTGGCTTACTCCCAAGCACTCCCTCCATGCCCAGCTCTGTGGCAGCACCCTGCCTGGAGCACACCACACACAGTCCTATCTCTGAGCCACCACCCGTGCTCCAGGCCACTCAGCCTCTACCCTGGGGCCACACTCCTGCTGTGTCCCAGGTGACTTCTGCTGCCATAATTCCATCAGCTGCTTCTCTAAAATCTGGATCAAGAAAAATGACCCGAATCTCCACTTGCTCTCCATTTCATACCTGGTTTTTCTAGAATCGTCCCCTCTGGCATCACGTGTGTCTGTCTCTAAACCTTCAACCACATAAGTCTTTTTTTGGAGAGGACAGAGGACTGGCCTCAAAAATATTTATTAGGAGATAAATGACTGATACCTTCCTGTTACTGCATGTATTAAATCTGGGGATAAGATGCTATGAAGTTGTCATCCATCGTGAAAATGGAATTTGTTGAGAGTTTCAGAAGGCGTGCTCGTCATTGGTCATGGCATAGCCCTGGCTGGCCCACCGCACCCCCTCGAGCTTTCTTTCACTCCAGTTTTTCAGCACCCAGCTCATCTGTCCCTTTCTTTGTGAAGCCCTCAGTCTGCAGGTCTCCCAGTACCTGCAGCAGGAGATACTGGGGGCTGACCCCAGGCTGCTCGTGTCCTCAGGACACGGCCACAGCGTTCCGGCCTGGGGGTGTCCCCTCTCTGGTTTTCCTTCCTCCTGCCTGGGACACAGGCAGAGCCCTGGCCCAACCCCTGGGGGGCCCCGTGAGGATCAGCAGTGCCCCTCCCCTACCCCGCGCCCGCCTCCGCCGGGAATTTGTTTTCCCCGTTCCTGGGGGCTTCCTGGTGGCTCAGAGGGTAAAGCAATGCGGGAGACCTGGGTTCAGTTCCTGGGTCAGGAAGATCCTCTAGAGAAGAAAATGGCAACCCACTCCAGTATTCTTGCCGGAAAACCCCATGGACAGAGAAGCCTGGTGGGCCACAGTCCGTGGGGTCACAAAGAGTCGGAGACGCCTAAGCAGCTTCACTTTCAGTTTCCTGTTCCCTGATGGAGGCGGACCTATGGTCTGGAGTAAGAGGGGACAGAAAGCACCTCTTTTGCTGGGAGCCAAGCCTGCCTGAGCACGGCCCCTCCTCATCCCTTCCCCACCTCCATGGAAGCGCTCCACGGATGAGCAGGAGCTGAGGGTGGCTCTGTAGCCACGCCTCTCCCTGGTTCATCTGCTGGGTTCCTCTTTCTGCTCCAGATCTCTTCACCTTCCCCAACCCTGGGGTGTTTGTGTAGATAAACTGTGGTAGGCTTTGTGAGAGGAATAGGGCCTCCTGAGGGGTGGGGGAGAGTGACCCACTGAAGAGGGACAGAGGGATGTCCAGTTGTTCCAGTCCAGCCAAAGCCCCCCTCAGTTACCTCCTGCTGCGGACAGCAGGGGCGGGGGGCGGTGCGGGAAGAGGTTGGCGAGGCCAGGCAAGGGCGCCCGCCCTCCTGCTCTAGGAGGGCTGAGGCTGGCTGAGGCTTGTGGGTGGAGTCGAAGGAAGGGCAAAGGGCACTGTCACCCGAAGAGACAAGTGAAAAGGCATCACAGCTGGAAACCTGGCTCCACCACATGCTCATAAGTGGTTCCTTGAGGGAGCTCCTTAGCTGCTCTGTGCCTCAGTTTGCCCAGCTTTAAAACGGAGCCAGTAGTAAGACTGGACTGTGTTAGGAGGAGCACATGAGAGAATGTACATAGCAGACTGGACATGGTACCTGGCACAGCAATCCTGCTAGTTAGGGGTCCTCAGCTACGATGCTCATGCGGAGTGTTTTTATTACGCGGTGGAACTATGCTCCCTGAAAACCACTGAGTTGAAAAGCATTGAGTCTGAGTCTTACTCACTAAGTTTTATAACATTTGGTTAGTTATTTAACCCTGCTGATCTTAGGTTTGTGACCTGTAAAAGGAAAGAGTTGAATCTAGTTATCTCGAAGATCCCTCCCAGTTCTGATAATCCAAAGGTCATTTTGTCCCAACTGTTGCTACAAAGACAAACCCACCTATATGTTAAAGCAGGTCCCCCAGCAATCTCCGAGTGACACCGCTTTCATAAACAAGTTTCAGCTACTTCATAAGACTGCTCGTTCATTCGACAGATCCCTGTTGAGTATCAAGCCAGCACTGCCAGGGGCCAGTGGGTCCCCTCCTCTCCACCACGGAGCCCAGCTCTTATCTCTTGAAGAGCAGAACTGGGTCAGCCTTTCGCCTTGGCTCTTCCCTGTGGCTGAGCGGGACACTGGGGCAGGTCACTCACTCCCCACCTAGCCCAGGCAGACGGGGATACTCACGGCGGTTGGAGGCCACCTGCCTTTGCTTGTAGACCAGGAGCAGGATGAGGGGGAGGCAGAGAATACCCACAATGCAGGCGCTCGTAGCCAGAGCAGCAGCCGTGATGCCTGAATGGACAGAGGCAGCCAAGTCAGGCCCCACTCCCGTTACTCCTCCTGAGGGAAACTGAGGCCCAGAGAGGGAAGGCCCAGCAGGATGGGGGCCCGCCTTCACCCAGGCCCCACAGCTAGACCCGCAGTGACCTGCAGAGGCGTGGAAGGTCTGGGAACCCCAAGAGGGCCAGAGCACCCAGGAATCAGGCCAGGCGCTTACGGCTGAGGCAGCTACAGGGGAGAAAGAGAAGGGGCCTCCTCATAGCCTGCAGGAAACATCTCAACCACCTGGGGCAGGTGGTTGCTCCCTGAAGAGGAGAGCAGGCCCTTCACAGGCCCCATGTCACAGAGCTCAAGGTCGAAGGAAGCCCGAGAGATAAAAAACTTGTGCAAACAGAGGAGTGGTGATAACTACACAACGAGAATGTAATGAGTGCCGTTGAGCCGTACTCTTAAAAATGGTTAAAATGGCAATTTTATGTTATGTATGTTCTATCACAATGAAAAATGAATGAATGAAAAGCCCTGTTTATCCCCTGAGAGATCCCTTGGCTCCAAGGACAGGGCCTCTAAAAGTGATCTCACATGTACCGTTCACAGGGAAACATCTTGGGGCAGGAACTAGGGAAATGTGAATCCTTGTCCAATTTAAATATTTTTAAGCTTTCGAAATTACACGCACACAAATTTACACTTTTTTTTTTTAATTCAACATTTTCTTTCTCCACCTGTACCTGGGCCCCCTCCAGAGACATAATCTAGATACATTCTCCGCATGTACAGCATATATGGGATCACATGACAACTGCTTTTCCCACTTAGCACAGCTTGGACACCGAGAGCTAGCTGTATTGGCACAGAGATCTAGCTCATTCCGCCTAGGGCTTATCACGGGGCTCACCTAAGTTTATTGAAACAGTCCCCTACTGGTGCCTATGTAGGTTGCTTCCATTCTCAGCATAACTAATAATGTAGCAATGAACTTGTATAGGCATCTTTGCTCACTCAGACAAGTACATCACTACATAAAACCTAGTAGTGAAAGTGCTGAGCCAAAGAGTATGTGTATTTTTTTTTTTAGGCTATTGCTAAATTGTCCTGCAAAAAAAAAATAGTTGTACCGCTTCATGGTCCCATCCACAGCATGGGAGGTTTTATTTGAGTCCATCTGCTGACTCCAGGAGTTTAGCTGGGAACAGACTTGCCCTCAGAACCACAACCAGCATAAATGCATTTCCTTCCCAATTTTAGCCCTTCCCTCTGACAAAAAAACAATGGGGTAGAATACCTTGTCACAGCGTCAGCTTGGCCCTGGGAGCTTTGGGGAGGTGAACGGGCTCATTGTTGCCTTTGCACTACTTATTTGGGTATAAAGGCTTGTTTTTTATCTCATTGTATTACTGAACAACCCGACAGTGTAAACAAGCTTTCAGAGGGTTTGTTCAGACCTCGGAAGAGAAAAAGCTGTTTTCGGGTGCGTTAGAAGTACCCGCCGGTACAGGGACAGTTGCTCTGTTGTTACAAAGCAAGTTCAGCTCCACATTAAAGCAGGCTCCCCACATATCTTAGCGAGGCTGCACTTTGATGCAGAGTACTGAAAGTAAAACATTTTATAATTCAGACATCTGAGTACCTCTGAACTCCATCACAGGACCTTATTGTGGGCACTGAGAAAACGGCTGCAAAGCACCCTTCTCTGGTCATCAAAGCAGGTGTCCTCCAGACTGGCGTTAAGCAGCGTACGGTGTAGCCAGTTGGTGACCACTGAGCTTCTTGGCCCAACCTCTCTCCTGACTGTGGTCCCCAAGCAAAGACTCCCTCTCTTTGGCCCCTCTAGGGGATCAGGTCTTGGTTTCCTTATAGCCTGGGCTAGGAGTTGAGGCTAGGCCCAGGGAGCAGGGTTTGGCTGGAGTTTTGTGGGCCAGCTGCCCTCTGAGACCATGGGCTCCTCTGCAGAGCGCAGCCTCGCCGCAGCTCCCCACCCCGCCCCCCATGTGTGGCCAGTACCTGGGGCAGAGTTGGGGAGGTGTCTGGTCCTGTAGCCATCCAGAGGCAGGCTCATGCCGAGAAGGTGATCAGGCACTGGCAGAGGCAGCTGCCCAGCCAGCACCAAGCAGTGTGCCAGGCCCTTACAGAGCGGGGTGGGATAGAAGGGGCTCAGCCTGCTCAGCGAGGCTTTGTCCAGGGCCTGTCAGTACCCAAGGGTGTTTACGGAGGAAGGGGTTCAGCAGGACTGCCTGGTTCCGGGGAGGGGGCTGGATGAAAGCATACATCTGCTGTGCTGCGGGGTGGAGAGGTTGCTTCTCGGGGAGATGGGCTGTCCAGCCTCCTGGCGCAGGTTCAGTGAAAAACCACAGCCCCTCAGCAGCTCGGGGCTCCTGGGCTCCTTCGGTACCGGCTTCCTCATCCCACTCCTCTCTTATCACCTCCCCTGCCGCCTCAAGCTGATATGGGGATTTCATGCACCAGCTACCTTCCTCCTCCCCCAAGATATTAGGAAATTGGGGCTGCAGTTTGCTGCTGTCGTTACTGTTCAGTTGCTAAGTCACGTCCAGCTCTTTGCAACCCCACGGACTGCACTTAGAGAAGGGAAACTAAAGAGCTTCTTGGCTGGAAGCATCATTAACTGATCTGGTACCAAGGCTGGCTGTGGAGCCCCTGTCTTTATAGCAGGGACTGGGGTCTTTCCAAACGTAAGTGCAGCAGAGGGCAGGACCCAGCAGTCAGCCCTGGGACCTCCTAAGCACATGGATCACCAGGCGAATGTTTCACACTGTTAGAAAACAGGATATGCGTCCACCTGCCATCTACTTGCCATCCTGCCTTGGTACAGGGGAATGGATGAGGTGATTTGGGAAGCCAGGCCTAGAACTGCACATTAGAAGTAATAATAGCCAACACATACACAGCACTTACTCTGTGCCAGGCATGGTTCTTAGTGCTTTCTTTACACAGAGTACCTCATTTTAGCCTCAGAACAACCTTAAAAGTATACATACAACCATGATCTCCATTTTACAGATGAAAAAACCAAGGCATAGGGAGGTTCAGCAACTTGACTGATTTCAGGATCTGTGCTCTTAACCACTTCACCGCACTGCCTTTCATTAGAATAGACTCAAGTTGCAAATACGGCCAGCTTAGTACTTAGCTTCGGAGAAGGCAATGGCACCCCACTCCAGTACTCTTGCCTGGAAAAGCCTGTGAACGGAGGAGCCTGGTAGGCTGCAGTCCATGGGGTCGCTAAGAGTCGGATACGACTGAGCGACTTCACTTTCACTTTTCACTTTCATGCATTGGAGAAGGAAATGGCAACCCACTCCAGTGTTCTTGCCTGGAGAATCCCAGGGACGGGGAAGCCTGGTGGGCTGCCGTACTATGGGGTCACACAGAGTCGGACACGACTGAAGTGACTTAGCAGCAGCAGTACTTAGCTTTTTTTTTTTCTTTTATTAGTTGCCAACAGTTTAAAATTGAGAGCTCAAGTAAAATCTGGACTTCTGACTTTGCTTGAAAATTTAGTGACTCTGGCAACCCTGGGCCCCTCTCCTGGCGTGTGACAGTTGGAACTGCATGTACAAACTGGCAGCTGGGTTTTCACCAGTCTCTGCTGCTCCGTACTGTCCTCCCCACCAGCTCCCTGGCCTGTGAGCATTCAGTCTTGGACCCCTGACTCAGCACCTTTGATAACATGGGCTGCCTCCCTGCGAGTTGGAAAGGGACACGCGTGCTCCCGCTGCTCAGTGGACACACGGTACCCAGAGAACAGAAGCACTGTCAAAGCACCCACACCCCACCCCAGAGTATAGCTGGGTTTCCTTTCATCTGAGACTACTTCCACCTTAGTGCCAAGACTCCTCACATCTGTCGTCTCCAGACCGCCAGAACCCAGACTCTGAAAGGGGACTCCAGCCTTTAAGAAGCTTTCAGATTGACACTTTACCCCTGCCCTTGACAACTGGGACAGAAGCGAACGTGTGCCTGTGGCCATTAAGAAGCCAATTCCCTGCAGACAGTAGTTCAGGGAAGCAGGGAGCAGAGTGAGGCTGCCCATCCCATGACTTGGAGAGGAAGGAATATGTCAAAACCTGAGAGCCGAGGTGCCCAGCAAAGGAAGCCTGACCTTCTCTCAGCAGTCAAGTTCTGCCTCACCCTTGGGCTCTTATCAGTCAAACTCCTGGAACTCCCCAGGTGACTTCTGTTCCTTTAACTCCAGCAGCTGCTGCTCTCGAGTCTAGAGCAAGAAAAATGACCCAGATCGCCACTCCCTCTCCATTTCACACCTGGTTTCTCTGACACTGTCCCCTCTGGCATCTCTTGTCACTATCTCCAAGACAGCTGACTTTCAGAAAATGAGTGCTTTTCTGAAAATGAATGGCTTTCAGAGGGGAGGGCCCCAGTACTCAGGCAGGGTTTGCACACTGAGAACCAGGTTGCTCTGGCTTCTCCTCTTGGCTCTGGGAGACTAAGAACCACTCACTTCATCCATCTGAACCTCAGTTTCGCCATCTGTGAAATGGGAGCAGTGGCAGAGTTGTTCTGCAGGAGCCCTTGGAGGCAGAAGTGGGACTGGGGGGTTGCTCATAGTAGAAGGGGTGATGGGGAAGTGAACACTCAGGGACCCACCAGGTGAGGCTTACCCTGTCCTGTGCACAGCACGTGTGTGCACACATAGTCGTGAGGCTGCCGCATGGGCAGGAAGGGGCTGCCGAGGGTGGGTGTGGGGGGGGGGGCGCTCTCCACCCTCCCCAGGGAGCCACCAGTGGAGGAAGTGAGGAAGGCAGCAGCTTGGTGCGAGGCCACACATGAGCTCTGTGGTGTGCAGGCGAAGAGGCTTGTTCTTAGTTTCTTAGTTCCATGTGGGTCTGGCTCAGACCAAAAGTGTGTTCTAATTTTATTCCTGGCTAGTCTGTTTGTTGTTTCAAAAAAAAAAAAAAAAAGAATAGTTTGAATAGAAAGTCACCATGGCCTCTGAGTGGGGGGTTGGCTTTGGCTGAGCTCCCTGGCTTCAGCTGTGATGGATGTCCTTCTGGAGGGCAGGGAGAAGACCTGCACTTTCGTGTCTCAGGACCTAGGCAGGAACTGGTCCGGACTGGATGCCAAATAAATACTAATGGAGAGAAGGCTGAGGAAGCCAAGAACCCCTCCTGTCAGAAGAGAGGGCACCCCTAAGACATCTCCCCTTTGCTGTCTCCAAGCTGCTGGGTATTCTCACCTGGACTGCTAGTGCCCAGGCATCCCTCGGAGCAATGCCCCTGCCCTCCATGGGTACCTCTGGCCAAACACCAGGGGGCTGACTGCCACCCACCACCCTGTGTAGCCAATCTCCTTCCCCAGCTGTGCGCACCTCACCTCCAGAAGGCGGGGTGAGCATAGTGCCAGCTGCGCTTTCCTTGTGGGATGCGTGAATTGAGGCCAGTAATGTCACCTCTCTGGGCCTCTGTTTCCATGAGTGTGCCATGAAGTTGGTGACACCTACTTCACAGGGTTCTTGTAAGAAGCCACTAAGATACCAATACTTAGAAGGACTTAGCACACTGCCTGAGATATAGTAGGAGCTTTAGGAAAGGTCGTTCTGTTCCCCTGCCTCAGCCTCTCCCTCCGCCCTCTCTACACACATGGAACAAGGTTGAGTCCAAGCCAGGAGGACCCACACACACACCGCCCTCCTTCCCATGTGGCAGAGGAGTGGTCCCCACTGAAAACAAGCTCGGCAGCCTGTGGCACCCAGTATCTATCATGGGGGCACTTGACCCAAGGTCACTGCCAGGGCACAGCCTCACCCAAGAGTCAGGGGTCGGACTCAGAAGCCAGCTTCCTCAAACTTCAGGCCTTAGAAGGGGCGTGGGCTTCTGGGGGCTGCAGCCCAATGGCTCAGGTGAAGGAGGAAGCAAAAGGGAGGGGCGGCAGCAACAGAGGAGGAATGGGGTTCTGTGGGCTTGGGGTGATGAGGTCAGAGTTCAGAATGAAGTCTGGGTCCAGGGTAAGGACAGAGAAGAACAGAGACTCCAGAGGAGCCAAGAGGTGGTTCCTTACTTTCACTCTCGTTGGAGGAGGGTGGGTACGCGATGCACTTGGATAGTGTTTCGTCGCCTGTGGGAGCAGAGAGAAGGGTCATTAAGTGGGCGTCAGACCCTGGCGGCCAGGAAGACTTGTCCAGGCTGGTATGCCCTGCTCCTGTCACAGGTACCTTTGCTCGTGTCCCCTTGGCAGTGCTGGCCCAGCTGCACACACACACACACAGAGGCATATTTTCACTGCACAGCCAGGCAAGCCCTGCCCATCGCCATGACACCCCCATGGATGTGTGGCTACCTGCCCACACCCACACCTCTATCTAGTCTACTGCCCCTTGTCTTCACACACACACACACACACACACACACACACACACACACACCCCACCCCACCCCCTAACTCACACAGCAGGTCATATATCACAGCCCTGGAATTGTCGTGAGCAGACACACTCCCAGCCCACGTTCATGTGCTTAGTCACTCATTCGTGTCCTACTCTTCGCAACCCCATGGACTGCAGCCCGCCAGGCTCCTCTGTCCATAGGATCTCCCAGGCAGGAATACTGCAGTGGGTTCCCGTTTCCTTCTCCACTAGTTCCTATACTCTCTCCCATCAAAAAACCCCACTGTCTTAAACAGAGCCCTGTATGCCCTTCCTCTCCATCACACCCAGCGACCCAGAAAGAGGTGTTCACAGCTCCACATCCTCACACCGCATCCATCACCCCTGGAGTACCAGCGCCACCCATACAGAATCAGACACCCCCTGGCACAGTGTCACACCACCAGACACACAGCGCCACCCCCTACCAGTCACTTGGTCCTCTCCTCATCCTCCCAGACAAGCTCAGACACCATCCCCACAGTGACAGCCGCCCCCGGCCACCCCACAGAGGGGCTCACCTCTCTGCACCTGCAGCTCCATGGCTCCAAAGAGCCGCTGCTCCGAGTGGTGGTGCCTGATCTCCACCACCAGGCAGCAGTAGAGGCCGCCGTCCAGCAGCGTCAGGTTGCGCATGGTGATGGTGAAGTTGCCATGGTGGTCGGAGGCCGACTCCAGCCCATAGCGCTGGGCCAGATCCTGGCTGCTGTTGGCCTGGTGGCTACTGTGGTGCAGGTGGAGGTCCTGGAACGTGAGGTTGCGGATGGGCCGGCGCTCTGAGCAGACCTGCACCTCGCCCCGCGAGCTGCGGTACCAGGTCTTGTAGAAGGTCACATCGTGCCCTTTAGCCAGGGGGCCCAAGAGCCTGCAGGTGAGGGTGACGTTCTGTCCCTCAGGACACACGTACAGGGAATAGGGCGTGGCAATCTTGAACGCTGTCACCAGGCCTGCTCAGAGAGACGAGAGCCCGTCACCCACCTGAGCCGGCAACACTCCCAGTACCCACCAGAGTAGGGAAGAACCTCGGCCTGGGGCTTCAAAGATATGGGTTCCCCAGCCACAAGCTCAGGGCCAGTCAGCTGACCTCCGCAAGCCTCAGCTTCTTCTTTTGCTCGTGAACCCAGCTCCCTCCAGGCTGTGTGGGAGGAGCCACAGGAGCCTCCCCAGGTGAAGCTGGATGAGGCATAGGCGAGACACCAGGCAGGCAGCAGGGTGGGCCAGGCCCGCAGTGTCCCTCTCCCAGGGACATGTGTGCTGACCCCAGCTCCCGTCCCCTCACTGCAGGCACCATGGCTCTGCCCAGACCTGGCCCCTGGCACTTGCAGTTCCCATGCTCAACATATCAGGTGGGAGAAGCAGAAGGCAGTTTGGGAACAGCAGCCCCTTGCCCTGGACCACCCCTCTGGGGGCCATCAGCATCTACTGCCACTCCTGGGGCCAGCCTGCCCCACACCCCCCTCATCAGTGAGCACTAAGGCACATCTGCCCATGTGAGGCCTGTGCCAGGGGCTCTGTCTCACCTGGATGCTGAAGACAGAGCCTCCCGTGGGAGCTTATGGCCTAGCTGGGTAGACAAGTCCTACATCCTGAGAAAGTAACCCCACAGGACAAAGGGCAAAGCCGCGCCAGCCTTCAGGGCACTTGAAGGAAAGAGGACATGACCTTCCTGGGGATAGGAGACTTCTTAAAGGAAGGAGGGTCTTTGGGGTTGATGGACAGACAGGAGCCCAGCACTTGGGAGGCAGTAAAGCAGAAATACCCGAGGTGTCTCAGGGACGAGGACAGGTGTGAAGAAAAGGTCATCTCATCCAGGCGCCTGCCTGCCACCTGGTCTTCTTAGACACATTTTCTCGTTCATTTTGCTTCAATAAGCAAATGAAGCCATCCCCTGGTCCTCTTTACCCTTCCCCCATCTCCCAGCATGTAACCATGTTGACCCCCCAAAGCACTGGCCCTTTAACAGAAAATTCTGTCTAGCTGTGAGCCTCAGTTTCCTCATGTGTGCAGGGAGGAAAATATTAGCTACAGTGGGGTTGTGAGAGGACAGAATGAGGGAAAGTGGAGAACACGCTATGTGAGCTCTCATGCCCTCTGCAGACAGCGGAGCGATAGCTATAGTTACTAGACATTAGCGATGTTTTCATTTTATTTGGCATCTCAGGGGTTGTTGTGGGCCGACAGGGAAGGAGGGTTTGGAAATATGTACAAGATCCAAATGGATATGCCCCTTCCATTGCCATTGCCTAAACCCAAGATAATAATACCACTTCTTTCCAGACGCCCTCTCCCTGTTTTACAGCATGTCTCCTTACCCCTCCCCAGAGGAGCTGAAAGCCTGGCCCAGTCAGGAGAGAGGCAGCTGCTGTAGCTTTGGAATGGGCTCAGCCTGCAAAGGAGTCCAATAGCTGGGAGTTACATAGACTCTTAGCCTCAGATGCCTCGCTGTAAAACACAGCAGTGGAACAGCTCCCTGCCAGAGTTGAGGCAAAACTACAGATAATTTATGTGAAATGCTCTGAAAGTTGGGGCTTGATACCTGGGAGCTAGATAGGTCTCTAAGTCATTTCTGCAATTCAAAAGACATTTCTTAGGAGTGAAAATAGAACAGAGAAGCCTGCTTTGAATCCTTTCTCACCAAAGTGTGAATGACTGATAACAGCTGTGGCCCAACCTTGGCATGCTTGCATATTTAAAGCAGAGTGTGAGGAGGCAGAAAGACATTTCCCCCAAAGAATATGCCTGCAAGGGTGGAGTTTTAAGCCCCAGAGGGTAAAAAGGACAGAGACGCACCAGAGCCTCCCACTCCTGGCACCTGCGTGTGAGACGGAGCCATGTCTAGGAATCTCAGATTTTTGGGAAGTCATTGCCAAGGTGAGCAAAAACGTCAGAACTTTAGTCAAGATGCTCATCTCCTTTTCAGAGAGAAATGTAGATGTCAAGAAAGGGAAAGTGGTTTGCCTGAAGTTCTGGAGGGTATAAACTCAGAACCTGAAGCATGGGGGCTTCAGGTAAAGAAGGATCTAGTTAGAACTAGAAGAATAATAAATAGGATGGGCATGGCCAACAACCCAGTGAGGCAGGTGTTATTTTTATTCCTGTCTCACCAATGAGGAAACTGAGGCACAGAGATGTTAAGTAACTCACTGAAGTTCACAGAGAAAATACCAGAATCAGAATTAAACTCAAGCACTTAGACACTGTACTAAAAGAAAAAAATTCAGAATTTGGCAGCCCACAGGCCATATTCAGCCTTCAAATATATTTTACTTGAACCTCAAAGTATTTTACTTTTTTTTTTTTTTTGAGATTGCCAAAATTTAAAGACCAAGAATTTGATACGAAAATTCTGACTTCCAGCTTCTCTTTGAAAATCAGAACATTAACACTAAACCCAGCTTTCCAGATGGTACTAGTGGTAAAGAATCTGTCTGCTAATGCAGGAGACACAAGAGACCTGGGCTTGATCCCTGGATCAGGAAGATCCCCTGGAGGAGGAAATGGCAACCCGCTTCAGTACTCTTGCCTGGAAAATTCCACAAACAGAGGAGCATAGTGGGCTACAGTCCATGGGGGTCACAAAGAGCTGGACACAGCTGAGCGCAAGCACACACAGCTTTCCTGTGAGGCACTTGTCAACTGAAACTGAGCAGCAGCCTCCTCTTCCCATGGGGCCCTGGCGCTCTAGCTGGCCGCAGACCCCACCTCTCCCTAATGTTTCCCCCTAGTCTGCTTCACTCTCTTCCCATCAGTGTCCCACGGACATTTGAGTTTCTGGTCCGTGAGTGGGCTCCTTGGTTTCTAACCAGGGAGGCATTCCACTCCCCAAGGCCACTGTCCTACAGATATAACAGTCAGGCTCAGAGAGAAAGTGATCCACCCAAGGCCCCCAGTGGAAACCGAGCTACTGAATGTGGCTGTGCCAATAAATGAAAGTGGGAAGTAGTCACAGAAAGGGCCCTCTGAGGAAGAACAAAAACCCACCCAAAGAGTGGACCTGGATTAGCTCTGCCCTGTGCTCCCCCTTTTCTCCAGCCAGCCATGTGACAGCTCCCACCAGCACTTCTCCTGACTGATACCCCATTTTCCCTTTCCCCAACATTATCTTTATCCCCAGAACTGCCCCCAAGGGTGTGAGCCGAATCCAGATCCAGCAGTATTGGCAGGAGCATGCACACCCTGGGGGCCAGGAGAAGGCTGGCTCAGTGGAGGCCAGGGGCGCAGGTCTGGGTGAGTGGAGGCAGAAGCAAGAAGTGGAGCTCAGAGCCGAGCAGGGTGGGGACTGTCAAGTGGACAGAGGTGTGGATGGGGTGGGGCGAATATGTAGGCAAGATGAGGCTAGCTTGTGGGCAGGATAGGTGTCTGTGAGCACAGGGTGATGGGGCAGGGTGGGAGCAAGCAGCAGGGCCTCCAATGGGGCACCAGCCCAGGGCCTCCCTGGTCCAAGCAGTGATGTTAGGGACCGCAGAATTCCCCAGGAAAGCAGTGGGGACGTGCTTTTCAGCCCAAGAGGCAGTTTCTTTGCAGATTCACAGGGGATCACAGAAGTGGGGTTCAGAGACAGAGCTGGGGAGGGTCATTGCTCAATTCCTGACACCCCAAGCACCCCAGAAGGCCCTCTTCCCCTTTTAGAAAAAGGAGAAGCTACACTGGGCTTTAGGTTTGGGTGTGGGAGAGAGTATTCAGTTCCAGCAAACGGACTGGATGGTGTGGGCCAGATGTCCACAGAACTTGTCCTCGGGGAGAGAAAACATCTTGTTTGTTGTGTCTGAGACTCCAACCAGAATAAGGCCAGGGGCAGCCTGTCCTTAGGTGGACTCGCAAGGGCACAGTGTTAGGGAAAACTACACACGTGCCCCATGCCTTCCACGACTGCACATACACATGTGTGTTATCAGGGGCTATAAATAGCCCAGCTGGAATTATAATTATTTGGTCAGAGGATGTTGCTTATTGTAAGCAGCAGATCCTTTTGGACACCTGGGGCATTGTCGGAGACTGGGGAGGAAGGCCCCTGGCTCCAGGGTGGCCGAGAGCATGTGGAACAGGAAAAGGCCCCAGGCCCTAGGCTGAGCCTGTGCCTGTGTGGGAACCATCCATCACTGTGCTGTTTTTAGGGCCCAGCCCCACCCCACCCCCCCACCACCACCCTGCTGCTGGGTGAGTTTGCAGAAGCACGTGCAGGAAGAATGTTGTGACCCTGGGGTAATTCTAGGTCTAGGATTAAAACTCTAGCCTGGGTGGGCAGATCCCTGGGCCCCAGTCCCCACTTAGCCATGCCCTTACTGTGTGCCTTGGGCAGGTCCCATCCTTCTCTGGGTCTCCCTTTCTTTATCCTATCTTGAGAGACTCCCCACATTCCTAGCCACCTTCCAATTCTGAAACCCTGTGGCAGGTGAGAAAGGCTGTCTTTCTTCAGGGCAGAGAAGGGTGACAAGAATGGGCAACAATACGAAGATGACCACAGGCATTTATGAGCACTTCTTACATGTTAGGACTTGCTGAGCACTTGGCACTCATTTAATTCTCATAACCTCTGAGGTAGCTCTTATTATCCCCATTTTAAAGAGGAAGAAATAGAATTAGAGAGGTGAAGTGATTTGCCCAAGGCCACACAGCCCTATGTGGCTGAACAGAGGCCCACACCTTGGACAAGCCAACACTGCAGACAGGAAGAGCCCTCCACCCCTCCAGCGGGTGGGGCTAACACTTCATCCTCTAGCTACTCAGAGTGAACTGACCTCCAGTTGACTTCTGCGCTCTCCATGCAATCATCCTTGCTCTGCCTCAGACCCAAAGCAAAAACATCATTCTTTCATTCCACAAATATTTACTAAGGTCCAAACTTGAGCCAGGCCCAATGCAGAGAGGCCATGGGGGTGCAGAGTTCCTTAAGGAACTTCCACTCAGAATTCAGTCCTGCTTCTGCCACTTTCTAGCAATGGGACCCTCAGCCACAGAGGGGCTGAGCCTCTTGTAAAAGCTTCTATTCTAGTCTAAGAGAAAGTTCTTGTTTGGCTTCATCTCAAGATGCTAGTTTTTGTGACCCCTTTCCCCCGCAAGCAGGCACCTCGTGAAACCCTTTGGGTGTGCATGGGATGGGTGTGGGGGTGGGGGGGAGGGCATGTAAACAGGCCTGTTTATTTTCCCTGACCAGGCATGAACTTAGCCCACAGTCACCAAGGCAACACCCTGGCCTTTGGAGGTGGGTCCCTGGTTCAATTAGTCAGGCCTAGAAGGCCCCACCCAAACAGCTAGACTCTGTCTAGCTGCTAGGGGCTGTAAGTAAACAGTTACTCATGGCCTGCTATTGCTGGCCCTGTGCTAGATGCAAAAGGCCAGGTCCTCGCCCTCACAGCGGACCCCAAATGGACCCTGCCAGGGCAGTCCATGAGGGTGTAAGGAAAGGCCAGGCTCTGTCTTTATCAAGATGCCGAGCACAGAGGGCAACAGAGGTAAGGACCAATCAGGACTGGTCCTGATTCCAGCGCTAAGCTCCAGGAAGTAGCTCCAGGGCAAGGGGCTGAGGGCCCAAAGCTGGCAGGTCCGCCCGTGGGCCTCCGTAGCCGGTGAGGACAAAGGGCATCTCAGATGTGTTTATTGATACCTCCTCTTGCAGGAAATGTCCATTCACATCAGACCAAGGAGTCTAGGAAGGGGAAGCCAGGCTCTATGGGAGGAAGTGGCATTTCCAGCACCTTGGGAAAGCATCGCTGCCTCTGGGGCTGGAGGCTGCTGGCCAGCACACCTCCCCAGGGAGAGCCTGGGGCTGGCCAGAGCTGTGCCGGTGACCACTTCTCTGGATGGCTCCTTCCTCAGCTCTCCCAGGCCTTCCCTGAGGACGGCTCTGTGTAGCCCAGATTGCCAGCTCCAGCAAGCTCCCCTCAAGATCCTGTGCTTTGAGGACGTCCTGAGGTTCAGGTTCATATCTCTTTGTGCCTGCCCCTCAGTGCAGGAGGCTTGGTGGTCATGGCAGCAGCAGGTGCTTACTCTGTGCCAGGCATCATTCTGATCACTTTTACATTGATTCCCTTATTGAATCCCTGCTCTCTGTGAGGTAGGACTGTGACCATCTCCACTTTACCGATGAGGAAACTGAAGCACAGAGAGGCTAAGTAACTTGTACAAAGTTTCACAAATAGTACTTGGTGGTGCCAGGATTTGAGCCCAGGTCATCTGGCTCCTGAGGTCTGCAGTGTAGAAGTAGCCGAGGATTAACCACGGTCCCCACCTCCTTCCTACAGATGTACAGTGTGACCTGGCCAATGGGGCTGCCAGCTCCCTCTTGGGACAGCCAGCTGGTCCCAGCATGAGGAAAGGACCCAGCTAGAGCCACTGTATTTATTTGGAGAAGGCAATGGCGGGGGGGGGGGGGGTCGGGAGAATTGGGGTCTGGAAGAAGCCCAGATTGGCCTGCTAACCCTGTCCTGGCCTCTTAGGATGGGAAACTGCCCTCCTTCCCTTCTTCTAGGAGAGCTAAACTGCCCCCTGCCACCAGCTGCCACTGCACAGTGGGGAGTTTTCTTTTGCAGTGGAGAGGCGCTGACGGCATCAGCATAAGGAGTTTTACTTTCAGTTTGATGGCATTAAATAACATTGAATCACATAGAGAGAAGGCTATTCCCTTTTCAATTCTCTTTCAGTCCTGATTACATCAAAGAGAAAGTCCTAGTTTGATACCAATGTATCTCCAAAACATCTCTATTATATGCTAAGCTCGTCGTCTTTTCTTCCTTGCAAGGTATAGCAGGCTTGGAGCCTTCTCCAGGCTATAGTTTCCAATCAGAATTTACCATATTTGGTTTTCCTATTATGCACTTTTATGATTTTGTTCTATTTATGGCAAGTGACACTGGCTTTCCATTTATGGCAAGTGATATACAGTTTCCTTTTAAAATCTATTTACCTAAGTAAAAGAAATGAGTAGATTTTTTAAAGTACATATGGTAATAGGCAGACACTGTAGAAATCCCCAAGGTGGTGAAGAAATGGACTGAAGGTCAGGAAACACCATCATGGAATTACCCTTCAGAAGCATGTCTTCAGCTTTGCTGAGACCCTGTCACCCAGCCTACTCAGGGCTCAGATAAAGAGGGAGTGTGTGTTTGTGGTCCCATAGTAAGTGAACAGCAGAGGCAGGACTTGACCCCCTGGTCCCCATGAGAAGTAAGATCCTATGTAGAAGGGTTAAGAGACTAGGCTGGCTTGCTAAGGAGCAGAGCAGCTTCATTACTGAATTATTGGTGTGCACAAAGGTGGCCATTGTTTTTCTCCCTGGGGATGGCCAGCCAAAGTAAAATAGGCTGAACATTAAGCTCAGTTACAAGACCCTAAGAAGGCAAACAAACCCTGGCTTGCCTTGAAATTGCAGAGTCCCCATCTCCAGGGAACCTTAAGAGGAGCCTCTACAGGCACCTGCATGGGCATTTCAGACTCAAAGTGCATAGAGGTGGCACAAAGGGCTGGACTCAGCACCCCAGACCTCCAGGATTCTAGAGAGCCCTGCCCCAGGGAAGCCAGTCAGTGCCTTCCCGTGCTCTGGGCACTCTGTTGGACAGCAAGAGTGCTAAGGAGCTTAGCTAAGAGCTAAGGCAGCAAGGAGCTAAGACAGTAAGCCAGTGGCATGCAGCCATCAAAAGCCAGGAGACAGAATCATACCACACAGCCAGAAGCAGGTGCCAGGTGCTATATTGTGTGTGTACCCTTCGCCACAGCCTCTGGGGGAGGCACTGTCATCGTGCCTCTTGGAGAGATGATAGAACCTGCTCAGGCATGCTGAGCAATGCACAAAATCACAGAGCAGTACAGGGCCATCTTGAGAGGTGAATGGAGGGCTCATTGCCTCCCTGAGCTGGACTGTTAAGTAACGGGTTGTACAAGAAACCCTGGCAGGCAGGGCACACGACTCCAAGTCCCTAGCTTCGCCATTCTCACACATGGTGGCATCAGGAAGGCCTTGCATGTGCCAGCACTGCTACTGAGGGGTCCCCAGGTTCTATCAGAAGCTGTCCCACTGCTCCTGGTCCCCCTCCGCTGGTGAGGCCAGACTGCTCCTGGATGAACAGCTAACTTAAAACCTGGAGCCTCAAACTCAGTCTCTGGGACTTGGTCAGTGCTGGTTGAGGGGTCACTGCCAGTATACCCGATGGGCACTGAGGACCCTTGCCTCCCTCTCTTCTTTCCCTCAGTCTGCTTGGCCCTAAGACCCCCTGTGTGTGTTGCATATAGGGAGGTCACCCCTCAGCAGTGTACCTCCCACTGGGGCCACCCTGTCCCTGGAGGTCAGACCCAAGCAGGGAACCTTTGCCCCGTTTGGGAGAAAAAGAGAGCAACCAGCCCAGCCAGGGGCTCCCCAATATAGCTGGGGACCCCTTTCATGGCCTCAAGGCTGCTTCTCTCCACCCCAGGGCTTCTGGGCAGAGGACTGTGGATTTCCTAAGACTAGTCTTTGCTGTGTCAGAGGCTTGCACCATTGGGTTACTCAACAAGGGCCTGCAACACTGCTTACCATACAGGGAAGGATGGGCTCCTCCTTCTCTAGTGCACCTCCATGGACTAGACCCAGAGTTGGAGACTCCTGGGTCAGCCTGTGAGGTCATGGCAAGGTCAATAACTTCCATAGGCCCTAGGGATGCCAAAGAGGAAGAAGAGGCTCTGCCATCCTTGGGGTCTTCTGGGTCCTGGCCTCCTAGGTACCTCCCTCCACCCATCTCACCCTGAGTCAGGTCCAGGAAAGGGGTATCTGCAACTTCTCCTGGGCTCCTAAGCATCAGGCTCACCACCACCATTCTCCACGGTGCTGGCCCGGCCCCAGGAGCTAGAGAGCATGTCTGCACCAGCCACCCCATCTCACCTTCCCAAAGCATCAATCCTGCCCAGGGCAACCCAATACCTCAGTGGGCTGGTAAGCATCAAACCTGCCCAGGGCAGGAACCTAGCGGCCTGGTAAGCAGGTCTTTTCAGTTCACAGACCCTCTGGGCCATGTCTGCAATTAGGCCTGCCCATCTCTTAGCCCCCTTGGTGCACACTCTACTAGGTAGCAGCATGAATACTCATTAGCACACCCATATTACAGTTAGGAATACTGAATCCCAGACTAGTTCAAACCTAAGAATTCTCATGACTCCTTTCAGTGGAAGACTGCTTCAAACCCTAATTATCTCCCTGAGCTGGGCCCAGGAAGAGATGGAGTACCAAGCTGTCTCTGGGACGTCTCCGGGCTGTGTAGACAACACGAAGCGAGGGGCTCCGAGCCTCCGTGCTGCTGGCTGCTCTGTGAGCCAGTGCCTTGTGCGCTCGTCCTCTGGAGCTCAGTTTCCCAAACTGGGGCTGCTGAGCAGAGAGCAGCCCAGCCAGAGGAGGACCCAGGGCAGGGCTAAGAGAACTGACGGCCTCTCAGGGTCACTTGGAGAGGCTGGGACAGGGCAGGGCTCTGTAGCCAGTGGGCTGCTGGCTTTCCTGCCTGCCACCATCCCCTGCTCCTCTGGGAAACCATGTCTGCCACGAGCCATGGCCTTGGTGCTGAGACTGCTCCCCCGCCCGCTTGGACTCTTCCTGGGGAGCACCCAGTCGAGGGCTTAGGCAGCCATGTCTGCGGGGTGTGGGCTCCCTCCTCCTCATAGGAGGCCAGGCCAGCCTTCCAGCGCTGAGATGGCATGAGCCTTCCTGCCCTCAGTTTCTGAGGTGTTTTCCAGGTTCTCTCAGGCTCCTCCTCTTGCTCTTACCCTGTCGTCCGCTCCCTCCTCTTCTTCCGACTCGCCCACTGGGTCCCGTGCCAAGCTCCCCAGCTCCCTCCTGCCTCCCTCCGACTCCTTGCATGACTCACACTTTCCCTCCGCCTTCCCAGGGAAAAAGTTTAAAAGTTGAGTTCCATAGGCTGCCTGCTGGTCCCCTCCTCCCTCACGATGCAATTTCTCCAATCCTAGACAGACAAGAACTGTCGGCCAGACTATGGGTGCCAGGACCTCCTTTGCCCACCCCCCAACTCAGGGAGCCCCTGTGTCCTGACCAGGATACCACTTAGAGCTGTGAAAGTCTGGACTTTGGAAGAGGAAAGTGACACCTTCCCATGTATGGCTTCTATGTTTGAGCTAAGGAAACTGAGGCCCGAAAGATGCTATAAGTTATCCAAGGAAGGGTCTCATAACTGAGCTGGGAAATGCCCCCATGTTCTCCCCAGCGCATGCCCTACATCAGTCCCCCCGAGGGCAGTTTTGCTAGAATGCCGGGAATCGGCTAACCGCTCAGCACTCAGACCCTCAGAGGGGTGTGCATGTCCAGCGGTAGACCAGTGGCCACACTGACCAGTGCCCACCAAGGCTCAACCGTGAGTGTCACCAGGGTATAGGACAGTGGCTGTGAGTATACAACTCCCCTACCGTGTGAGATCCTGGAGCCCTAAGGCGGGGCAGGGAGATGCCGCAGGTGTCAAATGCCAGGGGCATTCACTAGAACACACTGGGTTGTCTCCACCGGGTCCACCTCCTGTTCGGCAGAAGGTGCTCGTGCCCTGGACTCTCTGGGCTGGGAAGGCTTGGACAGGCAGCCGCTTAGGCAGCTGTCAGCAAACAGATGTGCCCATCACCCAGCCAGGGCACTTGGCAGAGAGCTGCTGCCCGCTGCCAAGTAGTCCTAGCAGCCTCTCTGCCGTGGGGGGTGCGGTGGGTCACAGGGGGCTGAAGGGGGCTCCCAGGGCACCCCTGTCTGACCTGTGACCCCTACCCTGCCCGCTGTGTTCTCCCGGTGCTCCTCCCCCGCACCCAGGCTCGCCAACCTTACCTCGGGAGGCAGCCAGGAAGAAGGCGAGGAGCACAGGCCTCCAGCGCCGGCTGCCAGCCTCCGGGACTGGGGGAAAACCCATGTCGCCGTCGGGCAGAGCTGCGTCTGGCGCAGCGGGGCCAGAGCGGAGCCCAGGGGTGCGCAGAG